>NC_143398.1:171677571-172961321 GCF_052110815.1 Crocodylus siamensis | reverse complement strand
CATGTTTCCAGATTTTCAGAACAAGGACGTGTACTTAGCAAGAGGCGTTGTTTTTGTTTTTCATCTTCTTCTTAATGGTTTTCATAGAATCATAGAAGTAGGGTCAGAAGGGACTTGTAGATCTTCAAGTCCGACCCCCCGCCTGCGCGGGAGAAAAAACTGCACTCAAATGAGTCCAGCCAGGTAGGCATCAAGCCTCTTCTTAAAGATCCCCAGGGTAGGAGCCAGCACCACTTCACTAGGAAGTTGGTTCCAGCTCCTAGCTGCCTTAACTGTGAAGTAGTTGTAAGGGGGTGAAGAAGGCGCTGGGTGAGGGCGACGCTGGCGGTGGCGGGGTCCGGCCCGACTTCTGGGTCCCGGCAGAAGGCCAAGCACCCAGTTTTCCCCCTTCTAGGAACTCGGAAGCACCTGGGCCGAGGCCTACCCGGACAGATAAAGGGAGCCCGGCGGGTCCGGAAGAGGCGGCAGGTCCGGAAGAGGCGGCGGGTCCGGAGATGCAGGCGGTGGGTCTGGAGACGGAGCCGGCGGGTCCAGAAGAGGCGGCGGATCCGGAGACGCGGGCGATGGATCTGGAGAAGAGCCACGGGAGAGCCGGGGCCGGAGAAAACACCCTGGAGCGGGTGCGGGCCACTTGGAGGCACGGCCAGACCTACTGGGGCAGGGGTAAGCCCCGGAGTGGCGAGGAGACCCGGCCAACTGGCGGCGGGGACTTGAGCGGCTTAGCGCCGCAGGAAGCGACGGCACCCGGCAGGAGCCGGGTACCATAAGTACTACGATACAAGGGCGACCACAGGCAGGGAAGTCACCGCGCCTGTGAAATTTGGGAGGATTAAGGGGCGGAAGGAGGTCCTGGGAGAGGGCGGAAGATCCAAGCCCGAAGTCAGGAAGGGGGTCAGCCCTGCTGCAGGTAGGGATATCGGGGAGGATAACCGAGGGGCCAAATAAACCCCGGCTCCCATGAATCCCTGTGAGGAACTTTGTGTTGGACTCTGTACTTTGTTTTCTTTTTGAGCATTTTTTTGGGGACCAGCGTCCTGCCGAGTGGTCTGCTGAGGGCCGGCCGCTACCCGGAGGACCGGGCGAGGGTGTAGGGGAGGAGGAGCCCTTAGGACCCCTGGACTCAGCAGAGACAGAATGCCGTTTCCGAACTGCACACGCCACAATATTGTGAACCCCAAGTTACCATCAAAGTCGTGGCAGGCGAGACTGGCGTGGGTGCAGTGAGGATGACACATTCCCCTCCCACCTGGGGTCCCCTGTGAGATGGTCGGTTGACAAACCGCGCCCCTCACAGTAATTCTTGCGGATGTCTAATCTAAACCTACTCTCCAATAATTTGTGTCCATTATTCCTTGTTATGCCAGGGGGCGCTAGGGGAAACAGTGTCTCCCCCAAACCCTTCTGGTCCCCCCTAGTGAGTTTATAGACAGTCACCAGGTCCCCTCTCAGCCTTCTCTTGTGAAGGCTGAACAGGTTTAGGTCCCACAGATGTCTTGATAAGTTGGTAGATCTGCAATGTAATCATTGGTAGGGTAATGTGGAATGGCTCTGATGGTACTGTTTTCAAAATTTAGAATTTTAATTCATAAGTTCTTGAATGTGTTCCTTCTACCATGCGTTAATGGTGGAGCTGTCTTTAAGAAGTGTTGTCCCATCCTTGGACCTCATAGGAATGGCTCCTTGTGTCCTTGGCCCATATATAACTTTGGCTGCACTGAAAGAACTACATGTCTTGGCTGTCAACAGGCTTTTGAATCTCTTTTGCTTTATCATCCCATCACTTGGTTCTTTAACTAATCAATTTTCCTCTGGGTCTTGGCTTAAATGTGGTGATAAATGTCTTGCTTCTGTTTGGAGTTGGCATCATTTTGAAGGCTCTCCTTTTTGTTGAGGAGAATTGGAATTTCTGTATCATATGCATCAAACCAGTCCTGATGCTTCTCCATGGAGAAACCTAGAGATTTTTCATATGGAAGATGCCTTTCTTGAGGTTCTCCCAGTGATCAATGATGTCAAGATTATTAGGGAAGTTGGAGAGTTTCTCACTGAAGCCCTACTAGAGATGATAAAGCAGGGTCTTTCAAGCACTCAATAATGAATCTCTTACTTGGGTGGTTCTGTTGTTTATGTCATTTTGGGGCAATGCAAGTAGAAATGACGAAATGCATTAAACAGTAATATGGATGTTGTGATGGTCCCAGGCATGCACTATGATGTAGTCAATCAGGCACCAGTGTTCTGAGTGGGGCTGCATCCCTGATGCTTTCCATTTGTTGCTTTGATGAAATAGGGAGTTTATGGTGATGCGATCATTACCCCACAACTTGTTTAGAAGAAGAATTTGATTTGAATTGACTTTCCTCACCCTTTCTTTTTCAAGTGTACCTTTCCATAGCTCAAAGTCCCTCCCCACTCTAGCACTGAAATCACCAAGAATTATCTTCTTTGAAGACAGATGACAGGATATGATCGAGCTTAAAACAGACTTCTTCCTGTGTTTAGTCATTTGGATTGTGTTGGGGAATATGCATTGATTACTGCTGCATGTTGTCTATTAGTCAGCGGAAGATGAAGGGTAACAATATGGCCATTGATGACAATTGGATATTCTGACATCTGAATAACAGTCTTAATAGCAAAACCAACTTTGTGGATGTGTCTTTTTTCACCTTTTCCTTTTCAAAAAAGTTGTAGCCACCACCAGGAGCTGTGAGTTGCCCTTGTCTTGCATATCTGGTCTCACTAAATGCAGCAACATCAATATCAAATTGTGCAAGTTCTCTGGCCATAAGTGCTATGCTTCATTCTGGTCAGTCACCTTAGGGTTGTCCATTCAGGGTATGGATATTCCAAGTGGCACACTTCATTGCTTGATTTAGACTGCAGATAGAGTCATCCCATTGGGTGTTGTTTTCCAGTCAGTGAAATGAGACAGACTGTTTAGGACATTTTTTTCCTAGCTCCCTCTCCATAGAGCGTGAATAGAGTAAATGCTAAGTAGACCTGCTCAGTCATGAATGCAGCTACCAAAAATTGCACATTTGTCTCAGTTCCAGTACAAAACAACTATCATATATAATTATCACCTCCACATAGATCTGTGACTAGGACCTTCTGGTATTCACTAGGACCTACCCCCATCATCACTTGTCCATCACTGTAGGAATTGCACATATTCTCTTAACATGAGAATGCTTTTGTGCATGAGTAACCACATAAAACCATTCATGGAAAGGAACCCTTAATTCAACGGTAAGGAAAACTTAGATGACCAGAGGACTGCATTCTGTTGCAGTCTTCATTTGTCTTTGCAACTATTGTGAAGTATTTCTTTTTCATCTGGCAGTTCCATCACTGAGGACTTTTACTTTTATTTTTGTTTCTGGATCACCATTAACCCGGAAATCACAGGTGACCCTAGCAGGGGCACACGCTTCCACACAGCATAACTCTTGGTATCCTTGGTAGTATACAAACCTCTTTATCATGTCAAGGTTGTGATCCTTGGGTGGATCTCATAAATAGTGATCACCTGATCTTTTGCATGATGAACACTGGATTAGTATATGACATCAAGACACTGGAACAATAATACGGAGTCTAACAAAAAAAAAGGCACACTTGTACTTTGTCATCCTTTGGTCTCAGCTTTTCAGGTCTACTTAAAATCATTTGTGATTCCTGCCTCAGTATCTAAGCTTTTTTCCTCAACTACACTTGTCCATCCGTGGAAACTGTTACAAGTACTTCAGAGTGTCTGTTGCTCATCATATCACACGAAACCCATTATGACTTATCCTTCTTAAAGCTTGTTGTTCTTTCCAATCACAAGCAAGTGCTTTGGTGCATTAGACCCAGGGATTGCAGTGTGTCCTACTTTTCTGCACCTGCAAAAGAACCATCACCTGGGAACAGTATCTCTGCAGTACGCTATTTGGCTTATTTGTTTTTTTTAAGTGATTATTCATTGAAAGGGGGGTTTATCGATCCATTTTTCTGTCAAAAATGGAACCTATCTGTGTTTTATTCCAGCATGAGAATGATCCAGATATAACTTCATCCTGTCTAACTTTGCTAAATATTTTCCTTCATGCTGCATAATGAACCAACCTAGAAAAGATGGTGAGGAAGGAGATGTTGGAGTGTAGTGGAACCAAAGTATGAGAGGCTGATCCCAGCACCCCAAGAATTATATGACTGTTTATCAACTGTCTCCATTGGAAGCTAATCTCTAATGCATAAATTGAAGTAAAGTTATTATCAACACTGAAACTTGCTTAATGCTTTTTTATCTGCATTCTAGATAGTAATAGGGAAATGAATGATTTACAAATTTCGATCTTCCATTACTCCCAAAGACAATTACAGCTACCCTAGGTAAATGTTAGGGTGGGCATCTTTGCTTAAAGATTTGTCTGTGTCTGAAGATGAACTCTCCAGAATATTTATTTTATGACCAATAGGAATACAGGAATCATTAAACACTAGCTCAGCTTGCATATATCACATATCATAATCAGCACTTAGTTTACAGGTTTTGAAAAATGGCTCTATCCTCCACAGTAATAACAGAGCAGTGCTGAATTAATAGTCTTAAAACAGCCAGCCACTACCTATTATGTATTAGGAAGGTTAACAACATCTTCAGTAATGCATTCTGATGATAAATTACCTAATTATACATGGTTCTGGGGTGTGACTGGCATCAAGCCAGGGTTCCAAAGCTAAAGTAAGAATCTGGCTGAAATCTCCTGTGTTGCTGTACAGGATAACGGTTCCTATATTTTTTACCAAATATTTCAGGTTCCCTTGCAAAACTTCTCTATTACTTGTAGCATTAAATGCTGCTGATTTTCAGTGGAGAGTGAATTCTTAGTCAATTCCTCATTGTCTATCTCTGAAACGAGAGCATTTTTATAACAGATTTTCAACGGCATTTCTAGATTTTAAAAGATAAGATTAATACCTATAGGTACTCTACTCTAGATACCATTCCATTAACAACTTGTGAACTCCACGTGAACTTGTAGGCCATGTTTATGCAATGCTTTCATAATAATAGTTTCATAGCTAATATACACTGATAAGAGGATCGCACCATAAGCATCAGACACCTCTCTTGCATAATTTGTCATATATGTGTAGAATCAAGACATAGTTTAACTGTTGGAAAGGAATAAAATTTCACCCTGGACCAGTCACATTCTTATAAGTGAGTAAATTATAGGCAGATAGCTGCTCTAGCTCCAGCTCCAGGTCTAGGTAAACAAAGACAGGTGCATTTGATATTCCACCATATTAAATATATCACCAGTCAATCCCTATTAGAACATCCTTTTGTTTCCCCTGATGTATGATTACAGGCCCAGTAAACACTAAAGAACAAAAGGGGATGGGATTTCTTTCCTTGGTTTTCCATTACACCTCTGGTTGGGCAAGCTGAGACTAGGGCCATACACAAACATTCATTTCTAGCAGTGGAAAATTCCCATCACTATAAGTGATTCTGGGAGAGGGAGAAGTATTGACATTCAGTTTCTAACTTTTCCTTCCACCTTCCTGAGACCAAGATGAACCTGATTTGGGGGGGAAACAAAGCATGTGCTGCTCCAGTCCTCCCACTTGTAAGAAGATTGGCACAGTGGGGCAAAGTGGGGATTCCAGAGTGAGAAGTATGCAGTGGGAGGTGCTGCTTCCTCAGCTCAGCTCCTAGGCACTAGGAGTTGAGCAGACTGTGCTCACCTGCTCCACACATAGTGGCATTTAAAGCCTGAAGCACTGAGAACTAGGGCAGGGAAAGCCTCCCCAAGCCTGCTTCCAGGTGATCCTAGTTTCATATTGCTGCTCTTAACATCCACCTGGGTAGCAAAACAGAGATTTAAAAGCAAGAAGATGTGGAAATAGACTTGGGAAGGCTCTCCCAGAGTCAATATCCTATACCCACTGACTTTTAAATTGCCACCCCTGCTGATTAGCTCAGCAGCGCAGGTGGCAAGGGGAAGCAAGCAGGGCCAGGAACCAAGCTCCACGAGGCTCTCCTTGGCTAGGAACACATAAACTGGTTTAAGTGATCAGAAACTGGCTTAAACCTGTTACAGAACAGATGTTCATTGCACATAAGCTAGTTTGAAAATGGCTGAAACCAGTTTGAGATAAGCCAGGTTGAATGTAGTATCAGACTTAACTGATTTGGGTCAAACTGGTTTATGCAATGTGTGTCTCAGACCCCTTCCTGGTTTAAGTTTAAATCAGAGTCCCTCAGCATCCCCACATGCTCTCTGGGCTGGGCGGGGCTTTGTACTCCAAAGAGTTGAGCTGACTCTTCCCCTCTGCTCCCTGGCTGTAGTTCCAGCAGCGACTGCATATACAGCGGGGTCTGCCTGGCATCCTCCTGCTGCCCTCTCCCCCTCACTGCTCCTTCCTGAAGTAGGGATTCCCCCCTCCTCTCTGCCTTACACACACACCTCTCAGCATTAGCCAGCATACCACATGCTGGCTATGGTCCGTGGTGAGAGAGAGGACAAAGGCAGACAGAACACTGTCAGCTTAGGGCTTTTGGGAGCTAATCAACAGTTAACTGGTAACATCCCTCCTTTCCTTCTTTGGGAAAAGTTGTTTAACAGCTTTAACTAATAAGAGAAGCTTTTCTTTTCTTAATGGGCTGATAAACACTGAGTTAGGGGTGATAAACACTATGTTATCAACTCTCTGCTGGGCTGCTGGGGCAGGGGGCATTTCTCCCTAATCAGAGCATTTTGCTGTGGCTTGGCCATGCTCCACTTCAGCTCAGCCCTAAAGAAGGGAAGGCAGGGCTGCTCTAGTGCCCCCTGGATTCTAGCCTGAGCCACTGTAGGCATGTGCCTTCATTTCTGGAATGAAAAGGAAATGTCTATCCACCTCTAAATCGAAATTATAAGCTTCGCAAGTTAGACTACCTGCAAAAATTGAATCAATTCAGGCTCAGGCTTGTTGAACATCTGCCCCTAGCCCTTGAGCGTGATTCCTGGTCCCTTGGCTTTGCAGTCAAGTTCCTGCTGCCCAGCTGTGCAGCAGCAGTAAGATTTAAATAGTGATTTTCCAAATAGAAACTGAACATCTGTGCATGGCCTAGGACACATTAACTTACAATAGAAGTACTGTAATTTTAAATTTAAGTACTGCTGGGTACAGGCACACAAATGTTTTTAACAAAATACAGCCTTTTCCATGAGTTGGTTTGATCAAAAGGTATACTTAATTTGAAAATAAAATGACAACATTTAAAGATTAAATTCTCTTCCCCTGACAAGGCCTCTGACACTGTCAGACTTGGGGCAACTTTTGGCTTAAGTGAGAAGATAATTTACCTTCCCGGAATGTTTGATATCTCTGTCTGTTAGTCTCCAGAAGTGTAAGCAGGAGACCTAATTTCTGTTTTTCCTCTTGTTCCAAATAGCCTCCCCTATTTGTGGTAACCACATCTACTTTAATAAACCTAATTCTGAAACATTTATGAAATACTACATTGTATTAATAACAGGGAATTTTGTCACAATTGACTCTCTTTATTTCCAACTTTCACATCAACCTGCCCTACCAGAATAACGCATGCCATGAAATTTTTAACCTCCAGTCATTTGGCTCCCTTTCCATTGATAAAATAACCAATTCCCATTATATGCTCTTAAGAAACAAAATAATCCTACTCACAAATGTATTACTGTTTTAAGCATACCATTACTTCAGCATTCACACGAATTACTGCATAAAACAAAACAGGAACATGTGAATACTCATAAATTCCTGAGAATAATTCTATATTATCTCTAACTAATTAACACTTATCTCCTTTGTTTAAACCAAGTACAATTTCACCAGAAAATATGCAATTTAACAGAGTTTATATTTCTATGAACATAAAGCTTTTTTTCCCTTCCCTCTCTTAATTGGAAATAATTTTCTTTTCTATTCACAAAGCCTCAGCAGAACTTAATCAAATAAAAAGGCTGGCCACTCAATGTGCTTAGAACTCTCTTGTTCCTTGCCCAACTAAATGGATTAGAAACCATCCAAAAAGTTCAAAGAACTCATTTAGGAATTATCTTTAAAGAGTGAAATCTTCTCATTGAAGATTTTCATGATATGCTTGTTAATATAGTTTTGATCAAAGATGAAGGCCATTTTCAGATCACAAGTTACAAAGTATCTCAATTTTTTTAAAGACTGAAGTCATAAGTGACTGTAAGCAGGCACTCAGTCAACTGGAAAAATTTTGGTTCTCTTCATGTTGCATTCTACAGAACAAGTTAGCAATTGGAGATGCCTATAGACAAAATGACATTTTATATAAGCAAAAGGGCAATCATGTGTGCATGAATCTATACTAGAAGTTTTTCATCCACTTGCAAGAAAAATGCTTTCCTTGAAAAGCTTCCTATGACGTCTGCAAATTGAACAATTCTTATACTTTTCTACATAAAAGCCCCTGGATACGTAACTTTCCATGCTTAGGTGTTTCATATTTACCTTCCTCTATATAGTTTTACTCCTGTTTGTTCCAGGGCCTTCAGCAGCATCCTTCACTGATTCAGGCATGAAAGTATTTAACTCTTCCGTCCCTGCAGCCTACACAGCTGACTTCATATATATTTCACATAAAAAAGCCTGTTAAAAATGTTATTGAGGTTGCAACGTTCTCCCTATGCATACCCTTTAAAAATCAATTTTTCATTACATGATCACATTTTTTTCCATTGGACCCATGCTTCATTCACTGTGCAGAAAGAATGGCACTTATTTAATGAGTAGGTATTCAGTATTGTTTTACCTGTACTATTCAATGTGTGGCCTTAAGATTTCTTTACTGCCTACTATTCAAACTTTGCTCTCATGTGCATCAACTGATGTTCTCCACAATACAAGAAGTACCTAAGAATTTTCGCTGCCCGATTTCATTGACCTCAAACCTAATTTTTCTAAGTACTTATTTACTCAGTTCATTGTGTGTTCAATAAACAGTTATCAACTTCAGTTGCAGCTACACATCCTCATAATTTCTGAAGAAATAAGCCGATAGGACATCATACTAGATATGCAGAAAATGAGGAATACAGGTAGTGGTGTTTTGTGAGAAGTTTGGTTTAAATAACCTAAATAACCTGCCCAATATCACAATTTCACTTTCTCAGCATTCCGAAATTTTAAAGATCCTGTCTCATTTACTACATACCTTCCAATTCTTAACGTTAGTGCCCAAATTTAGAGTCCCTGGTATTGTGGTTTTGCTTTGGTGTGGTTTCATTTGGTTTTTCACATTTGGTAAAATAGAATGTATTTGTAGCACTTTAAAATTGTTGAATTTAGGCCACATCCTAGGACACAGCTGGATGCTAAAACCCCAATAAACTCATAATGGTATGTGAAGCTACACCATGAATAATAGTTTTATTATTAAGTCTATTTCTTCTTAGAGAAAAATGTGTCACAGTCAAATCTCATTTTCAGCTTATTTTTTTTTAAAAGCGTCCTAGTACTGCAAAATAAATTATATATATTAGTAGGTACTGTGCATTTTTAACAGCACAGAGTTAAATTGTATGCAATCTATAAAGGTAAGTTAAAAGCTAAAAAGCTGTATATTGTGAGGTTTCATATAGTAATACCACAAAGCACAAAACTCCTTCAATACAGAAAAATAAAGTAAAACTTACTTTTGATAGCCTAGAGTGGATTATGATGCAAAGGTTGAGTATGCAGTATGATATGGGCCAAGAGATCATATTAATGTTCTTGTTATTGAATCCTGCAACCAAGTAATGGCAAAACATTCATTTTGACTTGGAGAAAAAGATAAGAGAACCCTTCTCATAACAGCAAAATGCATATTTTAAGGTGGCTACAGGCTATAGCTTTTAAGGTATCACTTTTAGCAGAACTATTGGACCTTTGAGAAAATGGTTTACTGAATAAGAGATTCCAAAATGCTATATTAAACAACAGTTTTCAGTTGATGGGACAGAAATTTTAGACATTCTTAAAACATTAGAAAAAATATTACCATGAGAGCTTTTTCCAAATATTAAAATGAAAGGAAAAGTTAATCATTAAGCTATCATAAATTATGCACTAGAAAATATTTTATTATGCAATATCACTATGCAATAAAGAAATGTCCTTCTGTTGTGTATTTAAGTACTATATGGTTGTGTCTACATGTTCATTAATGAACCCTAATTACCGTACATTTACTTGAGTACAGTAAAGGTTCTGTTAACCAGCATCTTATAAGCCAGCATGCTCTAACTGGCATGCCGGCTTGTAAAATAAAGTGAAATCAGAAGTGCCCACTGTGGCACTTCTAGTTTCTCTTAGCTCCTCATGGCCTGGGGCAAAGCAGCCTGCACTGCTGAGCACCATGGCCCAGGGGCATAACAGACTGCATAGGGCCTGCCTCCCTGTCCCTCGAGTCCTGCAGGGCCCATGGGAGGGGTGGCAATGCTGAAGAAGGGGAAGAGGGATGTCCCAGATGCGGCGGGAGAAGTGGCAGCCGGGGCTGCTCAATTAACCCACATATTTTGTTATCCAGCATCCCACATTCCCAGGAGATGCCAGATAACAGATTCATAGATGTAGGGTCAGAGGAGACCTGAGCAAATCATCGAGTCCAACTCCCTGTCCTGGGCAGGAATGAATACTGGGCTTATATGACCCCTAGTAAGTTTAAGCTCATATGACCCCAGCTAGGTAGTTATCAAGCTTCCTTTTAAAGACCCCTAAGGTAGGATCCAGCACCCCTTCCCTTGGAAGCTGGTTCCATATACTGGCTGCCCTGAAAGTGAAGTAGTGCTTCCTGATATCTAGCCTGAACCTACTCTTAATCAACTTGTGCCCATTATTCCTTGTTACTCCAGGAGGCACTCAGGGGAACAGGGTCTCACCCATTCCCCTCTGGTCCCCACAGTAAGTTTACAGATTGCCACTAGATCCCCTCTCAGCCTTCTCTTGTGAAGGCTGAACAGGTCCAAGTCCCTTAGCCTCCCCTCGTAGGGCCTGCTCTGCTGTCCCTGGATCATGCAAGTGGCCCTCCTCTGGACCCTCTCAATGCTGTCCACATCCTTCCTAAAGTGTGGCGCCCAGAACTGGACACAGTACTCCAACTGTGGCCTGACCAGTGTCACATAGAGGGGGAGGATCACCTCCTTGGACCTGCTTGTGATGCATCTGTGAATACATGACAAGGTGCAGTTAGCTGTGCTGACCACGTCCTCACATTGGCATCCCACGTTTATTTTAGAATCAATAATGACTCCAAGAGCTCTTTCTGCCACTGTGCTTTCAACAAGGGAGTTCCCCAGACTATAGGTATGCTGCTGGTTCTTCCTGCCAATGTGCAGTACCCTGCACTTGTCAGTATTGAATCCCATCCTATTCACATTCGCCCACCCCTGTAACCTGTCAAGGTCCAGTTGTAACCTGCCCCTCCTTCTAGCGTGCCCACCTAGCCCCAAATCTTGGTGTCATCAGTGAATTTGAACAGGATGCTTTTCACCCCCTTGACCAAGTTGCTAATAAAGAAATTGATCAGTACAGGCCCGAGGACTGAGACCTAGGGGACTCCACTGCCCATATCCCTCCAGGTTGAGCTTTTACTGTACTTCCTTAATGAAGTACTAACTGAATGCACAGTAACTAGAGTTACTGTGCTGTAGAGCTGGTGTACAGTTATTTTGTGATGCTTACTGCGCATTAGCCTAATAACACTCTGCAGTAGGCTAAGTAGGCTATTAGAATGGTTTTTAACTGCCACGCTACTGTGCACTGTTATTAAGCTAATGTGCAGTAACTGTCTCATGTAAGCGTGCCCTATGGTAACCAAATTTCCTTCAAGAATACAAATGGAAAGGAAAATACATATCTTTTTTAAATGGCAGAATAAATTTGGATTCTCTCATATCAGATGTTAGGGCATGTGTAGATGAAATAGGGGCCCTAAATTGAAGTGGTAGGTTTTAAAAAGCACTGCTTCAATTTAGAGCTGATTAAACCCCTGTGTCATGTATACACCCCACTGACTTACCTGCCTGTCTGGTGGGGAGGGAAGGGCAAACTGCTAGTGGGCGAAGCAGTCCCTGGGATGTGGGGGGGGGGCAGTGCTTCCCTCTGTGGCAGCAGCACCCCTCCCCCCAGGCAGCACCTGCCTGCAGGCACCCAGCTTGGGTGGTCCTGGGGGGCCATGGAAGGAAGCCATGGAAGGAAGCACCAGGTCCACATTCTGCTCAGGCAGTCAGGCAGGCTCCAGGGAGGAAAAAAAAGATCAGGTTCACCACATTTCTGGGGCACAGCCTGCTTTTCTGGGCTGCTGCCAGGCTGCCTGCAGAGCTTCCTGCAGATCTGTGGAGTTGCACAGAGCTTGGTGCTTTGCTCCACACCTGTAGAGGAGCAAGTCATTCAAGGCACATTAGACAGCCAAATTTCCTACAGCGGCTGAAATTAATGCACAACATGGTGCCAAGGCATGCAAACACTGACACCATTAAAGTAGTGCAAAAGCATTTAACCCACTTTAAAGTGTTGTGCGCACATGCGTCTCATTTTGTCTACACACGGCCTTAGAGATTACATGGGGGGGGCAAGAAAGTTTAACAAAGGATATAATAAAAAATACCAAGTCTTAAGAGAGTTCTATTTTTTCTTCTGTCTAGACTGAATTTTAGTGGTTTTCTCAGCATTTTATATTAAATGTAGGGGAAATGTCTCAAAACAGTCACACCAGTACAAGCATTTTAAGCTTGATCACAGCAGGTAACTGAGACCTTGGAAACATTGTTCATGAGAACAACTAATAACAGAACAATTTCTTGCCCAGAGGTTCTGCAACCTAATCCTCACATTACTGTCTGCAAGTCCTACAGAGAATGTAGACTCTCTCCATGACAACAATTCCCAGTACAAAGCTATTGAAATAAGTAATGCCTGAGAGCCAGGAGGCTTAATTGTTAAAAAAAGGTGGGGGAAAAAGACTGTCTGGTTTCTTTGGTTTTAATATAACCTGTTTACAAGATTAGGGTAGTAGTATAAGTGCTTTATACAGTACTGTTTTAAACCAGCAAAGGAGTTAATTGTCCTTCCATCTGTTGCACCTGAATTAAAGGGATCAGCTACTTCAGGGCTTCTTTTTTCTTGGCTAGAAACATGTGGAAGCATGCAAGAGGTGACATACTACTCAGATTCTTTCCTGTATCTCTTTGCACACAACTGTGTAGAAAATCAGGGAGATAACATTTCTTCTAGATGTTCATGAAAGGGTGTTCAAATTTCTAAACAACAGGCACAACGGTTTGCTTAAAAAAATTATTCCTCTATTATTTGAAATTTTTAAAATGAAGATCACACACATTTTTATAAAGAAAAGGCTCAAGCTCATCCATAAGTTATGATCAGGGATCTGGGTTTTCTGTTCACCATGGAAAAATGTGGTAAAACCCAGATTTTCTCATTTTAAGGAGAAAAATCCAGATTTTTCTCCTTTAAAGGGGAAAAAACATGGGATATGGTGGGTTTCCTCTTGCAAGCTGGCAGAGTTCCAGCCTTCAAGGGGGAGTGGGAGAAGGGTGATCAGCTGGGGGTGCCATGTGCATATACACATGCATACATATACATGGCTTCCAGGCAGCCTGGAGAGCAGCTCCCTGCAGGTAAGTCTAGCAGTGGTGGGAGTGGGGAAGCAGGAATTTAAGCCCCCATAGTGAGGGAAGGAGGGAGGGATGGAGGTAAGCAGGGCAGTGCATGGAGCTTGGAGCCTGGGGCTGGAATGCATGGTCACAGACCCCAGGCAGGGAGTGGGGCAGAGCCATAGGTGACTCATCCAGGATAGTTGGGAGGCTGGCTTCCTGCCATTGTGTGCACTCCTGGGAGGACCTGGGGGGCACATGCCCCCCATATTTGTGTGCGGGGTGACGTTGGGCTGCCTGCTGCATGTTTGGGCTCCCTATCCTGGTGTCCTTCATCTAGAGCCTATGCAGCCCAGCAGGCAGGGCCCAGCATGACAGGGCATAGTGGGACAGGGAACCCCAGAGCTGCTACCACAAGCCCCACAACTCATTTCACAATCCCCATGCCCATGCCATCCCCCACTTCCATTTTGCTACAGATTTAGACTGGTTTCTTACCACTTATACTGTTTTTACGGTACCTGGTTTAAGTGCTTTGATAGACTATGGTCAGAATAAACATTCATATGCAGCTTCAAGAATGATATTTAAAACTCAGCTAGGTATCTTGACTAGGTATTTTTTCATATGCAATAAAGCTGCAGATCCCCATGTTTTCTGAATCAGGAAAATAAAGTCAGAAAAAAATCTCTGAATTATTAGGCAATCCAGTACTAATAGTTTATTTTTAATTGCTTATGTCATTAATGATATTGACACTTTATATACCTCTTTACCACTACAAAATAAATTATATGTGTTGAGTTAATCAGATCTATCTGTCAGTGATGTAAAGAGTACAACAAAACTAAAGCATAAATGTCAAGAAATAATATTAATAACTGACTGTTAGCCAATTAAACAATACCATAGTAGAATTCGGGTGAAAAATCCTCATTCCAGAATTTTCTCATTATATCATTGCAAATTTTATTCAAATATAGCCTTAAATTTAATACCAGATCTTGGTTGTTAATATGTGGACTCTTATTTCAGTTCATTTTATTCAACAGAACTCCCACAGAGTTACCAAACATTCATAAACTTCTGAATTTATATCTTGCAGCCATAAAGATATAAACTAATGGCATTTTATTTGAAAATACCGTAAATAGCAAAATAGGTTAAGGAAAGTTCGATCTGTCCAATAAAGAACATAACTCAAAGTGATAAGATAGAATTCATTTTGTAATATTCCAGCATGAATATAGTAATTATTGCATTATGTTAGTCATGACCCTATGCATTAATTGGTTTCTCACTGGCAGTGTTAAAGATGCTAATAGTAAAACAGATAGGGTCAGGAAAAATTTCACCTGTAGGTCAAAGATTCATATATAATTTAGGATAGAAGAGAAAAGGGACACATCTACATGAGTGGCCAAGTGCACAGTTGTTATTGCGTAGTCATTTAGTACTTCGCTAAGCAAGAACTAAATAACCATGCAGTAATCCATGTTACTGCGCAGTTCCATCGCTGCACAGTTATTTTTAGCTGCTACTGCACCATGGCAACAAGCTATGGAATGGCAGCTTGTTGCTACTGCACAGTAGTGTTGCCGTAATGGTTCATGTCTGGCAATGCTAAGTCACCATAGTAATAAGCTATAGCGCAGTAGTTCATTGCTACCGTGATGTAGTCTTATGTAGGCATGCCCAAGAAGTCTTTACCAACTGATGTCCTCACTGTCTGAAAAAAATTGCCCTCATGTAGGCCAAGGCTACAGTTTCAACAATGAAGCTGAAAATTAACAGGCAGGAAAGCTGAACTATATTTATCTTCAAACACGATCACTTAAGTTAGCACCACTTTGTAAACAGTTAATTTAGTGATATTCTCAATACAAGGTAAAAACCTTAAAAGATAAATGTTAAATCTGTAACAGAAGAGCTTTATTGGATAGGGATGTGATATTTAATAAAAGATTTTGATTTCATTGCAAGAATAAGAAAGGGAAAAAAAGGATGGAGAGTGAGAAAGACTTTAAGAGGACCATCAGTTTCAACAAATAGTAAAGAAGAAAAAATACATTAAGTAAATTTATTAAGTGTTCTTTTTCAGGTTTGCTCTAGTATACTATTATCCTGTTAGTAATCTATTAATATAGAAACTGTAATCTATTAATATAGAGAATAGAGATGGACGTAACTTTTTGTGTATTTGCATAGTTCAGATTAACAAATACTATTTATAGCAAGTGTGTAGAATTTTGGCTGAAACATAAAGGGGGGAAGTCAAATAATTTCATGTTGAAAAATTTTAGATTGAATATTGACTTCTAATTTCAAAATAATAATGTTTTAAAAATAGCTTGTTTTATGTTTTAGTAGTAACAAAAAACCCAACTGAATAAAACAAAATTCACATTTTTTTCAGTGAGAAAACTGAAAGAAAAATTAGATTCAGATCACTACTCTTTTTTTACTTCAGCCTTTGAACTTCAAAAGCAGTTGTTTGAACAATTTTATAGTAGTTATAGTGGTTTCTACAATTTAAATTGCATAACAACTAATGAAATTATGATATTCCTTTATTCCCCCACTGGGTCATAACTTTCCAAAAAGATTATCCTTTAAGGGCTGAAAATATGTAACTTTAATCCCTGCTCAGTGTTTTTAATGTTCAAAAAAGCCAGTTGTTGCTAATGGTATCCTAAACACATACAACTTTCCACCCCCTATTGTAGACATATCCACTTTTTAAAGAGACAGCAAAAATGACTAAGTCTAAACTGTGATATACAAAATGTCCTTGGGCAAAGAACATGAGCTTTTTGGCAATAATAACTTTTTAATTATTATTTTATTAAAAACTGTTTTTTTGAACATGTTTGGTAGGAAGGGGAGTAAGGTTGCAAGCTGTATGAAAAAGTGCTTAATTTATATTCAATATTGCTATAGTGTGTTTTCACTCCCAAATCCACTTGAATCTTGAAATTAAATGTTACTGTTTTAACTTGCTAAAGAACATGCCAGAATTTCTTCATTTAGATTATTTGCATATATTTGTCATATTCATTAAATAATGCTAATTCCTTGATATGGAATTAAGTGACAAAAGGTTTTCTTTGTGAAAAGTTATATTTCTGCTGGTAAATGGGTTCTTGATATACATACCCTTTTCTGCTTAAATAATGTTAAAATAAATAAGGTAACTGAAGTGCACTAATTGACACACACACTCTCCCCTTCCCGCTCTCCTCCCCCCTCCCATCTGCTGTAAGAGAAGAAAGAGCAAACATTGTCTCTTTTGTGCAATAGAACTATATCAGAGTTCAAATCTATACCTGTACAGTCTTTCAAAGACACCTCATCTAAGTTTGCTATTGGTTTATGGTACAGTTAATATAAAATATTATTAAAACTACACAAATATTTGTCCCCTTATATTTGCATGGGCAATAACTAGTATATCACAACCACACATGAAAAAGAAAAAAGAAAAACTATTGGAATTGACATCCATGGAGTGAACTATGGCCTCAGGAAGCTCCATTAAAGGGCCCTCATCAAGTATAAATCTAGTCAATTTAAAACAACAACAACAACAACAGCAAGCCTAGTAGTTCCATCTCCTGAACTCGGCATCAAACATGTTGACTACATTTATTATGATAATGATAGTTTTCCCTTCCTTGTTGAAAAAACAGCAAAAAGTGCTAACAAATATGGAAACTACAAATTGTATTTAATGCCCTGGTATCTAAGTTATATTTAGTTATTTCTTGTATCAATTTGTATTAAAAAAACAGAACATGAAGTTTAACCTGACAATTCTGACCCAAAGAAAATTCCCACTGACTTAATTCAATATTTTTATTTTATGTTATTTAGTGTCCTTATAACTTCTCTAACCCACCTTCCCCCTTAAAAAGAAAAGTAAATAGGATTATCAAAATCAAGTAACCTCAAGGGAAAATATTTCAGGAGTCAGTTTCCAATGTTCTTCAGCCTACTTTTTTGAAAGTCTTTTGCCTCCTGGCTATTCATTAGTTTTATAGGCTAGGGACAGACATTCAAAAAGCCTGAGCCTGAATTGATTTAATCTTTGCAGGTTAGTCTAACCTGGATAGGCTAAAACAGCTTTGTAACCGGACAAACATCCCAGAAATGCAGGCAGTGCCTGTAGTGGCTCAGGCTAGAAGCCTGAGGAGCACTAGAGCAACCCTCCCTTAGGCTTCCATAAGGCTGAGCTGAGGGGGCTGTGGCCAGGCCCTGGCAGGATGCTCTGGTTATTCCTCTCCCTCTCCCCCCACCCAAGCAACCCAGCAGGGAATGTTTATAACCCCTAACTCAGTGTTTATCAGCTCATAAAAAAAACAAAGCCTATCTCCATTAACTAATGGAGTTCTTCTTAAACAGCTGTTTCAAGGGAGAACATTAAGGTACCTGTTGATTAGCTCCAAAAGGCCTGTCTGCCTGTCGTCTCCCACAGCACAGACTGGAATCAGCATGTGGTTTTCTAGGTAATGCTGAGGTGTCTGTGTAAGGCAGAGGGGAGGGAGGAATAAAGCCTACTTAGCAGGGAGAAGCCAGGCAGATGCTCTGTGCCTGCAAGTCACTGCTGGAGATCTGGCCAGGGAGAAGAGGGGAGGGGCCAGCCCTTCTGTGAAGCACAGAGCCACTCCCAGCCCAGAGAGCATGCCGAGATGCTGGGGGTGTCTGGCTGATCTTAAACCAGCAAAGGATCTGGGACAGACATTGCATAAACTGGTTTATGTGCACTGAACATCTGTTCTGTTACAGGTTTAAACCAGTTTCTGATCACTTAAACCAGTTTATGTGTAATGCCTGTCCCTAGCCATAAAGTCCAGAGAAGACTTCTGGATTCAATGAGATTGATTTTTATCCATCCTGTAGCCTTTAAGAAAATGGCTATACAAGTCTTTCATGGTGCGAAAAGACCCCTCTAAGTTCCATTAGCTCCTTCAGAGGTAGTACTTGTAATGTGGGATAAGACCTGGCTACTGACCTGGCTCAGAGATTATTAATTAGGAAAGCTGAGTACAGAATGGGTAGAGGATGGGAACTGGAAAAAGAAACACTAAGTGAAATATAGTAGAGGCAACTGTACATTTCAAGAACTCATTTAAGTATGAATGTATGTCAATATATTTATATATTATCAAATAACTTCTCATTGCTTGTCAAAATATTTCCTAAGTATTCCAATCTCTTGAAGATTAGGATATCTAATATTGCCACAAAATAGTTTTTAAAATTAAAATACTGATGATTTTAGAGTGTATTGGTAACAGCACAGTATTTTTCCATTAAAACTACTGTAAATATTATTAACATATGAACTATTGGTAAAATATTCCTATTCCCCCCCAAAGAAAATAAAATACACATTCTCTATGCTTTTACCATTGCCATAAAAATCATTTCGTAAAGGATTTCTGTCAGAGCCACTATGTAGCATAAACCTTCTTAGTATGCAGACATGAATTCAAATGGTGTATGTATCACTCAGAGATGCAGAGGTGAGCAGAAGTTCAGCAAACAAAGTATATCAATAGTATCCATGCCTCAGTTATTGCCATGGATCACCAGTTACAATTACAGCAATTACTTTGAGCTGTTCAGCACACATCTGAACCATCCACTGTATTTTTTAAATAAATTCAACATTAGTTATATAGTAACAACTATTTCAGTTTGGTCACACATAGATATTTTTGCTTAAAAGCAAATATTGCTCTACCAACACAATTTACAAGCACACTACATTTGTCCTACAGCAACTTGGAACCATGCCAAGCTATTACACACTTTAGAAACATAGTGGTACTTTCATCACATGAGGGAAAGATACTGGCCCTGGTACTTTTGAAAATTCCCTTAAGTCAAGGGTTTTCAACCTCTGGCCAGCGGGCTTGATCCAGCCTGTGACCCAGACCCATTGAGAGCTCCAATACCAGCAAACAGGGTCAGATGTGGTTAGTATTGGCCCCCAGGGCCAAAGGCTGGGAGGGAACAGTGCTGGGCTCCAGAGCCCAACCCCAGCATATGATACAGCAGCGGGTGGCACTGGGCCTTGGGGACCAAACTCAGCATGTGGGGTGGGAGAGAGCAGTGCTGGGCCCTCAGAAATCAATCCCAGCATGTGGGGGCAGGGAGGAAGCAGTATTGGGAACCCAGGACACTTGAGGCTGTGGCAGCACTCCTGCTGTTCTTCCAGCTCGGCGCAGCTTCCTGCCATTACAGGACTAGATTAATAGTACATAGAAAGGATTTAAGTTAGATAAATATAAAAAAAATAGAAAAGGAATTCAACAGATTGCTCTTGCAGAGTGAATTTCCACTGCAGCAAATATTTACTTTGGTTGACATTTACTTTATACCCAAGCATTAGATTCTGAACAGGTGCTTTTAGCATTTTTTTCCGGCCAACCACATTTTTCTGCAAAACATAATCCTATTTTTGCACAGTCTTCTACAAATGGCTTCCCAATTTTAATAAATCTAAACCAGCTATTACAATATTTTGTTGCAATATAGTAAACAAAATTTATTTTTAATATGTAGGGCTAAATTATAGCTATAAATTACATTTCTGCAAAGGATGAAATGTGAAGGAGTAGCCAGAATCCAGCAAGCTTCCCCAAACAACTGTGGCTGATTATCAGTAATTTGGAATTTTGTGGCACTTTGGGGAAGAAGTATCATAACCAATTCATGCTCTCCTGTGCACCAGATTAGCTCTGGTGACTAATTTACATACAATCCCTTGTATTCCTATTGCCAAAGTTGGTGTGCTCTATCCCACTCAACAAAAGCCTGCCAGAGGAGGGGAAGCTGGATAACACAGCATCTTCTCCTGCAGCTTTGCAACATATTTCCAGTCAGGGCATGGATGTAAAGCAAGGAAACCTAAGGCAAGGTGCTGACAGAGAGAGAGTGAGAGACTGAAGATGCAGGGAGGAGATGCAGGGAGGACAGTAGAAATGAGTTCATTTCAGGGAGAAAACCTGTATAGCAATCTTCCAGTTACCAGTGAGTCTGGAAGGAGCATGCATGTGTTTAAATAATTGATTTACTGTAGGATGAAAGCTGCTGTTGTAAGATTTTGAGCATAAGGGGCAAGGCCATATGAGAATGTGCGTGTACTAATGATGTCAGAAGCACGTGTACTTTGGAGTGGGGGGAGAGATGGCCAAAGTTCACGTGCTTTTATTTATTATAGCACACATTTACAGTTACACTCCTATATCAGTGGCATCTGTCTCCTTAGCCAGGCCTGCTTGTACCTCTCATCTGTCCTTTCCATGTTTTGAAATAGCAGTAAGCAATTATCTGAAGTCTTAGAAGAATCCAGACCTGCAATATGACTTGCAGAAAGCGTAGCCATTTATTTACACAGTATGTATTGCAAAAACCTTATGTGATACAATCACACACATCTTTTATAATGCTGCATGTAAATCAGGATTCTGGTATATAGAATATAGTGTTTTAAACATCTGCAACTTACATGGCACACACTCACTGGTGAGTAGCTTGATAGGGTAGTTATAAGGTTAGATGAAATAGCACCAGAAAGCTTATACAGTTGACCAGGCTCTGATCTTCCTTACAGTACGGCAGCCAATGTTTTAGTGTAATCATGCTAAATGGTCAGAACAGTAATACACTTTACAAAAGGTGATCAGGATCATGAGATTCTTTTTATAGACAGGAAAAGTGATGCCCAGGGAAACTTCTCCAGAATCAACAAGAAGACTATTGGCAAAGCCTAGAGTAGAACCTAGAACTCCCAAGTCTTAGTCCTGTGCTTTAGGATGCCTTATTTTGATTTCACTTTGCAAGGGACGTAGGCCTACCAACTCCAAATGGGTATGGTCTTTATTGCTTGGATAAGGACCCTGTTTTCATTTTAGGGTTCCCATTACTGCTACAGACCTGGCAGTCTTTGCACCACTCCTTTAACAGCTCAGATCTGAGCCACCTAGTAAAATCTCCTTTAAGTATTTATCTCAATCCCACAGTGCCAACAAACCTGCAGTATTATAAAAGGTTTGCAGGACTGTCTTGGTTGTTTGGGACAGTGCAGTCTGGAAGAATTCTTCACTTGTTCCAAACATAAGCTGGCAATGTAATGAGGCATTACTAGGGCCGCTGTTGGAGTACTGTGTCCAGTTTTGGGTGGTGCACTTCAAAAGGGACATGGAGAATCTGGACAGGTTTCAGAGGAGGGCCACTGACATGATTAGTGGTCTCCATGAAAGACCCTATGAGGAGAGGTTGAGAGATCTGGAGCTTTTCAGCGTTTACAAAAGACGGCTGAGGGGTGACCTTGTAGCTGCCTATAAGCTTACAGGGGAGGACAGCAGGGGGGTTTCAAAACTTGGCTAGACAAAGCTTTGGCTGGGATGATCTAGTTGGGGATGGTCTTGCTTTGAGCAGGGCTTTGGACTAGATGGCCTCCTGAGGTCCCTGCCAACCCTCATTTTCTATGATTCTATGATTCTACGAATTTGTATTTACATTTGTCTTCTTGCTTTTCCCTGCAAGTTCTATATTATCTTACTTACTTTAAATGAAGGCAAAGTATTCATACAAACTTGACCATATCCTTACTGCAGAGTGGCTCCATTTTCCACTTCATGATTTTCTTTTTATTTATGTGGTTAAAGAACACTTATTGTATGTTATATGTTATGACATCATTTACAAGGCATGAAGAAAAAGCCTCTGAGGTAAAGATGACAAAAAAGGTAAAATGGAAGGGGACAGCTGGAGTGACTCCTGTGCTCAATAACTTTGTCTCCTTGTATCCAGATAAGTTGAGCAATAATGCTAACTGTCTCTGACTGCTGTTCTTTGAACAGAGGAGGAAGCCACCCATAAGAAAAGCTCATTCCATTAGTAAAGGGCAAGAAATAGAAACATTCTAAGAAATAGAAACATGCTATTTTTAATTAATAAAATTAGCAGTGAAAACACTGTTTCTTCCAAATCACTTGTTAACTGTCTTAAGAGTCAGCAGTTTAGAGAAGCAAATTTCAACAAGTTCTAATTAAGATCATCTACAGGTAAAACTGTCCTGAAGATATTCTCTGATTATGATCCCAACTTCAAAGACATGATCCTGAAAGTTTCATTGTCCTCAGGGATCTCAGTCAACCTTGCATTTCCAAACACAATATACATGCATATAGCTTTACAGTTAAAGGATTCCTAAGGATCCCCGAAGATCCTGAAAGTTTCATTGTCCTCTCTTCTTTCTACAGTCCTCTTTGTTAATGAAAGAACCTAGATGTTATTTCCTCATCAAAATTCATCAAAGTTTTTTCATCTCCCTACCTGAGAAAGACAAAACATGTTGCTTTTGAATCACCGTTGCACTTACATAGCCAATCAGAAAATCTCTTCATTAAACAAAAAAAAAAGACATAAAGGTATCTTTCCTTAAAATTCTGTAATGGAATGTGTGTAAAATATATCCTGAACTATTCAAGCAGAACCATGCATGAAGTGAGTTTTTTAATTAAACAACTGGTAAAATAATTATTCAATTATTAAATATACATTTGCTCCTAAAAAGAGGTCTGTCATGCCAAATTGTAGTAGAGAGTGAATGTCCCTATGCATGCTCTATTCATTTCCTAAAATAAGATAAATGCCAACAAAGCTTAGCTATAGCAATGTAAGCTATGCCATTAATATGCTTCTATATCACATACATTGCAGAAATTGGAAATGTCAGCTGGATAGCCTGCACAGTATTTAAACATCACTAACAGACGTAACAGCTTGTCAATAGTAAATGCATATATACCTCATAATATAATGCACTGTCAAGAAATAAAAGCAAAATTCATCAAGGACAAATAAAAATTAAAAAAACAATCCATAGCTGAAAATCATGTTTTCTAAGTGTATGTATGTTTCCATTAAGTCACTGTTAAGAAAACAGTTGCACAAAACTCCATTGTTCTAACACTTGGTCACTGTGCTGTGAATGAAATCAATGTTCTATAGCATAAAGGCTCCTTTCTAGGATAAAGAGGCAAGTTTATTGTAAGAGCTTCTTTTTCCATCTTCAGTCTTAGTACCACCAGACTCCGTTCCCCAATGCAATGCTTTTACCTTCCCAAGTCCATCTTAATCCCTCTGCTTTTGAGTAAGGTAACTGGCTTCTCCATTTCCCCTAGGTGCCACTAAGTAGGGGAGTCACTGAGAGAGCAAGAAACATATTTTCAGAGGTGTAGTGACAAGGCCAGATGCCCAGGGCAGCTGTCACACAGAAGGGCATCAGTGACTTCTGGTTACTGCCACCACTGCTAGCAAAATCACACTGCTGTGGCAGCAGTTGTTCTTTCCCACCCTCACCCTCAAGTCACCCCTCCCTAGTTATGCCACTGCATACCTTTGTAGGCACCTCCTCAGAATCCTGAACAGGTTTACAAAATCTATAATTAGAGAGAAAGTGTATTGCTATCTACAGGAACATTTTAGGTTCAAGTAGTCCATATTGGCAGTCAGAATTTCTGGTTTAGGCTAAATTTCTACATCTCACAATGCTTTAGTTTACTAAATTTGCCCAAAAGATCAGATGTGATAAAATAATCTGCAATTTTGAGCTTAACAGCAAGCAAGTTTGTTGAGTTATCCCATCTTTTCTACAACCATACTATCTAACCCTACTGATTTAAGCACCATTCTATTGTTTTTACTGTACTGCTTACAGCTCCAAAAAGAAAGACCTACTGGCTTTTCCTGTGGCTGCCACAGTTACTATTAGGATGACTGCTCCAAGTACTGAACTAGCTCTGAGGGAAGCAGTATCTCGGGCACATATATATGTGCAGCAAAGCTGCTCTGATGCATAGTATTTACAGTGGGTCAGAGCACACTCAATTAATCGAGTCTTCTGGAGCATGGTAATTACCATACTCCGGCAGACTCCAGCATCATAAACATCAGTGTCCCTGCACTGAAAATTGGTGGTGGGGGTGCTTTAACTAATGCTCATACACATGACATTCTGGGCAATTTAAGTAGATTAGCTCTTACAGTCTACATGTGCTTCTGTATTGGGCTGGAGTAAACTAATTTACTTTGCAGCAGGATAGTACTTATATTTACAAATTCTATTCTGCTATGGAGTAAAAAACTCTGCAGCAGCACAAGTATAGAGGTTGCCTGGCTGGCTAGGGCATGAGGGTGCTTCAGTACATGGGCTGCCTGCTGGCCAGCCCTACACTGAAGCTCCCTCATGCCTCAGTCAGCCCCTCTGCAAGCGTTTGAGCCAGAGGGAGCAACCCTGAGCTGGCAAGCTGACTTTTGGAACTCTCAGCCAGCCAGGGATGCTCCACCTGGGCTCCATGTGCTGCACCTGAATAAACTGCAGAGCTTATTGCTCTACAGTTAATTGCTCTCGGATGCACATTCAAGCGGCATGCCCAGGAGCAATTAACACAGCAGCAATAAGCTCCACAGTTTATTCGAGCACTATAATTGCATGTGTAGATGTGCCCAGTGACAGGGAGTCAAGTCTCTAATGGTGCCTGTACATGAGCACAGAGGCTACTTTGACCTGCTGTATTAATCGAGTCTGCTACAGTATGGCAATTGCCATGCTCCACCAACCTCTCACATCTCATGTATCAGCGTCCCTGCACTTCAAAATGGTTGTGGGGGTGCTTGAGTTCATAGAACCAGCTGCTCTTGGAGCCACCCTAATTAAATGGTGCCCCCCACCCCCTCTCTCCAGAGCATATGTAAAAGTGCCATGAGTGTGTTGATTCAGCACTGCTTGAGAAGAAATGAGCAGACTGGGAGCATCAGAAGTGGCAGAGCTGGTAACAATATTTAGCCAGAAAACTATTCTTTAAAGATGACATTCAGGAAGATAACAAAGGAACTAAGAAATTGGGAATAGAAGTATCTTGTCATGGACTAAGAAGAAAGGAAATATTTGTTGCTAGACCAGAGGACTTGCTACAGAGTAACAATTCACAGGTAGTCAGTCTCCAACCAACATTTGCCGTGCATGGCATATCTCATCCAGCAGCCCTGATTGTCCCTTAATCCTTTTTCCACTTGGCAAAGAGAACATAAGTATTTCTAAATGCCAGTTCCACATATGCAAAGCAGTCATGAAGCTTTCCAAGTAGTGACAGTTGTGCTGTATAGGTTACAAAACAGAAAGCTAGAAGAAGACATTTCACACCACCAATAGGCTTGTTTTCTGGTTTGAAATGGAACCAATTGGATACTATTGGTAGGAACAAAGAATCACATCTGTAGCAAAGAAAGATCTCTATGTGACTTGGGTCTGACAATTTGATAAGCATGCTTCTTTCAGAGAAAGTCCCAGTTTGAAAAAGCACTATCAAAATTGTATGGGGCAATTGGATGGCCAACCTAGAGTGAAATCTACATGTTTCTATACTTTCCCAATGGTCAAGGTAATTAATAAGAAAGGCCAAAAGGACAAGGATGTAAGAGGCAGACTGTAGGCAGGCTTTCCAACTGTGCTCTGCATTAGGTCATTAGAGGTTTACATAGAGATTGGGAGTAATGGTGGCATGGGCTGGGAGGTGGTGTGCTGCCAGTGCTGGGCCAAGTTGCCTGACTCCGTATCAACTCACACAGCTAAAAGAGCCAGGGGTAGGGGTTCCAGAATAGAAGTGATATGAAAAGGTTCACAAACTTAGGAAGTCTGAAAACCACTAATTTAGGGTATAAATGGATGGAACAATTACACTGTTATGAAATGATATTAGTAAAAGATATTATGTCATCACAGATATGTCTACATGTTTCTTTAGTGATACAAAGGTAGCAAAACTATTGGAACTCTAACCCTGTTTCATTCAGAGTTAAAGCTGTATCACTTGGCCAACATGTATCACTATGCAAACATGCATGCTGCTGAACAGAAGCTTCCCCTCTTCCTTTAAGGTGTTTAAAAGCTACATTTCTCCATAGTCTAAGGAGCCGCCGTGTGTATAGGAAAATCATTTCTTGAGACCTCATAATCCCAACTTTTAGATTATAACAATGACTGAAGATAGAGACTCCTAGTGTCCTCCCAAATGTATCATGGCCAATAATTAGCATGAGACATGGAAAGGGAAATTATAGCACTTGGAGTATGAAAAGACTATGAAATCCCTAAGCATTATTTATCTACCTGCACAGGGCTTCCTTTGTATGAAGCAGTTTTACAGTACCAAGCCATAAAAATATATTCGGTCCAGGTCAGTGGCAATGTGTAGGTGGTGTACATGCACCCCTGAGAGTGCTGGTGCACCCCCTGACCAGCTGCACTCACTGGCTAGGTGCCAGGCACCTAAGGAGAGGCACCTGAGTACCTGGGAGTGTAAGACCCCAAGCCCCAAGAAGGGGGCATAGAGTTATCCTGAGTGAGGGGGTCAAGAGTGGCCCCAGGAAGGTCTGTGGTATGTCTGGTATGTTTGAAAAGAGGTAATGAAAGAACAAGTGGTATATGTATGCAACAATGTGAAGGAAGACAGTCCTCTCACAGCAGGTGAAAATAGCCTTCTGTGGTTTGACAGGGTAAACTTCCATGCCGTTCACTGGTGCATCTGGTCCATATGGGCTTTTCGGACTTCACTGTCACTCGGGGAGGGGACAGCCTGTTACAGGGTTAGATTCCAAAGGGTCCTCAGGGGTTCTTTCCTGCCATATCTTGCTGTAATAAATTTGCTTAGTTGGGAGGAAGATGTATGTCCTGTCTCTCCTGGTTCCCTCCAATTTTCCCATCCATCTTATTGTTTGAGGCTCCGCCTCTCCTACACCCTACCTAGTGCCAACTAACAATGTTGAACCCCAATCTTCTGGGTTTGGTTCCAGTATGGTTATATGCATCTTGGCCTTTTGAATTGGGGTAGATGTTTTAGGACATCAGTTCATCCTGATTTGCTTAGTCTGTAGTGAGACTGGCCTAGACTCTTCCTGGCTCTGGGTTATCTTGCCTCCCAGCACTGTTTCTTCTCTCCACTGGCTTGTAGTCGCCATGGTGTAGACAGCTGTCTCTCCTCTCCTCAGGTTCCTGGTGGATCCAATCCAGTCCATAGACATCAGGAGTCTATGGCTCTGTCTCAGGTGAGTACTGTAGGCCTTCTGGGCTTAGGTTATTCCAAAGGCCCCTTCGTGGAGCTGCCACCACTTTCCCTCAGTGGGGCTTTGCTCTGGTCTGGGCCACTCTGTGCCTGCTGGGGAACCCACTTCCAGTTCCCATTGCACGCTGTCCATCAGGGTTTTTATTTCCCTTTCAAGGGGCTGGCCGGCAAATTGGCACTGGCATGCTGCCATAAAATGCACCCATGCCTGTGTGGGAGCCGGTCCTGGCTCCTCCCAGATCTTTGCTCTTTGCTTTTTTCTTTGTCTGGCATGGTGTTCCTCCCAGCCGTGGCAGCACTCCTGCCGTTCTTCCAGCTTGGCGCAGCTTCCTGCCAGCCCCATTCATCTTTCTCCTCTGGTAAGTTTTCCTCCTTGGCTCTGTTTCTGCCACAAACAGTTAAAGGTTGCAGAGATGTTGAGTCATTGTTTTAGGATTACCAAATACTAAATCATGCCTTCACCCTGATGGCTGAAGACTACAAGCAATGACCGTCCCCCACCTGAAAATTGCACACCACAAAGCCAGAAGAACTTATCCTACCAATCCTACCCTGCCAACAGGACAAGGAGGATGACCTTAACGTCTGACTTGGCAAAATCCATAGGCTTGTATGGACAGCTACCACTATAAAGAATGAACATACAGAAAAGGCTTTGGGTCTGTCCACCTGCAAGAAGGAGCTTTGGACACATCCAGCAAGACCTGACTCCGCTCCTCATGGTTGGTCTGGCTGGCCACTAAAATGACCTGAACATCTTTAGAACTTGGTAACACCTTAACCTTTGCAAGACTGTCTAATTACCTGTGTGTGTGCTTCATTGTTTTGAATGGGTATGTATGGGCCAGGCAAGACTGGGCAGACTGCCCTAGATGGAGGGGCAGCCAGTAGGGCTGTACGAAGCTTCAGTCACTGGTTTGATTCAACAGAGATTTGACCCGATTCACTGGCCAAATCTCCGTATCCAAATTGAATCAAGAGATGCATTAATCTCTCCAAATCGAATCAGAAGCCTCCAAATCGATTCAGAGAGATCCAATGATTTGGACACAGACACAGCTTTAAATGTTTTTTTCTACATACCTTGAGGTGCCAAGCGCCTCGTGCACACTGAGATGCTGAGTTGGATGGAGCATCCTATGGGAGTACGGGGAGTCCCCAGGACGCTCAGTGGCAGACCTGGAACTGGACCAGAAGCAGTTCTGGTCCACTTCCATGTCTGCCGTGGAATGCACAGGGAACTCTCCCCCACCCCCCAGCTCAGTGATTGGTGCCCCCTGGGTCTGCAGGGGGCACCCAGGGTCCCCCATTGCCAATCATCGAGCCAGGGAGGCACGAGGGGGGACCCATATGCTTGGCAGCAGACCCAGAAGTGGACTGGAAGTAATTCCAGTCCTCTTCCAGGTCCATCACCAAGCACGCAATCCCCCCCTCCCCCTGAACTCCTGTGGGATGCTCTATCCACCCCACCATCTCAGCATTCACAAGCCATGCCTGGTACCTTGAGGTATGTAAAAAAACATTTCAAGCTGTTTCTATGGTTGAATCGCTGATTCTCTGAATTGGCATCGAATCTTCAGATTCGGATTCGGCTGAATCGAATAGGGTCAGTGATCTTAATCAATCAACACAGACAAGTGCAAGGTGATGCACCTCGGGAGGAACAACCAGCACCATACCTACAGGTTGGGGAACTCCCCTCATCAGCACGGAGGCGGAAAGGGATCTGGGAGTGATCATTGACTCCAAGATGAACATGGGCCGGCAGTGTGGAGAGGCAGTAAGGAAGGCCAACTGCAGCTTGGCATGCATCCACAGATGCATCTCGAGCAGGTCCAAGGATGTGATCCTTCCCCTCTATGCAGCACTGGTCAGGCCGCAGCTGGAGTACTGCGTCCAGTTCTGGGTGCCGCACTTCAAGAGGGATGTCGACGGCATTGAGAGGGTCCAGAGGAGGGCCACTCGTATGATCAGGGGACAACAGGGCAGGCCCTATGAGGACAGGCTGCGGGACCTGAACCTGTTCAGCCTCCAAAAGAGAAGGCTGAGGGGGGATCTTGTGGCCTGTTATAAACTAGTCAGGGGGGATCAGCAGGCATTGGGGAAGTCACTATTTCCCCGAGCACCGCCAGGAGTGACCAGGAATAACGGTCACAAGCTGGCAGAGGGTAGGTTTAGGTTAGAAATCAGAAGGCGCTACTTCACAGTCAGGGCGGCTAGGGCCTGGAACCAGCTTCCAAGAGAAGTGGTGCAGGCTCCTACCCTGGAGGTGTTTAAGAGGAGGTTAGATGAACATCTAGCTGGGGTCATTTGACCCCAGTACTCTTTCCTGCCATGGCAGGGGGTTGGACTAGATGATCTGCTCAGGTCCCTTCCGACCCTACAAACTATGAAACTATGAAATTGCTGCCTCAGATTCTGGCTGAATCCAATTCATATATGGCCCATTTCACACACCCCTAGCGGCCAGTATGGTGACTGGCCACAATTAGGCTCCTTCATGAAGCATTCATACAGAGCAGTCAGCATTTTATACTCTAATGAAGCCAGCATATGGTTGTCTCTCTTGCTTCCTACCCAGTGCCATCCTACATGTTATTCAGAAAGATTAATTTTGTTACTACAATACATATGAAAACTATTCAGTGTATAAAAATAAAATATCATCAGTGAGTTTGCCACTGTGCCCTTTAGCAAAATGATGTTTTATGAAGATGATTTGTATTTTTGAACTAAGAATGTCATTCTGTTTTAGAGATAACATAGTGACAGTTGACAGGGTTGCATGGAAACATGAATCTATGTTTTTTAATTACTTTCCTTCTTGCTTAGTCCAGACTACAGTTTTGAAAGTGGGTACATTATGAACAAAACATGCTAATAAAATAAAAGGAAACCTGAGATGAGTATCAGCATCATTCCTTGTCTACACAAGACTATTAGGTAGACAAGTTAACTGCTTTCATGTGTATTTCTTACTTTCAGCATTTAAGACGGTGATTCACAATCACCAAAGGGTGTGTCCAGATCCTTTGAAGGGAGCCAGAAGGTGTGAGGCGTGAGGAGATAAGCAGATAAGCCAGGCTCAAGCTTGTCCCTGCCTGGAGAATCCCCAACCCCTCCCATCTAGACCAAATGCAAGGAGATAAGAACTATAAAACATAAATGCATTTTTATGTAACTGTGCCACAAAAATTATGGAGGGGTGCCTCAAGTTAAAAAAATGTGTGAGAACCATGGACCTAGGATATCAACTTCATCCAGAAATCTTGACAACATCAAGCATAGACAGAAGAGGTAGATTCAAGTGTGCCAGTGGTCTGCTAAGTAGATGTAAGAAGATGGGAAGTTAAGGTGCTTTTAGCTACAGTAGTGATCTCTTATGGCATCTATACACATGCTCCAGTGTGTGTGTGTGTGGGGGGGGGGTGCTTTAATTAGAGTGGCTCTGAGAGCTGCTTTAATTAAACTGCACACAGCATCATGTGTATTCAGTGTCCTGTGCTTCAAAATGGTGGCAGGGGCACTTTGACTAAAGCTTGTTTGTCAAGCTTTAGTTAAAGCACCCCCGCTGCCATTCTGAAATATGGGGACACTGAATACATGTAATGCAGATGCTGCTGGATCATGTTAATTAGCATTCTATAGCAGACTCACAGCAAACTTGATGAATCGAGTCTGCTCTGCTGCATGCTAATTAGCTCCATCATGTGTACAGACTGCCTTACTCCCAAATAGCAAACGGTTTTTCAGTTAAAGTGAAAGCAGAAGTCAGAATTCCTTGACATGAACTTGGCATCCCTACACTGACTGAGGGAGGGGAAAAAATGGAACAGAGCCAGATACAACACCTGCATGCTAGCTGGGAATTCTGCCATGCTCAGAAGATCAATGCATGACTGGTTAGGGCAGCATTATGGCCCTTCTGTGACAGAGGATCAATTGTAAAGATCAAAACTGAAGTCAAGAGTTGGACAATGTTTTGAATTTAGCTACATTTTGAGAGTGACAGATCTAGGTTGTAAACACATTTAAAGCAATGTAAATCCAAATTAATTCCACTGAATTCAGTAGAGATACTCTACACTTACACTACTTTGACTGAGAGCAATTTGGCCTACAGTCATTAGTATACAGAAATGGTTAACCTGTCACATCTTTTCTTAACTCGTCCTTTTTTTTTAATTCTCAGCTAACCTTCAATAGCATATTTTTCCTGTGGTTCATAGTAGTATTGGAAAGATGTTGTAGCTACAGTAGTCCAGTAATGCCAGTACACAAAGAATTGGCTGGTACTGTATTTGGAGAAGCCCTAACATGACCAATTATATGAAACAGAGAAGTTTCATGAACCAAATGAGGACTTAAAACCTTGTGTAACTTTATCCCAACCATGAAATGAAGTTGGTCCAATAAAATATACAACTCAAAGAAATCCTTGCCTCTTTGATTCATGGAACAGCCATGCATGGCTTGTGGTGCTGCCTGCTCCCCCATCTCCATCTACTGCTCCTCAGCTGGCCAGGACACAGAATACCTCAGCACAGGGACTAGTTAGCCCCTGCTGGGCACCCTGTGCCCCAGCCTGCCCCACCCCCCCGCACCCCCAAGACATGGAGCAATGGGACAATATGCCCCACTGCAAAGCACACGGGTAGGGGCATGTACTGTGGCACAAAGTAGCGACGCGCATTTCTGCCACTACTATTTGTACTGCTGCAAAGGCATGCTCCTGCTCATATGGACCCAACCATTCAGGCTTTTCAAAATGTAACACTGGAAGCAAATTCTTCTAATGCTCCCTGTCCCAGCAACAGTTTTACAGCCCTTTGGGGCTATTTAACTCCCATCATCCCTTTTTTTAGAAAGAGAGGGATATGTAGAATCTTTTCATCCAAGGGATGTTATGGACACCAGGAAACAGAAAATGCTTCAGAAAGAATTGATTTTATAACCTCTGAAGATTTTGCCTTTGGAGAAAAGAGGGGGGACTAAGAGCAAGAAGGATTTCTTCAGACAACCTAGAAGGTAAGAACCAAAACAGCTGCCATGGTTTTGTTCTTAAAATTTGATGATCTTTTTCTATGGATTTTTTTTTAGTGTTGCCCTTAATACAAAAGCATCATTATGTTATGGGCTGTGCAAAGCTTCAGTCGCTGATTCAATTTGGAGAAGATTCAGCCCAATTTGGCAGCCAAATCTCCAAATCAGAATCAAATCAGGAGACCCTTAATTTCTCTGGATCACATCGGAAGCCTTTGAATCAATTCAGAGAGTTTCAATGATTCACTCATACGCATGGCTTTATGTTTTTTTTCTGCATATCTCAAGGTATTGGGACGGATGGAGTGTCCCACAGAAGCATGGGGGGGGTCCCCCATGCACTCATTGGTGGACCCAGAATTGGACCAGAAGTACTTTGGTTCATGTCTAGGTCGACTGTGGAGCATGCGGGGGACTGGTGTCTCCTAGGTCTGGGGGGCACCCAGGGTCCCCCGACAGCCAATCACTGAGGCAGGGAGGTGCAGGGTGGCTCCCCCATGAGCTTAGCATTGGACCTGGAAGTGGACTGGAAGTTCTTTCGGTCCACTTCTGGGTCCGCCACTGAGCACACGGGGCCCCCTGGTGCTCCTGTGGGATGGTCCATCCGCCCCACCATCTCAGTGTTCACGAACCATGCCTGGTACCTCAAGATATGTAGAAAAAAAATAGAAAGCTGTATCTATGGCTGAATCGCAGATTCTCTGAATCAGAATTGAATCTTCAGATTCAGCTGAATTGAATTGAGACAGTGATCTGAATCAGCTAATTGAATCACTGTCCCCTGAATTGGGCCAAATCGGAATCGAATACTGCCTGCTTCACACATCCCTACTACCTAAGCTCTATGTACCACAATGGCAGCTAAGGTCATTGCTGGCATTCAAACTAACAGTTCTTAGAATGAATCAAAGGACAAGGGCCCTGAGCTCTGGGATTCACTCTCCTGCTCATTGATAAGTAATGACTGGCCTTTGGGGCATGGTGTAAGGAACTTTTTTTAAACAGAACTGAAAAAATTACAGTGAAGAAAAAGGCAGTTTGAGGAACATCCTGTACTGATTTTAGAAGGAGCTTCTATGTATTCTTTCTTTTTTAAAACATTTTTACAAATAACATAAGATGTACAGATCAAAATCTAAAAATATTTTTATGATTTTCATACATATACAAGCCTATGCAATATTTCAAATTTTAAGCAAAATAAAAAGAACGATGCTTCTTTTTCTGACTTACTATCATTTACTGTATGAATCAGTATGTTATCAGTATCAGTAAAGTGATCAATCCCATACTCCTTATTAAATTATAACACACATTTCTAATCTACTGCTATTATTTAACTTAATCAGCTTGCTATAATCAGAATAGAAGAATAAAGAAACAATGGGAATAATTTACAGCCACTTTGTAATCTGGCACTGAACAGCAAACCAATGCATCTTCTGGAGATTGACACCTGATGATCATTTACTTCCAGCCAATTACTAATTAATGAAGCACAAAACCACATTGATGAAACACAAGGGTGATTACAGAACACATTTTCAATAGCATATTACTGAATAATTAATGTTAGGATAATTTACACTGCAATTCCAGCATAGAGAAATAGAGATAGCCAGGACCATTCAATAACAAAATGCCTGCTGGTTGCCTGATAATGAATGATTGCTTCTGCTCTACTGATTTGGGGCTTAATACTGCATTCTTTGCTCAACTATAACTCATAAAGAGGTTTCATTAACAAATTTGAATCGCTAGGGATGTATAATTAGGGCACTAATGGTTAATTACTGGATTGCACAATATTAAAGGTGTGAAATTTAAACATTCCTCTAAACTAAAACGCTAACATCTATTTTGAAGTCTTGTTAGTCCAACAGAAGAGTAGTAAGTAAGCATTCTTTCTTTTTTTTTCCCCTCAAGATCTCTCCCTTGAAGATTAATACTGATTTCCATTTCTCAGCAATTTATAACCCTCCTGGGTGGCTATAAAGATATTTATCTTTATAACAAGAAACAAGCAGTAGCTCCTATTAGCTCTTCCAACTATTGTCCTCCAAATACCTTTTTATACTATTAGTCAAACTACTGACAGCCCCCACATACAAAGTTTTATAAGCAAACCTAAAAAGTGCAGAAAGTGTCAGTTCTGATGTATCTGAAAGGCAAGGCTGCATTTCTTCTTAAGTTAATTGACAGTAAACAGACTTGCCTGTCTATCTGTCTTTGTCTAAATTTTTCCAGCTGGATAAACCCAATTGCTATTAAAGTTGACAAAAGACAATGATATTATTAATGAAAGCAGCTACATGATGTTAAGCTTTTCATTATAGGCTCCCAGTGAGCTTCAATTAATTGCATGGCTGTTATGCCTAAGAAGGTCGCAGATGAGAAGAATGACTAAAGTAAGGAACATTGGGTTCCCCTGAACCCACATTTCACTTTCATTAGGGGTATCTATCCATAATTTTTGCTCCTTGAAATTTCAACTAAATAATGTTTCTGAAGATTTATCATAAAATTAAACTGTATATTTTACACTCTTCTGAAGACAACTTTCATACTTACATTTTCAAGAATTAGAACACCTCTTGATGCTATAAATGAGCACATCTTGGCTTACATAATATTTGATTCACAGACTTAATTTTAAGAAAACTCTTGTAAATAGGGATAGAAATAATAATGCCTATATGTAATAGACTGACTGAGAATATTTTATAGCTATCACTTGGCTGTAGCTAGTCAGTATTTTGATTTAGACATTTGGACAGAAAGTGTGGGGTTGAAAGTGAATTCCTGAATCATGTGATACATTCTTCTGAATTATTGCATGAGTTACTCTGCAACAGCTCCACAGACATTAAATCCAACTTTTTCTTAATTAAAATAAAACAATGATGCTTCAATAACTTCATAGTGCATTATTGATTTGGCTAATTAACCTCACTTATTGGTTTTCTAGTTTGGAATGCCTCACTTGATTTTTTTTTTTTTTTTACATCTTCAGTGTTTAAGTTTTAATGTTGCTGGTTTGAATCAAACCATATACTACTTTTATGCTATTACTTCAAGAGTTTTACATTCTTCTTCACTAAGTATTCCTTAGGTATTTTGCCTTAAACAAACATCCAAATCAGCATAATTTCCACCCCAGGCATTTTATATTCTTACTCTTGTATTTAAGTTCCCTCTCTTTTTAAGCTTCATATGCCTATTTCCCTTGCTGTGTTCCAGAGAACACTTTTCATCATGTGTATAATGCAACACTAGATTCTATTTCTAGAACCTTGACACAGAAACCTGTTGGCTCTTATATTCCCAGGGTTCATATATTTATTTATCTTGGAAACTTTCACTCTCCTTTCATCTGTCTTTGTCCCACTTGTTCCTGTGAATATATTTAAAGAACTGGGAGATTATTATGCATTAATTTCACAATCATATGCATCTTCGTGGCTCTTCACCAACAATCAGTCAGATGGACAACCCCAGTGGCTGATACTCAAAAAGAAAACAGAAACAAGTGCCATATTTTTTTACACACAACGTGCCCCAGAATATAATATGCACCTTGGTATTGAAAGGCAGAATGGGGAAAAAAGATCTTTCCTTATAGTATGTAACCAAGTACCAGCTGCTAGAGATCCAAGCCACTGTTCTACTCCACATGGATTGCTGCAGATTTTACTTTCAGTATGACCCATAAACAGCAGAACTTGCTCTTATGTATTTTTTGTCTGTAAAGCTGGTTTTGCTGACAAAAGGTACCTCTTGTGTACAAGAAAATGTAGTCTTTTGGGCTAGGGGCAGAAGTTACACATAAACTGGTTTAAGTGATCAGACACTGGTTTAAACCTGTAACAGAACAGAAGATCAGTGGACATAAGCCAGGTTCAAAATGGCTGTAACTGGTTTGAGATCATCCTGGTTGAATATAGTATCAGACTTAACTGATTTGGGTCAAACTGATTTATGAAACTTCTGGCTCAAACCCTTTCCTGGTTCAAGTTAAATCACAGTCTCCAAGCATCCCAGCATGCTTTGCATTCCTGGGCTGGGCTGGGCTGTCTGCTCCAGAGAACAGGGCTGGCCCCACCCCTCTGCTCCCTAGCTGGAGCAGTGACAGCTTGTTGAGGGAGGGGCAAGCCCAGCTGGGGATGCAGACCAGCCTACGATAAAGCGGGGAGGGAGTGCCCTACCCCCCAGCAAACCCCAGCTGGAGTCTGGGGCCAGTGGGGAGGAGGGTTAAACACCCCTTCCCCCACTCAAACTTACTGCTGGTTGCAACTGTGGTCTACAAATCCCAGAGGCACCTGGAAGCAGGAAATGATAAGCACCCCTGCAGAGTCCTGCTGCTGCAGTTCTGGACTGCAAATCCTAGAGACCTTAGGGGCAGCAGGAAGAGGAGGTGAACAAACAGAGAGCTGTGCTTTAGCATCCCCTGGCTTTTAGTCTGAGCCACTGCAGGCATGTGGCTCCATTTCCTGAATCAAAGGTAAATGTCTGTTCACTTCTGTTCCAATTTAATCTGTGCATCTTAGACTAACCTGCAAAGACTGAACTGATTCAGCCTTGAGGTTTTTGACTGCCTGTACCTAGTCTTGTTGGCATCTCTAATGTGCACCAAGCATCTGGCTGACCCTGGGGCTGGGAAGGAGATGTAAGAGAGATTCCAGTTTGAAACATCAAAACATTTTAGACAGTGGCACTCTCTGTCTTTCTTCTTTTTTAAAGATTTAAGAAGCTGAGCCTGTCATAGGGGGTTTCAGAAAAACAAGCTCCATTTTGGACTCACAGAAAACAAAGAATAGGGCTATGTGATAATACAGGTCTACGTAATAAGATAAAGCAGGTCTTATATAGAAAATTTTTTTGTCACAAAATGCTGACTCAACAGAATCAAAGTACTTTGTAAGTATGGAGTGTTTCTGCTGAAGTTTTTGATGGAAGTCAGGCAAGCAAACTAGCCAGAGAACCTACTTCAGATGTTCTGGGTCCCTGCTTCTCAGCTTTCTGGGGCATCTTGCCAACAGGGAGGCAGTAGCTCGAAGAGCCTGTTCACCAATTTCATGTTAGCTGCTTACCTATGCTGCTTGGAGCTGGAGGCTTCAGCCAGCAAGCCAATAAATTTTGTCTGAAGTCTTATAAAATTGAATTTTAACTTGACCTTACCTTCCATAAGGAGAAAAAGGTATGCATTTTTAATCTGTTATTCCAATTAAGCATGAAAGTTTTTCAAGGAGGAGGAACAAATAAAATGAAAACGATCCTCCCTGGAGAACAAGGGTATTTTCCATTCATGTCTACAGAGGTTTATTTCAACTAGGCAATATGTTTTTACTCCTTTCATTTTTCCCCTCCTCTAATTGCCATATTTCAAGGAATTAACAGATAAATACTGCTCTTAGTCACTACATTTTCAAACCAATTACTACTCATCCAGAAGAGTTTGTGGCACCAGTCTTATAATGCAGTTGCTTAGGTGAGATTCTTGGCCTGTTTCACCAGCTCAAAAAGGGCTCACAATTACAGCTTTTCAATCCAAAAGTTAAACAAAAGGGTTCTATTTACCTACCCCATGCTAGTACTTCTAAGACCTCCTTTCACTTCAGCAACAAATGGAGAAACCTATCTACCTTCCTTCCTTCTCTTGCAGCTATCTCAGCTCTTTATAGAGAGCAGGCAATGATATTGTAGCGGTTTGCAAAATTGGACCACATAGGGGGCATGTCTATATGTGCATTTAAGCATGCCTAAATTTAATGCAGGGGTTAAAGTGCATTCACAATGTGTGCAGACTGACTTGGGACTAAAGTCAATAACCTCAATAACCTAACCACAGTAACCCTGACTGGTCAATGCTGGGGCCAGTACCAGAACGGTCAAAGTTCAAAGATGCCCACTGTGAGGGATAGCCAGAGCCAGGGACCTGGAGTTCTGACTGGCCCAGAGGTGAGACCAGGGCCTGTGTGGTGAAAGAGCCCAGAGGGGGCCATTGCCAAGAGGGAAAAAAAGGGTTTAGGGAGCTTTGCAGCCCAGAATGAGGGCAGAGAAGACTGCCTAAGAAGGAGGGATTCAGGTGGGTCCGAACGCCAGGCAGGCAGGAAAGGAGGTCCATTGTGGGGAAAGTTTCTTAGGGGAAACTAGGTAGTACCATGAGACGTTCCAATGCACCTTTGTTTGCTAAGACTGAACCTTGAACAATATACCTACTGAAGTTTTGGAGAGTGCTGCAGTTGCCCAATGCATACAAAGTTAATTAATATAGAGATTCTTGCCATAACCCAATGTACAGCTAAGCAGAACATGCCGATTCAACAAAACTGAAATAATCTGTGGCACTTTCTCAATTTCAGTAAAATTCCAACAGAAACCAAGCAAGTTTCTAATTAAGCTATATGTGCCAGGCATTTTTAGAAATCAGCATGGTTTCCTGTCAACTCACTTGCACAGTTCCACAAGAGCATAACTTTCAGATGCCTGAAAGCCCACAATTTCAGGCTCCTAGCTTTTCTGTAGCTCAGACTGCATTTGGCAGCCTGCCTCATTGTCAGAGTTTATTGGTTCCCAGCAATTCAACAGTACAGTACTTCAAGTTCCCCATCTGCTGGGACACATGGAGCCTTTGAAAAAAATTACTGGAGGATGAAACAAAATGTCATTTTTCAACTTTAAAAAAAATAACAAAATTCTGATATTCACATTCCATGGAAAAATTCAAAATCCCCCTTTTCATTCTGTTTTAGAATGAAAAAACATTGGCATTTCCTGTAAAATGGGAATTCGATTTTGGTCAATTCTAGGCAACTCTAATACTTGAGCAGCAGCAAAACTGCATACAGCAAGATCCACTCACAAGCACTGTGTTAATTGCTCATTACTTGTACTATACCGTTAGGTGTACTGATATAAGATAATTTCCTTTCATTACACATATGTAGGACCCCGAGAATCATGGACTTCTTGTTGAAAATTCATGGCATGTGTGCAGGTAAAGTATCATTTTTTACAGAATGTTCATGGCCCACGGATCTGGGCAAATGGGTCCTGGTAGTTCTGCAAATATTCTGTGAAAAATGATATTTTACCCATGCATATGTGGCAGACAGGCACAAAGCCATAGCCAGCAGAAGGCCAGGGCTAACAGGACTTAGCCCCTTCAAATGTGGGGCAGCAGAGAGGGCCGCAGGGCAGCAGTGAGGGATGGAGTAGGGTGGTGGTGAATGGGGCAGGTCATGGGATGCTTGGAGCCCAGGCAGCTTGTCCAGGGGCACAGGGGGGCTCCCACCACTGCGTGCACCTTGGCCTATGTCCCTGATCAGTGAATGGGGTGGAGGCAGGCTGCTGGCTGGGCTTTGCGTGCTGCTGCCCTAGGAGCCAGGTGACACATGCAACACCATGTGCCTGCCATTGCTGGCTCCCACAGCAGCAGCAGTGGCACACAGAGTGCAGCAGCAGCCCACCGTCACCCCATGCACAGATCAGGGGTCACATGCCCCTGGGCCTCTCCCAAGATGCACACAGCAGCAGAAGCTCCCTCATCCCCCTGGACAAGCATCCTGGGGTCCCATTTACCCCAGCCCCTGCTGCTGCTTCTGCCCAACTCCTTCCCTCACTGTGGGGGCCTCGATCTATCCCCCGCCCTCACAACTCTTCTACTTCCCTTTTCCTTACTTACCTGCTGTGGTAGGCAGTGCTCTGCATGTTGTCTGGCTGCAATTCCAGCCACCTGCAGGCTCCGTGTCTGTCCGCCCCCACCACTGCAGCTGCCTAAAGCCCACACCCAGGCTGCCCTCTGGTCCTCTCTGCTGGGGGTGCGTGCTAAGCCCCATTAGCTTTGGCTTTGTGGTGCCTATGCTTATGACCCTTAAAAATCATGGGGTGGGGTGAATTGTGTGGTTTCCACAGTCTGCGAAATCGTGATTTTCTTAGGGCCCTACACATATGTTATTGTTTGTTCTTCTATTGAAGCAGGTTTTTTTAGACACAGTGGGCAAGTCTACATGTGCAATTAAAGAAAATTCAGAAGCTTCAGAACTTCACCCCTACATGCATAAAAGTGCGCAAAAGCAGGAGCATCCCTACTCTGCCCCTCTGTAGCAGCCAAGGGGAGCTCCAGGCTCCTCTGGGTGCCAGTCCCAGGCTGGCAGAAGGCACGTGGGCTAGTCCTGATCTCCACACAGTGGGGGACAGCTGTCCTGGCTGCCAAACAGCTGCCTCCCAGCCACATGGAGATGAGGATGGGTCCCAATTTCCACATGGTCAGGAAGCAGTGTCCTGCCAACTGGGACAGCTCTCTCAATCCCCTGCTGCCTAGGCAAGCCTGGAGCAATATGCTCCCGACCAACATCTACATGTTTGCTTTGACACATTTGTTTAATACACTGATTTCTAGTATCTGTATCTACAGGTAATAGAAAATGGTGCATTAGACTAATCTACTACACAGTAATTGCTGTGCATGAGTAGATGGTAATACTTTATTGTGTAGTAGATTAGTTTAATGCACAGTAAACCACCTCATACAGACACACCCAGAAACTGTGATTTGTGAAAAGGAGGATGTAATAAAGAGAGGAGTTATACATCTTTTTCTAAAAGTGACAGGAGCTGAAAAAAACCTGATTTTTGGAGGAAGAGTGTCCCACAAGAGTGGGCTCCAAACCACTATGAACTCCCCTACAAGCATTATCAGCTTCATAATTCATGATTAAATACACCTGTCACTGAGGGAAAATAGAGATTCCATCTATGAGCCAGATGAGGACCCCCCAGTTGCTAGATTTACAGATCAAGATCACAATCCCAAACTAGTTCTGGTACTGGACTGAGAGTGAAGAAGCTGTATTTTGGACCAGCTGGACCTTTGTGTCCTCTCCTTTCAACCAGCAACATTGTACTAAACCTAGGGTTTTTGTTTTGTTTTTGGCTAGATTTCACAGGTACAGACATTTAATCAAAGAATTTGCTGACATGAGTGCATGCTGAGCCTTCCTATAGTCAGTCTGAGCATCAGAAACTTATTTTTCTTTCACAAAAGCAGTGAAATATGTATCTTCAATAAATCTATGGAAGGTTAGTTTTGCAATCTTTTAGTGTAAGAATTCATTTTTGTTTTAACTGCTATACATTCACTTCGTAAATAAAGATGACATCATCCTGGCTTAGGCAAAGGGCTTTCTGATAGCGACAAATGTGTTTATTACAGAAACTGGCTTAAATGGTATATTATATACATTACTTCTTTTCTTACGCAGGTAAAGTTATTAATTTGATTTGATGTACATTTTGCAAAGCTCTTCATCTTCTTTGCTGCATTTCCTTGAAAGAATCAGTCTACCAAGGGACTAAAACCTTGCAGGTGCCTTGAAATGAAATATTTCATTCTAGCAATCAGGAAAAACAGATTCTCACCAAGTCTGATTTCCCTAATTGCCATGCTTTAAAATTCACACACGCACACACAAATGCACACATGTACACAGACTCTTCTCATCAAAGCTTTAAATAAGTAGACTGTTAACATAAAATACCATGCTACAGTCCTAAACTGCATTATTTTGATGAAATGATACATTATGAAATATTATACATAATTTAAATTAATTGCCTATCTATATAACAATCAAATTGGTAGTTGTAAAACACTGTTATGCAGTCCATAGAGTATCCCAGGAGAGTTTGTCTCATAATACCTCTTCTGATTCGTCTTCCATTCCAAAGAGAGAGTAAACAGTACTAAATCCATGCCCAGTATTTGTCTGACATGGCTATGTTTCACTGCACTAAAAGACTTGAGGGTCTAGGAGCTGAGACACTGATGTTTTCCACTTTCAACCATTTCAGCCCCCTTCCAATCAGCTGCATCAGGGAAATAAAGACAGCACTTTGGAGGCTCTTATGTGAGTAGTCAAATCAGAAACAGAAAGGTTCCCCCTACATCCTACCTCTAAGAGAACAAAGTATGTTTGGGGATGCATTATCCTTGTTTTATTACTATGTTCATTCACTTCCTCACCAGTTCCTTAGTTTCCAAGCTAAGTGCAAATGAGTTGGAATTCGTTTATATGTCTAGTTCTCTGTCATGTAATTTATATTTTATACCCACTTTTCTTTCATAATAAAAGTAATCTTATATTTTGTGACCTGAGATTCTGTAGTCTTAGTTGTTCAAACAGAATCCAGGAAAAATGAATGTAAAGTATAACCACGATGCTATCTTTTTGCACTTATGAATGTTATTGTAAAGGATCTTCATGAATGTTAGATGAGGACAGCACATCTGCACAAAAATAACATTACCAGCTTTCAAATTGTCCAAATAGCAGTTAATAAATGTTAGCACAGTCCTACATTTTGATGGGTTATATTCAATTTCCTGTTAAACAAGCATTATATTTCTATAAGAAAGTCACCCTTTTGGTAATAAGTAATGGAAGATACATAAATGCTCTATTAAAGGATAAAAAAGGAAATGAAATAACTGAAGGTCCTTTAAATCAACTGTGTGCCATATTGATGTATGAAATGTGGTACTTACTTTAAAACTCTTTACACACTGTTCATGATTTAAAACAAATTTTCTAGAAGACTGACTTTTTCTTTCTCATCCTGACACATTTCATGATCGAAAGCAGGAAACTTGAAGAATCATAAAAGAAAGCGTTATCTAAAACCAGTCCATCTTCGCACACCTTTTAAGTTAAATAAGTGACTGCGACAAAATCTATCATATTCATAATCTCAACATCCTATATACACTTTGCTTCATTTCTTTAACCATCACACAAGGATCCTGGTTTTCTCCGATTTAAAAAAAATCCCCAATTTTCAGTTAAAAAAGTAACCCCAAATCCACATACTTCCATGATTAAAATGAAACACCACTATTTATATATCTATATATTAGTGGTGCTTCATTTTAATCATGGAAAAATGTGGATTTGGGATTACTGTTTTTTTTTAAACCAAAAAATGGGGATTTTTTTTTTTTTAAATCAGAGAAAATCAGGATCTCTGAGTATCAGTGCTGGCAAGCTGACTGGGTTAAAATAAAAGGATCTAGGCTCACTGATGTTTTTAATTAAAATAATACTAGAAATAAATATGTAACTAGATTTCACTTAGTATCCTAAAGTACTTAACAATCAGATGAGTAAACCTCACAGTGCCCATTAGAAGAAGCAACTAGGTCCATTTAACAGATATTTGACTGAAACACAGAAAGGTATAAATGCAGTTCAAATGCATCGTAACTCAATTACAACACTTGAAACACAACTTTTACCCCAAGTCATAGACTGTCTCCTTTTTTATATTAGCCAAGGAATATGCAGCAGTCTATTTGATAATTAAGCATTGACACTTCCTAAAATGCACAATGCTTTCAAGAAATTTTAATCATTAGAATATTTCAAATTTAGGCTCTCCTGCAGTCAGATAGGTGCATTTGTTTTTGGTGTTTGTAAAGAAACCCTAGATTCTACCTGTGTCCAAGGAGCCTAAAATTTGGATCCAATTGCAATGTGAAGAATCTTTAGCTTTCTGTGACAAAGATAGTTACTTTGCTCTGTGTTGGTACAGCACCTAGCACAAGATCCACAACTTGTATTTTACAACAACAACACTACTCCTCTTCTTCTTCCTTCTAACAATTTTCATGTATTTTGGTCCCCTTACAATTCCTGACCCTTTCACTTATTTTTGTCCCTCTTCCTATACTTCTCCATCTACAGGTTATACAGGTCCCTAATTTGGTTTTGCTAAGAGGAGCAGTTGTCATGAAAGGTATTGTATTATACAAGTCAACCATGAAAAAGCTTTCAGTTGCCTTTGTAATGTACTAATGTCACCAAAGTGCTTGTGGTAATCTCTGTACAAATCTAGGCCATTCTAGAAAAACCATAACAATGCCAATGGGTGCCAAAACAAAAGTGAGAAACTTTTAAGAATGACCATTATATAATCTCACATATCTATTGCAGGGATCTGAAGTAAAAGAAGATAGATAAAATAGCACTGGAAATTCATGTAAGTCAGTGGATGATTATCTTATCCATTGAATGTCTTTAAATGCAGCTCCTAGGGTGGGCTTTAATTTTAATATTAATTACTCTATTCTTTAATTTAAAATAATCTTTCAAGTAATTTGGATAAATCGCTCATGGACTTGCTGCAGTGGGATACACAAGTTAAATATACCTATTCCCTAAATGATCCCCAAAGTGATATAACGCAACTGAGCAGTAGATTTCACTAAATTAATCACTCATAAATATCATAATACACTAGGGGTAATTAGCTAAACTGCTTACTCTTGCACAAACACACAGGAATAAATTTGCCCAAAGCAGTCCCTTTTAATCTTTCTAAAGAGTTTTTCATTGTCATGTATGACAACCATAAGTCAACTCTGCTCTGACAGTTTCATAGTTGTCAGGGGCTGGAAGGGACCTTACAGATCTTTAGATGAGGATTTGTGGAACCCAAACTTATGCAAATAAGAATAGTTACAAATTAATTTATTGAATTGTCACAGAATATATTTTAACTCTCAGATCTTTCCTATTTCAAGTTGAATGAAATTTATATAAAAAGCTATTCTTACCAAAAAAAGTTATGAGATTTTGCAATAAAAAATCTGCAATGGTCCCTCATAAAAAGAGTTTGTAAATATTTAAAAATTTAATCCAGTTATTCTGGGTAATACTTCAGTGGGACTCCACAGAGGTGCTAGGATACAAAGTAATGGATCCTCATGGATTTATAGAAGTTCTGGTGGCCCACTGTATGTAGCTAAAGTTCCATTATTTCTCAGTTATAAACCAATTATTCTTTGGTACCACACTTTGAAACCTCAGAAATCTAGTCATAAGGAATCCGGATTTCAGTTTTCATTGTTGTAGCACATTTCATTGAGTAAAACAAAAAAAAAAGAAAGGGAAGAGTAAAATAGAACCTGTAGAAATTTCTATTTCTAAGTAGTAGGAGAATCATCTTCAGAAAAAATACCCAAAATAAATATTTTTCTAGAAAGTAGAAAAAAAAAATTCTGTTCCAATAGTTCTTTCTTTAGTTGGTATGCACTTGCTATAATTTTTGTAGCACAAAATAATTCCATGGTGTAATAATTATTATTTTCTATTTTTAATTCCAACAGTTTTTACTGATTTATTTTTCTGTTTCATGCCTTTGAAGACTGAAAAGATCATAAATAAAATATACATTTTGCTTCAAATGTTATATTGTTCATTTACAGTTACTGACCTGCTGCAAACTTTGAATCACTCAGCTTGAAAGGAAACAAGTAAATTAATGAAGTAAGGAAAATACTGATCTTATATGTGCGTTACATTAGTTCACAGAGGCTGGATCCAGACATACAGGCACATGTGGTTTGCAGAACTGCAAACTTCTTTGCAGTGCCACAAAACACATGCCCAGCACATTAAAACATGCCCTGTGCTGCAAATTTGCAGTGCAGGGCCAAAATTTACTACTGGGAAATCCTGGAATTAAAAAAAAAAAGCCAAAAAAAGCAGCGTGGGACATGCTCCAGAAGTATGTGCTGGCAGGCAAGGAGGTTAGGTCCACCCAGGAAATGCTCTGGCTGCTGACCAGACCATTTCCCCTCCTCTAATTGTGCCCTGGCTCCTCTGGCATCCTGGGAGCTTGGAGGACTGGGGGAATGGCAGTTTCCCTGCATCAGGGTATTTTGCCCTACACCAAAGTCCACATGCAAGGGTGTGCACAGCGGCAAAAAGTAATGGCACAAATTTTTGCCGCTACTTCTTTCCCCAATGCAAGCACACACCCCTGCATGTGGGGATGTGCCTAGAGTTACTAAGTAATGTCCTGAAGGTCAGAAAACAAATCATCCAAAATCAGAATAAAACATTTCTGAATCCCAGTCTTCTAACTACTTAAGCCACACTCACTCTCAGGCTGCATGCAGGTGTTACGTTTCTGCTGGGAGAATGACTGTTCTCCCAATACAAACTAGGGTGTACAAGCATTCATTCAATTTCTCCCAGAGAAAACAGATCATCACCTGTCAACCTGGATGAATACCTGCAGGCCAGGGACTGGGAGCACCCCAGTCAGGTGAAGATGTGAAGAGCTAGGGGTGCTTGCAGGCTCAACACCTGTATTGCTCCCTCTCTCAGAAAGATGTCTAGTGGTGAACAGGCATTCAGGGAAATGTCCACCTCTAGAAATGAATGCCTGTTCATGGTCTCAAATATTCATTTACTTGTGAACATTTTCTGTTTGTTACTACATTTACTACATGGTCCCTGTTACTATATCATAGAATGTTCCCGAAAAGTGAGAGTAACTAATGAATGTATTATAATTACTAATTGATGTACACATACATAAAGTGTAATATAAGAATCTAATTTTCAAGTGACATTTTTTAATCTAAAACTCTAAAGGTATTACTTTAATTGAAAGAAAAGAATAAAATGTTTTACTTCAGTGGAAAAATCACAGTGGGGGTATATAATACAAGACCTGTACATATATCATAGCAGAAGCAAGCATTCATTAAATGTTTCAAATTATTTCAGGATTACGTGGTCATACACTGATATACAGCAAGCCTCAGAACCCACCAGAGACTCATTATTTATGTATAATAAAACTATGATAAACATTAAATGATTAAAAACCATCATTTTTAATAATGTTTTAATCAACCACCATAGAAAAGGTTGGTTATGTTTTTTCTCAATACTGATTCAGGAAACATTTTTCACATCAATATATATGGTATGAAATAAACATATATAAATTAGATGCACTCTAAACACTTGTTATTCAACATAAGTGTTTCTGAATCTTCTCTGCCTTTGTTAGCAGTTTTTATTCTTCCCTGAAGAAACTTGCACAGGTGAAAACAAGAAATAAATAATGATGTTCCATGATATTCTGGCAAATTAAAATATTTTAAAAATATTAAAACTGTTGTCAGGATCTAATGTTGCTATAACTGTGTTTAATTTTGGAATGTAACCAGACAACTATATATTTTAAAACTGGGAAAATGGATATTGGTAACTGGCTAATGCTAACAGTAAGACAATAATGTGCAGTTCTGGAAATTAAAGCACATTCCAGCAATCCACTAGAACCTGCAAAAATGTGTCTACTTCCATTGAATAAACTTGTTTTCCCATGAATACCAAATACACCAAAACTTGTGTATCTTGGGTGTACATGGGTTTGTACTCCCCTCTCCAGTTGAGGGAATTATTGGCAGGGCAGCGTGCTGCGGAGGGGCACAACAGCCCAGTGGCCAACTGCGTCTCCTATAGAGTCAGGACCAGTCAATCAATTACTTAACTATATACAAATTTATTATTACAACAAAACTATTAAAGGGCAAGTGCATAGATTATATATATATATATATATATGTACAAATTTACAAAACAATAAACCCTATACCATACACACACTCACACACACACACACACACACACAACCAATTATTATTCAAAAAATACAGATGAACAATAGAACAACCCAAAACAAAGGATATTGATTGGGCAACCTTATAACTCTATTAATATACAAACTATTACTTCAACTTATTCACATAAACTATAAAGCTCAGTCTACAAATATAACAAGCAATCCTTAGACTAACTGGGTGCCTTCCAGGGCAGGGGTCCCACTCCCAAGGTACAACTACAGGAAAGGAGGTGGGGGGAAAGAAAAGGAGAGGGAGACCCCAAAGACTCCTAAGCCACCCCTCCATTGTCACCCAGGAGTGGCTCACGTGGTGCCCCTTCACAATTCTGGGGGTCCCTCCCCTGTGGGGACTCTCTCTCCAGGGTAACTTACTACTCCACAGTCCCAGAGGGTTGCCTCCCATTCTCTAGGTCAAGTTCTGTTCCCCACCGGGCTTTCCTGCTGCCTGGCTCTGCCACTGCTGGCCCAGCTTGGGGCCACATGCACTGCTGTGTGTAGCAGGCACTTCACCTTGTGCTAGGAGTTGGAGGCCTGGACAGCTTTGTGCAGCACTGGGGCTCAGCCTGCTCCCAGGCCTACTGTGCAGTGCAGTCTACACTCAGCTGCTGCCCTATACTAGCAGCTGTACACCTGAGCCACCTCAATGGACTCACAGGGTCTCTCACCCTCCATGCAGCACCTCCTGCACCAAGCTCCTGGCCTTGTAAAGGGGTTGGGGACCTGAGCTGCCCAAGCAGCTCCAAAGATACTGCTCCATGCACTGGCCTGTGCACCATGTCTCTGGCTGTACACCAGAGGTTGCAGACCCAAGCCACCTTATGCAGCTCCCAGGGTCCGGATGCCATGCACCATGCTGCACACTGAGAGCCTAACTGCTGGACCCATCCGCAGCTCCTTGCAGATAGAAGTCTTCAGGGGCACTTCTGGGCTACTGCTTCACCCTGCTGAGCAGCTTTCCTCAGCTCTTCTAAGCCCCGCTCTTCTCTCTTCTCTGTCCCCAATGTATCTCCCTCGTGCTAAGCACGCAGTTCCTTTTATACTCTCCAGGGCTCTGACCCTGAAGTCTTCCAAACCTGACAGTGTTGCAGTCTTCAGTCAGGTCCAGGTGAGCTCCTCTTCCCCTCCCCTCAGGAAAGGGGCCTGACTTCATTTCTCTTGCTGCCTCCTGATTGGTGGATGGGCTCCACCAATCAAAACAGCAGAATCTCAAGCCTGGGACTCAACCCAAGCTCTGAAAGGTAAGCCTGCTACACTTGGATTTATTTTTGCAATGTTTGGTTCATTAGACATTATGCATGGGACTTTCTTTAAATACTATTACTTTGTGTGCTTCCTCAGGCACCATGTTTGCTTTCAGTTTTGTGTCCCTGGAAGAATAATGCGCTTGTACACGTGATGACAGGAGCGTGTCCACTCAACAAAAATTGCCCTTTTGAGTGGCTTACTGGAGACAGACTTTACGCGCAGGTGTGTTTTTCGTGATGTGAGTTGTATTGTTGTAAACTAATCCCCATCCTGATGTAATTTAGTTTGTTATGATGCAACTTGGAACGATGCAACCATTAATCTGTCACATACATAGTAATCACTGCATGACATATGGTGAGCCCCTTTGTCCATCAACTGTTGCTATAATTTGTAGGTATTTGTGTGTAATGAATGTTTTAGGACACCAGGGAGAGCCCCAGTGAACGGGGCTTGATGCTGCTCTGTCCAAACTTTGCCCAGACACAACAGAGTAGGAGCAAGGAGCCCTGGTAAATGCCACTGAATGGCACCAAAATGTGCAATGGTCACTGGTGAAAGCCACTGCCTGGCACCTAAACTTGCAACAGTCACACAGCATAGCTCTTGCAGGCCCAGCAAAAATCCCCAGACTTTGCCCAGGAACAACAATGGGTGGAGGGACCCTTGTTCCCCTCCACCCTGCACCTCTAAAACATCCCTTTTTGGCTGGCTGTGGCATAATTGTCTCCTAACACCCTTAATTTGCAAGGAGAATGGGGCACAACAGGATGGCAGTCCAATGCAATGTCAAGACAAACATGCTGCAGGCTGCTTTCTGCAGGGATGTTGCCAGAGCAGAGCAGCGGGGCACAGTAAATTCACAGTATTCAGAGTAAATTACTGCAGGGGGGTGCCTCATAACTATCCACCCCACTGATCTCTTTGTACTAAATTAGAGCAGGGGGTGCCACACACTGCTGATCCCCGCTACAGACTGGTCATGTCTATAGCTCACAGCTATATTAATTCATTAACTTAATTAAATTTAATTTATTAACTTAATTTAATTAATTTTAAGACATATTTATACAGGTTTTTAAAAAAAATGCTTTGAATTTTATTTCACCAATTTTTAACAAAATATTCTTATTTTATTCGTATTATTTTCATTCTTATCCTTATTTTAATTATCTTATTTTTTTCTTTTCCTATTTCTATGTTATCAAGTAAACTTTATTTTGTGTGTAAATCTGCTTTTTTAAATTTCTCTCAAGCAACCACCCCTACAAACAGGGCGCTGAAATTTTCTGATTGCTTATACTAGGCGCACAAATCTGCACCCCTTGAATTTTTTATATATATCTTTACATGCATATTGGAGAGTCATGGTGTGCTAATTGGAACTCCAATAATGGGCTCCTTGCATTATCTCACGGGGGATCCTAATCCTGAAAGGTGCCTGGAATCCCCACCTCTGCACCCACATTCCTGCACTGTTGGGAGTCACTGCTTTGTTCAGTGTTTCCCTTCCATCCCCAGACACTGTTCGCCATGTCTCTGTTCAGATATTCATTCCCAAGTCCCAGTTTCCTCAGGCTGTCCCCCATGCTCCACCTGCCAAATTCAAATTCACATACCAACCATCCAAGCTCTGCCCCCGAGGCTAACAAGAGACCCTGACCTTCTGACTGGATATACCCCCCAGGAAACAAGAGCAGAGAGCTGCTTCACTATTACCTTCCCCATCTCTAAACAGGAAGCTGAAATTTTCTGAGCGCTTATAATATGCGCATGAATCAGTACCCTGTGAATTTCTTTTTTCTTCACATGCATGCTGGGCATTGAGTTAATGTGACCAGTGGTAGGTAATGCATTTTAATGTCCTTGCTGCATTTCACACCACATCCACATAAAGCAAAGAAAAACCTGTAGATTTCAGCCCTCTTTGGCTCCCTCCACCACCTTCAACACAGCCTGTCCTTCCCCTCCACACATAAGAGACAATGTACTTATGAGACAGACAGAAGTGTTGCAACCATTTTTTAAATATTATTTATACAAACACTCAATGATAACTGCTGAATGGTTTAGCATTTGGCGCTGATTGTTTGGTAGCCTACGGAAAACTCTCTCCAGCTGCAGTATCAGAATGTGTGCAGCCAGGCACTTCCACACGATAGCTCCCCGAACAATGTTTGCATGCTGATTGTAGGGGCACCACGCCTTTGCCCATGTCTCTGTCTGGCCACTGCCTCCTGCACTTCCATAGATGAGGACACACCTCCCCCCGGTCTCACAAATAGTGTGGAGCACACAGGCTTCCACAATGAATTCCATAATGTTTTCTGGCTTCACCTTGCATCTGTAGTTCAGTGATTCCCACCATGCTTTCAGATGGCCAAAGGAACATTCAACAGCCATATGGAATTTGCCGAGGTAGTAGCTGAATACTGTCTTTTGCCGGTCAGTAACTTGTCCTCCATATGACTTCATAAGCCAGGCCAGGAGGGGGCAAATCATGTCCACTATGATAAGTGAGGGCATGGCAACACCCCAGATCATGGCATAGGGGTCCCTGGGCAGATATTGTTCTTTCTCCATCATACTAGGCAGCAGTTTGAAAAAGACATACATATTGTGAGTGCTGCCTGCCCATCTTGTATAAATGTTAGTGAAGTATCCTCAGTGACCAACTGTGACCTGGAGGATCACCGAGGAAAATCCCTTCTTATTGGTGAATGACCAGTTCCCCTGGGATGGGGACAGGACTGGGATGTGTGTGCTGTTCAATCCACCCACGCAGTTAGGGAACCCCATGGCCTTGAAGCCTTCAATAACCTCCCTGGGGTTATGGATGCAAATGAAGATGTTCACTGTGATGTCCTGCAGCAGCTGGCATACCTCATATACTGCCACCCTGGCCATGCAGGAAGCCATGTCGAACTGGTTCCTGATGAAGCAGAGGCTGGTGGGGTTGGCCAGTTTCATGATGGCCATGGCCACCCTTTTTTCTGTTGTGATGGGGTGATGTATGACAGTGTTCTGGTGCTCAATGTGTGGCAACAGCAGTGTGACTATGTGAAAAAATGTGTCCCTGCTTGTGTGGAAACTCTCAAGCCACTGCTTATCATCCCAAGTCAACACTTCAATGTGCTCCCACCTCAGAACTACTCACGTGGGCCCAGACCTTGTAATTGTTGCTCTGTAGGTTGATCCACAGAACCCTGTTAGCCTTGAGATCCATGGCTTCCTCTCAGTTCTCCAACTCCAGCTTATGGCCCATTGACTAGTATAGCAAGGCCTGAGAAGTTGCTACCCTGCACTGGTACCTCTGTAGAAGGTCCATCATAGTCTGAACTGAGTTCAGTAACAGTATCTCTGCATTATTGAGTGCCTCTGTTCTCTTCTTGGACAGCTCCAGGACATTCAACAGTATCTGGTTCTCCTCACAGTTTCCATCAAGATCATCAAAGCCATCTTGTTATGCAGGACACAACGGTTACTGTTTCATTCAGGGCACCACCTGCTTGCACGAAGGGGGTTGAATAGGTAGGGCTGTTGAATAGGGTCATTAGCATTATAACAGACCTGCTCATTACATTCCAGTTCCTACACACCTCAGGTTCCTGTAACCTCCCCTCCTTTAAAAAGGTGAGATGTCCAATGACCTCAGAAACCTGTGATCCATCCTGGGCTTCAGATAATATCGCTTAGCAGAACAATGGATAGACCTATCGTGAAGTATACCCCAGCAAGCCTCCACAACCTGGCAGAAGCTGGGGAAGAAATGGATGTGAGGTCTCTGTGCTCTTTCTGAATAGGACCCATTAGCCAGACATCGAGGTGCCAGAACCACAAAGTAATATAATAGTCACAAATGTCTGAAATCTCCATACACCTAGTTTTCGATGACATGCACTCAGCGGAAAAAAGGCAGGCGCTGAGCAGAACCCTGAAATGGCCAAACCTTGAATTAGAGGTTGTTGAAGAGAGACATTACCTTAAGATGTTAACAGCCCTGCTCTTCACATTTCAGCTCCTACACGCCCCAAGTTCCTGTAACTGCACCTACTCTAAAAACTTGGGGTTTTAGGCTTTTGGCAGATTACCCCTAAAATCCATCAAGCACTTAGTAGACAAAAAGGCAGGTGCTGAGCAAAAGACTGAATTGATACACCCTGATTTTTCCCCCCTCAGACCAAAAACTCAAAGGAGCACAGTTGAGTGATTGATAGTTTGGCCAGTGTTGCCAGGGGGAGGGGGTTCTATGCTTGAAAGGACAGCTGTAATTCCTTTCAAGCTGCATCACAAGCTGCCAAGCAAAGAATTTTGGATGTATGCAGCAGCGAGCCATTAACAAGTATCCTTCTGGACAATTGGGCATCTGGGGAACAATTTGTGGCAAGCTATGGAAGTCAAAGGTGCTCTGCTAGGAAAGGTCATGTGAGCAGATTTCTCTGAGTGCCAGTACTGAGACACAGTTCACAACTGCAAAGTTACACATATGTGGAAACTCAGACCTACGTGAAAAGGTTCCATACATAACTGCTCTCAGCCAGGGGCAGAGAGCATCTCACAACTCTGGTCAAAGCATAGTGACCCCTCTCTCAGTTACTTATTTCGGCACTAAAAATATACTTGGGGGAGGTGCCAAAGAAAAAGCCACGTCTGCCAGGCTTTGAGCAGCAGCCAGATACATCCCTAACCCCTGGCCGCAACTAGGCCTGGGAAAAACTGGCAGATTTGATTGATATTTGGGGGACCAAAAGGTTCTAGAGCAACTGGAGAATCTATGTGGCCACTGCCAAGGAAATGAAGGCACATGGCCGCAACCAGGACTGGGCACAATGCCACAGCAAGATGAAGGCCCTGAAATGTGCTTTCTATCAGGACAAAGAACAGACCTCCCATTCAGGGGCAGTTGATCTGCATTCTTGCAAAGGATGCAAGCGATGCTTGCCTCCAATCTTTCAGGATGACGGGGTGCAAGAGGCCACAGCATCACCTAAGCTGTACACAAACAGTATACAAACTGTCCGGCCACTGGGCAAACAGCCGGCAAACAGCACAAGAATTAGGCACAGCTAATTTAGATGAAGTCTTCCTAAAAGAGTGCTTATCCTATTATTGTGCCTAACCTATACTTGAGGAGACTGGACAGGCACCTGGTTGGGATCGCATGACCCTAGGGTTGGTGACTATTTTCTTGCCTGCCAGGGGCAGGCGGTTGGACTAGATGGCCCACTGAGGTCCATTCTGGCTCTATGAAACTATGAATCTATGAATCCATAATAGTCACATCTTTTAAATTATATATATATATCCTCAATTGGGATAAAATGTACTAAGTTAAATATATACTTTGATCTCAGTTATATATGTTCATCTCTAGTGCTGTTACTGGAACAGCATGAATGTAAAGGAGGGCAGAATTTGATTCAGTATTAAGTCAAATCCTATTTGCCTTAGTCACATAAGTACTCAGTGGGACTCTCGGGGTTAATGAAAGAAAAAGTATTATTTTTCCAGGTGAAGGCATTTGGATATTACTGGACAATAATTTCAAGCCATTTCTTCATTCTAGACCGAAATTGTATAGTTATAATTACCCAAGCCTGCTTCCAGCTTTTATACCAGCTTTTAAATCACCACCTTGGCACCCACCTGGATGGCAGGGGTGGCAAGGGATCCAACTTACGGAGACTTTCCCCAAGCCTGGCTCCCAACCTCTCTGGCTTTTAAATCACCACCTCCATAACCACCACCTCCATCCAGCTGGATGGTATAGGAAGCAAAGAGAAGGTGATGGGGCTGGCAAAGCCCCCTACCCCTTCCCAAAACCAGAGACTGTAGAGAGGCAGGGAGTGGTAGCTGCTACTCCCCGCTGCCCCCCAGGCTGGTCAGGGAAGGGAGCAGGAGGGCAAAGCTCGTGCCTGCTTCTCACACTGGAGTTCCCAGTGTGAGGAGCTGTCATGAAGCAGCTGGCAGCTGCTCCTCTCTTCCTTTCCTGGCCTATGGGAGGAGGAGCAGCAGCAGCAGCAGCAGCAGCAGCAGCAGCAGCAGCTTCCCCCTCCACCTTCTCCAGACCTGCGTATTGGGTCTCGGGAATGCACAGGATCCTTTTGTCTGGCTCAATCCCGCCTGGTGATGAACAACACATGTCCCTGGAGGCTGGGGGAGCACGGCGACTGCCTGCAGGCGGTGTCAGCAGCATAGGCATGGTGGTTGTGAGCGGGACCTCCAGCAGGTAGCAGTGGTGGTGTCAGTAGAAGGGGGAGGGGTGGCGAGCAGCAACTGCCTGCAGGCGCCGCAGTAGTGGCAGCGGCAGTCGATCGCAGGGATGCACTGCCAATCTCAGGGGGTGCACCTGCACCTGTGTGCACCGTGTATGGGTCACCAATGCTCCTGGTCCTTGAAAAGAGTTCAGCCAGGGGAAAATTTGCACATTTTCATTCTCCCAAGAGAAACTCTTCCAGGACTGACCTCTCCCTATTTGGAGTTTGCTTATTTTTCTCCTGTAACAACTATTTTTGGTCTGGGAAAAAGAGCACGAACATTTGTATACTTTTGGTTTCCACCAGGAGAATGGTGATTTTCCCAGGAGAAATTGAACATCTGTATGTAACTTTGGTCTTTAAAGTGTCACTCTGGCCTCCCTTCTGCTGGACTTCAGAATAACATGGCTTGCTACCTTTCCCAACAATATAAATAATTTAATTATTGAATTTGATTTTTCAAATCCTTTGAATACTGACAGATACATGTTGAAAGATCAGATATTCTGTTCTTTAAAAATAGCTTTCATTCAAATTTCACTGTCCACAAGAGACTGGGAGTGCAGTGCAGTATTCTGTAAAATACTGAATTTCATTCAACTATTAAGCAAATTTAGGAATGTCAGGTGTTAAATTAATAGGAAATGTGTTTTGAGTATTTTATGTATCTATTCATTTTCTGAAAAGAAACTTGACATTTAATGAATGCTTTATAAGTTCTATTTTTCAGAAAAATAAGTGTTGCTGAGGCTTATATTACTGATGGCATATGTGGAGTTTGCTTTATTTTAGTCTAGCTGAATTACTTCTCTTTTTTATTATTTTGATTAATGTTGATAAAACAGAAAGTAATTAAATACTAAAGAAGGAATAATTTTGGATAAGCTGATCATTTACTAAAATGAAGCATTTTACTCCTGGACAAATGTTTCAAACATTACAACATGCTGTTAGTAATTAATTCTCTTGTATCCATCCAGGTACTTACAAAGCCCATCAAGGCATAATAATTGATTGACAAAAACATGTCACTAACAGCCAAGTCATACAATAACATTGTAAACAATTAAAAATAGCAAAAATAAACTTTTCTGCAAAACATGTTCTGAACTATACAGAACCTGTAAATAAAGGCTGAGATCAGCTCCCTTTGCTGCATATATGCTCTTCCATATGCTACGTTTAAAAAAGAAACAGTAATTAAACCAAACATTGTGGTTGAACACTCTAAACACAGGAGATCAACAAGGTTTTGGCCCTTCAACAGAAGTAGATCTGACTGCTGAAGGGCTAAAAACTGATCTGCAGATATAACATTCAGGAATACACATTTAATGCTTAGCCAATTATTTAATCTAATATCCTGGGCTGCAATGAAAATGGCAAGTCTGAAGTCATGAAAGCACCCAAAAAACTGACTTGTGAACATAATTGGATAAAAATAACATTTATTTCTATAACTATGCACTAAACATGCAAAAAATGCATTTACAAGACTGTGGGTAATTTCAGTCAATAGGTATGTCTACACATGCTTTAATGACAAGTAACCTTTTTTACTGTGCAATAAGGCACAAAATAGGCCTCTTCGAATTAAGCATCGCTTAAAAACCATGTGCATTTGTTACTATGCATCAAGGCAGCATAATACGCATTTCTGTAGTACCTCACATTGGAGGTATTAAACTTAAAAAAAAGTGCCTTAACGCACATGTAGACACTCCCAGTCAGTACTGGATAACTGGCAAATTTTACATATTTGTTAAATCAGAATGCACCACAAATTGACAGTGGGGATGGAAAAAGAGAGACTGATAGAGACAGTCAGGCAGGTAACCAGTAGCTTAAAGGAAAGCCAACAGAAACAGGTAGCAGCAGAACATAAATTTAAATACTACCTCTTATTGGTTGCTTATGTATCTGTGCACTTAGAAATCAAGACCTCATACCTTTCCAATATTAGAAAGTCATCATATGCTAATATGTCATAGTTTCATAGTTTCCATACACCTTATTTTACAAATAAATTAAGAGAGTTTGGGTACACAAAATTATCTCAGTAAGTTGGGTGGAGAACTCAAGGATGGAATTCTATTATCTTTTACATGCTTTTTGTGGACATATGGACATTGTCTTTCATCATTGTAAAAAGCGTTATAAAAAGCATCTTTATTCCAGATAAATATGCAAAGAAAAGATGTCTACAATGTTTAAATATTGAAGAAAATAATAATTTTAATCAATAGATTTTAAAAAGTACTTAAAAAAACATAACTACATAATTAGATTCCCTGTTATTGTAACAATGCAATATTAGAGTCAAAATCCTCCAGCCCAACCAAGATGCAAGACCAGAGAGTATATACAGACAAAGTGACTAATTATTAGTTTATACTCCCTTTACATGTCCCCTCACATCAACCAGAAGACAGAAAGATATTGATGTAGGAATAGCTACAACCACACTGTGCTACTCAAGGATGCTAGATAGGAACTTTTCCTAGAATTCAAATGTACTGACTTTATGGTCGTAGTGAAACCCTAAGTTTTTTGCAAACATGACTGTTATTTATAGGACACAATTTTCCAACATGTGCACATACAAATTAATCCAATTCTATTCACACGTTTGGCATTGTCATGAAGGTATCATTGCACTCTACCATTTGAAAGACCATTTAATTTTGCTTCATAGATCATTATTCAGATGCTGCACAAAAATAATTAAAGAGTCTAATTGATTTTCAGTCAACAGAGGATAGACCAGATGTTCGGTACTGAGTTAAGGTCATTATCCTTTTGTCAAAAATTACTATGAAGAATGGTAATTTGCTCATAATTGTAATAAAAAAGCTATGAAATTTAATTTAGTGCCCTGGCCTGCTCAACACATGGTTGAACACTTTTTGTACAATTTTTCTTCTCTCAACAAGTCCTCTTATCTAATCAGACATGCCTGCTTCAGCTTAAAATTGGTATCGTGAACTGCCATCAACCTAATAAAAGTAGAAATGAGAGCAATTCATTTTACAACGGACATCCCTGAAAGTAGAGACCGTCCTTAGGATCGATCAGGCCAGATTCTGCAAGGGCCACAGCACATGTGATCAAGTACTGGCACTTACCACCTACAGTGAAAATGTTTTTCAGAAGAACCTGAAGACAGGCATAGTGCTACTGGACCTTACAGCTGCCTATGATACAGTATGGCACACTGGCCTAATTCTAAAGCTGCCAAGAGTACTTCCAAACTGGGTCATTACAGTCATTCAAACACTCCTCCGTAACAGATGATTCAGAGTCCACCTTGGGCAGGGGATAAGCACATGGAGGAGACAGGCCATTTAACTGCCACAGGGGTCAGTGCTGGCTCAACTCTGTTCAAATTATACATAAATGATCTACCAACAACCACATCCAGCAAGTTTATCCATGCTGATGATATCTTCTCTGCCACTTAATCTCCATCTTTCCATACTTTGGACCAGACCCTGAATGAATATGTGACAAAGCTGGCAGACTAGTTTATCACTTGGTGGCTCATGCTGAGTCCTGACAAAACTGTATCCAGTGTATTGCATCTCCACAATGCCAGTGCCAAAGAAGAACTTAATATCAATATGGGCAGGAGAGACTAAAGCATGATCCCTGCACAACATACTTGGGGGTGTTTATATAGAACATGGACTTTCCAGGAACATCTAAAAAAACCAGCAGCAAAAGTCAAATCCTGAAACAACTGCTAGCCAAGCGTACTGGATCAACATGGGGAGCTGCAGCCACAACACTCTGGACCTCAGTTCTTGCCTTCTCACACTCAGCATCAAAGTAGCATGCATCTGTCTGACAAAAGTTATCACACACACGTCTTGTTGATACTGAGCTGAATACAACCATGCATATCATATCTCGAACCCTCTGCTCAACTCCACTCCCTTGGCTTCTCATCCTTGCAAATATCGCTCCCACACACATCTGCAACAACTTGTGCTGCACTTTACTAGGGTTGTGCGAAGCTTTAGTCGCTAATTTGATTTGGAGGAGATTTGGCCCAATTCGGCAGCCAAATCTCCAAATCCAAATTGAATCAGGAGGCCCATTAATTTCTCCAATTCAATTCAAAGAGATTTGATGATTCGGCCACAGAGACAGCTTTATATGATTTTTTCTACGTACCTTGAGGTACCAGGCATGGCTCGTGAACGCTGAGATGGTAGGGCAGATGGAGCGTCCCACAGGAGCATGGGGGGGGATCCCCTCCGTGCTTAGCGGCAGACCCAGAAGTGGACCAGAAGAGGTGGATTAATAACTTTGAACTCAGCTACTGAGGAGGCTATTGCTTGCCTTCATGGATTTGAATTCACTAAATAAATAAATTTGCTCAAGATCTCCAAGTGGTCTATGTTATAAAGCTAAATAGAAATACTGCTGTTGGCACTTAATGGTTTTGGAATCTATATGGAGAGCTAGATTCTGATCTTAGGCATGCCCATAGAAATCCCACTTCACACATATCTAACGAAAAAGAACTTGTCATAGAGAATGAATATTTTTATTTATTTAAACAAATAATTGGTGTTACTGACAGTGGTTAAATTTGCTATTGCTGTAGTACAAGAACAGCAAATGTATTTATACAGAGATGTGAACAGAAATGCAGTACAAATTATGAAGGTACTATGGAAAGCTACTCCTTAGTAGAAAATGTTTTTTCTTGTTTCGTTTCCTTTTAAATTTTAAGCAAAGGTCCAATAGAGCTTCCACCAAGAATTAGGAGAACCAGTTAATTATTAAATTTCATGCCTTCCCAGACAGTTGGAAGGTCTTAGACGAGGGTCTACCAGGGGAAATATATACACACTGGACTGGATTTCAAGAGACACATGTGCTTGTACATATGCAAATATGCACAAACATGAACAAACAGGGTGTCCAGCATATCTATGCAACAGTTTCTTACTATCTATGTGTCATGCCAGAGATAGCAAACCCCACCCTCCCCACCACACTAGGCGCATCTATATGAGACACTAGAAGAGCACTAGAATAACTCTACTGTGCATTAGTGTGTCACAGAGAAAGCCATGCTCATGCTCTAATGCACAGCAAAGTTAGTCTATTGCACATTAGTATCACATAAAAAGTGTACACCGGCACTTCTGCGCAGGAGTGCCAATTACAGCACATTAAGTTACTATGTGTTATTACAGTTACTAAAATTAATGCATATGTAGATGTGCCCCACTACCTGTACTCTATAATCATAGCAGCAACATAATAAATAAAGTAACAGGCCCAGATAGACTAGCCTCAGGTTTTGGCAGGAGTCACAAAGTCATGAAGGAGAGGGAAGCTGATCTAAGTTAGGAACAAGCACTGGCAGACTGACTGTCCTGAAACTTAACAGTGAAAATGTTACACACGCCTCACTATTAGAACTACATTGCTGTACTATATTCTACATTCTTATCAGTTTACAGTTTGCACTGCACAAGTTGTAATATGTAAGGTGCAAAGAACTGCACTGTGGGTCTGAGAACAAAACATCCCATATTTCCACAAGCAATTCCTGTCACTGTTCCTAAAGCTGACCATAGCACAACTCTATCCCACCCTTAGTTAGCTCATATTAAATTGAGTCATTTAGATATGATAATTCCCAAACTGCACAGAAGACAGCTGAAAATACTGTATATATCAATCACTGTATCAGATGTACTTCAGTAAAGGTATAAACACACAAATATTCTATCCAATTACTTATTATTTACATTAATTAGGGAAACTGGGGAGCACTTTAGTACAGTTACCAAAGACATCTAAGTAATGTGTTCCAAACATATGAGGTTTGATCAAAAAGTTCTAAGACTTGATGTTCGGGGTATTGTTTATCAGGAATTTGTACTCAGTGGTCAAACAATCAATCAGGCCTTTTATAAAGAGGTTTTGATTCGACTGAGGGATAAAGCTAGAAGAAACCACCGCGAGCTGTGTGAAAATGGTCAATGGTTTCTGCACCATGACAATGCTCCTTCACACACTGCTGTCTCCATTCAAGAATTTTTGGCTGAAAAAAACATTCCTGTGATACCACACCCTCTGTAGTCACCTGACCTTGCCCCATGTGATTTTTTTCTGTTCCCTAAAATCAAAATAAAGCTGAAAAGAAGGAGATTTGACGACATTCCAACCATCCATAAGAATGTGAAAGCAGAACTCAAAAAAATCACAGCTGAAGATTTCCAGCGTTGCTTCTGAAAGTGGCAGGAACATTGGGACAAGTGCATATCATCTGGGGGCGATTACTTTGAAGGGGACAGCTCATAAAAATGTTGTTTGTACACTATTCTTTAAAATAAAGGCTAAGTCTTAGAACTTTTTGATCACCCCTCATATGCACTTATATTAGGACTTTCATCCATTATTAATTAGGATATTTTATAAGCCTTGTCTCATACCTGCTTCCTGAGATACAGAGGCTGTGTCTACATGAGACACTGACCGCGTAGTCATGACTATGCAGTTGTTTAGTATAAACAAGTACTAAATGACTGCATAGTAACCAGTTTATTGCTCAGTTATGCTGAGAAATGGCTTTTTCATGATGCTGACTGTGCAGTAGCTCATGACTGGTCACTTCCTACTACACGACACTACTGCACAGCAGTCACAGACTACCGAGCAGTCAGAGTCGCATGTAGATGCAACCAGAGTTTAAGTGACTTACTCAAGATCACTGGTAAAGTCCTTAGCTCCAGTCCCCTGCTATTGCCCCCATCTAGAACTGTTTGAGGACACTACATCACATGCTTGTGTAGACAAAACTCTTGCTGATTTCAATTTAGTTTTGCCTAAATATAAACAGTATAATTGTACCAGAAAAGTAACTCTGATTTTCAAACCTAGTTTCAAAGATACTTTTTTAATTTAGCTATATTTAATATTTATCTCTTTGCGCAATAAATCTAAGATCTTATTTTATTTACATATAAGGCTGTAAACATAACTTTAAATATTAAGAATATTCTCTAAAGCAAAAACTTCAAGAAAGTCAATTCATAGTGCCTAGTGAATTAGAGTTCAATGGGAAAAAAATGACAGTTACTTAATCTAGACTTAACCACATTTTCACAAATACTCAAAATGCTTTGTGGGTTAGTTTCAATTTTGCATTATTATTTTGCCAGTATATGTAAAACTAGAAGTCACTTTCTGACACATCTGGGAGCTTTTTAAATATTCTTTTTACTATGCAGGAAATTATCTGCTGCTGAGTAGTAATCAACGGAAAAATCCAACAAAAAAGGGGCTTGAAGACTGGTTCACATCCCCTAGAATGTAATTCAGGATAAATTTTTCTCACGTAATTTCAATGCTTTCATCCACAATTCATGAATTAAGATGAGAAGTGTGATTAGAGGGTCATAAAGAGTTAACATTGTAATTCTGTAGAAGGAATACTACTAACTGTTGTATCATGTCTGACTTATTACTAATACAGCACTTTCCTGTATTGTAGGCACCTGGGACTCCTTGTTCCTGACTGCACCACAATGCAAATCTTAATAACCCAGGAGTAATTATAGGCAATATGAAAATTATATGAGTTAAATAAAAAAACCCTAAGGTTTATGGATCCAGAAAGGTAACAGAGGTGACAGCAGAAGGGCAGAATCTGGGGGGTAGAGGTAACAGGGGGGCAGAGGTAGCAGCAGGGGCAGGCAGAAGGGGCTGGACAGAGGCAGTGAGAGGGCAGGTAGCAGCTGCAATTTCAACTCTGAGTTGGGACCAGTTGGCATAGGCGACTGGTACCTCATGATCCTGGAGGGGCACCAGCAGCCGATCAATGACGGGGGGCATCCCCCACTAGCCAATCGCCATCCGAACATGCTGGCAGTAAACCTGGAAGTGCCACCAGCACTTCTGTCAGTGCCCCCGCATCTTCAAAAGGGGCATCAGCCATCACCCCCACTCTCCGGCCAGCGAGGGCCCATCTCAGAGGAGGCACATGCCAAGTTGTCTTAGATTCAAGTGAATGCAGTAGATGTATTTAGAATATAAGTAACCAGTTCAGTACCACACATCTCAATCAATCCTTAAATGCTCAGATAGACATTCTCATTACAGATGTTTTAGGAATATAAACTAAATTACATTGGTTCACCCTACAGATGGATAGCTTCTAAGTAGCCAGTAGCTAATACATTTTTCTAGCTTTTGCAATAAATTCTGCTGACCACCGGCCCTATAGTTCTTCAAACTTTTCTTACTATTTTCTCAACCATGGAGCCAACAAATGAACATATTTTCACTAAACATGCTGATGTATCTGACAATAATTGTGATTCTGTCCCAGAGAATTTGCATTAAATTATGTTACCATTGCAATATTAATTCAGTCACTTGCTGACCTTACAAGTGGAGAGGAGATGAAGCTGTGCCTAGAGAATTTAATTTGGAAAGCATGGAGATTATAATTCAGAAGTGATCCCTGCAGCACTAAAGCTGTTCTATTGCTTTTTAGAAGGGCTGAGAAGATTGGCACCATTGTGGGGAATAAAGAATTGTAATGTAACATTTCTATTCCTGTGGTTTTATGTTCATGGCTCATGTGATTAAAAACAAAGTTGGCTTAAAACCAAAAGATGTCACACCTCTTCAGAATTAAGATTTGAGAAAGAGATGTAATCTATTATACAATCATTGGAGTTCTTCAAGATTCTTTGGTCTAAACAAATCTCAGTGTAGGTTTAGATACCCCAGGCTTGTGACTCTGAATCTTTTAACCCATAGTGTTTGGTGGAAATCATATGTCTATCCTTCATTTCCTTTCTCCACCCTCGCCAAATGATACAAAAGGCAGCACAATCCCAACTGCAAACTCAGGCCCCGACACATGGTTATTTAATGGTATGATAGGATCTAGTCCCTATTCCCAACAATCATGCTTCCTGCCATACCACACATGCATAGCAGGATGCACAGTTTTGGAATCAGGGATCAGATCTTAATATCACCACTGCTACTTGTTAGTGCAGGGGGAGCCCTGGCTCATGATCACAGCTCCCCTTGTACTAGCAAGTTGAAAACTTGGTGCTCAGTGAACTAGTGCCAATCAGCTGATTGTCAGTTCCAACCTTGGGACTCCACCCAAGTGTTGAACTGGCTCTGGTGTAGTCCCAAGGCTGAGACTGACAATTAACTGATTGTTGGATCCCAGCTCTGGAAGCTTACTAGGGTGAATCCTAGCTCTGGAAGTCTACTGAATGAGCTGGAAGTCATACTAGATGATGAACATAATGATTTAAACTTGGTGAGAAAACTACCATGGTTAGAATATCAATATTGTAAGATATACCTTATTTTGGAAGTATAAAATAGGGGGAAAAGGAGGTGTCACTTCCTTCTATGTCAAAAATATATATGCTTGCTCTAAGGTTCATTAGGAAAGAAACAGCTAATCTGTGGGTTGTATATGGATGAAAATAAAGAAAGAATAGCAGTGTTAATATGAAACATGACCAGGATGTAATCTATTTTTAATTTTGTTTGAGCGATAGGGAAAACTAGTTGCAAACATGAAAGCGATTGAAAATGGGAAAGGATCCTGGTAAAATGTAATTCACAATTCTAATAAAGGAAATGATGCATGAAAATAGCAAAACTCTGGACTTCAAACAGGCAGATTTTGACCAAATCATGGATAAAGTTTCCTGGATAGAAAAAATTAAATTTAAAATGGATCAGGAGGGCTGGCAGTTGCTAACAGGCTTAGGAAGCTCAATGACAGGCAACTCCTACACAGGGGAAAAGTAAGAACTTAACTGACACCCAGTTTTCAGCAACCCTCCCCCCCCCCAAAAAAAAAAAAAATAAGAGCAACACGATACTTGGTAAAGAATTGATAATCAAAAGAGAAACGGACAGTCGATGGGAAGAGGGGTGAGTCTCTAAGGAAGTATATCAAGGAACAGCAAAAACATGAAGAAAGGAAACAGAAAGAGACAACTAGCAAGGGATATTAAAGATAACAAGACGGAGTTCTACAAATATGTCGAATAGAAAAGAAAGAACAAGAAGCTCTAGGTCCACTGCTCAGGAGCCAGGGAGAGCTATTAACAGAACATGCAAAGAAGGCAGAGCTGCTCAGAGATCATTTTGCCTCACGGGCAGGCATTCATTTCCAGTGTTAAGCATTTCTGTGACCTGGAGGTCAATCTAGAGGTGGGCAGAAGGCAGGAGGCAAATGCACCTGGATTTGGAGCACTCCCAACTGATTTGCAGGGCTGGAGGTATTCTCCTACAGAAGGAATTGTCCTAGAGCCCCAGGGCTTGAACCTGCCCTCCCTTTCACAGACATGAGATGACTCAGGTGGGGGGCACTAGCACCCATGGCAGGGTCCCTATAGGGAACCCAAACAGGTCACCACTGGGTGTACTATCAGGAAGCTGGTACCTTGGAGAGAGGGAAAGCAGAGGATTGTGGGATATTAGGTACCCACAGTGCTGGAGAGTAGTGTATTCAAGTTACTGCAGGAGCAGCAAGATCTTCCTGATTTGTCTGTACAAAATAAATACATGGCAACCCAAGAACCCACTAATCCAATGAATATAAAGAAATAAAGGAAAAGGCTGCAGATCATGGTAAGTAAAGAGCATATAAGGAAACTTTTGACAAACTGAAATGAAATTAAGTCAGCAAGCCCTGATAAATTTAATCCCAGAGTGCTGAAAGTACTAGCTGAAGAAATCTCAGAGCCTTTGGCAATTTGTATTTGCAAATTCAAGGAAAACAGGCAAAATCTGAGATGATGGGAGAAGGGTTAGTACAATGTTTCTCTTTAGAAAGCGGAAAAAGGGAGGACTGAGGAATTATAGACCAGACAACCTGACTTCAGCTACTGGGAAATTCCTAGAGCAAATTAGAACAGTCAATTTGTAAGCATGTGGAAGAGGAAAGTATACTTACTAGCAATCAACATGCACTTGTTATGATCAAAGCTTTCAGAGCAATTTGATTTCCGTTAGTTAGTTTGGTGAAAGAGGGGAAAGAAATGTATATCTGGACTTTGCCAAGGCTTTGACACACCCCACATGACATTCTCATCAGTAAACTGGAGAAAATATGAGCTGGACAAGTCCTTCTTAGGAGGATTCATAATTGTTTGAATAACCACAAGTTAAGAGCAATTATGAATGGATCAATTTCTGAATGGCAGGAGATCTCGAGTGGTGTTCCATAGGGGTGTGTTCTGGGTCTAGTGCTGTTTAACATTTTTCAATAATGACTAGGATGCAAGAATAAAGAACTTACTGGAAACTTGGTCAGATGACATAAAACTGGAAGGGATGTGCAAACACTTTAGAGGATATGATTAGATTCTAGCCCTCACTCTGGATATCAATATTAATGAAATCTAGAACACTTTTTTTTGTCAAATTTCAGTTGTAGTCTAAGGTTAATTCTGTTCTTATGGAAAGTTATGTTGAAGAAGAGGCCTAGTCATCAACTTACTTACTCAATGAGCTACTATAATAACCACTAAAAGTTCTGTTTTCTATAAAAAGAGAGAACATGATGGTTATTTCAAAAGGAGAGTCCATTAAAAACACCAGCAATCCATGTACCAAGCAGAAAGAGATTTCTAACTGGAAGAAATGAATGAGTTATTTCCTTTAAAAAATTGGAAACAGATGCTTGCAAAGAAACTGAATGATCACTGAAGTGAGGAGGAAACAGAAATAGCTGTCAATGTTTTTTTTTCCTGAGGACAAATATATGAATCTATTACACTCCTCATAGATGACTCCATCAGAAAAGAAAAGAAAAGAAACTCTTTATTTGTACATTTTTTTGTACACTTGGAAAAAGACTTACGATGTACTCAGTGGTCTGTTATGTGCAAAATAAACATTATTATTTGAACTTTATTTGTAAGTACACATGATTCACATGAGCAAATATTGGTACCAAGGAGAGATTAAAAAATTCTAATTCATATATTTTTCACCAATATGCTCTAATTAAAAAATAAAATCAAGCAAAACTTTCTAAAAAGCTGCTAAGAATAATACAACCTATACAACTATTCTCAACTTCAAGAATTCAGTGTGGAGGATGGAAGGATATTGCATAATTATTTCTTTCTGCCACAGATGGTAAGAAGAGTTTGAGGCTCCTGGCAGACATTAAAGGCATGATGAAATCTGATGCTCAATCCTCAAAATCCCACCTCCTGCCAGCTACACACCCTCTCCAGGCAGCCCCAGGGTCCAGCACCTCACCAGCCAGACCCCAGCATCTCTCCCCGCCCCCCCACCCCAAGCTGGACCTGGTAGGGGCAGGTGGCTTGCCTCTGCTGGGTCATAGTAAGGCCAGAAGATCAGGACTGGGCTTGGATGGAGTCAACCCTCTGGCCTCTGAGGCTTGGGCACTGCCAGAAGGCACCTGGCCCATGGGTACTTAGCATGCTGCAAGACTTTTTTGGCCCAGGGTCCTAGAGTAAAGGGGTAGGGGTCAGGGCAGGGGGGCATTGAGCAATCCAAGTTGGGGCAAGTAGATGGATGCCTGTGTAAACTTCAGGAGGTTTGTTGTGGCCAGATCCCTCTGTGTAGCGGGTATAGGACAGTGGGAATTTCCTGTCCGGGGCAAAGGGTGTTGTCAGAAGCATGGGGTGTCTGCTGGCATCCACTGGAAAGTCTGAGGTTGTGGGGGTGGCCTGACCAGCAGAGTCCTGGGCACTCTAAAGCAGGAGCTACACCCAGCTGAAGTGAGAAAGAGAGGCAGGTGCCAGAACCCACACCTTCACACAGTCTGCTTTTTCCAACCATCTGCATTTCCAGTCTTCCATCCACCATCTAGCAGCCAGACCTTCATCACTGATGGATGCTGATACCCCTTGTGTACCACTAGTGACCATGAATGACCCCACCTCATCACCCTCCATCAGCCAAACCCAGCCCACAGTTGGAAGTATGGAGAGATCAAAGATCTCATCACCATATGGGGTGAGGAAGAAATCCAGTGCCAGTTCCAGAAAGGGCATCACAACAGAGATGTCTTCAAATGCATTGCACAGCAGATGCAGGCATGAGTCCATAACAGGGACTGGTCACAATGTCACACCAAAAGAAAGGTGATGAGAAATTGGTATCACCATATGGCTGATGCCAACAATAGGTCTGGAGGCTGGAGGGGGTCCATGCCCTTTTGTGAGGAGCTGTCCATGCCCTTTTATGAGAAGAGAACACTACCTCAGCAAGATGCCTGCAGCTCCAGAAGGTCAACATGGAAGATAACACCTAAAACAGTTTGTAGGTTTGGGGAGGTACCAAGAGGAGGAGGAGGTTCCTAGGGAAGCAGGGAGGGGTCCACAGGCCAGACTGGCAATTAGCCTATAAGGCAGTGACCATGGGCACCTGGTCAGCCTCCCTCATAAAAGTAATAAACATCAAGACATGGTGGGAGACTGAAAGGGTGATTCTCACAGTGTGAGAGCTGTAGGGACTCGAGGGGCTTCATGGACACCCCTGGAGAGGTACCATGCCACACAGTCCCTGCCCACTACAAGGATGGCCTGAGTCCCCATGGAAGCCATGTCCCATGGACCCTGGTTCAGGGGGTGGAGCAAGTGCCCACTGTAGTGCCTGCAAAGGGACCCAACCCCTACCTCCCTGACAGCTCTGCCCTGCTGCAGGTCCTGCCCACCTACAGCATAGCTGGGATCCAGGTTCACCACTGTGCTGGGTGGAGAGCAGCTACATGGCTCCTGGCCTTAGGCAGGGGAAGGGTCCAGATAGAGGGGCCTCATCATAGCTCCATTAGTGTGTCTGTGTGAGTACCCAGGCAAATGATGAGAGGGTCCAAAATGCTTCTCTTTATATCCCATTTTTACCTTTAAGAGTTGCAACCTCACACAAAGGCTCTGTGTCTCCCTTTTCTGTAGATTTTGCATCCCTGTGCAGAAGGAAAGCCCAAATTGCTCAAGGAGAGGTGGCTGAACAACTTCAGACCATAAGAGAGAGGTGTGTAGGGGCAAGAACAAAGTAAGGAAGAAATTATTACAAGCTCTGGCTACAGTCTCTGAGATACAGGCACACCAAGTCCCATGTGGGAGAGCCAGGAGTCCACTGGATCTACCGTGGAAATGACTCCCATCACACAGGCTCCCTTTCTGGCCCAGAAGCTATCTCCTGCCCCCTCCCACAGTTCTCTGCCAGAAAGTATATCTGGGATCACGTACTTGTCCAGATTCTACCTGGAGAAGTCCCTGGTCTTTGCTCCCGGTCCTTTAAAGTAGGGTTTTAGGTCAAAAGCCTCCTTCCCCATGCCTCCCTGTCAAGGCTTCTTGTTTGTTGAGTTCTTGAGTTCAGCCCCTGCGGCATTCACCCTGACCCTCCCCTCCCCTTCAAGGTATCATGTTTGCTGAGCTCAGCCCATCCTAAGGTGAGGGAGAGAGTCCTAAAGGACTGGAGAAGGCAGGGCTCAGGTGCTTATCAGAGGGCACTACAGTGCTGCCTGTCACATAGCCCTTGCAGCTGGTAAACACCAGGCCCTCCCAGGCCAGACAGAGGATGGGGATGGAGTGGGTGCCAATCATGGCCTCAGTGTAGTTGGGGAAATCCATGTGGTGGAAACTGGTAAGTATCTCCTGTGGGTTGACCAGGAGGATTCAGCTGTTGGCCAGGACATCCTGGATGACCAAGCACACCTCCCAGATGACCTCTCTACCTGTGGCCTTACCCATGCTGAACTGGTTGGTGAGACAGCAGTCACTGCTGGGGTAGCCAGCTTCATCATGGCGATAGCAACCCACTTCTCTGGAATGAGGGGGTAGCTGCATGCCAATATTCTGGCATGCAGTGTGGGGGTCAGCTGGGTAATGATGTCCAAGAAGGTGGCCTGGCACATGTGGAAGGTCTGGAGCCACTGTTCATGGTCCCCATTGCTGTTGGTGGTGCAGGCCCAGAACTGGTGCTCAACAAGCTGGAATGGTACCAGAGCACCCCAGTATCCATGGAGTACTGAATGGCCTCATCCTCACTGGCCATGTGAAAGTTGGTAGCCAAGTTTAGGACGCCTGGTGAGCATGGCAATGAGCTAGCATGGTATGGAGACCCGCTTCTGCATTAGGTCCAGGTGTGCACATGTAATCTTTTGCAGCCTCCAGAAAGAGGCAAGAGGAGCAACCAGCACAGCAAGACCTGATGCAGCTCCTGGGTCTCCCTGTGTCAGCGTAGGCACAGTACACCATTGTGGAGGTTGATACACAGAGGCACGTATAAGACATGATTGCAGGAGCTCGCACTCACCCTAAGGCTCTCCTGGAAGCTTAGCCCAGAGCCAGATGTGGGGTCTGTAATGATGCAGCAGGAGGTTGGGGGCATGGTGGTCCATGTCCAGCGGCTGATCAGGGGTGGCTTGCCCATTTGGCTTCACTTGAGAGTCTTTGGCAGCCTGGGCAGCCCACAGAACATGCGGGGAGGCATGGGAAAGCAACTCCTACCCACTGTTTCACAGTTGGTAGGGTTGGAAGTGACTTGAGCAGATCATGTCCGACACTGGCCTCAGGCAGTATGGCCATGCTCCCCCCTACACCTGCCCCACTGATGGGATAATGTCTGTTACGTTCACTGTGAACCTAACCTAGAGTACTGTTAGTACAGTGCAATACTTAGAGCACTTCTGCCCCTTGGGCTTCTTTAACTTCTGTACTTAGCCTTTAATGTTCATACCACATAGGTATCATAACTGTATTTAAGTGCCAGAATGCCACTTAACACTGCTTGAAAACTGTCACTTGAGTGCATAAAGGGTAATATATTTTAGCCCTTAATCCCAAGATCCATTTTCATCATCCACTAAATGAAACAGAATTCTACCAATTGTGATCTAATATATTACAGACAATTCAGAGTTGCTAACTTTATAAACTAAACATTAAATAGTATATAGAAATTTTGCTTGCAATCAGATTTTACACTAAATGCCCTGGAAAATAAAAGTTCATATATGAAAGGGTTTTTTATTTGTGTTTGCTCTTCCTTGGAACACCATGAAATGATCATAGGAATAATTTAGCTACTTTGCAATATATCTATGCATTATAACAGTGTAAGGTCTGGGAAAGTCCATTTGCATTGAGAATTACACTATCATCCTCATGTTCATGTTTTTATAATTTTAAGAAAAGCTTGCCTTGGGGCTGAAGGTTTTTTTCTTTCTTCTAAGGAAAAAAACAAGAGTTTTTTTAGAAATTTATAGAAAATCTATCCAATCATTTCAAGTCATAAGGGTCTGAAAAAACCTCCAATGTTTTACATTTTAAATCACGAACAATTAATAATACACCACCCCCATAAGTCCTAGCATTTAATTTACAAACGTACACAGTTCTTTCTTATTACTAAGATACAGGAACAACAGTAAACAAATGAGCTGGTGTCTTGAGAATTTAGTCTCACAAGATTTTTTTTCTTTATGTACAGGAGATAATCTGGCACTAGGATGCTCATTCCTCATTGCCTTATATCACATAATTCTCAATATGAGTCATCAGTAGGTTTTTTTGCACCCATATCCTCCCTCCTCAAAACTTCCTTAAGATTTCTAGTGCAATGACTCTCAACCCCAGTGCTACGGTATTGCAGGTGGGAACGGGTCACTACAAGAAACACAGGATTGGCCAGCTTGCTGTTTAACTCTTACCAAATAAAACAAAGACCACCCTTGCACACTGGGTGTGGGGCACTCCTCAGCTCTAGTGTACCCATCTCTACAATCTGGTTTGAGTAAATAATAAAATAATTAATTAATGACACACAACATGGTAGGGGTATCGTAACAACAAAAGTGTATTGAATAACAACAATATAATATTCAATAATAATCATAACTATATACAATTACCAATCATATACTATTAACACTATCCCCAGTTACCCTAAGCAGGGGGTGCAAGAGAGCAATGATGGGCTCTCCCCCTGTAGCTGCAGCAGCTGAAGGCAGCACCATTCCCTTCAACAAAGAGATATTGGTCCCCTGGACCCTCACTCCACACACTAGGCCAAATGCCCAACGATTCCCTGCCATTCACTCCGCAGATTTATGAGGCACACACATACACTGGACCCTGCCAACTATTGGCCACTCCATGCCCTCCAGACTCAATGTTCCAGGAACACACTTCTCACCAATCCATTCGATCTATAGGGAACAACCCCAACCCGAGGTTGGGATCCCACTCAAGTCAAGTAACACATCCACATCCACATCCACAATACATTCTGCAGGGAACAAAGTATTGCGCATGGGTCCTCACTCACTCCCGCAGACAGCCATCCACAACTGCAAGGAATAGAGAGCAGACAGTAATCTCCCCCTTTTATGCAGACAACTCACTGACATTGGTCAGTAAATAAAACAGCCAATCCAATGCACACACGACTAGTCCTTTTCCTCTCATATACATGGCACTCAACCAATCAAGTCACTGCCCAATCAGCCCCAAAGCTTTCCTTAGAGGGGCAAATGTACCTTTTTGGTGCCAAACATCACCCTCAACTGAGCATGCTTAGATCTGGAAAGTGGGTCATAAGGTAATCAGAGTTCAGATGGTCAACGTGCCCAGAACCTTCTGAATTCACCTCACTCTAGCCATGTGCTAACTTAGGCACTTCACTTAACTCAAGTAAAACACCAGTCAGGCCAGGGGACATTATGGCTTCTTAGCCAGCAGCGGTACGCTAGGATACCTTGAGAGCCTTTCAGGAGTGACAAACCCCAAAATTTCAAATAGGAATTCACAGTATTAAATACATTCTGACTTGCTGTGGTCTTTCTGAGTTTTCTGTAGCAGAAAAATTCCTCTATTATTTTCTGTAGTCAAAAAATGAGTGAAAACTCAGACCTGGCACTTTCCAAAGAATGCCTCAAGTCTAACAACGAGTGCCTTGAATCTAAAAAGTTTGAGAACCACTGATCCAGTGTCAACAAAAGTAAAACATATCATTTAAGAAACAATATCCAATTGGTCTTTCCACCATACAAATATGACAAACCAAAAATTCCTTTTTATGCTTGTGAGCAAAGCAATTGCCTGTGTATACTGTAGAAGTAACCAGAACAAACCATACCAAACCATACAAACTAAACTCCACTACTTAAACTATCCTTTCTTTGCTAGTTATTTTGTTAGCTACACATGAGCTCTCATCTCCTATGTCACAGCTCTGCAGACTGTTTTTAGCCTCTTTTTAAAATCCTAGATCCATCCATGGAGTCCAATACTCAGCAGCAGCTACAGTTTCAGCTTTTGGCTAAGAAGCCAAGACCTGCTGACAAGTGAAAGATTTAAAACTACGGCTTTTTGCCTGAATAGTAAAGGGAGGCTAAATGAATTAAAGATTAGCCCCTGTCCTGCTCCTGTGGTCATAACTGGAAAATATTTTCTTGATTCTGACTTCTCAAAAATGAGGTGCGTGTCTTATTTGGAAGCATCTAATTTGGGTATGTGACAAAACACATATATATTGGGTCGCCTGGTCTCAGATGTTAACAAGAACATTTTTTATGTGCATGAGCAAAATATCCCCAGGGATATATCAAAGACTTGCCAGAACTGTACTAGTTTCTGACAGATAATCAACTTATTTTGACTGAAATGTAATGAAGATTCCCTACTGTAATTGGATCATCCCCATTTGAAGAGGGAAAACAAACTTGAATAAATTGTATCATATTTTCTTTACATTTAATAGGAGCTTTCTTTCTTAGGATATGAAGATGCTGAGATTCTTTCCTCCCAGTTGCTCCTTCTGACATAGTTTTTCTGACCCCACTGTCCTCAACAGGGATTACACAGATTTAATACATTAGGGCTAAGTACAGATAGTTAAAATGCCCAAGGCTGAATAGATTCAGTCTTTGCAGGTTAGTCTAAACTGCGGAGATTAAATTGAAACAGAAGTGAACAGACATTTACTTTTGATTCAGGAAAGGCAGCCACATGTCTGCAGTGGCTCAGGCCAGACATGACTGGGCACTAGTACAAGCACAGCTCTGTGGTACATAGCCAGTATGGGCTGTGTGTTCACTTCTTCCTGCTTCCCCCAAGGTCTCTGGGATTTATAGTCCAAAATCACAACAGCAGGACTCTGTAGGGTTGCTTATCACTTCTTCTTCCTGCTTCCAGGTGCCTCTGGGATTTGTAGTCCACAGTAGGAGCCAGCAGTAAATTTGAGCAGGGGAAGGGGTGTTTAAGACCCCACCCTGGCCCTAGACCCCAGCCAGGGTTTGCCTGGGGGGGCAGTTCTGTCCCACGCCCCTAAGACTGGGCTGCATCCCCAGCCCAGCTTGCCCCCACCATAGGGTGGCCATCATAAAGGACAGTCCGGTTTTCCTCTGGCCTCTATTGATTAAAACTGGACACCTTTATGTCCTCTATTTTTCTCTTCAAGAAAAAAATGTTATTCAAGAGAAAAATAAAGGACATAAAGGCGCCTGGTTTCATATCAATAGAGGACAGAGTAGCAGAAAACTGGAATGTCCTCTATGGTGCCCATCCTATCCTACCCCCTTGTCAACCAGCCCTCGCTGCTCTAGCTACGGAGCAGAGGGGCAGATCCAGCCCTGCTCTCTCTAGCAGACAGCACAGCCCAACCCAGGACTGCAAAACATGCTGGGATGATGGGGGACTGTGATTTAACTTGAAGCATGTTGGGGTGTGGTTCAGAAGTTCCATAAACTGGTTAGACCCAAATCAGTTAAGTCTGATACTACGTTCAACCAGGTTTATCTTAAACCAGTTTCAGCCATTTTGAAACTGGTTTATGGTCACTGAGGTTCTGGTCAGTTTACAGATTTAAATCAGTTTCTGATCTGGTTCATGTGTAACTTCTGTCCCTAGCCAATGAGTGCATCTACATGTGAAATTAGTGCACATGAAAAAGCTCCAGAGTACTGCTCCAGAGTTTTTCCTCTTGGTGTGTTGTTTGAATGTATGCCTAGGAGGAATTCATTCTGGAACAATCAGCTCCGGAGCATATTCATGTGCAGCACGTGGAGCCCCATTGGAGCAGCCACAGGTGGAAGAGGGGTCTAGGGGTCTTCCTGCCAGCCCAGGGTTGCTCTGACCAAGCTCAATGTGCTGCAGAGGGGCTGGTTGCAGCAGGAGGGTGCTTCAGCATGGGTTTAGCCAGGAGGCAGCCCCGGCACTGAAGTACCCTCATGCCCCAGCCAGCCAAGTCTGTGTCCACATGTGTGCTGCTGCTCATGAAAAAAAACCTCTGCAGCGGGGTAGTACTTGTATTTACAAGAATTACCCTGCTGTGGAGTTTATTTGTTGTGTGTGCACTAATAGGGTTGCAATGTAGACACTGAAACATTTACTAATTAGTCAGCTCTGCAGTAAACGTCTCATGTATACGCACCCAATGTATACCAATAACTAGAACTTAACAATTCTGTTACTGATGTATTGAAGAGACAGCAATGAAGGCCAATAACATTTTAAAGGAATTGGGGCACATTAAAAAACATTCTGTATGCACCTGGAATTTACTTTTTAGTTCTAAGGAATTCTTAGCTTACATCCAAAACCTGTCATTTAGTTTTCCTAGCCTTAAGTTACCTTTATCCCCATTTCACTGATACTGGGACACATCTTAATTACTGAACAGTTCAATTTAACCTTAGTTGTCAAGACAACCAAGTATATTCACAGACACTTGGGTTAAGTCAAAAGTAGAAAATATCCACACGTTTAGCATATGGAAAATACACTACTTTGAAGAAAGGGTATTTATTCTAAAATCAGTAAATACATACATTCAATCAACCACTGAATGCCATTAGAGGGAACATTCGCCTTTCTAAATGAGTTATTCTTTATGATGTTTCCCTCTCAGGCTCAGAGCAAGCAAAAGAAACTGAAACCATACACAAATGAGGAAGAAAAATACTGCTTATGAAGGGTTCAATGTAGACACTTTTGTAGAAGTGTCTTTTTTAAAGCAAAGGAATGAAATACTCTGGCACAGCACCTAAACAGGTTTAATTTAAGCACAAGACTGGCAGAATGCCATTTAAAGGTTTAGTAATCATATTTCTCTAGCCACAAAATAGGACAGTCTGTTCCTCCCACACTCTCCAGCACACTCAGTTGTCTCCAAGCTTTGGTCTCAGCTGGGTACACCATAGTGGAAACAAGGGAACAAAACATTCATTTGAACATACCAATGGGATGAAACAGAACTATTCTGGCAAAAACGGGATATATGATCACCCTACATAAAGGCTTTATAGTCTGGACAGCACTATTCATTCTTGATCACTTTGTAAAATATCATTTTGAGGGAATGGCAGAGCACCCTGCTAGTTGCAGTGAGCATTCTCTCCTTTTACAATTTAGGAAGAAGATGAATCACTCATGTTGGGTCCAGTCTTTCCAGTTTATAAAACCCAAAAGTCTATTAATTGGATCAGATCCTTATATGGCATTTGCTGTCACTATTCCATAGAATTCAATTTTTTCTCTTTTGAATCAATTCAGCCTTAGACTTTTAGACTGTCTGTACTTAGTCCTTGAGACCAAGGGCACCTATACACAAATGTGAAGGCTGAGCCAATGTGCTGGAATTCCAGTGTGTCAGAGCAAAGTTGATTAATTGAGTCTGCTGGAGCCTCCTGTGCCTCATGTATCAGTATCCCCTCACTTAAAAATGGTGGCGAGGTGCTTGAACTACACCTCATAGAATGAGCTTTTGTTCAAACACCTCTGCCAGCATTTTTAAGCATAGGGAGGCTGATATATGAGATGCAGCAGTGCTTTAATTAGTGCAGCTCTTGGAGCTGATATAATTAAAATGGCCCCCTCCCCAACCCCAGAGCACATACAAAAACACTAGTGGGAGGGGTGGGATGGATTTTAAAAGTTTTAGCGTGTAATTTGGGCAGTTTGTTGTTTCTTATCTTGTGATTCATTTGTCCATTGTTATAAGATGATCTAAGCCTTTCTGGAGAGGGTATAAATCTAAATAGCAACAAAAGAAGGAGAAGAGGAGGAAGAGGTGGAGGAAACATTCTACTGCCAAGCTTCATGTTGGATTAAGTTCCCTTTGAACATAGCTGAAAAAAATATATTGCAAAGAAGAATATTTACCTTTGTGTACAGTAACACAGTATCAAAAAATAAGGATTCAATGAGAAAAACTTGAGGCTCATACCTCTCCACCCATTCTTAGTGGATGCATCTACACAAGATGCTACTGCACAATCATTACTATGCATTTATTTAGTACTTGTATTAACAAGTACTAAATAAATGAGCAGTAACTACAGTTACTGCCCAGTAGCACAGATGAACGTCTTGAAAGTGATGCTACCGTGTAGTAGCCTAATAATTCTGCGCAGCAGCATATTAGCACCATCTGTGCTGTGATGCACTACTGCACAGTGCTTTTCCCCTACTGCACAGTTAGTGTCTTGTGTAGACGTGTCCACTGACTCCCAAACCAACTTCAGATCAGCATAACCAACATTAAACTTACTAGTAGTAAGACAGTATTCATATTTTAACTTTGCACTCATAATAGTAATAGATTATCTCTAGTAGTAAACATGCTATACAACTGACTTTGCTCTTTGCTCAGTGGTCTTGAGACACTCAACTACTGACAGAGTTTTTATCTAACAGTAATGACTTTGACAGGGTTAGAAAGGATTAATATACCTCTTTCTGAGGCATGTTTCATTCTATAAACTTGTCCTCTTCTTTCTCCCTTAATTAGTATATTTTTTATCAGAACACGTATTTCTTTGGATTTAAAAAAAATCATACATGAGTAAGTACATTCAATGAACCAATATAGAATATTCAAAAATAGAACTATTATCCTTGATGTGACCTTAACAGATGTGCTTCAGTTATTACTCCCATAAGGTTTTGAATGTAAAGCATAGTTTGGCTCATTTTCATCATTCGCCTTTCACATAAGCCAAAGTGGTGGTCAGCTCTTTTAGACCCACAAAGGGCTTGTTTTTATGACTTTTATGCACTACAGTTCATACTACTGGATACAGGTTCATGGAAAAAACTGTCTGAACTGTAATTTTCCTCCTAAATTTAACATCCAGCAGGCCAGTATTACAATCATTAACAGCTACGATTAGGAGGCACTGCAGTGGCAAACTAGATGATATCACAGGCAAATTTTTAGTACATGTGTCTCGTTAAATACAGCTCTGTACTGCACTTCATTTATACTGAACAAATCTTTCTTCTCTGGCTCATTGCTATCAGAAGACTGTCAAAGGCTAGCAGCTTGAAGAATGAGTTATCTTTGGCTTATTTTTTGTTTCTTTAACAAAATACTATAGTGAGGTAGTTCTAATTCTTTTTTAATTCAGGGCAAAAATAACATCATATTTCCCCACTAAGAAACAAAATGTGTGAAGAGAATTATCTTTGGTTAGTTAAATACTAGTAGTGCATACACATGTTATTTTGGGGTCAGCTTTAAAAAAAATCTAGGAGAAAAAGTCAAGTTTTTATTATGACTGTTACTTCTTGTTCAGCATAGATTGCTTCTGCTAGTTTGACTTTCTTGCAGAATTTTTTTGTAACTATTACATGACTACAGAGCAGCAGTGGGCAATTATGTCATGAATTGTGTTTGTGTAGCGTATATAGAGGCAATTGCATAATAACTCCAAATACATTCTTAGTCTTGTATATTGTAGGGGGGGTGTGAATGGTGGGGTGTGGCTGAGTGTACATGGTGAGGTGTAAGTGTGGGTGGGTGTGGTGGGGGATGTGTGGGGGTGTATGGTGGGGTGTGGGGGTGTGTGGAGGGTGTGGGGCTGTGGGTGTTTGTATGGTGAGGGTAGTAGAGTGTGGGGTGGGTGTGGTGAGGCTTGTGAGGGAGTGTTACTGTGTGGGGGGTGCAGCATATGTTGGTGGTTGTGTATATATATGTAGGGGGGTTATGGGGGAAGGGTACGGGTGTGTGGAGTTTGTGGAGTGTCAGAGAGGGTGAGGAGTTGCGGGGACTTTCCCCGCACTTCCCCCATGATGTCACAGCCAGCAGAAACTCAGGGCACAGGTGCCAGTGGGGCATGTTTCCGTCCAGCGCTGCACGTTGCAGTGAGAGGCACAAACTCCACCCGGCCATTTGTATCACCAGTGCTCCCTGCCATGCACGTGCAGCCCCCACACTGGCCAGGTACAGGAAGAAAGCCCTGCATAATGGAGCTGGCTGCCTTCCCCACCACGGCTGCGTGGCAGGGGAGGGAAGCCCCAGGTGCCTTCCTCTGTGGAGCAGGGTAGGTACTTAGCTCTAGCATGCTGCCGCAAGCCTTGGATCCCACCCAGCTGTGGTCCCGCCCCCCACTGCTTCCCTACCTGCTGCCTGGAGCCAGCAGGAGACCGATGAAGTGGAGTAGGTGCCTGGGGGCTGCAGTAACCACAGCAGAAGCCTCATGTGGAAGCTACACACTGGCTGGGCCAGGCCCTTCTGCCCACAAGTGTGGGAGTAAGGTGCAATAGGTTATGTTTGGGGCTGTATGTACACATGGGTGCCTTGCTCCCACCCTCATGGGCAGAAGGGCTGGGTGGGGCACAATTTGTTGGTGGGTGCCGCGGGCTAGAGAAAATGCTTGGCATTCTGGATTCGGCCTGTGGGTCATATTTTGTCTGCCCCTGCTACAGAGTAAGGGAGACAGACAAGCACATGCAAAAATGAAATGCAAATATATATATTCATGTGACAGAACAGTGCAAATTTCAAAGTTTTGATTCCTGAAGCAGCTATAAGGTGGACTTCTTGTGTATGAATACAATATGGCATTATTCAACATGTTAACTTCAGCCCCTTATTACTTCAGTATAGGATGATTAACATACAAACTTATTCACACTGAGATTCAGTGACTTTGGGGAATTAACTTCCACATATATCAATTGTTTTTAGGGCTCATGATGCCATAGCCAATAATGCTTCATTAATGGAACAGCAAAGAGCTTGAAAGGGATTACAACAAAGTAAGGAAGGGGGCAAACATTCAAAAATTGAGAAATTGCACATTAAAGATCTTACCACAAAGCAGAATTCATCATGACAAACTGGTTTTGGCCAAAGAGCAAGAATTTATTTCAGGAATAAATAAGGAATTGTTATGGTTGTTTGGGAAGTCTCATTTATCTGAATTTGGCAACTTTTCCCTTTGTTTTAGTTTTAAAAATTGTTAGTAAGCCAAAGGAAATTAATTGCTTAATGTAATAAAGTCAATACATTAAGACAATTAATTACATGCAATGAAAATGAATATGGATGAGTTATAAATTGATGTGTATAAATTCTATCAACAAATACATATCACCCTTAATGCATAGCCTTTCATTCTTTCTTTCTCCTGCCTCCCTGAGACCATTAGTATTAGTTAAGTAAACAAATCTAGTCATGACTCTGAACTACAGAATCTTTGATTCTGTCATTTGAAGACTAACCTTAAATTTAGTAATGTACTCCCAAAGGTCTTCTGTTGTATGGGTATGCTATGGAACAAGGACATGCCACTTGGCATATCTGTTCTGCACTTTTGTAAGAACTTGTTTCGGAGGTAAGAAACCTAATTAATGGGCCATAGTTCTCAAAGGAGCCAGGATGATGTGGCCCGTCATCACAGGGAAATAATCGACCTCCATTCCCAATGTATGTATATTGTGCAAAGCATACCACCTAACCATGGGTGACTGGTGCCTTAGTCAGGGGGTGAATGTGAAGCAGCGCAGCCCCTTTTGCTGGCAGCCCTGCTCCCTGGCCAACGCTTGCCGGGGGTGGGGCACTTGTGCTCCCACCTGCTCCCCTGCCTGTTGCCTAAATATGGAGTTTGGCCTGACAGATGGTGCACCAGTGCTCTCAGGGGGTCTGTGCACTGCCTATGCCTTGCCACTGCACCTAGCCCGGAACCTTTTATGTTCCCTGTTGAAGTACCAATAAGATGCAGTCAACAGTGCTCTTCCCTCAGCCGCCTGCCCCTATTTGGCAAGATGGCCCATGGATATACTCTGTATACAATATCATTTAATTTCCCTCAGATGACATTACTCCAAAGCATAAGGCAGGATTTTACCCTCACTATAGCTTTTTTGTTACTTTGCCATCATTATTAACAATTATAAAGAATAATCAACTGTAACGTCACATTCCCAAGTGGTCTGGGATTTAACCAAGTACTATGTAGATATTGTTACCTAGGAACAAGAGATGCTATGGAAGACTTGTACTGCACAATAAAAAAAAAGACATTTTAGGTGTTCTACATTAAGTTATTTAATTCACTTATTTTTTTAATTTAATATCCCTGAATCACAATTGCTTTGGGGCCTGTGCTTGCAACTCCATTAATGTTTTTTATTTCATTCAGTTTGTAGAACTGAACTCCATTGTGCTAATGGGATAGCTGTAATTATTTATTTTGTGTATTTCCTGTTGTCTGGGGTTATGATGACATACAGAAAATGTCAGAGTGTTGGAATAAAAGACTGAAAATGAAAAAAGAGAAATAAGCAGGGAAGGTAATTTCATAATTCTTCAAAGAAGTTTTGCCTATTGGGTGAGCAGAAGGGCATTAAAATTTTAGTTATAAAGATGACACTTATGAAAGCTTGTCTTCATTTATTTTCAACAAAAAAAATTGATTTTAAATGTAATTGTTTTATTCCAGTTCCCTTTTAGATTTCCTTATGTATGCATTCAACCAGCAATATACTCATTATATGCATCTTTTAAAAAGGAAAAAGGATTTGTGAGGTAATGGAAACATGTTTAGGATTGACAAAACAACAAATGTTTTTTTATAGGCATCAAAGATAAGTTATATTATTTTAACATTTACTATTCAATTTTTATATTGTGGTGTTACTTAGCCCTGTGCGAATAGGTAAGTATTTAATTCAGATTCAGATTCAGCCAATTCAGAGATTCAGACCACTATCCTGAATTGATTCAGCTGAATCAGCTTCAGAAGATTCGGCACTGATTCAAAGAGATTTGGTGATTCAGATCAGCTGGGGAGAGGCAGGCACAGCCAGGCAGTTCCAGGTCCTCTCATGGCTCCTCCAGCTGTACCTGTCTCTCCCCAGGTTGGGGGAGCTATGGGAGAAGCCCCCATGGCTGCCCTGCCTGGCCTCATCCCCCACCCAGCCCCAGCGTAGTCATGGCACTTTAAAAAAAAAAATTAAAAGTGGGGATTTCTCCCCTCCCCTGCTTGGTACCCGTGTGGCAGCTGCCCCATGGCACGGGTGCAGCACAGCTCAATGAGGCATTGCGCACTGCCTGGGAGCTGGGGCAGCTGGGGCTGAGCAGTGCCTGATTGCAGTACGGCTGACTGGTAGAGTTACCCCAGCTCCCAGACAGTGCGCGGCACCCTGCTGCGCCACGCTGCACCTGCGTGATGTGACAGATAGCACACAGATGCCAGGCGGGGGGGCAATCTCCACTGTCCCCCACTGCCCCACACTGCATGGCAATGCTTTGACACAAGCCCCCAGAGGCCCCAGTTGCCACTCCTGCAGTTGGTGACTGTGGAACTTTGGGGGGAAAAAAAAAAGCTGTGCACTCACCGGATGCAGGAACACTAATTGGGGCCTCTGGGCACTTGTGGCAGAGCCCCCACATGCAGCACAGGGCAGTGGTGGGCAACAGGGACCACACCCCTGCCTGGCACCCACATGGCAACTGCCCCATGGCGTGAGTGCAGTGTGGCTCAGCAGGACGCTGTGCACTGCCTGAGTAGTGCCAGGCTCCAGCTGACACGTGGAGCCTCCCTAGCTCCTGGACAGTACCGAGTGCACTGCCAAACCACGCTTTACCTGCGCCATGCAGCAGCTGCCACGAGGGTGCCAAGTGTGGGGGGCCACCCCTGCTGGCTATGCCCTGCTGCCACTTGCCCCCTTCTGCCTTGAGTGAGCTGTGCCCACATCCCCCCCCCAGCCCACCTAGGCAAGCAGCAGCAGGGCAGAGCCCCCACTCCCAGTGCAGCTATGCCCGTATCCCATGCCCCCTGCCCCACTCCCTAAGTAACGCACCCCCCTACCCCCCTGCTCCAGCTGGGCAGCATGTCCCAGCACCAACCCCTCCCTCGCCCACACTGCTTCCCTCTCCGCTCCCTCAACCCCAACAGACTTACCAGCTGGAGGAGGCTGTCAGCTGCCTGTTTCGTCTATGGCCAAATCTCCAAATTGGCCGAATCTTTTCCAAAGCTTTTCCAAATCCATTTGGATGCTTTGAAACAATTTGGAGCTTTTACTTGGTCTCCCAATTCAATTCGGATTCAAAGATTCAGTCCCTGAATTGGGCCAAATCTCCTCTGAATTGAATCAGCTACTGAAGCTTTGCACAGTCCTAGTATTACTTAACACTCGTAAACAGAATTAAAGAAGAACATCAAATGTAATGTCACATTACTATGTGCTGTGAAACTTTCTAATTGTGTTCCATAATGACCTTTCTAAAAGTAAATAGAAAATAACTAGGAAACATGAATGACAAAAAATAAAAAATGTTTTCAGTTATGCAGTGAACAGCATCTGACTACATGAGATGCAGTCCTTGATGAAGAAAAAGTCCTGTTTAAGTCACTGAAAAAAATGAACTGACATGTGTGCATTGTAGTCTCTGGACTGAACTTTTTGGGGGTTGGGGGGTGAGGGGGGAGAAGGTTAATGTGCCTTTAGTAGCAATGTTCCAGGAAGCAGCTCCAAAATACAACCAGACTACCTTAAAGAACTGATAAAGAGGGTTGCCTGAGATTTATATGCAGTGGGTGCATCTATACATGCACTTTGCTATGGAGTTGACTAATTAGCTCCATAGTAAAGTGTCACTGTCTAAACATGAGCCCCTGTTAGGGCACAATAAATTAATTACCTTTGCTGTAGGATAGTGCTGTCTAAGACAAGTACTATCTTCTGGTAGTGTTATTTAGTGAACCAACACACATGTGTAGACAGTGGCTGGCTGGGGCATGAGGGTGCTACAGTGCAGGGGCCTCTGCAGCATGATGAGCCAGGGCAGAGCAGCTCTGGGTTGGTAGGCTGATCCCCCATGTCCCCTGCCAGCTGGGGCTGTTGTACCCTGGCTCAATGTGCAATGGTCCTGGGTGCATGTCTAATTGCACATGTAGATCCACCCAGTGACCTTAAGAGACATATCTATATACAGTCCAAATGCAATATTTTAAACAGAAATCCAACTTTAAAAATAGACAGACAGACAGACAGACAGACAGACAGACAGAAAACAGGAATTCCTAAGCCAAGCCAAAGGAGATATTTACTCATGAGAAAAAGAATCCTCCTAAAAGAATCAATTTACTCCTAAAAGATTCAATAGTACAGAAAAAATAAAAACTGAAAGAAAGGTCACTGAGGCTGCTGACAGACATGGAACAAAAAACAACTCCCTCCCCACCCCCAAAAAAAAAATTGCTTTACCAGAAGAGGTAGTTTGTTAGTTTGACCTGGTTCCATAGAGTCTGTACATCAGGCTTCAATGGCTATTATTTTATCTAATAGCTGATTCAATCAGCTATTAGATAAAAGCGCCAAAAAAATGCCCCACTGAAGCACCCAATCTATACAAATGTTGGGCAACCCAGGTCCAGGTAATGCAATGCCTGCTCTGGGCATGTGCTGGGATTGGCACAAGGATGTGTAGAGTTTAAAGTAAAGCACCATTTTGCTTTTTTTGTGTGTCTGTAAGCAGCCTAAAATGTGAAAGATTTCTAAATTGAAATATGCAGGGCTGAATTCCAAGTCCCATGGTGGTGGGGAGAGGGGTAGTCTATCAGAATAACGGAGCAGAGAGTAAACTTAACTACATATGTTCAAATACAGATTTGAATTAAGCAATCAAAATATATTGGCTTAAAAATACCAGATTTTTAAATAAAACATGTTCTTCTGGTTATCATATTTTTCTCCACTATGGCTAGAAACCTAAAAGGTTTTTTCTTGTTAAATAACACATGGATTCTTACATGAGTCCAGTTGATAAACTTCAGGGAAAGCATTCAATTAAATATAATGTATTTCAAAATAAAATAATGAGAACTGACAGTACCAGGATGATAACATCAGTAACTGTAATAAAGCACTGTAGAGATGAAGTTTTTTTAAAAGGGAATATAACTGATCTGCTATGGATGGTACTGTATACCAAACCCATACTTCCTATTGACAAAGCTAACCGCTGGCTTTGACAGCCTTGTTAATAGTGTCTAGGAGGCATCTTGCTTCTGCAGAGATTTCCAGTCACAAGCAAGGCCCTACATATTTAGAGAGGCCTTGAAGAGCTCCACTTTTTTGCTCGAATCAAGCACTACTTCGAGTTCTGTAGTATTGAGCATCCTGATCTTCAGGGCCATTCCTAGGGGGAGGCGAATTGGGGTGACCACCCTGGGCCCCACACTTTGGAGGGCCCTGCAGAGCTGAGCGAAGTGGCCACAGTGACTGCACGCTGTTGCCGCTGGCTTCGCATCCAGCCACTTGCTACCCCTGCCAATGCTGCTGATGGTGGTGGCAGCTTCTTCAGGTTCAGGACATGTGGGAGCAGGGTGGGAGTGGGACCTCACATGGGCTGATTTGCCCCAGACCATGCATCCTGCTCGAGCTGGCTCTGCTAATCTTTGTAACAAGCAGAAGAGCAGCCAGCCCCCAAAAGGGAAACTATTATGCAGACTTCCCCTTCGAGAGAATTTTCATAAAAACATTGAAAGCTAAGAGTGAAAAAAAAGACGTTAAAACTAATTTAGCTTATTAACAGACCTCCTATCACACAAGTTCTCTCTGCTTTGCCCTTTTACTCAGAATTAGAAGTTGATGGTTTCTCCACTCCAATACCTTTTATGCCACTTAATTCAGAACAGATCCTAAGTGTCTTGAATACTCGATTCTAAATAATAAAAGAGTCTTCATTTATCATCTAATCAGCCTCCAATAACACTATTCTATTACTTTCAAATGCAATAAAAGGTATAAAATACTCTATGGAGCTCATAACAGAATGAAATGAGAACTGTATTAGAGCTGAAGCCTCTTGACCCAGGAAAAACACTCACTGATTGTAGATAAATGTGTCTTTCTTACAGGCTGAAAAGTGTCAGTCAGGCCTCTCAGTAAAAGAGCATATTACTCAGGAGAGTGTGGATAGAAAGAAAGAGCTGCTGAAGCCTCAAGAAATTTGAGAATTTCACATATATAAAAACTCTTAATATAAGATGAGCATTTAGACTAAGTACAGACAGTCAAAATGCCTAAGGCAGAATCGATTCAATATTTGCAGGTTTGTCTAAGCTGCATAGATTGAATGGATAAGGAACTTAACTGACACCCAGTTTTCAGCTTGGAAAAGCAGGCAGAAGCCTGCAATGAAGAAGGTCAGAAAGCAGAGGATGCTGGAGCATACCTCCCAACCTGCAGGCCAAGCTGATGAAAGCAATGCACATGCTCCCACCACCCTGCTTCCCCTCCTGCAGGGTGGGGGAAGGAGCCTGGGTCCAGATTCCAAGCCAGGCTCTGCCTCCCTTCTCTGCTGGCCCAGACTGGGTCAGCCCCCTCTCCCCCCACCCGTCCTACTGCCCCAGCACTCCAGATTCCTGCTCACTTCCCCTCCACCACAATTACTTGTGGGAGCCTGGGACTGTTTCCCCCAGGAAGCAGGCAAGGAAAGGTAAACTGATTGTCTAGCTGAGTTGAGCAAACCCTGGCAGTTTAACCCTTCCCTACCTGCTCCCTAGGAGAAGCAGACCCCCACTTCCTGGGCAACCACAAGTAATCAGGAGGTGGAGCCAAAGCGGGTGGGAACTGGGGGCAGGGCCAGTCCTGCTTGGCTAGAGCAGAAGGCACAGCCAAGGCTAGCCCGCCTGCCCTGGGACGGGGGTTTGCAGGGCAGATGCAAAGCAACCTGGGATGTTGGGGGATCTGGGACAGAAGCTGTGATAGACTGGTTTAACCTAAATCAGTTAAATATGATACTACATTTATCCGGGTTTATCTTACACCAGTTTTGACTATTTTGAAACTGGTTTATATGCACCAAACTTCTTCTGTTTAAACCAGTTTCCAATCACTTATATTGGTTTATGTATAACTTCTGTCCCCTACTTTAGAGTTAAGTTTGCTTAACTTCATTGCCTAAGTATATAATCACTAAATTAAGATTTTTTTAAAGATAGTATTAAGAATCATAATAATTGTGATTTATATCTTACTACCTATAAACACCCACAGATATAATCCTCAGCTCCATGTTAAATTCACTTCTTATTCAAACTATACATAGGGCATATGCAATAGCATTCAAATGAAACAGCCAGTAGAAGTTTGGAAATTTAGTTTAAGTAGCTAGGAAACCTACATGTAGTACCCTCTACAAACATTCAGTGGTCTACGTACATGCTCTGCAGCCAGCCTGCATTCATGGCACCTAACCAGGGTACTCCAGGCATCTATCCCAGAATACGTTGCTAGGCTCCCAAGTCTGCCTAGAAACAGTTGATAGCATGCAAAGGCACAGGTCTTGGCTGACTGGCTGGCAGCCCACACCCCTTCCTTCCCTCTCAGCTGTCAGGCTATAGGACAGGCTTTCTAGGGTGCAGGCATATGTTTTGCAGAGTAGAAGCTCCTTCCAAAGCACTGCAAAGCTGGCTCCTGTAGTCTCACACATGGGGCTGCAGGTGCAGGGCTCTCAAGTCTTGCACAAGTATGTGTTGTGCAGGGGAGAACCTCCCTTCTCCTCCTTTACTCCACATTTTAAAAGGGCATACCTACCGCCACACACAGGGCTATGGTCACAGAGCTCTCAAGTGCCATATCAGGGTGAGCATCTTCAGGTGGGGTGGGGGCAACAGTGGTATCTCTCTGGAAGTGGAACAGGAGAAGATGGTAGAGCAAAGCACGATGGGATGCTGGAAGACAGCATGGAAACTTCTACTGGCAATATTAGTATACAAGCATTTGTTCCTAAAGTAGAAACTCTATTGTAAGTGACTTATACCTCATCAGATGAAGTAGAAATGTTATTAGATCAGCCATTTTTGGTTTGATAGAAATGGATTAAATGCTAGTACACTTAGGATTTCTACCAGTGTGTAACAAGGAGCCAAGGGGCCCCTGTTATTTAAAATAATGAATGCAGCAGGCTAAGCTGGCTATGTGAAACTGCATTAGCAGAAACACAGGCTGGTCCTTAATTAAAAGTGGAAACCCCTGTGTGTGGCTGGGGAGCCACATGACAGAAAGGTTTGGGGCTTTGAGGCATATAAGCCCAGGAAGCAGGCCCATGGACAGGCTACCCATGGAAGTTAAAGTAAGGCTAGCATTGGGTAGTATAGCTTGTGGTAGGGTATTGACCCAGCATGGGGAAGAACTTGGTGGATGTAGTTTCCTTATATTTCTGTTATGCTGGCACTTATGCTTCTTTAGGACCGGAGTATTTAGTTGTGACTGTGTGTGTGTGTGTGGGGGGGGGGGGGGTTGGCAGCCACAGGGATACCTGAGAGACACCCAGTAGAGAGTTCTCTAAAGAGGGTCACAGACAGGGGCATTGCCCAGAGCAGGAGACGGCCTGGAGCCCAACAGCTGAGGTCCAGGACAGTGGACTTTGGGCTAAGAGGCCCAGCTACAGAAAAAGGGCTAAAGCCAGAGGGGTGGATGCCACAACAAAGGTTCAAGGCATGGGACTGAGTGCAGAGTCAGGACCAAAGGGCCTCCCTCTGAACACTAACTTCTGTGAGGCTATGGGGGTGGCTGGAGGCCAATTATTGCCCTTAAGGCAGAAATAGGGCTGCCTTAAAGGGGAAACCCACCCCATGGAGTTTGTGGGACAAAGAGGCCTTGAGGGCTGTAGAACCAGGAAGAGGCTACCCTGGCCTTTGGAGGCAGCCTCCCCACTTAAAATACCGTAAAATCAAATCATGGCAGTTGATAGATAGGAGGTAAGGGGAGGCTGGGGAGCATGGGCAGGCAGGTTTGATCACTAGGGAGTGTCAGATACCAATTGAATCACCTAAGCCTGTCACATGGTGGAACTTTGATTCCACTGGCAGAAATGTAATGCTTATACACACTCACAGTGCACTCCAAGTACACAAGTTTAGTTCCAATCCTGATGAAACTAAGACAGTTTCCTGAGAGATAACTGACATTATTTAATATTTTTGTTTACTATTTTGACATCAGGAAGGAGAAATGCATGAGATTTGTGACTTATCTGTTATTTAGTGGGAAATTATTTGTTCTGTTCTTTGATTTTCTGAGCACTTCTCCCACAACTTCTCCCAGGAAGGACTGGTGGCAGCCCTCTGGGACCCTACTAGGCACAGAAATAGAGCTGCTGAGTGTTTTCATTCTTACAGCATTCCAGAAAAAAATGACTCTATTGCTAGGTCTACATGACATGCTGACTGTGCAGTTGTTACTGTGAAGTCATTTAGTGCTTCCATAACCAAGTATTACATGACTGCGCAGTAGAATCCCTGCATAGCTTTTTGGTGGTGCTGGCTGACTGCACAATAGTTCATTACTACTCCATTCCACTACAGTAGCTTGTTACTACTGCACAATAGCATAACACCACGGTCCGTACTCTACTACACTACTGCACAGTACTAACAAACTACTGAGCAGTAGTAACAAGCCAATGCGCAGTAAGTGTCTTGTGTAGATGTAGCCTATAGAAATGATTTGGCTAGCTATAAATTAACACCTGTTTTTAAGCCATAAACCTGAACCTTCCAGCTGTTCCATAAAGATTAACACCTGCAGATTATCTCCATTAAATGGAATCCTAAGTAAGCAGAGAGATCTATCCATGCAGAATAATTTGTAGGATTGTGACTTTAAAATGATTTTTTCTATTCTTCTTTGAATGTTATTCTGACCACAATAAAAATTGCAGTTCAGCCCTGTAATCACCCATGTCATTCACCAGTGTGTCTGGTATGTATGGGGTTTTCCGGGTTCACCGTTGCTTGGAAAGAGGATAGACTCCGGAAGGTTCTCAGGGGTACTCTCCTACCATGCCTTGCTGGAATAAATTTGTTTAGTTGGGAGGAAGATGGTCTGTCCTGCCTTTCCTGGTACCTTCCTTTAATCTTCCCATCTGTCTTTCCATTTGGTGCTCCACCTCCCCTACACCTTACTTAACACCAACCACAGATGTTGTTTCCCAGTCTCCTTGGTCTGTTTTGCTATAGGTTCTTATAACTTGGTTTGTTGGGTCATATTAGTCGGACCTGGATGTTACCTCATCCGAGTTCCCTAAGGCCATATTGGGTTTTGCCTAGATTCCTTCCTGACCTCAAGTTACCTTGCTCCCTGGTGTATCTCTTTCCCTCTTTGGTCTGTACTTGCCGCAATTCCGATGTCCATCTCCCCTTTTGTCCTCAGGTCCCCACTTGGTCCAAGGTTGTCCAGAGATGCTTAGAGTCCATGACGTCATTTCAGGTAACTCTGTCTGTCCTCCTGGGCTCAACTCATTTTCAGAGGTCTCTTCCTGGAGGCAGCCACCACCTCTCCTCTGTGAGGCTCTGGTCTGCTCTGGGCCACTCTGGGCCCACTGGGGAAACCAATTCTGCTCCCCCTTGTTTGCCCTCCACAGGGCTTTTTATCCCAGTTCCAAGAAGCCAGGCAGCAAAACGGTGCCAGCACGCTGCCATAAAATGAGCCTGGCTCCTCCAGGACCCGCTGTACTTTTTTCTTCCTTTTCTTCTGCTGCAGCATTTTTCCCTGCCATGGCTCCACTTGCAGTTCCCTCTCAGCTCAGCACAGCATCCTGCTGGCTCTGGTAGCTCCCTGCTCTGGGTAAGTTTAACCTTGTGGCCTCATGTTTGCCACAAGCTCTATTTTTTATTAATACTTTAGCTTTATGTTTAAAAATCTCCATTGGTTTTCAAGTAAGATTTCCCTCAATTTATGAGTTTGAACAATCCTTTTGTTTAGTTTCAAGAATAAAAAAGAGTAATGACAGACAGCTTGCTGCCATGGTGGTTTTCCCAAACTCAGCTCCTGATCATCAATTAGGAAACTGATGGAGCACGGTAATTGTTCATTAAGTATTGTCACACAAAATTCCAAACTGATTCTTTCTTGACTTCATAGTGTACGACACTTCATGTCACCTATTTCTAAACTCACCCCCTCAAGCCCTAGCTCTACATAAACGTGTACACAGCTGAGCCATGAAGATGATAACCCTTGTATCTTGGAATATATTTCCTTTCAATATATTTCCTTCAATAATTTGAAAAACTACAACTGTGACATAATTACAGCAGCAGGAAGCTGAAGAAACAAACTATGTAATAGATCAATTGTGTAATAAAGGCACAGTATGCAAATGTACACCATACCAGCAGTTCATCTCCTACAAATCTGTCTTCCATCAACTGGTGAAGAATAACTGTCAAACATATAACAGCACAAAGCCACACTACTTCTAGTGTTCAATTAAGAACTGGAAAAAATGAAGGTTGGGTATTATTTTAAATGATCTCAAAACAGACTACCATATCATAATTCTGTTTCACCCATCTTCTGGCTTTCTACCACATGTTTACATCTATCTTTGCAAAAGAGACTAAAATTTCCAAATGAACCATCATAAAATACTATTGTATCATATATCTGGGCAGCCAATACTTACTTTATAAATATACATATATTTATTTTAAGACCTCTTTAGGAACTGTGTTTTACATATGAGCGTTTCTTTTACTTACATGATTCTTTTTTTCCCCTCTTTTTCCTTTTTTTTGGAAAATGGAGCACTTCTTGTAATCAAAGAAGTAGGAATGTACATGGCTGTTAAGTATTGTGGAAAATAAGAAGCAACTTCTAATCTGAAATTAATATAAATTTGGAAATTGTAGGATTTCCTGCAGTACAAAAATTCCAAGTTTTGGTCAGCTCTAGAATACAGGGACATCATTATTTACTTGGGAAAAGGTATTTCACTTTAGGTTTTTTGCTCATAGCAACCACTCTGCTGCACCAGGACATGAGCTGGAACAGGAGCCCCATGCAGCACACAGGATCATGTGGCAAGCCCCAGCCCTGTGTACTACCTGTGGGTTACTCCAAAACCCATGGGTAGCATCCAATACCAGATGATATGGCTTCACTGGCCAAATTCAACCCACTGACCACATGTTTGACGCCCATGCCCTAAATGTCTGAGTGATGATCCAGTGAAAGGAAATGCCTAAAAGTATGCCTTTTAGAAAGCAAAAAGAGGAGCTCCAATAAGCACAGTTCCAAATATACTGGTATTTCATCCTAGCAAGCCTAACGGGAAAAATGGTAACCTGAAGAGATACAATTCCTTGATGTTTTTTGATAGTTGACATAATGAGAGAGCTGCTATTTGATTAGGTGAATGCTGAAAATGAAGATCTAGCACTCCTATTAGAACACCATAGCAAGGAGAAACTTTTTAGCAGTAAAGGAAGGAGATCAAGCCTGCTAAACTTTTGTCAGACAATAACAAAAGATTTTCTGGAACATGAAAAAGGTTTTGGGCCTATTATGGGTTCAAAAATTCATGTCAGTGATCATCTTGAAAAATGCTGCTGATGAGGGTAGGAAAAAAGAATTTCCTGAATGAGTAGGCCTATATTCTGGGTCCAGATGTCCTTCTTTAGCCCTGTCTCCAGTGCTACCAGCTCTGCCAGTATATTTAGTAACGATGTTCGGTTTCTTCCCAACAGCTTATGTGGGGATTCCTTTGGGCAGGTATATACAGAAAGAAAAAATATAACCAAGTGGCCCAAAAAGTGTTATTTGTCCACTGTCTGGTACTTTGGGGTAAAATTTCCCTTTAAATCTTATACCTGGAATTGTGTATCTTTCATAAAGTTGCTCCCAAATCTTAATGTTATTAAAACGTTCTTTAATATTGAGTGTTCTATATCAAAATGGAAAGGAAGAATTAAAATAGATGGATGTATATTATCATTACTATACCCCTTGTGAGCTTTTGTATTTTCCTCTATCAATGGATAATATTTAATCTAGTAAACTTTGGTATAAATTAAAAGAATGTTAGTCTCAAAAGTCTTGCAAATTTGCAACATTTTTGATTGTTTATCTTGGAGAAGCTCACTATAGTAATTTTCACAAAAAGAGCTCTCAAAGGGATACATTAATTAATGGAGCCAAGTAATTTATAAAAAACAAAACACTGCCCATCTTATTTTGTACATACACCTACCTCATTAAAAAAAAAATCAACATTAAAGAACTCCTATAGGGCTTGCAACAAAGCGTATACAAACATTTAAGTATAATTTGCTAAGATACATAAAAATGCACTATTATTTATCATCAAAGATGTGTGTTGCAAACCTGTGGGAATAATAGTTTTAAAACATTTTGCAAAGACAATAATAAAAAAGTTACTTACCCTACAGTAACTATGGTTTTTCGAAGCGTGTTGTTAACATGGATTCCACTTCTAGTGTGGAACATAAGATCAGGTTCTTTTGAAGTGAAATGTCCATTGTAGCTGCATCTCTGCCTGGTGCTTTCCTGCCCTTCCCAAAGCTATAAAAAGCAGTGGGCCTAACTATTCTTCAACTCCTTTGTTTATACAGAATCTAGTAGGGGAATAAGTAGGGTGACTATATGGGATGCAGTCTGTCCCTCTTCCCTCCCCACTGCTGCAGGGAGTCAATGGCTCGTTAATGACTAAGTGTTTTTTACTTCACAGGTGTTAACAATCACCTGTGAAGTAACATTTAGTGTTAATAGGGCTTCCTACTTCAAAGCTCATGCCACTCTACCTCCATGCCCTCAGCCAGGGACACTCCTTTTAGTTTTCACCAGCCAGCTGAGACCAGCCACCAAAATCTGGGACTGTTCCAGACAATCCAGGATATATGGGCACCCTAGGAACAGGACTCCAAGCAGCAGCAAAATAGGTCCATGCATGTTAAAGACCTGCAGTAGGAAAACTGTTTTCTTTTTCAATTAGATGGATTCCACTTTTAGTGACTAGCTAGTAGTGATGACTTAATACAGTATAACCTCAAATCTGGATATCAAAAATCCAGAATTATCAAAAATCTGGCACTTCCCCCCACTGCTCTGGGACTGGCCACTGCTCCTCAACACCTTCCCAGATGTGGAGGGGGAAGCCTGCACACAGCAGTTGCCACTGCCATTCACCACCCTGCAGCACTGCTCTACATGTGGCCACTGCTCTCTGGTGGCTGCCACACTGGTTTAAAAAATCTGGTATTTTCAAATTTCCAGTAGGTGCTCAGTCCTGAGCACTGGATTTATGAGGTTATACTGTAATCAGGAGGGACATGCTAGAAACCCTATTTACATAATAACTGCTTAACAGCTTTACCAAACCAGGTGTTAGATCTTGATGCCTCAAGAAATGGTCCTGACAAGGCACCTGGAGTGGGTGGAATCCCCGTGGAAATCTTGAAGAGGGGGAGAGGAAAGGAGCTCACATCACAGCTTCATGCCATCATTTTAAGGATCTGGAATTATGAGGAAATCCCAGACGGCCTCAGGAACACCATGATTGTGATAATCTGCAAGACAGGAGACAAGTTCAACTGGAAATTACAGAGGGATTGCCTTGCTGTCCAGCAGGAAATATCATTGCAAGAACCCTCTTGAACTGGTTCCTTCCACTTAATGAGGAGCTTCTCCCAGAATCTCAGTGTGGGTTTAGGGAAGCAACAGGCACAACTGACATGATCTTCACAGCTTGCTAGTTGCAGGAGAAATGCCAGGAATAACATATGCCTCTCTATATGGTCTTCTTTGACCTTACGAAAGCTTTTGACTCTGTCAGCTGAGAAATGCTGTAGAGGATCTTTCTGAAGTAAAAATGCCCACTGAAATTTGTCACCATTCTCTGTCTGCTCCATGGCAGTATGTGAGCAGTCATTCTCAGTAATGGATCTATCCCAGATAGATTTGTCTGCTGAGTAATCTTTGAGGTTAAAATGGAAGTTAAGCTAAGCTACATCATTGCTCCAATGTTTTTCTCAATATTTCTTGCTGCAATGCTACATCTGACCACCAACAAGCTTCCAGCTGGAGTGGAGCTAAACTACCAAATGGATGGAAACCTGTTTAAAATTCAGCCAATTCTGAGCCAAAAACAAGACCACCCTGATCTAATCATTGAGCTCCAGGACACTGACGATGCTGTACTGTGCTCACTCAGAAGCAGACCTTTAGGCAAACATTGATGCTTTTACTGAGGCATACAATACAATGGGACTGATGCTTAACATTCAGAAGACTAAGGTCCTCCTAACAAACAGTCCCATTTCTGGTAATCCAGACCCATAGTGAGACTCTGGAGAATGGTGAGTATTTCTCATACCTTGGAAGCCATCTCTTGCAGAAGGCTGACATCAATGAAGCAATCCAACATCTCCTCAAATATGCAAATGAATCCTTTGGATACCTGAAGAAACAGGTGTTCAAAGATTGCAACACCAGATGAGAAACCAAACTCATAGTTTATCAAGCAGTCATGATCCCCACCTTGCTGTACAGAGCGGAGACATGGACAATGTACAGGAGACATCTAAAGTTGTTGGAGAAGGTACCATCAATGCTGTCTGCAGAAGATTCTGCAAATCCAGTCTGCTCCTGCAAATCCAGTGAGAAGACAGATGCACCAACTTTAGCATCCTTCTGCAAGCAAACACCACAAGTATTGAGATGGTGATTATCTGACATCAATTTTATTAGGCTGGCCATGTCATCTGGGATGTCTGACTCAGTCAAGGCATACAATCAAGAAGAGGGCAGAGAAAGCTCTTCAGGGACATCCTCAAGGCCAGCTTTAAAAGAATGCAACATCAATGTCAATTTCTAGGAGAGTATCACCAATGACCTTAACAAATGGAGGAAGACTCTGCTGAAGGGATCTCACTACTTTGAAACCTCATGACAACAACAGGAGATGGAAAGGTGGGAGCAGCAGAAACAGCATGTTGCAGACCAAATCAAGAATCCAACACCACCCACTGCACACGGAAACACATGTTCAAGCTGCAATAGAGTCTGTTGATCCTGGATAAGCCTCACTAGCCATCTTTGGAGAGATAAGACAGTCATGGAAAACAATCATCCTCAACTGTGAGGGATTGCTGAAGAACTTGAGAGAGACACTGTTTCAATAGCAGCACCTTGTCCCAAACTGAGATAACTATACTTTGATGGTAACTGCTAATTTAAGACATCCACAGACTTGATGTCAAGTGGATCTTTTTCCCAGACAATCTGCCTTTTGAGGGTACTATCTCAGTTTCTGTCTCAAATAAATCTTATCTTTAGGTGTTCTTGCTATCTTCAATGTTTGTGCACCAAAGACACCATTCATAGTCTATGGATTAGATGGCCAAGAATGCATACCAAAATGAATGTTCCCCTGAGATCACAGGGGTCTGTGCTTGTGGTAGAAAGGAAGAATAAAATAAGTATTTTTCATATGATGTGTAGTCATTCCACTTGAGCAGAGATGAAGAGCTGACTGGTACTGAAGCAGTACCAACAATCTGTACCAAGGTAAAGAACATTCTTAACAGACAAGGAAAGCAATAGTGGCTAAGTATATGCAGTTAAAATAAAGCATTTGTTAATGAGTATACCTTTCAGAAAATCATCACTGGAAACTTCTGCACTAGGATGAGCACAGGGTTATCAGTACAGTAGTACTGGTACTGAGGGGTTGGTATGCGGTTAACTAGGGATGAGATGATATCAAGTGTATTCATGATGATATTTTTCTGAGCAATGTCAAATTCTGAGCAGTGCAAGCAGTACAGCTGCAAAGGGTACAAGGCTACTAGGGGTACTACCTTGCTAGTTTCTAAACTGAAAGCCATTTTGACATGTTTGTGTGGATTGGAAAATTCACTTTACTTCTGAGCTGTAAACAGACGTTGGCTTTTTTGAGGAGAAAATATTTTAGTCTGGGACAAAGCATAAGTGCATAGAAGTTGTTGCCACTTGTAATGGGAGAAATCCCCACAAATGTTTCTGCTACTAAGAGTTTGTTCCACATTATCACAATGGACCTCTATACAGTTTTCCCACGATAGTCTTATGAGACTGGCAGACCAGTCAGTCCTCCAAGCATTTCACAGTGCACTGATTTGGCCCCAATCCTGGCTGCTTTGGAACTCTGTCCAGCCACTCTGTCCTGACCCCAGAATTTTACTGTCTAGAGGTGTCTAATCCTGGGTGGCTTCAGTGACTATTTACTGGTCTGCACAGGGACTTTTCAGGCCCTCTGTGCTCACCACCAACCTCAGACCAACATCAGAGCCGGCATGCTCTGCATCCTCTGAACAATGCCAGACCCTAGGAACCCACTGGCCCCATGCAGGACCCATGTTACCTTACATACACTTTGGGAACCTCCAGAGCCCTTACAATTAATCCAGGATTTCTGTACCTCTACACACCTATACACCTGTCTAGACCCAGTGCTGCTCAAAGTGCAAGATACTTAGACAACATTTCTGCAAACACAGGACAGCGATTGCACGGCAGGTTGTATGCAGGGTCATGTGCACCCACTACAAGGCACTCTCCCATGTCTAAACAGTTTAAACATGGTCAGGTCTGGGAACATGTTTGACATTGTAGTGTGTGATGCTGTGTAAGAGTGCAATAAGGATTACAGTATAACTGTGATCAAGGACATGCAGCCCTCCAAGACCAGCACTGCAACCTGGGCAATGAGCCAGATCAGGGAATCCCATCTACCCTGCTGTAGCTGGCTAGCTGACAGAGCCACTTAAGTGGACCTAAGCTTGGACAATGAGGGTCTTTAGACACCTCCTCCTCCTCTCACCATCTTCTAACATGGACCTGGTGTCCCAGCAGACCCAGCCTTCCCACTCAGGTAACATTCAGTGCTACAAGAAAAAAGTTTCAGGAGGCCTTTCCTCACCTTTTGGGAGAATAAAAGATTTTGTATCTCAAATGGATGAGCACCTTTCCAAAACAAAAAACACACAGAGAGTTCCTATTATGGAGAAGCTTAGCTGCATTACCTAAGGGAAAAATCACAATGGCTAAATCAGTTTCAAGATAGCTCCTGGTGGTGTTTGTTTTTTAATTTAAAGTCAGTAGGCTTTAAAAGAAAAAAGATGTGCCCTTACTATATTATCCTAAAATACATGTACATACTAACAAAGTTGTGAAAGTTCACAGACAAGTGGACACTGGTCTCTCTTTCATCTCAGTTCCGTGGGAGGCAAGAAGGAACTGAAGGAAATTAGTCCTGATCTTCTCTGGGTGGGGAAAGGGAAAGGGCATGCTATTCCATGGGGCACTGCTAGCCAAAAGAATTGGGGCAGGGGCCAAACTCTCATGGAGTCTGGCCCAGCCTGGGCTCTGCATGAAAGGGACAGGGTCCAAACTCCTGAGGAAGCTGGGACAGGCCAGGCTCCAAGAAGTTTGATCCCTGCCCCAGCTGTAACCTGGACAGGGCAAGGGGCCAGTGGCACCAGGTTCCCGGCCACTACCAGCCCTGCCCCTCCATCCATCCCTCCTGGTATAGCCTTACCAGCATGACTCCTAGCTCCTGCAGTGGACACCATGTGTGAATGTGTGTGTGTGCATGTGCACACACACTAAATCTATAAAAATTGAAAACACCCCAATGTTGTGCAATCCTGAAAATTTCAAAGGATAAAATTCAAATAAATGTTTTAAAATATTAAATTTAGCCATGTAATTTTTTTAAAAAAATCACATTCTGTCAACCCTATGTATAATGTTGGATTCCATCAACCCCCAAGCCTATTCTGTCAGTGGCACAATGCCGATTTTGGGGGGCTGGATTCAAGATTAAGAGCACAAGCTTGGGAAGTCCCAAGTGGAGAGGTCACAAACCAGAATGTCCAAATAGCAGGGGCAAGGGATGGATGTAGGAAAAAGCTGGAGAAAACGGAGCAAGGCAAGGGTTTAGGCCAGTCAAAAGTACAAGCAGGAGCTAGGCAGCAGGACTAAGGATCAGGACTCAAGACTGGGAAACCAGCCAGCAAGAACACTGATGCTAATCAGAAGGAGAACCTAGCTTGCTGAACGCCAAAGAGCACTAGAACGGCAGCTGCTTATATGCAGCAGTCACACTCAATTATTTTAATGGGGGCCAGTTGAGGGCACTCAGGTGCCTGGTAGCAAGTCCCACCCAATGTATCAGAGCCAGCTGGATTTGTCTGCATGCTGTCCAGACTCCTGACATAGTCTATCTAAATTCTGAAATAAAAAAATTGCTATACGTAAGAGCTCCTTTTTCAAGTAAAATGTGGAATGTAAATTAACTGCTGTCAGAAAATGGAGGAAAGCCATAAAAAAAACCACATATGAAATGCAAATATAATAGACATGATGCTATTATATTGCACAGCTTACCTGCTTTGCTCTCAAGTGGGTAGCAATAACAATACCTGGTAGACCCACTTCTGAGGGTATACATTGACAGACTATGCTATTCTCTAATGGATTTACCCAAGCTTGCTGACTGCAGGTCAACCAATCTTATTCACAGCCCAAAATCCCACCGGCTTCCTAAGCTTAGTAATGGCCTTGCACATCACATAAATGCTTCACATCTTTTATTAGCATCCTATTCATTGATTTTATTCACTTTAAGATTCTAGCCTTAATTTTTGAGCCTTCAGTAGGCCAGCCTTATTATCTCAGACACTGTTTCCCTAGTCACAACACACTTCTGAAGCTGTACCTTGCTGGCTAGAATGAAGTAGCTAGCCATAAGAAATCCATAAGTACTAAAGATAAAATATATGAAATTTAAGAGTCTCAGTGTATAGAATAACCTAACAGAATGGATAAAGCTGAACCTAAGCTTACTCGCTTTCAGAACATGTTGCAAGATCTACAGTTTCATAAAAAGCTTTGTGACAGTAACCAAAGATAAGGAATCATAATTACAAGAAAGGGAAATGAAAAAAGTCTACATGAGCCTTGAAAAGGTGAAAGGTAGAGCACACTACTACAGATAACTATGTAAATCTTAATTAATATATTCAGTGTTCTGATACTACAGTGATGGCTATCCTAAAAACACTAGTGTTATGTGATAAATTGAATCATACCCAGCATTTACCCATACCAGCATATGTTTTGGCCAGCATGAATCCTAGTCACATGTTTTTTATATCGTTTCACATCTTTATGGTCTGTGGTTCACTCTATATGTTATAGAGTGTTACCTGAGGACTTTTGCATATGATGATAGAACGATCCTACATTTTATCTTTTCACCCTAGGGTTGGAAGGGACATCAGGAGGTCATCTAGTCCAACCCCCTGCTCAAAGCAGGAACATCCCAACTAGATCACCCCAACTAAAACTTTGTCTACCTGGGTCTTAAAAACCTCCAAGGATGGAGACTCAACCACCTCTCTGGGTAACTTTTTTCAGTTTTTTACTACCCTCCTATTGAGAAAATTATTCCTAATGCGTAACCTACATTTCCCTTGTTGCAACTTGAGACCATTGTTCCTTGTTCTGTCATCTGCCACCACTGAGAACAGTCCAGCTCCATCCTCCTTCAAACCCCGTTCAGGCAGTTGAAGGCTGCTATTAAAACCCCCCTCAGTCTTCTCTTCTTTAGACTAAATAAACCAAGTTCCCTCCACCTCTCCTCATAAGTCATGTCCCCCAGCCCCCTCACCATTTTTTTGCCCTCCACTGGACTCTCTCCAATTTGCCTACATTCTTTCTGTAGTGGGGGGCCCAAAACTGAACACAGTACTCCAGATCATATCATATCATTTTTTTAGTGCAGTGAAAGGTCATGCCTGGCTAATAGAAAAGCTAATGTGCCTGCTCACTACTTATATAACAAATGCTAGATGAGATTTATTTCAGAGATTTATTAAGTGGCATCTTACTGAGTATTGGAGGGAGTTGAAACCATGCATGGAGGCAGCACATGAAGAAATCCAGAGGTCCATGAGGGAGACTTGAACTAGTAGATGATGCTTTTGAACTAGTTGCGATGCTTATCACTGCCAGGAGGTACATGATTTAACCCTAATCATCTATAATTAAGATATTTGGAGCTAAATAAAAGGGATCATTTTTAAGATGTGATGTTATAAATTTCAGCGTATGCTACAAATAGCAAAAAAAAACCCAACCCCAACCCCAAAAAATAAACAAACACCTCCCCTCCTTTGCGCCTGTTAAGTGAGTGACCTGGCATTTATTGTAAATTTTACTAGAGATCCAAAATAAAAACACAGCTGTGTAAGATTTTTAGTTCTGACAATGTTGTAAACTGAAACAGCCTTGAACTAAATTATGAACACAAATTCAGTTTTCATAACTACATTATGAACACTAAATTTGTGTTCATAAATTTAGTTATATAGCTTTGAAATATGTTGACATTTCCTGTACTTCGGGAAGTAACGATATTTCTTAATACTTCTTCAAAGATTCTAAAAATCACCAGCATCTTATTTGCTTTTATAAATGATTGGGGGGGAGGGTTTAAAAGAAAGTTTAAAATCAGAAACATTACAAAATATAGGCTAGGCTTTAAAATCTTAAATACATTTTAAAATGCATTAGTTAAAAATAATTCCCTGAATTTTACTTGAAAAAAAATTACTTTGGAGTTCTGTATATCTTTTACAGTAGTCGATCACATCGCTGGAGTACACATTATCTAGCATTTATTGTTCCTAGTTTTTGCCTTTAGAATGTTGATCTCTGTGTCTTTGTTTCTAATCTTCTTTAAGCTACTATCATTCTCTTTTTTTGTTGTTTTTCTCACCGCAGCATAATTTCCTATGTCTATCACCATAATGCCCCACATCTGATACTGGGACCTACCGTTCTGATTTTGAGCTGGTATATAATAATGTTGTAACATTACTGTGTAATAAGTTTCATGAATATAATTGTTTGGTGTGATTATTGTTTATAAATAATGAATAAAGCTACAACAGTACAAAATGTCTTGCTGTTATTCATGTAGAAAGTATGTTTGAGGACAGTTTGCCTACAGCAAAATGAGTTTCAAATAAGTATAAACATTACAAATCTTAAAGATTAATTGAACTATTATAAAACTAGATATGAAATACATTATAGTATAAAATAAAAAGGATTTAAAAATGGAATTTATAAAACAAGTGCAAGTTTTATGTATTCTACTAAAATGCAATGAAATACAATATGTTCTACAAAAATAACAGAATATATACTGACATGGGACTACAGAAATGTAACGGATATACATTATGAAATGATGAAAGTATACGTAAAGCATGCACTATGACAGATTAATAATTTAAATTAATATTTGAAATATCTATACTCTCATGAAAAACATAATACCTGTCCTTCATCTAGATGAGATAAGATTAAATGAATTATGTTCCAAGTAGATTTACAGACACTTTAAGGTAAGGCTTTATAGTACAACTTTTCCACTTTGTATGGATATTGAAACATCAGATCGAATTATTTATGTTTCAAAATTTGCATATATGCCATTTGCTAACAGTTCTGTTCTCTTTCACTATTGCATAGTTTTTTTCTTTTCCTATTACCATATTTATTCATGTACCACACACCTTGTTTCATAAAGTCATGCAAAAGTGTCTTCAGTGAGGAAAATGATTTCTGTAACAGAATGGTGGTAGAGGGCTGTGCTTGGCACTGGCTCACCCAAGAGAAAACACTCATGAGGCACATCTAGACATACATTTACTCCAGCCCAGATTTACTGTGCAGTAAAATACTGCACAGTAAGGGGTTTGGGTCTACACATGCTGGGATTAGGGAGAAGATTTGCTTCCATTTCCCTGCAGCACCAGGCTTCCCCTAGGTGCTAGCCCAGAACCTGGCAGGGAGCCCCAGGGGGCTGCTGCAGGGGGCGTGGGGTGGGGGAGAATAATGTTCCCCTGCCATGGCAGCAGGGAACTCCTGGTCCTGGCTCCTGATCAGTGGCAGAGGACTTGGAAAGAGCTGCAGGGGAGGGGCAGGTACCAGCCTGTTCAAGACACAGGGTTGGGACCTCCCTCTGACTGTGACAGTTCCTAGCCAGCCCTGGGCTGTGTGTGGAAGTCTGCACATGCAGCCCAGACCTGGCTGAGGATTGCCCCTGACTGGAACAGTTCCCAGACACCTGCAGGCTGCATGTGCTTCCCTGTGTAGCCTGGGGCTGGCTGGGAACTGTTCCAGTCACTGGCAGGTCCCAGCCAGCTCCAGGCTGGGTAGGAAACTGTCACCATGCAGGGAGCTCCTAGACCCTGCTCTGTGATTTCAAGTGTGATCGTGGAGTGCAGGCTGGGGAGCTTGTTCCCTGCCCAGCTCCACTAGCATGGAGCTTTGCAGGGAACAGGCTGGGGAGCTTGTTCCCCATCTAACTCCATGCTTGTGGAGCTGGAGGGGAGGGGACAAGTTCCTTAGCCTATTACCGCCCCCCCGCCCCCGGCTCCATGCTCATGGGGCTGGGTGGGGAACAAGCTCCCCAGCCCCCACCAGCCAGATGCTCACAGCATCGACTCAATGATCATCTCCCAGTTGGAACCCCACAGCCACAGGGCTCGGGCTAGAAGACCCTTATCTCCCAGGCCCCTGCTTCCCAATTGCAATGGGATAAGGCTCTCCCAGCCCCCACTCTGTGATTGCGATCTAGGACCAGGGGGCTTGGAGCTCCTTGCTGTCAGGGCAGTGGTACATGGTTCCCACCTGGGCTCCTGTGGTTGAGCCCATCCCAGCAGCAGGTGGCTTCCAGGAGCAGACAGCTATCTCCCGCCACCTCATGGATGGCTGACCAGGTGCAGATTTATCTCCCAGGCAGGTGTCTACATGAGCCTTAAGGCACCATTACTAATGCCAAGTAAATTTGCTACTTGCAGTTGCAGGTAGCAAATTTACTTGGGATTAGGGCATTTTACTGTGAAGTAATCATGTGCACTTGAAGACCCATGTGCTTACTTCACAGTAAACTATGCTAATTCTCTTTTAGGCATCTCATGTAGATGCACCCATGGAGTAGGGGTGAAGTGCCATTGTCATGGTCTCTCTACCTGCTGCAGGTTTAACTTGTTATAGGTTTAACCCTCTTCCAGACACTGCTGAATTGACCGTAACTACTGGCAAAGCTGCAAAGGGAGGAGGAGTGGTGTTGATTATGAGACTCAGTACAATTTGGCCAGCGGGAGAGAGGGGGAAGGCATGTGAGGTAAACTGGTGCCACTGCAGGTAGGACTAAGAAAAAATATTTTCTTCATTCCGCCTTCTGAAAACAGAGCATATGTCTTATTCAGGGGGTTGTATTGAGCAAATAAATACAGTAATTTCCACCATCCAATCCAGAAATGGCTACATTTCAGTGGTGATGAAGTGTATAGGAGACTGCTGTGCACACATAATTCCCAATGAAGTCATCTACCTGGATCTAGATCAGGGGTGCTCAACCCTTAGGTGGAGGCCAAATCCAGGGGAGCCCCACAGGCCCCAGCCTGGTGCTCAGGAACCAGGTGGGAGCAGTGTGGGACTCTGGAGCCAGATTCCAGTCGGGTAGGGGTGGTGTGGGGACTAATCCAGACCCCAGACCAGCCCTGCACCATTCATCTATCCCACAGGGCCAACACTGTGAATACTACTCATCTTGATTACAGTTTGTTACTCAGAAATTACTTGGGATAGAGGGTGCTGAATATATTAAATCGGAAACAATAATTTTTAATGCATGCAAGATGTATTGCCACTGAAATGAAGAGTTCTCCATCTCCTAGGGTGTGGCTGGCATTGCTAATGCTTCTTGTAAATATTGTAATGTTTCTGTTTGATGTTAAAATTCTAACACTAGAAATCCTTGTTTATATATATCAAAATCAAATATCCTTATATGGAAAAATATATCTAAATGACAGTATTTAGAAAAGCAGTAAAGTGGCTGGCACTCACTGACTGCCATAAAATTTTACTGACAATCTTAAAGATGCACTGATTGGTTAATTTACAGTTGTATAGACAGCTGGCATTATGATGTTTGTTTTCTTCTACTTACGTGCCATAACTACTGAATGTGAGATCACGAAAAATGTTTCAAAAAATGAACCAGTGTGAGGACAGCCATTGATTCCAGACAGCAACATCTTTAATTAAAAGAAATTCAGGGGGGAAAAGTAACACTACATAAATGAGATTTACAATTCAATTCAAATGAGTCAATTCAATGAGCCCCTACCAAGGATACTGTGCTAAAACATTAACTAATTTAAATGAGCTGAAAAGCACCCGACTAAATAACACTTTATCTTTGTTCCAACAAAATAGTATTAATTAGTTTCCTTCATAACTCACTATGCTACACCCTTAATGGGCCTTTAGTGTTCATGTTATGTATACCATCCCTAAAGATAATTCTCATCTTTGCTTTGTAAGTTTTCCCTCTTGAAAATAAGTGATTTATTTTTGTAATAACTGCCTCCCCAGAGTACTTTGTAAAATCATAAAATATAAGACTTAACAGGATGTACAGGTCCATCCAAACTACCCAAATAATTATTCTATCATTCATTGTGTGCTCCTGAATTCTGTTAATGACTATACCCCACAGATCTTCCTTGAAAAGGTATTCTACTATATAACTGATTTAATTATAAGGTGCTTTTCATCCCCCTCCCCTTTTACCATTCCTATTTATTACCTCTAGTTATGGAATCCCAGCCATTTAAGCCTCCAGCAGATCACCCATTCTCACCATGACAAGACTGGGACAAAATGGATTTAAGTATTTAGGACATCACTAATGTCCTTGCATTCTAAGTATGTTAAAAACAGCATTTTCATAAACATACCACTATACATTTCCATAAATGATCTTCTATTTGTCATGCACTTTTATTAACATGTTTTATGTTACACATGTTAAGTCCCATGAATTAGTGTCACCTTATCAGCCAATAAAATAATTTAATGACTTAAGTATGTGTAGCTTAAGTTTCTTCTCTGGCTTTCTGTTGTATGGATCAGCATGGGCCCCTATATTTAGTCTATTTTGCATCATCTGGTTTGTGTGCCACTATCCATCGTGCCATCATGAATATGGTGCACAAAACAGAACACACTACTGGGATCCCTGTGTGAAGTATCTATCATGCAAAGCAAAAACCATGAAAATGTTGATGTTTTCCGACTATGCCCACAAAGTAGGAACAAAACCTCTGTAATAACTGTTGACAAATGCTAACTTTTTAATGGTAACCACTATATTTCCTTTAGCTATATGATTTAATTTTCTTCATTGAATCACATTCCATTGTTTCCAACTCTTTAATCCCAAAAGCTACATTAAAGAGGAAGGAACAACATATAGTTTCTTGTCACTTATTAGCAGGTGGGATTGGTACTGGGTTATGCTTGGCAGGATCCAGCACACCATAACTGATAGTATAACCATAATTGGAGGTCTCTTGCAGAATCATGCAGAGAAGACTGAAGTATTTCATCTCTTTTTTACTTCACTTTTCACAATATGGGCTGCTACCAGATGACAAGTGCAGCTGGCAGCAAAGATAGGGAAGAAGGCAAACAGCTTATGGTAGGACGCTTCTACAAAAGATGCTTTACTGTGCATTAGACTAATCTGATGCTCAGTAAAGCATCACCATTTACATGTGCGCAACAATTATTGCACAGTATATTAGTCCAATCCACTGTTTTCTAGTACCTGTAGATACAGATCTACCTGTATCTACAAGTGCTAGACAATGGCGCATTAACTAATATGCCATACCACACATGTAGATGCTGACTGAGAGCAAATTGCTCCTGTTCAGCCTAGACAGCAGGGGGTCAGAGGGGATGGGGAAAGCTGTCCCAGCTCAATGGGATGCTGCTAGGCAGCCATGTGGAGATCAGTACAGATCCTGATCCCTATGTGGCTGGGAGAGCTGTCCCTGCTGCCAGATGGCTGCCTCCCAGGCACATGGAGATCTGGATGGGTCTGGCTCAGGGCCAGCTTGATCTCCGCACAGCTGGAATGGAGCTTCCCATTAAGCCAGGACAGTATCCCCACCCACTTCCAGAGCTTGAGGATAAGCCCCTGTGCCTCCTGCCAGCTTAGGGCAGGCACCCAGAGGAGCCTGGAACTCCTCCTGGCTGCTGCAGGGGGGCAGAGAAGGGCAGGAGCAGGCCTGGATTGAGCTGCTCCTGTCAGGTTCAATTTGCTCCTGATGGGGTTGCACATATAAACATGTGTTGGGGAGCACTTAAATGAACATGAATTTTCTGCACAGAAAATTCAGGCATATTAATTGCATATGAAGTTGTACTCATATTGGCAGAATAGGTTAGGAATTATGAAGAGAAGTTGGCAGGACCACATTGCTATGCTGGGTTATGGGCATCTAGGTCTGGGGGTCACCCAGGGTTGGAAGAAGCAACCAAAATCTCAAGAACATGTGCTGAGTTTGAGTATAGGAGAGCCAGGAAGCCAGAAAATCTGTCTGAGGAACTGAGTCAGAGATCACAAGAGTCAGGCCAAGTACCAAGTCAGGTGTCTGGAAGATCAAACCAGAATCAGGTTAGGGAGCCAAAGGGTTACAACAAACTCAGAGTCCATGGGCAAGCCATCAGAAATCCATCAGAGAGCTGGTGGAAGCACAAGACAAAAGTGAAACAAACCAGGTACAAGATTAAGACTTGTTGGCCAGATACTTCCTTTTCTGAGTCAGGAGTTTTTGTATGAAGAAGTAAATGGTCACCTGATCCTGGCGGGGCACTCAGGTTATAAGAAGTGGGCAGATGGCTAAACCCAGATATTGGATTCTGAGCACCTATGTCCACCCCAGTGCTCAGCTGAGGAGATGGCAGATGGATGATGTGTCCATTTCACTGAGCAAAACACACACTGCCCCTTGTGATGTGACAAGGGGCAATATGATCTCCCTGTTTTCCCTACTCACCCAGACCTGTGTCAAAGGGGGGAGGAGGAGAAGTGGCAGAGACTGAGGTTTCCTCTACCAAGCCAGACCTGCAATGAGGATAGAGGAGAACAGGGTTTTCCCTGGCCAGCCAGGGAAAGAGAGATTTTCTCCACCCAGCCAGATCCATAGGCACAGTGCATCCTGCCACAGCTGCTCCACTTCATTGGACAATGTTTTCCCCTTGTCCAGGATTCCCTGCATCCCTCACTCCTCTTTGTCAGGACCCGTGATAACCTGTGCTTCAGGTAGAAAACAGGTGGATGCAAGTCCCAGCAAGGAGACACGGGCTGGAGAATCAACATATATCAACTTCCCCTACTGCCCCCAAAAAGAAACCCCTTATAGAACTCTTTCTTTTTACAGAATGCCATGAAAAACTATTACCTCAGTTACCACCTGAAAACTCTATCCCTCCCATCAGTCTTCTCTGGTGGTTCAGTGAAACAAGTGTGTCTAGTCCTTTTTCCTCCATTTCTCTACCTTTTCATCTCTGATCCCCTTGTTCCAATTGATGTAGTACTTCATGCAGTCCCAGGTTCAGGTACTCTCTTGTCAGTGAAAGCCAACTCCTTAAAAACCTGGGGCTTTCTTACTTTCCACAAACTAGTTTAATAAATGCCAATTAAGTCCTTAATAACATTTCCTCCAATTCCTTTGACATGAGTGCATGTAGTCCCATCTTCCATGCTAACAACAGATTTATTCTGATAACACTCAGAAAGCAGCCAACCCTTTCCTGCATACCTTTGCACAGAACACGTCCCACCATTTCTTCTTTCCTGCGCCTATCTTGGGCACCTTGATGAGCTCCTCAAGCTCCATCTGTGTTGCACCCCTCTCACTGGCAAGATATTTCTTACAACCATGTATGCTAGGTCAGCATTTTCTCCTTTTAGTTGTTTACCTGCCACCACTTGTCTACCTGCCAGCTTTTTCATCTGTCTTTTTGTGAAACTTTCCACCAGTGCCATCCTGGGTCTCTCCCTTATTGTTTTCATCAATTTCTTACGATCCTTCAGCACCTCCAGTCCTACCTTCCCTATTTTATATCTCTGCATGAAACCTTCCTTCCTGATGTAATGAATCAGTGGTTGCCATGCCTATGGACTCTTTAAAGAGGTCTGATATGTTCCCCATTTCCTCAGAATTACAGCTGCGTGAAATTAGGTGATACGCACTGCTTTCCCTTCTCCCTCCATTATTGTCTTGCATACTGCACTTACATATTCTGCATGCATGAATAATCCCAAGTCTGGCAGGCCTCATACCCGCAACACTCTTGCTTTGTACAGTTCAGCTCTAGGCACCCTCTCTGTTTTGTCATTTCCAGAACACTGTACATAACCCTTCATATTTTCCTCTGTACTTTTCTATCTGCTACCTTGTCAGTGGGAATACAATTTTCATTCTAATATAATAAAAGCTTTAGTCTGTCTGTCTGCCTATAATACTTTATTAGCACTCTGATTTGTTGTCTCGGCAGGTGCTGCCACCACTGCCTCCTGTCCAGAATGCTCCTGGAGCACTCCGATTGGTTGTTTCAGTCAGCACTGCTACAGCAATGTAGTATCATGTGTATCACTTGCATAAGGCAAATCTGTTTTGGGCAGTCCTTCCATCAAACATGCTAAGTCACACAGGAACACACAGTAATAAAAAAAGAAGAAAGTTATTGACAACTAAATAAAGTCTGATGTTGTGATGTTGATATTGTGTGTGTGTGTTTCCTTAGCTTCATAAAACTCTTTCAGCATAGCAGCCCAGACTGTAAATAGCCTGAAGATACACAGAAAACTTTGGTTTCCAATGTTTCAGTGCATTAACTTCCATGATTATGAATACTTACAAACAAACAACCAAAGATGGTCATAACTATGACCAGGGTGACTTTTCTTTTTTTAAATGCAAGTGCCAACACGTGTAAATGGAGATAGATTAGAAATTGAAAGCTCCATCTATTTTGGTTTGATTAACAGTTTAATGTATAGATCTCATTTGTTTGAACCAAAAAAAGAGAGAGAAAAGAGATAATCTTGCAAGTACTGTTGTAGCATTTAGTATCAATTAGTTTAAAATGCAAATCAAGATGTTCTTTTGTCTGGTTTGACAGAATCACTTTGTTACTTGTTTATCTTGGTAGAATGCTCTTTTCTACACTGTTGATTGAAAAATCTAAACTACATCATTAAATTCACATTTAGACTGATGCAAGAAAAAAAATTAAGTGCTCCGTACCCACAATTGGGAAGTGATTTTCATAACAGCTCAGCTCGCATTTAGGCACTGAAGCGATAGATCCAGATTTTCAAAAGCGGTCAGCATTCAACAAAACAATCTGGTCATTTAAGTGCTTAAAAGGGATCTGCATCTTTCTTAAGATGTGGATTTTTATTTTGATGTCTAAATGGGACCTGTTGAACACTTTTTCAGATCTGGTCCTAAAGGTACATGCTGAGGACATCTATATGTGAAATTAATGACAATGAATAAACTGAAGTGCATATCATGCCAGAGATTACTGCTCCTGGGCATGTCTTCACGCGAGCCTAGGACTGCAGCACGTTAAGCCAGGTCAGAGTAGACCCCTCTGGCAGGAGGCCTCAGGTATTGGCCTGCCAGACTGGAGCTGCTCCAGCCTGACTCAGCATGCTATGGAAGGGTTGGCTGGGGCATGAGGGTGCTAGCTAGCAGGCAGCTACACTGAAGCACCCTCCTGCACCAGTCAGCTTTGTCAGTATCTACATGTGCGTTTCTATGCACTAAAACAGTGGTCTCCAAAGTGGGGCACGCAAGACGATCTGTTGGGGTGTGGGAAGAAAATATTAGAACTTCTATTTATATTTATTTTTTATCTAAAAAAAATAAGAAAGAAATTAAGCTTTACTAATATTTAATATACAGATTGACACTGGCGCCCTCGATCCATATGTCATGTACAGTACGCGAGATATCCTGAGGGAAGAGTGGGAGTTCCACAACGTGGAGGTACAGTAGTACAGTGTACAGTGGTCTCCAAACTTTGTACAGTGTTACACTGAGTAGTACACGTATATAATTTATAAATAAATAAATATACATATATTGGGGTTGCATGCTCAAAAAATTTTTACTGATAGGGGTGCGCAATCAAAAAAGTTTGGAGACCACTGCACTAAAGAACACCACCACAGGATAGTACTTGTATTTACAAGTACTAACCTACAACAGCGTCTGTTTCTTGTGACCTAATAAGGCTGCACGTGTAGATGCTGAAACTTTTCTGTGGAGCTAATTAGACAGCTCCACAGTAAACATCTCATGTAGATGCACATTTGGGGTATGGCTTTCCCAACCTTCTAAGTGATTTAGGAGCCTGAATCCAAATTAAATGAAATGCAAGTTAGGCACTTTACTATTTTAGCACTTTTGAAATCTCAAACTTTGTGGAAAGAATCAAATAAATGCAGACACTTTTATAAGATTACTTCAGTCATAAGTCTGATTCATCTTCTCCAGAAATAACATATCACCTCTCAGCTCTAACAAACACCACTAGATGAATATTAAGCGGAAAAAAATTGAAAGATTACCACTCTACTTCAAAATATTTTAAAATAATCTGTGGTAATACATCTAATAATATTTGGAAACAAATGTATGCTATATTATGAAATGCATGCTACTTTATAAAAGTTAAATTGATCCCTATTAAATATACTGAACAATTAGACAGCAAATAGTGGCATAAATTGCTGAATTTACAATACTTTAACAGCTTCTTAAATTATCAGCCAGTGCTTACAATGAGACAATGCATACTTCCTGAAAATACTACTTATAGGAGCAACTTAAAAAAAAATCCAATCCCTTTAAGACGCACTTATCCCACTGAAATCTGGTAATTCAAGAAAACAAATGGAATTACATAAAACAAGTGCCATTAAATACGCCTTCCTCCTAAGCTTTAGAAAGCAATAACAAAATAAATGGGTAATTTAAAAGAAAAGTACTGGAAGAGAGATCCAACTTGATTTTGCAGCTCTAGCACAATTACCTCATTCACTTTGCTATCAACTCGTATAAGATCAAATTCAATAGGAATATATTCTTTAAAAAAAGTGTTTTGTGTTTTCAAGTGAGCTTTTCATAGTACTGCTATTGAAAAACCATAAGTTAGAACCCCTGAGTTTGGCTGTAAGATTATAAGGGTTTTTTAAAAAAATAATAATAATAACAATAAATATAAGCTACTTTTTAAGGTTTATTATAATTTCTGGGTATTTTGGGTGCACTCAGCTCACATTTTCAAGCTTCCTTCTACAACCATGAAGAGTAGAAATTATTTTTCCTAAAAAACAAAAGGTGCAATTTCACACATGGAAAAAAAAAATACTTAAAACTCAGGATAAAAATCAAAGAGTGGCCAAGAGCTGCAAGCAGCACTATCGGACTTGCTCAGGACCATCCCGCTGCTCAGCTCTTTCTTCTCACGCTGTTGTCTCTTCAGACTCATCTTCACTGATGCTATGATTAAAATATGTTCTCTTGCACAGGTTTTAAAAAAGTGTTGGCAGGTAAATTACTGACAGAGCAGTGATGCATGGCCATCCAATGAGCAGCAGAACAGACATTTTGTTTTGGCAATCACATACTGCTCAACTGAACTTAAAAGATTATTTATAGTGATGATAACTCCACTATTTTCAGATGGAATTGCAACTTGCAAATTGATTACATTCGTTGGTTAAATAACAAAATTGTAAGGTAATCATACATAACAGCAAATTGTAGGTCTTCTAACAAGAATCCTAGAAAGGAAAACTCAACAACTGTAAAAAACTAATGAATGCAAATATATAAAATAATCATTTTTATTTGGAAATACCAGTAATGTTGATACTGCACTGCCTTTGAGAAGATCTGTTTAGCAAAACTCTACCTATAGAGGAACTATAAATATATACAATATTAACTTCAGGAAAAATGTAAATATATTCAAAGAGCAAATAAACAGCTATTTTTCCTAAGTTGCTACTTAGCATCAAAACCAAAATTTGTCAGAAATAGAGTATCTTTGACAAGGTTACATATCTGCTAGGGCTGTGCAAAACAGCACCATTTCATTTCAACTTCTGTTCCACCGTTTCATTTTGATTTTGTTGTTTCAAGTTTGAATTGCATCGAAACAGCTTTGAACCAAAACACCTGGTGAATATTCGCAGAGCCCTTAGTTCTGCTAACATTTTTGGTTTTAATCAGGCACTGAGTAAGCCCCATCTCACCACTAACACCACTGTTAAACATAGGCTTCATAGCCTGCAGGTAGCACTTCTAGATAGATGCTTTCTAATCCTAAACCATCTGAAATTCACACCAATATGTTTGCAACTGCAGTCTCATTAATCACATTCTTTCAAAACAGCAGCTGCAGCCAGTAGCTGGAAGCTGCTACTCTAGCATCACAGCAACTATACAACAATATGGCTTTCAGGAAGGGTATCCCTGTACTACATATTCCTGTACTACATGCTAGCCTGACATTTCTGATGCTTTTCTTTCTCTCTCTCATTCTTATTTCACATGTATGCATGCATACACACACACAAACCAGCAGCAAGATATAGGATCTATCTACCACAACAAAAGAGGTACATAAATTATGCTATCAATATTGTGTCCATTCTGTTCATCATTCAACTAGTAAGATATAGGGGGGTATTCTTTTCAAGCACAGAAAAAATCTCTCTTAAATATTGCTTAATTGGAACATCTGGCTCAAGACAGACATTAGCGTCTCTATGTGTACAAAGAGTAAATCATTTAATCTTTCTGGGACCTTTAGCACATTATATCCTTTTCACCAGTGCAATTAGTTTTTACATTTGGGTAAAAAAAGAATAGACAAACAACATACAGCCCTACATCAGAGTAATGCACTCAAATCTAGTATAGAATTACCAGGGGAAAATGAGCGGTAACACAAGAGAAGTATAAGTTACACCATGGCAAGTGGCACAGATCCACAACTTACCACAGGTTAACTCTTTGCTCAAGACCATTACTACTTCTCCCATTGCCCAGTGAAGAAACATTTTAATAGCTTGAAATAACCTCAAAAGAAGATTGTTTGTGATCTCAATGTAAGTGTAAAGGCATTGGAGAGAGCACTTGAAAAGGGCTCATGTCTAATTTGTGGAGACTTACGAGAAAGAATGGCCCCCACTGTCTTATATAAAGCCAGGTTTGAACTATGACTGCTTTGCCAGGATAACTGTGTTGTTATACTCTATCAGCAGAGCGCTTGCATATCAGAAAAACTTCTATTAAGAGAAAAGAATTGTGTAGTGCTACCCAAGACAAATGATTAAAATTAGTGGATAGAACCAAGTTAAGGAAAATTGAAGATGGATATCATAAAAAAACCAACAGTCAATTTCTACCTATTGATGAAAATATGAAAGAACTTCTCAAAAACAGTAATAAAAGCTTCAGCACTTAACCAGGCAAAGTATTTCCAAATAAAGTGCAAGAAAACATACTGCTTTGGCATGCGAAGAGCTAGATTAATTAAAATACATTTTCTATTACTGATTGCTATATATAAATATATACATTATATATAAATGATAGAGCATAATAACTTATGAGATGGTAACTCATTGGCGTGCCTTGCCTACATGTGCACATTTACTGCACAGTATGGACAAGCAGCTACATGTGCACGCCCATACTGCACGGTAAATAAGGTGAATTATGCTCACTTGAGCATAAATTTGATACCTGCATTATGCAGGTATCAAATTTACGCCTGATTAGTTACTGCGCAGTAATGCACGTGTAGATATCTTACTGCACAGTAACACTGTGTGTGGACTGACTTGGGATTAACTTTCATTCCAAGTCAGACCACACACACAGAATTTATGAGCTTTAAGGTCAGCATGTATAGATACCGGCCTATTCCGGCTTACAGCTCAGTAATTTACTGCGCAGTAAATTTAAGTCGGTATCAATGCACGTGTAGATACTCTGCACATGACTTCATTTTTCAGATATTCAGCAAGATCCTTTTTTTGCTCCAGAATTTCACTTGGCATTTATATTTAGTTAATTAATATTCTTTCTTCCCTATCTGAAGATCAGTTCAATGGTTGGATCAGAGACTTTTGTCCAAAAGAAGCAAAGGAATATCCCTGATAAGGATACTAAGCATTTATCAGATAATGCTTTTAATATCCATCCTTTGAATTCCACCTGGTTCTGCTTTTTCTATAAATTTCAACTGCCTTAAACTTAATTTGTTCTTTTAATGTCCATGCTACCTTTATCATCTACTTCTTTTCAATGATTTCTTGGTCAATGGTATAACGTTCTCCTTCCCTGCTCTAACTTTACTGGATGACTTGTGTTTCTCCAGTTTTCCCTCAGAATCTCTTCGCTGCCAATATTCACTTAAGGCAGAAGGTGGGAGAGGATCAAAAGTTGGTTATGGATGCAAAATATTTTTTTTCTGGCAAATAATTTGTTTCCATCCCTAAGCAAAACAAACAAACCATTTTATATGCACAGTACGAGATATGGATCCCTGACTGTTTGGGATAATTAGCGCTTAGCCTGGTATATGTTGGGACTGTTTTAACCAGTGCCATCTGGTTATGGTACTCAAAGGGTTATGCAGCAGCTGGGACTGACATAAACCAATAGTAGAATAATGGTGAACCAGGTCTATTATGTAAACAAATCAATAGTCAAAATTCATTATGTTCATGCTCTTTTGTGTACTTCCATGCAGTTGTTGCATACAACTGTATCTGCTATGGCACACTAGCCTGCTTAAAACCTGGAAAAAGAGTTGGCTGCTATATATACTGCACAAACTGTTACTCATATAGTTATCATTTTCAAAACAAAGTTTAAAAAATGTGTTCAGGAATTCCTCGTGATGGTGCATTATGGCAAGTCCTGACATATATATCAGTAAATAAGTGAATACTGGGCTTAAAATATAGCTCTGTGATGCTGCAATTGTGTACAAAAATGAAATGTTACCAAAAAAAATGGGAGGGAAAATGAATGAAAAAAGAAAGATAAATGATTCCAAAGACAGATCCAAAAATGGTTAAATCACTTATTTTCCTGACCTTTGTAACTGGACAGATAATACTATAATGCTATAAAATCTCCAGGGAGATATTTTTGAGAGATTACAAAGGAAATTCACTGGCAGAGGAGCTAGTAGAGCCCTGTATTAGGAATAATTCAGAGGTAACATGAACTCAAGAGGCTGGGAATGTAATTTCCTTTCAAAAAACTGCATCAGTGTTCAGTAATTTTGATATTTATCCTGATACTTTTGTACTGATGCAAGCTAAAAGAATGTAAGGTAATTAAGATATAATAAACATAAAATATAAATAGGAGAATCACTGTGGATATTAGAACATTTATCTATATATTCTGGACACAGTCAACTCATAAATCAGCTCTATACACAGTATAATTGTTTTCCAACGAAAATTTTAGGTGGTTAAGTACTCATGTACTGCAGCAATAGTAGGTTTATAATAGGGGTGTGCGAAGTGGACCTTATTTGATTTAGATTTGGCTCAAATCAGGGACAGTGATTCAATATGTTGATTTGGATCACTGTCCCTGATTTAAGTCAGCCACATCCAAATCTGAAGATTCAATGCTGATTCGGAGATTCAGCGATTCGGACATAGACAGCTTTAAATGATTTTTCTACATACCTTGAGGTACCATCGCAGCTTGTGAATGCTGCAAAACTGGGGTGGGTGGAGCATCCCACAGCAATGTGTGTGTGTGTGTGGGGGGCTCCACATGCTCACTGACGAACCCAGAAGTGGGTTGTGGGAGGGAGGGAGTGGGGTCCACTTCAGGTCTGCTGCCAAGTGTGCTGTGGAGCCTCCTGCACTTCTGTGAAATACTCCGTGTGCCCCAGCACTGCAGCACTCATGAGCTACCTGGTACCTTGACGTATATAGAAAAAACATTTAAAACTGCATCTATGTCCGAATCTCTGAATCTTTCCAAATTGATGAGAAATTAAAGAGTCCTTTGATTTGATTAGGATTCGGAGATTCAGCCACCAAATCAAGCCAAATCTCCACTGAATCAAATCAGGAACCGAAGCTTCACATAGCCATAGTTTATAAGCTAAGAAGAACAGAGCAGAATAGGATTACTACATATTTTTGTTGTCCTTATAGTTGTCAAGGAAGGTAAAAATATGCTACATCATTTACATACGCAATATGGTTGATTATTTAGGGCTGAATTCTCTACTTAATTATTCCAGTGTAATGGTAATGTAGATCTATTTAAAACAATGGTATACAGCCTATGTAAGTCTGAGCTAATTCTTATATTCTGTGAAACAGGTATATTGATACAAATCCTGCGCTCCAGGAATTCATTCACTGAGCAGATAGTAATGGCTATGAAACAATTAACATTTAGAAACATCAAAACATTACTAGTTATTTCCATTATAAGCATAATAAAACACTGGCTGCATCTACATGTGCAATTAATGCCAGAGTAATAAGCTCTGGCATTAATTGCACCAGAGTTATTGCTCCCAGATGCACCATTTGAACATGCACCCAGGACTGCAGCATGCTGAGCCAGGTTGACGCAACTCTGGCTGGCAGAAGACCTTGGTGTTCAGCTTGCTAGACCAGCACTGCTCCTACCTGGCTCAACATGCTGTGGAGGGGCTGGCTGGGGCATGAGGGTGCTCCAGTGTGGGACTAGCCAACAGGCATCCCACACACTGAAGCACTCTCATGTCCCAGCCAACCCTGTCAGCATCTACATGTGCACTACAGCACACTAAAAAGCTCTGCTGCAAGACAGTACTTGTATTTACAAGTACTACCCTGCTGCAGAGTTAATTAGTTTCCTGTGGCCTAACAGAGCTGCATGCATAGACACCAAGACATTTACTGTGAAGCTAATCGGGCAACTCCACAGTAAACATCTCACGTAGATGTGCCCACAGTATCTTACCTTTGCAGTTGAAGTGCAGTCCTGATGAGGAAGGCCAGGTGCTGCAGCACTTCCTCAATGTTACGTAACCTTTTCTCAAGCTCAATTCAAGAAGATGCTGACATTTTTAAGGTGCAGCAGTCTACTTCCCTAGAAAACTCCAGACCGCTCTGCAGTCTGAATCAGTAATTGGGAAAGTGCAGCTGTAATTCCTAGTAGACATAATGTACCTGCCTACAGACAAAAATGGTATATACAAACATTCAAATCAACTGGGTGAGGTTCAACCAGCTTAACCTGTACATAAGTGCAAAGAAATGTCTGAAGCTTCTGCAGACAACCTGCAACACTAAAAGCACCAACCAAAGAGGCCCAGAGCATGCAGCTCAGTATGTTTTCCAGGCTTTTCTGTCTGGCTGGATAGAGACAACAGCTAAGGGCACAAGTCAAGATTGATTGGCTGGTGCCCCAAGGGACCCCACTCCTTCCCTCCCCACAACACCTAGGTGGGTCAGAGTCTGAGTTGGGGGGTGGTTCTTGGGTCTTCTGTCCTACTGGGGGCAGGATCCCTGAAGGTTAGGTCCAGGAACAGGGGGAAGAGGTCATGTCCGTGCATGGGGCCAGAGTCAGATATCTCTGGGGACTGTGGGGGCTGAGGGCAGGGCCATGCCTCTGCACTTACAAGATTCAGTGGCCCCGCCAGGGTTTGTGAGCAGAAGAAGAAGGAACAGGTGAAAGGGAGGGGGGCTGGGAATGGTGGGTGGGAGGAGGGAGGACTCAAAGGAGGTTGGGGATGGGGGAGTGGGGTTAAGTTGGGCCATGTCTAGGCAGGGAGTGGCAGGAGGCTGGGTGACAGGTGCCAGTGGGAATAGGACCTCTAGTTTGGAGGCAGGAAAAGAGGGGTCAATCTGTTGAACCCCATCCCTTCCTGTCCAAAAACAGAAACCCTGACCCTGCCCCCCACACTGACAGGGCCTGGTACTCCAAGTAGAGTCCATGGAATGGGAGAGGAGAATTGGGGAAAGGCAGGGGGGCAGGAATGCAGTGGGTGGAAGGTAGTGGGAGTTTTTCTGGGAACAAAGTGTGGGGCGGTCTCAGTTATGTCTGGGCAGGGTAGGAAGAGGAACCAGAAATGGGGGGCAAGATTTCTGAAGTTTGGGGGCAGGAGGGGGCAGCAACAATCTGCTATACCACTCCCCCTCCTGCCCAAAAATGCAGGGATCCAGCTACACTGGAACCCAAGACCCTGCCCCTAATCCCAGCATGGACCTAGCCTGGTGCTCCTTTTAGGGTCTGTGGGGTGGAAGAGAAAAACGTGGGTGGTGGAACATGTTTCTACAGGGAGGGTTGGGAATTTCCAGGGACTATGGGGGCAGTTCAGGCTGTGTCTGGGGTGGGGGCATTCAGGGGTCTCTGGGACTGTATGGGCAAAGTGGGTCATTACCAGGCTGGGGTAAGTTTGGGGGGTTAAGGGACAGCAAGGGCATGGGCAGAGGGGGTCCAGTGCTGGCAGGTGGCTCTTCCCTGCAAGCATGGAGTAAGGAATGTAACATCTCCACAGGCCTGTGAAGTACAATTAATCTTTACCAGCTCCTCAGCTATCAGTGAGAAGGGCTTTATGTCACTCAGGCTGTAGCAGTAGACTGCAGCCTGAGTCACAGAACATCTCCTGGGAGGGAAGCAGGGTGGAGACCAGGCATGCTGGGATGCCAGAGGGCAACCCTGCATCTCCAATTGATGGAGGTTGTGTGCAAGAATTTGTTCAAACTGTGATGGAAAGCCAGAAGCCACTATCACTTTAAGTAAAGAATGAAGCAGGCCAAGCCAGATGTGTGGGGCTGCAACAGAAAAGCACAGGTTGGCTATTATGCAAAGGGGAAATCCCTGCGTGTGGCTGGAGAGCCACTTTACCAGAAGAGGTGGGGCTTTGAGGTATATAAACCTAACACCTGAGGAAAGGCAAGCAGTCTGGCCCTGCATGCTGCAGGGAGTTCAAATCCAGGAACAGAGGGGCTGAAAGAGACAGCCTGGCAAGTATCCCAGTCACCCAGGAGGTGAGAGCCTAAAGGGAGATATGGCTTGCAAGATTGTATAAACTCAGAGTGGGGAAGAGTTTTGCTGAAAGCAGTCACTCATATTTGTGTTGTGCTTAAGTTGTTACTACTGGACCAGATTGTGGCTACAGAGGTGTCATGGAGGCTGCAGGGGTGCCTGAGAGCCCTGTAGGGGTCAGGGAACATAAGGGGGCTGAGCGGCATGAGAACAGCCTGGCCTGGGTCAGGGACTAAGAAGTCTGGATGCCACACAAGCAGCCTTACTTGAGCCCTGAACCCCAGGAGGCTGAGAAGTAAAAAAAAGAGCCTTGCCTGGGTCTGGGATGAAAAGAGTGAGCTGGGGATGGGGCCCAGAAGCCAAGGTCCAGGACAATGGACCTGGGCTGGAGGGTGGAGGGGGTACAGCCAGAGAAAAGGGGTTGAAGCTAGGAAGGTTGAATCACCAACAAACATGTGAGACCTGAGGGGAGCAAACATTGCAATAGGATCAGGGGGCCTCTCCAAAGTGAGCAATTATCATTTGCAAGGCAAGGGCATGGCTACAGGGGAGACCGAAAGCCATAAATACATCTTGTAAGGTGGCTCGTACCTTGAGGCACTGACATGGCTAAAAAGGCCATAGTTTATTGTGCTAGGGGCCAAAACTGAGATTGGCTGATGAAGAACTTGGAGCTCACTTTGGGACCCTAGAATAGGCTCCCTGCCCCATAAGAATTTCAATCAATGGGCACATCAACCTTGTGGATATTTCCACTGCATTGGTCATTTTTAACCAGTTAAAGTGCTGTGAAATGTAACATTTGCATGCATCCAAAGAGAAAGCAAGACTTACTGTAAGGCTCCTGCACTGCAGCCTAGATCAGCTCAGGTAGGCTCCTGCCCTGCAGCCCTTGTTATGTATAGCTGATCCCAGCCCCTTTCCTCTGATTGGTCCTGGAGCTGCTTTTAAGGAACTCTTCCAGTACCTCAGCCTTGATGCACAACACACTGGTCTTTAGTCTCTGAGCATTTCTGGTCTTAGTAACCTCTCTGGTTTCCCTGGTTCCTGACCATGATTTTCACTTGTTACTGGATTTCAGCATTGGATTCTCCCTGCAGACCTGACTCCCAGCTCCTAAGGATTTGTTTGTGTTGCTCTTGGACTTAGCTCTGTGGATTTTCTTTTGGTTTTAGTAACTAAGGCCATGTGTAGATGAAACAAAGGGCATGCGTACAAGACACCTTAAAGCCAATTAAATGTTTTTACACCACTCTAATGGTGCTGGTGTTTGCATGTGTTGGTAGCGTATTGCACAGTAATTCCAGCCACTGTATCAAATTTGGCAGCATAATGTGCCGTAAATGACTTGGGGCACAGAACACCAAAACTCCTCCAAGGAGTTTTAGTTTGCTGTCTTACAGCCATTGAGTGAAGCACTGGGCTCCATGCAGCTCAGGGGCTCTGCAGGAAGCCTAGGCAGGCAGCCTGGGAAGGAAGGCTCCACCTAAGAAAAAAAAGGTGGCAAGCTTGATCTTTTTCTTTTTTTTCCCCCCTGGAGCCTGCCTGCCTGCCTGAGCTACATGGGTATCTGGTGCTTCCCTCTGTGGCTGCTGTGCCCCCTGGGACCATCCAAGTCGGGTGCCTGAAGGCAGCTGCCACCTGAGTGGGGGTTGCCACTGCCGTGGAGGGAAGCACACACCCTCCCACAGCCCAGGGACTGCTCTGCATGCCAGCAACTCACCCTTCCCTCTGCTTCCCTCCCCTCCCCACTGCCAGAGCTGCAGGTAAGTTTGGGTGTGTGCTCGACACAGGGAGTTTAATGGGCCCTAAATTGAAGTGGTGTTTTTAAAAACCCACAGCTTCAATTTAGGGCCCCCGTTTCACCTACCCATGCCCTAGGCTTCTAGGGTGTTTATACACATGCTCTGGGAGGCGGGAAGGGGGAGGAATGCTTTAATTTGAGTGGCTCCATCACATGTATCAGTGTTCCCATGCTGAAAAATGGCAGCAGGGTGCTTGAACTAAAGCTCATCCAACAACCTTTAGTTTAAGCACCCCACCCCTATTTTTCAGCATGGGGCTGAAATTACCATGCTCCAGCAGACTCATTTAATCAAGCCTGCTCCAACTTGCTGCAATTACAACATGTCAGAACAGCCTCAAGGCACCTGTATGGACACCCCTGAATTTCACCTTGAGACCCTGGTTTGGCATTTGACTCCTGACTCCTTGTGATTTCCTACCCCTACTCCTGCAGTCCCCAGTTCCACACCAGGCTCCATCCACTAGGTTGGCTGGCCTGATGGACCATGACACTTGCATTCTCCCAAGTAGGACTGCTATTTGCCTTGACTCTGTATGAAATGTGCAAAGTGAGTAAAAACTCCATGAGTCTCCTTCTACCTGTTGCACTTACGTAATTGCTCAACATTATGTGGCTTGTACTGGGTAAATATTGGCTATTTTAATACTTATTTAAAGATTATTCTGTAACACGCACAAGGAATATTAAAAACTTACCTTTACATCAATTATTTTTGAGCAGAAATATTTTGTGAACGATTTTTACAGCAGTCAGCAACACTACTATAATGATTCCATCACATAAGCCACTCAGTTCCATTTTTATATTGCTAACAAGTTATTTCTGCCAATATAATGTTATTTTTTGCTAATGATTTGATACTGTTGATTTTTTTTTAAATGCTGATTATTTTCCCACAATACAACTTCTCTTTCTGCCCAGCTATGTCTGTATGTTTTTGGGGGTGTGCTCACATAAGAATTTGATCTAATTTTTTGTTGCACATAATATGCATATTTACATTTTATCTTTCCTTTCTGCAACATATGGCAGCCATTATAATTCAAATACAGTATTCAACTCTTTAGCTGAACACAACCTTTTAAAATGCTCAAATTAAAAACGTAGCTCAGGAGAGTTTTCTCTGATGTTTTAAACACACTCATCTCTTTGATAAAGAGATATTAAAAATTATTTAAACCCAAAAAGTATTTGGGGGGTAACATTCCTTATACCTTTATGTACAATATATTTAAAATTAGTTAGTAATAATTAGTTACATATTAAATTCTAATTCAAACATACCTATGCACTGAAACTTTATCATCTTAAGGAACAAATTAATTTTTTTATGCATAGTTGTTGCTATCATTCGGTTAATAGTAGAAGAATACAAATGAAGGGTAGGTGATAAGTTCCCTTACTTGTATAAAATGACAGTCATGTAAAGCATAACAGCTCTTTAATATATGCACAACACCTCTTCAAATAAACTGTCAGAATAAAAATAAGCCTTGAAAGATTTACCAAAATTAATTTGCAATGTGTATGGTTTGGCATCAACCAAAGTATTTTATAATATTAACCACAAAGCATTAAAATATTAGCAAATCTAATCCCCATTTTAAAATAGCATAGATCTCATAGTTTCATAGTTTGTAGGGTCAGAAGAGACCTGAGCAGATCATCGAGTCCGACCCCCTGCCATGGCAGGAAAGAGTACTGGGGTCAAATGACCCCAGCAAGGTGGTCATCTAGCTTCCTCTTAAAGATCCCCAGGGTACGAGCCAGCACCACTTCTCTTGGAAGTTGGTTCCAGATCCTAGCCACCCTGACTGTGAAGTAGCGCCTCCTGTAGTGCCTGGATAGATATCTAGTCTGAATCTATCCTCTGCCAGCTTGTAACCGTTATTACTAGTCACTCCTGGTAGTGCTCGGGGGAACAGGGGCTCCCCCAATGCCTGCTGGTCCCCTCTGACTAGTTTGTAACAAGCCACTAGATCCCCCCTCAGCCTTGTCTTGTGGAGGCTGAGCAGGTTCAGGTCCCAGAGCCTCTCCTTGTAGGGCCTGCCCTGCTGCCCCTGATCATGTGAGTGGCCTGCCTCTGGACCCTCTCCATGTTGTCCACATCCCTCTTGAAGTGCGGTGCCCAGAACTGGACACAGTACTCCAGCTGCAGCCTGACCAGTGCTACATAGAGGGGGAGTATCACCTCCTTGGACCTGCCTGAGATGCATCTGTGGATGCATGACAAGGTGTGGTTGGCCTTCCTAACTGCATCACCACACTGCCGGCCCATGTTCATCTTGGCATCAGTGATGATTCCAAGATCCTTTTCTGCCTCTTCGCTGACAAGAAGGCAGTTCCCCAGCCTGTAGGTATAGTGCTGGTTCTTCCTCCCCAGGTGCAGCACCTTGCACTTGTCTGTGTTGAATCCCATCCTATTCTCATCCGTCCACCCCTGTAACCTGTCTAGATCCAATTGCAGCCTATTCCTCCCTTCTGGTGTACCCACATTCCCCCACATCTTAGTGTCGTCAGCAAATTTGAACAGGATGCTTTTTACCCCCTCGTCCAAGTCACTGATTAAGATGTTGAACAGTGTGGGCCCGAGGACCAAGCCCTGCGGAACCCCACTGCCCACATCCCTCCAGGTTGAAAATGACCCATCCACTACCTTTCTCTGGGTGCGACCCTCCAGCCAGTTGGTGACTCATTTGACTGTGCAGGTGTTGACACCACAGTCCCCCAGTTTCTTAATGAGAACGGGGTGAAAGACAGTGTCAAAGGCCTTCCAAAAGTCCAGAAAGACTATGTTCACTGCTACGCCTGCATCTAAGGATTTGGTGACCTGGTCGTAGAAGACTACCAGGTTGGTCTGACAGGGCCTGCCTCTAATGAACCTGTGTTGGTTACCCCTAAGCATAATCTCCCCTGCTGGCCCCTCATGGACATGTGCCAGAATAATTCTCTCAAAAAGCTTGCCCAGGATTGAGGTAAGCCTAACTGGCCTATAGTTTCCCAGGTCCTCCTTCCTCCCCTTTTTAAAGATAGGAACCACACTGGCCCTCTTCCAGTCCTCTGGCACCACCCCAGAGCACCAAGAATGCTCCTACAGCTGTTCCAGGGGTCCTGCAATGACCTCAGCTAATTCCCTTAGTACTCTTGGGTGGAGATCATCTGGACCAGCTGATCTGAATACATTTGAATACATCCAGTCCCTCCAGAAGTTCCCTAACTAGTTCCTCACTAACACTTGGCCTAGTCCACCTTCCCTGAGGTCTGAGGGGGGCTCAGAGTGGGGGTGTCTGTTCCGGTCCCTGCTCAGGAAAATGGAGGCAAAGAAATCATTAAACATGTTAGCTTTGTCGTCTGGTGTGATGACCAAATTTCCTCATGCATTATTTTTCAGATAATTTCAAACAAATGGTATTAGGGGTATTTTGCATCACTTTTGTAACTATTCTCTTATGTGAATCACTTATTTATCTTAATTATGATTTAAATTTATTTTAACTTTGTGTCTGTTTTTTAAAATATTTTCCTTTCCTATCTTATTAATATAGCTCACAAATGTAGTACTCCATGATAGTCTTGAAATTTGTTTCAACAATGGTGAAGTCTTCCCCAAAACAAAGGAAAGACTCCTATTTCATGCTCTGGGCCTAAAAAAACTAAATATGCATTTAGGTAACTGCAGTCTTTAGCATGTATGCATAGTTTGTGATTCTGCTCTGGGTGCTCACATGTGTCCATGCCCACTGAGCAGTATATTAATGAGAGTTGATTAAGCCCTGAAATTTTAGTCAGACAAATACCATGGCAAATAGGTGTCAGTTAAGAGAAAGAGGGCAGTCATCTAATATTTTAGTCTAATAGCCAAGAGCAGGAGTATTTGTGGACTTAATCTGGATTGAAGAGCCTTATAATTTAGCCTGTGGTGCCACCCAGGTATCTTAGAAAGAACATGCATATTGCATGTGTCATGAACTAAACCAGGCCCCTACACTGCTCACAGCTCATGGAGCCAGAGTCAGCATGTGTTCCATGTGACATAAGGCCAGATCTAGCATGTGTTCTATTTGGCACACAGGGCTGGATTTAGTGTGTTCTCCATGTGACGTGTGGGGCTGGATCCAGTACCTGCACAGCACACAGGGACAGATTTAGTGTGCATGTGGCAAGCAGCATGCAGGGTCAATGTGGGGCACTCACAGTGCCTGCACTGGGTCCAGCTTTGTGTGCTGGATCCCGTGCAGGGACCTGGTTTGTGGGCCCAATCTGGGCCATGGACTGGCCCCATGCCACTCATCAAGCACCCTGGGACTGAAGTTTGACACCCCAGCCTAGCGGTCAGTGCACTTGTCAGGGGAGCAAGAAAACGAAGCATGGGAGGACTCAAAATTTCATAAAGAGGGATGTGGCACATTGCCCCTCAGACCCTGGGGTGGGGGTGAAAACAAGATGTAGCTGGAGCCCCTAGGCCAGTAGGGGGACACCTGGGAGCTGGGCAGGGAAAAGACAGACAAAGTGGAAGGGACCTGTCTGCTGCCACCACCCCTGTGCCCCAGCTGACGGGGGTGGGAAGGGGCAGAACTGTTCCTCCACTACTTCAACCTCAACCTGCACAGTGTATCAGGCTCAGCATGGGACACTACACCAGCAACCCATCCTCTTCAAATCCAATATTTTTCAATGCACAGATTTCACAAAGGCAGGGTGGTACTATCAGCTTGCTCACATTGTTCCATCAGCAAAGAAAACAAATTTAGTACAGTTAGCAGGGACAAAATATATCTTGTTTCAGTGTGTGAGAGTATATTTGAAATTTAATAGGCTGTAACTGATATGCCAATATTCTCCCATAATTATGCTAATAATACACCAGATCTTTTCTGCAGAGTCCATTTCAAACATGTGAATGTAAACAGTAAATACAGTATCAGCTGAGCCACTTAAGATGCCCACGAGTAACTATTTAAATCATGCAAATGGCACTATACATTCTCCAAATCCTATTGATTTTCATATTAAATGCACTGGTTAACCCTGCTGCTATGCCACCAAATGGAATTACCCCAACATGCACCTATTTTCAAGAGACTCCATGCACAGCCAGACCAGAAATGGCTTCAGCACCCACTGCAATCCAGCCTGAAGAGAGGGGCTGCCATGAGCCTGCTGCTTCTGGCCTACTTGCTGTAAGCAATACATGCCAAGATTCTGAAGCAAAGCAAGAGCCACCATTAAAATTTCTGATACTACAAAAGCTAAAAATCTATGGATGTTGAAAAACATGATAAGAAGCTGGGCTGCTTCTAGGGCTCATGTAGCAAGAAAACTCCTTGTCCACATTTTTATTCTCCTTGTGTTGAAGCTGAGCAATCTCTAGGCTGCTCTGATACTAGGCTTGCTTCTGCAACACTTCTCCTAGTCATGAGAATGGGATCAGCTTTTACTCAGCTACCCACACCTCATTAAGGCTGTTTATACTGTTACTCAAAGCATCTTGCTTTTAAAGACAACTCTGAAATTGACACTGCCTAGTCAGTTTCACTACTGACCTAATTTCAAATAATTAACTTACAGAACACACTATGATACCCTTGATGAAGACAGTCTTATACAGGAAAGCACTAGCAGCTGAAGCTTTTAAAACAGACACTGAGAAACAAATGCCAAATCTCATGGACCTATACAAACCAGAAACCTTTTTTAGCAGAGGCTTGCAAGTTGTGATCCATACAGCACTTGCTAGTGATTTATGAGTGGCTGACTTTCTCTGCACTATACTACATAAAAGGTACTTAAAATATATAAGGCACTGACTGAACATTAGTTTGTTCATGAAAGCAATTATTATAGTTGTCATGGGGATGTAATGTGATGATAAATAGGAAGAGAGGGGACCATGAAATAATTTATTAAGATGCAGTCCACACAATGAAAAGAGTTGAGAACTTTGAGCATCTATACGTGAGAAACAAGGCTGCTCTGATATGCCGTAACTGCAGTGCATCGGAGCAGGCTCAATTCATCGAGTCTGCTGGAGCATGGTAATTACTGTTCTCCAGCAGACTCCAGCATCTTGTGTATCAGCATCCCCACCCTTGAAAATGTTGGCAGAGGCACTTTAAGTAAAGCTCATTGAACAAGCTTTAGTTAAAGTGACCCTGCCACCATTTTTAAATGCGGGGATACCGATACATGAGACTTTCTGGGCGCTTTAGTTAGAGCGACTCTTGGAACCACTTTAATTAAAGGCTCCCCCTCACACACACACATGCTCCTGGAGCATGTGTATAAATTCCCTTCCTTTCTATGGGAAATAAGGTATTGGGATATGAATGGCAGTGTGCTTAAAGAACTTATATGGGATTAAGGAGGCAGGAATTGAATTTCTAGCCCTACCACAGTTGTCTTGTGTGACTTAGGGCAAATTAATTCATCTTGGTTCCTCCTCTGTAAAATGGGGATAATGATACTTCTTGACTCAATGGAAGTGTTGTGAGGATAAATATATATTAATTTTTGAGGAGTTCAAATAGCTTGGCAGGGGGGCAATAATCAAAGTGACTATGTCAGAAGAAACAACTGTCCTGCTTTAAGTGAGAAGACTTACCCCTTATGAAGGTATGTCAACTAATCTAGTTTGGCTGTTCCATGTAACCCACAAAAGGTAAAGCTAAACCAAGCTAAACTTTTACACTGGAAAGAAGCAGCTCTTAAATTACCACAGTTTAGCGTTCACTCACAGTGACATGAAGTGAACAACAACAACAAAAAACAATTACAAAGAATCTGCTTGTAATATGCTAAGTCATCTACACACAACTTTTCAATCAATATAATTGATCTGCCTGCCTTATGCCATAAAGGTCCAGGGTGCCAACATGAATTAGAGCTCAGAGGCTGAACTCAACACTTCCTTCAGAAATTTATAATCTGGGTAAATCAAGCATTTGATAGGCTTAGAGATTTGGTTTGTTTTAATATTGTTTGACAGGAGGATGAATATTACACATTCTTAAGTTAAATCACATTGTTACAGATCATTATCTGGGCAGGAAAATGACAGACATATGGATGAAATAAAAAAAGAATAAAAGCACTATAAAGGAATTTTTAAAAAGCTAAGTGAGATATTTTAAATTGTTATTATTATTATTAAGATCATATTAAAATATATATGAGCAGATAAAACACACAGGGTAAAAAAAGTGAACACAAGAAAAACTACTAAAAACTAGACTAAACAACTGTCTCCTGCATTAGCTCTGCTATATAGTTTCATAGATTATTTAAAATATAAAGGGAAAACGTACTGCACAAAGGTTTAGATCAACCCTAGATTCCAATATTTCTTTATTTTACCCATCAAATCAAATTTTATTTTTAGAACAGAAGAAATGATACAAAATGCAAGACTGTAGCTCAGGAAGACACCACATAACTGATTTTATTATTTTCTGCCTTTCAAATCTGGAAACAGTGGTATTTCTTCAAAACTAGCCTTGCAAATTACATTAGCCTTTTCTTTCATATTTCAAAAGAGGTGGTATTTGAGTTTCATTTCAGCACCAAAAAAAAAAAAAAATATCAATCCTCCAGCTAAACTGTCTACTTTTGTTTAGCTGACATTAAAGTTAATAACATCATATAAAAAGTTACATCTGAACAGTTGGAGGTTGAGCCTCTGTACACCATTGAATAACAACCACAAAAGTTTGTACCAAAATAGTGTAAATATAACATAAATAAATATTTATAGCTCTATTTTAACCAACAGTAAAAAGGTCTTAATGAAACATTTTTAGAAGTTCATGTTTTTCATGAAACATTTCCAGAAGCTCCAACATTACATTACATTTGCTTGTTTCCAGAATTATATGAAAATAAAATACATTTCAATAAAATTAAATTCATGTGATATTTATGTTCCTAAAAGGTTGATATTTTCCACAAAAAATATTAGGAAGAGGGTTGTTTTTTGTCTCAGGTGAGATGTATACCTGTTTTAAAAGTGACAAAATGAAATAGCACATGCTGGGCTCATTGGCCAGGTACAGACACTACACTTTTGCCAGTATAAGTAATTAGAAACCAGTCTATACCTGTAACAGAACAGAAGTTCACCACACAAAAATCAGTCTATATCTCTAACAGAACAGAAGTTAGCCACACAGATTTGTTTTAAAATGGCAGAACCTGGTCTAAGAGGGAACTCCCCTCTTGTCAGCATGGAGGTGGAAAAGGATCTTGGGGTCATCACTGACTCCAAGATGAACGTGGGCCAGCAGCGTGGGGAGGCAGTTAGGAAGGCCAACTGCACCTTGGCATGTATCCACAGATGCATCTCAAGCAGGTCCAAAGAGGTGATCCTCCCCCTCTATGCGGCACTGGTAAGGCCGCAGTTGGAGTACTGTGTCCAGTTCTGGGTGCCACACTTCAAGAGGGATGTCGACAGCATGGAGAGGGTCCAGAGGAGGGCCACTCATATGATCAGGGGACAGCAGGGAAGGCCCTATGAGGAGAGGCTATGGGACCTGAACCTGTTCAGCCTCCAAAAGAGAAGGCTGAGGGAGGATCTTGTGGCCTGTTATAAACTAGTCAGGGGGGATCAGCAGGCACTGGGGGAGTCACTGTTCCCCCGAGCACCTCCAGGAGTGACCTGGAATAATGGGCACAAGCTGGCAGAGGGTAGGTTTAGGTTAGATATCAGGAGGCGCTACTTCACGGTCAGGGCGGCTAGGGTCTGGAACCAACTTCCAAGAGAAGTGGTGCTGGCTCCTACCCTGGGGGTCTTTAAGAGGAGGTTAGATGAACACCTTGCTGGGGTCGTTTGACCCCAGTATTCTTTCCTGCCATGGCAGGGGGTCGGACTAGATGATCTGCTCAGGTCCCTTCCGACCCTAGAAACTATGAAACTATTTTCCCCTCCCCACCAAAGGAAAAACATGTGTTGTGTTTGCTACCAGTCTACACTATGCCGCTTACAAAAAACTGTATAACTTAGATTGATTCTGCCCCAGGCTTTTTGAATGTGTGTACATAGCCATTAGAAACCAGAAAGCCTATTGCGTGGAAATGTCTATACTATTAAATAGAGCAACCTGAGAAACAAAAAGGAAACTAATCCAAAACATACACCACAATTTTCTTTAAGAGCTGTATGCAATTACTTGCATGAAGCATACCAAGGATAAAAACAGAAATAAGCAAAAAGCAAATGAGTAAAAATTAGAACAAAATAAAGGTAGGAAAGTTCCTGAATCCTGCAAGTGAAATGACCATGGCAATGCAGAACACTTCCCCTTTCTCAGGAGGTTGTGAAAGACATACTTACCATACAGTCAACATGTAGTAGGGCTTCACAGCTCAGAAGCCTGGGTTGCACTGGCTACGATATGAGAGGTGGAGACGGGGAGTACTCTGTATTTGCCATTGAGCGCTTCTTCCAAAACAGGCACTATTTCCAAAATACACGTAAATTTTACAATAAAAATTCATCTACAGTAAATGTTGCTAATGCTATTCTTCCTTCTGTTCTCTGCTCATAGCAGAAAGGGGAAAGGAACAATCAGCAGATGATAGCAAAATTCATAGAAACTTCTATACTACTGATGAACAAAAGAGAGAGAGAACCTAAAGCCTCAATGTGAATTCAGTAAGGTTAAACATTTCTAAAAGGATCCACAAAGGCTACCATTTCTATCTCCTCTGTTTCCTATCAAAGTTCCTCCCTCAGAAATGAACATTGGAAGGAAATTCCATGGGGAAACTTTAGTTTTTGAGTCCCCCAACTCCTAGCCTTCATCCTATGAGTAGAACTTCCAAGGGTAAAAATCTTTCTGAGAGAGAATGAGAGTACAGAAGTTTATCCTCCAGCTACCCCCACCCTCCATGCTCGCCTGGTGATTCCCAAGAGCATTTGGCTGGAATGAGGCAGCAGGGAAAGACCAGGGTCTGAGGAATGTGCAGGAAATAGCTTCATCTACTCTGCTTCCAGTCTGCAGGCACTGCCCGTTTTGAGGAAGAGGCAAGGACCAGCAGCAGCTGCCCCCCTCCCTGAACAATCTGGGAAAACTGCTGTGAGCAAAGCCTCCAGTCCATTCTCCAAGCCAGGCAGTGCCTGCTTGGGGAAAAAGGCAAAGAATAGTGACAGATACTTCCCTATTCTCCCAGACTGGAACAGGAAAGGAAAAGGAGCAGTGGGGCAAATCCACCACCCAATTCTCACTCCAGAGACTCCAGAGTGAGAAGCAGGCAGGGGGCTCATGGCCCCTCTTCCTCCACTTGGCTTATGTAAATAAGAAGCTTCCAGAGTAAGAAGCTGGCAGGGAGTTAAGTCCCCAGAAGGAATTAAGTTGTGGGAAAGTTTGCAGATATTCATTCTCCCAAGAGAAAACCTTCAAAGGGAGCAATTGCTATCTGACTAGAAATTCATTCTTCCACATAAACATGAGGATATACTCATATACAGTAGGTGTGTGCGAAGCGGTTTGTATTCGCTTTGGATTTGGCCAATTTTGGAGACAGTGATTCGATTTGGGGCAGCAGCCGAATCACCGAATCAGCCAGGCCAGGCCCATCCCCCACCCCAGCCCAGCCATGGCTGCTCCTCCCGCCCCAGCTCCTGGCACTTGGAAACAAAAAGCCCCAGCTGACTGGGTGCTGCCAGGCAGGGGGAGATCCCTGCTGCCCCCCACTGCCCCTCACTGCACAATCCCCCCAACCCCCACTCATGGGTGCCCCCCATGGGTTAGCTCTGGCCCTTTAACAAAAAAAGAACCTGAAAACCCCCTGGGACTCACCACTCCTGCCAGCAGGGAGGGATCCCTGTTGCCCCCTGCCACATGGGGAGGGGTGAGTCCCAGGGATTTTCTTTTTTTTCCTTAAAGGGCCAGAGCTGGCCTGGGTGGGGCACCCGTGGGGGGGCTGGGAGAGCGGGGGGACTCATGGCAGAGCCTCCCATGCAGTGTGGGGCAGCAGGGATCACACCTCCCCCCTGCCCAGCAGCACCTGGTGAGCACTGGGCTTTTTTTAAAGTACCAGGAGCTGAGGCAGGCAGGGCAGCCATGGGGGAGGGGCTGGGGAAGTGGGGGAGCTGGCAGGGGTCCCCCCATTGTCCTCACCCCCTGTCCTTCCTCCCCTGCCCCTAGTACTTACCAGCTTGGAGTCAGCTGCAGCTCTCTGCTGCAGCCACCGGGGACTGCCTGAATCACCAAAGCTTTCTGAATGTTTTCTGAAGATTCAGAGAGCTTTGAATCGATTTGGATCTTTAAATTGGTCACCTGATTCAATTCAGATTTGGAGATTTGGCCACCAAATCAGGCCGAATCTCCTCTGAACTGAATCACCACCCAAAGCTTCACCCAACCCTAATATACAGGTGTTAAATCAGCTCAATTTTTCCCCAAACATTTTTATATTCAGATTTTACATTTTAGGCAAATAAATTGTTTCTTGCAAGTCTCGGAAGGCAAAAGCTATGGTCATATGATTCAAACTTGTATCAAGCCTTATAAAGACTCCTCAAAGGTAGACTGCTGAAGGTCATATCATCAGTGTAATGTTAAGCTTGGTATATAGAAGCAAACAATATTCTATTGCACTTTATATATGATATGCTTGGAAAGAATACAAAGCAGACTTTACAGTCTCAGTCAGATGGCATTTATTGTATATATGAACTACACTCTGAACTGAAAGGATATTAAACCCAAAATATGCAAGCAAAATATCCTAGCCCCTATAACAAGGAAGGCATGGTTCAGAAACCATTGTTACATCCATTGAGGCTAGAAGGAAATACCCTTCCTCTAAAAAAAGGAGGAACTAATAAATCAGTATTTGTATAGTTTTTAGTTCCCTGAGTAATTTCCATGTAGGAAAACCAAAGGCCATATTTGCTATTCTGATACAAATATTTAACAAGAAATATCCTTACTATTCAGGATTACATTTTTATTAGACCTACTCTTTGAAATACCCCTGCTTAACAATTTTCCTTCATTTATATTCAATAAAATTTTAAAAACTCTCCTACAATTAACCATTGTTTACCATTCAAGTACAGCATCTAAACTCCATTATAGGACTGGAGGTGCACTGTCCACTAGTTTCCTAACTAAGACAGCAGTATGACAAGGATGTCTGCTTGCTCTGCTACTTTTTAATCCATTTCAGAATGATCTAAAACATTTGCTAACAGGGAATCAATTCAATTCACCCACAATATTGAATGAATCTATCCTTCTCCCGCTTTATGCAGATGATGTGTGGTTAATGTCACAATTTTGGACTGGCCTCCAAAGGATATTAGATGCTTTTCAACAATATTGTGTCTCAAATAGCTTGGAAATAAACACAGCTAAATCCAAGGTACATAGCTAAATCCAAGATTGTTGTATGAAGCAGATGGAGTGCTGACTACACGATTCATTCCAAAATAGAAAAAAAATCTAATTACTTTTTAACATGGATTCTAGCTCTAACAAACTCTACAATCTGGGGGCTCATGCAATCTGAAACAGGGCTACTTAATGTGAGCACTTTAGTTCAATTAATAACTCTAAATCATTAGATAAAAATAATTGTAGAAGCCTCTTCTTTTCCAAATAAACCCTTATTTGAATAGTTAACTATCATTTATACTCTCCCAAACAAAATGGCCTCGGAAATGTGACCCAATGTTTATATGTTTACTGACCCAATATTTCCCCTATATTTAAAACAAGAAATAAATGTAAGAATTAAAGATGCCAGCATATAGACAGATAGGCAGGCAGTGAGATTTTCTCAAATTTCCCCTTTCTTCAAATTAATCAAGTACTCTTTTGGACTAGAAATTCATTTTTCTGAAATACAAAACTACAAACAACAAGAAGCCATTATGAGGTTGTGATTCTGCAGCTGAGATCTGCAGTTATCATGGAGAGGTGGTGCCGGATCTTGTATTTGGACAAGATATGCTTTTGCAGGAAGGATGAAATAGTTGACCTAAAAAAAATCAGTATTTGTGGACTTGTTCAATCTTTGAAGAAATAAGAGGGAAATGGATCTCTCTATTAGCGGAAAACTTTAAGCACAGGGCTAATGAAGAAAAAAACTGACTGGCTCCTCTCTAACAACTTATAACTTATCTTATACTGCATGGGTATATTTCCACTACTTGTACAAAGAAAAAGGGCCAAAATCAAATAAATTCATTGTTTTTATTTTTTATTCTATTATTTTATAGTATTATGTTGTACTTATTTTTGTGTCATCATATATATTATGTTCAATATTGAGTTTAAGTTGGAATATGCAATTTTATTGTATACTTTTACCAATAACTACAATTAGGGCTACACAAAGTTTCACTGGCTGTTTTGTTTTGACACTGTTTCGACTCATTTCGAGCTTAAAACAGCAAAATCAAAATGAAGGAAGGGCTTCAAAACAGCCTTGAAATGAAACGAGGGCAGTCAAAATGTTTCAAAAATTCCAAAATGTAATACCCATAATTATTACGTTTTATTTATTAGAAGTCCTAATCACTGTACTAGGTGCTAGGTTCTGTGCAATACCAGACAAAAAGACAATCTGACACCCAAAGAACTGAGGATCCAAGAGTAAGATGAGAGAAAACAGATGGATGCAGATAAAAGAACACAAAGAAAAATAAGACATTAGGCCGCATAACAGCAGTGGCCTGAGGATGGCAGCAGCCTGGCTGTTACCAAGGTTTTCTAGGCATCATGATCAAAAAAATTCTTTAAGTAGGGATTTAAAAAATCTGGGCTTTTCCTCATTGTCCACAAGATGCCATCACTGATATATCAGGATTCAATAAAATGTACATTTTTACCTAGAAGCTAACAAAGGAAGACACTCAAGATAGAACTTCTCAGGAATGTTTTACAAACTGTTCTTTTCCTCAGAAAATGCTGATTTCTTGAAACACAATGGAGGTTTTTTGTAAGAAAGAGTCAAGTTTCAAAATTGTAAAAATATTTTTCTTTCAATTATTTTGAAACAAAAATTCTGATTTTCCAGTTTGAAACTATTTTGACTATACATTTACTATGATCATAATTAAAATGAATAAAATAAAATAAAAATGATGCATCTTCAAACAAAATGAAATATTCCAAATGCCCAGAAACTTTTTTTTCACTATTTCAGTTAGTGAAAAGCAACAGGAATGGTAAAACTCTCTCCAGTCTTCTCATAAGCAATAGGGAAATACTGTGTAAACTTACTAAACATTCAAGAAGTCAGTAGGTTCCACTTAAAAGTATTAAAAACAACATGTAAATAAGGTTTGTCATCACACATTACTAGATTTGAATACAAATGTAAAGCACTAGATAATACACCATATTGGTAAAATAATACCAACTTACCATCAGAATGATTCAAAGCAATGATTCCTTCATGGACAAAGAAAGAAAGCAAGAATACACTTTGGTTCTTTCTGTAGTTTTTCTCCTCAGTCAAATCTTTTTAACAAATTTCATTTTTAACACTTTTCATTTGGAAGTTTCACATTTATGCCTTTTGTGACATTGTATAGCTATTAGACAGGATAGCAAAATGACCTAGTAAAATTGTCTTGATGTATACAAAAACAAAATGAAATGAAATAATGATTAATATGATACTGTCAAAACAAAAGTGCATAACACAAAAGAAAAGAAATCATATGGTTCAAAAAAAGGTGCTTCAGTACCTTAATTAACCCTTAACCTTTCTAATTTCAGTTTTAGACTTGCAACTTGAATTTGTTATATGAATGACATTATATAAAATATAAGATTCTACAAAACATCTAACTCCTTTCTTACATTTTATTTTTAAGGAGTTGCATGAAACGGTGCAAGAGAACCTCCAGATTCTTCTCCAAAGACTCATGGATGAAGAAAGCACAAGCTAGAGGAAACAGTTTCCAAGTCCCCTCTAACGTTGGGCACTAATAGAACTGGGGATGCTGTCACTTCCTGTTGATGTAAGAATTTTCAACAGGTAAGAGACCAGAATCCCTTTCTTCTTCCACAGAAAGCAGCCACGTTGCCAGAGAAAACTCTCACCTGATACAGACAATTCCCTCTCCCCTGCACAGGAGGTGGAAGGGGAGAATAGGGTACAGAGGTCTCGATCATGCAATGATTTATAATCAGGCTCAGTGCCTCTACATCATGCATGATAAGACTGGAGCTTTCATTTGCATTTTTTTGTGCACGATTATAATAATTACTGGTGTGATTCAGTTCTCTCTGACCTTTTTTTTTGCAGGAGGTCAGCTTTCCTGGCTCCCAAGGAGACAAGTTTTTTAAATCTTCTCTGGAAACCACTGATAATAATGGGAAAGCCTAGTATAATAAGATATAATGATGAGTTAATCCTAAAAGAGAAAAATATCATCGATGGAGCCCATCAGGAAAGCCAAGATAATCTCACTAAATCCTTTGTATTTGCTTTGCTTTATTATCATCTCTAAATTCATACTGCTACACTACCCACATAAAGCCATTTAGATTTCCTATTCTTAGCTATTATAAAATATCATGCAAGGCTGAAATCATTTAAGACCACGCAATTACAAGTAAACAGGAATAATGTATAATATCTTTAAAAAATGTAAATACACATTTTAAATATATATTTTGCATGATATTGGGCAGTCTATCTTATAAATGTTACTGCCAATCAACAGCGTAAACTGCTTCCTGTAATATTTACAAGGTTATGTAAAAGGTATGATTCAAAAGCAATAGAGTGATACTTGATTCCCAAGCCCAAATTTACCAACTAGCTTTAAATGAGGTACTGTAATGCATGGTGTGCTCACAGAAAACAACCCAAACCACAGATAAAAATAATACTAGGATAACTCTTCTTGAATGAAAAAGCATGAGGATGAATATTGCAGTATACCAGTTTTCCAATGTTGTCATGACAAGAGCTCCTGAGTTTAAAAGCAAAGAAAGAAAAAGTGATCTTGATTCTTTTACATCCAAATATCACAATAATGTCAAATAATAATAAAAAAATAGGATACTCATGCTATTATTGTTTGGTTTATACCATTCCTAATTGTACATGGAATTTCAAATATCTATCTCAAATAGTTCCTGATTCAAAAGTATGGATTAAATTCAGCCCTCCAAGATGTTGTTCATTCAAGGTCACCAGCACTGGGTGACATATTCCATGGGCCTTTGGGTTGGCATGTTAAGTGCAAAAGTGAACACAATACAGGATAAGTTGCGTCAATTATTTGAGGTTACATGAAAGAACAGCCCAAGGAAACAAATAGATCAAGGAGGAAAGTGGATTAGGCAACTGGATCTCAGATGGTATGTAATACAGCTGGAATGATTGGGAGGCTTGCAAAGGCACTGGTGAAGTTTGAACTTGATATAGAAGGAGAGAAAACAGTGGCTAGGGACAGAATTACACATAAACTGGTATAAGTGATCATAAACTGATTCACATCTGTAACACAACAGAAGTTCAGTGCACATAAACTACTTTCAAAATGACTGAACTGGTTTAAGATATACCTGGATGGGTGTATTTCACAGGGTGGGGCTCGCTAGCGCCCCCTGCCGTGTCAATTAAGGTGATCCAGCACCCTCTTTTCAGCCGCCACGTCTTTGATCTTATGAAATTCAGTAAGGGAGGCTGCGTAATTCCACCTTGACACACCGCTGGTATTACCTCCATTCCAAGTGGGGTGCTCCAACACCCCCTCAGCCTTATGGGCAATGTGTGCCTCCTACCTCCCCTTTAGCACGCCCCAAGCCTCGCAGCTGTTCCTGGACGTTGCTCTGTCCTTGCCCTCCAGCATCTTCTCTGGCGCCCCTTGGGCTCATCCTGCCCTGGTGCCCCTCTCTGGCACCCCTGGGCCTGTCACCCACCTGGCGCCCCCTGGGGCTTGTCACGCCCTGGCGCCCCTCTCTGATCCCCCTGGCACCCCTTTTACTGGCGCCCCTGGGTTGGTCATGCACCTGTTGCCCCTTAACCAGCACCTCTGGGCTGGTTAAACAACCTGCACCCCATTACCGGCGCCTCTGTGCCGGTGCTGCAACCTGCACCCCACTACTGGCGCCTCTGGGGCTTGCTGTGCCCAGGCCTCGCCCCACTGGGCCTGTCTTGTGGTTTTCCCCCACTCTTCACCCTCTCTGGAGCGTCTCGCCCCCTCTAGGGCCTTTTGCCGTGCTTCCCGCGCTTCTCGCCCCCTCTAGGGCCTTTGCCGCGCTTCCTGCACATGTTGCCCCTTCTGGGGACTATGCCATGCTTCTCGTGCCCGTTGCCCCTCTCTGGGGCATATGCCGCGCGTTTCCCCCGCTTGGGGCTCAGGTGGCTGCAGCCATGCCTGGCCCCTTGACCCTTTCCTGGGTCGCTTGCCCCGCTGGGCAAAATACTGCCCTCATGGGCTGGGGTCTCAACCCCTATATGCTGAGCGCCTCTCCGGCGCTCACTCACCGTGCCCACTGTGGCACTAGAGTCCCCAGCACTGTGGAGCCCTCCGGGACTCTCTCCTGGTCCTACCCCAGTTGGGGCTCAGGTCGCCGCAGCCGTGCCTGGCCCCCAGGACCACTGTCTCGGTCCTTTGCCCTGATAGGGCTTCTCTCTAGTCTTGCCTCACAGGGTGGGGTCCACTGACCCTTCAATACACGCACCACTGGCGCAAACAGCTGTGCCCACCAGGCACCACTAGCTGTGCCCTGCTGGGCACCAGGAACCCCCAGATTATTGGGGAGCTCCCGTGAGGCCTCCTCACACCCCTACAGCCTCACCCAGTCCTCTGGTTTAACCATAACAAAAACCATGAGCCAAGCAGCTGCAACATAAACAAGAAGCCTACTGGCTCATAACGCAATCATGAGCCCCCAAGCTCATAAACCCAGCTCCGCTCTATGCTGGCCCTGTCTTACCTCCGTCAGAGTTCCCTTTACCCCTGCATCATTGCAGCCGGTCAGAGTGGTCAGGCCACAACCATCGACCCGGGTTGCTCAGCTTGCCCGCAGAGCTCCTGCTCCTGAGGCTGCCAGGGGGGGAACTGCTAGCTAGGCTTTGGCCTAGCTGTTTATAAGGGCCTGGCCCTGCCCCTTTTGGTCATGGGACCAGCCTGGTTGCCCCAGCAACCCACATCTGTGCTGCTTCAGGGAGCTTCAGCAGCCCTATTCCTACTGCTAGTAGCAGGCACCCTGGTGCCCTGCTACAGTGTAGTATCAGACTTAACTGGGTTAGGTTAAACTGGTTTATTGAACTTCTGTCCCAGATCCCCTTCAGATTCAAATTAACTCACAGTCCCCCAGCATCCCAGGATGCTTTGCACCACTTCCACAAACCCCTCCTTGCAGAGTGGGGAGGCTAGCCTTAGCCCAACGGTCTGCTTAAGTGAAGCAGGGAAGCAAGCTCTAGCACATTTCTGGAAGCAAAAGTGAATGTCTGTTCACTTACTTATGGTTTCTATCTATGCAGCTTAGACTAACCTGCAAAGATTGAATCAATTCAGCCTTGGGCTTTTTGACTGTCTGTACTTAACCAGAGGGAGATGTTTAGATTACTAGAAGACTCCCATACTTTCTTGAAATATTATTCACAAACATGAGTTCCACTGAATAAATATTACTTGCGTCACTGTAAGAGGGTGACTATGTCCTTCCCGGTTCCCCTCAGAGCTCTCCTGCCACGACTTTGATTGAAAGGAAAAAATCAGTGTTTATCCCTGAGAGTGAGAACACACCACAGACCACCCGGATGGTTAACTTCCTGGTGCTATCTTTATTGGTATAAGGGTTACATTGTGGTTTCCTCCCTGCTAATTGCCTCACTAGCAGAGGGAGTGGTATGGCTGTTCTAATTAACACCTAAGTCGGTGCGTCTCTCAGCTGTTTTAGTCACTTTCGGCTTGTACAGTGTTCTCACTGCCAGTTACCTCATTGATGGGAGTGTGTCTCAGCTGTCTCACTCAGCTCTCTGGCAGAGAAGCATCTCTGCTGTGATCCCTCCACGCCTGGGGCTGAGCCCGCCACACACCCTGGCTGCCTGGTGGGGCAAATGGCTCTGCAAGGCTCTCCCCTCTGTGCACTGCCCCAGGGTCCTCTGCACGGTGTTCCTCTTCCCACTCTGCTCTGCAGGATCCCCTGGATCCTCCCTTAGTTGCCCGTGCCATCTACGGGCTTTGGGTAGGTACCCCCACTCCTTACCGGTGGATCGCAGCTATTCTCGTCACTGGTCCCTGACTCCTTTTGGGGTCTTGTGCCTCCTCCTCTTCCTCTCTCTCCTCATCTGTGGTCTCCACCTCCGGTGCCCAATAGCAAAGTACTGTCCCTAACAGCTGGGCTTTTGTAGGCGGTGGCAGGTTTAATTACCCAGATCTTCCCTAGGTGTGCAAAGTCCCTTCACCTGCATAGCATGCTCCCCATGGTCTCCTGCCCCTGAGGCTATCCTAGTAATGAGGCTTCTACCCAAGCCCCTGCTACAGTCAGTTAAGCCCACATTGGCTTTATGATATTGCAAAAGTAATATACTTATACCAAATAGAAATATACCCTGATTTTCGTTTCTAGTGTTATATAGACAGACAGTTGTTAAATAATATCATATCATACCATACTTTTACATAAATTTAGTTTTTGAGAATGATGTCATTTTTATTTAGGTTTCTAGAATACAGATCAGGAACCCATTTATGAAAGTTGGGGCTTACAGAATTTCATAATTTGTTGGATTTTGGGAGCACTGCAAATCTCAGAAACCAATAGCTACAATACTAGTAATTTAGACAAGAACAGTTGCAAACTACAATTTCCTTCATTCTCTTGGAAATGAATGTCAGATTATCATGGGCTAAGACACTTTACAACAAATATTTAAACAAAGTGATGTTTGTTTTCAATTACTTCCTTTCCCATTTTCATTGATATGATGTCCCTTTCGATAGAAACACTGGAGGAAACAGCAACTACCTTGAAAGAACTCTTGTTAATTTAAGTGTCTAAGACCTGTAGTTTTTCGAGTAGTGCAAGAGTATAGACCATATGATTCAAGAGACAAGTAAAGGGGTTTACAAGGGAATAAGGAGTTTGGTGTTAAATCCAAAGCTTGTAGTTTTTAAAATTTTGATGGTGATACTTTAAAATTCATTTCTTATATTTAAGGGAGGCAAGGATTTTTGTAAGTGATCTTTAATCAGACAATCTGCATGGTTAGGATAGACTTAGATAAGGGATCTGAAAAAGAATTTATTGTATCCGAAACCTTGTCTATGTCTATCCTAACCATGTAATTGGTCCAACAAAAGCTATCACCCACAAGAAATCCTTGCCTCTTGCATATTTCTTGGACCATCATGGTACTGCATCACTCCACCATTTCCTATATTTTCATTTTCTAATTTTCTTATAAAAATATTGACTTCACCAAAGCAATACCTATACTGTTTGAAGACAGAATACTCACCCTCATTTTAAGTCGCTATTTCTATATGTAAGCTTACATTTACAGTATTATCTTAAGTTAAATAAGTGTTCTCCCTGCTTTGTTCTTTCAGTTATGTTACAAGCAAATTCTTAAGTGTTTCAAAATAAGTATAAAATCATCCAATGTATTTTTATTTCAGTAAACTGCTTTCTCAAATGGCATTATATCCTTAAACTGTGATATCCTTTTTCTTAACTGTAGAAAGTACTTTGGATTTTTAGTGCATTTCAGTATATCTCCTAAAACTAAAAGAACTAGAAAAGGGATATACTGATCTAGAAAAATGCCTCCAGTAACATGCAAAAGGCACTGTTTAGGAAAGATGCCACCTGGATTATTATATTTATAATTTTTCTCCACTAGGTCCACTTTAGGATACCTGAAAAATGCACAAAAGAGGCAGGGGTGGAAACAGGGGCATACAATGATCTTGTCACACCTGCTTTTGACACCCTGCTTTCTTGGCTGTCGGATGCATGCAGAGGGGCTCTCTGCCACCACCACATTCCACTTTTCAGATCTTCTTCTGGTAGAAGAGTCTCCTAAAACATTACACTTCAGGAGGTGTTTTTAAAGAGTAGCTTAATGCAGATGTTAACATTCAAACGTTACTTATGAAGGAAACTTTTACATGTTAAAATGCTGTCATATATGAAAGCAAGCCATTAATTAGACTTACCATAATTAGTTCAAATGAAAGAGTAAGCCATACAGTAAGCCTGCCTCTCTGCTGTCTAGGTATCCTATATAAATAAATCAAGTGATAGTGTAACCGTAAAGGTTTAATTCGGATTATTGTTCAACCTACCAGAATCTACTGAAAACCAACCAAGACTGTACAATTCTCTATTTTTCAAACAATTGGTGTCTCTCCTACCTATGGTTATCTTTCCACGTGAAATAATGATTAACCTCCTGTCCTACAATATATCTGTAGTGTATAGACCACTGTCCCTACAAGTGTTATTGGATATCATGAGGCAGGCATATCGTCCTCCTAAAATCTTGGCAGTACTCTTCTGGACAAGGGATATAAGTAATCCTGTAGTACGGGGTGTACAAAGCAGCAACACAGTTACTTGCCCTTTCAAGCATTTTTTCTATCTGGACCTGAAATACTTTGTAATGGGCAGCCACACAACAAAAAAAGATTCAGAATGTTAATGCATTTTGAACAGCCATATGAAATATGATCATTGAGCCAAAGAGCAGGAAGTAACCATTTATGTGATCAACCAAAATCCATCATACCAGGTCAAAAATTTGATGAGTACCATAATGGTTTGTCACAAGTTTTTTGGTATTCACCCAAGTAAGTTCACATTCATTTTCATCAATGTAAAATTGTTTTATAAGTTTACACAGTGGAATATTACAGCAAAATAAAAACAACCCCTTTTGTTACCAAAATATTTTACCTCTATTGGTTGTATATTATTTATATAACACATCTCCATAAACTAACTGGATGTTTTGCCAATATTTCTAACACTATTTTGAAAAAGCTCTCAATTGACATAAAATACACCTGTTATATCAATTAAAACAATCTACCTGTGTATTAAATTTATTGGATTTAACATGGACTGAATAAAATTAAGTGAGAAAAGACAATCTGTTCTTAGCCTCAAAAATTTAGACACAAGGCACCTGCATTCTGATTGTGGTGTGGACAATGTATACAAGTATGAAAGATCTATGAGTAGCAAATGAAATCTCCTGGCATTTTTCAAAATCTCATTTACCAAAAAACATGTATAGATAATTCATCAGGAATTTCCAGACTTTGCTATTAGCTGTAACCTATTTTCAAAAATGACTTTTTAATGTTTACTCTTTCTCATCCACCAACTAGCAGGCACTTAAATGTCAAAGCTTACAAGTCATTGCACACTTAAACTAATCTAAATTTAAAAGTCTAATTCTGATTTTTGACCCAAGGAAATAAGATGAATTAAATTGTAAAAAAAGAAAACATTTATAAATCAGTCTAGTAGAACTTGAATTACAGTCATCTTTAAATAACATTTTCATTAGCATGTAATACTAAAACAAATCTGCTAAATGGAAGCCATTTTTTTAAATCAAGGACTGCTTAGCCACTCCTCCACCCTAACCCTCAATGCATCCCGTACAATCCTATACTACGGCAGTTAAAACTGAGTTGTGGTATTTAGAGTCCATCCAGACCACTGTATTGTAGCTGGAATGCCTGTTACAGAACAGTGTTTGCATCCTTGGCAGCCTCAAAAAGATGACTTAGAGTAGAGAAAATGAAAGATCCATCACAAAAAAGTTCCTGTTTTCTGTAATGCTACATTTTGCACTGCAACATTTAAGGTATAGACAGTTGCAATGTGACACTACAGGGGGTCTCTTGCACCCCCAGCATCTTACAGTGCTACATCCCTTCCTTTTTCCAAAGAACTGCCGCAGAGCCTCATCTGCTGTTTCCACCAGCGAAGCCACAGAGATGGTTACCCCTGTGACAGAGGCACTAGAAACAGCCGAAGGCTACATTCTGGAGCAATGGACAGCAGCAGCAACTGTTAAATGCAGATCCTGTGGTATAAGAAAAGCAGCTCTTCTCATCCCACTCCCCTACCAGAAGTGCCATCTTTGACGGCTGCTTCTTCTGGTCCAATCCCAGTCCTCTTCCCTGCCGGGAGCAGCAACAGCCAAACAGGCCTCCACTCCCTGCAGGGAGAGAGCTCAGGCTGTCAATGATTGGGCTCATTGACAGTCCCCTCCCCAGAGTTGGGGTGCAAATTAGCAGTCCCCAAAAGCCCCTGGCTGAAGGGCGTGCCGCAGAATGCCTTCACAATGACTTCATAGAACTCTAGCCAGGGGACTCTGAATGTGTGCATACCCTCATAGCGCTCTTTTTGTAGCATGACAAAGTGCCAAGACAAAAATCAAGGAATATTTTGAGAATATATTCCTCAAGAAAAGAAACAAAGCCATGTCTATAATGTTCCTTCCAATCATGGGTTCACAAGTGAAGAAATAAACTTGTAGATGGAGAACACCCAAGACCTGCAACTAGGCAATGTAAACAGCTCAAGAGTGGCCTCAGGCAGGATTGAGTTACTCCTTCTTGGCAAGCTAGACCTGTTGTCTTTATTTCCATGAAAGCCAGATGTATGTTCCTAAAATATTTATATGGAGCTATCATAAAAGTGAAAGGTCTGTGTAAGGCAAACTCAATTAACATATAGATACTTACGTCATACTTTCAACTATTTGTAATGTACATATATTAAGAATGTTTCTCAGAATGTCTACTTTTCATTTGATTCTGAAAACACTACTACAGAATGGACATTAGAGGTGCAAAGGGCACTGAGAAATATAAAATTAATTGGTGGTAGTATTTTTTTTTCCTTACAGGACATATTCTGATCTCTGTTAACCACTAGTAAAACAGTGTATGTGGAGGAAACCATTGGATTCAATAGACATATTCTAGATTTACATCAAAGAAATATGAATTAGATTTGTACAGTAAACAAATTGCATAGGAACCTCAGTGAAAATTTATACATCTTATAAATAAGAGTTTATGTCTCCTAGTCAACAATTTGGTACAGTCCACTTGGTTTGCCTACCCATTGAGTATCTTGCACAATTTGTTTTAGGATGCTTGAGTAGGAACAGCATTTTGGCATAAATAATAGTGTGAACATTTTCTAGAAGAAAATCCCTAACTATGACCTGTTCAAACAAAATTCTATACTTATACAAAAGTACAGTATTAAATGGAATAAATTATTAATGGTTCCTACCAGCTCACTGCTAGATCATGCACTCTTAAAGTGTTGCTCAGCGTGTATAATCCAGATTTCAATAGTCGTGTACATTCTTTGACCCGAGCAAGGTTTGGGTTCACTTGAGTATCTACAGGGAAATCTGAGTCCTAGAGGAAAAAAGGAAAATACAGTGACTAATTCTTGGGGGGGTACTGCACAAGGTCATGCAACAAATCACCTATTAATATATTTTGTCTACTTTTTTCCACAAAGTGCTCTGAGAAAATTTCTGAACAATGACATCACCATAATTTTGTTCTAGATAAGAGCTCAAATGATTACTGTCCAGAAACTAAAGTAATAGCAATTGTTAAAAACAAAATTAAAACCTTTTCTTTTTTTCTAAATCTGAAAAAAAACAGATGTATATATTTTATGTAAGTAGCTTTTGATCTGTGATTTATGTGTAAAGTGAGAACTGTTTTGCCAACCTACATAATTTTTGTCTGTAAACTTAGAGAGAACTTCCAAATGCTTGATCTTTTTTCATATTGAATAATGAATCACTGTTTCAGGAACAAGCTAACCCAGGCCGGTACTTTATAGAGCAATATAGAGTCTGATATTAATTAATATAGAGAGTTTTGGAGACAAATTTTAGCCAACTGAGGCTCATTTGCACTCAGTAAAACTGTAAATTCAGGCATAGATTCACTAAAACCATTATTAATGATATAAAGAATGCAGAATGAAAGAATGCAGAGTATTTGTGCAGGTACGCTGATGCCAGTGTGTGGAACCATTCACAATATTTGTGTTCTAACTCTCTCCCATATTCTAGGTTTCTCACTTGTCTTTTTAGACTGCAAGTTCTTTAAGACAAAGTCTGTGGACCAAAGACACATCTGAGATTTTAAAAAGTATATTAGATTGACTTACAATCTAATACAAATCACTAAGGATGTTTCCTGAATAAATATATGAATGTAGAACCATCAAGAGATAGCAATACTTAGGAATAGGAAATATGATTTCAGTTGATAAAATAGGAATATGGGGTGAAATCCTGTCTCCAGTGAAGTGAATGGCAAAACTCATATTAAGATGAGTGAGGCGAGGATTTCACATATTACTATATTTTTTCAAATAGAAGATGACCCTGATTATAAGACAACCCCCCTAAATTAAATTTTATATATGGAATATTTATAAATTTGTTATAATTTTCCAGGTATAGAATCTAATTACTGGAGGTCTGCTTTGAATCATCCCACAAAGGATCCATGTGCTAATAAGCCCCTAGTCATGACTGGAACTAGATGTTCTTGTCACAAGTCCTGGGATGTTCCAAAAATGTATATGCACATAAGATGCAGGGCAACCTGGTCTGACTTCAGCTGACAATTTGGTTATCATGGTCACTGCAGAGGGAAGACACCTCTAGCCCCATCAACTTCAGGTAACCCTGAGTTGTAACCTGAGCTGGATACCTTCCAGAGGGAGAAGAAAACCCTGCTCCCTCTGCATACATGACTGGGTAGGGAGTTTAAATAGGGAGTTTAAGCCCCCCACCTACTTGGGTGGGGGGCTTAAACTCCCTATTATTCTAAGCAATGTTGGGAGGGGGCTAGAGACCCTGCCAGTCTACCTGTCAACCAGTGATGCATTTCAAATTTGCTGGCCTTCACTGGATTGGGTAAATGAGGTCATAAGGTCTATACAAATTAAGAACTGCCCAGGAGGAGAGGCAGTGGCCATGATCACAGAGAAGATGGGCCATCTGAAACTCTCTCTTGAAACTCATGGTCAATGAACTGTTTGCCTCTGGATGACTCTTGTGAGTAAGCTACTTGAGATCCAACTAGATATATAGCTTGCAGTAACACAGATGTGTGATCAAAGGCTACCATGCCACTGTTTGTTCTAAGGTATTTCTCTGATATGGCTCTACCTTGTACTCTATTCCAAGCCTACTCCTTGTAACCAATACACTTCTCCTTTTTACCTAGCATGGGAAACTGATTGAAAGAGGGTCAAGACTATGCCTTGGAGTTCCCTTGGTTCAGCTGACTAAGGGAGACCACTATTTGTGCTTCAGACTGAGGGAAGCACCCCAAGTTCTTGCAGTGAGTCAAGCACCCTCAAGGACTACTATGTCTGTGTTTCCCAGAGGGCACAAGTCCAGGATCAGTCCAGACTCTAGGTGGTGGCTGTGCTACCCCCAGGCTTGTGGGTGTGCTCCAGGAAGGGGGTCAGCCAGACATGAGGAGCCCCCAGGAAGGCACTCAAAGCCTGGAAGGTGGTCAGGCACGGTGAGTTGAGTGGCTCAGTGCAGGAGCACCCCCTACTGGCCCGCCACAGGTTGCACTAGCCTGTTCTTGCGGTAGGTTCCCATCAGTACTTTTGCTCAGTTTGAACCATGCTTAGTGTTGGCTTCATTTACTCAGCTTCGTAGTTGGTTTTCATTTCTGATCACGTGCTGTTTTTGGCAGCAGTTTAATGATAGACAAATGTATTTTGTGAGATTTTGTTGTATGCAATTATAATACAAGGGGCTTTTCCACATGCCAATTGGGGAGGAAAACCTCATTTTGTACTCACGTAAATACGGTATTTCTGCTGCAAATGAAAAAGGAAATTATTTTTAATTGCTTCCTCAAGTTAGACTAACATGCTTCTATGCAGAACAGCTATGTAGCAATCGGTGTAACTTTACTTCCAAAAAATGGTACTTGTAAGGAGGCCTGTGAGAAGCAGCAAGTATTCAATTCAGCTTCAGATTTGGCCGATTCAGAGGGACAGTAATTCAATTCAGTGATTCAAATCACTGTCCTGATTTCATTCGGCCATTTTGGATTTGGAGATTTGGCTGCCAAATTGGGCTGAATCTCCTCTCAATCAAACAGGTGGCAGCAGTAGTGTCAGCGGTGGGGGTGTGGCAGCAGTGAGCAGGGCCCCATCCCCTACCCACTCCTCCAGCCCCCTCCCATGGCTGCCTTGCCTGGTCCCAGATTCCCAGCACTTAAAAAAAAAGAAAAAGCCCCCAGCTGGAGGAGCAGTAATTGGGGCTTCTGGGGGCTCATGGCAGAGCCCCCCCATGCAGCAGGGACCAGTGGAGATGCCACCCCTCACCTGGCACCCATGCGGAAGCTGTTGCATTGCAAGAGTGCAGCATGGCTCAGCAGGGCACCATGGGGGTCCACACACTGTCTGGGAGCTGGGGCTGCTTGGGCTGAGCACTGCCAGGCTCTGGGTGACTGCTGGAGCTGCCTCAGCTACAGGACAGTGCGTGGCACCCTGCTGCCAACAGGTGCTGCATGGGTGCCAGCTGGTGGGGGGCGATCTCCACTGCCCCCCTACTGTGCAGGGGGGCTCTGCCATGAGCCCCCAGAGGCCTCAATTGCTGCTGCTGCAGCTGCTGAGTGCAGGGTGCTTTTTTTTCTTTTCTTTTTTTAAGTGGCATCATGCTGGAGTTGGGCAGGACAGCCAGAGCATGAGCTGGGGGAGTGGGAGGGGGGTGGGACTGGGTGGGGGTCCCCCCCATGGTGCTTTCCCCCCTCTTCCAGCCCCCCTTGCCCCTACTTACTGAGCCCAGGTCAATTGGCCCCCTAATCGGGCCAATTCTCCTCCAAATCAATCAGCTACCAAAGCTTTGCACACCCCTACTTTTACAATCTCTAGCAAGCAAGATACATATGTATCCTTCCCAAGAATTCCATGGCAATAGGAAAAGAAGCATGGAAGCAAGTTTAGTAACAGCTAACAAAGCTGAGGCTGTACACTAGAATTTACAGCATTTGACTCTATCTATGAATGTTCTTAGATTTACTTAAATTTACTAACCCAATGACCACACCTCTCCCTCTTACGCCCACTTTATAACATAAGATACATTAATAGCATTTGGCTATCTGCTGATAGCATCTTTAATGGATATCATCATATCTGAATATATAATCATGCAAACGCTAAGATTACTATGCTGGGCCAAAAAGGCATAGTTTTTTTTTACAGAATCATACTTGCTGAAATCCAATGATGTTAAAGGTCCCATATTTATTCAGCATTTTTAAAAATCTTGTGTTAAAAATATAAGCACCCTTAGAGAGTCTGACATATTATGTACCATTAGAAATTCTTCAGAATTTTCAATACTACACAATTTTGCATAATAAAATAGTTCTTTTCCTAGAACCTTTAGTTTCTGCCCATTTCAAGAATCTGTCAAAAAGAACTAACCCTACAAAACAAAACTGCAAAGTCACTAGGTTTGGGTTGCTCTGGCTTTTTGTTTGTTCGTTATACTCACTGCTAAACCAACAATTTTACAAATGGATGAAACTAATCAACTCAAGCCCTGCAGACTTGGAATTAATTTCACTGTTATTGAATTACACTCTTCTGACTTTACAGCATGGGACAATGACTCTAAAAGCTGATTAGAACAGAAACTGATTAAGGGAATAAATAATCCTATATTACTAAAAAAAAACAAATGCAATAGCTACTGAACTACTCACATAATTACTAGGAAGACTGTATATTGGCAACATAATTAGGTAGCCCACTTAAAGCCAACTGTTAATTGATATAATCAATTCAAATGAACTTTGCTGAAAAAAAATCCTGATCTTTTAGAACCTAATTCGGCCATATCTCTATACCTCTATCATTCACACGAAAGAATAGCTTAATTCATCATGCACATAAATTACATATCCAAATTATCCTGTTAGGAAAATAAGAAAATGTAAAGCATACACTAAAAACGGTAGTTAGCCATGTTAGTCTGAAGTCTGGCAGCAGGCAAAGTAGATTATCACCTTATGGACTAACTAAATCAAAGATGCATAAGCTTTCATGAGCCCAAGCTCAATTTACCAGATTCTGTGAAAAGGCATTCATTGAACAGTGTATCAAATGGAGACAGTGATTTGAATATAAAAAGACAGGGAAGGGAGATAGGGAGGGAAGAAGGGAATGGGAGGAGACCAAGGAGAGTGAGCAGTGCTGTGAGAGGCAAATAAGCAATAAACCCAATGGGTGCGTCCAGACAAATGCGCACATGCCTCTTGCAGCATTTCAAATCAGTTTGAGATGCCGCAATGAAAAAATGTCCCCTGCACTGCAAATATGCAGCATGGGCTCAAAATGTGATACCTGAATATCCAGGTATCAAAAACTACCCCAGAGGAAAAAACCAGGGCAGGGTCCAGTCCTGGACCATACCCTGGGTAACCAGGAAGCTGGTACTCCAGGGAGATGTCCTGGTTTCTGGCCACAGCATCTCTATGGTGCTTCTGCTGCCCTAGGATGTGGGGCACACATGCTTAGTGTGCTGAAGAAAGCGGAAGTGCAGCAAAGATAGGGCACTGTTGGGGTAAGTAGGGACTGTGGGTGTGGGGATGTGGGTGTGGGGGAAGGCTGTGCTTGTGTGGAGGGACTGTAGTGGGGCTCTGTGTTGGGGGCAACTGGTTGGGGGGGTCCCCCACAGGGCCCACAGCCCCACCCTTTCAGCAACAGAGGCTGTGGGATCCTCAGGGCCTGCTGCTGCCAGGCCCCTTGTGGTGCGGAGTGGCCCTGATCACCTCAGCTGCTGGTTGTGGGTGTGGCCTGGCTCAGCATGGCACCACACAGGGCTGTATGCCTTTCTGGAGCCCCAGGGTTGCTCACTCTGTCACCTGGGGGCCGGCACCACTTCCAGAGACCACATGTCGTGCCAGCCTGGGTTCTGCTTCCACAAAAGCAGCCCAGCCTGGTGGCATGCAGGTCCTGTGCATGCAGGACACATGGTCCCCATGAGTGGCACTGGGCCCCAGATGATAGTTTGAGTGGCCCCAGGCATACAGAAAGGTGCACAGCCCCGTGCAGTGACAAGCCAAGCCACACTAGTGACAAGTGGCACAAAAGGTGTCAGGTCCATGGTGATCAGGGCTACACCATGCCATGGGGAGCCTGGCAGCACCAGGCCCTGAATGCCCTATGGCTGCTGCTGCTGTGGGGGTGAGCTGTGCAAAAACAAAAAGGTGGGGGGTGAAATTCAACCAGAACCTCAAGAGGCAGCTCTGGAGGTGGAGGGGCTGCAGCCTGGTGGACTCAAGGGTCATGTGCACCAGGGCCTCACTCTGCCCACAGAAGGGGCAGGAGGCCAGGGTGTTCATGAAGCTCACAACATACGCACCTGTGGCGATGACTCCTTGGAGAAGCTGCCAGCTGAGGTCCCCCGCTGCTTGTGGGATGAGGGTGGAGTACAGACTCAGTCACTGAGGTGCCCCAGCCATACCCTTGCCAAGCAGGTCCCACCACCTGGTCCCCAGAAGCTCCTGAGAGCAAGCAGCCCTGAGATGCTTGCCAGGGCAGCTTTTTATACTGCTGGGACCAGCACAGGTGCTGGCCCCAGGCTCTAGCTCCCCCAGCTGCAAATTCAGGAGGCGCTGGGCAGGGTTATTTTGCCCCAAGTGGCACAACTTGCCCTACACCAACGTGCATATCTGGGCAACGTGCACTTGGCCAAAAATCCCTGGCTCAAATTTCGGCCACTCCTATATGAGCTGCTACAAGCACACATGCCTACATGTGTGGATGTACCCAAAGGGGCCACAAAAGCTAATCCAGATAGTGGGATAAGAATCTGTAGTTCCTGTTTAAACCTTATTTAAATACAATCCAGTCTGGATGTTTTCTTGTTCCACAATTTAAAGTTTTTCTAAGAACACCTACTCTGAGATGAGTGATTGAATGTCTAAAGAGCCTAAAGTGTACTACCACTTGGTTGTGTGTCTTTCTGGAACCAGTGACCAATTGGTGTTCATTTGTTCTTACATGTAGGAATTGCCCCATCTGTCTAGTGTTGACAGCAGAGTTGCACTGTAAGCAGGTGATGGCTTACATGACATTGGTAGAGAAGCAGGTAAATAAATCTCAAATTAGTAAATCTCATGTTATTTGGTTATCTGATTATGTGGTTTATATTGACAAAGGGGCACAGCTGGTATCTGGATCTGTTGCGAGGCCTGGTGCCTCAGTCTGAATTAGGGGTAGGTAGCAGGTAGCTGACAGATACTGTTTGAGGATGGGGAGCTGTCTGTAAACCAGGACAAATCTGTTCCCTGTTGCTACCTTGAGACAGTTGCCATTTTAAAGAGGGGTTGTAATGATGTACCCAAGGTGTTCAAACTGGAGGCTGGACGTGACAACCAGAGGGATTTTGTGATCCTTGTCTCAGGGTTGGTACTGTGGCAATTAGGAGCAAGGTCTGAGTCTGGCACTTGACCTTTCTATCAAGGATTTTATCAATGGCCAAAACTAAATATTATCTTATTGCTAGGGCCACAAGAACTATTTGTAACATGACTTTCCTACCTCCTCAAATTATTTTTAGATCACACTAGTAGACAGTAAATAATTAGTTTTAAAACATATGGTAATTCTTTGGGCTATGAGGAGTAAACATTTTAGTACATTTATTGAAAGTATAGTATTTCACACAGAACTCAATTATTCAAGCTATATATTGATTTTGGATAGTACCAACCTGTACACCAAGGGAATTTTAAAATGGGGTATTACAGAAAAGACGTATTTTTGGATGAGAAATGAGAAAAGTCCTAGCTGAAGTAGAGAAAATCACTAACACTTAGTGGCTGAATGTATCCTTGTATAGAACAATTAAAACCAAAATGCCTAACTGTGGAAAGGAAGTTTCACTTGGAGTTAATTACAACCTGGTGGCCCTCTATGACCAGGTCACCAAATCCTTAGATGCAGGGGTAGCAGTGGACATAGTCTTTCTGGACTCTTGGAAGGGCTTCGACACTGTCTCTCACCCCGTTCTCATTAAAAAACTGGGGGACTGTGGTGTCAACACCCACACAGTCAAATGAGTCACCAACTGCCTGGAGGGCACCCAGAGAGTGGTGGTGGACGGGTCATTTTCAACCTGGAGGGATGCGGGCAGTGGGGTTCCACAGGGCTCGGTCCTCAGGCCCGTACTGTTCAACATTGTCATCAGTGATTTGGAGGAGGGGGTAAAAAGCACCCTGTTCAAATTTGCTGATGACGCTAAGATGTGGGGGGATGTGAGCACACTTGAAAGGAGGAATAGGCTACAATCAGACCTAGACAGGTTACCTGGGTGGGCGGATGAGAATAGGATGGGATTCAACACTGACAAGTGCAACGTACTGCACCTGGGGAAGAAGAATCAGCACCACACCTACAGGTTGGGGAACTCCCTTCTCATCAGTACAGAGGCAGAAAAAGATCTTGGAGTCATCATTGATGCCAAGATGAATATGGGCAGGCAGTGTGGGGATGCAGTCAGGAAGGTCAACCGCACCTTGTCATGCATCCACAGATGCATCTTAAGCAGGCACAGGGAGGTGATCCTCCCCCTCTGTGCCGCACTAGTCAGGCCACAGCTGGAGTACTGCGTCCAGTTCTGGGCACCGCACTTCAAGAGGGATGTGGACAACATGGAAAGGGTCCAGAGGAGGGCCACTCACATGATCAGGGGACAGCAGGGAAGGGCTTATGAGGAGAGGGCTGAATCTGCAATGGGCTTGAGTACTGAAACACTCAGCCAGCAGCATAACTAGTCAGGGTTGGCAGAGACCACCTCAGGGCACCAGTATGGCCCGTCTCCCCATGAGTCTTCACCATGGCAGGCACAGCCCCATGTCTAGTAGCATATTTGAGGGGGAAGGCCATGGAATGAAATAGCAATCCGAACAAGGAGGCTTTGCTGCTCCACAACCCTGCACCTAGAGGCAGGGAAGGGTGGGGGAAGCAATTAAGGCACCAATAGCGGCCCCTGGGGAGCCCATGCTGTTGCCTGTTCCTCAGCTGGAGCAACGCAAGCCTGTGCTGCTATAGGAGCAGCAAAGCCTGTTGTCCAAGTAAGAAGAGCCAGGCCAGGTAAGACTCTGCTCCCCCTTCCCTTCTGCCCCCACCCCCCACCCTGCAACTCTCTAGTGGTCAGCATAATTTTCCCCAACACCTCTGCTCAGAATGCTAAAAGAGCTCTCTATGCCTCTGCTATCAGAATTACAATGTTTAATGCCTAAAGGCCTGGCTTTCAGAATGGAAAGGACAGTTACCAGCTAGGCATCTGAGTTAACTATGTAATGTGAGAGGAGGGTTAGGCACCTCAGAATGGAATTCACAAAGAACCAGACTGCTGAGCAGAGAGCTGCCAAAGCTAGCCTGTTAAAATCAGTGAGGAAAAAATGCGTCCTATATTCTGCACCTCTGGGGGGCTTTCAACTGAAGTAGGGCTTACTTCTCTTTTTTAAGACATGGCCACAGACAGAAGAAAAGGAATTTTATAAAATAGATCAATTAGAGCACTCACTTAGAATGGGGAAGACTTGGATTCAGTGCCCTCTGAATAAGTGAATAAGTGAGTTCTACCTCCTAGAAGGTTTGCATTCTCTACACCTCTGCTGAGTTCTTTGCAAAAAAGAATTCGAGATTCATTGGACCAGGGAGAGGGAGCAAGAAGCCGAATGACTCTGAAACCTACTGGGATTCAGGCACTCTCCTGGAAGAAAGGAGATTTGAATGCCAATCCATGCTCCAAGCTCTCTCTGTGCGTTCTGTCCAATGAATACTTAATGCCAAATGAATACACAGGCTCTGGACCAAGATACAAAGCCAGGGTTGGACTTCCAGTCTGCATTTATATACATCTCTTAAAAAGGTTACACAGACGATGAATATTGTATGAATATTTAGATTAGACTAGACAAGGTTGCCTTACACTAGACAGCTAGTATTTGACTGAAATATATAGATAGGCTCAGGATGCAAAACTGATTTCTGTATTTTGCATGCTTAAAGGCTCCAGGGTGTTTGGACATAGGATTTTGAGGGGTTTTATTACACAGATGGAAGCCAGGAACAAAACTATAACCTGATTTCAGGTTCAAATGTAATCTCATTCCAAGATTTAGTTTGATTTGATCAAGGGTGTTTGTCTGAGCTCATTTTTTCAAAAAAAACTTTTTTTTATGAATTACTCTAAAAGTATTAGAAGTATGTATACTTCAGAAAGAATAATTCTGATAAACAGTCAAAATATACATTTTACTGTACAGCCTCTCATCTCTGACCAGTGTGAATTCTTAAATATTTTCTAAAAACTAGTCAGCAGGCTAGGTTTATTACCTAGTCTAATTAGATAGACTAAATGAGCTTTATTAAAAAAAAACAAACAAACAGATTGTCATTTAAGAATGTCAGCAGAGTACTTAAACTTACACAATATAGTTTAGAAACAAGAAAAGTAATTATATTCTTTGTTACAGGCTTAAAAGAATTCTGAAATCCCAACTGACCCTATGTGCCTGAACATTCCCAAAATACCCTGTTAAGAAAGGTTTCAGAAAAAAAAGATTAAATTACAGCTTTCTTTAAAACTCACATCACTCACTAAAATTAAGAATGTAACAGGAACTACACATTTTAATCAGAGCAGGCAGACACAGCAGGGTTGCTCACATACTTTTTTAGTGTTTGCACTTGAAATCAGTGGTAGTTGCTCAGTGTTATGATTAGTGTGAAGGAATAAATGGAATGGAATCAAATTCCCAAACTGTGGACTATCAAGTATATATTCTTTTTTCACATTCTGAAACTTGTCTGCAATTTATGTTCTATAAGGGAGCTACAACCTTAAAAAGTAGTCAGTACAGATCTCATGAAGGGATGGAACAGATCATTAAGGAAAGTACTTTGAAGCCAAGATATTTGAGGAATCAAATAGGTCCAAAAACATGGACAAGTGACACTTAACAGAGCCTAGACATTTTGTTCAAAGCAGATATAAACATTGCCATAAATGGAAATGACTTACAATATAAAGTGGGTCCTTAAAAATATAGATCTATTTAGTGTTCACAGATATAACATAACATTTCATAATTATAAAATGTTCCAGAGCAGAACCTGCCCTCCACATCAGCTCCAAGCCCAGGAATTAGATACTCATTGCACCAGGGAGACAGCTCTTGAAGCTTTGTCTCTAGGGTAATCACTCCCATTCTGATCAAGCCACCAGGCTGTGTAACAGACCCAGGTGCCAACTGTGCCTCTACACCAACACAAACCACATCATCACTGCACTAAATAACATAGATGATAACATCTGAGATTCATCCACTTGTTCCTATACCAATGTTACATATGCCATGGCCTACTTATACTGCCTGCTGCTACCTACATTAGGGTGTGTAGATGAAATGGGGGCCTTAAATTGAAGCAGTGGGTTTTTAAACCTACCGCTTCAATTTAGGGTGAAGTAATACCCTGTGCTGTGCACACACCCCGCATTTATCTGCCTCTCTGGCTGTGGGGAGGGGAGGGTGAGCTACCAGCAGGCAAAGTGGTCCCTGGGCTGCAGGGGAACCGGTGCTTCCCTCCATGGCAGCAGCACCCCTCTTCAGTGGCACCCACCCACAGACACGTGGCTCAGGTGGTCCTGGGGGGGCACCACAGCTGCAGAGGGAAGCACTGGGCCCCTGCACAGCTCAGACAGGCAGGTAAGTGGGGGTGGGGCACAGAGCCCGGTGCTTTAATCCATGGCCTTCTAGGAGTTTTAGCTTGCTGCACCCCAAGTCATTTAAGGCACATTATGCTGCCAAATTTCCTACAGTGGCTGGAATTAATGCACAATATGCCTCTGAGATGTGCAAACACCAACACCATTAAAGCAAGCTAAATGCTTTTGCACTGCTTTAAAGTGTTGTGCATACACGCCCCTCGTTTCATCTATACACAGCCATACATACTATACATACATACAATACTGTCATACATACAATAGTATGACAGAATGAATAGATGCTGATTTGACATCAAGGCCAAAAATTCTTTGTGAGAATACTTTAACACCCCTGAACCATGCATGGCTGACCTAAGAATTATTGTTCTTAAACAACAGAGTTTTAGAAACAGATTTAAACACGAAGTTGCAAAATAAGAATACACCCACAAACTGGATTACGTTAAGTATGGTCTATACAGGCATTGCAGATTCCCATCTCATTACTTGTTTAGCTTTTATGAATCCTGTGTCCCTCATGTTTATAGGTTTGTGTTTATCTCTAATGTCCTCTGCCTCTTTCCTTCCCCAACTTCATCTTCCTTGTCTTTGTATTCAGATTACTATTTCTGTTTTAGAAACAACTCTCTGCATGCCCTTTCATAGCATTTGGAGAAGTGAACTGTTGCTCATCAAAGCTTATGCATCTCTGATTCAGTTAATCCAGTGATTCTCACAAAGTGCTATAGCACCGTGATTCACAAGATAAACCCAGAGATTCCAAATAGGAATCCCTAGTGTTAAAAACCATTCTGATCTGCTGTAGTTTCTCTGAGTTCTCTGCAACACAAGAATTGCTCTATCATTTTTCTGAAGTCAAAATTCAAGTGAAAACTAGAAGCTGGTCTTTTTGGAGGGGTGCTTCAAGTTTAATGAGGGGTGTTCTGAATCTAAACAGACTGAGATCCATTGAGTTATTCTATGGGTGCACTACATGAGATGTATTAATGTGCCTTAGACTAGTTCACTGCACAGTAAAGGTGCATGTCTACATGTGTGTGACCTCACTCTGCAGTAAAAATGACTAATCGCAACTAAATTTCCAGGGATCTAATTTAGTTGCAATTCGTTAATGCACAGTAATGTACATGTAGACGTGACCCAGCACTAAGTTTAGTGCTGGGTTTGCCCTGCCACTAGGGGGTTGTTTGAGCCCAGCCCCAGGGCTCCTGGCTGGGAGCTTCTTCTGCCCCATGATTGGGCTGCACTCTGACAGCCCTCAGTAGCAGGCTATAAAAGCCTGCAGACATTTTGTGCCTTGGGGTACACCACATAGAAGCCCGGTAGGTCCTGTGCAATCCCCAGGACCACTGCAGGCCTCGTGTGCCCCTCCTGGGCAGAACACAGACTGCTTCTGCCTGGCCTGTCCCCTTTCCAGAGCCGCTGCTTGGCCACAGGTGAGTCCTGCAAAGGGCTGCAGCTTTCTGCACCCCCTGCCCAGCCCTGATATCTGCCCAGGGCTGCTGACTTGCTGTCTCTAGCAACAGGGCCAGCACCTGCTCCCTGCTGTTGCTCACCCCCAACAGTGTTTCTTGTCCTGACAGGTTCTGTAGTGAAATGTCTCTGCCACACAGCTCCTAGTCCCTAGCCATGACTCTGAGCTGGGTGCTGCTAGCAGCTGTCCAGGCCAGCATCACAGAGACAGTCATGCGGAGGCCCAGAAAGCTGACACAGGACATCATGAACTCACTATCCTCCCTGTCAAGCCCAGGCCCTGACCCTGCCTACATGTGCACGCTCGTGCCAACCACAGGAAGGACAGGATAGGAAGGAGAGGTGGGGGCGTGACAGTCTATATCAAGGAGGAAGGAATACACATCCTTGTCAATTAGCAAGGAGTCAGAGGAGGGGCACTCTGAGGTGCTTTGGGTTAGAGTACAAGGCAGTCAAGGGGAGAGAGACTTAATGGTGGGGATCTACTACAGACCTCTCAACCAGGGGGAAGAGCTTCACCAGGAATTCTTAGGTCAGCTCACAGAGGTAGTGAAGGCTAAAGATGTGGTAGTCATGGGGGACCTGAACTTCCCGGATATCTGATGGGAGGAGAAGTCAGCCAGGTCTGACCGCTCACATAGGTTCTTAGACAGAGTGCAGGACCTCCATCTAACCCAGGAGGTACACAGACCTCCTGACCACCGCAAGGAAGGGGCCAGCAAGATACCCAGCAGAGGGGTCCAACTCCAATTAAAGGGGCCCACAGTAGACTGGCAAGGGAGTCGGATCACCAGATCATGCCAAAGGACAGCGGAGTCTCCAGACATAGAACATGAGTGGGGAGGAGGCAGAGGCCCCTCCCTGGAGTTTTTGTTATTTCACCCTCTTTCATTTCCTTTTAAGCCCCAGAGACCAGGTAAAAAAGGCTGCCAAACTTACTTCAAGGGCTGCATATCCCGGGGCCACTCAGGGATTCTCAGCACAGACAGGCTAAACCCATCGCTAGGGTTGTCTTTCTGCCCCACGTAACCCCATGAAATGGGGTGTCGGAACTGTAACTAAGTTATGGCTTACAAGTCACAGGCTACAGCCCTCAAGAAGGAAGTGGCGGGCAGAGCTGATGCACCAACAGGACAGTGAGGGCCAAAGAGAGTAGGAGATCAGGATGTGACGCTTAAGCAGGGTTGAACTGCCCATGGTCTAACCCAACAGGCTGGCACATGGCCAGGATGTAAGGGAAGTGGAACCCCAGGAGCACCCATTGCTGGATAGGCACCTGGCTGGGGGTCTTATGACCCCTGCCACCCCCAGTGCTCCTTCCTGCCCATGGCAGGGGGTCGGACTAGATGATCTGTCTAGGTCCCTTCCGACTCATTGATTCTATGATTGGTGATGTCACCCACCTCTTTTCCCCCTGCAGAAGGGAACCTCACTACTGACCATAACACCCAAGATGTGGCAGGCAAGTATCAAGGCATCCCTTGGGGAGAATGCGAACCAACATTGCAGCAGCTGGAGCTGCTTCCACGGCACACTCCGAGCTCCCACTCTAGGGTTGCATGAGAGAGTCTCCACGAAGTCAAGCAGGTACATGCTGCAAGAGCCACATTAAGTTTAGAAGTGAAATGAGTTCTAGATGCTCCCTATTTTATTGAAAATTTATTACTGATCTTTTTGGGAACTTTTATTGACTTCCCCATGTTTCTTCTCATCTTTAATCTGCAGAATAGGTTCACTCAGTATGAAGCTTCTGAGCTCTTCCACTCACAAGGAATCCAAGTCTATTCCTTCTGAAGTTAGAAGAGCTAACAGATATCAGAATTGGTCTTCAAGTTAACTAATTATTTGCAATTGTGAAATAAATATATAAACCTTATACTAACAGCATCATACAACACAAATGTGATACAGGCTAGCTATCAAGGCTACCTCTCAGGTGTAAATATACCTGTTAACAAATTTTGGCAAAGAGAAGCTTCATTGTCTAATCCTCAGTTGTATGATGTTCTAGCTCTAACCCTTAGGGCTATAGAGAATCCTCCATGCAACAGAGCTGATATCTAGAGTTTCTCAAACACACAGACATAAACCACATAAACCCTTGCTATTTCACCATCAACAATTAGAATTTATACACTCAGAAGTCAAGGAAATGTAAACTTAAGGATCTAAAGCAACATGAACATGCTTATTATCATTTTTGGTTTTGTTATAGCACCAAGACTGTGCTAGGCATCTGTATTATCATGAACATGAAAGGACCTTAAGCTTCCCTCTCTGTGTAAAAGATAAAATAAAAGATCACTCTGTAAAAGATAAAATAATGCATTTCTTGTCTGTGAAATTAAACATCCTATTACTTTATCATCAAAGGCAAGCAACATTGAATTCAAAATACTAGCTGTGAAAGAATGTCTGTGAACCATGCCCTTAGTCTCTTCTAATGCTAAAAACAAATGATGCATTGTATATGCCCAAGACTGTCATTTAAAAACCAGAGCATCTTTGTTATTTAAAGTAAAAGTAAAATAGATTGTGTTAGCCTCGTACAATGTAGGGACAATATACAGATACTACTATTACCATCTAGTTCTTTTATGGTACTTGCATAATTCTCAAAGCCATTTATAAATTAGATTAAATACTATTACCTTCATTTTATCCATAGGGTAATTGAGGTATTGGGAGCTATAGTATCCTCTATCAGCCCCACAGCAGAAACAAGGATGCAAGACCCAGGTGTTTTGATTCCCAGTTCTGTGCCCTAGCTACTATTTGCTATTAAGTATTACTTGTATTATACTAGCTTCTAGAAACTCATTATATTACACAATGAACACACAGAATGAAATAGTTCCTACACCAAAATGCTTATGGTCTAATCCAAAAAGTAAACAGTGGGAGAAAAGAAATATTATCATCTTTATTTTTTACCCAAGGTCAAGCAGGAATGCTTTATCAGAGCTAGAAACTGAACTCATAGCTCAGAGGTGGCAGCCCAATGCCTTAACCACAAGGGCATCTTTACTGCCAAGACATTAGAAAACTTATTGAATTATTAAACCATTTTAGAAAGTTTTGGAGGTTCCTAAAGGGGTTATTCCTTCCCTGGCCTGTATTTTTCTTAGAAGATCACATTTCCACATCTAACAGCAGCATTCTTCAGGGCAGGACTGTAACTCTCAATAAGGATTTTTCTGAGGACAACTCAGAGACTCTGTCTTGTACTGATTTTTCAGGGGTGAGACTCCTCAGGAAATGTAGGTAAGAAACATGAATGCCATCTCTCTAAGATTAGCTGGAGCTGTCTGAAAACAGAGTTCAGCAGTCTTTCTTCTAACTCTGCTTCTGCCTGGTTTGAATTTGTTACTGGTTCTAGGACTGTTCTACTTAAGTTTGTAACATCCAAGAGTACACAGAATGATTCAGAAATCCCAGTGCAAATTAAAACAGGAGTCTTCAAAATGCACAGTACACTCTGGGGATCTACTATCAGGGAAACACCAGTTCAGCTGAAGGAAGAAATGGCTCTATAAAATTTGACACAACTAATCTCAAAACTCAAGAAAAAGCTGGCACAGCTGAAGAAGCAGATGAAGTATAGCATACTCCATTTATATAAATATTGGTTAGTACATAATTTTCTTAGCTGCATAGTGTTATATTATAGCAAGCATTAGTTATGTGCAATTTGTTAAATGAATAAACCATCTAAGTCAAGGGTTTTCAAACTTTTTTGAGCAGTATACCCCTGGCAGCTGGTTGCAGAGCATGGGGTGGGGGTCGGGGTGGCTGTACATGGAGCAATAGCATGGGGTGGTGGATGGCAGTGGCCACTACCACATGCAAGCTTCTCCCCACATGACCGGCCAGCTGGGTATGCCTGTTCGGCTGCCCTCGCCCCGCCCCAGCCCTGCTCCTGTGATCTGGCAGTGCAGGGTGGCAAAGCTCCATCCCTGCCTGCCTGCACGTGCCCTCTGGGACCTTTCAAAGTACCCCAGTTGACAACCCCTGATCTAAGTGCATAGGAAATCACGGTCAAACATCCTATTTTTCAATGTAAGTGTCCTCTTTTTAATTACATAATTAGTGGAAACTACTAGAAGCTGTCATTTTCAAGACTTCTAAAGGCCTTTAAACAACCATGTCCTGCCAATTTCAAGGATGCTACTGGAAACATTAGGCACTCTGAGAAACAAAGTAACAAACTGTGATAAGCTTAATGCATGTTCTTCCTGTAGTTAATGAGTACTGCTTACACTGAGTAAATACTCCAAGTAAGAATATAGCCTTTTTTGTGGGTCCTGAAGCTATGCGCTTGAATGGAGTACACCCTATTATTTGTATTCAAATCAATGCATTCACATTTGATCTCAGCTTCATCCATACCATCATGACAATGAGACTATAATGTTAGCTTTCTGCTTTGCCAACTGTTTCAAATGGAAGCCTACAAATCAGCTTCACTAAGTAAATGTCAGTACAGTCAACCTTGTTACTGTTTGCAAACAAATGTGAGCTTAATTAAGAAGGAGATCACCAGACAGTAATTTGGTGACTGAAAAATCCCTGTGGTGAGGAGGAGGAGGAATCTATTTCCATTTGGAAAAAATCAATAGACAGTTCTACATCATCAGTGTGTAGCTCTGTTTTGAAAATTGCAAGGGTCAATCTAAATCTACAGTGAAGTGAGTCACTAACTTGCAACTTCTAAACTTCTAAACAGAAATCAATGTATGAAGCATATTATGTGAAAGGCAAATGATTGCTACTCCAGGTGTATTCGTTAATTCCTTTTAAAGGGAAAATGAGGCATTTATAAAAATGTTAGGAAGGTTACATTCTTTTAGGGTCAATGTACCATATCCCCCCAAAAAGTGCTGACTGCACAAATGTTTTTTACTATAGGAAATATTCGTCTCTTGGATCTCACCCCAAATACAGAATGACTATACATTTTAGTAATTGGAAAAAAGAACTCAAATCAGCTATTTTAACTTCATTTTCATTGTTAAAATTAGTTTCTGCTCATTGTAGAAATCAAGAGAGAAAAAACTGCTACTTTTTTAAAAAGATAGCTTATTGTTTCAGTCAAGAAGTTATATATCTGTGGGCACACTTACATATGAGGCTATGTCACCATAGCAATGCTCTATGGCAGCATACCTCATTGCTATGGCAACATAGCATCACTGGGCACAAACTGTAGCCCCTATGCTGCATCACCGTAGTGACTAGCTACCTCACTATAGTGCATCATTACAGAGACATAGCTGCTCAAAATAACCATGTACTGCCAGGACAGTGCAGTAATGGCTGTTATTGCACCGTGGGGGGTATATGTAGACACACCCTGTAAGTGCACTTATACTTTGGATATAATTGCCTCTACAAGAAAAGTTATCTATATAAAAGCAATACGACTAGGAAAAAAACCAGCATTGATTATAGTAATATTGTTCTGTATTTCCCAAAATAACTGCCTCTGAGACAAAGAAATCACTTAAGATGGTTGCTTGTATTAATTTATCAAGTAGTTTATATTGTTGTGTCAGTATTTCTTATCTTCTCATAGAACTATTTGGAAATCCTAGATTTTTGACAAACAATTCAGCCCCTTTCTGGTATTAATTTACTAAAGAAAAATATAGACAATCAGATGTGAACTTTTAAAAATTATTTCCTCTTCATAAAATGGTAAGAATTAATTTTTAATCCTTTTGAAAACCACTGGACTGTAGCACGAACATAGCACTATATATATTTTAAATAAACTAGTAAATTTAGGGCTGCATACAGGCACTATTATTCTACAGGGAGAATCACTACTCTCCAAGTCAAAACTATGAGCATATAAACATTCAGTGAGTTTCTCCCATCGGAAAAAAACCTCTCCTAGCAGAAAGGCCTTCCAAATATCAACCTAGAAAATCTCCCCTATGAGAGAGACTCTTTTATAAGAATGAACATCTGTACGTTCTCCACTTCAGTCTGGTCTCGAGTAGTGGGGCAGTGGGACAATGCTCTGCATGCTTTCCTAGACTGGCAACTGCCCGATCAGGGAACAGATGGGGACTATTGCCTTGGTACTCCAGTCCCCTCCCAAACCAGTCAGGAAGGGGACTGGACAAAGCCTTCCCTCAACTCTCCAGACCATCTTTACTCACATGCCACATGAGCCTTTTTCCCCCCAAAAATAGCCTTCCAAAATTGGGGTGCATGTCTTAAGTAAGAAAACTGATTTCAGCACTGGAATGGACACCTAGGGAAACTGGAATGCCTGCCTCAAGCTCTACAGCTTGAGATTTAACCCTTTCACAGCTGTTGCCAAATTGGCAGCAACTTTGGGTGGAGCAGCCGTCATTCAGCCATGGTGAGCCCGTTTTGATTCTGAAAAAAATCTCTCTCTCCTCCATTTTGCTTTCTGAAAACAAAATGTGTGTGTCCTTTTTGGAGGTGTGTGATATACAGGTAAATGCTGGGCATGCCTACACATGCAATTAATAAGCTTGAATAAACTCTGGAGTTTATTGCTCCAGAGTTTTTGCTCCCAAGCTCATGATTTCAAAGTGCGCCCAGCAGCAAACAACTCTGGAACAATTAACTTTGGGGTTTATTCATGCTCAGCACATGAAGCCCAATGGGAGCAGCCCAGGCTGGCAGGGGAACCTGGTGCTCAGCCTGCCAGGCCAGGACTGCTCTGATGGGGCTTCATGTGTAGTGAGGGGTTAGCGGGGACTGGCTGAGGCATGGAGGTGTTTCAGCACAGGGGCTTTTCATGACTCAATCAGCTGCTCCACACCACATGGAGCCCTATTGGAACAGCCAGCCCAGGGCTTCTCCAATGGGGCCCTGCATGCTGTGGAGAGGCTGACTGGGGCACAAGGTGCTTCAGCTTCAGAGCAGCCTACTGGCTAGCCCCACACTGAAGCACCCATGTGCCCCAGCCAGCCCTGTCACCATCTACACATACATTTACATGCAGTAATTTACTGGACCATTGGCTAGTACTTGTGTGTGACAGGACTATCTGATGGTGCAGTCAATAAGTCTATACTGGCCTAATTGCAATGTACATGTAGATAGTGACACTTTACTTTGCAGTAAATTAGTCTACTGTTCAATAAAGTGCATGTGTAGACATGCCCATTTTATTAACATCTGCAATCCTTTGAAGATTAGGAACTTACAAGACTAACTTGTAAAAAGATGCAACTTCCATCCATTTCCAATATTCCCAATCAAAAGTCAAAAGAAGACACAGGCCAGCCCAAGCAGAAGGGGCTTAGAGTTTGTGGGACTACAGAGGGGCTAGGTAAGACCCTGAATAGAGCTGCTGAGAGTATAGGTGATGGAGAAAAGGCCTGGAGAAACCCAGGGAGTAGGGCTAACCCAGGACAGGTCTATGGAGGGACTCAGATGAGCCCAGTAGAGCAAAGGGCTGCTTTGTACAAGATCTATGGGGCTCCAGGCAAGCCCAGTGAAAGAGGACTGATTTATGGAAGGTCTCAGGGGCGGACCCCTACTGAGTCAGAGAGTCAACTGTTTGTAGATTGACTCAGGGCTCTTGACTGGTCCAAGCTGGGGCCACAGCCTGAGTGGCCAAAAGGCAAGTATGCCCTCTGTGAGGGACTGCAAAACTGGGAGTCTGGGATCCCGATTGGCTCAGGAGTGGGGTCAGGCTCAAGCCAGAAAAGGTCTCAAAGGGGTGACCACTGGTGAGAGAGTAAGGGGGCCAGCCAGCAAGCAGTCTGCAATGACAGAGGCTGAAGCTCAGCCACCTGACATAAGGTATCCTGTAAGGGGTCTGAGAGAGAGTTGGGGCCAGAGACTGATGGTTATATTTTAAGGTGGAGGCAGGAACAGTGTGCCCAGGAGTGAGCAGCCCAGGAAGAACATTAAGGAGCCCAGAGGGAGGAGAAAGACCAGAGCAGGTAGGCCTGCAGTGGGTCCTGGGTATGACCTGCTGCGGTTGGATAGTGTGATGGAGCTGCCTTCAGCAGGGCAGTCTCCAAGAAATGCCACACTGGTGTCTTCCCAGTGAAAGGTAAGGATGGGTTTCTGTAAAGCCTCAGCCCCTTCTGCCTTGTGGGTACCCTGTGGAGGGGAAAGGATAGGGGAGGACACCCCAACAGAAAAGCACAGGGTCCAGATACACTGAGCTGGCCTGAGGTGGGGTCCAGGCCTATAGAATGGGGGCTGAGACGGGGGCTAAGGCCCACTAAGTGGGGCCTGAGGCCCCAGAAGCGTAAGGCCCAGAAGCCCAGTGAGGGGTGCAGTGGCCCCAGTGAGGGATGAAGTAGTGGCCTCAGTGAGGGGCAAACTAGTGTAAGGTACCAAAGGCCAAAGTGGCCTGAGAGCTGCTGTCAGCCCTGTAGAGGGCAGTAACCCTGACAACAAGGGTAAAGTAGGGCCAGAGGTGCCTGAAGTTCTGCCTGGGATTGGGACTGAGGGTGTGAGTGGGGAAGCCCAAAAGACTGTGTAGCTAAGAACTGCACAGAGTAGGGTGCTACAAATGTGTCTTAGAGAAGGGGCAGAATGAATGGAACCCAGTACAGAGGGCAGAGTGAATGTGACCCTATTTGAGGAATGAATGAAAGAGGCCAATTGAGGGGCAGAGATTATCCCAGAAAGAGGGCTAAGAGAACGGTCAACTGTATTAGATGTCATCTGTGAGGCATGGAACACAGTAAAGGGAAGGTAAGAGCTGTGTATTTTACCCTTGACATCAGGGCTCAGAATAGGCAGCCTCCCACTTAGATTAATATCCAATTTTATGCAAAAGAAAAGGTGTGGCAGGTGAGACAGGCTGGATTGCCCTAAACAGGTGGGCAGGCCGATGTTGAGCTCAGCTGGAAGTGGCCCCCTTTCACACAGTGCATGGTTTAAAACTAAGTTAAGCATCTTCATTTAAAAATTATTTGTTTTAAGGTCTCTATAAAACCTTCTAGGCTAAAATTTAGCATTTGTATTTGTTTGGAAATAATTTCTCTTTTGAAACTTTCAAAATTACCTAATTCTCTGAAATAAATTACAGCTGTTTGTGAGGATGGGAAGAATGAAATGTTATAAAAACTAGATATTGCCATTTTCTTAGAATATCTCTAAACATGTTAAAAGGAAGAAGAAACTTAACACTTCTTAGCAAGGCAACCCTTAAAGCACATGCATCCTTGTTAATAATCCAAAAGAAAAAGATATTTATTTAACTGAAATTTAACAGATTACAATATGCATATGCACTATTTATTATTCTAAAGTGATAATCTATAACTATATTCTACATATGCTGCACTTCGGTATTTAGGTATTTGGATTGGATATGTTCACTGAATAATGGAAAATTCCACTGGAGTTGCACATAGTAAACATTTTAGCATCTACACATGCATCCCTGTTAAGGCACAGGATACTAATAAACTACAACATAGTACTTGTAAACATAAGTACTACCCTAATGCAGAGTTTTTCATGCACAGCAGTGCACGTGTACATGCTGACCATGCTGGCTGAGGAACAAGAGTGCCTCAGTGTGGGGGCTGCCTGCCAGCTAGCCCCATGCTAAAGCATCCTAGTGCTCCAGCTAGTCCATTCTAGCACACTGAGTCCAGTGAGAGCAGCTCTGGACCCCCTGCTCGCCCAGATTGCTCTAACCCAGCTCAATGTGCTGAGGTCCAGGCACACGTGTAAATGGTGAGCCTGTGAGTTTCCTGGAAGCAATAAACTCTGGAGTTTAGAATGGCACATTAATGGCATGTGGAGGCACACTCTAGGACACAAACTGTGAGTGGAAGTGTTTTGCTGGACTGGAACCACAGCTGCTCAAAACTGGGTTGTAAGAGTTGATGTTGTACCCCAGTTCCAAATACAACTATCATTGCAAGGGTGCTATAGTGGTTCTAAACTCACAAAAAACAGCCATTCCAATAATGGGAATGTCATAGGAAATTACTGAATTCAAATATATACACCAGAGGCAAGACAGAAATGTAGCCCAACTACATCTCTGTTCCTGTTGGATGAATGTCATTCATTTTAAACTTTCCACAACTTAATGTTTTTCAAACAGCTAAACTTACTGAGTCTTCATAAGCCAACTGACTTTCTTTCAAGAAAGCAAGCTAAACCAGGAAATATCCAGCTCATTTTTTCTACACTTCCATTTTTGTTCTTTATGAAATCCAAAAGGTGCTTATGGTGAAGTAACTGAATAACAATGGTTGGATAGGCAGAAAATTAGATACATAGATTAAATTTATTTTGAACCTTAAAAAATTTTGGTTTGAAAAGGGAAGAAAGGTTGGTTAGTTCTCACTTTCTGCACATTTCTGATCCTGATGCTATTCTCTTCTCCTACACAAAGCCAAATGACTTAGCTATGGTAAAGAAATGAGATGGTTTGGTTCAAAATGTATAAAATATTAAATGGGAAACTATTAAATTAGTGTGCTTTTATCATCGTACTGAATGAGGAACAGCATTTGAACATGAAGTAAGGCAACAAACTATTGTTTTATTTTGCTAGATTGTATTCTTCACCCTTAGCAATGTATGCCAGAAACTAAAATCTAATCAATGCAGAAGGATATATATCCATTCAACAAAATGCTGCAAGTACACTAACAAATTATAACTAATCTTGTGTTATCCCTGATATCAAAGAACCTTGCTAAATATCCCTGTGTCTATCAATTACTGTAGTATTGAATGCTACACTATTTTATTTGGATCACGACTACAATTATTTAATAAACATCTAAAATATCTAGAAAAGAAGTGGAAAGCAATAGCAAGAGAGCACAGTAAAACTTTTATTTCATACTACATCTTGCTTAGCTTGCTATTAAAATCATAAAAATCGCCCACAAAGGTTGTGGCTACATAAATCTCCCTTATTCAGCTTTATAACCCTGACAGATTTTTTCTTTTTTTTAATAAACATAAAGATAATATGCAATAGACAGTAAAAGTTAGATTAATTAAAAAAGCCATTGTAAAGCTGCTCTTACTTCATATACAGGACTACTGTGTTCACCCAACTGTTCAGACAGTTTGAGTGCTGGTGCTATTAGTAAATTTAGAAGGGGAACTGCTTCTAACAAAAATCAGTTTCAAGAGTCTCTAAAGGCAAGTGATTCTCATTACAGTAGTGCCTACATGGTGAAGAACCCAGGGAACTCATCATTGACTCCAAGATGAACATGGGCCGGCAGTGTGGGGAGGCAGTTAGGAAGGCCAACCGCACCTTGTCATGCATCCACAGATGCATCTCGAGCAGGTCAAAAGAGGTGATCCTCCCCCTCTATGCGGCACTGGTCAGGCCGCAGCTGGAGTACTGTGTCCAGTTCTGGGCGCCACACTTCAAGAGGGATGTGGACAGCATCGAGAGGGTCCAGAGGAGGGCCACTCGTATGATCAGGGGACAACAGGGCAGGCCCTATGAGGAGAGGCTGCGGGACCTGAACCTGTTCAGCCTCCAAAAGAGAAGGCTGAGGGGGGATTTTGTGGCCTGTTATAAACTAGTCAGGGGGGATCAGCAGGCATTGGGGGAGTCACTGTTCCCCCGAGCACCACCAGGAGTGACCAGGAATAACGGTCACAAGCTGGCAGAGGGTAGGTTTAGGTTAGACATCAGGAGGCGCTACTTCACGGTCAGGGCAGCTAGGGTCTGGAACCAGCTTCCAAGAGAAGTGGTGCTGGCTCCTACCCTGGGGGTGTTTAAGAGGAGGCTGGATGAACACCTTGCTGGGGCTGTTTGACCCCAGTACTCTTTCCTGCCATGGCAGGGGGGCGGACTAGATGTTCTGTTCAGGTCCCTTCTGACCCTAGAAACTATGAAACTAAGTAGTGATGCTATATACAAAGCAGGTTCAAAAGCTTAATGATACATTCTTGGCAATTGCACTGGTTGATATCTTTACAGAAATGATCCTACTGGCCACTAAAGAGGATGGCCTCTGAGAAGTGCTACTGATCTGCCACTGCTGTTGTATCTTTTTCCTTCTAGAAGTTAAAACAGTATTTGGTACTGTTAAAACAGTATTTAGTATTGTTAAATGGGAAAAGAAGAAAAGTGGTTATCATCTCTGTGAAAAAGCTTAAATTTGTCATTTAAGTATAGAATGTTCATAATAGAATCTTAATCATTATTCTCAGATGATTATCCCCATTATTTGACTGGCCTTTAGTAGCCCTAGTACGGTAAGTAAAAATGAGGGCATCTATATGTGCACTTTACTGTGGAGTTGACTAATTATCTCCACAGTAAAGCACCATTGTCTACACATGTGAAACTATTAGGCTGAAGTAAATTATCTAATTGTGCTGTAAGATAGTACTGGCAAACACAAGTACAATCCTATGACAGAGTTATTTACTCTGCCTCAATACACAGGTAGATGGTGACTGGGGGTAGCTGGGACACATGGGTGTTACAGTGTTGGGGCTAGCCTCACAACACACTGAGCCAGGGTGGAGCAGCTTTGGGTTAGCAGGCTGACCCTCCCCTTCCTTTCCACCTCCCCCCCCCGCCACGACTCTCTGCCAGCCAGGGCTGTGCTGCCACAATTCAACATGTAAATGCTGCACCCAGAAGTAATAAACTCTGGCATGAACTGTGGTAGAGTTAATTCAGGTACATTAACTGCATGTGTAAATGAGCCCAGTAAATAGAAAACCATAGAGCATGTTCTATGCAACTCATATTGTACAGTCCTATGGAGCCAAAGCGATTCTTTCACAGCTCGTGTTTCTTTTAAGCTATAGTAACATGCTGGTAAACATCTGTATAAATTACATTTCTAAACACAGGCCAGCACCATTCCAAATAGAACTCAAAGGGGGAATGTGCTTCCCCAATCTGCTTGACACAGAGCAATAATGTGTAAGCTGCATTTTCATATGTACCCTATAGAACAGGCATATAGAATACCCTATAGGCATATAGAATAATTCCTCCAGATGTTCTAAATATATATAAAGGGCTTAGTCCATCTGTCTGTGTGTGTGTCTGTCTGTAATACTCTTGGGAGGCATGGCTCCTGGCAGGGCATGGCTCGAGCCAATGGTGCATCAAGAATGCTGGTCAAGAATGGCGAGTGGAGTGTGGATCTAGTGGAGTGGGCCAGGTGGACATGGAGTGGGGACAGGTGGGTGGCACAGGGCTGGATGCAGAGCAGGAGGGGGGTGGCGCAAGGCTGGATGAGCAGGGGTGGGAAGGGTGGTGCAGGGCTGGACATGGAGCGGTGGCAGCATGGGGTGGTGGGTGGTAGTGGTGGTCACCACGTACAAGCTCCACCCCCTGCTCCTGGGAAGCTGTGGTGTGGCGGGGTGGGGTGGGGTGGGCGGTGGTGCTTTGACCCCCCCACACCCCGCCATCATTCTTTACAGGGAATTTGCTAGTTCAGTACATGCAACCGCAGCTTAACACAGTTTTGGTTAGTGCTATTTCACTATAGCACCCATTTAAAATTGATACCTGATTTCACTGAGCACTCTTCCAGTTTTGCTATAGTGCTCAGTGGAATCAGCGAGTTTTGACAGGAAGGCAGGAAGAAATGGTGGTGGCGGCAGCAGTGGCAAGTGGGGGGCATGGGCATGAGCATTGTGGAGGTGGAGAGAAGCCAGACACAGCTGAACTCAGACTGGTGGGGTGGTGGAGAGTCCCATGGTAGCCAGGGTGGGGGGGATTTTGCAGCTGGCTGGCAGCTGGGAGGGGTTTGCAGCAAGCCAGGCACATGTCAGGGAGACTGCAACCCCCACATCCCCCTGCTCCCAGCCAGCTGAAAACCGCCCCTGCTCCCAGCCAGCTGCAAACATCCACCCCGCTCCCATGAAATGCTCCACTGACCCACCAGTCTGAGTTCACCAGCCAAAGCAGCAGTGGTGGCAAGGAGTGTGGTGCCTGTGCCGGTACCCAGGGCCAGGGACAGTGGGGGCCTGCACCCAGGGTGGGGTGGCAGCAGTGCAGGGCCCAGGGCCAGGGCCAGCAGACACCCATGCCCAGACTAGCTTGACACATGGGTCCACAGTGGCCTGCAGGTGGGCGGGTAGAGGTGGTGGCAGTAAGAAGTGGTGAGTGTAGGGAACGGGCATCAGCACAGGGCCTGTGTCAATGCCAGGGGCCAGGGCCAGTGGGGACCCAAGATGGGGCAGCAGGAGTGCAGGCCCAAGCTGGCACATGGGACTAGACCAGCCAGTGGACTAGTGGAAAGAGACGGTGGTGGTGAGAAGTGGCAGTAACCAATTATATCTTGTGGCCACTGGGCCTTGAATAGCCGCTCTTGGGTGGCCTTCGCTCTGGTGGTAGACGTCAAGCTCCTTATGGACTCGTGTTGCAGACCGAGTAGAAGTCTCCACCGCCAGTTGCGTCCCTCGTTCTCTCCTGCCACGACTTGTTTTTCCTCAGTAGGCGGGACTGGTCGTCGAGTGTACTCGGTGGAACATGGTTCGCCTAGCGGTCATTCACAGGGGTCCATCATCCTTACACCCTGGCCTCACACCTCCTTTGGTGCATCGTCTGTCTGTTGGCCCCGTCCCCTCCATTGGGATAACGCCATCCAACTTGGCATCTAGGTGCTTGCGGCCTATAGCCACGTTTGGCCATGTGGGCCTACCCCTTCTCCCTCCTTGCCTCCATCCCTTCTTTCAGGGAAACACAAAAAAGGTAAACCTTCTGAGGCTTCTCCTCAGCCCCATTTCTTGGGGACACCAACACTCTCCCCCATGCCCCTTCGCACGGGGTAACTAAATAAATGTAGTAACAAAACACCGAATAATAAGCCACTTCCTGACTTGGCGGCCCCCTGCCCCCTTACTATCCTTCCCTAGACTATAGCTGGGGGCGTTGCTTTGCTCCTGACCCGTCGCCTGCAGTATTCACTCCCATCTGCCCGCTAACCTGGCTGGGACCGGCAGCGATACCCGCCCCGACTGTAAACCCCTCAGGGCTCTCCCACAGTCTTCTCCCCCTGGCGTGGCTTCCTCCTCACCCCCGTTGTCCCAACACTCCCACCTGGGTCAGCTCTGCCTCTGGCCAGTGTGCTTGTTGCTCCCTCGCTGTCCTGTGCGGGCTTCAGTCAGGGTTCTCTGCCTTACACTGCCAGCATCCACCCCTGCTTACCAGGCTCCGTGGGTCCCGTGTGGAGGATCCCTTCCACTGCCGGCAGTGACTGCAGCTCCTCTCCGGTGCTGCCCGCCTCCTCCATGGCATCAGCCACCATTTTTATATTCGCCGGCTGGCGTCTGACGCTGACATCATTGGCTGGCCATAATTGAACAAAGAGGCGGCTGACGAGCCGCGTGGGCTCTTTGTTCTGCCCCTTTTGTGCTGCATCTCGTGCTGCCGATAAGTATCCTCCATTACTTCTTTCCCTGGGATATATCTATATTTATGTTCATTCCTATGGGCAAATGGGTATCGCTTAGCATGTTTCCACTTAACCTCAGTTTTTCTGGAACCAATTAAGAGCACTAAGCAGGGGTTGCCTGTACATAGTTTTTCTGTAGGGCCTGAGTGAGGCTTTCACTTGTAGAGAGGTATATTTTTACATAGCAGCACTGGACACAGAATCAAGCCTTAGAGAGGCAGAAGGCCATAATGGAACTGGCCATCAAAGGCCCCACAGACTTGGCAAGCTTTAAACTAGGTTTGTTGGAGGATGGGGATGCAGAGATACAGGAGCTCACTTTGACGTCAAGCCAGGTGATGTGAGCAGGAACAACCCAGGTAAGTGACAAGGGCCCAGGGAAGCTTGGGAACAAGAGGGCAGCACGAACACCCATAGGAAGTGTCAAATGCCTCTACACAAATGTTAAAACTGTAGGGAATAAGCAGGAGGAACTCACCTTCCTGCTAGCCAGCAAAAACCCACACCTGGTTGGGCTTACAGAAACCTCATGGGATTCTACCCATAACTAGGCAATAGACATTGAGGGCTACAGGTTATATAGATGACATCGAGTAGGGAGAAAAGGGTGGGGGGGATATCGCTCTATGTTAAAGAGCAGTATATGTCCTCGACCAGGATGGGTTCAGAAGAGGGGCAAACTGAGATGCTCTGGGTTAGAATGCAAGGGGGTCATGGGGAATGGGACTTGATAGTGGGCATCTACTACAGACTGCCTCACTAGGGGGATAAGCTGGACCTGGAATTTTCAGCTCAGGTCAGGAAGGCTGTAAGCACAACAGATGTGGTTGTCATGCGTGACCTAAACTATCCAGATATCTCCTGGGAGAATCAGTCATCCAGGTCTGAATGCTCACACAGGTTTTTAGCCTGCATACAGGACCTCCACCTAACCCAGGAGGTACATAATCCCACCACAGGAAATGCCTTGCTGGACTTGGTCCTTGCCACAGGGGATGACTTGGTGAGGGATCCGCAGGTGCTCAACTACCTAGGCATTAGTGACCATCAGTCCTTGGGCCTGTGCTATTCAACATCTTTATCAGCGACTTGGAGGTGTGCATGAAAAGCACGATGTCCAAATTAATTGATGATGCAAAGATGTGGGGAGAAGCGGGCACACTGAAGGGGAGAGACAGAATCCAACTATAATCTACACAGGTTACAGAGGTGGACAGATGAGAATAGAATGGAATTCAACGCAGATGAGTGCAAGGTGCTGAATCTAGGGAGAAGGAATCTGCAACATACCTATAGGCTGGGGAACACCCTTCTCAACAATACAGTGAGTGAAAGGGATCTTGGAGTCATTGTTGACTCCAGGATGGACATGAGCTGCCAATGCAAGCAAGTGGTCAGCAAGGCTAACTGCACCTTGTTGTGCATCTATAGATGCATCATAAGCGGGTCCAGAGAAGTGATCCTTCCCCTCTATGCAGTGCTGGTCAGGCTGCAGTTGGAGTATTGTGTCCAGTTCTGGGCACCACATTTCAAGAGGGATGTGGCTAACCTTGAGAGGGTCCAGAGGAGGGCCACTTGCATGGTCAGGTGGCAGCAGGCCAGGCCCTATGAAGATAGACTAAAGGGCCTAAATCTATTCAGCCTCCACAAGAGAAGACTGAGAAGGGATCTGGTGGCCATCTATAAACTCACCAGGGGGGACCAGGCTCTGTTCCCCTGGGATGAGGAGCATCTGGACCTGCTGATTTATCCACCTGGGATAACCAGGAATAACGGCCACAAATTGACAGAGAATAGATTCAGGCTTGATATCAGGAGGCATTACTTTATGGTATGGGCTGCCAGGCTCTGGAATGGACTCCCAAGGGAAGTGGTGCTCTCCCCTACCTTGGGGGTCTTCAAGAGGAGGTTGGACAGATATCTGGCTGGGGTAATATGATCCCAGCACTCGTTCCTGCCCAGGGAAGGGGGTCAGACTTGATGATCTATTCAGGTCCCTTCCGACCCTGGAAATTATAAAACTATGATTCATCATATCCATGTACATGCAATAATCAGTACTTCTGGAATAGCCCATATTCCCAGAATAGCCTTACTGGTGACAGATTAGAGTGCTATTCCTTGTGGCTGTGTCAGGGTTGACTATGTAGTTTTACTAATAGCTTATACAAATCCATTGTCTACGATGATTAGGATAGCAATGATCCTGCCTCTGCCGGGGAGTTAGACTAGATGACCTCCAAAGGTCTCTTTCTTCCAGCCCTACTTTTCTGTGATTTTATCCCTGCCTCACTGGGTAAATTCATCTCTTTTAAAGCTAACTCTTTTTCTGTAGTTTAAAGTGATGGCTTTAAATTAGATTTAAGGGGAAATGGAGATCAAAGACCTGAGTTAAGTAGGGAAGTGGGTGACCTGGAACAAAAGCAAGCAAAAGGGGGGGGCCTTCTCATTCTTCCTGACATAGAAGGGCAATTGGCTGGTCACATCATGTGTCTGTATACAAATGCACAGAGCTTGGAAACAAGCAAGAAAAACTGGAAATCCTTGCACAGTCCTGAAACATGATTGGAATAACAGACTTGGTGGGATAGCTCTCATGATTGAAGCACACTCATGGATGGGTATAGACTGTTCAGGAAAAGGAGGAGGAGTTCCAAAATGCACCTGCTCAGAGCTCCAGTATGAACATTAGAGATACGCCTGTCTAAAATATCTTATATTAGGGTCAGAAGGGAGAGCAATACGGGTGATGTCCTGGTGGTGTCTGCTATAAACCATCAAAGCAGCAGAATGTGGTGAATGAGGCTTTCTTCAAATAGCTTGTGCAATTTTCCTTACCACAGGCCCTGGTTCTTATAGGGCACTTCAATTACCCTGACATCTGCTAGGAGAGTGACACAGCAATGCACAGGCAATCAAAGAAGTTTTTGGAGAGTGCTGGGGACAACTTCCTGGTGCAAGCATTGGAGCAACCAACTAGGAGCCATGCTGTTTTTGACCTGCCACTCACAAAGAGGTAAGAATTGTTGGGGAATGTAGTAGTGGATGGAAACTTGGGCAGCAGCAGCCATGAGATGATCAAGTTCAGGATCCTGAGGAAAGGAGGGAAGGAGAGCAACAGAGTACAGACCACAGACTTCAGAAAAGCAGACTCTTACTCATTGAGGGAACTGATGGGAAGGATTCCCTGAAAGGCCAGTTTGAGAGGGAGAGGAGTCCATTAGAGCTGGCTGTACTTCAAAGAAACCTTACTGAGATGCAGAAACAAACCATCCCAATGTGCAGGAAAGCTAACAAGTATGGCAGAAGACCAACTTAGCTTAGAAGGGAACTATTAAGTGAGTTAAAACACAAAAAGGAAGCTTATAAGTAGAAACTTACACAAACAACTAGGGAGGAGTATAGAAGTATTACTCAGGCATGCAGGGATGAAATCAGGAAGGCCAAAGCACAGTTGGAGTTGCAGCTAGTAAGTGATGTGAAGGATAACAAGAACAGACTGTTTCTACAGTCTATATGTCAGCAACAAAAGGAAGATCAGGGAAAGCGTAGGTCCTTTACTAAAGCGGGGAGGTAACCTAGTGATGGGGGATGCAGAAGAGGCTGAAGTACTCAATGCCTTTTTCATCTCAGTTTTCACAGGCAAGGTCAGCTCCCAGACTACTGCACCTAGCACCACAGTTTGGAGAGGAGGTTGTGAGAGAGCCCCGGTCCCAGGTTGCCCCGGTGCGAGACAGCCCCAACCCCAGGCACCTCCAGGAACTGTAAATCCGGCCTGGCCGCGCGTGGGAAGGTGTGGCAGCGGCGAGACTCAGGGTGAGATCGAGCCCCAACCGCCAAGTGGGTTTGGCTCGGGGGAGGCGAGCCCCACGCGGTGCCTCGTGGCATCTGCCCTAATTGCCTTCCCCAGGTGCACCAGGGTGCCAGCGAGCTCAAAAACAGCGCCAGTGCAGGGAGGAGGAGGACCAGAAGAGCCGGGGGACGAGCAGAGCCCCGGTGGAAGCTCAGAGCAGCGGAGGACGGCTGGCCCACGTCCTGTGGGAGTGTTCTGGAGCAAGGGTAGGGCCCCACAGGGGCAGGACACGAGGGGCGAAAGGCCCCGAGGGCCATTCAAAGGACTCTGAAGGCTGGGGGGGGAAGTTGCCTTCACCCCAGCACCGGCCAGAGCGCCGGGCAGCCAGAGGCGGTAGGTTGCGGACCCAGGCTGCTGGGCGCGGTGCAGGGGGCAGAGCCTCACTAGGTAACAGGGGCTCTAGCCTCAAACTGTGAACTCCAACAGGGGAACAAAGGTCTCCAGAAGGAGACAGATGGGACTCAAAAGGAAAACCGGAGCCAGCCCCGGCCAGGAGTTGCCAGAGCGGCTCACGGGACGCTAACTGTACATTTTTGCTTTTGAGGAGTTGTCCACCCCAGCGGACGAGGGGAAAGGTGGGCAACCCGGACTTACTCACGGAGGCCCAGGCGAGGGTGTAGGGGAGGCAGGAGCCCTCAAGGACCCAAACCAGACCGGATGGGAGGTCCCGCTTTTGGACGTGTACAAGCCAGGGAATTCACTGAACCAAAGGAAAACAACATCAAAGTCATGGCAGGCGGACCTGGCGGGAGCATACCCGGAGCGGGGGCCACACCAGGGAGGTAGAGCGAGCCTACAATGATACACGGGCACCCGTACCAGCACCAGCAAGGTCAGACCCGCAGACAGGGCACCCGTACCAGCACCAGCGAGGCCGGACCCGCGGACATTTGGTGCATTGGCCGGGAAACAACAACGGCCGGTTAGGCACATGTCGCCCCTGCGATGGAGCACCAAGTGGCTGGAGAGATCGGCGACCCGATGCACCAGCTACTCAGTGGGGTAGTGCAGCTGCTGCAACAACAACAGCAACAGGCCATAAGGCAGACCACCCTGCAGGAGCACTGGGTGCAACAACAGATGGGGACGACACAGGGTGGCATAGAGTGGCGCATGCCCAAGATGATGACAGAGGATGACCCGGAAGCGTTCCTCAAAATTTTTGAAAGAGCAGCCAGAGCATCGGGACTAGACAAGACGAAATGGGCCAGCCATCTCAGCGTCCTACTGATTGGGCAAGCCCAGGCGGCCTACAGGGCCATGTCTAGGAGCGACGCTATGGACTACGAAATGGTGAAGGGGGAGATCCTACGCAGATTGGATATCACGCCGGAGAGGCATCGGCAGGCCTTCCGAGACAAGAAGCCGGCGGAGGTAAGGACCCCCCGTATACTATGGCAGATGCTGGCGGACTTACTGGGAAAATGGCTCAGGCCTGAGACTACCCCCAAGGAACAGATATTAGATCTGGTCCTAATGGAGCAATTTATCTATGATCTGGAGGAGGAAACCCGAAACTGGGTACGGTGCCATTGCCCCACCTCCTCCCGGGAGGCCCTTCAGTGGGCGGAACAATTCAATACTGCTCAGGGGGAGCGGTGCCGGACAGGCGGCCCAAAGATGCCAGAGCTGACAAGGAGGCGGGTGACCGACAGTAAGGCGGGGAAGAGAGGGGGCGGACAAGGCCCCACCTGTTTTACCTGCGGGGGAAAGGGGCATTTCGCGAGAAACTGCCCACAGGGAACGAGACAGGACCCCTTTAGGGACAAGTACCACCAGGAGCACCATCCAGTCCCTGAAGGGGCGCCAGACCCTGAAGCAATGGACTGTGGGGAGGCCAGCCACCACCCAGCCCCCATCCAGCCTTTGCCCCAGGTGTAGGCATGGGTAGAGGGAGTCCCCATCCAGGCTGTCGTGGACACCGGGTGTACCCAGTCCCTGGTCAGACTCTCGATGGTTAGGTGGAAACGGGCACCCCGCGGATAGAGATAAGGAACAGACTGCTGTATAGGGTGAAGCGGGGAAGGCGAGAGGGAGAAGAGACAGCGCAGTTAATAATCCCGCGGGCTTTCTGGGATCAGCTCCTGTGGCTGGTGCACAAACATCCCCTGGGAGGACACCTGGGGAGGGATAAAACGGAGGCCCGCCTGACCTGCTGGTGTTTTTGGCCCCATCTTTACGAAGACGTGGAGGAGTACTGTCACTCGTGCCACGCCTGCCAAAAGGTTACCCCTAACCGGCCACAGAGGGCACCACTAGAGCCCATCCCAGTGGTGCGGGAAGCGTTTTCGCGAGTAGCGCTGGACGTGGTGGGCCCACTCCCAAAGAGCATAGGTGGACACCAGTACATTCTGGTGTTAATTGATTACACTACCAGGTTCCCCAAGGCTTTTCCCCTGAGGGTGGTGACTGCCACTAAAGTAGCTGAGTCATTGATGCAATGGGTCGCCCTGTTTGGGATTCCCCAAGAAATAGTGACTGATCAGGGGTCCAACTTTATGTCTGCGGTCCTAAAGGCTTTTTGTAAGGTGCTGCAGATTAAGCACCTACGGACTACGGTCTACCACCCGCAAACCAACGAGCTGGTGGAGCGGTTTAACGGGACCCTAAAGGGGATGTTGAGGCGATGTACACAGGAAGAGCCCCGTAAGTGGAGCCTTATGATCCCACCCCTGCTATTTGCGGTAAGGGACGTGCCCCAGGCCTCCCTCGGTTTCTCCCCCTTTGAGCTAATGTTTGGGCATCGGCCCCGTAGCCTGCTAGACGTCCAGCGGGAGGAGTGGGAGGCAGGGCCTGAGCGCAGAGGCAGAATGAGGGAGTATGCGCAAGAGATTCGAAACCGGCTGCAAGCGGCCCAGGAGATTGCACGGGGTAATTTAGAGCAGGCCCAAGCATGCCAAAAGGAGCGCTATGATAGGAGGGCACAATCCCGAGACTTGAGGATAGGACAGAAGGTGCTACTGATGTTACCCAACACCGCGGATAAGTTCGCCGCGCAGTGGCAAGGCCCCTTCTCAGTCACCAGGAAGGTGGGGCCAGTGGACTATGAGATCCTGTGCCCCGGGGCCAAAAAGGAGCACCAGATCTTTCATGTTAATCTGCTGAAAGAGTGGAATGAACTGGAGGGACTCCTAGTCTCACCGCACCAGAGCCTGGCGACGTACCAATAGGGACACATCTCAGTCCACCCCAGCGGCAGCAGATGACGGAGTTAGTGCACGAGTTCCAAGACATCTTCACCGAACGCCCTGGGAGGGCACGCAATGTAGAGCACCAGATTGTTACCAAGGAGGGGTGAATAGTGAGAGAGCGGTGGCAGCGTATCCCATATCATAAGTGCCCGCTAGTCGAGAAGGAAGTCAGGATGATGTTGGAGCAAGGGATCATAATTCCCTCGCGGAGCCCCTGACGCAGCCCGATAGTACCAGTGGAAAAGCCAGACGGCAGCCTACGGCTGTGCATAGACTTCCAGAGGCTGAACGAGTTTACCCAGTTCAACGCCTTCCCGATGCCGCATGTAAGCGAGCTAGTGGAGGACATCGGTCAGGCCAAATATATCTCGACACTTGATTTGTCGAAGGGATACTGGCAAATCCCTCTGCGAAAGGAAGATCAGTGCAAAATGGCCTTTGGGACACCGTGGAGCCTCTTTGAATTCAAGCGTATGCCCTTTGGGCTTAACGGAGTGGCCGCGACTTTCCAAAGGCTCATGGACTGGGTCTTAGTGCCTCACCAAAAGTATGCTGCGGCCTACATTGATGATATTATCATATATACAGACACTTGGGAGCAACATCGGCGGGCCCTGCGAGCGGTCCTGCTAGAGCTGAGGCAAGTCGGACTGATGGCGAACCCAAAAAAATGCGGGTTGGGTAAGCGTGAGACCAAGTACCTCGGGTTTCTAGTCAGGCAGGGTCATGTTCGGCCTCTGACGGACAAAGTGGCAGCCATCAGGGACTATGAGGCGCCAGCCACGAAGAAGCAGATGAGGGCGTTCTTGGGGTTGGCGAGTTACTACCGGCGCTTTACTCCCCATTTCGCGGAAATCGCGGCGCCACTGGTAGAAACCACCAAAGGCCAGCAGTCAGGAGTGATCGAGTGGACCCACCAACGACGAAAGGCCTTTGCGGAGGTAAGACAAGCCCCGTGTCAGGAGGTGGTCCTGCATACCCCCAATTTTGCTATCCCATTCACTTTGCAGACGGACGCATCAGCAACCGCTCTGGGGGCGGTCCTCTCGCAAGAAGTGGACAGGGCGGAGCGACCTGTTGCCTACGCCAGCCGGAAGTTAAACGACCCAGAAACCAGGTACTCCACCATAGAGCGAGAGTGTTTGGCGATAAAGTGGGGGGTGGAGTATTTCCAATATTACCTGCTGGGCTGCGAATTCAGACTGGTGACAGATCACGTGCCCCTGAGGTGGCTACACACCACCAAGACTGACAATGCGCGTATTATGCATTGGGCCCTAGCCCTTCAACCATACCGCTTCTCAGTGGCCTACAGGCCGGGTAAGGCAAATACGGTTGCAGACTTTCTATTCCGATGCAAAGAAGCAACGGCGGTAAGAGGTCGGGAACAAATGGATGTGACAAGAAAAGTGGGAAGAGCGCCTAACGGCGTGTTAAGGGGCGGGGTGTGTGAGAGAGCCCTGGCCCCAGGCCGCCCCAGTGTGAGACAGCCCCAACCCCAGGCAGCTCCAGGAGCGGTAAATCTGGCCCGGCCACACGTGGAAAGGTGCGGCAGCAGCTAGACTCAGGGCGAGATCGCGCCCCAACCGCCGAGTGGGTTTGGCTCGGGGGGGGGGGGCGAGCCCCACGCGGTGCCTCGTGGCACCTGCCCTAATTGTGAGAGAGCCCCGGCCCCAGGTCGCCCCGGTGCGAGACAGCCCCAACCCCAGGCACCTCCAGGAACTGTAAATCCGGCCTGGCCGCGCGTGGGAAGGTGTGGCAGCGGCGAGACTCAGGGTGAGATCGAGCCCCAACCGCCGAGTGGGTTTGGCTCGGGGGGGGCGAGCCCCACGCGGTGCCTCATGGCATCTGCCCTAATTGCCTTCCCCAGGTGCACCAGGGTGCCGGCGAGCTCAAAAACGGCGCCGGCGCAGGGAGGAGGACCAGAAGAGCCGGGGGAGGAGCAGAGCCCCAGCGGAAGCTCAGAGCGCCAGAGGACAGCTGGCCCGCGTCCTGTGAGAGTGTTCTGGAGCAAGGGTAGGGCCCTGCAGGGGCAGGACACGAGGGGCGAAAGGCCCCGAGGGCCATTCAAAGGACTCTGAAGGCTGGGAGGGGAAGTTGCCCTCACCCCAGCACCGGCCGGAGCGCCGGGCAGCCAGAGGCGGTAGGTTGCGGACCCAGGCTGCGAGGCACGGTGCAGGGGGCAGAGCCTCACTAGGTAACAGGGGCTCTAGCCTCAAACTGTGAACCCCAACAAGGGAACGAAGGTCTCCAGAAGGAGGCAGATGGGACTCAAAAGGAAAACCGGAGCCAGCCCCGGCCAGGAGTTGCCAGAGCGGCTCACGGGACGCTAACTGTACATTTTTGCTTTTGAGGAGTTGTCCACCCCAGCGGACGAGGGGAAAGGTGGGCAACCCGGACTTACTCACGGAGGCCCGGGCGAGGGTGTAGGGGAGGCAGGAGCCCTCAAGGACCCAAACCAGACCGGACGGGAGGTCCCGCTTTTGGACGTGTACAAGCCAGGGAATTCACTGAACCAAAGGAAAACAACATCGAAGTCATGGCAGGCAGACCTGGCGGGAGCATACCCGGAGCGGGGGCCACACCAGGGAGGTAGAGCGAGCCTACAATGATACACGGGCACCCGTACCAGCACCAGCGAGGTCGGACCCGCGGACAGGGCACCCGTACCAGCACCAGCGAGGCCGGACCCGCGGACAGAGGTGAGCAGCCAACAGTGATGAAAAAACAGGTTAGGGACTACTTAGAAAAGCTGGACATGTACAAGTCAATGGGGCCAGATGGAATGCACCTGAGGCTGTTGAGGGAGTTGGCCTATGTGATTGCAGAACTGCTGCCCATCATCTTTGAAAGCTTATGGTGATCAGGAGAGGTAGTGGACTATTAGAAAAGGGCAAACATAGTGCCCATCTTTAAGAAAGACAAGGAGGAGAATCTGGAGAACTACAGACCAGTCAGCTTCACCTCAGTCCCTAGAAAAATAATGAAGCAGGTCCTCAAGGAATCCATTTCTAAGGACTTGGAAGAGAAGCATGGATTCACCGAGGGCAAGTCATGCCTGGCTGACCTGATTACCTTCTATGATGATATGACTGACTTTCTGGATGTGGGGAGACCAGTGGATGTGGTATAGCTTGATCTTAGCAAGGATTTGACACCATTCCCCACAAGCAAGCTAAGGAAGTACAGATTGAATGAATGGACTTTAAGATGGATAGAAAATTGGCTAGATCATTGGGCTCAGAGGGTAGTAGTCAAAGGCTCAATGTCTAGTCGGCAGCCAGTATTAAGTGGAGTGCCTCAGGGGTTGATCCTGGGGCTGGTTGTGTTCAATATTTTCATCAATGACCTGGAAGATGGGACAGAGTGCACCTTCAGCAAGTGTGCAGATGATACCACGCTTGAGGGAGTAGTAGATACATTGGAGGATAGGGCTAGGATTCAGACACTTCAAAAAAATTGGAAGATTAAAACAAAGGAATTATCATGAAGTTCAATAAAGACAAGTGCAAAGTCCTACACTTAGGACAGAAAAATCCCAGCACCAATAGGCTGGGGACCAATTGGCTAAGCAGCAGCTCTGCAGAAGAGGACATGGGCGTTACAGTGTACAATAAGATGGATATGAGTCAGCAGTGTGTCACTGTTCCCAAAAAGGCTAGCAGCATAGTGGGCTGCATTAGTAGGAGTGCTGCCAGCATATCAAGGGAAGTGATTCTTTCCCGCCATTCAGCACTGGTAAGACCACATCTGGAGCACTGAGTCCAGTTTTGCCCCCCTCCCCCGCAACTACAGAAAGGATGTGGACAAGTTGGAGAGTGGAGATCAGTGAAAACCATTAGGGGGCTGGGGCACATGACTTCTAAAGAGAAGCTAAGGAAACTGGACTTATTTAGTCTGCAGAAGAGAAGACTGAGGGGGGGATTTAAGCCTTCAACTACCTGAAGGGTGGTTCCACAGAGGATGGAGCAAAACTGTTCTCAGTGGTGGCAGATAACAGAACAAGGAACAATAGTCTCAAGTTGCAGCAAGGGAAGGTTAGGTTAGATATTAGGAAAAAGTCTGTCACTAGGAGGGTAATAACATACTGAACAGTTTACCCAAAGAGGTTGTGGACTCTCCATCCTTGGAGATTTTTAAGGTCTGGCTAAACAAAGCCTTGGCTGGGATGAACTAGTTGGGGTTGGTCCAGCTTTGAGCAGGGGGCTGAACTAAATGATCTCATGGGCTAAGTACAGACAGTCAAAAACCCCAAGGCTGAATTGATTCCATCTTCACAGGTTAGTCTTAACTGCACAGGTTGAACTGATAAGCAAGTGAACAGATATTCTCTTTTGATTCTGGAAATGCAGCCACATGTCTGCAGTGGCACATGCTAAAACACACATGCTAGAGCACACCTCCCTGCTCAGCTTGGGTCATATGATCCCAGTATTCTCTCCTGTCTAGTTGGACTTGAAAATCTACTTAGGTCCCTTCTGACCCTACGTCTATGAATCTATGATACTACATTCAACCAGGTTTATCTCAGACTGGTTTCAGCCATTTTCAAACTGGTTCATGTATCCGAACATCTGTTCTGTTACAGGTTTAAACCAGTTTCTGATCACTTAAATGGGTTTATGTTTAATGCCTGTCCTTAGCTCTCCAGTCTGTCATTTAACATACTCTATTTTTGCTATTTTCCTAGGAAACAATGCATGTAATTGCTAAAATATTCTGATATAATTACATATACATGTAATATACTTGACAGATGTAACCTAAAATGGAATTTTTAAACCAAACATTATACCAATCTGATTTGTTTTACAGTGAAAGTGAACCATGGCTTAAATACATTTTTAATGACTCTCTTATATGCTGACTTGTTTAGTTAATAAAGCCAAAAGCACTGTTCCTTCAGTTACTACTCAGTTTCTTATGTTATTTTCTTCTAATAATACAAAATAGATTACATTAATAATAAAATGTGTATTCTAATTCTAAATACAAATACACAGGTTTTACATACTTTGTGTGCTCATTTATATTCTCTGACATGTGTGGGGTAGACTCTGCCTATTTAAACAGGATGCAGTGTTATTTCAAACAAGACCAGCACTAAGAAATGTTTTATCGGGACCTTCTACATGTTCACATTAAAAGTAGATAGAAACCAGATACAGAGTTATACATCTTCAAGCTCTAACTTTATAGCTGGTTGGCTATTTTTATAGCTGGATAGTGATTTTTGTTGTTTCATAATTACTCTGCAAGTATGGCTGATCTAAATTTATTGTGCAATTAATCAGTAAATTGTGTGATAATTACTTTGCACTTGAGGACTGCCTTCCTTTGCACATGGCCTTTTGTAATAGATTCCATTGGGATAGGGAAATGCTATAATAATTTAAAATTCTAACAACTTCTCCTGTAATGTACCAACATGTTTAAACCACGTGTTCTTAGAGAAGAAATAAAAGCTACTCCTTATTAAATAGAATACATAGAGGGATTTAGTTAAAAACAGAAGAATTCAGATTTAAGATTCCTGGTATATACCGATTTGTCTGTCTTAACACAACGTCTTGAACAGCTTCTTTTAAATAACTGAATTACTTTGTTTGGTTCCTCAAGGCTTAATATTACTCACATTTGCCTATTGATAAACTGTTTAGGTCATGTGTCACATTTCACATGATATGTAAGCCCCAAGTGACTCTCTCTATATATAGCGAGAAAGAGTGTGGGGGGGAGGGTGCGTTGGACATCATTTAATCATGGAAAAATGTAGATTTTGGTTCACTTTTTTTATCTGAATATTGGGGATTTTTTAAATTTTTTTTTGTTTTAATCAGAGAATGACTCCTGGTCATTACCTCATAGAGGTCAAAAGGTCAGCACTTCCAAAATCTTCTGAGCATTGTATACACTGGGCATGTGCAAACATTATTCTATTTGCTTTACCATTATTCTAGTAAAGTAAGCTAAGCAAATTTACTAATCAGGTCAAGGATGAGTCACTTGGGGCTTACAAATCATGGGAAATGTCACACATGACGTAAACAGTTTATCAATAGGTAAATGTGAGTAATATTAACAATATATATGGGGGGGTGCATTGGGCATCATTTAATCATGGAAAAATGTGGATTTTGGGTTATTTTTTTATCCAAATATTGGGGATTTTATTTCTTTGTCAGAGAAAACCAGGACCCCTGGTAATGACCCAATTTTGGCATGAGGGGCATGCGCAGATAAAATGTTGATTATATAATAAGGTTCATGCCAACATTGATGTGAGACCATCTGGAATTGTTACACTGATTTTGAGGTAATAAAAGATATGATTGGTTTGTATGTTGATTGCCAGATGATTGATGGCCCTCTTGAGAGAATGATTGGATAGTGAATGATTGATAGTACTGGTGTGAGCAAATCACTTAAAAGGAGACATGAGACGTGTGAATCTTGATTTCCATGATTCGGATGAGACTGGGTTTGTGACTGTAAAGGTTTGTGAGGTTGTGAGATGAGTCACACGCCTGAGTATTGCTTGAGGTGTAAGAAGGTGCATAGTATAGAGTGGTTTGCATGCCTCGCATGCAGGAGAAGCAAGAAACGCAGCCACATGCCTGAAATGGCTCAGGCCAGAAGCTGGGGGGAGGAGGGTGCTAGAACACAGCTTTTTGGCTGTGTGTTCACTTCCTCTTCCTGCAGCCCCTGAGGTCTGTGGGATTTGAAGTCCAGTATTATAGCAGCAGGACTCCGCAGGGTTGCTCATCACTTCTTGTTCCTGCTTCCAGGTGTCTTTGAGATTTGTAGTCCTGGGGGAAGGGATGTTTAACCCCCCCTTGCTGGCCCCAGACCCCAGCAAGGGTTTGCCTGGGGGAGTCAGTCCCCTCCCCTCTGCAGACTGGGCTGCATTCCCAGCCAGGCTTGTATCCCCCCACCAACCCCCACACTCCCTTATTAACCAGCCCTCACTGGTCTAGCTAAGAAGCAGAGAGGCAGGGCCAGCCCTGGTGTCTAGAGCAGGCAGCACAGTCCAGCCAAAGGCTGCAAAATGCTGGGATACAGGGGGGCTGTGATTTAACTTGAACCAGGAAGGGGTCTGGGACAGAAGTTTCATAAACCAGTTTGACTCAAATCAGTTAGGTCTGATACTACATTCAACCAGGTTTATCTTAAACCATTTTAATCCATTTTGAATCTGGTTTATGTGCACTAAGCTTCTGTTCTGTTACAGGTTTATACCAGTTTCTGATCACTGAAATTGGTTTATGTGTAACTTCTGTCCCTAACCTAAGCAGTAACAGGCTAGCAATGAGGACTTGCTCTCTCACCAGGAATTGTCACCTCAACAATAGGGTAACATATCACCCTCCCTGTTGAAAAGAGCAAACTCTCTGAAGAGAGAGAGAGAAAGCTCTGGGGATTGGGTGGGGCGACAGAGAGCTTAGTTTACTTGTAGTGCAGTACTGTCTATGTCTGCAGCAGTTGTCACTGAGATGGTTACATGGTTGACAGTGGAGTGAGACAGTGATTTACTTTTTATTTGTTCATTGCTGTTCTTGTTGTTTGTTAGCTGTGTATTTCTTGTTCACTTGGTATGTTAATTATTTGTTCTCTTTAATAATATAGTCTTGTTGTTTTAAACAGTATTTGGAGTCTGATTTTTTTTATTTATAACATTAGCTTAGGCCCTGATAGTAAGGCAATAATTTGATGGGAGGATTAGCACCCACCACTTTTCATTAAGAATGATTTCCTAGCCAGGATAACTTGCATAATTGATTGTATCATTTGCATAACTGCCCTTAACAGATTCACCAATTCTTTTGAAATCCTTTGTCCATCTATAAGATGTTTTACTAATTTGTTATTCAATAAAACAGTGCTCACTACTGTTTTGGGAAATGATCTACTTAATTTCTCTCCAAGGGCAGATTCACTCTTAAAGATGTAGGACCAGATCTTATTCCATCTTTTCAGAGTCATAGATCACAACCCTGACATGGGGAAGAAGATTATGTGCTGTCCTTAGACCTTGAAAGCAATGTCAGCTGAAGTTTTGTACTCCTGGTAGGGTCACCCATTGCAGCAAGATTGAGAGTGAGATTCCCAGACAAATATCAATCCAAAAATAAAAGTCTTCAGTGGCACAGCAGGCACATAAAGAATACTTCACACTGACAGCACAGGCAGATGAAGGCTGAAACCTTCAGTTGTCTAGTATTCCCTTGCCATCAGATTAAGGTTTCCTTACTGAGAAGTATCACGTGGTTGCTAATTATATTAAACCATACTGAAAGAAGATATCTGCACTATGCCGGACAACCCAAAAAGTAATCAACTGAAGCAAAAAAACAGAATTCATGGCCAGAGAACTTGCACAATTTGATACTGACATTGTTATAGTTAGTGAGACCAGACACAAAGGAGAGCAGGAGCTCACAGAGCACAGTGATGGCTACCATCATTTTTGGAAAGGAAAAGTCAAAATAATTAGACATATCCACAGCACTGGTTTTGTTATCAACACCAAAATTGTTACTCAGATGCCAGAATGTCTGGATGGCATCAAGTGCCTCATGACCCTTCATCTTCCACTCGCAAACAGACAAAATGCAAGTCATCATCAGTGCATATACCCAGACCCTTGATGCAGATGGTGAAACAAAATAATTGTATTCTAAACTTGAGCAAGTCCTGTCATCCATGTCACCAGAGCTATGACTGATGCACACAACTGTTAGATGGATCATCATAGGATATGTTCCATCATGTCCATTCATCTCATTCCAAAATAATGTAAACAAAACAAACAATGAAGAAAGAGGTTCAATATCAAGTGCTTGAAAGACCTGCTAAAAGCGATTAACTCCAACAGTGTCTCTGTGAAAAACTCTGACTTCCTTGTTAACATTGACACCACTGACCACTGGGAAGTCTGAAGAAAGGCAGTGATGAGGTGTGCAAAGAATCTCTAGGTTCTTCCCCAAAGGAACATCAGGACTGGTTTGATGAGAATGATAGGGAAATTCAAGATCTCACTAACAAAAAAAAATAAGTGCCTTCAAAAATTGTCAGAATTACATCAACTCTAAACAGAAGTAAGACATTTATCACCACATAAAATGTGAGAGCAAAAAAACAAGGGGTGGGAGGACAAAGCAAAAGAGATTGAACAGTTTGGAGACAGCCACAACATGCATAATTTCTTCAGTGCAGTCAAAGCTATGTATGGGCCAAGAACACCAAAAGTCATCACTCTAAGGTCTAAGGATAGAATAATACTCCTTAAAGACAGCTCCAACATCAATGCATCATGGAAGGAGCACTCTCAAAAGCTCCTGAACCAAAATTCTAATGCTGAAAAAATACCATCTAAACCATTCCACAACATCCCATTAATGACTTCCATACAATCATACAAAATAAAGGTTGCAAGGGCCCTCAGGAGGCCATATAGTCTAACCCCATTCTCAAAGCAGGACCAGCCCCAACTAGATCGTTACAGCCACGGCTTTGTCAAGCTGGGCCTTAAAAACCTACAAAGATGGAGATTCAACCACCTGTCTAGGCAATCTGTTCCAGTGCTTCACCACCCTCTTAGAGATAAAGTTTTTCCTAATATCCAGCCTAAGCCCTGTTTGCTGCAACTTGAGACTATTGCTTCTTATTAAATCCCCGCTTAGTCATCTCTTCTCCAGACTAAATAAGACCAGTTCCCTCAGCTTTTCCTTAGAAGACATGAGCCCCAGCCCCCTTACCATTTCCGTTGCTCTCCACTGGACTTTCTCCAACTGGTCTACTTCCTTTCTACAGTGGGGGGCTCAAAACTGGACACAGTACTCCAGATGCGGCCTCACCAGTGCAGAATAGAGCAGAATAATTACTTCCTTCAATGTCCCGGCACCGCTCCTACTCATGCAGCCCAGTACGCCATTAGCCTTCTTGGCAACAAGGGTAAACTGCTAACTTATATCCAGTTTATTGTCCAGTGTAACCCCTAGATCCTTTTCTGCAGAGCTGTTGCTTAGCCAGTCGGTCCCCATGTTGTAGTGGTGCATGGCATTCTTCCATCCCTAATGCAGGACTTTTCACTTGTCCTTGTGTCACAGAGCACACAGGTGCCCTGCTCCTTACAGCAAGATCAGCCCAGGAGAGAGCCCTAGCAGGGAGTGGGTAGACCAGTTGCTAGTTACCAGGGCAGCCAGGTTCACAGGTGCTGGTTGCTAGAGTAACTGCTGGGGAGTCAGCTAACAGGAAGGGGCAGGGCCTGGCACATATAAACCCCAGGAGCGGGGCCAGGACAGCAGTGCTTTGCTGGCAGCTATGGGAGAAGGAACTCTGCCATGAGGCAAGAGGAGTGGAGAAGCCTGACATACCGAGCAGCTCCTGCCTGCTGTTACGTGTGGAGAATTCCCTGGTAGGGATTGAATGAGACTTTTCATTATAGCTCAGGGGCTTGAGTTTTTATTTGTAGTTTCGTAAGACTGGAGGACCGGGTGAGGCTATTAGGAGTTGGAGGAGGCCTCATAGGGGCTCCACAGTAGCATGGAGACTCTGGCGCCAGAGAGGGCGCGGCAGTTTGACGTGCACTGACCCCAGCCCCAGAGAGAGGGCTGTGAGGAGCAAGATGCCCCAGAGCAAGGCGGTAATGAGAAGCCCCAGGGCAAGGGTCACGAGGAGCGAGAAGCCCCAGGGCGAGGGGGCGATGAGAAGCCCCAGGGCGAGGGGGCAGCAGAGCACCAGGAAAGCACGGGATGAGACAGAGCAGTGGAAGGCCAGGGAAGTCAAAGAGAGGGCCAAATTTTAGCAGGGCCCAGGTCAAAACCACGTCAGTACCATCTGTGAGGCTTGGGCTGCGTTGCAGCAGAGGAAAAGGAGCCGCAGATAGTGCCCCCTGGCACCAGGGCAAAAACAATGGGCAGCCTCCCACTAATTACATGTATTAATTAATCAATTAAGATCAAGGCATGGCAGGTGAGTAAGCAGGCAGTTGGCCCATAACAGGAGGGTGGAGCCACTGACAGAAAGGCTCTAGTAGAAGTACTCCTGTCACACCTTGTTAAACCTCATGAGATTTCTTTTGGCCCAATCCTCCAATTTATCTAGTTCACTCTGAGTCCTAGCTCTAACCTCCAGTGTATCTACTATACCCCCCAGCTTGGTGTCAACAGCAAACTTGCTGAGGGTGCAATCCATTCCATCATCTGGATTGTTAATGAAGATATTGAATAAAACTGGCCCCAGGACCAATCCCTGGGGCACTCCACTTGATACTGGCTACCAGCTAGACATTGAGCCATTGATTATTACTTGTTGAGCCCAATAATCTAGCCAGCTTTCTATTCACCTTACAGTACATTCATCCAACCCATATTTCCTCAGCTTGCTTGCAAGAATGCTGTGGGAGATGGTATAAAAAGCCTTGTTAAAGTCAATGTATATTACATCCACTACTTTCCCCGCATCCACAGAGCCAGTTAGCTAATCACAGATGGCAATCAGGTTGGTCAGGCATGACTTACTTTGCAGATCCACAAACTTATCAAGGGGCTTTGAAAGCCATTAAGCAGATGAAGAACAACAAAGCATGTTAACCTGATGGAACACCAGATTAAATTTATAAGCAAGGTGGGGGGAAAAAAGCTCTCTCACCATCTACACATCATTATTAAGAAAATCTGGAAATGTGAATGGATTCCTGGTGACTTGAGACATGTTAGAATTATTACCGTATTCAAGAAAGGAGATGGATCAGATTGGAGCAGTTAACATGGAATTGCACTGTCCATAACTGGGAAGATCCTCATCTGTACACCCCTCAATGAACTCACTTTCCTCACTGAGGAAATTATACTTAAGTCCCAATGTGGTTTCAGACTACTCAGAGGTACAGTAGATATGATCTTTGTTACTACAGAGCTGTAGGAAAGGTGCCAGGACCAACACTGAGATCTTTACATGGCCTTCATTGACCTGACATAAGGCCTTTGATTCAATCAACAGAGGGGGCCTATGGACAATCCTAATGTTATATGGATGTCTACCAAAAATTGTTACCGTTATCAGATTCTTTCACATGACAGCAACCATCTTAACCAATGGCTCAGAAATCGAGCCATCCACCATTAGAACTGGAGTCAAGTAAGAACGTGTGATTGCACTAACACTCTTTTCCATCTATATAACAGCAATTTCACATCTCATTGCTGATAGACTTCCATCTGGAATTAGCATCCAGTATCACATGGATGGAAATCTCTCTAATATCAACAAGTTATGTTCCAAATCCAAGATAGCCAACACTTCCATTATTCACCTTCCATATGCTGATTGCGTCATGTGGGCCCACTCAAGTGAAGAGCTCCAGATTACTCTTAATTGCTTCTGTGAAGCATATGAAATGCCTGGACTTGCTGTCAACTTTACAACAAACAAATACATTACCAATTGACTCCAAACCAACCAGCTGCTCCTCCAGATGTTGCTATTAGAGGACCACCCTTATTTGATGTTGAGTATTTTCCATACCTGGGTAGATACCTTTCCCAAAAAAAGTAAACATAAACAATGATATTAAACTCCAAATAAAATCTTCTAGGGCTGCTTTTGGATGTCACCAAACTTGTGTTTATGATAATTGTGATATTAGAACCCAAATCAAACTTCTCATTTACCAGGCTGTTGTTATCCTTACCTTGCTGTACACCTGTGAAACTTGGATGATGTATCAGAAACACCTGAAAGCTTTGGAATGTTACCATCAGCAATGTCTTCAGAAAGTTTTCCATGTCAATTGTAAGAGTAAAAGAATAAATGCTAGTGTTATGGCTCAAGCAAACACCACCAGCATTTAAGGTATATTTATGACATCAGCTCCATCAGATAGGGCATATTACAATGATGCCTGATAACTGGCTCCCAAAACAGGTCCTATACTCCCAACTCATTGATGGTCATTTGTCTAGAGGTAGGCAAAAGAAGAGATTCAAGGACACTTTGAAAGCCAATCTGAAGAAATGCTTTGTTAACATCAGAACCTGGAAGACTCAAACACTGGTGATCCCCATTGGTGCAGTGATGGACAACAAACAGGGATCTAAATGGTTAAACAATTAATCATCTAACCAATAAGTGCAGTGATAACTGGTTAGCTTACCAGTTATCCTTTAGCTATGGGTGGACACAGTCTGGCAGGAAAGTGGGGAAGGGAAGCTGTGCAGAACAGGTGACTGGTAGGGGGTGCACATGCCCTCCTGATGGGGAGGGTGCCCCTCATGACAGCTGACACTGATGCTGTCGGTAGGGCTGCCCCCCCCTCCCCGACAGGACCACTGTCAGTGGTGGCTTCTGAGGGTCCCCCGCCCAGATTCACGAGAAACCAGTCACTCATGTTGTGCAGTGCCTAAGTAGGAATCAGAAGGCAGAGGGCAAGCAGAAGGGAAACAGGGAAGAGTCAGGAAGAGGGGTGGGAGGGTGAGGGGGACTAGTAACCATAGCCTAAGAGGAAAACAGAGGAAAACAGAGGAAATCTACTGTACCTAAGAGGAAAACATCAAGCAGTCTAATGACTCATCAATTAAACAAGTAGCTGTTCATTCACAGGTATTCCCTTCCTCCCAGCTCAGGGCTTCATGTGGAATGTGTTGCCTGGCTGGGCTTGCCTTCTCCCCTCTTTCCCTAGTCAAAGGGCTCTCAGAACCAGAGCAGCTCCCAGCAGCAGCTGTGTCGCAGCTACTGTTATCAGTTATTCATTTAACTGATATAATTACAGAAGGATAAACAAACATCTTTAAAATTATATTTATATCCATAACAGCAAGGCATTTATCATTTTGAGCAAACTTGCTTCACTATGGAGGTGGATAAATGGGAGAGGGAAAGGGAAAGAGCTGTGACCTGACATCATCAAGATCTATTCCCTCCTCCCAGAACTATTTGTCACATCTGCAGTTAAACATGTAGATCTTGGATCAGTTTCCTCCACCGTTTATAAATTTACCAATTTCCAATTTACTGATACACTGTCATCTTCCTATCAAAGGAATGACAATGACAGCCTAAGAGACGCTGAGGTTTCAAAGGATGCATCTACACGAGATGCTTTACGGTGCAGCAGCCTAATTTACTGCACAGTAAAGTGTCACTTCTACAATTAGGACACAGTCGACTAATTTACTGTATATGACGGGACTATCTGGCAGCACAAGTGGTATCCGGCAGCACAGTAAATTACTGTGCTTAAACATACATGTAGACGGCAATGTCAGGATTAGTTTACTCTGACTCAAATAGAGCCAGAGTATATTCAGTCAGATTAACTGCACATGTAGATGCACCCAAAATGTCTATGGACAATCCTAATGTGATATGGATGCCTGCCAAAAATTGTACTATTCTATTCTGTCCTGCTCAAGTCTTGGTAAAATTGTAACTTTTGTTACACACTTTTATATCAGTCTCAAGGTTAAGTTACAAAAAGTGGCATGGGGAAAAAGAACCTACCCATCTTTTAATTAATGGATTTAAACAAAGTGGAATGAGATAGGACTAATAAGCTTATTTAGAAGTCTAATCAATGGAACAGGATCTGACCTGTAACCTCTATTAAAAGCTTTCCAAAGAGCATCATATAAAAGAGATTTAACTGAATTAACCTTTGTTTATTGTTTGTTTTTTGTTCTGCTTTGTTGTTTATTGTTTTTATCTTTCCTTTAATAATAAAATAGTAATAGGTAATAATTGTGATTATTTCCTTGTCTTTAATCATTTTTTCACACAAGCTTCAAAGGAGATAGTTATTAAGGTCTGATCATATCTTCAATCATCATAATGAATAATTTTACTAAATTGTTCATAAAATTACTTGACATTTAACTTAAAACTCATACTTCACTATAGTCCAGTAATCATAGAAACAAATCTCAATCACCTGGCACATTAAAGACAAGAAATCTGCCTTACATAGTATAAATAAATGTAATTTGTGGAATTATTAGATTATTATGTTCACATTTTTTTCCCTTAAAAAACATCACTTTTAAAAAATTATTCCATGAATGTTACCCGTTTTATTCTCTCTCTCTCACTTATTCTCTTGCTAGCATTTTGGGAGGTCAGGTGCTAAATAAGTGGAGCTTTAAAATGCTTTATCAGCCTCAAGGCCAAATTCTATTACTCCTGTGGAAGCCCAAGAACACAGCAGAAATTCAGTATTACAACAGCAAACTGAGCCAGAAATTGAGAAATTAAATAGATAAACAGTACCTCTGCAAATGCTGAGTAAAGCAGATTTTACTTAGGTAAATCAGAATGGACCGTGTACTAAGAGACACTACATACAATGTATATATTGGTAGATCCAAAATTTAATATGCTATTCTGTAAAGAATTACACGATTTCATATCTTGGCAAAATTCTAAAAGAAGACAGGATTAAGAGGTAGAATAGGAAATATCCAATATTAACTACTATTATTATAACAGTATTTTGAAAGACAAAAAGATTAATCATTTTAAAATTATAGCGTAAGATGACAAAGAACTAAACCCAGGCATTCAATGGCATTACAAAGTTCTCTAAAGAAACAGCATAGATAAAATGTGCTATTATAGCTGTATGGAGTATCAGGCTATTTCAGTATATCTGTATGCTGTTAAAAAGCTTCCCTCATAATTCCTTTCAACAGCAGGTAACTCTGGGCATGTATATATTGTTTCTCAGACTCTGTTCAGAAGCTGCTGAGAAGCACACTTTCGCTCATCTATGCTCACCTCCGCATGCACCAAATCAGAAATTAATTGCCTCTCACGCAAATTAGAGACAAAGATATGGAATGCTGTGGTTGGAGATGCAAGCAGAGCAGATTTACCAACTCATTTCCAGTTTTGATGCGTAAAGCAGAACCAGGTGGGCTTCTTGGAAGCATTCTCAATGGCACCCCGGAATGAGGTCATTCCCTGTGGGGCCATATTATCAAACTGTATAAGGTGCTTGTTCTGGGGGTTACAGAGACTGTAGTGCAGTAACTCTTGCAAAGGACTCAACCAGGAGACATTATACTGGCTCATAGAAACATCACTCATCCCTCTTTTCTACTCTTCTCTGGATTGTCAATCATTACAAAATATGTTGTCCTTTTTCAACTGAGAAGGAAAAACTAAGCTGTAGATAATAAAAAGAATTGTCCTCTGTCTGGGGCAAAAGGAAATAGAGATGAAAAGTACAAGCAAAAACAGGAGAACATGTTCCTAGTGAAAGTATCAAAGGATAAAGAAAGGGCCGGAAAAAAAAAAGAGCATTAAGAAAGAAACTTAAGGCATCCAGCCATTCAAGGGAGTTTTGAAGTCCTTTTTCAAATATATAGGGAGGATGAAAAAGGCACCGGGTAATGTGGGGCCCCTGCAAAGTACGCTGGGCAATCTGGTGGTTGCGCCAGAGGAGAAAGGGGAACTCTTTAACCAATTCTTCACCTCCATTTTCTTGTGCAGGGACCAGGACTTCCTCGCTGTGATGCCAGACGGACTCGAGAGGAACGCCTCCAGACCTCAGGTTGGGGAGGACAGGGTTAGAGAGCTTCTGGAGGGGCTGGACATGTTCAAGTCAGTGGGTCCAGATGCTCTCCATCCCAGGGTGTTGAGGGAGCTAGCTGGGGTTATTGCAGGGCCCTTAGCATGGCTTTACGAGCGCTCGTGGTGCTCGGGCCAGGTGCCAGATGACTGGAAGATAGCTAACATGGTCCCCATCTTCAAAAAAGCGAAGAGAGAGGACCTGGGTAACTATAGGCCTGTCAGTCTTACCTCAATCCTAAGGAAACTCTTTGAGAAGATCCTCAAGGAGCACATCTGTGATGAGCCGACTTCATGGATGATGCTCAAGGGCAACCAGCATGGTTTCATTAGGGGCAGGTCATGTCTGACCAGCCTGATTTCCTTTTATGATCAGGTCACAAAGGCAATGGATGCAGGTGTTGCCGTGGACGTAGTCTTTCTAGACTTCAGCAAGGCCTTTGACACCGTCTCCCACCCCATCCTCATTAAAAACCTAGGCGATTGTGGCATTGATGCCTACACAGTCAGATGGACTGCAGATTGGCTCAAGGGTCGTACTCAGAAGGTGGTGGTGGATGGGTCATATTCAACCTGGGGGGAAGTGGGCAACGGAGTCCCCCACGGCTTGGTCCTTGGGCCTGCGCTGTTCAATTTCTTCATCAGCGATTTGGACGACGGGGTGAAATGCAACTTGTTTAAATTCACTGATGATACCAAAATTTGGGGTGAGGTGAGCACACTAGTAGGGAGGGAAAGACTGCAACAAGACCTGGATAGGTTACAAGAGTGGGCTGACATAAACAAGATGCGTTTCAATAATGACAAGTGCAGGGTGCTGCACTTAGGCAGTAGAAACCAGCAGCACACTTATAAGATATGAAACTCCCTTCTTGAGAGCATGGAGGCAGAAAGGGGTTGAGTCATTACTGACTCCAAGATGAACATGGGCCGACAATGTGAGGTCACAGTTGGAAGAGCTAACCAGACCTTGTCGTGCTTCCACAGGTGCATCTCAAGTACAGCAAGGGAGTTGATCCTCCCCCTCTATGCGACGCTGGTCAGGCCACAGCTGGAGTACTGCATCCAGTTCTGTGCACCCCACTTCAGGAGGGATGTGAACAACATTGAGAGGGTCCAGAGGAGGGCCACCCGCATGATCCAGGGACAACAGGGCAGACCGTACGAAGAGAGACTGTGGGACCTGAATCTGTTCAGCCTTCACAAGAGAAGGCTGAGGGGGGACCTGGTGACTGTCTATAAACTCACTAGGGGGGGCCAGAAGGGTTTGGGGGAGACACTGTTTCCCCTAGCACCCCCTGGCATGACAAGGAATAATGGACACTAATTATTGGAGAGTAAGTTTAGATTAAACATCCACAAGAACTACTTCACAGTTAGGGCGGCTAGGAGCTGGAACCAACTTCCAAGGGAAGTGGTGCTGGCTCCTACCCTGGGGAACTTTAAGAAGAGGCTTGATGCCTACCTGGCTGGACTCATTTGAGACCAGTTTTTTCTCCCGCCCAGGCAGGGGGTCGGACTTGAAGATCTACAAGGTCCCTTCCAACCCTACTTCTATGATTCTATGAATTACAGTTTGTCTCAATTAATCTTTATTTCTAATTGTGTTCTAAAAGAAAAACTTGTTTATATTGTCTTCTGAGTCACTTAATGTAGAATTATAGACTCACAGAGCTCAAAAGGACCTCACAAGAGTCCAACCCCCTACATAAGTTCAGGATTCACTGTTTCTATAATATTTCCCTTTCAGAACTTTGGTTTGAAGAAGCATTTTTTTTCTGAAAGTTTCCATGACTCTAGTAAAACCTTGCAATGTTTGTCATATTTGTAACATTTCTCATAACTGTTTAATGCTTAATTTAGTCCCTCTAAATTTTTTTAATGTTGTCATTCTCATTTATTTACTAATTTTTCATTTCCCAAGCATTACAAAGAAAGCTTCATAATTCTTTAAAGTAATTCTTAATTATAAGGGTTGTTTCAGAAACTAAAAATGGTTTATAATGTCTGTATGTCATAATTATCAACCTTTCATATGTATTCATGTACTCATTGTAATCATCTTAATAATATTTATAAGCACATCCATTTACAAGAGTTCATATATCATTATAATGAACTGTTAAATGCATTTATAAACAATTAATTATTGATTTATTTGCAATTCTCCTATAGAGATGCCTCCCAAACTACTCCTTTTTGCTTTTCATCATTCTGATTCAGCTTAAGGACAATTTCATAACTAATAACTGCTTTTCCAAGCATCAAAAATGATACATCGTAAAAGCCAAACTATTATATAAGAACATGCTGATCCAGTTTGTAGTGAAAGTTCTGTATTCTCAAATTACTTTACAAACATTACAGATTAAAGATGATTTCAACACTAAAAACTGACTGATTTCTGATACCAGATGTTAGCACTAGGTACACCCACAGCCTGGTATTGAGTACTAGTTTTAACTACTAGTGTAGTTCAGGTAAAATTATTTTCAACATTGGTACAGACAGAAGACTAAAGAAAATATGAAGGAAACTGCTACAATGTAAAAGTGCTGAAATAGTTTTGCTCCAACTGCACTAACAGTTAAGGACAAATTGTTCAAAAATGCCTCAGGGTATTAGAAGAAATTCCATCTAAATTCACAGAGTATAAAAAGAAGGGACTATTGTGACCAACTCATTTGACCTCCATATAATACAGGCCACCTGGAATCCTGAACTAATTCCTGTTTGAACTACAGCATATCTTTTAAGAAAACATCCAGTCTTGATTTCAAAGTTTCCAGGATTGAAATCCAATACAGCTCTGGGTAAAATGACCCAATGGTTAATTACCCTCACAGTTAATCTGCACTTTATGTCTACTCTGAATTTGTCTAATTTCAGTTTCCAGATCTTATTGTAGTTTTGTCTGCTAATTAAAGACACTTTCTTGTCATATTTTGTTGCCCATGTTGCTTGCAGACTGTGATGAAGCCACCTCTTAACATTTTCTTTACTAACCTAAACAAATAAAGATCCTTGAGTTTTTCACCAAAAGACATTTATTATCTTTTAAATACTTCTTTTAGCTCTTTCCTGAAACCTCTCTCAGACACAGAGTTAATATAACCTTCCCACTATTTTTTAACATTCCCCAATTTATACAACTAGGACTGCATTAGCTAAAGCATAGCACAGGGACCTATGTTCATCCGATTGCCCACGATTATCCCAAAATCCTTTTCACAATCACTGCTTCCAGGGATAGTGTACTCCATCTTGCAAGCCTGATATTTGTTCTTTGTTCCCAGGTGGATAATTTTACATCTGGCTATATTAAAATGAACATTATTTGCACCCCGTTTATCAAGTAAAACAGATTACCATGGCTCAGTGACCTGTCTTTTTCACCGATTGCCATCTTTTGTGTCATCTGCAAACTACACTGGCAATCATTTCATGTTTTCTTCCAGGTCACTGATAAAAAAGTATAGTGCTGTAGGGCCAAGAAAAATGCTGGGAGGAGCTTATTAGATTCATCCATGTAATTCTCTGCATTTTGAAAGTTATAAAGTAACCAATTATTAATCCATTTAATGTACCCCAAGTTGATTGTTTTATCATTCTAGTTGCTTTATCAAAATGTTACGTAGTACCAACTCAAATGTTTTACACAAATCTATTATAGCAATGCTATTGCTTGTGTTGTACAGACCAGTAATCTAAAAAAATGCTAGCTTAACAAAATCTATTTTTCATAAACCCTTGTTGATTCATAATAACATTAGTATTAATTTACATTACACTTCTAACATGCTTTATGAACTTCTCCCATTTCCTAAAGCATAGTCATAAACCTACTAAATCATTTTAGATATTGCTTCAAAAGAATCCTCTCATTTCAGTCACAATTACTGTGAGTTCATTTCTTAATGCATAGGTAAAAAAGAAAGGGATTATTTTATCTCCAGATTGCCTAAACACACAATACAATATGCATGCAAGTGACAGAGAGATCATATCAAGTTGTTATTCATTACTGAAACCCACTCTAAGGACTCTGAGCTGAAGGATAATTTGTTTATAAGGCTTAAACGAGATAGCATGTTGAGTCAAAGTGTTGTACTCTAAAAAAGTGACAATGACTTAGACGACAGATCTGATGTTTGTGTGCTTTTTGAATCACATATCCTACATTAAGTGAAAATGATTTTTTTCAATTTTTATTACTGTTAGCCCTTCAACCTGAAGTGTTTTGATGCTCTAAGAGAGGGCTGGATTTTTTTTCTGTTTTTTTGAAGTCGTTTTTCAAAGTAGAACTATACATTCAAACATACTAGCTTTTTTCTTCGGGTCTAACCTAAATCACAAGTTTTCCATGGTTGTTCATCCAGACACTACTCTGTTTCTAATCTAAAATATCTGTATGGTGAAGCTAACTAGATAAGTGCCTTTCTTCTTTCTAGCTCTTGTTTATTAAGACTGTAAGTTCTTTAGGACAGGGAGACTCTTCCAATATGTAGCAGCTAGCACAATGGAGACTTGACCCTGGTCTAGGACTCTACATGATACGAATAATTATGGAAACTAAAATAGTACATGGAATGCAATTAATATGAAAGCATAGTTTATTTTATACTTATAGGGAGTTTCTTTGTTGCATCATATTTAGAGGTCACAGCAAGAACATTTTCCTGAAATAAAGAATTCAAAGATACACTTAGTGTCCCTTTGTAGAATGTATGCATTGGCCATATCTAATATTCAAAAAAGGTCTCAAAAGGATTTCTGTTTTATTGAAATCTTGAGAGCAGTAACAAATGGCACGGTTCCATCAGTGGAATAAAACTGCACGCATAAAGAATGCTAGTACAGTCATTTAGTTCATTTCTTGTCAGCTGAGACTGTCAAGTCACTGTTCCCCACAGATACCTACTTTGATGATGCATTGAGAATTCTCTGCACATAAACTATAAGAAGTGAAGCATGTGTGCACTGGTGGAAAACAATGTAACTCTCTCAACTCATTCTGTAAGACTTGTGAAATGTCTTTAAAAAAAGATGAAAACCCTTTGTTCTTTATCACTGGAAAAAACAAAACGTGGTAGATTACCATATCCAAACAGAACTTCAGTGGAAAAGTACTGAACTTCTCAAAAACAAATAACTTGACTCATATCCATCTCTCTTTCTAGAAGCAACATTGCTTTTTTTCCTCCCTCTTTCAGACCTAATATTTAAAATATTATGTAAAAACAGACACTGTAACACTGCAAAAGAATCTGTGAAAATCCAAGAGACTGCATATTTAAAGTTTAAATGTTCCAGCCTCCTAATTTACTTAATAGGATTTTAATATGAAAGAAAACCCTATGCTCCTGCTGCGACCCATAAATGGACAGAAGTGCTGCTTCTTGCTCCTCTATGTGATAGTTGGGCCTTCCAACTATCATCTTTTGAAACCTGGAAGCTTAATCACAGGCAAGAGACCTGCTGACTGGCTACTGCCAATCAGATGGAAAATTGTGGATGGAGAAGTGTGTTGGGGTAAAAGTGTTTTTTTTGTTCTTTTCAGCTAGGTAACACAACCCTGTCCATGAAAGGTTTTTTTCTCTAGTCAGGATTCAGAAGGAATTGGGTAGGATATTTGCTATATGACATGTTTTAATTTTCTGCACATGGCAGAAAGTAAGCCTAGAAAGTAAGGAAAATGACCAAATCCCACTGTGACCCAATCCCAAGCTATCGTCCCATTCTGATATCACAGAATTCCAGAGTATTGTAGCCAGTAAAGTAACGCTTTCTTGGCTCATATAAAGTGTACCTGTTGACAATCTACTTTGTTTCTTACACTTCAGGTACTCTTTAACTTTCAAATTTAAAACAAGCTACAGATCCTTAAGTGAATAAACTGTGGCCAGAAAAAAAATTAAAAATTAAAAAGCTGTTTTTCTATAGGCCCTCTCACAACTATAGCTGAGAGGTTCAGATTCCACACAAATACACTTCTTCTTGCTCACAAGGGGCCCCAATAATCTTTGTTTCTGCCTCTATCCATTAATTTCCCTATAACAGTGCTACGCTGGCTAGCACCACAGATGAAAGGGTCTTGGGGGTCATCATTGACCACAATATGAACATGAGCCTGCAATGCGATGCTGCGGCTAGTTAAGAGAGCAAAATGTTGGCTTGCATCCACAGATGCTTCTCAAGCAAATCCTGGGATGTCATTCTCCTGTTGTACTCAGCCTTGGAAAGGCCACAGCTGGAGTACTCTGTCCTGTTTTGGGCTTCAGAATTCAAAAGGGATGTGGAGAAGTTTGAGAGGGTGCAGAGGAGGGCCACGCACATGATCAGAGGTCAGGAAAACAGACCTTATTGTGAGAGGCTGAGAGCCATGCAGCCTGGAAAAGCGCAGGCTCAGGGGTGATCTGGTGGCCACCTATAAGTTTATCAGGGGTGCTCATCAGGATCTGGGGAAACTTTGGTTCACCAGAACGCCCCAAGGGATGACAAGATTGAATGGTCACAAACTCCACTGCAACCAATTCAGGCTGGACATAAGAAAGAACTTCTTCACTGTCCGAGCCCCCAAGGTTTGGAATAGAGTGCCACCAGAGGCAGTTCAAGCACCCATTTGGAATGCCTTCAAGACACATTTGGATACTTATCTTGCTGGGATCTTATGATCCCTGCTGACTTCCTGCCCCGGGGCAGGGGGCTGGTCTCAATGATCCTCCGGGGTCCCTTCTGGCCCAAATGTCTATGAAATCTTTGAAACAGGGAGCCAGAAGTCTCCTGTTACTTTAGGAGGAAACTGTATAAGGGCTGGCAATGAGAAAGCCAGCAAGCTGTGAATGAGCTTGCTGCCAGCAAGTGAACAAACTGCAGAAAACAGGTAGAGGTCAACCCTGGAAAGGTAACTCACCCAGGGAATGGAGACAGAGAAGCAAACTGCAGAAAGACAAATAGGGAGGAAACCCATGAGTAAAGGGCTGCAAACAGCTCAGCTAAGCCCTACCAGGGAAAGCAGAAGGATCATCAGCAGGAATCCTGGGTCTCTCTGTTTAGAAATCCTAAATTCTCTGATTAAAAACTGCAAAATCTGCATTTTTCTGCAATTAAAATAAAATGCCACTATACATATAGGTATCAGTTGAACACAATGTTTTATTGATACATGTATAATTGTAAAGCAGTTTGGAAGCTTGCCAATGCCTCAGTCATAAATTCTCAGCACCTATATATTTTGGTGGTTTTGGGGGGGGGGGTGTTTAATCATGGAAAATCAGAACTCATTGCCTCTTTCCTAACAACAAATACATGATTACTGGTGCCCAGATATTCACTTATCTCCTACTATGTACACTGGAAGCCATCTTGTTTTTTCTGCTTTTCAACTCCCTGTTCCATATCAAAACTCAACTGAAATGGTTTCACCAGTTTCTCTACTTTCAATGTCTCCTCCTTGACTATTTCCATATTTAACTCTAAACATGTGATACAATTTATATGAAATAAACTATACATAATAAAGCCGTATTTCACTTTTTATATTAAGTCCATGTGTATTGTTAACACACTTTAAATCAATTACATTTATAAGTTTGATTATTTGAAGCAGGCATTTCCCATTCTGATAGAATGTGTGGGTGGACAGGAGGTGTTTACCTATCTAATGTCTCACTATTATCTTCAAAGATCTTTTACATTTTCTTATGGAGAGCCTAAAATATCCATCGTATTTTCTTTAGAAACTGTAACCGGTGGGCCTCGAACATTAGGTCTCACGCTGCTTGGCCTTATGGACTTGCCTGTCGCTTCGTCCCTGGAATTGCCTATTCCAGATAGGTCTTAGATGTAGTTCCCGCCCCTATCTCGCCTGCCACGACTTTGCTTGAACTTCAGTGGAGGGGTGGACTACTTTAGTTTATCCCGCATTGAAACTCTTGGGGTGATGGTCTTCTGTGAGGCTCCGCCCTCCCCTACACCTCGCCCTAATACCCAGCCACACCAAGTTGTCGGTGATTCCCGGGGCTGACCCTAACCTTGCGATGCCCACATGTAACTAGGCGAATCCGTGGGCTTGTCCTGACTCCCGATCCTGCCTGTTAAGGAATCCTTCTAAGATTCCTCCCTGCTCCTTTTACTGTGGGCCACTCAACAAAACTCAAAAGAAAATACTACCCATCAGTTTCCCGGGCTAAAAAGCAAAGTTTGGGACTCCCTGCCCTGGAGACAATCCTCTCCTTACGTAATTCTCTCTGCAGCACCCCTATGGCTAACAGCTGCTTGGGACTGGTGCCAGCCACCCTGGCTCCCCTCTGCACCCGATTCCTCACCGAGTGATTCCACCTGGCAAGGTCCACGACTCTGCAGCCCCTCTTGCTGCTGGTGTTTTGGATCCCTGCTGGGACGGACTCTGGGTGCTCTCCCCAAACCTGTGCTGGTCCCACCTTGATAGCCGGGTTCTCCTCCGTCCCCCTTTCTTTGGGGTGGCTCCTCACATCAGGTTCTGTCTTCAGAACCTTACGCCCGGCCCCGCAGTTGCCAGCCGGGGCATCTGCCACTTCTCCCTGGGCGTTATCTTCCCCGCTGTCGGGGAACAAGTTCTAGCCTTGCAGTTGGTTGCTAAGCTCTCCCTTGCCTCCAAGTGAGGCTTTGGGGTTTTCTCCCCTTCTGGCTGGTCTCCAGCTCTCCTCTTCACCTCCGTGTCCTGGGGTGCTCTTTATCCCTCCACACCGGCTCCGTTCATTATTGAACGCAGCTGGCCGCAGTTTGAAAAAGACGCGGCTAATCAGCCACGTGGGTCCCGCTGCCACTTCCGCCTTTTCCGCATCGTCGGCTGCAGGTAAGGAGCTTATTGTTTTCTTTCCTTCTCCCCTTCTCTCCCCAGCCTTATTTTGGGTCCCGGGGTTCCCGTTTTCCCCTTTGGGGCCATATTGTGCCGTCACCCTGTGACGGAAACATTAAAAATATTTTTCTGTATTATACAGAAAGATCTAATCAGAACTGTTGTTAAACTGTTTGTATACCAACTCCATTCTTTGTCTCCCTGCTCTCAATTTTTTTCATTATTTTCACAATTAAATGAACATTTATCCTTTTCCTAGAGTTGCCAAAGCTCAATGATAGTTATACTGCTGATGAGTTTAAAAAACATATTAGCAAAGAATGATTTTCTTGTTTGTTTTATACCGATGGAACAATTATTCCAGCTGAATCAGCCACACTGCAACATGATACCCTCACAATATGCATCACTGTCGACGTTCTATCAAGTTTGAGGTGATCCTTTCCTTTCTGTTTAGGAAGCAACCCAGATCACAGAACTCCAAACAAGAGTATGTCATGGCTGTGGAAAAATGTATACACAGAAATAAGGAGGCAGGGCAAAAAAAGAGAGAAAGAGAAAGATGTAATCTCCAGAGTGGTATGTGCATTCACATCAAGTAGACTAGGATAGTGGCTAGATAAATTACATATGTTTAGTTATGTTACTTCCTTCATTTGAAGAAATTTCAAATATTGAGATCATCTACTAGTAAGGTTGATGAATTTGACAATTATTTTCACCAAGCAAAATCAGGGACAACAACAGTTTTATTATAAATATAGTTTTATGATAACTATTACTAAGATAAGATACATGTGTATACAAAAAGAAGGATATACTAAAGGGAAACCACACTGTCTTCTGACCCCTCAAGGAGACCACACTTAAGATACCTGACCACCAAACGACAACCTTTTTGCAGCCAGATTGCTACTATTTTCACCCCTTAGAACAGGGGTGTCAAACATATGGCCAATAGGCCAGATCCAACCTACAGAGAGGCTTGGAATTTGTGGGTAGAGGAAGGGGGGTAAGGCCCAGCACTGAAATCTGAGGTCCAGAGCCCTGTTGGGGACACCTGTCAGCAATGAGAGAACACCAGGTGCATTAACGCTTGCAGCACTGCCACCACTCACTCTGCAGCCATGTCTGTCTAGTTTCTAAGGAGTCCCACCATACAGAACCAGCCTGAAAAGGAGCCTTAAGATCCAAATCTGGCCCACAAGGAAGAGTGAGTTCAATACCCCTGTTCTAGACCAAACTGTTAACGCTGCAATCCTCTGCAATATCTTATCGTTACCTTGACAGGTCTTACTTTGGCTGAGCACTTGCTCTTCTGTTATCTCAGAAGCAATGTTAGGTTTACCCAGTAGCCAGCCAGTTTTCATATAGCACATATTTATTTAAGGCAGAAACTTTTCACAGGAAACATATCTTTTAAAGTAAGCACCTTGCTTATATGTATAACTTAGGAAGTGGTCACTCATCTTCCACACTGAGACTTCAGTTTTTCTCCCTGGGCCTTTATTGATTAGAAATAGTTCTATTATTCCCCAGCACCACCCCGCCCTTATGATTAAAATTCTGTTATTTTATACAAGTTTAAGTCTTTTCTTTTGAGTTATATTTCTCTTTCCCAGGGAGATGAAACTGGCTTATTACCTACACTACTTCAGCACTAGGAATTTTCATGGACTACCATTCCTACCCACAATGGTCTTAAGACTCCATTTACCCATAAATGCAATCATAAACAAATCCACAAAGTTATACATAATTAATAAAACTTAATTATTTGTGGATTGCATTTATCAAAGTCTAGGTCTGGTGTACAAACTTAGTAATCGAAACATATATGCTACAAAACAATTTCAGTGGTGCTCAATTGCAATATTCTATAGACAAAGAAGGGACAATGACATGCTGGACATGCACAGCTAAGGCAAGTTAGGTGCTTTCTTTAATAAGTACATTTTTCATGTTCTAACAGTAAGTTTTGTCTTTTTTTAATTTACCATTGGATGGTTGCATGCAATCATACTGCTATGTGCCAGTGACCTTAGCCTTGCCTTAATAAACATTTGTGTGGGGATTTTCTATTAAACTAGCAAATTTCCCATCAAGAATGATGGGCGGACAGGGACACAGGCCCATGTGTGGTGTCCCCCCCTTCACTTTGGGTCCGGACCCATTTCCCCACCTCTGCTTTGGGTCTGGGCCCGTTCTCCTCCTCTTCCTGGGTCCGGGCCCATTCCCCACCTTCCTCATGCTGTGGCTCTGAAGGAGCTCTGAAAGAGCCACTGGGCTCCAATTGGCTCATGACCCAGCTCGGCCACCCAGTCACCATGAATGGGCCCCCAGCCAGGCCAGTTCATGGGGCAATCAGAGCCCTGTGGTTCATCCAGGGGCATGGCCTGTGGCCCCCCAGTCTGTGCATGGGGCAAGGGCAGGCTGCAACTGTAGCTGCATCTGCACTCAGCCTCTGCTTCCTGCCTTACTGCTGCTGTATTGACAGTGGTGTGGCACCATGTGTCTCGCTGCCCAGCCGACCCAGCGGCGGGACTTGCATGATGCCACATCACTGTCAAAGAGCAGAGGCTTAGTGCAGCCCACAGCTGCAGCTCACCCTGTTCCGTGCACAGACTGGGGAGCCAGAGGACCCCCCTTGGCTCCCTGGCACTGTGCTCCTAGAGGAGCCACCAGACTTCAGTTGCCCCTCTCATTCCCACCCAGTCACCATGAACAGGGCCCCAGCTGGGCTGAGTCATGGGCAATCAGAGACCAGTGGCTTGTCTAGGGGCATGCCGCGGTGAAGCCAAAAGGGGGGCACATGCCTCCCTCCCCCAGGTCCTCCCATGTCCAGCCCCATGCACCCTCCACCACCACCTCCCACCGCTCCACTCCATGCTGCCTCCCAGGAAGGTGGGGGGAAACTTGTACACAGCAGCCGTAGCCGCTACCATGTGTCCCGTGCTACCCCTGCTTGGTGTTTGGGTGCATGCAATCACCCTCCCCCCTGCCTCCCATCTCCAGTCCCCCTCCATGGGTGGAGGCAGGTGGGGGCCAGGAAGCAGGGCAGGTGATTGGGGGTGCGGTGTGGTGGGGCACACTGCTGCAGGATCATGCAGAGCACTGCACCTGCTCCCCTCATCTCCCTCAAGCTCCCTGCTGGCTGTGGTCTGGAGGCACACTGCAATGCACCCCCCAATAACAGATGGCAAGGAGAGGAAGGCTGTGGGGAGGGCAGCAGGTGTGATGCAATGTGCTGCGCCACATGGCAGCACCCCACAACAGGAAACGCACTGCACCCCACAGCAGGGAGTCCCCCATGGCAGGCAGCACACTGCACCACACCCCTGACCACTTGGCCTGCTCTGTGACCACCTCCACCTCTGTCTCCTGTCTGTCCATAATGCTCCAGGGTAGCCAATTGCCACTCATCCTGTGGGCGAAGCATGCACAGTAGACCTGGAGCATTATGGTCAGGCAAACAGGTTAAGGCTTTTATTATATTAGAATTAGTGAATTTTCTTCAAACGACCTCTCTAAATCAGAATCTGAGGAGAATGAAAAAGAAGAATAAAAGGATATTACTATTCTAACAGAAACTCAAGCTAAATTTGGATTTTCATAGTTTTTGGGGCTGTCTAAATTATGTTTAGTTATAATGCTGCAATTATGGAAAGAAAATATCAGGATAGAATCACCTCTATTTGCCCTGGAAAATAAAACCTAAGCCCCCAAAATGATAAAATGTAGATGAAATACAGAAAGAGAACTACAGCAAGCCAGACAGACTGAGGTCCCAGAAGAGCTTGAATGGAAAGAAAAAGTATTATTCTAAAGATTACTATGGTGTTCATCTTCAAAGCATCTCTGTGTACTTTACAGGACTCAGATTAAAGCAAAATGGTTCTTTAATAAAAAGGTAAAATATAATAATTTACACAGCATTAACACTATACAAAAGAAATAAGAGCAAAAAGTACTATACCTTAAAGTGTTTTCTACCTATGTCTAGGCAGAGCTTTATACATATTTCTTTCAAAAGAGAATTTGAGAAGCAAAAAGCTGGTATCAAGAACTCTCTGCAGACAGACTTAATTCTCATCATTGAGGCATTAACTTAATCACTCCTAAATAGACATGAGCAGAACGCAGAAATCAGAGGTACACATTTGAAGGGCATTTGAACCTTAGTAAAGAGTAAATACCAATTTGACTCTAATCCAGAATGTGACTGTCACATAGCACAGCACTAAGGTACCATGCCAGAAACTTTTAGTTTGTGTAAAAATCCAGGATCAGACTCCACAAAAAGTGGTAGGTTAGAAGGTAGATAATCAAATTCATTTTTAGGTGCATCCCTATATAAAATAACCAAAAGTGGCTTTGCTTTTAGTGGAACTTGTATACCCAATACCTTTAGGCTCTTTTGAAAAATATAGCTGGGATTTAGGGAGTGGAGTGGAAGAAATGATAAAAAAAAAAAGGAGTATCCTAAACATTTAGGCACTTTGTGTGAAATTTTACTTTTATTGGTGCACCTAAAAGTCAGTTTTCTAGCTATGTAAATCATGTTATGGGCACTTACACGTAGGTGTTGATTTTATTGCCCCTGCACCCCCAGCTGTGCTTGCCCCCTCCACTCCCTTGTCAGGCAGTTCTCACTGTGCTAGCTAGGGAGCAGAGGGGCAGGACCAGCCCTGCTCTCTGGAGCAGACAGCACAGCCTAGTCTATGACTGAAAAGCATTGCTAGGATGCTGGGAGACTGTGATTTAACCTGGACCAGGAAGGGGTCTGGGGCATAAGTTTCATAAACCGGTTTGACCCAAACCAGTTAAATCTCTGATACTACATTCAGCCAGGTTTATCTTAAACCAGTTTCAGCCATATTGAAGCTGGTTTATGTGCTCTAAGCTTCTGTTCTGTTACAGGTTGAAACCAGTTTCTGATCACTTAAACCAGTTTACATATAACTTGTGTCCTTAGTCCTGGTGCTGTTGCAGCCAAAACAATGCAGGGAGCAGCACCTGGGTGACAGCTTGGGGGGTAGCAACTTATCCCATGCAGCCCATGAGCTACCAGTTGGATCGCCCTGCTCTACAGTATCTCTCCTCTTCTCAGGGTTACACCTCTTTTCCCTCTTTCTCAGTAAATATAGGCCTTCCTCCTCCTACACTAAACTAAAAATAATAGGGGTTTAAAATTGTACTGAAGTAGCATTTTGTTTTTTAAGACTACAAACTAAAAATATACTAGAGCTTCAAGTAACTCCACACTCAAGTGACAATTTTAATTTCACTTTTTTTCTATATTTTTTTTGGCTTTTTCCTATACTTTACTATCTAGTACTGATGTCTGTGTAGGGCAGATGCTGTACTGAATACTGTAAATCATACAGAGGATATCAGCCAATCAAAACTGTGATTTATTGCACATACTAGAATTTTTTATATTTATAGGAATGCCATAGTCATATAATAGAAAGCAAGCAAGCATTACAAACTTACAAAATGTTCCTGTAGTACCTATAAACTAATCATACTCTTGAAATAATAGAGCAAAAATTGAGACTGTCTGCTGTGATTTAAATCTATCATGAGCAATTTCCACAGGTTTCCATAGGTTAACAAATAAAAGAATAAACAAGCAGGAAGGGGAAAAAATTCTGTTGTACAGAATCTTTTACAAATCCTGTCTCACAGTACTATTCCTCATTGGTTCATATGAGAATTTTTTTCTCTCTACCACCCTTCACAACAAGACTACATTCTTTACACTCACAGTGGAAGATTCAAATAAAATGTACTAATACTTTGAAGTGTTTATACTCTTGCTGTATTTAATTCTGTTGCTAATCTTATGATTATATGGATAGCTGCAGCATCTGCGTTCCTGGTCTGTCCAGGCCATTTTGAAACCTAGCCCTGCCCACCAGAGTGTCTGCAACTCCAACCAATCATCCTCAGATTTGATAAGTGGGCACTCAATCCTACCACCTACAACTTTAAAGAAGATGTTAGGGCCTCTGATCAGGCATGTCCACCTGGGACAAGCAACTGAGTCCTCACACCTGCCCCTGTTCCCTGGCTAATGTGATTGTACCAGTTCTCTGAAACTGGATTGGCTGCTGAGAGTGCCACTCACCCCTTATAAACACATCTGCAGGCCCAGGCTGCCGGGCATGCCTTTACACAGCCCCAGCTTGTTCTGGCAAGCCTCATGTTTACTTCTTTCTGGTCCCCCTGGCTCCTGACTTGGCTTTGGCTTTCCCTGACTGTCATCTTAAACCTCTCCTGAACATCGGCACTCATCCTACTCTTTCTGGTTTCCCCAGCACCTGGGCTTAGCTTGGCTTCCTTGACCCTGACCTTGGCTCTTTCTTGGAACTCAGTACTGGTTCTCTGACTCTTGGCTCCTGACCTTGACTTATGTCTCAGACTGGGTTCCAGAGAAACCGGGCATTCTAGAGGCTGCACAAAGTTTCCATCACTTTTAAATATCATTTTTCCCTCAAGCTATTTATTAATTGCATTCCCTGAGTGGCAACTCATGGAGTGGCTTTGGACCATCCCAAGCTGATTAGCAGTTGGGAGTTGGGAGCAGGGTGGCCAGGTGGGCTGAGGGGGTATCACTACTTCTGGGTTCCCAGAATGCTGGGTGCTTGGTGGGGCTGGCCAGCATCTCTATTTCAATTACCAGGAATGGAATGAAGTTGATCAGTGGCGTGGGGAAAAGCAATGTTTAAAAGTAGCAGAACCTTGGGCCACTCCCTTGGAAAGCAAAAGCAGGGAAAATGCAATGTTATTATTTTTTAGCATGGAGTTCCCTCTACCCACCTAGACACTCCTGCAGCCCGATTCAGCCAGTCTGGGATGCCTCAGAACCTGGTAGGTTGCCACCAGTCAAATGAAACTAACAAATACCTTGGAGAAAAGTGCTGTTTAAAAACTGCAAAAACATTGAGCAACTCAGAGCACCCAGCATCTTCGGAAACTAGGAGTACCCCCTCTGCACACCTGACCACCCCCTTCCTCTCCTCCCTCTCCCCCGAATAAGTCAACCTGGGATGGCACAGACTAGGTCTAGGGTGGGCAACAGAGGCATTAATTAAAAAGACCTGCTGCTTTAATTAAAAGAGCCCACAGCATCCCATGCATTTGATAAGCTTTAGTTAAAGCGCCCCCCCACTCATCATTTTGAAGCACAGGGATGCTGAATACACAAGACACAGAGGCTAGTTAGCATGCTCCAGCAAATTCAGTTAATCAAGTATGCTCTGACACACTGTAATTACAGGGAGTCAGAGCTGTGTCTCCGCTCGCGAACAGGTACCCCAGAATTCTGGCTGTATACCTGAGTAGCTGGTTGCAATGCAAGGACTGGGGCTGAGGAGTTGTGCAGTGTGAGATGCCTGGAGGACTGACCAGACACTAGTCATGGAAAGCTTAGTGTCTGCACATAACACACATAACCTGTGGGCTGGGAGGGACTGGACATGTTCAAATCACCGGGACCAGAGAGACTTCACCCACAGGTAATGAAGGAATTAGCGAGTGTCATAGCCAAACCACTAGCAAGGATATATGAGCACTCATGGTGCTTGGGTCAGGTCCCAGAGGATTGGAAGAGGGCCAATGTCATCCCAATCTTTAAGAAGGGGAGGAAGGAGCCCAGCCAGCTGCTTGTCCAGTCTCCTCTTGAAGACCCCCAAGGATGGGGCAAGCACCACCTCCCTTGGAAGGGGAGGAAGGAAGGATCCGGGGAACTATAAACTGGTCAGCCTTACATCTATCCCAGGGAAAATCCTAAAAAAAAATTATCAAGGAACCCATCTGTGGGAGCCCACTGGCTAATGTGATGGGGAGGGACAACCAACATGGGTTTATAGTGGGCAGGTCCTGCCTGACTAACCTAGTTTCTTTTTACAACAAGGCCACCAAATGTTTAGATGCAGGACTCGAGATAGATGTTATTTATCTAGCTGGACTTCAAGAAGGCCTTTGACATGGTACCTCATACCATCCTTATTAATAAACTGAGGAGATTTGCCATGGATGATTATATGGTAGAATGGGTAGCAAACTGACTCAGGGATTGCACTTAGAGGATGGTGGTGGATGGGTCAGTGTCAACCTGGAAAGATGTGTGCAGTGGAGTCCCTCAGGGCTCAGTTCTGGGGCCCGCGCTGTTCAACATCTTCATCAGTGATCTGGACAAGGGGATAGAAAGCATCCTGTCAAAATTCATGGATGACATTAAAATATGGTGTGAAGCTAAAAAAACTGCCATAAAACCTATAGGCTGGGGGGGTGACCTTCTCAGCACCACTGAGGCAGAAAGATCTTGGAGTCTCTGTTGACTCCAGGATGAACATGAGTCATCAATGTGATGAAGCAGTTGGCAGAGCCAATCACACCTTGTCGTGCATCTGTAGGTGCTTCACAAATAGGTCCAGAGAGGCAATTCTCCCTCTACACGGCACTGTTCACATTGCAGCTGGAGTACTGTGTCCAGTTCTAGATGCCACAGTTCAAGCGGGATGCAGCCAACCTGGAGAGGGTCCAAAAAAGCCACTCATCTGATTGGAGGCCTGCAGGGAAGGCCCTACAAGGGAAGGCTAAGGGACTTTAACCTTTTCAGCCTCTCCAAGAGAAGGTTGAGAGAGGACCTCGTGGTCGTATACAAATTCATAAAGGGGGGAGCAATACAAAATAGGCAATGACCTGTTTACCAGGGTATCCCCTGCAATGACAAAGAACAATGGCCATAAGCTATTGGAGAGTAGGTTTAGACTGGACATTAGAAAAAAGGTCTTCATGATCAGGGTTGCCAGGAACTGGAATGGGCTTCTAAAGGAGGTGATGCTCGCCCCATCCTTAGAGGTCTTCAAGAGGAGACTGGACAGGCACCTGGCTGGGATCACATGGTCAGGTTTGGTGACCCTTTTCTTGCCTGCCAGGGGCAGGGGGTTGCCTGCCAGGGGCAGGGGGATGGCCCACTGAGGTCCTTTCCAACTCTGGAATCTATGAATCTATGAAACACTGAACCAGTTCAAAAGGACCATTTCAGAACACCTAATTATTCTGGTATATTGTTGAAGCACTCCAGGACATCTGAACATTATAAATTGGTTTGTATGTCTGGATATTTGTGGTTTAAACAGTATTTTAAATGGTTTAACTGTTATGTCTGTCCACATCCTAAAGAGGCAGCCACAGCAGACCATTTTCCTGATACGCATCATCCCTGATTTTCCCCTAATCTTCTATGTCTGTGACTTCACCAAAGCACTTTTACTACAAATCCCATTGCAATATACCATCCATCCACCCAGCAATGGGAAAGAAAAAAGATCAAAAGCTGTAAAAGATCCAAAAGTAAAAAAATATGCATGGAAAAACCCTCCCTAAAGGCTCCTTTCTGGGGACACAGCAGAATAGGTAAGTAATGGTGTCTAGCCCCATATCATTTCTCAGTTCTCTACGACGCATAGAAATATGCAGCAACATTTGTTCTCAGTGTTCTGTCAGGCCACTGTTCCTCTAGCAAAGATACCCTTTTACTTCCTAAACCTAGAAACTGGAATGAGATCACTAACTCATTTTAGATAGACCACAAATGACCATTAAGGGAAGAAAAGTTTTAGTTGTTACCAAACCAGTCTGGGTTGGGTTTGAACTAGTAACCTAATTGTTAAGGTTTCCCTAATCTATTACCAATATCTAGAGTAGGCTGTCCATTGTTATCTGCATTTTATGTTGTTTTTATATAAAGCAGAAGAAAAATAATTCATTTTAGACAAAGCATAGTTTTCACTATTTAAAGGATGATTTAACTGTCACTCATCTAATGGGTAAAGAAAAATATTTTACTATTAGTTCGTGACACTACTTCTCTACAGTTATAGTTTACATTTACATCATCTATACAAGGTTTTATAAAATAACAGAAGATAATAGTGTTTAAAAGTCACTGCTCATTGAAATGGAAACATATCTGATAATATGCATGTATATGTGTATTTATCTATGTACAGACACAAACAATAGTAATTAAGTAATATATACTACTTTTTTCTTTTAAAAGAAGCAGACATTCCAATAAAGTATAGCTGAAATGGCTACCTATTATGAGGGATAATCTGATTATTAATTCATAAACTGTTCAAAATACAGTCTTAGCATATTCTTTCATTTAATATCCTTAGTACATCCTAACTGAAACAATTAAGCCTTTATTTTATATTCCCAGAAGTCAAGTAGTATTTATGTATAACAATATAAACAACTATGAATATGATGAATAACACAGTTAATACTATGTTTACATCCAGTATGCTTGTGGTATTTTAGAGATTCGCTTTCATGAGAACTAAATGTTAATACTGAGTTTTATTTTTTTAAAGTGATGTTTACATATGCAAAGGCTTTGTTTAAATATCAGGGAAAAGATTTAATTAAGAAAGAAAATCCGTATTTCAGTATAGAACTGTTAATTTCAAATATAAATACCACATTGAGTAAGCACCTGAGCCCCCTCTTCCAGACTTAAGGCTGTTGAGTGCTTATTTTGTATTGCAATCACATTTCTGTAATTTGAAAGACATCCAGTATTGTGCATGAATAATTTAAAACGGAACTGCATTAAAATGTAAAAACAGAAAACAATTAGTATTGCTAACTATGCTCTCATTCAGTTTACATTAACATTTCATTTTCGTAAACATACAGTTGGTAGCATGCATGCTGCTTATCCTTTTAATCATATCCCTGAACACCAATGTAAATTAAAAAACAAGCTTTTTTCTATTCAACGTGTTTGTTCAGAAAGAATATTATTTTTAAAATACATTGGTGATTATTCTTCCTGTTCAAACACATTTACCTGCTCCAACATCTTGATTTTTAATTTGTATTGATTACAAGTCTAGCTTTATCGTTCATATTACAGTAACGTCTAGAGATGCCAGATAAGATCAGGACCCCATTACACTCAACACTGTAAAACTGTTTATACACCACACTGGAATGATTATGAATTTTGTAAAGTAACACCCAGATGGCAACTGAAATTTTATCTGAAAAAAATCTAAATAATAAAATTTTAAAAATTATAGTTGAAATTATGTCACAATTGAACACAAGTAACACTTTCCACATATATTTATTTTTTTAACAAAATGTATATGCTTTTCAAAAAACCTAAGTACCAACCAGCCTGGAAGATACTTGGACTAAAATATCCAGCAAGTTCTCCTCTGCTAAACCTTTGCTTCAATATTTTTGTAGTACCTAAAATGTGCAAGAGAAATACATTCTCCTTCAGGCTTGCATACTGCATAGGACTGTGCATTTTGCTGACTTCTAGTTATTTATCTTCTTTCTTACTTTAAAAGTAACAGCAAACAGACAAAATCCATGGAGCTATGTAAAAAAAACCATTAAGGTTACCTAACCCAGGGACTTTTTACATGCTCCCTAAAATCCACAAACAAGGGAACCCTGGCAGACTTATCATATTCAAACATGGGACTCTAACTGAAGAAATATCAGGTTTCATTGAATCAATCCTAAAACCGCTCGTCACCCGCAGAGCAAGTTTTGTCCAAGAGACTACCGACTTTCTACAGAAACTTAAAAACATAGACCACCTTCCCAGCAACACCCTCCTAGCCCAACATCCCACATCAGGATGGCATCCAAGCCTACCTTACGTATCTACAGGAATAAGATTACAACTCAGAATACAGACGCAAAGATATTACTGACCTTATACACTTCATCCTCACATACAACAATTTCACTTTTAATAACCAGCACTTCCTCCAGATGATGGGAACAGCTATGGGCACCAAAATGGCCCCACAGTATGCCAACTTTTTTATAAGCCACCTGAAAGAAAACTTCCTCAAGAACTGCACCATCAAATCCTTGCTATATTTAAGATATATCGATGACATCTTCATCATTTGGACTGAAGACCTGTAATCTCATGATTGAGTTCCATCAGAAATTCAACAATAACCATCCCTCCATCCAACTTTCTCTAAAATACTCCAGCACCACCATCTCCTTTTTAGACATGATGATCAGTATCCAGAATGATAAAATACAGACCACGTTATACAAGAAACTCACAGACTAACATACTTCTCTGCACAGAACCAGCAATCACCCTAAACACACCAAAAAGGCTGTGATATACAGCCAAGCCCTCAGATACCACCGAATTTGCACTGAAGAGAACACCCAGGATTGCCACCTCACCAATCTTAAAAAGGCTTTCAGCCAACGAGGACACTCCTCCAGAGAGATAGCTCACGCATTGGAAAGAGCCACCCAGATACCATGTGAAGAACTGCTGCAGTACAGAAGAAAAACTCCCACAAATCGCAAACCGCTGGTAATGACATATCACCTCTCCCTCGAACCTGTAAGGAAAATCCTCAAACAATTGCAACCCATACTAGAAAGACAACCTATTCTTAAAGAGTTCTTCCCAGAGTCACCCATCCTAGCCTTCAAACAAGCACTGAACCTCGCTAACCTCATCACAGAAGCAAACTTCCTCAGGCCCAGAACACACCAAATGGATCCAGACCATGCCATGACAAGAAATGCAAAACCTGCCAACGCATATCTCTACCACCCCCACAATTACTACACCCCACAACACAGCCATCAGCATTCCCAGATCCTACAACTGCACCTTCAGAAATGTAATATATCTCATCCAACGCACCAAATGCCCTGATGGAAAATACGTAGGAAAGACCAAACAATAACTGTGCACCAGAATGAATGCACACCGAAAATCTGTCAAAGACAGGAATACCCAATAACTTGTGGGGGCACATTTCTCACAAGAAAACCAGTCTTTCTCCAATCTCTCAGTCCTGATCCTCAAAGGAAACTTACAAAAAGCTTCCCAGAGACAAGCCTATGAACTCCACTTCATCAGCCTCCTGGATACTAAAAATCATGGACTAAATATAGATATTGGATTTATGACCCATTATAACCTGCCTGACATCTGACTCCCCAGGTACTTCTCAACTATTCATCCCCCTTCTCTCTCCCTCCCCCCAGCCTGTCTCTCACCCACTGACTCCTCAGTCTACATCTTCACTGACTGCCTGTCTTGCATGCAGACCAGCCCAGCCTCCAGCTGCTTTACTTTTCATTCCATCCAGGAAGAGCACACACCAACTGCTGAAACTTCCTTAGCCTGACAAAGGGTTTTTGAACCTGAAAGCTTGCTTAAAAATTGTTTTCCAACTATTTAAGATGGTCTAATAAAAGATATCAGAATCACCCAAAGAACCTTGTCTGCCTAAGGTTACAAAGAACATTTGTGCTGACACTATCCCTTTCACAGATGTTTGGGCTTTGCATGTTTCATAATGTAGAGTGAATCTTAAGAGATGATAAGTTGAGACAACTCATACCCACTGGGACTCAAATAATAACATCATGATTTTGCAGGGTTTTTTTAATTTAAATATTAGCCACTTTAATTAAAAACCACTGTTAGCATATTTCTGAGGGAGTTCTCCTATTCCTGAGAGCAGGGCATTGAGGCTCACTGATAGTGTACAGATCCTGAAGGGGAACCTTTTAACTGATAGATCTTGGCTGCCTCCATCCTGCACAGGGGGAAATCACTTCCATACTAGACTGTTGGACACGTCTTGACTAAAGATGATTAAGTCTGTGCTTAGATCACCTCCAACTAAGGACTTGACAGCAACTTGGCAATAACTGTCAGCAAACATTAAAAAATGCACAAGACAGACAAACTGAAAGAGCAATATCTTGACCTCTGCTAAGCTACAAAGTTTGCAAAATATCCATGTCAGCAGAATATTATCACCAATATACTGTTGCCCTTCAAGAAAGGCACAGTAGTTTTGTATACCTAGCTGAGATGAGGATTTTCAGGTCCCCATTTCCATTATTAAATAAGAACATCACAGAATTTAAGTTTTAGCTCCTAGAAACACTCATCATCATAAATTAATTCCAACTTGTAGAATAGGGTTCCCAGATACCTTGTCATACTCTCCACTGTCATGGCCACCAAAGCATTAGAGTCAAAAGAATTATCACAAAAGACTACCAAGAAATACTAACATGAAGGATCATAGTAAAAAATTAAAGAGCAACATAAATGTAACATGAAAGAGATAAGGATTTTTGCAGGTGATATCTTGTATTGGACCAACTCCACAGGTGAGAAATTTAGATAAACTTTTGGGCACCAAGTATCTTTTCTCAGGTATGAGAAAAAAACAGTCACAGCCTGAGCAAAGCAGCAGAACAATGGACTGTGTAAAACTCCATATGAGCAAGAACAATCTGCTTAGAGTAATAGAACAGGGAACACTTTTTACAGAACAACCACTCCCTTTTGATCTCACAATCTTTGTGCTCAAGGTAAAATTATAAAACACCTTCAGAAGACAGGGCTGGGGGGAAAAAAATCATAATCTTGCAGGACATTAAAATCCACTAAACACAGACATAGACTATATAACCTACCTGTGATCCCTGCTAATCTCTACACTCCACAAGTGATGATGACCTTCTTCCCTCTAAAATGTTCTTGCTCTTCCACTAATCAGGTTAAACCTTCTACAGCATTTTTCTTGTCTGTTAGTTACTCCTGATGATCCCTATTTTCTCATACTTTATAGCTCTGCTCCATTCCTCTACATTTCCTGGATTACCCCAGCTACATCACACTAACATGAACATAATATAGCATGGGCACATACTCTAATATCGGCAAAATCTCAGAGGTCATAGTTATTTTCTACAGATGTGCTAAATTCATAGCAAGTAGAGCTGGAGGGACCTTACAAGATAATCAAGTCCAGCCCTCTGCTCAAGGGAGGATCATCCCTGACTAAACCATCCTATAGTTAAGTTACATAAAATCATAAAATTGCAATGTCTATCTATAAACCATCACTGAATGTCAAGAAGCAGACTGAAGATTAACACACTGTCCACAGAAAACATTGCAGAAGATGAGTTCATGTCCCTTCTTTATGGGCCTTATTCCTCATGTTATGGGTTTCCTAACAAAATACTGTTTTAGCTATAACACTTAACACTGTATGCAGATTATATTCTTCTATTAAATATGACATATCTTTACATCATCTGTAACATTTCCTTATTTGAAGAAGAAAGAGCTCATATAAAGTGGAAGGAGGACATAATGTAGAGGCCGTTTAACCTTACAAGATTCAAATTGCAAGCGTCTAGAGAAGAGATAACTTTTTATATATGCACAGAACAGCAGCTAATTCATTTTATTTTGTTAACTATGGCATGCCAAGAGATTCACAAATTACATGTCATTACTGACTATAAAAACACAAATGTTATAGTACAGTAGCCGGCAACCTTTAATAACCCAGGGACCATAACAACATAACTCTGGCTCATCATGGGCTGGGTGGCTTCAGCAATGCCTTCACCCACGCCAAAGCCAGACAGCTGGAAACTGTATCCTCACTGCCACTGCTTTCCCCTCCCACCTATCCCTCTTCCAGCTGCACTGCAGCTCACCACCAGCTAGAAACTGTACTCTCACTGCAGTCAGGAATTTCAGTTTGGGACAGCTCTCTGGTGGAGATGCACAGGTGCAAGTCTGTCACACCCCCAAGAGCAGAAGACCCTGGCAGACCCTAACCTTAACCCCAGTGCAGAGCCAGGAGGTAAATGAAGCCACGGCGGGAGGGCACTAGTTAGGAGTGGAAAGCAGCTAAGAGGAGCCGAGGAGCATCATGCCCCCACTCCCTCACCTCCTACTTAGCCCAGCCCCCTAAGAAGCAACACAAACAGGTGCACTCTGGGCCCCAGCACACGAGTTAGCATGGGAGTTAGGAGGGGGTGCAGGGCAGGGTCCAGTAGTCAGTCCCCTGCAGGCAGCGCAGTACAGCAAGATCTCACGAGATCTGCTGTGAGGTTTAAAAATTGTAAAGGTCCCAAATGAAGGAAAAAAACTTCAGTTTGGGACAGCTCTTTGACAGAGATGCACAGGTACAAGTCCGTCATTCCCATGAGAGCAGAAGACCCCGGCAGACCCCTCCAGTGGACTCCAACCTTAACCCCCAGTGCAGAGCCAGGAGGTAAGTGAGGCCCACAGCAGGAGGGTACTAGTTAGGAGCAGGAGGCAGTTGAGGAGCCAAGGAGGGTCATGCCCCCGCCCCCAGCTCCTACTTAGCCCAGCCCCCTAGGAAGCCCTGTGAGCAGAGTTGTGCAAATAGAGCATGCAAACAGGCATGCTCTGGGCCGATGTGCAAGTTAGCATGGGAGTTCATGCAGGAGGGTGAGGAGGAGAGGCACAAGGCTCTTGGTGGCAAGCCTGAAGAGGAGGGTTGGCACAGCAGTAGCCCAGACTACTATTACTATTACTGTGTAATAGTGATGAGGTGCCACACCCTGAAGATCCCCTCCATGTATGGGCCACCCCACCTCTGGTACCACTAAGGCCTCCACCCAGATGGAACCCCATGGTTCTGGCCTACACTCAGGTGGGGGTCCTGGCTTTCAGCTGTGGGGGCTGCCTGGCCTGATTGCAGGCACCTGGGATCAGGAGCACTGACACCTCCCCTTGTGAGGTTTGCTCTCCACTAGAGACTCTGGAGTGCTGGATAAGGGAGCTCCAGGCTGTGGCGCAGAGGCTGCATGCCATCAGGGACGGAATCTTACTGCCAGACTCTTCGCCTGAAGAATGAAGAGGGAAGAGCAAGGATGGCTGGCAGGACAAGGGTGGACAAGAGAAGCTCCCATGAAGTCCAGCCAGGGGTCACTTGGACGAAGGTTGTCTCCAGCTCCAAGACATGCTGCACCAGGGCACCACCCCTCTGGATCTTCACAACAGGTACAAAAAACTCACAGCACCAGTGGAGCCAGGAGAACCACCAGTTCCAGCACTGGAGGAAGAAAGGCAACCTGCAACCACTCCAAAGAAGAAATGCCAAATGATCATCATGGGCAATACCCTTTTGACAATGAGAGAGCGCGAGCGATCTGCCACCCTGATCCCTTGGCCCATGAGGTCTGCTGCCTCCCAAGGGCCCGTATTGGAGATGTAGCTGAAAACTTGTCCGGCCCTCTGACTATTATCCCATGCTTCTCCTCCAGATGGGCACAAATGACATGGCTTGGAGCAATCCCAGCCAGGTTATGAGTGACTACTGGGCTCTGGGGGCAGGGCTCAAAGGGCTGGAGGTGCAGGTAGTTCTTCCTTAATCATTCTGATTATGGGTCACAGGCACAGGAGGGAGAGAGGAACTGGTGAAGTAAACAGAAGACTGCAGTGTTGGTGCCACTGCAAAGGCTTTGGCGTCATTGACCACAGTCTGCACTTCAGAGACAGAGGTATTGGTCTTTTGGGAAAGGACGACCTCTACCTCATTCCAATGGGAAAGAAGGTCTTCTTGGCCAGAATGGCAGGCCTGCTTGACCAGGCTTTAAACTAAGTTCATCGGGGGATGGGTGGACAACCACCAGTGCCATCCCACCAAGTGTCAACTGCAGAATCAGCAGATCAAGTAGCACAAGAGAACTCATTCCTACCCCTGCCCAGGGACAGGACTCTTCTAGAAGTCCAGGGAAACCTAGGGCTTCTGACAGCAAGATCACTTGCCTGGGGAACAAACAGGAGGAACTGGCCCTTCTGCTAAACAAAAATTAGCATGATCACATAGAAATAATGGAGACCTGGTGGGACTCCACCTATGATTGGACCACAGGTAGAGACGGCTATACCTTGTACAGGAAGGACTGTATTGCAAGAAGGACAGAGGTGTAACTCTCTACGTGAAAGAGCACTACACTTCCCTGCAAGCAGAGATTGGCGACTTATGAAAGGCAACTTAAGACTCTCTGGGTTAGATTACGCGGGGAAATGTGGTGAAGGAGATATAATGGTAGGAATCTATTACAGCCCTCCTAACCAAGTGGAAGAGCTTGACCATAAATTCACTAGGGAACTGGCAGAGGCTGAAAATTGAAGGGAAGCTGGGAGACAGTGATCACCAGGGATCCTGGTTTTCTTTAAAAAAAAAAAAAAAAAATCATGAATCTCTGACAAAAAATTGCAAATTCTCTGACAAAACCCCCAAAATCCATTATTAAAATTGAAAGCCCCATGCAGCTCCCCCAACCCTGCTGATGCCCCCCTCACACCCCGCCAATGCCTCCTCCAGCCCTGCTGCTGCCACCCCTCACTGCCCCTAAAGTCCCACGCCCCAATGCCACTGGTGACCCTCACTGCCCCAACAGCCCCCCACCTTAAGTGTGCCTCTTGCCCCCCCAAAGCCCTTACCCCCCAGCCCTGCTGGGGGGGAGGGCAGTTGCCAGGGCTATGGGGCCAGGGCCCAAAGTCTGCAGTCTCCTGTCAACAACAGGCAGCTGCAGCAGAAGCAGAACGAAGCAGGCTCCCCCAATGCTGCCACCTGCTTGGGTGGGGCCAGGACCAGCTCTTGGCTCCTCACCCCCAGCCCCCCCAGGCATGACCTGCAACCCCCCAGCACTGCCAGAGGGGCCCTCAGCCCCCTGGAAGCCCCACTTACCTCAGGCTCCAGGAGAAGAATGAAGCTGAGCTGAGCTGAGCTGAGCTATGGCTGAGTGAGAGCCTCAGGCCCCACCCTCCCCCTCAGGGTGGGCTGGGGTTTCCCGCCTTGTTTCCAAACAGGTCTTGCACACTGGACCTCAACCAGCCTGCAGAGCTGTTTGCAAAAGCAGGGAATCCGTGGGTTTCTCTGCTAAAAGGAGAAATTTGTGGTTTTCTCCATTTTTGCACGGGAAACAGAAAACCCAGATCCCTGGTGATCACAAGTTGATCACTTTCTGTATCCATCACAAAGCTGGCAAATCAGTCAGCAATGTAGAAATCCTTGACTTTAGGAAAGCCGACTTCTGCAAGCTCGGGAGGCTGGCTGCCGAGGCCCTCAGAGGCCATGATCTAATGGAGAGGGGAGTCCATGGTGAGTGGTTGCTCCTTGAGGATGTGATACTTGAAGCAAAAGGGAAGTCCATCCCAGCCTGTAGCAAAGGTAGCAAAAGGGCTGGGTGACCCCCTTAGCTAAAAAGGAAACTCATGCACCTCCTGTATTTGAAAAGAAGCCCATAAAGGATGGAAGTCAAGTAACATCACCAAGGAGGAGTATTCAGCACTGGCCTGCACCTATAAGGAGCGAACTAGGAAAGCCAAGGCTGAAACCAAACTCAAACTGGCTACAGGAATCAAGGACAATAAAAAGTCCTTCTTCAGATATGTGGGTAGTCAGAAAAAAACCAACAGCAACATTAGACCGTTGCTAACCAAATAGGGAGCTGACAACTGACACCCAGGAGAAAGCTACGTTCCTTAATGTTTACTTTGTGTCAGTCTTCCACAGCACAAGGTGATCACCCAACCTAACAAGATGTAGGATTGCATGGGTATAAGTGAACATAAGCCCATTATTAGCAAAGATCTTGTGAGGGAACACCTTGAGAGGCTAGACATCCACAAATCAGTTGGTCCACATAGAATGCATGCAAGAGTGATAAAAGAACGGGCTGACATCATAGCGCAGCTAATGGCGAGGATATTTGAGAATTCATAGTGCTCAGAACAGGTTCTGGAAGATTGGAAGAGAGCCAATGTGGCCAATCTTCAAGAAAGGGAGAAGGAAGACCTAGAGAACTACAGGCCAGTCAGTTTGACCTCAATTCCTGGTAAGATTTTGGAAAAAGAAAATCAAAGAAACCATTAACAATAGGCTAGTGGAAGGCAACATTCTGAGAGATTGGCAACATGGCTTTGTTGTGGGACATCTTGCCTGAGCAACCTCATTTCCTTCTATGACCAGGTGACACTTCACCTGGACAAAGGAGAAGAGGTTGATATCATATATCTAGACTTCAAAAAAGCCTTTGATTTGGTCTCCCATGATGTCCTCATGGCAAAACTGGGGAACTGCGGCCTCGACTACCTTACAAATGGCTGTGGAACGGGCTCTGTGGTCTGACCCAGATAGTGATAATCAATGGAACCATATCAACATGGCACATGGTGACCAGTGGTATCCCCCAGGGCTCCGTACTTGGACCAGTACTCTTTAATGTAATTATAAACTATCTCGATTCAGGTATCAGAGGTGGACTGGCTAAGTTTGCTAATGACACCAAATTATGGCAAAGTGTCAATCACATTAGAGGATAGGTTGGCAATTCAGACTGATCTGGACAGGCTCACAAGGTGGGCAAATCTAAACCTGATGCCATTCAACATACAAGGTGCTCCGCCTCAGGGGGAAAACAATCTATACCATACTTATAGGCTTGGCAGTGCTACTTTCATTAGCACCCTGACCAAAAGAGACGTGGGGGTCATGACTGGCCATGAGATGAACATGAGCCACCAATGCGATGCCGCAGCTAGCAATGGAAACAAAAGCCTGGCTTGCTTCTACCAATGCATCTCAAGCAATACCCAGGAAGTCATCCTCCCACTTTTCTCAGCCTTGGTGAGGGCGCAGCTGGAATACTGCAGCCAGTTCTAAGCTCCTCGCTTTAGAAAGGATGTGGAGAAGCTTGACAGTCCAGAGAAGAGCCACATGCATGATTAAAGGACAAGAGAACAGGCCTTATGAGGAAAGGCTGAGAGCCATGGAACACTTCAGCCTGGAGAAGTGAAGGCTCAGGCCAGACTTGGTGACAGCCTATAACTATACAAGGGGAGTGCATCAGGAACTGGGACAATGTCTGTTCACCAGGGCACCCCAAGGAAGGACAAGTTCTAATGGCAACAAACTCCTGGAAGACCGTTTTAGGCTGGACATAAGAAGAAACTTCTTTACTGTCTGCGTCCCCAAAGCCTGGAATAGACTCCCCCCAGAAGTGGTGCAAGCACCTATTCCGGACACTTTTAAGAAACACTTGGATGCCTATCTTGCTGGGATCATTTGACCCCAGCTGCCCCTTGATAAATAAACCTTAGTTATTAATGAAAATGAGCCAGATTCTCTGGGCTTCTCTGCCCCAAACCTCAGGACTCCTCCACCCTAAACTCTACAAGGTGCATTTCCCTTTAAGACAAGCCCAGTTGTGCCTTAAGGGCAATAATCATGACCTCCAGCTACCCCCATAGTCACGTCTATGCCTTGCAGATGTCACACAGTATTTAGGAAGGTGGGGGAAGGAGGCGGGGAAGGGCCTCGGCACTGACTCCACACTCACTTCTCAAGCCTCAAACCTTTGGTGGGGCTTCTGCCTTCAGCCCTTTTCCTCTAGCTGGGGCCTCTAGCACAAAGTCTACCATTGTGGACCTCAGCTTATGGGCCCCTGATCCCACCTCTTGCTTTGGGCCTTCTTGGGATCCTATCTCATGGGCTCTGAGGTAGCTCTCAGCATCCTGCAAGCAGGGGAGAGCAACAGGGGAGGTGCGCAAGTAAGAGGGGGCACATACTCTTACTCAGGTGTGTGGCCCAGGAAGTATGTTCTCATACTTCCTGAGAAATCAAGGCAATCAACTAGTTACCTCAGGTGCCTGTAAAGAAATGCACAAAGCCTGAGAAACAAGCAGGGAAAATTGAAAGTCATTGCACAAACATAGAACTATGACATGAATAACAAAGACTTGGTGGGACAGACTGCATGACTGAAGCACTGTCATGGATGGACACAAACTGTTCAGGAAGAGGAGTTGCACTTTATGTAAAAGAGCCATATGATTGCTCGGAGCTCCAATATGAAGCTGGGGATAGACCTGATGGGATTCTTTGAGAGTCAGAGGGGAGATCACCAGGCCAGGAAGAAGTGGTGGATGAGGCTTTCTTCAAACAGCTAGTGGAAGTTTCCTGATCACAGGCCATAGTTCTCATGGGGGACTTCAATCACCCTTATATCTGCTGGGAGGACAAAACAGCAGAGTGCAAGCAATCCAGGAAGTATTTAAAGAATACTGGGGAAAATTTAGCTGAGCTGGTAGGGAGCCACGACACTGTGCGAAAAGAGCATGCAAACAGGAGGTGGGCTAGGGGGGACTGTCCCCCCAAGCTAGGGAGCACCCCCGAGATAACCCTCAGGGAACAGGCTGCAGAGGCACCATAAGAGCACACCAGTGTTTGCGTCGGCATTTGTGCCGGTGGGTGAGCAGGAAGGGCCAGGAGGGAGACTCCTGCTAGGGCAGAGTGAAGGCACTGCACTAAGCTATAAATAAACAGCAACTCCTACACTGGTGTCAACACAGAGTGCTGCCAGGGCCCCTGCCCGGGGGGCACAGCCTATGGCCTGCAGGGGTTGCCAAGCAAGGCCCAGGGGGGCAGGGATTGGGGACCCCCACACCTGTCCTGCAGGTGCCCGCCTTAGGACCCTGGAGGCGCAGGTGAGGGAGCTCCAGGAGGAGGTTAGCAGACTGAGGGGAATCAGGGAGGTGGAGGATGAAATTGATGGTTATTTCCTTTACCTGCAGGGCCACACACCCAAGAAAGAAGCACCTTGGGAGGTGTCCTCCACTGCAGAGTGGCAGACGGTCACCTCCAGAACCAGGGCTGCTCGCAACACAGCAGTACCAGTTCCTCTGGTCCGGCTGGAGAACAGGTACTAGGCCCTGGCAACACTGGAGGAGAAGGAAGGAGAGGAGGTGACTGGAAATGAGGCAACTCCACACTCTCCATGCTCCGAACAGGCCGAAGGAGCTAAGCAGTCCCGGAGGAGAACGTGTCAAGTGATCATCATAGGCGACTCCATCCTGAGAGGTACAGAAGGCCCCTTCTGTCGCCAGGACCCCTCGACATGCGAGGTCTACTGCCTACCCGGAGCAAAGATTCAGGATGTGTCGGGGATGATCCAGACCATGATCCAGCCCACCAATTACTACCCCATGGTCCTATCCATGTGGGTACTAATGATGCGACGAGGACAAGCCCTGATCACCTGATGGCGTACTATCACGCTCTGGAGGGCGTGCTGAAGGAGATAGATGCACAAGTGGTATCCTCTTCTGTCCTACCAGTGAGCGGACGTGCAAAAACGGCATGAGACATGCATCGCAGAGACCAACTGGCAGCTTCGGGAATGGTGTCTTGAGGTGGGCTTTGGCTTCCTTGACAACGACCTGTACATCACGACAAGAGACATGCTCGGATGGGATGGGCTAAAGGTAAGCATGTGTTCTTTTCCAGGTTGGCAGATCTCCTCCGGCGGGCTTTAAACTAGGCTCATCAGGGGAAGACGAGGGAGGAGGCGGCCTTGGACCACTAAACCATGCAGCACCCACAAGTACTGCCCAGCCTAGACCGACAAAAGGAACATCTACACAGGTAAGCAACAGGGGTCAGGGCAATGCTGAGATTAGGGGGCCAGTGCACACATCCACAGGAGGCCTCAAATGCCTCTACACAAACGCTTATAGTATGGGAAACAAGCAGAAGGAACTTACCCTCCTGCTAGCTGACACCAACCCAGACATAGTGGGGCTCACTCAAACATGGTGGGACCCAACACATGACTGGGCAGTGAATATCAAGGGCTATAAGGCTGTACAGGAGGGACAAGAAAGGGAGGAAAGGGGGGAGTGTGGTGCTCTACATTACGGAGGAATACATATCCTCATCAAGTAGCACAGAGTCAGAGGAAGGGCACACTGAAGTGCTCTGGGTTAGAATACAAGGCAGTCGAGGGGAAAGAGACTTAACAGTGGGGGTCTACTACAGACCATCCAACCAAAGGGAAGAGCTAGACCAGGAATTCTTAAGTTAGCTCACGGAGGTAGTTAGGTCAAAGGACGTGGTCATAATGGGTGACCTGAACTTTCCAGACATCTGCTGGGAAGAGCAGTCAGCCAGGTCTGACCACTCACATCGGTTTCTAGCCAAAATGCAGGACCTCCATCTAACCCAGGAGGTGCACAGCCCCACCAGGGGAGACGCCTTGTTGGAACTGGTGCTGGCCATGGGTGACAACCTGGTGAGGGGGCTGCAGGTACTCAACCACGTGGGTGACAGCAATCATCGCCTGCTGGAATTCACTATCCAGCACAAGGTGGCAAAGGCCTGCAACAAGGCAGCAGCCCTAGATTTTAGGAGACTGGACTTCAATGAACTAAGAAGAACAGTCGGAGAAGCACTGAGGTCCCGGAGGGGAGGGGAGCCAGCTGTCCAAGAAGAGTGGTTGCTCCCTAAGGAGATGATCCCCCAAGGACGATCCCTTAAGGAGGTAATCCCAACACGGATCAAAGGGAGCAGGAGGGCACAAAAACCCCCATGGCTCACCAAAAGCATCCAGGAATGTCTTCTAGCTAAAAGGGAGGCGTACACACAATGGAAGAGAGGGGCCATCACCAGGGAGGACTATACTGTGGTTGCGCAGGGATGCAGGGGGGCAATCAGGAAGGCCAAGGCAGAGATGGAACTGGGACTAGCTACCCAGATCAAGGACAACAAGAAGTTCTTTATTAAATACATAGGGGGCAAAAAACAGATACTAGGTAACCTGGGGCTCCTGCAAGACACACTAGGAAATTTCGTCGTCATACCAGACGACAAAGCTAACCTACTTAACGACTTCTTCATCTCCATTTTCCTGAGCAGGGACAGTATCAACCCTCCTACTGGGCCCTCCTTAGGTCCCAGGGGAGGCACACCTAGGCCAAGGGTCTGTGAGGATCTAGTCAGGGAACTTCTGGAGGGACTGGATGTATTTAAATCAGCTGGTCTGGACGATCTCCACCCCAGAGTGCTGAGGGAATTAGCAGAGGTCATTGCGGTACCCCTGGAATGGCTTTAGGAGCACTTGTGGTGCTCTGGTGTGGTGCCAGAGGACTGAAAAAGAGCCAATGTGGTTCCCATCTTCAAAAAAGGGAAGAAGGAGGAACTGGAGAACTATAGGCCAGTTAGTCTTACCTCGATCCTGGGTAAGCTTTTTGAGAGAATTACTCTGGCACATGTTCACGAGGGGCCAACGGGGGAGATTATGCTTAGGTGCAACCAACACACATTCATTAGAGGCACGTCCTGTCAGACCAACCTGGTGCCCTTCTATAACCACATCACAAAATCCTTAGATGCAGAGGCAGCAGTGGACATAGTCTTTCTGGACTTTTGGAAGGCCTTCGACACTGTCTCTTACCCTGTTCTCATTAAAAAACTGGGGGACTGTGGTGTCAACACCTACACAGTCAAATGGGTCACGAACTGGCTGGAGGGCCGCACCCAGAGAGTGGTAGTGAATGGGTCATTTTTGACCTGGAGGGATGTGGGCAGTGGGATTCCACAGGGCTCGGTCCTCGGGCCCGCACTGTTCAACATCTTCATCAGTGACTTGGACGAAGGGGTAAAAAGCACCCTGTTCAAATTTGTTGATGACACTAAGATGTGGAGGGATGTGGGCACACTGGAAAGAAGGAATAGGCTACAATCAGACCTAGACAGGTTATAGGGGTGGGAGGATGAGAATAGGATGGGATTCAACACAGAAAAGTGCAAGGTGCTGCACCTGGGGAGGAAGAACCGGCACCATACCTACAGGCTGGGGAACTCCCTTCTTGTCCGTAAAGAGGCAGAAAAGGATCTTGGAATCATCACTGATGCCAAGATGAACATGGGCCGGCAGTGTGGTGATGCAGTCAGGAAGGCCAACCGCACCTTGTCATGCATCCACAGATGCATCTCAAGCAGGTCCAAGGAGGTGATCCTCCCCCTCTATGCAGCATTGGTCAGTCCACAGCTAGAATACGGCGTCCAGTTCTGGGTGCCACACTTCAAGAGGCATGTGGACAATATGGAGAGGGTTCAGAGGAGGGCAACTCACATGATCAGGGGACAGCAGGGCAGGCCCCATGAGGAGAGGCTACAGGACCTGAACCTGTTCAGCCTCCACAAGAGAAGGCTGAGGGGGGATCTAGTGGCCTGTTACAAACTAGTCAGAGGGGACCCGCAGGCATTGCAGTGACTAGGAATAACAGTCACAAGCTGGCAGAGGATAAATTCAGATTAGACATCAGGAGGTGCTACTTCACTGCCAGGGCAGCTAGGATCTGGAACCAGCTTCAAGCGAACTGGTGCTGGCTCCTACCCTGGGGGTCTTTAAGACAAGGCTAGACAATCAGCTTGCTGGGGTTGTTTGACCCCAGTACTCTTTCCTGCCATGGCAGGGGTTCGGACTTGATGATCTGCTCAGGTCCCTTCCGACCCTACTAACTATGAAACTATGATACTTCCTGGTGCAAGTGTTGAAGCAGTCAACTAGGGGCCCATGATCTTCTTGACCTGCTGCTCACAAACAGGGAAGAATTGGTGGAGAATGTAGTAGTGGATGGCAACTTGGGCAGCAGTGACCACAAGATGATTGAGTACAGGATCCTGAGGAAAGGGAGAATGAAGAGCAGCAGAGTAAGGACCCTGGGCTTCAGAAAAGCAGACCTTGATTCACTCAGGGAATTCATGAGTCCAGGAGAACTGGCTGTACTTCAAAGAAGCCTTACTGAGAGTGCAGGAAAAAAACATCCCAATGAGCAGGAAGAGAAGCAAGTATGGCAAAAGACCAGCTTGGCTTAGCAGGGATCTCTTCAGTAAACTAAATCACAAAAATAAACTTATAAGAAGTGGAAACTTGAACAAATAACTGGGGAAGAACATAAAAGCATTGCTCGGGCATGCAGGGATGAAGTCAGGAAGGACAAAGCGCAATTGGATTTGCAGTTAGCAAAGGATTTAAAGGGTAACAAGAAGAGTTTCTACAAGTATGTCAGTAGCAACATGAGGAGCAAGGAAAGTCCCTTACTGAATGGGAGTGGCAACCTTGTGACAGAGAATGCAGGAAAGACTGAAATGCTCAATGCTTTTTTTGCTTCAGTCTTCACAAGCAAGTTCAGCTTCCAGACTACTGTAATGGGCAGCATAGTCTGGGGACAAGGTGAACAGCTTTCAGTATTGAAACAACAGGTTAGGGACTACTTAGAAAAGCTGGATGTGTACAACTTCATGGGGCCAGATGGGATGCACCCAAGGGTGCTAAGGGAGTTTTCTGGTATGACTGCAGAGCTATTGGTCATCATCTTTGAAAATTCATAGCAATCAGGAGAGGTCCCGGATGATTGGAAAGCGAAGACATGTCCACCAGATGGTGTTGCGAAATTTTTGTAGTTCACCCCTTTGAATTGATGCTGCTTTTTTTTTTTCTTGTGCTATGTGCCAGCTCCTTGCTCCGTGTTGCAGGCACGGGACAGCGGACCCCAGGTCGGGGGGGGGAGAGGGCAGCACGGGGCTATCCTCCTCTCCTGTGCTGCTGGCCAGGGATCGGATTTAATTCATTTGAAAACCTAGTACATGCAAACACTGATGTGATGCTCAGTGTTTACATTTTAAACAACATTTTAATAAACAAGTTTAAATTTTATAAACCTATTTAATTTAAAGAGGATTAAACCCCAAATGCCTTTGGAGGAGAAAAATGATGATTAGAAACAGTTAGCATTGATTCACCAGGGGCAAGCCTGACTAACCTGATTGCTTTCTATGACAAGGTGACTGGCTCTGTGGATGATGGGGAGAATGGTAGATGTGGTGTACCTTGATTATAGCAAAACTTTTAATACAGTCTCCCACAGCATTTTCACAGGCAAGCTCAGGAAGTACAGGCTGGATGAATGGATTGTAAGGTGGATAGAAATCTGGCTGAAGCTCAATGTCTAGTTGGTAGCTGGTATCAAGTGGTATCAATGTCTTCATCAACAACCTGGAAGATTGCACAGAATTGCACCCTCAGGAAGTTTGCAGATGATAACAAGCTGGGGAGAGTAGTAGATACGCTGGAGGGTAGGGCTAGGATTCAGAGTGACTTAGACAAATTGGAGGATTGAACCAAAAGAAATCTCATGAGGTTCAACAAGGACATGTGCAAAGTCCTGCACTTAGAACAAAACAATGCCATGCCCCTCGTGTTACAACCTGGGGACTAACTGGCTGGGCAGCAGCTATACAGAAAAGGACCTAGGGGTTACAGTGGACAATAGACTGAATATGAGCCAGCAGTGTGCCCTTGTTGCCAAGAAGGCTAACGGCATACTGGGCTGGCATTGGTAAGTGTGTTGCCAATAAGTCAAGGGAAGTGATTATTCCTCTCTGTTCAGCACTGGTGAGGCCACATCTGGAGTACTGTATTCAGTTTTGGGCTCCCCACTACAGAAAGGATGTGGACAAATTGGAGAGACTCCAGCAGTGAGGGGGCTAGGGCACATGGCTTATGAGGAAAGACAGAGGAAACTGGGCTTATTTAGTTTAGAGAAGAGAAGACTGAAAGGGGATTTAATAGCAGCCTTCAAGTACATGAAGGGGAGTTCAAAAGAGGATGGAGATAGACTATTCCTAGTGGTAGCAGATGGCAGAACAAGGAGCAATGGTCTCAAGTTGCAGGAAAGGAAGTTTAGATTAGATATTAGGAAGAACTTTCTCACTGGGTGGGTAGTAAACCACTGGAACAGGAAACCCAGAGAGGTTGTGGACTCTCCATCCTTGGAGGTTTTTAACATCTAAAGCCTTGGCTGGGATGTTCTAGTTGGGAATGGTTCTGCTTTAAGCAGTGGGTTGGACTAGATGAGCTCCTGAGGTCCCTTCCAACCCTCATTTTCCGTGATTCTATGATTCTATCTTTGACCCAGGCAGAGCCTTTTGCTGCTTTAGTCCTTGACCCTGGGCTGGGCTACTTGCTTCTTCAGCCCTCTGGCCCCTGACACAAGCTACCCTGCATGATGCTGAGTGCCCTACCAGGCATCTCTCCATGGCCTCCATGCCTTCTCTGTAGCCATAATCTGGTCCTCCGGTGCTAAACGAAAATAAGCATCAACATAACAGACATATCAGCAAACAGCTTCCACAAAGTCTTTCCCTGCTCTGGGTCAATACCCTAACCCGAGCTATATTTTCCAGTGTAGGCTTAATCTCACGAGCAGGCTGGGTGTCCATGAATCTGCTTCCTGCAGTCAGCTCCCCTAGAGAGTTCCCGTCCCTGTAATATGCAGGTTCTGACTGCCTGCTCTGGCTTTGGCCCTGGGCTTATGTTTCAAAGCTTTCCTCCCCTCCTCCACCATGTGGCTACCCAGCCACACACACAGGAGTTTTCCCTTCTAATTAAGGGCCAGGAGGTGCTGCTGCTGCTGCACCCTGCCACAGCCAGCTTAGCCTGCTGCCTTCTCTTAAAGTAACAGGAGCTCTCTGGCATCCTGTTACAAGCAGCTATGTCAAATGACACCCACAATTAGGTTTTTAACTGCATACCTACAACCACACTGCAGACACATGATGCAAAACTGATGGAATCATTCAACTAGAAATAAAGAACTCACCTTTTTAACTATTGGGGAAATAGTACTTTTTAACATTACTAAATGTTTTCCTATAGTTTTTTTCATTCAAAGTCAGGTTTGTATAAATGAATAGTTCTCAATTGTACTATCATAGCCCTTGAAAATCCTACTACAAGAAGGGTCCAAATTGGATGCTGTATGCTGTACATATATTCATACTGTAAAGCTTGTAAAAAATCACCTGCTGTGCTAGTACTCTGCAGCTGATTTTCTAAGAGATCTGGCAATGCATGTCAAACATCTGAGATCAGACTGACACACAAACATAACTTACTTTTCAAAAATCCTTTGTAAACTGTTTTCTTTTCACATGCATGGTATTTTATTATACTTAATATCTAATACTCTTGAGGAAAGAAATATATTGGGTTCACTGTAATGTTATTTAAAGATCAGTAGCTCCACATACATCCATAATATAATCCATCCCCAGAAATGGACTCCTTGAAGTGTTATGTTGTATTAAAACAAAAGAAAGGAAGATATCATAACAACATCTTTTGCTAATTTTGCTTGCTTAAATAGGACATATAGTATCTAATCAGACAACTTCATTTCTTCCCAAAATTCTTCAGTTTCTATCGTGTTAATAATTACTCTCTCAAATGCAAAAGTCTGCTATACGTTAAGCCCTTATTTCATACACATCAAAAATTAGGCCACCATCATCCACCACAGGCAGAATATAGCATACATACAACTAAAACAAAATACTGTATTTATTCAAAAACAGATTAGTTTTTTCCCCCTCAATTAGCATGTAGAAAAAGCTCCTGGTCTTATGTTCACATACAAGAAAACCTCATCAAATACACTGTCTATCATAAACTGCTGACAAAAGCAGCATGCACTCAGTGATGGAAACCAATTATGAAGCTGATTAAACACATGGCACAGAGAGAGCAAACATGCTGATGAAAACTTACCATAAGGCAAAGATAGTAGAGCCCATCTGAATAAGATACAAGGTAAGCCACTACACTGACTACATTTCAACTTCCCCTGGACTCCCACACCTCAGCTGTTCCTTTCTTTTGCATTTCCAATGATTCCTGTTTCTTCACCAGCCTTAAATGTCTGGCGAATGTCACCAAACAGGGCCCCAAACATTTCACCTAGGATTCTTCTCTCACCCCACTCTTTCAGTCTGCTACATATGATTAGTGTGGCAAAGCACTCCATGAGCTAAAGCCAGACAGATTGCCCTGTGCCTCATCTGAATACACATTTTTGGAGGACCCCAGAATTCATGAAAAGAACACCCAGTTCCAGTCATGAGTGGGGACTAATAAGCACACAGATCCTCTGTGTGGGTGTGGAGAAGGATTGCTATCTGGAATACATATACACTGTGCAGTGCTGAGCTATGCTCACCAAAAGCATATGGGAACATCTCCTGGCTAAAAGGGAGGTGTATACCCAATGGAAGGGAGGGGCCATCACCAGGGAGGACTATACCTTGGTTGCTTCGGGCTGCAGGGGGGCAGTCAGGAAGGCCAAGGCGGAGATGGAACTGGGACTAGCTTCCCGGATCAAGGAAAACAAGAAGTCCTTTTTAAATACATGGGGTAAAAAGAAGGTACCGGGTAACGTAGGACCTCTGCAAGACACACTAGGAAATCTGGTCGTCACACCAGACAACAGAGCTAACTTATTTAACAATTTCTTTGCCTTCATTTTCCTAAGCAGGGACCAGGTCGCTCCCCCCGACCCCACTGGGACTCCCATAGGCCCCGGGGGAAGAGCACCCAGGACGAGAGTCAGTGAGGATCTAGTCAAGGAACTTCTGGAGTGACTGGATGTATTTAAATCAGCTGGTCCAGATGATCTCCACCCCAGAGTGCTGAGAGAATTAGAAGAAGTTATTGCATGACACCTGGCACAGCTATACGAGCACTCGTGGTGCTCTGGTGTGGTGCTAGAGGACTAGAAAAGGGCCAATGCGGTTCCCATTTTCAAAAAAGGGAGGAAGGAGGATCCAGGAAACTATAGGCCATTTAGTCTTACCTCAATTCTGGGTAAGCTTTTTGAGAGAATTATCATGGTGCACGTCCATGAGGGGCCAGCAGGGGAGATTATGCTTAGGGGCAACCAACATGGATTCATTAGAGACAGGTCCTGTCAGACCAACCTGGTGGCCTTCTATGACCATGTCACAAAATCCTTAGATGGAGGGGTAGCAGTGGACATCATCTTTCTGGACTTTAGGAAGGCCTTTGACACTGTCACTCACCCCGTTCTCATTACAAAATTAGGGGACTGTGGCGTCGACACCTACACAGTCAAATGGGTCACAAACTGGCTGGAGGGCTGCACTCAGGGAGTGGTCGTGGATGGGTCTTTTTCAACCTGGAGGGATGTGGGCAGTGGGGTTCCACAGGGCTCGGTCCTCGGGCCTGCACTGTTCAACATCTTCATCAGTGACTTGGACGGGGGGGTAAAAAACACCATGTTCAAATTCGCAGACAACACTAAGATGTGGGGGGAAGTGGGCATGCTAGAAGGGAGGAACAGGCTGCAATCCAACCTAGACAGGTTACAGGGGTGGGCGGATGAGAATAGGATGGGTTTTAACACTGACAAGTACAAGGTACTGCATCTGGGGAGGAAGAACCCGCAGCATACCTACAGGTTGGGAAACTCCCTTCTTGTCAGTGCAGAGGCAGAAAAGGATCTTGGAGTCATTATTGATGCCAAAATGAACATAGGCCGACAGTGTGGGGATGCAGTTAGAAAGGCCAATCACACCTTGTCATGCATCCACAGATGCATCTCCAGCAGGTCCAACAAGGTGATCCTCCCCCTCTATGCGACACTGGTCAGGGTGCAGTTGGAGTACTGCATCCAGTTCTGGGCGCCGCACTTCAGGAGGGATGTGGACAACATGGAGAGGGTCCAGAGGAGGGCCACTCACATGATCGGGGCAGCAGGGCAGATTCAGACTAGACATCAGGAGGCGCTACTTCACAGTCAGGGCGGCTAGGATCTGGAACCAACTTCCAAGAGAAGTTGTGCTGGCTCCTACCCTGGGGGGTCTTTAAGAGGAGGTTAGATGAACACTGTGCTGGGGTTGTTTGACCTCAGTAGTCTTTCCTGCCATGGCAGGGGTTCAGACTTGATGATCTACTCAAGTCCCTTTCGACCCTACCAACTATGAAACTATGATATTATGAAACTATGGGGTCATGACGGCTTGAAACACTGGTTGGTTCTGCTGGGGCCAAGCCCGATGAACTATATGGTAAATCATAAGCCTTTTGGATTTGGACTAACATACATATTAAATGCATTTATATACATGCTTTAATGTGCAGCAGCCTATTTTACTGTGCATTAAAGCATCACGTCAAAAGTTGTGTTAACAAATGAATGTGCAGTAAAAATAGGGTACGACATATTAAGTGACACGAAAAAAGAATGTGCTTTCACTACTGTATGGTAGGGCAACCTAATGAGTGTTTATTTAGGACCTCACTTTAGAGGGTACTTTTACACATGCTCCAGGGGCAGGGAAGATGGCACGTTAATTACAGTGGCTCTAATTAAAAGCACCACTGCATCTTGTGCATCAGCATCCCTGCACTTAAAAATGGTGGCAGGGGTGGCAATTGCCACGCTCCAGCAGACTCAATTAATCAAGTCTGGAATTCCAGCGCACCAGAGGAGCCTCAGCACTCATGTATAGGCACCCAGAGGTACTATGTTTATTGTGCATTAGGAAAAGTGCATTAATGGATGTGTGTCCACTTTATACTATATGTAAGTACAAAAATGCTGCTTAAATTATGCAAATTACTACAGGTATATTTATTTCAAGGTCAGGTTTTTCAACTGTGTTCCTCACTTCTATGTTCTCAGGGAGTACCGGGTCTGACAGTAAGGAGTGGGGGAAGGTGCTTCAGGTGGAAGAAACTGGGGTGGGAGGGGAAGAGGGCAAGAGGGCTACCTGATCCCCCTGGTTTACTTCTCCTGCTGTGGCAGTGGGAGAGGGACAAATTCAAGGTAAAATTCTAATAATTATATAACAAAAATTACAACAAATTTATAAAATTACCAGGGATAGTATATAGGATTTATTTATATTCAGGGTCATCTTGTATTTGAATAAATACCGTAGATTATAATTCTTTTAGTGTAGTTCTTTCCCCACAAAAAGAGTGTCCGTGAGAGAATTTACTTAGCAAAGAACCTTGTTCTTTTAAAGTTGGGAATGTTGGCATAAACTCTCTAGAGTCCTGATCCAAAGCCCACTGAAGTCAAGTGAAAGATATCTATTGACTTCATTGGATGTTGAATCTGGCTCTTGACACCTGAATTTGCAGAAATGCTGGGGTTAATTAGGAGAGAGAATACTCTGAATATCTTCCAGCAAAAAAAACAAGTAAAAGAAAGCATTCTTCCTTATGCTTCTTCTCTTCTGTTCCACTAGTGCATTCAGAGGAGAAAAGGAAATTAAATGCAGATATTACAATATACTTATTCTGTAAGTTCCTTTGGAAAAAAACAGTTTACTTCTTAACAGGCTTTGTGACTTCTGCTTTTGTTATTCCTGCTGCTACTGCTTTACTGAGGTATAATCTTTACTATTTCAGGCAGGTTGCAGGACAGGATAGTACTTTAGAGCTAACTATTTCAGAAAGGCTTTCATATTCAATAGCTCATGAAGTAGGCTGTAGAGCTGAGACATTTGCTATCATTGTAAAATAGCATTTGAAAAGACTACAGCAACTAACATTTAAAATCTGTTTGTGGAAGAAAAAATGGCATAATGAATATCAGCTCTCAAATTTGATCAGATTTCATGTACATGTATGTATAAAGCACCATTTATCTTTATAACTGTAAGCTTCATTAGCATCTGATGAAGTAGGCTGTCACCTACAAATGTTTATGACTTCCTGAGCAAGTTAGTCTCTAAGGTGCCAACCTGCCATGCCTTCTGCCTGGCTTCAGACTGCCTTTATTTAACATTTCAATAAAATTAAGAATTTCTGACAAGGCTGTTATACAGCAAAAACAATGGATCAGCGAATAATTATAAAGGCTCACGCTTTTCACCTGCAAATACATGGGCATTTTGGTACATTTCATGTACCAAATATATGAACTGAACCAAATGGCTCGGATCGACATCTTATTCAAACTGTTATGGTACCAAATGCAGTGGAACGATACCAATTTACAGTTGCTGGACATCTGGCTCAGAAAGCTTGCAAGTTTCAAGGACCCACCTTATTTTTGTAATTTTTCCAGTGAGTTTTACAGTTATAAAGAAAACTGAAACTTTATACATGCATGTATATGTAATCTGATCAAGACACAAAGTCTTAAAAATCATGAGAGCCGATATTCAGTATTGCATTTTACTTCCACTGATTTTTTAAATGTCATTTGGCATAATCAAACTCTATTCCACAGTGATAGTAAGTGTCTCAGCCCCAGAGCTCTACAATGCACCTTTCAATAAAACTTTACACCTAATAAAACTTTAGAGAATGAAATTACATCTTGCAATAAATTACTGCTAGAAATAGAATACATATGACACTGACAAGCTGAAACTGCCCTGCTAATAAAAACACAAAACCTTCAACTGCAGAGTGCACTATGCCTGAAACCTGATATAAATTAATAACAATAATAGAAAATCTATAAAAGTCTACTCCAAAACTATATAGACAATCATATTATAACAGCTTGTCTATAATTTTGCTCAACCATGAGGCTTTTCTGCTGAAGTAAATGTCTTAAGTATTAGATTTAAATTCTTAATCTATCAGGTATTTATATTACTAATACTAGCAAATCAAATGGTAGATATATGAGGAATATGGTTTCAATACCTACTGTATGACCCAACTGAGCCACTGAACAAAATTAAAAACTAAGGAAATATATTCCCATTAAAGGAATTCCCTGCTGCTTTTCATTGTTGTGACAGTTGATTTCAGATCAAAGGCACTTTGAGTGCATCCATGTCACCCTACATCGATCGCCATGATAATGCACTACAGTAACATAGGGTGATGTGGGTATACATGCAACCAGCAGCTACTCCACTGAAGTGGCGCACTCCCCCATCTTATCATGCCACTATGGCAAAGTAGCGGTGAAAATGAATTGTACACCATGTAAACAGTGAAGTATGGGCAGTTACTGCACTGTGCTTTAGTACTTCTAGAAGTTGCATCCAAAAGGTGCAGTAACAACGTTCCTGTAGGGTGATGTGTAGATGCACTCTTTGGGTTTTAAATTAAGTCACCAACACAGGATAGTGGGACAATGAAGTATTTGAGTATCCTTGGAGGAAACTTTCCACCTCAGCTATTGGTCATATGTTGGCCTACTTGACAGAGGACATATCAACCTGATGGATCATTTTTTAGTACGGACAACTATCCAAAAGAGTGAAAAGCACTTCGATTATCAGATCTCATTCATATTTGAAGAATACACATTTCTAAATTTTGCCATGGTCTCAAAGACACTGGGCACATCTTCATGTGTGCATTTACTGCACAGTAACCAAAATTACTGCTTAGTATGGGCACATGTCTATACATGTATACCTGTACTGTGCAGTAAATATGACAACTTATACTGACTTGAGTGTAAATTTGATACCTGCATTATGCAGGTATCAAATTTACACCCAATTAGTTACTGAGCAGTAATGCATGTGTAGATGCCTTATTGCACAGTAACACTGTGTGTGGACTGACTTCAGACTAAAGTGTGCATATGTAGACAGTGGCCTATTACCACTTACTACTCAGTAAATTTCAGCCAGCATAAATGCACATGTAGACTCGCCCACTGTGCATGAAACCACAGACTATGGGAATAATGGCTGCTGCAATCCCTAGGGGGCAGGGAGTTTATGCTGGACATGGTGCATCCCTGAGGCTGGGAGCTCCATCAGCTGGGAGGGGCTCCCAGACAAGGGAGATCTTGACACGTGCAAATTAAAGCTCAAAAACAACCACCTATAAAGTTAATATACATTTTTGCGGTCTAACTTCATAGCTGACTGGAGCTTTTTATTGTGTAATAGCTACTTTTCATGTGTATGTGTAGCTGAAGTAACTTGCAAGTAACTGGTTAATTGTGCAATAGCTGTACTGTGTAGAGGGAGACTTAAGTCTCTCTGAACTTTTCAAAGATGTATTCCTCCAATGATGTCTCCTGGCACACTTTCAAAAATATTATTTTTACGCTTGGTTTTATTATCTCTCACATTTTCTTCATTCCCTTTTTCCCTATTTCACTATAAAAGAGACTGCTTAAAAATAGAATTTTAAAGCTATACTTGTCCAGTGTTTACTCCAAACGTGAACTAATGGGACAAAATCTTATTTATACATAGGCTCCTTTAAACTGACAGAATAAATCCAGCTTCAATTTATACCCACCACAATCACCTTTACATCCCAGGATAATTAAACACATTTTATGTGTAAATGAGAATCAAACTCATAATGTTTTGTGACACTCTTCAGTAAATATTGAAATGTTACAAAATGATCATAATTCATCTAAAAGAATACTTAACTATGTAAAATGTGACATATTTTAACCAGGTTTTCAGCAACAAAGACAAGGGACCTAAGGAGTTTTAATAAGCTGCACCACAGAACCACAGGATAAGCTCAGAGAGGGGCTGGGTGTGGTGCCAAAAGGTCCAGGAATCCAGGAAGTGGCTGACTATGGTGCCAGAGGGGTTTAGGAGCCTGGACAGGGACAGAGCATAAGAGACCAAAGGATCTGAGAACTCAGAGAGGGGCAGGGGGAGTTCTGAAAGCCCAAGGGGGCTGCATGTGGGACCTGAGGGTGCAAGAGCTCAGAGCACGGCTGAGAGTATAGACAGAGAACAACAGAGAATTATGACACCTAAAAGGCTTGGGGTGTAGTATAAGGGAGAAACAGGTCTACACAATCAGCAGGGGTTTCATAGTTTCATAGTTTCATAGTAGCTAGAGTCGGAAGGGACCTAGGAAGATCATCTAGTCCGACCCCTGCCTTGGCAGGAAAGAGCACCGGGGTCAGATGACCCCGGCAAGGTGCTCATCTAACTTCCTTTTAAAAATCCCCAGGCTAGGAGCCTGCACCACTTCCCCTGGAAGCCGGTTCCAGGCCCTAGCCGCCCTGGCTGTGAAGTAGCGCCTCCTAATATCTAATCTAAACCTACCCTCCGCCAGCTTGTGACCGTTATTCCTGGTCACTCCTGGCAGCGCACGGGGGAACAGGGACTCCCCCAATACCTGCTGATCCCCCCTGACCAGTTTGTAGCAGGCCACAAGGTCTCCCCTTAACCTTCTCTTGTGGAGGCTAAACAGGTTCAGGTCCCGTAGCCTCTCCTCATAAGGCCTGCCCTGCTGACCCTTGATCATACGAGTGGCTCTCCTCGGGACTCTTTCCATATCGTCCACGTCCCTCTTGAAGTGTGGCGCCCAGAACTGGACGCAGTACTCCAGCTGCGGCCTGACCAGTGCCGCATAGAGGGGGAGGATCACCTCCCTGGACCTGCTTGAGATGCATCTGTGGATGCATGACAGGGTACGCAAAGTAGGCAATTATTTCAGCTGGAAGACTGCTTATTAACTTATTAACTTTTGGTCAGCTGTCAAGTGCTGCAAGGGCAGCCCCAGCCCTTGACAGGTGCCCCACCCCCTGGTCGCCCTCTTGGGCCTGGAAATCAAACCCCTAGGCCCTGACCTCTGCCACCAGAAGTCCTTCCCTTTGCCCCCAGAAGTACTCCTTTTGGGGGGGGCAGAGTTTCCCATCTCAGAACTGGATAACAACAAATCATATACTAAAAATCAACATCTACTATAATATATTTTAATTTTATTTCAAAAAATGTTTTTGTCCAGATTTATATGTGTTTACCTACTGTATATAGTGGTGATTGCATAATAGTTCAAAATAAAGTCTTATTGTATATTCTTTGTGGAATATCTGAGTGCGAGTGTGTGGGATTTGTTGGGAGATGTGTGTGTGAGGTTTGTGAAGGGGTGTGTGGGGGGGTAAGTGTGGGGTTTGTGGAGGAGTGTGGGGGATTTGTTGGGGGAATATATGGGGAGCATGGGTATGGGGTTTATGGGGGGTGGGCCTCCCCACCACTCCCACCCCCACTATAGTGCACAGCCTTCACGACCAGCAGCAGCAGGCAACAGGCTCTTGGGGTGCTCATGGCCTGTGGCAGGCAGAGCCCCCCAGCGGCATGTAGCTCTGGCTAAGTTCCAGGAGCTGAACATGCTTGCATTGAGTGAGCCTGGCCTAACCCACAGGTGTGCACCATCAGGCCAGATCAGGCCGTCTCCATGCCAGTATATGGGGCTCCTGGCACTGCAGGCACGAGCTGCATGCCTCAAGCCAAGCCAGACCTGGCCAGGATGGCTTCATGCCTCCACATGGGGTTTCCAGCACTCGAGCAGAGAGCGGCATGTGGAGGCACAGAACCAGCTCATCCCAGCCCAGCCCAGTAGTGCACACTCCAAGCTGCAATGCCAGGAGCCCCACATGTTGGCATGGAGCCAGCCAAGCCCAGCCTGACAGCATATGCTCCCAGCTACAGTGCTTGGAGCCACACAGGGAGGCACAGAGCCCACTCGGCCTGATGGCATGCGAACTGGAAGCCAAAGAGAGTCAAGTGCCATTGGGTTGGGTGGACTCAATGCTGCCAGGTGCAGCTTCCTGCTGGAGTGCTGGAAGGGCCATGTGGAGACAGAGCTGGCCTAGCCCAACCTGACCCAGTGACACATGGCTACCACCTGCAGGGATGGGAGCCCCACGGTGGTGGAGGCCAAAGTGTGGAAAAGACTTACCCCCATCAGATGAGAAGAGGAGCCGAGGACACCACACTGGAAAGTGAAAGTAAAAATGTGGTATTCCCAGCTGCCTCAACAAAAGGAAGAAAAGAAAAAAAAAAAACTGCTGAGGGGGAAGAAGCCAGGATCAGCTCTCACGTTGGCGTGGGAATGCTTTATAACAGCGTGCCAGGGCCGATCCGCTGCCTGGAACCCCAAAGCAGAAATAAAAGAACCAGCAGGGAATATGCAGGAGGACCCGTACATGAGGTCCCCAAGCAGGCTGGAGGAACCAGATACTGAACACAGTCCCAGCCCAGGGATGTAGTATCCCAAGGTGGGATTTGCTTGAAGAATCAGAGCCAGAGATGTCTCTATAATTTACCAGAGGAGACTCCATGGATCTCAGAGATCCACAGCACAGATTGGATCCTGGCAGGACCAGATAGAGAAAGAACTGACAAACAAACAACCCACGGCAGGCATAAAACTCAGATCGAGGGTGAGACACCACAAAAATCTGAGACCAATGAGACACATAAGTAAGGCAAAGCATGGTTGGGGATAATTGGGTCAAATAACATCCTGATCCCTCCGTAATAAATGAAAAGGGTGAAGAATACAAAGCATGCTTAAGACCAATGCTGGCGGCCCAGACAACATCTTTGGTTGGCATTAGGTGGGGTGTAGGGAAGGCGGAGCCCTGAGCAGGAAGGACAACTGGAACGACAGAAGGAAGGTACCAGGAGGGATGGGATGGACCATCTTCCTCCCCATTAATATTAATTTTCCAGAAAAGATGTGGCAGGAGAGACCACCCTGGGGTGCTGACCAAGGTCCAGTACATTAACAATCTTGTTCCTTCCTTAAAACTATGGCAAAGCCAGAAAAATCCACACGACCTCGATGCACAGGTGAAAGACATGGGAAACCATAAAGAGCCTGCCCAGTCCGATGGTGTGACGCCTCCAAAAGCCCACCTCCTGCCAGCTTTCACAGAGGCAGCTGTTGGTGGATAGTAATTCTTTTTTGGAGGGACCCTGCAGGCAAGATAGAATGGCTTGGTTGGCTGGATTTGGCTTGCAGGCCGCATTTTTCCTGCCCTTGCCTTCAGGCAATGACTACAGACACCTGGTGGTCATAAGAATGAGACCAGGTCCAGGAAGCCCTGGGGCAGCCTCCCTTATATAAACATAGATTACATCAAGACGTGGCAGGAAGAGAAGGGGTGACTGCTCAAAGGCAGTGGAGCAGCCAAGGGTTGAAAGGACTCTAGGGGCTTTACAACCACCCCTGGAGACAACCTGGTTACAGTAGGCATAGAAGAGATGCCTTGGCAGAGAGAGAGGGAACCACACTGAGCATGCTCAGAGAGGAAACAGTAGAACAAGACTTTTTTTTTTTTTTTAAAGGCAAAAATGATTTTTCCCAAGAAAGTCAAGGAGGAATTTTCAGCTCTCACTTAGTGCCCCTCAACATGTTACATATATGCCACAATTTATCTGCAATACGCTGAGGGTATGGGCTCCATAGTGCTGCCAGCCCCAGCTCCATGCTCCCACCCAGCTGGAGCTCCATCCCACTCCCACCCCTGCTCCTGCCCTACTTGTTGTCTGGAGCCAGTGGGAGAGCAGGAAAGCTGAGGAAATCAGCCCCACCCTGGGACTATACCAAGTCACACTGGGCTGTTGACACCCAGTTTGCAAGTGCAGGGAAGCCTGAGATCATGAGCTTTGGCTCTCCTGCACTGGCAGGTAAAAAGAGAATGATTATGATTTGAGCCCTGATTCAAAATCATACCTCCTGCCTTGCATATTAGCATGCACATGTTGCATGGCATGAGGTATAATTATTGCCTCACATCCCATGGCAGGGCCCTAAGTCAGAGTAAACTTATGTAGCAATTTCAGAGCCTTGAAAGATTTTAGATATTGGATTTTTCACTTGGATTTAAAAAAAAATCATTACATAGTCCCAGTTGTGACTCTAAATCTTAGACTGGTAAAATGGCTATAACATTTTAATTTATATTAAAGTGAAACCAAAACTCATGTGAAATTAACACACCATAAAAACATGAGAGGAAAAATGAGTAACCCTAGCACAATTCCTCAAGCAAAACAGTGAAAAAGAAAAGGAAAATAATTTTAAAAGTATATTTTAAGTAAATAAAGTGAAAATTTCATACCTTTGGATATCTTTTGCCCAATTGCTTTGTTGGATCTTTGGCTGGATCATATGGTGCAACTCCAGTATATGCAATTCTTTGTTCCCTGGCTTCTTGAACAATTTTTTGGGTGGGACCCTCTAACCCATCATTCATCTTACACTTGTGACCTGCTATAATATAAAAATGATTAAATTACATGAATTGTGTATAAATGTTTTAATAGCATGATAATATGAACAATATTCATTATATGTACATACAGATGTATGAAACTATGAAACTATGAAACATACACCTGTGTATGTCATATTTCTATACTTAAACAAACACGTTTACTTAATAATACCCTTAACATGGCACTTGAAACACCAATATGAAACATGTCTCTAAAATGATATTTTATCAAACTCACTGTGCTTTACGTGTTGGAAACACCAACCCTTTTAAGTACAAGTGTAGAGGTGATTACGTTTTAACTCAGTTTTAATGGCCTAGATTTCTTAAAGTTCTGCAGATCTTCATACTGACAACATGTGACTAACAATGTTGAAATAGTTATAAATAAGCTGAAAGTTTTGACAATTATGTGGGGGAAAGTCATAATTTTCAGCACTCAAAAATGTATGTCTATTAGGCTTGTTCAGATTCGGACTCGGACGATTTGAGGGACAGTGATTTGATATGGAGATTCAAATCACTGTCCCGAATCAATTCATCCAAATCTGAGTTGGAGATTCAGCCACCGCCAAATAGGCCAAATCTCCAAATCAAACAGGCCCCTTCCCCTACCCGCTCTCCCAGCCCTGTCAATGGCTGCCCTGCCTGGCCCCAGCTTCATGGGCTCTTAATAAATAAATAAATAAAAAAGCCCCACACTCACCTGCTGCTTCCACGTGGGGGGGGAGGGGGAGATCCCCACTGCCATGAGCCCCAAGAAGCCCTGACAGCTGCTGCAACAGCCAATGAGTATGGGGTTGTTTTTTTTTGGGGGGGGGGGGGGGGGTTTAAGGAACCAGGATGCTGGTGCTAGGCAGGACAACCACTGATGGGGCTAGCAGAGCAGGCAGGGGATGGGGCTCATGGCAGAACCCCCCACGCAGTGTGGGGCAGTGGGGAGTAGCAGGAATTGCCCCCCTGCCTAGCAGCAGCTGGTGAATGTGGGGCTTTATTTATTTTTTTAAGTGCTGGGACGCTAGGGACAGGCAGCGCAGTCATTGATGGGAGAGCAGGTGGGGGTCAGGGGGCACTTGGGGGACTGGGGTAGCAGGCAGGGAATGGGGCCAGGCGGGGGTCTTCCCATGGTCCCTGCCCTCCTCCTCCAGGCCCCCCCCCCGCTCCCTACTTACCAGCATGGAATCTGGGTCCAGCTCCCTGTTGCAGCGAGTGCGGACCGCCCAAAACTCTGAAGCTCTCCGAATCTTTTCTGAATCAATTCAGAGAGCTTCAAATTGATTTGGACCTTTTTATTGGTTTCCCAATTCGATTTGTATTTGGCGATTCAGCTGCCATATCTAGCCGAATCTCCTCCAAATCAAATCAGCACCCAACACTTTGCACAGGCCCTAATGTATACGGTTGGGATTTGGTCTTAAGGCAAATGAGACACGACTCCTCTTTCCTTTTCTCCTAGAGGTAGAGGTGACATTATATTTTATATACAGTGAGTGTGAATGTCTAATTTCTTACTCCAACAATACTTGAAAGTAACTAGCTGCCCACTGCATCTTATCTAACAATCTGCCAATGCTTTCAAACATAGCAAACAACATTAGTCTGGTGTTTCTGCTAAAATGATAAGCAGCGAGATGTTAGTTATTGCTAACATTTAAATTTCCATCAAGTCTTCACAATTTATGCTCCATAGAGATAAATGGGAATGTTTACAGTATTTCAGGTTCTCTGCACACTCAGGCAGACACTCCGACATTGGTTTGTATCTTCTTCACATTTGGAAATTTGACATTGCAGCCATACAAGGAACAATGTATGCATTGTTTTATCACTCTCCCAGGTATGTTATGTACACCTCAGAAAGAAAAAGCAGAGCACTGAATTTTAATGAGATTTGGGCTCCTAAATCCCTACTGAACTTCTGAAAATCCCAGTCTGAAACATTTCAGATACGAAAGGAGTGGACCAAAACAAAAGGAAACCAGGATGTACATTTTTAAACCCCTGTTCTTTGTAAGTAGTTACGCAAACAACTGGGTCATAAATTCAAGCAAGAAAAAAAAAGAAAAAGACAGAATGAAAGAATAAATCAAAACATAGCCAATATCAAACAAGGGACAAAACTTAATACAGATTATCAACTGTGAAAAAAGAATCCAAATCTTAACAGGCTAGCCTATTTTTCTAATGAACACTTTAGAAGTGAAGACCACTGCAAAAGTGATACAAATAACATTTCCTGGATTACTGCAGATTACAGAATGGTATTATTTCTGTGAAAAAGTTTCTCCTCACTCAATAACTGTCACCCACTAGCAGTTATGCTGCTCATGGGACATTGGGTTTGTTTGTGCTTGTGAAATATACATACTTATAAACCACCACAGAGCTATGAAAATTAAAGAGCTTTAAAAGTCAGTAACTGCTTGAAAGAATGATCAAATTCTAAAGGATTATTGTGACTATATTCCATCAAATTGTAAAAGCTCATGTTTTTAGACTTCCCATTCTGACTCACATGGTTGGAATAGGGTCAACCAGGTTCAAGTGTTATAACTGGTGCCTTTTAAATTTCCTTTGCGTGACATCCTGAAAGCAATTACATCAGATCAAGGAAAGGAGAAGCATGGTTAACAGACTTAGCAATGTGTTAATTCAACCATGAGGAGGGAAACTCATTGAGTTGAACTTTAAAATATAATTGGGTAATAAATATTCAGTTTCAGGTAACAGAAAATAAAAGAAATGTACTGAACAAGTAACAGTTTTATTGTAGGGTTTTTTTAAAGCAACTCTAATAGCAGTGCTCAGTTTCAATGTGTAGAGAATCCAAAATAGTGATTACTTAGAACTTTGGGGCAGACCAGCTGGTCTTTGTTCTGTTCTGTGATCTGGAACATAGGGTCCAGGTCCATGCCTACAGTCTTTGGCATTGTGGTTAAACAAATCAATAATGCATAATCATGTTTCACTGCAATTCTATTAGCCTTCCCTTATTCTAGGATTTTGGGTAGGGCATTCTTTTTATACAGACGGTAAAATGGGTTTTTTCATGAAAATTTTCACAAAAAAAGGTTGCAATTAAAAAACATTGTGAATTAAGAATGTCTTCATAGTTCTAATAATTTAACCTTATTGGTCCAAATGTTTAAAGGGACAATTATGAACAGTTTATAAAGGAATCATATGAATAAGTTTACTAGGAATATACAGACACTTAAAGTGTGTTAAAGCACTTTGATGAACTGATGCTTTTAACAGAACTTCCAGCTACTAACTACCATTCATTGATTTAGGAAACTTGAGAAGGGAAGCACAGTAATACCTAAGAAGAGAGGATAAACATCTATGAATGACATATGAACAGGAGGTTAAACATCATGGCCAACTGCAAGGACTAAGGGCACTTTTTTACATGTACTCCGGGTGTGGAGGGGACGGTGCTTTAATTAGAGCAGCTCCAAGAGCCACTCTAAGTAAAGTGCCACAGCATTCTGTGTATCAGCACCTGATGAGATTTAGTTAAAGCACCCCCACCACTATTTTGAAATGTGGGGACACTGATACACAAGACGTGGGAGACTGCTGGAGCATGGTAATTGTCATGTTCCAGCAAACTCGATTAATCAAGTCTATTCCAACACACTGTGATTACAGCACGTCAGAGCAACCTCCACACTTATGTACGGCTTAATTGTCCAGGTTTGCACTTTATTCAAAGATGATTTAGTTGTGAACTTCCTTTAGCAATTACTCCTCCATGGTAGATGTCTTCTTTGCTAAGTCATCTGACAGCAGTGCAACGGCAATAACTCAGTGAGTGGGTAGCAATATAAAATAAAAAAATATCAGCGATACATTGTCGAATGTGTAAAAAAAAATTGTGATGAACATAAGAACAGAATGAAAATGGTCTAAAGCTCTAAGCCTGACATGGTTCTATGATTCTTATCAACACAACACCATTTTCCAATTGGACAGCTGCAATAAACCCAGAAGATTTGAATACTACCTTGTAGAAACACAGGTAATATTTTCCTTCTCTCCATAAATCCCCTATCCTTATCATCCACACACTACTTTTTATCAAACACTCCACAACTCTGAAGACAAGCTGATTTTTTCTATGTAAATATATCAGCCTCTAGAATACAGAATTATTTGTCTTTATAAAATTAAAATAGCCATTGTATTTTCATGCAAAATCAAGTTCCCATTGTCTAAACACAATCATGTTTTTCTTTAAATAACTACTGATAAGCAATGTTAAAAATCAGAAAACTGAAGAACCAAGTGACTTCAGAGTTAGCTTGCATTTGTACCTTTAAAGTACCCATAGAAGAAACAATTATGGTTCAGGTAGTATGTGCAAAAGATCTGAGAAATAAGGCTGCACCTGCAGCACTTAAAGAAAGAAACAGGTTAAAGGCTTAAACCATCTTTGACTTATGTTTTATTGGAAATCTGAAATTTCCTTTCAGATGAGGGGGTTATCTAGAGGCCAACCTGATCATCTTTCAGTGCACATTATGGCCAAAGCTGGAGGAATTACAGAACTCCTGCTGCACAGGTGGCCAAAACAGTAGAGATCTCATAGAAAAAAACCTGGCTGCTCTATAAAACAGATGAAACCTTCCTTGGCAACATAGAAAGAAAAAAGTGATGTTAGAAGCATGCCTAAAATTAGTATAGGGACTGAGATATGTGCTATTCTCCAAAGCACAGAAGTTATATATATATGGCATGGCTACTTGTGTGTTAGAAAAATCTGCGGAGCTTGAGAACACCACCTTCAATCTCTACTGTGTTCCATCCAGAACTCCAGACAACCAGCATGCATCTATGAAGAATTAGAACTAAAAGGAGTAGTTGTATATATTTGCTTTTTGATTTTTAAAGGGATAGTATTCCTTATGAAAATGAATATGCCTGAACTACTAAATCACAAATGTCATTTGTAATTCAAAGGCAGTCTAGGGATTCATTTTTATAATATTATTAAAAGAGTTATCTGTAATTTCTTTAAAACTCCTTATAGATTGTAGAAGTAGTTATTGTTATTTCAGGTGTGAGATTAAGAGGGAGTTATTGGACAAAAGGAAGAAAAAAGGAAGGTACCATGCTTCACCTTCATGGTTTTCATTCATAAGAGGCCATAATGGCTCTTCTTTCAAATCCAAATAACTTGTTTGTTCTGGCCCTTAAGAGGATACTGAGGGAGCAAGAGTAAGACTTTACCCCATAATAAGTACCAGACATAGTCGCAGTTTTGCATTCCGAAATATACAAGAAGTGTTCATCTGTGTGCTCTTAAAGAGATGTGGTCTTTGTTCTTCCATTTTGTTTTAACGCAGAACCAAGTACATATGGGATTGAAGGCATCCTGAACCAAAGTGATGGCGAGCATTTACCTCTGCATAAAGAGGCTGAAGGATGGATTGTGCCTTCCTCCGCCCACAACGTGAGAGAGTACTCTATTGGCAGAATCTGGCCCTTAGTTTATGATAGAAATTCTAAATCCCTGGTATCCCATTGGCCGAATCCAGACATGCAGGCACATGCAGTTTGTGGCACTGCAAATTTGCAGTGTGTGGGCAAAATTCGCTACTAGAAAATCCCAGTACCAAAAAAAAGCTGTGAAGAGCATGTGCCAGTAGTCATGAAGGCTCGTCCTCCAGGGGACACCCTGGCTGCTGGCCAGAGCATCTCTCCTCCTCTGGTTCCCTGGCTTCTTCAGCCCAGCAAGAGCTAAGAAGAGTGGGGAAAATGGTAGTTTTCCAAAGCAGGGCATTTTCCCCATACCAAACCACATGTGCAGGGGCATGTGCACCAGGAGAAAAGTAGTAGCACAAATCTGTGCTGTTCCTTTTTTTTCCATTGCAAGCACACACCCCTGCATGTGGGACACACCCATTAAGTTAAAAATAGCAGGCTTTGTGTGTCTGAGAAGAACAATTTTGAAATCTTTAGGCATTACCTTGGGTATTTAGATGGAGATGATAACCCCCTCTTTACACTTGTAAATAAAAAAATAAAATAAAAAAGAGAAAAAAAGCTGTATTCTACTGAATCTGGCATACCCACAAATGGACTGAATGGCATTTACTCATCAAATGTAGGAGAAAGAGAGAAATGCTCTTTCCTCATGTTTGGAAAGAACAAGTGAAGCATACCAAAGGAAAAATGAGACATAATTTTGCAGCTAAGTTCTCACTACACTATTTATTTTATGTAGCTCAACTGCAACAAAATACCAATGTGAAAGCTGGAGACATCTGTCATCCAATCAAGCAAATACAAGCCTACAGAAGAACATTAGACACAACCTTAGGTAGGTAGCCATAGTTATTTTAATTTAGAATACATTAAAATGTCTCCACTCACCTTTACTATCAGGTACATAAAAAAGATTAAGCTAGCAAATATTCTGAAGATAATTTGCACCACAAAGTCAGAAAACAATTAACCAAAGATTAAACTGACTCAACCAAACTTTTCCAAGCATTTAAGAGTCTGCATTTTACCTTGCACTAACAATTGCACTGCATCTCTACAAACATGGATAAAGAGATAGACTTTGTAGCATACTCTAAAGGTCACAAAGATGTGCAAACATACGACCACTGAGAAAAAATATTAAAAGGAAAGAAAAAGAAAGGACCATGCAAAGAAAGGTTACTTGTCACTAATTTATAATTTGTCAGGATTGTTTATATAGAACCAGTACTTAGGGATATGCAAACATCTTGGGCTTGATCCAGTGAGCATTGTAGTCTAACTTACTTCAATGGGTATTAAATTTGGCCCCTTTGGGCAGCTATATACATGCCCAATGCCTGCTCCAATGCATGCTAATTAGCATGTGTCGGAGCAGACTCCATTAATCAAGTCTGCTGGAGCATACTAATTAGCACACTCGAATAGCCTCAGCATCTCATGTATTTAGCACCCCCATGCTTCAAAATGACGGGGTGGGGGGTGCGCTTTAACTAAAGCTTGTTCAATGAGCTGAACAAGCTTTAGTTAAAGCACCCCCACCAAACAAGTTTAACTCAAGCACCCCTTACTGCCATTTTGAAGCATGGGACACTAAACACATGAGATGCTGCAGGCCTCTTAATTACAGCTGTTTGCACACTCCACCCTGAAGCATGTGTGAAGAGGCCCTTAAGAGCCAACTTTAATTACTTAGTAATGCATTGACTTTTGGGCCAAAATAAAATGCTCCATAGTAAAAACAGGAATAAAAGAAGTAATGTCTTACTAAATATTGCAACACTGGCTGCAAACGAGTTCCTTCTTCCTAATTAAATATCCTTCATAAAAGCTCTAAAGAAACAGATTAGGGAAGTAGATATATTCTGGCAATTGTCTTAACAACACTAGAAAAAACCATCTCCTTTCACATTTTCCTTTATAAAGTACCATTTATGAAAAATGTATGACAAATAACAACCTGAAAGGAGATGGGCCCGTGAAAAATTAGTCAATTAGTTTCTTTAGAATACGAGCTTCTTCAAGGAGGTACCTGACACGGAATTGATGTTACTGCAAATATATAAACAAATTGCAGTTTACGACAGCCTTCCTGAACTATACATTAGATCTAGATGCCAACCACAGAAAGAAAGACTGCGTATATCTTCTACAAATCCAACAAACTTTCTTCCCGTTCCTCCAACAGACAATCTGACCAGCACTGAAGAATCCATTGTGGATATGCTTCCTGCTTTTCATCAAACCTCCAGTTGCTGAGCAGGTTCAAAAAGAAGTTAACACATACTTTCAAGTTCATCTAACTAAAGTGAATATTCTAGACCTTCTGCAATTTAGAGTTAGGTCAGGATCTGGAACAGATGGATGATTTCTGCTATCGCTAACTGGAGGGCAGACAGCTCATTCTCATTTGCCTGAACTACTCTGCAACTACAACTCTACAGCTGGCTAGGACACTGTGCCCTAATCTTGGTAGGTGGTAACTTGCCAGAGTAGCATCCTGTTTGGAAAGCACCAACATAATACGTCTGGACATGAAACTGTCAGCCCTGAAGTAACTACAACTGGTACAAAATGCAGTGGTGGACATCCTAAGCATCACAGGCTGCAGTGAGCTTATCAACTCCATTATTTACAATAGCTCCTTATTGAATACCATATTATAATTCAGAAAATATTGCAAACAAAATTTATCCAGTTTGTACCTATACATATGTTTCCCTCCTAAGATTTAAATTATGTTACAGTGCTCATAAACCACTTCAAGAGACAACAGAACATGCTACCTATCTTTCAACGTGCAACAAAAAGCATCTGAAAAAGATAGGAAATTTCCCACTGAGATACAAGTGAGACCTGTAGAAGTGCAATAAAATGTATGAATTATGGGAGTCTGTGGTGCTAAAAGATAATGAAATGAAATATCACTTGGAATATGATACATTGGATATGAGATAAATTAAGGTTTATATGTGCATGTGGGTGGCTGATCTGTTTAATAATTTGCACTAGAAATGTAAAGTGATATTATTTATTTATAAGTGTTCCTCTGCCTGTCACTTTTGCTATTATAAAGTGCTCTTGAGATTTTTGGAGAATAAACAAGTACTGTGAACAGCAGGAGAGTGGTTCTTGGAATCATTCAAACAACAAATGAAAGTATTGTATAATATGACTAGGAGACAGATGGGGCATCCATAATATAAAACACTAGTGCAGAAGTAGAACCCACACTCCAGAGCCTTAAGCCACAGCACAAAGAATAGTTGGATGTTACTAAACTTATCTTGTAAACCAGCATAAAAGAAAAACACCTATTCTCTATTTTCCTGTCTGCTATGTGATGAAGCAATGAGCATTCTATTTTCTGTTCATACAAATGTTCACACTTTTAGTTGTAGTTCAAGATTGCAAGAGTACAGTGGAACAGGTCCAGTGAATGCATTCCACAAAAGGACATCCTTTAAGGGGCCTCCAGAGTGTTTTGAGGAAAAAAATTGCAGCTTCTTGGAATATCAGAAATTATTATGAATTGTGAAAAAAATTGATTATATGCTACAAAATAGTGTTCCATTATACCAATATATCTGTGGTTTATTTATTTTATTGATCCACAGTGAACCTATTGGTTCAATAGATACTCACTTCTATACAAAATTAAAACCATAACTTAAACTAGTATACCTATAGTACACTGGGTAACATTACAGAACCATTGCAAATCCCTCCAGAAATGTAAGCAGCTATGTTCTCAATTAAACAGAATAGAAAAATATTAAAAACAAACAAGCAAACAAGTACAGTCTGGTCTACAGCTTGCTGAACTTTGGTTTTAGCAAACTGCCAAGGAAAGTAAATTCTTGGACCAGAGGGAGGCTGAACAAGAGCTTACAATTTTAGCCTGAAGAGAGCAACTGGGAAGGCTTCATTCAGACATCATTCTACGTTAGGAAACATGTCAAAGATTACTTGCTAAAAACTGAATGACAAAATAAAATATAACGCATTAATATATCCTCAGGTGAAAAGGATTTGGAGGACAGTTAAAAATTCAACATAGTATTAAATAAACTTATAGAAATACTTGTTGCCCTACTCCACCCCTATCCCTCGTTCATATACGGTATTTAGAAAGAGAAAAAAATTGAAGATGTGGAAATCGGTTCTTTCCAGACCTTGTTTTGTTGGGTTTTTTTCTTCAGGAGTCCAAAAAAGCAAAAAGCAGGGGGCAGAAATCATTGGGGGGGTTTCAAAGCAGTCCTATCTGCTTCCTATTCACTGACTAGCATAAAACTACTACAGTTTCTGGGGCATGATTCTTCCACATTTACACATGCAAGCAATCCTTCTTGCTAAAAGCAGTCTCATTATCTTTCATGGAACTACTCACAAGAGTAAATATTTAAAAGACATTACTGCAAAACAGAATCTCTAGCCCAGGGGATCTCAACCTTTTTCTTCCTGAGGCTCCCCCTTAGCATGCTATAAAACTCCACGGGCTACCTGTGCCACAACTACTGCCCGGCTCCCAAGCTCAGCCCACATGGCCCAGGGTGCAGTGAGTGGGAAGCTCCAGGATCCCACTCACCTGAGCAGCAGCAGGGCAGAGCCTCACCCACCGTCCCGCAGTGACACCCACAAGACAGAGGCTGTGGGGTCAGACAGGGCAGGCCAGCTCCCACCGTGTCTTCAGGACTCCTAGGGCTGAGGCAACTCCTCCACATGCCAGGCCAGACTTGGCAGACCTGCTTAAGCCTGCTCACCAACCTGTGGGCCACAGAGCCACAGCTGAGAACTGCTGCTTTAGTCCATAACTGTGTCATCAAACTAGCTGGCAAAACATTTGAAATGTAAACATTTCAATATACATATACAAAAAGCTAAATCACATCATAAGAAAGATATGCAACATTTGTATTTAAATGAATATTTTACCTCTTGTCACAGGGACCTCAATGGCACGCCCAGATTCTAAATTCTGTAATGTAGCTTGTAAACCTGTAACCTAAGGAATAATAAAAAAAGAGCAAGAGAGGTATTATGAAAACTTCACCTTTCTTTTTACCCACAATTACAGAAAATGATACAACACATACACATGCATAATTAAGCAGAAACTACTACATATAACCACCTAGTTACCCAACTCACTATCTGTTTAATTATAAAAAGATTTTAAATTGCTAATATCATTCTGTTCCTTTTTCAGGAACCTTGCCAAACATAGCTAATATTTAAAATATATATACGGCCGAACAATAAAATAGACAACTTCTGCAGAACTCTTGGTGGGAATTTTCCAGATTTATTGAAACAACAGAAACAGAGACATTACAGGGAATTGTGTTATCACCTTTTCACCATAATCTCTCACTGAATTAAAAGTTAACTTTATGACATAATATGGCAAACTGTTTTGTTACAATAAAACTGGCCATAAAATATGGTGTTGCACATTAAAGAATATTCATCATCTAGAAGTGTAGCATTTGATCATTTGATAATTCTACAAGTTGGGTTTTTTTGTTTGTTTGAAGACACCTTCCATTTGGTGTCAATATTTTGGCAACAACCCTTTTTCCTTTTGACATTTTCCTTTACGTAGCCTTTCATTCTCATTGCATCTCACCTTTGTTTATAGTTCTTTGCGTCTCCTAAAGGGACAGAGTGATATGTACATCAAGTAATATTAAAAAAAAAAGAAAAAAAGAGGGGGTCAGGGGAGCCAAAGATAGTGAAATTACAGTGAAATTATAACCCTAATTCTCCATAGGGAGGAAAAAGGAATGTGTGTGATACCCACTACTTCAGGAAACAGAAGTGTCAAGAGTATTCCACGTATAATATATACTGTCTAACTGGCTAGGACTGAGCTAAATACTTTGCAAGTTAGCAATGATGTCAGAAGGCCAGGCCCCTGACATACTGATACTACAGTGCTAAAAGGTATGTTTTGAAGTACCTAATGCTAATAAAAACTGGTAATATAATTCTTTAAACCTTTCTATTTGCTTAAACATGTTTAGTAGCATCTAATTTGCCTGATTAAACATATTTTGGCAATCATCTAAGCATTAAGGCTAGCTTCCTGTATTGTTACCATAAAGACCAATATATTACCAAAATTAAAGTACTTCTATTGTTTTGGTATAATTAAGTCATAATTCAGCTGATGGCTCATTGACAAATACACAGGCAAAATTATTATTACAAAGATGACGCTATTGAAAAGGCCCTGTTCTATGCCAGATGTGCATGACAGGAAGCCTGATATTTGGTGTCAGCCATAAAATTCTTCCAGTCCTGACTACACCACTGCTGAGCTGCTCAATCCTGCAAATCACACAGAGGCAGCACTGTCCCAGATCCAGAGCAGGCCACAGCTGGTTCCAGACCTGGGCTGTCCAGGCCAGGTCTGATGATCAGCTAATTAATTGCCAGACCCAGCCTCGACAGTACCAGGTTGGTTCAAGACCCTAATATGGTAGTATGATAGCAACATTAAGATAATATTAATTTGTTTTAAAAGCTGGTAGGGACTTACTATTTGAAAGCACAAAAACGGCTGAACTAACCTAACTGTTTCATCTGTCCTCTCCTGTACCAGTATCAGAAAACTAGCCAGCTGTTACTTTCAACCTGAATTAAACAGTTTAACCATTAAATGGTTCCAGTAGTTCAAACTTCCATTTCAAGTGGAATAGACTGGAAAGACAGAACAGTTAACAATGGATCATTCATCAAGCACTATCATTTTAAAGCACTTTAATTCTTTGACTATCTATCCTTAGTAAAGAAGAAAAATTCCAGGAGTCTGTAGTCATAGTTTTCTCTTGCTGATATTCTGTACATTTACTTTTATTCCCTGGAAGCACGAACCAGAACCCATTGTGCAAAGCATTGTAAACAAGAAAATAACAGCTTCTGCCCCATAGCGCTTACAATCTAAATATAGAATAAGAGGCAACAGGTGGACTCAATGAGACAATGATAATTAATGGTCCCCGTATACAGCAGCCCCACCATTACTATGCTTTTATAGTTTTGAAGTGATGTTGTAGCCATGATGATCCAGGAATTATGCAAGAAGCAAGGATTTTTGTGGGTAATAACGTTTATTGGACCAGCTGCATGGTTGGAATAAGGCTAGACAAGCTTTAATGTACGGCGTTCTTTACCAGTTGTGAGGGAAGAAGCTGGCACAGAAATGATTAAAAACTGTGTTGGGCTATGAAATTGGAGAAGAGAGATCCCCGGGGTAACAGATAAATAACAAAAGACAAGCTTGATTAACAGGAGATCAAAACGTATCAGAAAAGAGGAGGGTCATTATCACCTACAGTGCTAAGGAAGAATTTCAGTAATTAGGTAGTTTATAGTGTCATAAAGTTAATGCCAGTATTCTTAGTATCCAGCCAGCTTAATACCGTGTTGCAGTCTGGAAAAAGAAGCAGACAGGACAGTTGCATACATGCCTCTGTTTCCAAGAAGAGTGTTGCAGGCACCAGACCACGAAGGGCTACATAGCACAAGGCAGCTTTTTTCCCTACTTTAGGCTGATTAGAAAACCCTAGTGCTGGAGGAGTGCACAAGGCAGTTTTACCTGTTAGCTGCCACCACAGCCTCATGGCACCCAGAGAGCCATGATATCCCAGTTGAGAACTACTGGTCTACGCTATGGTGGTAGCATATATTGGGCAAGACACCCCCAGGCAGGCCCTGCCCATGCAGTCCTGCTCACATGCTTCAAACTCAAAAACATATTGATGTGTCCACTCTGGTGCTATTCCCAGCTGCAAGTCATAAGCATGCTGAAGACTCTTCAGTCACATAATGCATGCAGGCAGGACACTGAAAGGCAAATGTGATTTGAATTTTCCTTCCGCCCATATTATCCTAAAGCATTAAAGATTCAGAAAATAAAAGCATCAAGAGAACAAATGGTTCTAATGGTTTTAATAAGTCAAATGAAATGCAATAAAATAATCTTCTTTAAATTCTACTATAAAGAACCAATTCATTTATAAAAAGTATGAACCAGTTGCCAGATGTAGTTAAGCAGATTTTTACCTGCCCAATTGCTCTGTCTCTTTCCAAACTGGTTAGCATTTTCTGTCTCAGTACAGCCTGGTATTTTTCAGTCAACTGTCTTAATGTTGGCTCATATGATGCATAATGCGTCTTCAGTCTATGAAAAAAAGCCAAATTCATTCTGAAGGATGATTATGTCAAATCAGAGATTTCCATCAAAATAACATTTTTTTTTCCAAACACTAGAGACAAGAATAAAGTGTAGAAAGGTCACCACACAGGAGCTGGCAAATGTTATTCAACACACAGCCACCCTACTGTAATGCCAAGAAAAAACCCAACAAGAAATAGTTGTTCAGCATTAGGAACTATATTTCTTTCCACCAAAACCATTTTAAGAACTCCATGCAATTTTCAGCAACTTCCCCAATCTTCAAAGTGCATTAAATGCATTACATGAATTAGTCTTTATTAATCTTTGTTTCCTTCTTGTAAATGGACAATATTTCACTAGGAGAAAGAACAATGATCATAGAATTTGACAACCAATCAGACCCCTAACTTTGAAAAATCAACTGGAATATGACATTCTTTAAAAGTAATTACAGTAGACACTACATATGCTTAATCATATTAATAAGAAATTAAGCTCCTCATATCAACTCAGGAATCAAAGTATGAGACTACTCCACTGTAATTCCCTGGAGAAATCATTTAAACACAATACTTGACATTTAACAATTTAAAAAATGTTGTGTCTTGCTAGAATGTTGGTAAACAGAAATAAAAACTCATGGTATCTTGTAGTAAAAGACTAAACTTTAGTAAGAGACAGACTAAAGTTAAAATGCACATAACAGCAGTGACATATTTTCTTCTGCATCAGTTCTAAATAATGTAAGTAGGCCAAATTTTGGAGAGAGGTGCTACGACTTGGAGATGCTAACCAACTCTTGGGATTCAGCCCAATGCTTGTAAAAAGTTAACCAGTACAAAGATATGATTCTAAAGGCTAATCACTCTTGGCAGGGTCAATAAGTTATACTTGGATAGTGTACAGTGGCAGACAATATTAGCTGAGGGAGAGAACAAATTTCACTGCCAGCAGCTATTCCATAATGATCAAATTATGAAAATGAATACCAACAAAGAAAGAATCCATGGGTAATACAAGTATAATATTGGCTTATTTGCACCCATCGCATTATATCAAATTTCATGTATGAAAATCAAGATTCAAGAAGCCGTAAACACGGATAGAAACTTTAGTGGAAACTCCATCTGAAAGGCCCTAATCTCTGCACAGCATAATGAATTTGTAGTAATGAAATAATAGGTAAAGGAAAACCAAAGCCTCATGTGTTGGTTTAGCCATTAAAATATATAATATATAAAATACATTATTCCTAATCATTTGTTCTCTATTCCATTTAAATTAAGGAAAACGTACAACAAATAAAAATAAAAAAGGAAATTGTAAATCCTAAGGAGGATGTAGAGGAATATGAACCTAAAATCTGGGAATACCATGAAAATGATGTTTTAAGAAAATTAAACAGAATTTTTAAAATAACTAAGATATAACTATCCCCAAGCCCCTAGTGATTTTATCAGGTTACAGCCAAAAGAAGTTACAGAATTAGGGAAGGACCCATCGATAACAAAAACACTACCAGAAATCAGATGTTGATAGCTCATTGTTAGAAAATTGCATTAATAGGATGAAATAGGCAAGGGGACAACTTGTAATCTAATTATAGTTTGATATTCTTATATTCCTCCTTACCACAAACAGAAAGAAGAGGTATTATGGTATTTATAACCAGAACTCTTTGAGATAATCTTTGCATAATCGTACACATAAATGGAGTGGCCAGGAGTCGCTTTGATAATGGAGCTTTTAACAACAACACCCACTGGGGCATTCTTTACACTCTGTTCCTTAACATTGTGGATGAAAGTATAAAAAGGATGTGTCAGCAGCTTCCTCAGATTCATCCACTACCTTCTCAGTTTTGTCTTCCAATTAAAATTCCAAGGAGGAGGGAGAAGATGCATCAGAAATATTAATATGGATATTACTGAAATAGATTATGCATTTACAATTAAATCCATTTACAGTGTCTTATTTAACAGAATTGGTCACATAGTAAAATCAGACTCCAAAACCAAGTGCAAAAAGCATTGTACTAGACTCATGGTATTACCTAGTATTAGCACCTTGCTAAAATCAGCTGCTATCAGAATCAGAATATTAAACTATAACCCATGCATACAAGTTTAGGTTGATTCACACTCACCATGTGTGAATGTTAACTTACACAGATAGGACGACTGATGTGAAAAATCTATGACTACCGTCAGGAGAAATCCAAGATAAGATGTAGTAGGGCACTGCCCTTATGAAAATTATACATGAGTGCTTATACTTCATTTGCTTTTTTGCAGATGCAATTTGAGGCAATAATATTATTTTAATCAATAATTTCTCCCATTGGTTCAAATGTGTTTCATTAGATGTTCAAAAACTAAATTAAGCTCCCCTAAAGGTGAAGGACATCAAATAAGATGCTAGCTATTGCTGAGACCTCTTAGAATGTTTTTCCACTGTTTCACAGGCAAACACCGATTTGTTTTCAATGAACAATCTAAAGGACAATAGGACTGATAAATGAACCTTAACTGATGATAGTGACAGTTCTGAGAGCTTATGCTGCAGCTAATACTCAATAGCATACTCAATATGCTACATCCTGGAGTGGCAGAATATATTGCTGTTGTGTTCTCAAAGTATAATACTTTCATATTTTAAATTGTAAGACTCCTCAATTGAATCTTCCTTTTAGTTAAACTAATCTTCTGAATATCTGTGAAACAAGTCTGTGTTAGAACCCACTGCCCACACAGTGAGAGTTGGAGAAGCCTATGCCGAGATGATACATTCAACCATTTTTGAGTCAGGAGATTTGAAGTGTCAAAGGACACATGATAGATTCTTGCTGAGAAATGAAGCAGATCTGTGAACCATTCCTGCTTAGTCTATACTGGTGCAACAGGAATCATTTCAATCTTTTCTTACTTTACTTTATTACCTTCTTATCAGCGGAGAGAAAAGACAGACATCAAGAGGTCATTAGCTTGCAGAGCTTTATACACAGATGATCCTACCAGAAGATCTCTTAGAATTATTGGGTGCCTATATATGTGCAGCGAGGCTGCTCCAAAATGCTGTAGTTACAGCATGTTGGAGCAGACTCAATTAATTAATTACCATGCTCCAACAGATACCAGCATCACATGCATCAGCATCCATGTGCTGAAAAATGGCAGCAGGGGCACTTTAACTGAAGCTTGTTTGACATGACACTCCAAGTGCTTTAATTAGAGCAGCTCTCTGAGCCACTCTAATTAAAGCACCGCCTCCGCACCACATTCCCAGAGCATGTGTATAAACACCCATTGTTTTCAAGGCACATTCATTAAATTATCGTGTTTCTGCTCAAGTATGCCAAACTATTACCCTTCCCTGATATATGCAAAGTTGCTGAGAATCTGTACTGCAGAAGGAACTTTCCCCACAGAAATACTACTCCTCTGTAAAGTCATGTGAAATAAGCATCTCCGTCTTTGTTTTTGTTTCTATATAATAACATTGCAACACTACCATCCATGACAACCTGAACAACTCAGGGATTGGGAGGGGTAAGGAAATGAGGTAGAAAAAAATCCAAACTACACTGAACTTTTTAATTGGATAGATTAGGCTGCATACAGAAATTCAGAAAAGTTAGTGGGAGGTTAGATTAAGTTAAAAATAGGCACCCCATCCAAGGTAAGTCGGCATGGGGGGAGCTAATGGCAGGGGGAAATCAGAGGGGCAAGTAGACTCCAGGGGGGCGTGCAGGAGAAATCGGAGGGATAAGTGGAGTTCTAAAAGGGGAATTTGGAGGTTGAACAGAGTCCAGAGAGGGGAATCAGGGCTGGAGGGTGATGGGCGGCAGGCAAGTCAGGTCCACAAGCAGTTTTTGGGGTCTGGAAGTGTTTGGCAGAATCAGGAGGCTTCAGGAGGCCCCACTGGGGCTCTCTCCCCCACCCCCTGAGTCCAGGGGCTATTTTAGCACCCTTGACCTCCAAACCTCCAGACAAACAACCCCTCTCAGCAAAGATACCCCATCCCTCCTGCCCCTTCCCACACCGGGACTTATATTCTTGGCTTCCAGCAACAGCAAACACTGAAAAAAACAGCACCAGGAGCAGCTTGCAGGAGGTGGGATTTGGTGGGCTGGGTGGGGGAGTGGCTGGATGGTCTGTGGGAAGAGGGGGGCATGGAGCTGGGAAGAAGGCTCAAAATAACTCAGAGCCAGGAGCGGGGAGTAGGAAAAGCATAGCCCTGGAGCTAGGGCAGGGATGGGCAAAATACAGCCCACAGGCTGGATCTGGCCCACCAGGCGATTTCATCTGGCCTGCAGGTGGGTGCCTACCAATTAAACTATATCCAGCTGTTTCTGGGCTGCCCTTCCTGTGCTCGCATGCGGCTGAGCCCACTCACTCCCGTAGGAGCAGTGCACATTGCGCTTCCACTCTCAGCCACAGGACAAAAATATTTTTGAAATAAAATTAAACTATGTTATAGTAGATGTTTGGTTTTTAGTGTATTATTTGTTTTATTTCCTAATTCCAAGGTGGCAAACCCACCTCCCAAAAGGAGTACTTCCAGGGACAAGGGGAGGGACTTGAGTGGAAAAGGTCAGGGATTAGGATTGGGACTTACAGTTCCAAGATGACAACCAGGGGGCAAGGCACCTGTCAAGGCTAGGGCCAGTGGCTGGCCTTTCCCAGCCCTTGCTCTGTACTGGGAGCTGTACAGAAGTTTGGCACAGTTAGACTGGTCTAAAAATGGCCAACCCTACCTAAGTTAGACTACCTTGCAGATCGGGTTAGCTTAGATTGGGTTGGCCATTTTTAGACCAATTTAACCTTTCTGGAACTTTTGTACAATTCACACTCATATCAATCCAACTATGGATCTAAAGAAAAGGACCACCTGGGTAAAATAAGTTAGACTGGGTGGCCATTTTTAACACGATCTAACTTCTCCTAACCTCCCTGAACATCTTTATGCACCCCAATTGTCTAGCTGGATGATGCCAATGCCCCACCTCAAACTGTTTTTTCCTAAACTATGTTGGATGTAGTATGGTAATTGTTAAAGATGGATTGTTTAGGGAGGATATTGAAAAGTACACCTTGAGAACATGCTGACACTTCACAAATAGCATCTTGTTTGGAATACTCTACTTTTGACCATTGTAAGCAGTGCCCAAGAAATGACAAATTACTGAAGATTTAAATTCCACCAGTCCAAGGGAAACAATGACCTCTTGGCAAAGTGACAGAAGCAGAGTGTGCATGACAAATTGTGGGTTTTTATAAATCTTACTTTTGACGATATATATCTGAACATCTAGGATAGCTTTTATGAAGAAAATCCTCTGAGTGGGTTTCAAAAGATGTTTATTTATTCATCATATGGACACAACCTTTTGAGAGAGTTCATTTGTGGGAAATAGCACTCTCCACATCTTCCTTTGAAGATACCTTTAATGATAAATTATTCAAATGGGGTAAACATGAATTCCTTGTCCCTCAGATGACCTGCTTATGTAGAAGTTTTGTTGACACAAATTGATCCATCAATGCAAAAATCGAGCTACTTATAATGAATGTATCCTGAGAAAATAAGGAACTTCTAATCAAGAACTGCACATAAATCTACTTAAGGAAGGAGAAAAATAGAGACCAAGGTCAGCATTTGGAAACAAAACCTTCTAAAGAAAGTTTCTGGCCTTCAGAACTTGTGATACAGGACACAACCTTCCAACTGAATAAGGAAGTAATTCTAAAGAACACTTCTGTTCCCCATGCTTAAAAATGACAACGGGGCACCTGAACTAAAGCTTGTTTGACCATTTTTAAGCACAGGGACTCTGATACATGAGACACACAAGCTGCTAAAATGCGGTAATTGCCACACTCTAGCAGACTCAATTAATAAAGTTTACTTTGAGGTGCTGGAATTCCAGTATGCTGGTGCACATTCTGTGCTCTTGTATAGGCACGCCATGCTTTTTAGTTAATGGGCATTAAAATAGACTGAATATTAAGCATTACTTAAAAACCATGCTCTTGAGTTAATGTACATTAAGACAGGCTAACACACATTTTCCTAGTACCTCACAATGGACGGGCACCTATCTATACATGTGCAGAGAATCTGCTCCAATGCACTGTAATTACACGTGTCAGAGCAGGCTCGATTGATCAAGTCTGCTGGAGCATGGTAATTAACATGCTCCAGCATACTCCTGCATCATGTGTATCTGAGTCCCCACACTGAAAAATGGCAGCGGGGGTGCTTTAAAGTGAATTCAGTAAGCTTTAGTTAAAGCACCCCTGCCACCATTTTTCAGTGTGGGGATGCTGAGATGCATGGTGCTACCAGCACGTTAATCAGAGAGGCTTTCAGAGCTGTTTTAATTAACGCACCCCCCTGCCCACCTGCTACAGCATGTTTATAAAATCGCCGGAGGTACTAGATTTAATGTGCATTAACTAAAGTGCATTCATGCACATATAGACACGCTCACATTCAACTTAAAGTTCACTAGAGACTGAAATTGGTTTAAAATGAGATGATTCCACTTAGCCATTACACCCAATGAAGACAGACAGTATTATTTGAAGAAAAGGAACTAAAGTTATCAAAAACAAGAGGTAATGGATATGTCATGTCAAGGGCTACATTTTTACTGGGAGAATTGCTGCTGCCCTGATATGAACTATAAGTCCACAAGAAAGAATGCTTGTATGCTATTCTCCTCCATGCCTCCCCGCCCCCTCCACCCCACCCCCATCTGGTCTGGTCAGGGAGTGGAGGAAGCTCCAGCTGTTGCTCCCTACCTTTTCCCCAAACCAGGGATTGCCTACTTCACAAAATGTGTTGAAGGCTTTGCCCTGCTGTTCCCTCTGTATCTCTGCCAGGAGCTGTGGACACCAGCTTTGAACATATCATGTCAGGATGAGCTTCCCTGCATGCGGCACTTGGACAGCAAGTAGGAGGGGTCAGCTGTAGGCTGAACACCAGGACTACTTCCTCTCCCAAAATGATTTCTAGCAGTGGAAATTTCTCAACCCCTCCCCACCCCTGAAACCCACCTGCTTGTGGTCATAGGACACTTGTATATGTGATAAAAATTGCCCCTTTTTACATTTTAATTGCGTTACACTTTACACATATGGTGTGTTGTAATTTAAATGAGCTTGTTGCAATGCAAAATAAACCACATAACAATGTATTTTTAGTTGCATTGATGCAAATTGCAACAATACAGCCATAGATCTGTCATGTGTACATGTGAAGTCAGCGCATGATGTGTAATAATCCCCTCTGTCCACCAAACGTCGCTTCAATTTTCAGGTATTTGTGTATAGTCTACTTTCGAACACCAAGTATAGTAGCCTGGCCCAACATGAATCAATCTTCTGGTCGGGTCGGATTATGGGTGCCCCTGCGTAAGGCAAAGAATATTAAACTGCCAGGTAGACACACCCACCCACCTACCCAGCATGGCCCTTCCCAGGATGGCCACCTGGTCTGTGCTGCTCCTGGCTCCCCAGGGGGTCCATGACTGCCAGTCACACCACAGGCCCATAACCCACCCCTGCAAGGAATATAAAACCATGTGACCACTTCATGCAGGTCGCTGGGAGTAGCTTCATTTCACACAAAAAAGCACATTGCGGCTACCTGCTCCAGGACTGCAGACAGCAGACAGCCCCAGGAAACACCCACCACCTGCACACATACCCCTGCCCACCCAGCACTGCCCTGCCCAGGGTATCTGCCTGGGCTGTGCTGCCCCCTCCCCAGGGGCATGGCTGATTGCCAGTGGCACTGCCGACCGAAAACCCACTCATGCTTCATGCAAGGAATATAAAACCACTGGGCCACTTTACGCAGGTGGCTGGGGTGGCTTCATTGCCCACTAAAAAGCAAATTGCAGAGGGGAGCTGTGCTCTACAAAGAAACTTTATGTAACTGTTGCTTTTTATGCTGTAACCAGTGAGCAGAGTGTTTTGAATGGCTTGGTGCCACGGAGAGGGGGGAGGGAAGGGTTCTGAGGAGTTGCAGTGAGGAAAAGAACCTTTGCCAATCCCAGTGACGAAGACACTGTGACCCATTGACCCAGACATTGCTCCTGGTGGGCTCCTACCCAACTGGCCGACAGACATCCTGACCCTCCAGAACACTGCCTGCCCCTTCCCTTGCATTGGGCCAGGCACAAGCCTTGGGTCTGGCATATATCTGAAGCTGCAGTCACCAGGGAGGACCATGAAAAGTGTCTTCCCTGGTAAAAATTAAAGCTCAGGTGGGGGCCGAGGGGCTTGCACACTAGAAAAAATGTTATGATGCCTGCATGCTAGAGCCTGGAACTGGACAACACCATACTGGTTTAAATGGCAAATTATGTGCTTTGTGATGGGCAAGACTCTGGTCAGTGATATCCAGAAGATTCCCCTGGTAACACAGAGGTATAATGTTGTGTGGCCCAGAAAGTATTTGCAGCCATAATCACAGCCAAATAGACAATTCCTTATTTGAGCCAATATACTTAGGACAGCCTAATTTTCCCTCCAATGTCATGTATTTGCTCACCACAGTCACCTCTGGAGTGGGATCTTGTTAAACCAGCCCTGAAACAAAAATATGTAAGAGTGGTTTTAGATGGAGAAAAGGGAAGACAATTTGCCACTGTTTGGACTTCAGGAATTGAGGTGATGTCGAAGTATGATCTGTCCACATTCTCTTCAAAATACTTGAAAATGAAACCTGAAGATGACATTTTATTCTGTTTGAAGTCTTCATATTGTACTATAACAGTCTATGCACTTGCTCATTATTCAGCAGAGTTATTTCTCATATGTGGACTGGTTCTGCTAATAGAAATCATCAATGTCTTCGCCTTCTTAAATTTAACCTATATTAACTTTGGATTATATTAAGATACCAGTACCTTCCTGGAATTTCAACCGAAGCAAAATATGAGAACTAAATAAAGAATGTTAGGATATTTCTAATTTATTTATTTTTTCTAAGTGTCCTAGCCGTAGACTCTCATGAAACCAAATAAAGTGCAAAACTAGAGAGCTTGGCAGTTAATGCTTTTTGGAAAAACTAATTCTGAAATCTGTTCTGTCTCTCATCTAGCTATTATTGTGAAAATACTACAGAGCCCCCTGAGACACTCTCTCTCCCAGGAAGGTTAGGCACCATGTATGGGTGCTAAATGCTGAGAAGACATCATGGCAAGAGGTGCACCTCTTAAAAACTAGATTATAGTCATGAACAGATGTTCATTTCTACCAGTGGAAGTTTCTGAGAATTTTCCACCAGTAGAAATCATTCTGAGTGAGGGAGCTTACAGACGTTCAGCTTGCAGGGACCCCTTCTCTTGCTCTCTCTACCTTCACAAGACTGGGGTGATCCTGATGTAAGGAAGGCAAAGAGAGCAGTGCCTGCTCCACTCCTCCCAGTCTCTGGTGGAAGTGAAGTAGTGGGGAAGGGCTCCCGCCACATTTCCCAGACTTGGGTTCAGGGAATGAGCAGGGAGCAATCTCCTCCACTCTGCTCCCTGTCTTTGAGAGTGGAACAGAGGGGGCACTGGGACAAAGCCACCAGCCTCTCTCCAAGACATCTAGTACCTGGCTTGGGGAAGGAACAAGGACCAGCAGGAACTGCTCCCATCTGTCCTGGACCAGTCTGGAAGAGGAAGGAGCAGTGAGGTCAAGCCCCCAGCCCTACCCAAAATTGTTTCACATTACATGTGAAATTTTTTTATGGCTGATTTGTCATTTTATACACGCATATATAGCACCCTTATCATTTATGCCACAATTAACATGGTAATCATGACGTGTAAATGAGGCCTTAGAACCCCCATGGGTACAATAGAAAACTAAGTAAAGATAACTTTTAGCCATCTGGTCTTTGCTGTTAACAGTTCACCCTGGCTAATAACAATACATAAACCTCTTCATATAATGTATGCATGCAGAGAAGAGAACATAATTCCAGATTATCTGATTTATTTAATCAGATAAAATATATTTCTGTTCTATATTCTGCCTAACTCTTGTATAGCACCTTTCTTTTGTAGATTCCAGAGCACTGGCCAATTTCAGAGGGGGCACAAATGCTCTCCATGCCCCTCTAGAAGCAGCAGCGCTTGGTGTCAGGGGGGGCACCAGCGCTCTCAGGAGGAGCACATGCCCCCCGGTGCCTCCTGCTACACGTCGCCTATGAAGCAGCGGCTGCTCCAGGGAAGAAGGCAGCTGCCACTGCTCTTTGCCTCTTCCCCAAACCAGCCACTGCTCACCTTCGGGAAGGGATTGGGGGCTTTAGCTCACTGCTCTCTTTCCCTCTTGGACCAGTCTGGGAGGGGAGAAGTGGGGCAAACTCTCCCTAGCCCCTTCCCCAGATAGAGGGCCCAGATTTGGGAACAAGCAGGTAACAGTGAGCAGATGCTCCTCTGTTTCACTCCCAGTCTCAGAGAGCAGAGCAGAAGCGAACCCCCCTGCCACACAGAACCTCTGGTGTGAAAAGCAGGCAGGGGGTGGCAGTGTTCCTTCTCTTCTTAAGCAGTGGGGGGGAATATTATTTGGTGGGGCTGAGTCCCAATCTCTGCCTCTGTCTAGAAATATTATTATACAATATGTGTATTGGGTCACACATAGGTGCTATACATGGTGTCACGGTAAAATCTTAAGTGTATGCTGACAACACAGAAGTGCCAGAACTGACATGCGCATTTGACTCTGTGAATGGAAAGTTCCGAAGCTCACCCAGCGCGTGCCCCCTGGGTGACCTGCGGGCCTGTCAGTCATTACTGACCTACTTTCCCCACAGGCGCATGCTCAGACTGTGTCAGCTTCTGACTGAGCGCATGCTCAGAAGGAACCTGACATGAGGTAATCGGACTAGAAATTTCCCTACGGAAAGCATTTTGATTGGCCGCTAAATTTCTAAAAAAGACTAGTGAGCCCCTCCTTTGGGGGGAGACCAGACGTAGCGTGTTACAGAGACTGCTCTTAGCGGAGACTGTCTCACGCTGTGGGGGAAACCCGCTTGAGCTGAAAGCACAAGCTGTTGCTACAGGGACTGCTCCTCAGCTAGGCCTCCCGGCCTATTGGTCTCCTCCCTCGTTTGGCGTTTCGTATCGTTCTTGTTACTGTTATTGCTATACTGATTTTTTGACTTCTGAACATTGGCACCGACCAACGACCACCAATCCGGATCATCCCTATAACTTCGATCTCAGCTTCTTCAGTTATCGGCTCACCTGGCATTCAACCTCGGCTTCTTCTACGACCACCTGATCGTATTACTGGACTGGCGTCACGACTTCGTTCCTCATCTCAACGTGTTACAGTTTCGTTCTGTTGTTCGTTTACCTCTACATGAGCTGTTGACAAGCCCTGGGACTTAAGGAGTGGACAGCCGCCCCTAGCCCTCCGGGGTTAGATAGCAAGGGCTCACTCCAGAACCCCGTGGGCCAACAGAGCCCTTCTGTTGTTTGTTTTCTTTCCTGTTTATTCGTAACTGTAACTGAAGAAAGAATTGTGCCTCTGCTTAAAAGCGTGAGTAAATAAACCCATCCCTTGTTTGGAACCATATGCTTCTGTGCCTCAGACTCCATCGCTGCTAATCCCACCTGTTCGTTCCAATCCGCCGCCACCCAGCCGCCAACCGTGACACCGTGAGCTTGGTTTACCAACTCCGGGACACGTCACAGAGGAGAAGCGGCTGCATGCTGAGCTGCACCAGGCACTGCGGGATGGTGGTGCCATGGTGCTGCTGCTGTTGTTGGCCACCGCAAAAAGTTGGGGAGGACTAAGCCCCGTTAACCATGGCCTTCCATCACCCCAGCTCCTAGGCACTGGGAGCCAATGGACTGAACCTGTGGCAAAGCCCCACCTGCTCCATACACTTGGCACTTTACTATGAGGAGCAAGTGGGTGCTTTGCCCACTTATTCCAAGGACAGCCTCCTCAGGCCTAGTTTCCAGCCCTGTGAATGCCAGAAGAATCTTGCAGTGTCAGGGACCAGGCTTGTGGAGCCTTTCCCTGTGCCACCTCTTCCCAAAATTAGAGACTGCAGAGAGGTAGGGAACAATGGATGCTATTTCCCTCACCTCCCAGACCAATTCCACAGAGGAGGGGAGGGGAGAAAAGCAATAGTACAAAACCACCTGATTCTTACTCCAGGGACTCTGGTATGAGAAAAGGGCATGCATCTGGCATACCTCTGCTCAGCTCCCAGTGTCCAATGGAGGGAGCAGTGGTGCCAAGCTCCTGCCTGTTTATCAAACTGGGGGCCCTGATATATGAGAAGCCAACAGGGTCCTCTCCTCCCATCCTGGTCTACAGGAAGGGCAAGGGGATCTTCCCTTTATGCCTTCTCCAGACCAAGTGATCCCAATCTCAGGAAAGCTCAGGAGCTTTTTCCCTAGCTCTACTCTTCCTCACCCCCAAAAAGTGTTAAGCTGAGATAAAACATACAAACATGCATTTTCCTGGGAGAGATTCTCCCAGGAACAACTTCTCAGTGGTTGAAGTTGGCTTATCTTTCTCCCAGAACTGCTATTTTTGGTCTGGAAGAAAAAGTATGAATGTTTTTACACAGAGCAATTCATCCCACAGAAACTGAACCTCCTTTACATGACCCAATATTCTTCAGTTATGCCATCAGGATACAAGAGAAACAAAGCTCTAACATTACTACTACAAAAGTCCTTAACCCTAATATAAACTAATTAAAACTACTTTAGGCATGTATAAATACTCTGTATTTCTAAAACGCCTATCTGATACACAACTGAGACTGTGAAGAGGAAAGGCAAAGGAAAGGAATAAGGTGGAATACTTTGGCAATTATGGAGGCATAGCTAATGAGACTTTCTTCCATCTTGTACCTTTTACAGCTTTCTTCAAAAAAACATTTTCTACTATTTAGGATGCACTGTTATCTACAGGTTAAAGCAAAGGATGCAGTTTCCAAATCTGCTACTGCCACATTCTTTTACCTTGCACTTGTGAGCAACCTAAGCACTCCTTGTCTCCTCTTCATCAAAAGTAATTCACGGATAATTATACCTACCTCTGGGAAAGATTCTGAGATCTTCTGATGAGAAAAACTGTACAACTTCAAGGTGTTGTCCTGTTTTTTCTAAAACAAACTCAACTAAAAAAAGGTAGAAAAAATCAAGTGTGTTCTGTCAGACTAAAAAAGAAGGCAACAATAAAACTAGAGATTATGAATTTTACAGAATTCCTTTTTTTGTGTGACCTACTACTCTCGAAAATAACAGACCTGTAAGGCAAGAATGCTCAAAGAAATAAACAGGAATACAGAATCAATACATCCTGAAAACTAGCTTAAAGCATGCTCAACAAATAAAAACGATGGGAACTAAATGAAATAAAAGAAGATAGATTTAGTTATACCTAACTCAAGTTGAAACGAATGAATGAGATTCACCAACAACCATGAAAAAAAGAAATGGACAGTCAAGGAACGTTAGATGCTTTATGTACCAAATATTGTATGTACTTACGTCTCCTTTCTCTGCTCTGTAGAAAGTTTTCTCCTAATTTCTGAAAGATTGGAGACATCAAGCTTAAAGGCCTAGTGTATCATTTCTCGGTTTTCAGGGTGGATAAAACTGCCACTTACCAAAATGCTAACTCAATTTAGCTACTTTTGGCCATGTACTTAATACTTAAAATATAGCTAAGTTTTCTCAAGTAACATTCAAGCTTAGTTACCTTTTAATTAAATGACACAGTGAAAGATAGGTTTGCTTACCTTTTAATATCGCTAATGAGCCTGTTTTTCTCCTGGACCACTCGCTTATGGTGCATTCGATGGAAATCACGTTCTTTCTGTATTTTTAGCAGAGCCTCCTTTGCTTTGCTGCATAAAAAAATAAATGTGAAAGAAACTGCTGCTAACCTCTTTGGTAACTTTTGTTTTTTGGGGTTTGTTGTGAACTTGTAGATATGTGTACCTACAAACCTTGAGTTGGCAATTTGTCATTGTAATTCCTGCTGGGGCATATCTGTATTGGTCACTTAGATTCCTTTCTGCTTTCATACCTTAGTCTCAGAGATAAGGGCCCGATCCGCATATGCAGGCATGTGATATCTCTTTAGCCCTAGCACTGCACGTTAAACTGTGGACGGTGCTGCTAAATTACACGCCAGGGCAAAATTTGCTAGTGGGATTTCCTGGTAGCAAAAACAAAAGGAAGCAAAAAAAAAACCTTGAAGAAAAAATGGTCAAAAGCATGCCAAAGTAGCACGAATGTGGACAAATGAAGAGAAAGGGAAGCAGACAGCCTAGGCCTGCCTGCTCCCCCATCTCTGCATGCTGCAGGGCCCCCACACTGAGGCACCCTGAGCCCCAGCCAGCCGCTCCCCAGCTGCCTGGGGTGCAGTATGCCTTGAGATAGGAGAGCTGGCAGCCTTGAGCTGGCTGCTTTCCTGTCTTTGCACTCCTCGGTCTGGGTGCTCCACTGTTGAGCCCCCACACTGAGGCATGTGGAACCCTTGTATTAAGGCACACTGCACCCCAGCCAGACACAGACCAGATGGCTGGGACACAGGGGACCTCAAGCACAGGGGCTCTGCAGCATGTAGAGACAGGGGAGAAGGCAGCCCTGGGATGCCTGCTTCCCTGTCTCCATGTGACACTCCCCAGCTAGCTAGAAGCACACTGAGGCACCCTGTGCCCCAGCCAGCCCCCCATGCAGCATATGGAGCAGCGACACAATACATTGCACTGCAAAGCACATGGGCAGGGGCATACAGTGAGGCACAAAATTGTGTCACTACTATTTATGCCGCTGCAAACACAGGCCCCTGCTCATATGGCCACGGCCAAGGAGTTACACTCAGGCAAATTTTATGAGATACAAAACTGTTACAAAGCACTGGCTTGCTAGCAATTAGTCAGTGACATAGTGGGGGTGGTCTGTTCAACAGCCTGCCTCTGAAGATTGGGGCTTCCCATGAATCTTTACAGAAATTATATAACATTCAACCAATCAAAACAAGACAAGCTTCAGTCTTTTAGCAAGTATGGAAGTTCTACCTTTCCTACATTAACTATATTATCAGTCTATGCTAATCTAAAAATGTGGTCTGAATAGTTTAGTACACTGGTATAAACATAACCTACTCAAGCCCAGCTTTTTTAGCAAAGTCTCCTAAATTAGTTGCATAAAAAGTAAGCACGGAAGAAACTGTTACTGTACTTCCTCTGCAACTTCTTGGGTGATCTGTTGTGCATTTGTAGGTGTTTATGCCTATTGAACTTGAGTTGGTGACTTATAGTAATAGATCCCACTGGGGCAGCATATCCTAATGTCTCTGGCTGATGGCATGAAGAAAGACAGTGCTCTTTTATTCCTCTTCAGTCCTTTCATACTCAAATTCATGTAAACTTGTACTGTGAATGACTGGGCATGAGCATGTGTAGCAGAAATGTGTGCGTATGTGCGTGTGTGTGTGTACACATATGTGCATGCATGTGTTGTATGCACACACACTCAAGCATACAACAATTATACAAGATGTAAGTAAACATTTTCTTTTGAGCTGTTGCATTCATATGTATACACCTTGGGGGTGATAAGCAAACACTACCCCTGTGGCAGTAAGGTTTTGGAATCTATTTTAAGAAAGATAGGAGCATGGAGCACTATCCAAATTCCATCCCACAAACAGAGGCCAATGAGATGGCATAATATTTGGTAAGCATAAGGACTGATAACATTTACTGACTTGAACACGGAATAATTGGAAAGTTTCTAAGAAAAGCAACAGAGAACTGTGAGACAGCTGTAAATTTGTCCTGGGCTTTCAGCTTGGATATGTCATTGTAGGATTTTATCCAAAGATGGTCCTTTTCAGAACTGTGAAGGCACAGCCTGTTCTTTCATTCTTTCAGCAGAAACCAAAAAAACCTTAGGTAATCTTTTGATCTGTGAATGTAAAAGTGTGCCCCCATATATATGGGGGCACACTTTTATATATATTGCAATCACAGAAATATCTTACAAACAGAATCAAAGAAAATTAGGGCTACTAAGAACCTCAGGCGGTCATCTAATCCAAATCCCCTGCTTAAGGCAGGATCGTCCCTGTCTAAATCATCCTAGGCAAGCGTTCATCTGAATTACTTCTAAAAACTTCCAATATTTGAGATGCCACAATCTCTCTAGGTGTCCTGTTTCAGTGCTTAACTATGCTCATCTACACAAGCTATTAATAGAATGTTGCACTTGTCCTTGATAAATTTAATTTGATTAAATTCAGACCATTTCTATACTTCATCAAAGTTTTTCCTGGAACCTAATCTTACCCTCCAAAGTGTCTGCAACTCCACCCAACCCAATTCTGTCATCTACCTACTGGACATATGTACTTTCTCTCTTAATTCTGGGGAGAATTAGGGGAAAAATTAGTAAGTGAATTACCATATACACTCAAATAAAAGATGACCCTGAACATAAAATGACACCCTCCCCCGCCCCCCAGTAATTAAGAAATTGTGGAAAGCGGAAAAGCGGAAATTGTGGAAAAGTTTCCAAGTATAGAATCTAAGTATGGGACGTTTACCTGGAATTTGTTCATCTCTCACTGCTACAACAGGGAAAATAAATCTGGGGGGGGGGGGAAGGTCATGTGGCCCCTTTGCCCTCCACTCCCGTCTCCACTTCTTCTACTTGCAGCCTTTCCAACCCACCCCACCCTTACTATCAGACCATGCTCTCCCTGAGCACATGGAAGCGAGAAGCAAATTTGAGAACACTAACCCTGAAATAAACATTCCTATAGTAATTTGTATATAGCTATTGACTTAGTTCATGAAAAATTGATGCATTTTACCTTTTGACCTTTTTGAAACTGCTGAAAGTTTTAGCACAGGAATATACTATATATATAGATGTGGGTGTGAAGTGTACTCTGTTCAAGTTTGCAGATGATATTAAATTGTTGGGTAAAGTGCACATTCCTGAAGGGAGGGAACGATTGGAGGCAGACCTGGACAGGTTAGAAAAGTGGGCGGTACACAATAGGCTGCAGTACAACAACGACGAATATAGAGTGCTGTACCTAGGGCACAAAAATATCCAGCACACCCTACTGGCTAGGAAATTACTGTCTTAGCAACACAGAAGCGAAAAGAGATCTTGGAGTCAGACTCCAAGATAAACATGAGTCATCAGCGTGACGAAGTCATCAGCAAAGCTAACCACATTTTATCATGCATCGGCAGTCGCATAACAAACAGAACCAAAGAGCTGTTACTTCTCCTCTATGTGGCATTAGTCAGACCACAGTTGGAGTACTATGTCCAGTTTTAGGCGCCATACTTCAAGAAGGATGTTGATAGACTTGAGAGGGCTCAGAGGAGGGCTACTTGTATGGCTAGGGGCTTACAGGACAAGCCCTGTGAGAGACTGAGGGACCTGGACCTCTTTGGCTTCCACAAGAGGTGATCTGAGAGGTGATCTTGTGGCTGCCTACAAATTCATTAGGGGAACGCAGCAAGGGATCGGAGATACTCTGTTCACCAGGGCACCTCTTGGGGTAACAAGGAACAATGGTCACAAATTGACAGAGAGCAGATTTAGGCTAGATATCAGAAAAAAACTTCTTCACGGTAAGAGTGGCCAAAATTTGGAATGGGCTCCCAAGGGAGGTGGTGCTCTCCCCCATCTTGGGGGTCTTTAAGAGAAGGCTGGATAGGCATCTGGCTGGGGGTCATCTGACCCCAACGCTCCTTCCTGCCTAGGCAGGGGGTTGGACTCAATGATCTGTTGAGGTCCCTTCTGACCCTAGCATCTATGAATCTATATATTAGTACAAACTATGCATGATATTAATCCAAAGCCAAAAGTGACTCCTTTCCTTGGCAATCTGTCAACATGACTATTCTACCATGAGATCTTGAACTTCTACTCTCCTGGTGAAGGTTATAGCAGGGGCTGCACACATGGCACAATACAAGCAGTTACTGCACCATGCTTTAGTACTTCCAAATGACACATTAAAAAGGTTGCCATAGGGCAATGTGTAGATGCACCTTATCTGTTTAATATATTCCCAACATATCAGTGCTATAAATTTTATATCCTTTTGCTATACATTGTGGTTGGGTATTATGGACATTTTATGTGACATATATCATTCTGCATGGGCTACATGTTATATGCTCAGACAATACTGAACATGTATTAACTTTTTATAAACATGGGCAAAAGGCCAAGTATATGGGCTTTGAGGTATTCCAAACCAACAAGACAGACAAGATATTATAGGGCTTGGAAACTGTTACATGATTCAACTGAAAAGTATAAACTAATTTACCCTAAAGGTTAGACCATCAACTGAGTCATCAATGTTTCCTCTTCCCTAAGGACCTCACTGCCATGCATTTGCATTTTCACAGACCTGCATTTTGCATATTGGCTTCTATTCTACCCAGAAGAGCACACCAATGAGACTCTCCCCAGGCCTGAAGAAGGGTGTTTGTGCCTGAAAGCTTGCAAAGAACAAATTTTCCCAGCTATTTAGTTGGTCTAATAAAAGATATCACATCTACCCAAAGAACCTTGTCTGTCAAAGAACAGGCAGCTATGATGATTTACCCCACATGAGAATATGATCCTCTGCATATGTCTATTTCTTTTCAATCTAAATCAGTGTGCTTAAATCTGAATCCATCTACTGAAATCAATGACAACAGAAAAGTTCTCAGCATTTTCTTATGTATGCAGTATAAAAGCAGAAAGAAGATCCTTGCTATATTGATAGAAGTGTTCCAGCAGAACATAAAATAATGTTTTTGCTGATCAACCAAATGGGAACTGTGCCCATTTATATAAACCTAAGATATGATCTGCAGGGTACTAGGGATAAAATAGCAGAATTAAAAATGTATGACTACTTCACCAATACACAGTTACATTTTTCAAACTAAGTGTATGACAGTGGTGCTCAAAGTATGGTTCACAGGTTGAATCTGGACCCAAAAATGACTGAATCTGGTCAGCTTGTTTTCTTGCCTACTCTTTGCCATGATACTGGTCCCCACAGTCCTTCCTGTACTCTCCGTCTACTCTCCCCTTCGGCAGGGTTGCTTCCTTTCTTCCTTTCTCCCTCCTCTCTCTCTTCCTCCCTCCCTCTAACATTGGCAACCACCTCCCTCCCCTTTTGGAGAAAACAAATAGCAGCCCATGGAGCAGCTGGGTCACAAACACCAGACCACTGCTTTAAAAAGTTGAGTACCCCGAAATATAATCTTAAATGTTCTTTTTTTTAATTACAATATTTTTTTTTTATTTTTTTAAGTTTCTAAAATAGCTGATGTACATAAAGTTCATGGTATTATATTCTAATTAATATTGAGAAGAGTGTTGTTGAATTTGGAAGGTCATTTTTGTGTCTGTGACTTTTTTATATTTTTTTTTCTAGTTGTTTTGTTATACAATACTAACTTTTCAGATACTGGGCAGAAGATTAAAAATGTGTCATTCACATACAGGATCAAGAATTTCTCCTTAAATGCTGAAAACCTTTAGTGAAATATATCTGAGTAACAGTTTGCAGTTTAGTGAAAGTACCTACAGTTGCCGTATAATCATTTTAATACTGCATTAAAATAACTGAAATAAAATTACATTTAGGTTTTAGACAGTAAATCTTTTCTTCTGATTGTTAAACAACATTAAAGCCAGAGGAAATTGGTTTACAATCTCTTACATAGGGCCCTCATACCGTTGGTGTCACAAATAATGTCTCTTTTCAAGCAAGATGCTTGTCAAGAACAGCAAGTTCAGAAATGCCAAATTTAATTAAAAGCTATTTTCAAATACATTTCACAGTGATGAATCTCACAATGTAAACTTTCTGACGGATGCACCGAGCAAAACATGTAGCTTTCTTTTATCAGAAATCATTATTTTTAATCAGGCAAATCAGCATTCCCCTAATGTTCTGAGACACTCTGTTTTGTTCTGTCAGCTGTGAAACTTTCTGAGCACTGGAAATCTCTGACTGGCTGGATACTAATTCTGTCTTCTGCTAAAACACTTCCTTCACTCCAGGTATATAATGAACACATGAGTAAGGAACAGTTATTAACAGTAAAATAAACCTAAAATAACCCTAAAATAAATTAATTGATTTATCATAAATATTTCTAGAAAGAGGAGCTCTCTAGGCTTCCAAATAGCCCATAGCCCTTGTCACACCAGATTTTTTTTTTGGAGGCACAAAACATCAACAAAGAGACACCCTTCCCCCTTGCCTAAAAACGTTTGTGTGATGATTGCTGGTAAGAGCTTGTCACACCTTTATCACACAGGATCTTCTTTCTACCTATATACTTTATGCATAAGAAAATGCTGAAACCATTTCTGTTATATGAAATTCATTTCAATAGACTGGGACAACCTGGGAGCCTGGGGCTGTCACTGTTCTCCAGCCACTTGGGGCAGAGGATTCCTGAGTGCACATTTCATGCTGCAGTGCAAGAGAACCACTTCAAATGAATTCCTGGGGCACACATCTGCAAATGCAGAGCTTCGAACCTCATGGAGTTTCCTTGCTGTGCAGCATAAGCACCCACTGCAGGGGTATCTAGGGCCCACCTTTCACACTGCACAACAGGGGAACCCCATGGGGTTCCTGAGGTTGACACCAGGTACCTAGGGCCACTGTCCCACAGGATGAGGTCCTTGAAGTCCTGGAAGCAACGGGCCTGATCCTGTGGGAAAAATGGCCCTGGGTGATGTCTGTATCTGCCAATCTGTTGCATCAGCTGTGCCCTGAACCCAAGGGAAAAAAATAAAACAAGGTCTGTTTGTATCTTAAAAAGGTAGGAAAAAAACCCCTCTTTTACCCATATTTTCATACTAGATCTGTTCAGCTTCATTCACTATTCAAGTAAAAACACTCTATTAATATATAAAATAATCATAGCAAAATAAATGAAACTGATGTTTCACAAGAGCCTGATCTTGTACCGTTAAGCTGCAGGGGCAGGCAAAATGCAGCCCACAGGCCAGATGCGACCCACCAGGCCATTCTATCTGTCCTGCGGGGCCCCTAAAAATTTAGAAAATTAATATTTATCTGCCCCTGGCTGCCTGTCATGTGGCCCTTGATGGCTTGACAAAATGCAGTAAGCGGCCATCTGCCCAAAATAATTGCCCACCCCTTCATTAAGGTCACTGAGAACTTTGAAATTTATTTCACTGGTAGAACTGTTTGAAGAATGAAATATTACCCAATGTAGGAATCACAGAGTCTTGTAATATCCGCTGAAGCCTAGGTATATAAAGCTCACTGTATAATCAGAGAAAGAAAAAAGAACAATTAGGTTGCTGGAAGACATTAAGGCAGTTGGGCAACTGGGGTTTGAGGAAGGAGGGCATGCTGGGGTGGGATGGGCTTCACCTCTCCCTTAAGGTCAGACGTATCTTTTCCTCTAGGTTGGCTGATCTTGTATGTTGGGCTTTAAACTAACTTCGCTAGGGGAAGGGGCCGCTTTGAGTGGAAAGGATGCTTCAACAGCATGCAGGATGACAAGAGGAAGGGAAGCCCAGGTAAGCATCAGTGTCCAGGGAGCAGGGGGCCACAACTGTCCTGGGAGTGGGAGGGAGGCATGTACACCCTCAGGAGGCCTCAGGTGCCTCTAGACTAATACTCATAGTATGGGGAGTAAGCAGGAGGAATTGTGCCTCCTGATTGCAAGTAAGAACCCAGACTTAGTAGGGCTCACAGAAACCGGTGGGACCCTACCTACAACTGGGCAGTGGGCATTCGGGGATACACCCTATATAGAAGAGACAGGACAGAGAGGAAAGGTGGTGCAGGGGGTTGCGTTCTATGTCAAAGAGTGCCTCACATCATCAAGGATTAGCTTCGGGTTAGAGGAGGGTCAGGCAGAGACACTATGTGTCAAACTACAAGGGGGGCATGGCAAAAGGGACCTTTTGGTGGGAGTCTACTACAGACCACCCAAGCGGGGAAAGAGCTGGACCACGACTTCTCTAGTCAGCTTATGGAGGTGGTTAGGTCAAGGTATGTTATTGTCATGGGTGACCTAAACTACCCAGACATTTGCTGGGAGGAGCAGACAGCCAGGTCTGGCCATTTGCGTAGGTTCCTGGCTATATTACAGGACATTTGCCTTATCCAGGAAGTACACAGCCCCACTAGGGGTAATGACTTGGTGGATCTGGTTCTGGCCATGGGGGATGACCTGGTGAGGGAACTGCAGGTCCTTGACCACCTGGGCAATAGCAATCATCACCTGCTGGATTTCACTATCCAATGCAGGGCATCAAGGGCTCACACCAAAGCTAAAGCCCTTGACTTCAGAAGGGCCAACTTCAATGAGCTTAGGAGACTAGTGGGGGAGGCACTGAGAGCCCAGAAGGTAGGGGACATAGGAGTCCATGAGGGATGGTCATACCTTAAGAGGGTGATCCTTCAGGCCCAAAGGATAACAGACCCTGAGAGAAGCAAGGGGGGGTAAGAGTGCTCAGAAACTCCCTTAGCTCAGCAAGGGCATTCAGCAATGCCTGAGGACTAAAAGGAAACATACAACCAGTGGAAAGTGTGAGAGAGTGAGAGAGCCCCGCCAAAACCAGAGGCAGCTACCCTAGACCCACAGCCCCAAAGGGCCTGGTTGAAACCCTTCATACCCAGGTGTTTCTGGAGGAGAGGAACTGGGAACTCAAACTGCAGTATAAAGAGGAGCCAGGAGCAGGCAGGAGGAGAGAGCGCATGACTGGAAGCAAAGGAGCCGGGCCGAACAACGCTGGAGCAATCTGTGATAGCCACGTGGAGGGCTGGAAAGAGGCTCCTGCAGAGAGGGAACTCCCTGGAGGAGCTCTAGAGGGAGGTACAGTGGAATAGCAGGGTCAGGAACTTCCTGCGATCTCCTCGGCAGCTGGCAGAGCCCCACGGAGAAAAGGTACCATAAAGACTGTAATAGAGGGGCACTATTGAAGCCTGGTACTGTAATGACCCTAAAAGGGGTACAAGAAAAAATTATAAATGATGACCTCAATGAGATGAGGGTACTGTGATGATCCCAATAGAAGGTGCAAGAGGCGTGATCATAAGGACATGAACAGGGGAAGGAGAAAGTAGTTGCACTGATATTTTGTTTCTTTATTGCCAAAAGACGGTCGACAATCCTCCAGGACAGGAGGCGTGGATTCCTTTCAGTTCTTTTGTTGAGGTAAAGGCCCTGGGGAGGAACCCAGCAGCTGAATACAAACCTGAGGACGCTTAGACAACCGGTGGACCAGGCAAGGGTGTAGGGGTGGTGGAGCCCTCAGTATCACAGGACAGCAGATGATGACCAGGCGGAACTGCACATCCAGTTACTGAACATACTCCTATAAACACCAAAGACATGGTAGGCAAGAATGTGGGTGTGAGGAGCTCCATCTAAGACTTGTCCATCACTTCAGCCAGCAGGCTGAGGTCCTATGGAAATACACATCTAGTTCATCTATCTATGTATGTGTATAGTTCTCTGGAGGAAGAGAAAACAAAAGAAAAGGTCGCAAAGACTCTTGGGAAGGCAAGCTACCCAGCTGGCCACTTGACAGAAGGGAGGAGCTATCACCAAGGAGGAGTACTCCTCCTTGGCCCATGAGTATAAGAGGGCTATTAGGAAGGCCAAGGCAGAGATGGAACTCAGGCTAGCGTCCAGGATTAAGGACAACAAAAAGTCCTTTTTCAAGTACATCGGGAGCAAGAAGAGGGCACCAGGCAATGTAGGGCCCCTGCAAGACGCAAACAATAATCTTGTGGCTACACCAGGCAAGAAAGCTGATATTTTTAACAGTTTCTTTGCCTCCATTTTCTTGAAAAGGGACCAGGATATCCCACCTGAGGCAGGGACAATCTTGGGGATAGCTCTGTCAGGTCTTCAGTCAGTGCAGATGTAGATAGGGATCTTCTGGAAGGGCTAAACATTTTTAAATCCGTAGGTCCAGATGCCCTCCACCCAAGAGTGTTGAGGGAGCTAGCAGGGGTAACTGTGGAGCCCTTGGCTCGGCCGTATGAGCATTTGTGGTCATCTGGCTAGGTGCTGGGGGATTGGAAACAGGCTAATGTGGTCCCAATTTTCAAGAAAGGGAAGAAGAAGGACCCAAGTAACTATAAGCCTGTAAGTCTCACCTTGGTGCTCAGGGAGCTCTTGGAAAGAATCATCAAGGAGCACATTTGTGGGGGGCCTGCAGGGGAGATCATGCTCAGGGGCAATCAGCATGAGTTCATCAAAGGCAGGTCCTGTCTGACCAACCTCATTGCCTTTTATGACCAAGTAACTAAATCCTTAGATAATGGTGTCGCCGGGGACTTAGTCTTTCTAGACTTTAAGAAGGCCTTTGACACAGTCTTTCATCCCATCCTCATCAATACATTAAGTGACTGTGGCATTGATGCCTGCACAGTTGGATGGGTAAAAAATTGGCTGATGGGGCACACCCAAAGAGTAGTGGTGGACAAGTTGTACTCAACCTGGCAAGATGTGAACAGTGGGGTACCCCAAGGCTCTGTCCTCAGGCCCGCACTGTTTAACATCTCCATCAACAACTTGGACAAGAGGGTGGAAAGCACACTGTCCAAGTTTGCTGATGACACTAAGATGTAACGTGAGGTGGACACACTTGAAGGAAGAGAGAGGCTGCAAACAGATTTAGACAGACTACAAAAGTGGGCAGATGAGAATAGGATGGGGTTCAACATAGACAAATGCAGGTTGCTACACCCTGGGAGAAGGAATCCACAGCATACATACAGGCTGGGGAGTTCCCCCCTTGAAAGCACAGAGGCGGAAAGGGAGCTTGGAGTCATTAGTGACTCCAAAATGAACATGAGCCACCAATGCCAGACTGCAGCCAGCAAGGCCAGCCATACCTTGTCATGCATCCAAAGGTGCATCTCAAGCCAGTCCAGAGAGGTGATACTCCCCCTCTATGCAACTTTGGTTAGGCCATAGCTGGAGTACTGTGTCCAGTACTGGGTGCCGCACTTTAAGAGGTATGTGGCCAGCCTGGAGAGGGTTCAGAGGAGGGCCACCCACTTGGTGAGAAAGCAGCAGGACAGGCCCTATGAGGAGAGACTGAGGGACCTGAACCTGTTCAGCCTCAGCAAGAGGAGGCTGAGGAGGGACCTGGTGGCTACTCATCAGGGGAGGTCAACAGCAGATAGGAAGAGCCCTTTTCTCCCCAGCACCACCTGGGGTGACAAGGAACAATGGTAATAAGCTGATGGAGAATAAGTTTAGGTTAGAAATCAGAAGGCAATTTTTTACAGTTAGGGTGGCCAAAATCTGGAACCAACTTCCCAGGGAAGTAGTCCTCGCCCCTACTTTGGGCAAATTCAAGAGGAGGTTGGATGATCACCTGTCTGGTGTCTTGTGAACCCAGCATTCATTCCTGCCTGTGGCAGGGGGTCAGGCTAGATGATCTGTTCAGGTCCTTCCTGACCCTAGCTACTATGAAACTATGAACTTTATGCCCCATCCCCAAAACTGTGTGACTTGCCATGCCAGAGTTGCCTATATATCTAAACCCAACATCTGAGGAGGTTACACAAAAGGAATGATGTTACTTGAAGCTTGTCTTCCTATGAAGCCAATATATTTATACATGTACAATGTCAGTTATTTAATGCATTTTTATTCCAGATTATTAAAATTATGTATTCAAATATTAGTCATAACCAATTAAACTAAGTGTTAATGCTATTAAAATGTAATGAATAATTTACACTGGAAAATAGTTCAGTAGTTTGACTACAATTATTAACTGCAATATTCACCAAACTAAAAATGATTATTACTTTACATCTCTGTAGTTATTTAATTTCTGAAGAGAAGAATAATCTAAAAGAAAAATTGGTTGCTCAAGTAATTTTAAGAAAAATGAGATGGATGAAATTAGCACTGTGCAGGATAGCACATCACAAAAAAACATGCAATGTCAAAGTTCAAATGAACCATTAGATTTCAGTGCAAATCATCAATAAACACAAAGTCAGATGCATCAAAAAGGCTTTTAAATAGACTGCAACCCTAAGTTTAGATCATAGCTACATCTCTGTATAACATGGACTAAATGTTTGACCCTCTATCACAAAAAGTTTGAGCTATTTTGGACCTTGTAAAATCATTGTGGCTCCATGAGCTAATACAGTCAATGTTATACATGTCAATTTATACTCAACTTACACGAAACACTAAGGCCAAAAAGATAATGAAACACATCTGACAGGACTGCAGAATCAGATATATAATGAGGAATGGTATAACTATAATTTTACCCTTCTTGTCCCATACCATATTTTCATAATCATGGGGAGTATTTTGTTGTGACTACTGAAAGAAAGGTATCATTAGCAATAGCCAGATAGACAGAAAGAAAAGAATATCTATTCCCCTACACAAGGCTAACAAAAAATTGACAGTTTCACTTGACTCTGATTCAGGATCATAACCATAAGAAAGACTATACAGAGGCCATCACAAATAAAAACAAAAAAGTATTAATCCCATTAACTTACTGGTATAATTTTTTAAGCATCCACTATATAAAAATGATAAGTTAATTTAAGACTATTTTGAAACATACCTAGCAGCAATTTTATAGTTTTCCAGGTCCTTTTTCAAACGCTTGTTCTCAGTTTCCAAATGCTGGTTGTGGGTGTATATGTCTGGAACAAATCCAATATCTTTGGGTTCCAATACACCTTTCTGCATTAGTTCATACCTAGAAAAATACAAATGAAAATGTTTTAATTTATATTCCTTTATAGCAATTCATCAGTGTTTCCCTAACCACGTTAGCATGCACATTAACTATGAACATAAAAGGCATACCAACTTCATTAAAAAATATCCTTTTCTTATGTTAATTTACTCATGGTTATGGTTTTACACCACATTACTATTTCAGTCCCTTTGATTTTAAAACCATTTCATAACAAATAAAAGGCATGTCTTATGAACAGAATACTACCTTAGCATTAATTGTTTGTTTTTTCTTCCTTTTTTTCAATCTATCCTATCAAAAGAAAAACTAGAAGATAAAAATATTCACTTCAGAATACTTTACATTTCACCTTTATAATGTGTGTGTGCAGGTACACATGTGTGTGTGTGTGGTACTTTTAAATCACATATTCTCCAGCTCATGCAAGTTTTGTTTTGTTTTTCAGATCAGTAGAATAAGCCTTTAAAACAATAAAATTAGGGAACATCTCGCTGAATAACTCTAGTCTCATATGGTCACAAATGAAGAATTCATACATCATCTGGAGAAATATTGTGGCAAAGTGGGGATCCCCGCTAGCCACAGCTCGCCCTTCATCTGCCTCTGGGAATGCCGCCCACCTGTCTCGTCTGCCAGGCCTCACTGGAATAATGAAAAGTTATTAAATAAGGTGGGAGGCTGCCAATTGTACCTTTGGGGGTATCTGTGGCTCCGTACCTCCCCAAACGGAGGTCGAAGCCTCGCAGATGGTATCCAGATGTTATTAGTCACACCAGCCCTACACTAGGCTCCAGAATCCTCCTAGCAGGACCCTCCTTTGATCCCTCCACTCAAGCGGCCTATGCCGCCTTCATTCAGGCTGTTGAGTTCCCTGTAGCTGGCTCCCCTCTCGGACATGGTCCCCCCTTGGCACCTTTGGCCATACACAGGCTCTGGCCTCACCTCCAAGGCCAGGCAGAGCCCCAGGCCCACAACTCTGGGTGCCCCTCGCAGTGGGCACCTGGCCTTTTTGACCTCTTGGTCCTGGCCCCAGCATTGACCAGTTGAAGGGGCACTCTACCTCCAGCCTCACTAGCTCCACACTCTCTCTGGGTCCCCTTTCCTGGATGTGGGGGGATGGGGTGACTCACACCATGACTGGTGCTCCAGGGTTTCACAGGGGACTCTCACTTCCCCCCTGGAGCAGCAGATCATGGTGCTACCCTGAGATCTTACACAATGTCCCCTCTGCTCGGAGCTCCACAATGCCCCCTCTGCTCGGGGCTCCACAATGTCCCCTCTGCTCAGGGTCTTGGGGCTTCCCTCTTCAGGTGGGCTCAGGTAGCCATAGTGGTGCCTGGCCCCCTCCACCTCCAATGTCCTGACCCACCTGAAGGTGGGAGCTGGGGTTAAGGTGCCCCAACCTGTCTTTCTCCAGAGTAGTAACTGCCCTGGCATTTCCTGGGGGCTTCCGCACCACTGAGAGCCCCACCAGGCCACCCACTCTGGGCAGGGTGCAATTTTAGGTCATACCCAGGACCAGGAGCCTCCTGACCATCCTCTATAGCTCCTGCCCTTACCTCCAGTTGATACCCACAGCCTTGCAGCCAGGTGATGTTGTTACCTGGCCTTCCAGCATCAAAATGCCCTGTTTATATGGGCAGCCCTGGATCCAAAATGGCTGCCCTAATCTGACACCTGCCGGCTCCTGGCTTCAGGCCCTTAAAGTGGCAGGCACAACAGTGCCCTGCCACAATCATCTTACAACATTTCCTTTTCTTTCCTTTTATTAATGGAAGTCTTCCATATTAAATGTCTTATTTTCTGTGATTGCACCAATTCCTCAACACATACCCTCCTTCTATAATGTAACAGGTCTACATTAACTCAGGGCTGTCCAACTCAGGTGAAGCCAAGGACCACATGTGAAGCCACACACTGCATGGGCCACACACTGCAGATGTGGTCTCCCCAGGGTCTTTCCCCACTGTGTGGGCTGTGCTGGCAGCTCATGACTCCCTATCTTGTGGGCAGCACCAGCAGTATGCAGACTTCTCTACCCCAGATAGTGCCATCAGTGGAGCAGGAAATACGCTGCACAAGAACTGCAGCTAAAAGAACTTCATCCCTAACACCAGCTTCCATCATTCAGGAAGGCAGCTGCCTTGCAGGGCCTGGACTGCTCTTAACCATCTCAGAACAAGTGTTGGACAGTTTGAAGCAAGCGTACACACTTGTGGTGCTCAAGTTCAGATGGCCAACCACATCATCTATGAATGCCCTTACAGCCCTCCTTTGGGCACCCAAGGTCTTATTAACATGACCATTCTACCTGTTGCTGGCTTTCTGGCCCTCATGCTTTCAACATATGAGTGTGGCAACACTTGCCTCATTAACAGCAGCAGCGCCAGCAGCATATGGGCTGCAATCAGTGAGGCATGCTCTACCCCCAAGTCCTCCCCTAGCCTGCAGCAGTGGAAAAGACAGCTGAAGGGGCCCACAGGCTGCAAGCTGGACAACTCTACAGTAAAATATTAATACATTAAAGATGCCTACTGAATTACTGAACCGATACCTGAGCCCTGATCTGGATCTTTGCACCCTACTCATGCAGTTTAACTGCAAGGCCAATCTATACATATGTAGTCCCTGAGGGTAGAATTTATAGGCATTTATACACATGCCCTGGGAGTCAGGAGGAAGGGGCATGCTTTAATTAGAGCGGCTCCAAGAACCAAGCTAATTAAAGTGCCTGGAGCGTCATATGTATCCATGTCCTCGCAGTAAAAAAGGCAACAAGGTGCTTTAACTAAAGCTCATCAAATGAGCTTTAGTTAAAGTGTCCATGCCACCATTTTTCAGCACTGAGACACTGATACACATGACACTGGAGTTAGCTGGAGGTTGGTAATTAACATGCTCCCGCAGACTCACTTAATCAAGTCAGCTGCAGTGTGCTCTAATTGTACTTCCTGACTCCACTCAGTCATGCCTCATCTCCTCTTAGAGCAATTGAATTCACCCTCTGGACACAATGTAAGCGGGGCTACAGAATAATAGAAAAGACTAGCACATTTCACTGAAAGATATAGCGAGAAAGAGTTGGTAATGGTATTACCAATAATTTCTGCCATAGTTTCATTTCTACAAGAAATACATAAATGAAATGCTAGGGTTTACTAAAACATTTAAAAACAAGCCAGATTAATAGAGGAGAGTCTACAGAGACTGATCTTAAGCATAGAGAGGTACAATTAGAGTTTGGCTTGGTTTTGGGGATGTGGTTTTGGTTTGGCGGGGGGGGGGAGCCTTGGCTCCAACCAGATAAATCAGCTCAACTCAGAGACAGAAGGGCAGACCTTCAGCTGACTTAGTCATTGCTACATTCAAGTTAATGGAGTTGCCCTACATACAACTATGACAATTTATATCAGCTCAGGATCCGTTCAGTGGAAATGTGAATAATTTACTCCAATTAAATATCTGCTTCACAATGTTTGTCACCACCAAAACTGACTGCCACAGAAACGTGTGTTGATTTGGAAGATAATAGAAGAAATCAAGTAAGCTTTTTTTGCCTTGCCAGAGGGCAAAGTAGTGAAAACATGCAAACTCTGTTCTTGTCATTATCATCTATGACAACAACATACGTAATTGGAAACAGAAAATATACCAAACAACACTAGTTTTTGGACTGAATCCCAACAGCAGGTTTTAAAGAATATCTGCAACACAGCTAGGACTTGCAGATCAATGCAACACATTTCAGAAACCAAAAAATTCCATAGCATATTCTCCCTACGGTGTTCAATGCAGATAGACCAGATATTTCAGTTGCAAGGAATAGAGAGATATCTTTTTTTTCTTATGGAAAGTTTAAAAAAAAAGGTCTTTACTAGTAGTTATTATTTTGAGGCATATATGCTCTTCCAAGGACGCTTTTTTATCTGTGCTCTCCATAAATGTATGCATGGACTATCCCTTTTTTTAGCCAATCACCAGGCTGTTACTCCTACCAGCCACCAGAAAAATATTATACACGATTAATCCAAAGTTACTTCTAGTGTGATGTTTGGTTTTCTTAAGCAATTTAAACTTTTATTTTAAGTACAGACAGTCCCAAAAGCTGAAGGCTGAATCAAATCAATCTTTGCAAGTTAGTCTAAACCAGAGGTGGGCAATTATTTTGGCTGGAGGGCTGCTTAATGAGTTTTGGTGAGCTGTTGAGAGTGGCAAAGGTAGCCTTGCCCTTTGACAGGTGCCCCGCCCCCTGGTTGCCATCTTAGGATCAGAAGTCCAGCTCCTAACCCCTGACTTTTGCTGCTGAAAGTCTCTCCCCTTGTCCTTGGAAGTACTCATTTTGGGAGGAGGGTTTGCCATCTTGGAATCAGAAAAAAAAAACCTAAATTATATACTAAAAATCAAATATCTGCTATAATATTTGAATTTTATTTAAAAATATATTTTGTCCTGATTTTTGTGTTTACATAGTGGATATAGAAGTGATTGCATAATAGCTCAAAATTAAGTCTTACTCTTGTACATAATAGGAGACGGGAGGGAAGAGCTGTGAGGGGGCATGGGAAGTTAGGTATGGGGGTTATGGGAGCCTGTGTGTTGTGGGGAGGGTGTATGTGTGTGCAGATGTCTATGTGAAGTTTGTGGGGTGTGGGAAATGTGGCGTGTGGGGGAGGGTGTAGGTGTGTGTGTGGATCTGTTGGGTTTGGAGGGTATGTAGGGAGGCATGGTTGTGGGGTCTGTGGGGAAGTGTGCAGGTGTGTGTGTGGGTATGAGGTTTCTGGGGGACTGTGGGTTTGTGAGGGGTGTGGATGGGGGGTATGTAGGGGGTATGTAGGGCCCCCCCCTTACAAACATGCCCCTCTCACACACACCATCCCATTGTGCACAGTCCCTGCCACCACTGGCAGCAGCAGGCAGTAGGCACTTGAGCCATTCATGGCCCACTGCAGGCAGAGCACCCCCTCCCAGCAACACATGGTCCGAGCAAGCCCCAACACTGCACATGGCTAGGCTGCTAGCTCCATCACATGGGGCTCACATACAGTTCCAGGGATCTCCACCCATGCCACTAAGGGGAGCCCAGCACAATGAAGCCAGTGATGCGGGTCATGGGGCTCAGCCAGGGTAGCTGGGAGAGGGACCAACACAGCCCAGCTCCATAGCATGGAGCTCACTGCCATGCCCCATGACTTGCATGTGGCAGTAAGTGAGGCCAAACTGCATGCTCCATTGCATGGGGCACCCCCAGAGGTGCACAGCTTAGGCAGAGAATCTGGGAACTCCAGGTGAGCCCCAGAGAGGCCTGCATGATGGAGCCTGGAAGGCCCTGCACCCCCATCAACCCAGGCTCCACACTTCCGCCACCCTGCCCAGGGCCCCTGCTGCACCAGCATCAGCATGGGACCTGTGTGCCTGTGAAGCTCCTGCCTGCCACTGCTTCCCTCATGCTTGCTGCTTCTTCCCACCAGCCTGCCCACCACTGCTGCTTCCCCTGCCTGCCTACCCACCCCCGCCACTTCCCGCCTGCCTGCTGCTACTACTTCTCCAACCCACTTGCCCCCCCACCACTTCCATCCCCCCTGCCACCACTTCCCCCCTGGCCCACCGCCACCCTTCCCCCAGCCATCACTTCCCTACCTGTGAGACCAGGATCAGGGCCACCACATGGGCGAGGGTGGGAGCGCAGCACATGCTGCCTACACAGGACTTAGTGAGGCTCAGCCTCATGCGAGCACAGCAGGGGCAGCCCGGGTCTGGCCTGGATATAGTGAATTGGTAGACACCCACCCATGGGCTAGATGAAATCACCCAGTAGGCTGGATATGGCACGTGGGCTGTATTTTGCTCACCTCTGGTCTAAGTTGTGTAGATTGAACTGATAAGCAAATGAACACACATTTACTTTTAATTCTAGAAATACAGCCACAATGCCTGCAATGGCCCAAGCCAGAAAGCCAGGGGGCGGTAGAGCATGCCTCCTTGCTCAGGTGGAAAAGATAGCTTTGGCCAAGGCTAGCTTACCCACCCTGCAAGGAGGGGAGGGGGGCAGTTTCAGGGGAGGTGCAAAGTATCACGGGATGCTGGGGGACTGTGAATTAACTTGAATCTGTAAGGGATGCAGGACAGAAGTTCAATAAACTGATTTAACTTAAATCATTTCAGTCTGATACTACATCCAGATTTATCTTAAACTGGTTTGTCATTTTGAAAGTGATTTATATGCACTGAATTTCTATTGTGTTACAGATCTGAACTGGTTTCTAATCACTTATACCTGTTTATGTGTAACTTCTGTCCCTAACCTTTATATCAATATCCATAAACATAGAAAAGAACTAGCCATTTATTTCATAGACTTAGGGTCGCATCATATCACCACTTTAAGAAAAGTTCCCACTGAAATAAAGGTCACTTTCACTGAAAACTACATAATCCAAACTACACAACCCACAATGGATTTTTTCTTAATACCAATAAAATATTTTATAGGCTGAAATATTTATATGATCTATTATAAATCTCAAACCTCCTTCTTGACGTAGTATTATATGCATTTTGTGGCACACATGAATCCTGCCCCTTTCTCTCAGCCCCTTGTTTAATTTAGTTCAGTTTTAATTAAGTAACAAGAGATTTCTGGCAGCAGCCATCAAGAGTAACTTTCTCCTACGAGTTTTGGGAAAGAAAGGGTGGAGTCAGTATAATAAAAAAAGACAGTTTAATACGTAAACTTACTTTTCTCTTCTCTCTAAATTACATACACACTTTTCGAAAAGCAATATGTCAGGAGGTCACAGTGCTTCCCAAACTTTTCCTCAGCATGACCCCATTTATATCCCCATGTCCTCAGCATGTCCCCACTTCCTCACCATGATCCCCTTACTCCCAACCCACAGCCCCCACTCCCATGACGCCATCTGCTGATGTTGCGAGCCCCACAATTTGAGAACCACTAGAATAGTAGCATTATGTTCAAAGATGTATTCCATACACTCGGTACCTCTGAAAAATCAGGCCTCTGACTTCTCAGAGCATTACTGGAATACTGTCAATATATAGGCCTAATTCATTAAGAAAATCTGTGGCAAAGCCAGAAATGGATACCTAGTCTCCTGAGTTCCTGGTCAATACTTTAGTCTGCTGTTCAACTATGGAAGTTCTGAGCCACCTGCAAATCCTCCTATAAAGTGGAATCCACAGCTGGCCATTAGGGTAGCTTTAAGTCTGCTTTGAAACACCAGAAAACAAGACCTTGAGTACTTATGTGATAAAGTTAATTGATACTTTCTCACATAATTCAAGTATGCAAGTAGGCAATCTGTAAATAGTAATTAGCCAGAAATATATTAATCCTGCAGCTCTTTAACAAGAGCTGACACTAAATTTACTACTCTCAAGGCATACAGTTTTCATGATACATCATCCTCCCCTTTGTGTACAGCTGGATCTTTTGGCTGATGCAGAGTAGAAGATGTACAACAATGGTTTCTTCCTTCTCTAGTATCTTCACAATGATGGAAAGTATGAGGTGCCATTTCTCATCTTCACCTGTATCCACAATCTGTAACAATCTATAACAAACCATCCTTACTGTTCCCTACTGCACTACCAGACGGACCATTTTAGGGACCAAAAATAATGCAATATATAAGGGGTTTATTTTTTCTATAGAATTACATTATCGCACAATTGCTGGCTATATTAGGTATGAACTTATGAACAGCAGAGAAAAAAATCATAAATAACGCTAATCAAATTCAATTGATATTCCCCTTTCTCAGGAAAATTCTGTAACTGAATGCCCTAACTCCACAGCATTAAAACCATTATCCTTCTGTATGAAGGTATATCATACATGGATAACAAATGAAGTTAGCCTCCAGCAGAGCTAAGTATCTTGAAAGACAATTTTAATGACATACAACTAATTCTAATAAATCTAACATGCTTTTGGTCCAAAACAGTACTTAAAAAAGAAACATATTTTGCCTTTTATTTTTTCATGCACTGGAAAAAGTGTATGAATGACATACTTTAGCGGTTTTGACCTTCTTTGCTCCAAGAAGAAGGATTCCTAGGGAGAAACGGGATCCATCAAAAAGCATCTTTGTAGCCAGGCTTGCTAATCTAGTGAGGAGGGCTGTAAACTAGGTTCACCGGGGATGAAAACCAAAGCCCTGAGGTTAGTGGGGAAGTAGGTGACCTGGATGAAGAGCAAGCAAGAGAGGGCAACAGGGAAGACCTTTTGCTTCTCCCTGAGAAAGTAGGGCAATTGGCTAGTTACCTCAAGTATTTGTACACAAATACACAGAGCCCAGGAAACAAGCAGGGAGAATTGGAAGTTCTTGCAGAGTCCCAGAACTATGACATGACTGGAAAAACAGAGACTTGGTGGGATAGTTCACATGACTGGAACACTGACATGGATGGGTATAAACTGTTCAGGAAGGAGAGGCAGGAGAGAAGGGGAGGAGGAGTTGCACCATATGTAAAAGAGAAGTATAGTTGCTGAGAGCTCTGATATGAAACTAGAGACAGGCCTGTCGAAAGTCTCTGAGTTAGGGTCTGAGGGAAGAGCAACAAGGGTGACATCATGGTTAGCGTCTGCTGTAGACCACTAGACCAGGCAGAAGAGACTTTCTTCAAACAGCTAGTGCAAGTTTCCCAGTCACAGACCCTGGTTCTTATGGGGGACTTCAAGCACCCTTACATGTGCTGGGAGAGCAAGTAACAATGCATAGGAAATTCAGGAAGTTTTTGGACAGTGTTGGGGACAATTTCCTGGTGCAAGTCCTGGAATGGCCAACTAGGGGCTGTGCCCTTCTTGAGGTGCTGCTCACAAACAGGGAAGAATTGGTTGAAAATGAAGTAGTAATTGGCAATTTGGGCAGCAGTGACCATGAGGTGATTGAGTTCAGGATCCTAAGGAAAGGAAGGAAAGAGAGCAGCAGAGTACAGATCCTAGACTTCAGAAAAATAGTCTTTGACTAATTCAGGGAACTGATAGGCAGGGTCCCCTGGAAGGCCAATCTGAAGGGGAAAGGAATCCAGGAGAGCTGGCTATACTTTAAAGAAACCTTCCTAAGGGTGCAGGAATGAACCATCCTGATACACAGTAAGGCTAGCAAGTATGGCAGAATACCATTTTGGCTTAGCAGGGAACTTTTCAGTGAGCTCAGACACAAAAAGGAAGCTTACAAGAAGTGGACAAATGACTAGGGAGGAGTAGAAAAGCACTGTTTGGGCATGTAGGGATGAAATCAGGAAGGCCAAAGTGTAAATTGAATTATAGGTAGCAAAAGTTGTGAAGGGTAACAAGAACGGTTTCTATAAGTATGTTAGCAACAAGAGGAAGATCACGGAAGTTGTGGGTCCTTTACTAAATAGGGGAGGCAACCAAGTGACAGAGGATACAAAAAATGCTGAAGTATTCAATGACCTTTTCATATCAGTCTTCGCAGCAAGGTCAGCTCCCAGACTACTGGACCTGGCAGCACAGTTTGGGGAGGAGGTGAGCAGCCAACAGTGGCAAAAAAATAGGTTAGGGACTATTCAGAAAAGCTGCCCATGTACAAGTCCATGGGGCCAGACAGGATGAACCCAAGGATATTGAGGGAGTTGTCCAATATGATTGCAGAGTCCAGCGGCCATCATCTTTCAAAACTCATGGCAATTAGGAGAGGTCCCAGATAATTGGGAAAAGCCAACTATAGTGCCCATCTTTAAGAAAGGGAAGAAGGAGGATCGGGGGAACTACAACTAGTCAGTCTCACCTCAGTTCCTGGAAAAATCATGGAACAGGTCCTCAAGCAATCCATTTCTAAGCACTTTGAGGAGAAGAAGGCGATTAGGAACAGTTAGCCTGGATTCACCATGGCAAGTCATGCCTGACCAACCTGATTGCCTTCTAAGATGACATGACTGGCTTTGTGGGGAGAGCATTGGACATGATATACCTTGACTTTGGGAAGACTTTTGATACAGTCTCCCAAAATATTCTTGCAATCAAAATAAGGAAAGAAACCTTCCTGAACAGTTATCAAAATAAGGAAGTACAGGTTGAATGAATGGACTGTGTAAGGTGGATAGAAAACTGACTGGATCAACAGGCTCAGAGGGTAGTAGTCAATGACTCAATGTCTAGTTGGCAGTCGGTATCAAGTGGAGTGTCCTAGTGATTGGTTCTGGGCTTGGTTTTGTGCAATATCTTCATTGCTGAGCTGGAAAATGGGATGGAGTACACTCTCAACAAGTTCACAGATAACACCAAACTAGGGAGGAGTAGTGGATATGTCAGAGGGTAGGGCTAGGATTCAGAGACACCTTGACAAATTGAAGGATTGGACCAAAACAAATCTCATGAAGGTCAATAAGGACACATGCAAAGTCCTGCACTTAGGACCAAACAATCCCATTCACTGGTACACGCTAGAAACAGCCTGCAGAAGCTCTGCCGAAAAGGACCTGGGGGTTACAGTGCACAGTAAGTTGAATATTAGTCAACAGTGTGCCCTTGCTGCCAAAAAGGCTAACAGCATTCTAGGCTGCACTAGTAGAAGCATTGCCAGCAGATCGAGGGAAGTGATTATTCTCCTCTATTTAGCACTGGTGAGGCTACTGGAGTATTGTGTCTACTTCTGGGCCCCCACTACAGAAATGATATAGTACATCTGGAGAGAATCCAGCAGAGGGAAACAAAAATGGTTCGGGGGTTGGGGAACATAACTTCTGAGGAGAGGTTGAGGAAACTGGGCTTATTTAGTCTGGACAAGAGAAGACTGAGGGGGATTTAATAACAGCCTTCAACTACTTGAAGAGTGGTTCCAAAGAGGATAGAGCTGGACTGTTCTCAGTGATGGCAGATGACAAAACAAGAAGCAGTGGTCTGAAGTTGCACCAAGAGAAGTTTATGTTACATACTAGGACAAACTTTCTCACTGCTAGATCTGCTACTGGCCAAAGGGGATGATCTAGTGTGCAACCTGGGGACCACAGGGAAGCTTGGTGACAGTGATTATGAGTTGATCACTTTCTCTATCTTTTGCAAAGCTGGTAATCAGCCAGCAATGCAGAAATTCTTGACTTTAGGAAAGCTGACTTTCACAAGCTCAAGAGGCTGTTTGTTGAGGCCCTGAGAGACCATGATCTGACAGGGAGAGGAGTACATGATGGGTGGTCACTCCTTTAAGAACACAATCCTAAAAGCACAAGGGAAGTCCATTTTGGCCCATAGGAAAGGTAACAAAAGAGCTGGGAACTCATGGACGTCCTGAATCTGAAAAGAGAAGCTTATAAGGGATGGGTAAAAAGCTCGCTGGCCAAGTTTGTGGACGACATCAAGTTATGGGGGAGTGTGGCCATGCAGAAGATAGGTTACAGATACAGGTGGACCTGGACAGGTTGTAGAGATGGGCGGACTGGAACCAGATGAAGTTTAACACTCAGAAGTGTAAGGTGCTCCATCTGAGGGCAAACAATCCCCAGCATACCTATAGGCTCAGTGGTGACAATTTGACTTACACCATGGCCAAAAGGGACCTAGGAGTAGTGATTGACCATCACATGAACATGAGCCGGCAGGGTGATGCTGTGACCAGCAGGGCAAAGAACATGCTGGTGTGCATTAACTGTTGCATCTCATGCAAAACTAAGGAAGTGATACTCCTACTGTACTCCGCACTGGTGAGACCGCAGCTGTAGTACTGTGTCCAGTCCTGCCCACCACAATTCAACAAGGACATGGAAAAACTTGAGAGGTTCCAGAGAAGAGCCACCTGTATGATCAGGGGGTTACAAAACAAGCCATACAAGGAAAGACTGAGGGACTTGGACCTCTTCAGCCTACAAAAGGTAGCAGCTTACTACTACATCAGGGAAGTACATCAAGAACTCAGTGAACAGCTGTTTACCAGAGCACCCCTGGGGAAGACCAGGAACAATGGATACAAACTCCTGGAAGGCCACTTCAGGCTCAATTCCAGGAAAAACTCCTTCACAGTCAGGGTGTCCAGATTGTGTAATAAACTTCCTCCAGTGGTGGTGCAGTCACCTACCCTGGAAATCTTCAAATGGACAGTCACCTTGCTGGGGTCTCCTGACCCCAGTTGTCTTTTCCTGCCTAGTGCAGAAGGACTGGACCCAACAATCTACAAAGTCCTTTCCAGTCCCTAACAATCTATGAATCTATGGAAGTCGGGAAATAACACTAAGGAGGATTATGCAGCACTGGCCCACACCTGTAGGGAGCAGACTAGAAAAGCCAGGATTGAAACCGAACTCAAACTGGTTATAGGAATCAAAGACAATAAAGAGTCCTTCAGATAGGTGGGAAGTTAGAAACAAAACAAAACAAAGGCGCCATTGGACCTTGTTGAACCAAATGGGGCAGCTGACAACTGACGCCCAAGAAAATGCTTATCTCAATGATTACTTTCCATTGGTTTTTCACCAGCCCAAGGGGATCACTCTGCCTGACAGGATGCAGAATTACCAGGGTAAGAGCGAGCCTATAACTGGTGAAGATCTTGTGAGAGAACAGCTTGAGAGGCTGGACATCCACAAGTTACTGGCACAAATGGAATGTAAGCAAGAGTGCTAAAAGAGTTGGTTGACATCATAGCATGGTCAATGGTGAGGATATTGGGGAACTTGTGGAACTTGGGAGACGTTCCTGAAGCCTGGAAGAAGACCAATGTGCTGCCAATCTTCAAAAAAGGAAGGAAGGCCTTTTGACTTTTTAACTACTTTATTCAGGGGTTCAGGGATACAAAAAGGTTGGCCGCTTACAAAGCAAAAACAAACAAATTACCATTAAACCACCATGTAATTTCATTCATCACATCACACTGTGACAGACACCTTCACTACATTCCACGTCATGTCTTGCATGCTAGTTATGTGGTCAGAACTCCGGCCACACAGTCATATCTATAAATAAACAATTCCTACCCTGCTCTATCCAATCATACATGTGACAACACCTTCAGCTTCCCACACAAAAAAGAAAGCAAAAAAGCAGCCTGGGGAGGGCCCAGGGCATGGCATAAGCTGGAAGTTGTAGTCCAACACTGAGCTTGCCCCGTCACCCAGACTGGTCATGACATCTGAGTGTGTATTTGAGATGGCCATCCTCCACATGGCACAGCGTTCCCTCAGGTGCCCAATGTGTCTCAAGGGTGGACACCGTCCACCAGAGCACAGCGTACTCAAACTCCAGCGAGAGGCGTGCCTGCACCAGGAGGCAGAAAAGCTGCAGGGCATCATCTGAGCCGGTCCCAGCAAGCCGGTTTCAGAAGCTCTTGAGGACGGCCATCTTGGCCTGACCCAGTAAAAAGTTGGCCGGGCAGACAGGGCCCTTCTCAGCCACCCAGTATGGGTAAGAGCATACATAGGTGGTCTCTGTGGGCTCCTGCCCAGCACTTGCAGCGGGGCTCAGGAGTGACAAAGAGTGGCTGCAGGCGCGGACAGTTGAGGAAGGCATGAAAGAGGGTCTCCTCAACACCCCATGGCAGAAGGGGCAGGCCGTTGAGGTGGCTAGGTCAAAGTGGGACACAAACATGCCAGTGGCTAGGATTCCATGCAGCAACAGCCACTGCAGGTCACCAATCTTTTTGGCAGTTGGCACCTTATACAATGTGCGCCAAGCCGGGTGGGCTGGTGGGAAATCTAGTGGCCCCAGGCAGCATTGCCACAGTGTATCGGGGTGGCCTGCCAGCATCTGGGCATGGTGGAAGTGAACCACCCAGGCATATAGGCTTCTACATGACAGAAAAGCAAAGGGACAAACCGTGTCACTGTCAGGAGGCACAGGGAGCATTAGCAGGGTGCCAGGTCTGGCCACAGCCGGGGTAACTAGCAGCACGGGAAAAACTTTGCTCGGAGCATCTGTGGTACGGGAGACAGGGCCTGCCTGGAGATGGTCATCCAGGGTGGCTGCTGCCTCCAATGGGAGGGCAGCCTGGATGTCACACAGGAGACGGCCCACACTGCACAAAGAGCGCATGCCCAGGTGGGTGGTCAAGGCCTTGGGCGAGAGCCAGGACAACCAAGTGGGGTCAAGGAGATGGCTCAAGCAGAGATGAGAATGGCCGTGAGGCTGGCAGAGGCCAGGCTCAGCACAGGGTGCCTCAGAGCTCGGTTGTGCACCAGGGGTTCCCTCAGCAGCTGTGGGAACTGCAGGTGACAGGCCTGGGGCTGGAGGTGGAAGGTGGCCTGCCAGGCTCATACCACACTGCAGTAGAAAGCTGGAAGCACTGCCCAGTTCAGGAGCGTGAGGTCCAACAGGAAGAGCTCCCGGTCAAAGCTGAGGGCCCCTACCCTTTGCAGGAACTGGCATGGCAGTTGTTGCCAAGGTCGGTGCTCCTCGCTGTAGAGGAGTCTTTGAAGGGCCAGCAGGTGGAACGCGACCACCTTGCTCACAAGGTCAACCAAACTCTGGCCCCCCTCAGCTACAGGCAGCTAAAGGACAGCTCATGGGAGCCAGTGGTGCCCATCCCAGAAAAAATAATCGACCAGGAGGTGCTGAAGTCTCTCGAGCAGGTCCTCTGGCAGATCAAGTACGGTGCACCAATGCCACAAGGTTGCTGCCGCTAGGTTGTTCACGATGAGGACACATCCACAGTAGGAGAGGCTGGGCAGGCGCCAGTGCCACCTTTGCAGGTGGGCCTCCACTCCTTCCTTGAAGCCGTCCCAGTTACGCGCCACGAAGGTCGATGGCCCTAGGAACACATCCAGGATCTTAAGACCCTTGCGGCACCAGATGAGGCCCCTGGCAAATCTGGGGGGGTCATGGTGATCCACGCACCAAGCAACAGGGTATCACTCTTGTCCCAGTTGATACGGGCTGAAGAGGCTCATTCATAGGCTCACTGGCAGTCTGTCAGGACTTCCACGACTTCCAGGGTGTTAAAGGAGATGGTCACATCATCTGCATATGACAACCCAAGCGGAGGGGCAACAGACAGGCCCATGCCCGTTGGCAAGGCCACACCACTCAGGTGGTGCCGCAGTGCATGCAGCAGTGGCTCAATGGCCAGGGCATAGAGCATGCCTGACAGGAGGCAGCCCTGATGGATGCCTCTGCATGTGGGGAACGGGGCACAAAACACCCCATTCACCTTGAGCAGACTGAAAGTGTCTTGATACAAGACCTGGAGGGCCTCAGTGAAAAGGGGCCCAAAGCCAAAGGCCTCCACGGTCTGAAAGAGGTAGGCATGGTCCACGTGGTAAAAGGCTTTCTCCTGATCCAGAGAGATGAGGTGAATGTCTAGGCCAAAGAGTTCACAGGCTGTAAGTAGGTCACGCAGCAGAAACAGGTTGTCTTGGTTGGTTCTGCCTGGCATGCAGTAGCTCTGCTCAGGCCCAGTGACAGAAGCCATGACAGTGCGGAGGCAGGTGGCCAGCGCTTTGGCCAGAATCTTGTAGTCCGCGCACAGCAGGGAGACCGGCCGCCAGTTCTTAATGCAGCCAAGGTCTCCTTTCTTGGGCAGCAGCGTGAGCGCTGCATGGCGGCAACTGATCGGCAAGACCTTGTCGGCAAGACTCTCCTGGAAAACATGCAGGAGGCGAGGGCCGAGAAGAGGCCAGAAAGTCTTGTAGAACTCAGCAGGTAACCCACTGAGGCCTGGGGCTTTGCCGGAGGTGCGGCCAGCTACGGCCACTGCAGCTCCGCCAGAGACAATTCCTGCTCAAGCTTGCCAGCCTCCAGGGCACCAAGGCGTGGCAGGCCTGCATGGAGTTCCCACGTGGCCTCAGGGCAGGACGGCTCAGCCGCAAACAGGTCATGATAGAAAGCAACAGCATGCTCACGTACTTCACCTGGGTCAGTGATTACCTGGCCCTCAGAGGTCTTGAGGTGATCTAAGACTTTGCTCGCTGCCCGCCGTCGCTCCAGGTTGAAAAAGAAACGGGTCAGAGCATCTGTTTTGGCCAGCTTTTGGCAGTGGGCACGGATCCTCGCTCCACCGGTCACCCTCTCCGCCAAGTCATGCAGGCACTTCCTACGGAACCGGAGGCTCTCGCGCAGCACTGCATCACTGCCGGCAGCCAGCAGGGCAGCCTCGAGCTCTACCACGTCTTCCTCCAGCTCTCTGATATGGCGGCGCAGTTCATTTGTGGCCAGCTGAGTGTACTGCTGGCAAAAAGCCCGGATCTGTACCTTGCCCACATCCCACCACAGCTTCCAGGATGAGTAATTCAGTCTTGTGGCCTCCCAGCCCCACCAAAAGTTGGCAAAGCTGTCCCAGAAGTAAGAGTCTTGAAGCAGGCTGACGCTGAAACACCAATAAGGCGCTTGCACACAAGTTCTCCCTGGCAGGCTCAATTCACAGCTAGCCAAGTCATGATCTGACAGGCCCAAGGGAATGATGTGGCTGCTGTGTAGGAGTGGCAGGTGGCACCTGGTGACATAAATGCGGTCGAGGCAGGCCATAGTGAGACCTCCGGCACTCATCCTGGCCCAGGTGTACTGGCACGCATCGGGGTGCAGGGCTCGCCAAACATCAAAGAGGCCTGCAGTCTCCAAGACAGACTGCGGCTTACGGGCTGATGGCAGGTGAGGCTCATGCCCCGCACAGTCGAGCGGGGTATCAATAGTACAATTAAAGTCCCCACCTACAAGAAGCAGGTCATCATCCTCACTAACATCACGCAAAATGGTGGCCAAGGTCTCAAAGAAAGTGACCCTTTCCTGGCCATCAGTAAGTTAATAGACATTGACAAGTAGCAGATGGTGTTGTGCTAGAGTGACGTGGACTGTCAACAGGCAGCCGGGGACAATCTCCCGTGCCACCGCCATGTCATGCTGTAGTTGTGACAATAGGAGAGTCGCAACCCCGGCGCTAAGGTTGGTGCCATGACTCAAGAACAACTGGCCTTGCCAGGCAGCGTGCAAAGCCAACTGGTTGAGCCTGTGAGAATGTGTCTCCTGAAGAAAGGCGACAGCCAGCCGCTTCTGGTGCAGGAGCTCCAGGACAGCCTTCCGTTTCACCGGATCTCAACAGCCGTTGATGTTAAAAGTAGCAATGGTTGTTGCTGCCATGGGTGTAGCTATAGGAGAGGAAGAGTGAGGTAAGGTGTAGATAAAAGAGCAAGCCCCCAAGAGCAGAGCAAAAAGCAGAGACAGGTCGGAAAAGGCCTACCATGCCCTACTCTACTCCAAGAACCCCAGCCAGGCCCCACTTGTCTCTCACCCACTGTGCTAGCTTCTCTAGACAACAAGCCATCTGCCTAGTGCCTAGATCTTGCTGCATAAGTTTGGCTGCAGCTCTGGCAGCCTTGATAAAAACTTTAAGGTCTGTGCACCATTGGGTGATGTGCCCCGCTATGTTCTTCTGTCCTTTCATCTGTTTCAAGAAGGTCAGGAGCCCCCCATAGTCAGGACCGACCCGGGGGGGTCTGCCAACATGGGCTGCACATTTCCAACAGACGCACAGTGAGACTGCACCCTAGTTGGGAGCTCAGCATCAACACCCTCAATACCTAAACCCATCAATCTCCTCTGATGATCTAGCTCAAGGTCTGGCTCTCGAAGAACAATCCCCACCTACTTGTGGGGGAGAGGTCATCCCACTCTCAAGGTCACTTCTGATACTCAGAAAGCTGGATTTCCATTTCCCTAGCCTCCTCATCTAATTCAGTAACCTGAAATGTGACCAAGAGGTCAGCAGACTCCTCTGCTGCCCCCTGGGTCAGACCTCCAGAAGAGAGACACTGTGCATCGGTCTTACTGCCACCCATCTCCGAAAGCTGGGAGATAGGCGAGGGGTTAGTGCCCCTGCGTTCATGTCCCCCACCTCCAAGCTGCCCTCAACCCTGGTCAACAGGGTCATTGACATGACAGCCAGAGCAGAGCCAGGCTCTCCAGCAGGGGCCCCCCCCCAGCACCAGCTGAGGAAGGTCTCAGTGGGGATGAGTGGTCCCTTTCACTTTCTTCTCTTTGTTCTTCTTCTTCTTCTGTGTGGCAAATGGCCCACCCTTCATAGAGGATGGGCCAGACTACTTCTGGCCTGCCTCCCCAGGGCCAGCCACCGCAGACATGGTAGAGGGCAACTGGCAGGAAGCCTGAGCCCCATCATCCGATGGGGCCTTGGTGCCACAATCGCTGACCACCCCAGCCACCTGAATTGGGGCAGTCAGGGCAGGCAGGGAGGAAATGGAGGCATCAGCCTCTCTACCTGGTGGCATCTCTGTACTGGTGGGGGTGGGCACTTTAGGTGAAGTGAGTGGGGGGGAGGTTGGGACCTTGTCCCAGCCCCTTCACTGGACGGCATTCTCACGCCAGAGACTCCAGCCCCCACAGGTAGAACAGGGGTAGAAGGAGGTCGGGAAAAGCTCCCAGCCTCACTGGGTGGCATCCCAGAAGTGGATGCACCGTCCATCGGCACCACTGTAGTCACCGATGTTCTGGCCAATCTCCCCCGTGAGTACTGAGCTGCTAGGTAGGAACAGCTACCACAATGAAAACACGTGGTCTCCCCAAAAGAAAAGTAGATCACAAACCTTCACCTGCTGAGCATGAGGCTCAAGAACAGAGGTAGAAACCATGGGCCCTCCCTGAGAAGCATGAAAACCTGCCTTCAAAAAGACAGGACATGCCTCAGTTTGGGGTTTTTACTCCCTATGGTCAATCGGCAAAAAGGCCTCATAAGAACCCCACAGGGCTCGAGTTCCTTCCCGATCGGTCACGTGTGGGGGCACATTAGAAACCACCATCCTCACTGCAGGGGTGTCTAGGGGTATGACAAAATAATGCGCGCCTGCAATGTCCAGGCCCTCTGCACACACCCTGTTAACTAGGGTGGAATTTCTCAAATAAATCATTAGGACCATGTTGACATGACCTGCATAACATATGTTATGCTGTCCCAGGAGACTAGCAAGGACATCTATGCAGACCTCAACCCTGATGTAGGAAGGGGTGTGAACCCTCAAACCATGGGTAATGGGGAGGTTCTGGGAGGCATCCTCATGCCAGGTGCTGGGTGTAGGAGCAGCCATTCCTGTTAGAACAGGGTTAATTTCCAGCTATAACTAAGCAAAAGGAAAATTTTAAAAAAGTTTATACTAACTAAAAAGATAAGTGTCTAGGAATGCATCCACAAAACTCTAGATGGGAGGGAGAAAGGTGTGGAAGAAAAATAATGGCAGGGGGGAAGGGGATAGAAACAGCGAAAAAAAGAAAACAAAGGGAGTGGGGGCAGAAGGGGTAATTGAGAGCACCACTCGGAAGGCAAGCTAATGGAAACAATAACTCCCCGCAACAAGCAAACATAAAAGAAAGAGAGAAAGAAAGGAAAAGAGACATTAAGAAAGAAGGCTGTAAAGACAAAGAAACTGGAAGTACAGGGAGGATGGGACAAAGAGGGGAGAAAAGGGGGGGGAAGCTACTAAAATGCAAGAAAAGAATCAGAAAGCGAGATAAACAGAGGCTAGAGACCTTTAGACAGGTGGGAGTCAGAAAAGACAAGACAAAGGAAGCCAGGGAGTCTTATGCTCAGGATCGCCCTATGCAGCTTGAAGCGAGCCTGGTCCGGTGCGTCCAAAGCGGAAGGAAGGAAGGAAGATCCAGGGAACTACAAGCCAATCAGTTTGACCTCAATCCCTGGAAAGATCTATGAAAAAAATCATCAAAAAAACCATCAACAACAGGCTAACGGAAGGCAACGTTCTGAGAGATAGCAAACATAACTTCGTTGTAGGTAGGTTTTGCCTGACCAACCTCATTTCCTTCTATGACCAGGTGCGCAACACATCACCTGGACAAAAGAGTCGAAGTTGATGCCATATATTTGCATTTCAAAAAAGTCCTTGACTTGGTCTCCCATGATATCCTCATGGTAAAATTGGGGACCTGTGGCCTCAAAAACCTTACAGTCTGATGGCTGGGGAACTGACCCCATGGTTGGACCCAGACAGTGATAACCAATGGAAACAAGTCAACATGGCGACCAGGGTTCAAGCACTTGGACCAGTACTTTTTAATGTATTCATAAATTATATGAATTTGGGTGTCAGAAGGGGACTGGCTAAGTTCACAGACAACACCAAATTATGGGGAAGTGCAGTTACGCTGGAGGATAGGATAGGCAATTCAGACTCACAAGGTGGGGGGATCAAAACCCAATGACATTCAACACAGAGAAGTGCAAGATGTACCACCTCAGGAGAAAAACTCCACATCATACTTATCAGCTCAGCAGTGCTACACTCACTCACACCATGACCGAAAGAGATATGGGGGTAATAACTGACCACAAGATGAACATAAGCCACCAATGCAATGCTGCAGCCAGCAAAACAAATAAAACTCTATCTTGCATCTACCAATGCATCTCAAGCAAGACCCAAAAACTCATCCTCCCACTTTACTTGGCCTTGGTGATGCTGTAGCTGGAAGTACTGCATCCATTTCTGGGCTCTGCACTTTAGAAAGGATGTAGAGAAGCTTGAAAGAGTCCAAAGGAGAGCCATGCACATGATTAGAAGTCAAGAGAACAGGTCTTATGATGAGAGGCTGAGGGATGTGGGACTCTTTAGCCTGGAAAAGCAATGGCTCAGAAGTGACTTGGTGGCAGCCTGTAAGTGTATAAGGGACATGCATAAGGAACTGGGAGAACATCTGTTTAACAGGGCACCCCAAGGGAAGACTAGGTCTAATGGTCACAAACGGCTGGAAGACTGTTTTAGACTGGACATGAGGAAAAACCTGACTGTCTGAGTCTCAAGATTCAGGAATAGACCCACCCCAGAAGTGGTGCAAGCACCTACTCTGGATACCTTTAAGAAACACTTGGATGCTTCACTTGTTGAGGTCATCTAACCCTAGTGGACTTCCTGCCCCTTGGGAACCTGATGTTCTTGTGAAATCCCTCCCAGCCTTAATGTCTGTAAAATCTATTAACTAGGAGGGTGGTAAAGCACTGGAACAGTTTACCTAGAGAAGTGGTAAAATCTCCATTCTTGGAGAATCATAAGACCCAGCTAGGCAGCGTCTTGGATGGGATGATACAACCAAGGCTGGTTCTGCTTTGAGCAAGGGGTTGGACTAGATGACCTCCTGAGATCCCTTCCAACCCTAATTTTCTATGATTCAATGATACAATAGAACATGTATTTCTAAGTCTCATGGCTTTATTAAACTTGGCTTGTAAAATTCTTGGAGTGCATGTATATCTAGGCAATTGCCAGATAAATATTTTCTCTTTTCTTTTGATTTGGAAAGAAATTATGAAACAAATTAAAATGGTTAGAGCCAGGCATACATAATAGAGGCAGATGCTCTTCAAGCTTTTTCAGCATACCCTTGTTAAGAATTCCTGAATCTTAACTTGAAATTACTCAAAAAAGAGACTATTAACTGAGATGTTATGATCAAATCCTATTGGGGACTAAATTAATACAATAAATTTCAATGGGCCTGTGATATAAACCCTAATTAAATTTGGGTTTATAACAGTGCTCTGAAGAAACAGCATGGTGCAACAATCTGCAATTAACTAATTTATATGTGGCAAAATGTGGCACATGCTAATTCTTCATGTTCAGATACCTCAAGCGTCATAAACTTAAGAAAATTTGCTAACAAAACTGCCATGCTTACTTACAACTTTGACAACAGTCTCAGCTACAAGGCCAAGAATAAAATGAACCACATTTGTTTCTCTAGTCTACCACCAAGGCATTTACTGTTCTATGAAGAAGGGACATTGGAAGGGTTAAATTAAAATTAAATAGATGCCAAACTAAAGTGCTCCTTACATATTTCTTACACATTTCCCATTAAATATTCTCAGGAGTATAAATTTACATTTGTGATACAATTAAACTTATGTACATAATATGCAATATTTAGTACAGGTTTCCCTCAATTTATGCAGGTTCTTTATATGCAAATTCGCTTTTATGCAATGAGCATATTTAGACCCATAATTCATTATATGTGAGGTAAATTCGCTCTTATGCAATCAGCATAGACACCCCCTCCTCCCCCTCCTAAGGCCCATGGCCCCACTCACCCAGCCCCAGCTGCAGTGGTCCTGGGAGTGGCTGGAGCCAGCTGCCTGCAGCTGCGAAGCTGCACCATGTTCCCCCTGCCCCTCCCCACGCCTGGGCTCCGGGGTGAGTGCCATGCCTTGAGCTACCCAAGGCTCTACTTGTCCATACTCACTTCTGCTCCTAGGCTGCACTCTGCCCTGGTGCAGACAGCTGGTGTCAGCTGCTCCTGGGGCCGCTCCAGCACAAGCTGGGATGACTGTGGACAAGTGGATCCCTGGGCAGCGCAGAGCATGACACTCACCCTGGTCCCAGGAGCAGCCAACACCAGCTGCCTGTAGCAGGTGGGCTGCACTGTGCCCCAAATCCCCTAGGGCTCTACCAGTCCCCACTTACCTCAGCTGGTACTGGAGTGGCCCCAGGAGCAGCTGACACCAGCTGCCTGCATCAGGGCACAGTGCAGCCCAGTTGCTACAGGCAACTGGAGTTGGCCGCTCCCAGAGCTGCTCCAGCACGGGAAGGGGTCAGTGGGGACTGGCAGAGCCCCAGGGGTTTGGGACATGGTGCAGCCCAGCTGCTACAGGGAGCTGGTGTTGGCTTCTCCCAGGGCCAGGGTGAGTGCCAGGCCCTGCAACACCCGGGGTTCCATTTGTCCGCACTCACCCAAGCCCATGCTGGAGTGGCCCCAGGAGTAGTTGACACCAGCTATCTGCACCAGGGCACAGTGCAGCCCACCTGCTGCAGGCAGCTAGTGTCAGCCACTCCCGGGGCCACTGCAGCCAGGGCTGGGGTGAGTGCTGCTCCTGGAGCTGCACAAGGCAGCAGAGCCTTTTTGCTGCAGCTGCCCAGAGCCCACACCCACACTTTTTCACTGCCATCACTGCCCTGCTGGGCAGCCCAGAGGCTGTGCTGGTGGTGGTGGTGAGGAGCCAAAGGGCAGCCTGGCCAGGGGCCCTGGGCAGCTACAGCAAGAAGGACCCAGCAGCAGCTGGTAGAAGTTGGCCGTTTTTCTTCCACATCCAGCAGCAACTTCTGCCCAGCCACCACCACTGCCACAGCTGCTCCTCCTGGGTGGAACAGTCTGGAACAGACATGGGGAAGGCCAGGTTTGGGGCTGTGCACATGGATGCTGGCTGGTCCAGAGTTGGTCCGTTCTATTCGGGGTGGGTCCAGAGTGGGCATAGGGCAGGCTGGATCAAAGCCAGGGCTGTGTGCGTGGGTCCCTACCAGTCCCCCTGGGGCCAGGGCTGGCAGCAGTGGCAGCCAGGAGCTGCTGTCACCAGGGCTGCTGAGAAATGGAATCCAGCCACAGAACTGCCCCAGCCCTACTGTGCACCTGGGTGTGGCAAGATGCGCTGTAGGCCAGATGATGCGTGGGACAGGCAAAATCGCAGGATGCACTACACACTGGACAAAGTCCCTCCACAGGCCAGATCTAGCCCACAGGCCATATTTTTCCTACCTCTGCCATAGCAGCTCTGTAGGATCTGCTTTCCACCCTGCTTTCTACCACAGGAGGTAGCCTGTACAAATAAGTAAGTGAAAACACTACACCCTTTTTTGCTATGCATGGCCACACAAGCTAGTCCTTATTTTCCCTGTAATAAATCAAATGCAATTAGATTATGTTCTTATAGTTGGAGACAGCAGATCTTTTAACCAAAGGCTGAAACAAAGCCAGGTCTTAAGGAAGGCTTAAATCAAGGACTGCTAGTCAGATGAGTTCTTTACTAAACATAGCCATAGCTAGATGACTTCTGATCAGTAGCAGATCATTCACTTGCTAACCAAAATGACAATTCATTGCCAATGGCTGCAAGCTCTTTGGGACCTTGGGGCCTAGCTGTATACATGCAAGGATTTGCAGTTAATCTGTCCTTGAATTTCATTTTGCAAAGCTATTGATTGCAATTGCACTAAAAACATGGCACTAAAAATGAATGTACCACGGCACTCACCCCAGCTGCGGGAGCAGGCAACAAAGCGGGGTAGCACCTAATAGACTAACTCATTCAGAGACAGAAATTTTCATAGGCTACAGCCGACATTATCTGTTTCATAGCATTTGATGAAATAGGCTATAGCCTATGAATCTCATGCACCTTCAAATCAGTTAATACATAAAATAGCATTCTGTCCTGCCTTCTACCTAACTTCAGACTAACACAGCCAGTCTCCTTCCAGCATAATGTTATATTCAGAGAAGTATAATTAGAGAAAATCTGCTTTTATGTAGAGATTTGCACAACTCATACAAACAATATTAATGTGATACAGCATCATTCATTGTATCAAAGAAAAATAGCACTCATCATTAAAATGCCATTAATCAAAACATGAACATGAAATAGTAAAAAACACAGTTAAAAATACTGTTTTCTCAAGCTGTGATAAAAACACACTAATCATTTTCTCTAATGTAATTGAACATTTGATCTTAAGAGAGAAGATTACATCTATGTAAATCATTTGATAAATTAGCAGAGTTCTTATAGGTATAAATGAATCAAATTTTCTCAATATTAATTAACTTCTCATTTTCAATCCTATTAGAACTTGATCACAGCAGTAAATTAGCAAGTAGAAGGTACCAGTATGAATAATAGCAGTACGAATAATTCCCATCCTCATTAATAACATAAATTAGCTATTTAAAGACAATTTTTTCAGACATTTTATATATATTTTGTTATTAATGCAGAAAGTGTCTTAGTACCTTGAGATCCAATCCTCAGTCTTCATCCACACATATTTAATCCAATTGAAATTAAAAAAGACATTGATTTAGAAATACTCACATGAGTAACTTTACAAGATTTAAGCCCATAAATTAAGATCTGGTCCCACTCTGTTGAACGTCAATGGAAATTTGGCCACTGATTTTCATTTAGGCAGTATCTGATGCTTACAGATCTCTAGTTTCATACAAAAGTGGCTATTTATACTAATGTAGTATTAACTACCCTTTCTTATCAAAACTATTATATATATATTATATTTTATAATGTTTGAACTATATAACATTTAAAAATTGTTGAGAAGCCTTGAGAGAAACACATTATTTCTGTTCTTGCTGCATGATTGTATTTAAATAATGATTTTTTTTATTTAAAGCATAACAAAATAAGTTCCAGTGGTGACTCCTGGCTGGCTTGTAAATTCTTATACTAAGACCAGAATCTTGCAAATGGATGAATATTTATTCCTCTTTGAAGCATAATGTCTAAAAATATTAAAGTTTCAAGGCTTCAATACATATTTTCCTCTTTAAAAAATGTTTCCTAATATGAAAAACTATGTATTTTTTGCTAAATAGCAATTAATTCCAAAAATAGTTTGTCCATTAACCTCAAAATTCTCAGAAAAATTTTCCCTGCCTAAAAATCAACCATAGAACTATTTAAAGATAAAAAAGTTTCCATTTCTCAGAGACTCCCCCAAAATTAATTGGATAGTTCAATCAGGTTTACAATAAAAAGCAGAGCCATTGCTATAGATCCATAACATTAGACTTCTCTACCCCAGGAAGCTTTGTAGCATTGACAATTGCTGAAGTCATTATAAAACACTTGGAATGTACATATAAAACTACATTTCTACTTCTTAACTTGAAAATTAAAGAACAAAATCCCTATTTTGTATTTTTAAAAGCCATTTCAAAATACAGATGAATAGAACAAGAGATAACAAGGGACGAGTCTTCTGATGACTGTTATAATCAATTTAAAGTAGAAAAGAAGCAAATGTTCCCTGATTTGTTCCCTGGTTCATGAGGAAGATGGCAGAGATCTGAAGGTATTTAGGTAAAGATAAAAGGTGAAATGTACAGCCACAATATAATGGTGGGGATTTGTTATATGCCACCAAGTCAGAAAGAAGAGATGGATACGGTACTCTTCAAGGAAGGAAAGAGCAAGCAATTATGATAGAATCCTAAAACAGAGTAAGCATGAGGTCAGCAGAACTAAAACACTGGATTTCAACTGAGATTATAGGCACAGTGCCCATTGGAGGAGAGGCTCAAGGATGAAGTCACCCAGGAGACTGGAAGCTTCTAAAGGCCACAGTACTGGAAGCTCAACAAAAAACTATTCTGATACACTGGAAGTACAGGAATAACAAGAGAAATATGGCTGCACAAGGGGCTTTTAGAGTGCCTCAAACGCAAAAAGAAAGCATATAGGCAATGGAAAGAGGAGCAGATCACCAAGGGTGCATACCAGGAAATAGCAAGAACACGAAGGACAAAATCAAGAAGGCAAAGGTAAAAATGAACTGCACATGGCAAAGAAGGTTAAGGCCTATAAGAAAAGGTTCAATATGTATGTTGGCCAGAAAAGAAAGACCAAGGAAGCTGTAGGTTCACTGTTAAATAGTCAATGCAAACTCTTAGCAGATGCAAAGATGGCAGAGCTGCCCAACAGGTCCTTTGCTTCCATCTTCACCAAAAAAAAAAAAAAAAAAGCTGCTAGCAGACACACCTGTATAAGGATTATTTGAATAAGGAAGGGATCAAGCTGAGGGGCAAGATAACAAAAAAAAAAAGAAAGCTTTTGATGGGTGTAAATAAATTCAAGTCAGGAGAGCCTAATGAACTTCATTTTAGGAACCAAAGGAACTGGTGGAGTCCTTGGCAATGATATCTGCAGTCATGGGAGATGGGTGAGGTACAAGAGGACTGGAAAGGTGCCAATGTATTGCCCTTTAAAAAAGGCAAAAAAGAGGACCCAGAGAACTACAGATCTGTTAGCCTCACCTAAACAGTTATTGAAACATACCATAAGTCCATTTGCAAGCATCTAGAGGAAGACTGGCTGATCACAAGCAGCCAGCATGGATTTAATAGTGCCAAACATACTTGATCTCCTTCTCCAACAAATAAACTACTTGGGTCAGTGAAGGGAATGCAGTGAACATACAGTACAAGGTTTCTGACAAAGTCCCAAATGACCTTCTTATAAACAAACTGGAGAAGTATAGACTAGTGAATATACTATAAGGTGGACAGACAACTGGCTCCATAGCCACAAGCAAAGGGTATTTATAAATGGATCCATGTCAAAATGGCACAATGTTTCAAGTGGAATTCCACAGGGTTCTGTCCTGGGCCCATTAATAAATATGTTTAATTATTTGGATGTTGGAATAGACAGCTTCTTAACCACATTCGTAGACCACACAAAACTGGGAAGAACTGTGAACACACTGGAACACAGGGGTGCAATTCAAAAGGATCCTGACAGGCTGAAATGCCAGGCTGGAATTCACAACACAAAGTTTAATGCCAACAAATGCAAGGTACTAAACCTCAGGAAGAATAATCAAAAATACAAAATGGGTGATCATCACTCTTCATATATCTGATGGATGAGGGGAAAGCACCTTCTCTTTCTTGCTGAACAGAACAGGACCAATGGCTTGAAATTGTAGCAAAGTCAGTTTAGATTGGTTATTAGAAAATCTTCTTTACTGTTAGAATAGTGAGGCAGTGCAATATACTACCTAGGGAAGTTCGAGGTTGGACAAGCATTGGTCAGCTTGTCTAGAGAGTAGCTATGCCCATGCTACGCTCTGGGTATTTCCCACGCTTCTGGGCTTTGCTAGTTGCCACATGGAACCGGGAAGGAACATTTTTCCCTCCCTGTTACTACATCTATCAGTGGGGAGAGAATGGTTTGCCTTCCTGAGAAGCACTGGGGGCTGGCTGCACCTCAGGCTGAGGATTTTGACTAGGATGTGCCAATGCTGCTGCTGGGACTAAAACCCAAAGGGCACCTATATACATTCATTCAACAAGCTTTAGTTAAAGTGCCCCCACTGCCATTTTTCAGCTCAGGGATGCTGACACATAAGATGCTCTGGGCGCTTTAATTAGACCGGGTCTGTGTACAGACTGTGTGGGTTTTTTGCCTTCCTCTGTAGCAGGGTGTGTGGCCCCCTTCCTTGGATTTCTCAGATGTATTTTAACAACCCCTGTAGTGACAGAAGACTGACAGCTGTTATCCCTTGCTTTACCTCCTGTGAGTTAGGGCACTGGCTTGTGGCTCGTTGACAAGGTTGACTGTGTAGTTTTAGTAATAAGTTAGACAAAGATTTTTATGGGATGGTTTAGATAGGGATGTTCCCGCCTCTAGCAAGAAGTTGGACTAGATGACCGCTAGAGCTAGGGACAGACATTACATATAAACTGGTTAAGTGTTCAGAAACTGGTTCAAACCTATTTCTGATTAGCTCCAAAAAGCTCTAAATGGACACTGTCCTGTCTGCCTTTATTCTGTCTGCCTTACACAAACACTTCTCAGTGCATGTAAACCAGTTTGAAAATGACTGAAACCGGTTTGAAATAAACCTGGCTAAATATAGTATGAGACATAGCTGATTTGGGTCAAACCGGTTTATGCAACGCCTATCCCAGATCCCTTTAACTTAAACCAGAGACCCCCGGCATCCCAGAGGCTTGGCAGCCACAGGTAGGGTCTCTGCTCCAGAGACCTGAGCAGGCCCTCTGCTCCCTGGCTGGAGCTCTAGCAGAGGCAGCAGGCACAGCAGCGTTTGCCTGGCTTCCTCGTGCCCACCCCGCCACACTACTCCCTGCTCAAGCAGGGATTCTCCCTCCCCTTTCCCACATCACGGACGGTAGTCAGCATGAGGTATGCTGGCTAATGCTGAGAGGTGTCTGTGTAAGGCAGACAGGACAGTGTCTGCTTAGGGCTTTTTGGACCTAATCAACAGGTAGCTGGTAATGTCCCTCTGTTCCTTCCTTGTAAAAAGTTATTTAAGAAGAACTTGAACTAACAAGAGAGGCTTTTGTTTTCTTGATGGGCTAATAAATGCTCCTGCCGGGGTAGTCAAGAGCAGTGAAGGGGGGACCCTTCCTAATCAGGGCGTCTTGCTGGGGCCTGGCCACGCCCCCCCTCAGGTCAGCTCTGTGAAAGAGAGGGAGGGGTGCTCTAGCATTCCCCACCTTCTAGCCTGAGGCACTGCATTTCTTCAGTCCGGAGGGGATGTCTCTATGGTTACAAACTGGTTCAGCCTAACCAGGTAAGATTAACCTACAAAGATTAAATCGATTCAGGGTTTTTGAATGTCTGTCCCTAGCCCAGAATTCCCTTTCACCCCTACTTTCATACGATTCCATGAATTAGAAAATTATGATCACTAATTTTGTAAGTGATAAAAGTAATAAAAATTGTGATCATTCAGACACAACATCTGAGGTAACGATTCAATGACACATTACAGAAAACATCTAGACAAAGAAACTTCAACTGTTTTCATATATACTCAGCACTGAAATAAGTATCTTGATTTTCAAAAATTAGAACAACAGAAGTATGCCATTTCTGGCACTTTTGGAATTCTCGTCTCTTCTCTTCAGGGCAAAAAGGGGAGCTAAGTAGGGACCTACTAAATTCATGGTGGAAGTGGAGTGCATTGTGGCTCCTTTAATCTTGCAGGTTCTCCTAGTTTCATAGTTTCATAGTTTATAGGGTCGGAAGGGACCTGAGCAGATCATCTAGTCCGACCCCCTGCCATGGCAGGAAAGAATACTGGGGTCAAATGACCCCAGGAAGATGTTCATCTAACCTCCTGTGCTCCTATCCCCCACTAATTGGTGGAGGGGCCCTGCTTGTGGCTCACTCCTAATCAGCAGAGAATTAAAAACTGCCCTTTTAAATATGGTGCCATTTTTGCCTTCTGCTGCTGATTGGCTGAGAGGCCCTGGATGGCCCTGTTTTTCTGATGACTGGCTTGGAGGCAAAATTGGTGCCATGTTTAAAACCATGATTTTAGCTTCCTTGCAGATCAGGAGGGAGTAGCAGGGTTCCCCATTAATTGCGGGGGGGGGGGGGGAGAGGCATGAGGCGTGCATGGGGGATTATGCAAGATTAAAGGAGCGGCTGCATACTCTACTTCCACCATGAATATGGTTGATGCCTACTGATAAGATTTTAACTGTTTGGAAAACTTGGATCTAATATAAGCCCTACTGCCCCTTGCCCCCAGTCAAAGCCCCTGCCCCACAGCCTGGGCTCTGTGACTGCCAGCAGCTACCCCAGCTCTGGGTAGCTACTGGAGTCCAGGATGCACCCAGCAGGGCTTGCAGCATCCCAGCTGCCTGCTGGGAGCAGCCTGGGATCCCGGCTGGCAGCAGCTCCCCAAAGGCGGGCCAGCTGCAGCTGGGATGCTCCAAACAGCTGTGCTGGGCTCCGGCATCAGGTCCGCATTGTCCCGTGTAGACGCACCTTGGAGTGCTGGGAGGGGGAGGGGCCTGAGGCAGCGCAGCCCTGGTCTCTCCCCCGCTCCCAGCACAGAGGTGATGAGCCCAGCGCAGCTGTTTGGAGCCAGCCTGGACTCTGGGCAGCTGCAGGAAGCAGCAGGCAGAGTGCAAACAGCTGTGCTGGGCTGCACAGCTCCAGTATCAGCTCCATGCTGGTGGTGCTCCGTGCTGATACCAGAGCTGTGCAGCCCAGCGCACCTGGTTGTAGTCTACCCGCTGCTTGCTGCAGCTGCCCAGAGCCCGGGCTGTCTACAAATAGCTGTGCTGGCCTCATTACTTCCATGCCGGGAGGAGGGGAGAGACCAGGGCTGCACTGCCTCAGGCCACTCCCCCACCGCCCACTCCAAGGCATGCCTGCATGCGCTGGTGCAGTGCTGATGTCGGAGCCCGGCACAGCTGTTTGGAGCCTCTTGGCTGCAGCCAGCCCCAGCTCTGGGGAGCTGCTGCCAGCCGGGATTCCGGGCTGCTCCCAGCAGGCAGCTGGGATGCTGGAAGCCCGGCTGGGAGCAGCCCGGGCTCTGTCGCTGGCAGCAGCTACCCAGAGCTGGGGCTGGCTGCAGCATGCCAAGCAAAACGGCCTCGCGTGCCATGCTCAGCACACGTGCCAAAGTGTGCTGACCCCTGCTCTAATCTATCTGCCTCCCTCAGAGGGATGTACAAGGCTAAATGATTAACCATAATAAGCCCAATGATAACCAGTTAGCTTCCCAGTTATTGCTTAGCACAGGACAAGTCACAGTCTGTCAGGGAAGGGAAGCCCTACAGTGCCCCAGCAGGAACTGAAAGGCAGCAGGGCAAACAGGAGGGAGGGAGGGAGAGAGGAGGAAAGAGCAAGAAGGAAGGGAGGGGGACTAGTGCCCATAGCCTAAGAGGAAAACAGCAATTAGCCTAATGACTCATCAATCAAGCAATTAGCTGCTTGTTCATAGGTGCTCCCTCCCTCCCTGCTGCACAGGGGTTCACATGGGCTCTGTTGTCTGGCTGGCTTGTGGCTCCCAGGAGCAGCTGTAACCTAGCTTCTGTGTTATCGGTTAACCATTAAACTGATATAATTAGTGGAGGTTAAACAAATCATTTTAAAACAATATTTATATCCCTAATCCCCAGTGAGGCAAATTTGCTCGAAACAATCAATGCCTTGTTATATATCATTGTGCCAGTAGAGACAATTCGGTGCTTCAGTCTCCCAGGTACTGATTTTAATATCCCATTTTTCTCAGCTTGCCTACATCTAGAGCAGTGAAAGTTGGTGAATTGAGAGTAAAGGACCTATTTTGGAAGCCAGTTGTCGGGCAGCCTTATGACACCTCCTCTTCAACAGAGCTGGCTTCAATGCTGATAGTATCTGCTTAAGCCAGGATGCTCACGTTCATTTTTCTGTCTTTCCAACTGATACGGATAATTTTCCAAAGACATTGCTAAAGGTGCACTGATATATCGGTCCATATCAGATCAGCATCAATAAAAGAAAACTTGACATTATTGGCAATTGGCTTTCTTTGGCCAGCGTAGCCAATAATGTCACTGATAAATGCCACATGCAAGTGCACAGCTGCAACATACATGCAGCCAGAAATGCAGCCCAGCAGCTTGGAGACCAGCATGTGGCCAGTAAGTCTGAGGGGAAGGTGCACAAGGGAGAAAAGGGGCATGGTGGGAGGCAGATCAAGGTCCCCATGGTGAGGGAGGGAGTGGGGCTGAGGCAAGGGCAGGCACTGCCCAGATGGGGTGGGGCAAGGAGCAGGACAGAGCCAGGAGTGGTTCATCTGGGGGGCACAGGCAGACAGGGAGGAGGGCGGTTCCACACCACTACTCACACCCCCGCGGGGAGGCATGTGTCTCCCGGATTTGTGAGTGGGGCAAGGGTTAGCTGCCCACTGCAGGCTTGGGGTCAGGGGATGCATTTGCCTCTTCCTGGCACAGGGGCTGGGTCAGGGCTGTGCTCAAGGCTGGTGGCAGTGGCAGTGCTGGGAGGGGGGCCACAGGATGGGCTACAACCATCTCAAAATTCTCCGTAGCCACCCCACAGCCCCACCCACCCTCCTCGCACCACTGCCCACCCTGAGTGCAGCGCCAGACCAGAACCACTCCCATGAGGAAAAGGCTGGTGCAGCCCACAGCCCTGAGCCTGCATCAGGCAACTTGTCCTTGCTCTGTGCACAAATCCAGGAGCCACATGCCCCCATGCCTCCCTAGTAGGTGCACACACTGGTGGGGAGCTGCCCACCTTCCCCACGTTCCCTGGAGAAGATGTCTGCAGCTCCACCCCGTGCCCTGCTCCAGGCTGGGTACTGCCTGCCCCTGCCCCACTCCCTCCCTCATCATGGGGGCCTCGATCTGCCCCCCCCCACGCTCTTTCCTTCCCTGTCCCATACCCCTTCCACTCCACAGACTGACGGGCCAGATACTGCTCTCCAAGCTGCTGGGCTACTTATTGGCTATTGGATAGGTTGGGCTGATATGACCGGTTAATAATCAGACACGGGTATTGGACAAAAAAATCTTTATCAGTGCACCCCTTGACACTGCTGATAGGGGTGGTAATGTTCCTAAGCTTACAGATGCTTTGGATATGTCATCCAAGTTTCACAACCATACGACAGAAGCTAACCTGATAGACAAGAAGTTTGATTTGGATTTTGATGTCATGATCAACAAAGACATCATTTCAGAGATGTCCAAAGGCAACACTGGAAGATTTTATCCAATGATGAATATTATAGTCTGCGTTTACTTTTTAGGGAAGGTGGCTACCCAAGTAAGGCAAATAGTCAAATTTTTCCAAGGACTGCCCTGTAACTAATACTTGCAGGAGCAGCTGACTGGTTTAGGGACATCAAAGAAAGATGGACATTTAAAAAATGTTACCTTTCAGTTTGGAAGCAGTCAAGGGTTCTAGCCATCCTCATTCTGATTAGGAAATTGCAAAGAAAGTCATCCACAGCTTCCGGTATTTCAGATACTGAATGCTTAGAAGTTAGAACCAATTGCTGAGCCTGAAATGAAAATCCAATATCTGTTATTGAAATGATGTGCTGAACCTGTAAGAGATACAGGAACCTCTTTTCTCTGTCAATAAACCATCCCCCATGGCTCTGTCTATCCAATAACCACTAGAATAGAAGAGTGTAAAGAGTCTACACTGCTTCTGTTAAGGATACAAGTTAAGGGGTAGCTATAGTAAATTTGGAAAACTTTTATATATGGTTTCTTATTTTTCAGATGCAAAGAAATATCCATGTGCATATTTAGTAATTTGAGACCTAGCTTTGCCACTTGCCCCAACTAACGCTTTAAAGTGAGATTGAAAAGCAAGAAGGGGGACCACCTAAGGTATATATGGAGATGAAAAGGATCCCCTGGTAAAATATACCATAGTGGTCACAGAAAATTACAGCACACAATTGTTCAATGGGGCTCTTCTCAGAGATTCAGAAGAGTTTAGAACAAACAGAGCACATCCCAGTCTACCATCCTATTACAAAGATACTATAAACTTTTTATTGACTCTAGAAACAATGAAGAAAACAAAGCAAATCCTCTGTTCGTCATGTTCTTTTCTCCTTCATTGACTGAAACAACACCTATCTATTTACATTCCTGAGAATTTAAAAATAAATGGTGAGAACTAAACATAGACAACAAGTACTTTGGTTAATTATTTTGCCCTTTGTTTGTGAAATCATCTTTTATTGTACAATACTTGCATGCCAAAGTCCTTAAGACAAACATTTATTAGATTTTCACACTACCCTCCCAAAAAAGATTCAGGGCTGCTTACAATAAAAAACAAGACAAATTATAATGAAATGAAATGAAAAAAAATATTAAAGGCAAATAGATACTAAAGGAAAATATTCTGTACTAACACAAACTCCCCAGGTGGAACTTCCATTAAATGTATGCATCATTTTTAAAAAAGGAATTCATTTCTTGAAAACTGAAGTTTGCTATGGTTGCTTCTTTGAAATTCATCTCTATTTACTACAATATCTTTGTTATACCATTGAGTCCTTAGAGCCACTTATTAGTCTTAGATTAATTTCTTCCTTCCAGCCTTTAATCAATTAGTTACTCCCCAGTAACTGGTTTTGTAGTCCACTACACCCTGCAGCAAGACACTTATTCCTGAGCAAGCTCATAATCAATCCAAAAGTCAGATACAAGCTCATCTAACTGAAGTTAATATGCTGGACCTGGCTCCAGCTCTATTCAGAGACAAGGATGAGGAACTCAAACTACTTTAGTGTCTGACCTGAAGGAAGTGATAGGCATCCAATGTGATGCATTAAAATGGTCTTAATTCTTCCTGGATTTTTGTACCAAAAAAAGGCTACACTGAATCATCAGATGTGGAGTCCCACAAAGATGCTGGAAGATCACAAATCTGTGGTTTTCTCTCAAAAGAAAACAGCCAGAAGTTAACTTAACTCGAGCTAGGTAGCACAGCTCAAAGATAATTCTTGCACAAAATGGCATAACTTTAAGACTCCTAAGCTACATCCACAAAAGCACAGATATTTGGTTCCCTGGGGACAAGTAGCAGTGGTGCACCTTGCACCGCAGCCACTTGTCCCTGGGGAAAGCCACAGCCACTTGTTCCTGGGGAAAGCTTGCTTTGGCACACAGCGAGTGACCCCAGAGTGGTAGAGGAGGCTGAGGCCAGTACTGTGCTGGCCCCAGCAGCCTTGCCTGGGGTCTTGGGGGCTTCCCAGGGCTGCAGCTGTGGCAATCCTGCCATAAGGAGCCTGGTCAGAAGATGGAGCATGGCTCCAGGCAGCCCAGCTGCGCGTTTCAGCTGTGTGCACTGCCTGTGTATGCACTGTTCTTTTTTTTTTTCCCTGTGGGTTTTTTTGACCCCTGGATATGCAGGGGTCAAAACAAAATCTGGAAAAATAAATCCAAGCAGCGAATGCATGAGCAGTATGCCTCTGCAGCGCAGAGAACAACTGACTGTGCAGTATGTGGTGCTGCAGATGTGTTTGCCACACCACATACTGCTTGGCCACATTCATCTGGACATGCCCCTAGAGGCAAGCAAGGCAGGCGTGCAACAGACGTACAGCCCTAGCCACAGCTCTGTTCTCCAGCCCTCTAGTAACAGGTCTGAGCAATGCATGTTAGAGATGGTATTAAACCTTAATGTGCCACTGACCACTAGCACATGCTCACCTTAAAACAAACTAATATTCTTTACAACTAGCACCTGATAACTCTAATGTGTAATTTCTCCCTAAGAGATCACATGCCATGTTGGTGGATGATAATCTGGCCACAATTGTTCCTACCTTCATCACCTCTTGGTTAGACTAGAGAAATGTGATAAAGGGATGTCCAGCTAGTGCAGAATGCCACAGTTTGTCTCTGCAGCAACACAAGCTCCCACTAATGCACCTTCTCAAAACAAGAAATCCACTGAAAGCACTTTTCCCCATGGGGAAAGGGTAAGAAAGAACACAGCACATAACAGAAACTAGTCTAAGCACTAACACAGCAGTCCCCAATCTTTTGACCCTATGGACCAGATGACTGGTGTGGGAACAGTCCATGGTCCAGGTCCAGTCTGTGAATTTGACACTACACACAGGGCCAATGTGGTTTGTGACCTCAGCCCCATACTGTAGCCACACCTCTGACCCCATGCTCTGAACTGGGCTCTGGACCAATAACCACAACCTGAAATAAATGTCAAAAAGCCAGAGTAGAGACAGTGGGAAAGCTGGGGGTGGCAGCGACAAGTTATTTCAGACACGTGTTTCACACAGAATGCTACCAGCCAGCAAGACCCAGGGGGTTTACAAATTGTTTTTGTAGAGCACAAAGTGGCTATGAAAAGTTCATACATTTTGCTGTAGTTCAAACTGCCTATTTAACTTTAAATATGTAGCATCAATTGCATTTGAAAGATCCTGCCTTAATTATGTGCAGTAGTCCATGATAAATAATACTATATGTTTAAGGCTAAATATAAAGTCCCACATATTTTGAGTCTTTTGAGATATGTCACATCATAAAGGTCTAGTCGTTAATTGTAGAAATGAAGTGGCCATACAACAGCTTCCTTTCTATGCTTCTTTTATCCTCATGACATTAAGAAAATGCTCAGTAGAGTTTTCTTGTACCGTATTTAGATTTTATATATGGAAAACGTATAAATTCCAATAGGATAAAAGCCTTTATATGTCTGTCTGTCTGTCCATAATGCTTTGTTTGCACTGTGATTGGCTGACTGAAACAACCAATCACAGTGTGAATACAGCATTGGGACAGGAGGTGGCAGGGTGGGGAAGCGCTGCCATGATGGTGGGCATGGAGTGGGGTGGGACGAGGCCAGCACAGCTGGCCTCACCACCCCACCCTGCTCCCTGGGGGTGACGATGATGGAGTGGTGGGGGAAAAGAGGTCACTGGAGCTGGCCTTGCCCCCCCTCCTTGCTCCTTGGCGGTTTTTGGCGGCAGTGTGGGGGGATAGCGGGGTCGGGACACTATGGAGGGGGGGCAAGGCCATTGGCACTGGCCTTGGGCCGCCCCTCCCCCCTTCTGTTGTCACCACCTGCAGAGCTGACACGGCAGCGATAGGGGGAGGAGCAGGCCCGACACGGGGGGGAGAAACAGGCACACCATAGTGGGGGGGTGGAAAGAGGCAGTGGGCGGGAGGAGTGAACCTGGGCCCAATGCAAATGTGGGGGAACGGGCCTGAGGGGGGTGTGGAGTGGACCTGCCATGGCCAGAGGGGTGCACTGGGCCTGGCCCAATGAGGCAGCAACAGGGGGAGGGGAAAAGTGGGCCTCCTCCCCACCTTGGGCCCAGGCCCACTCCTTCCCTCCCCCCTGCATATTGGCCTCAAGCCTGCTCCTCCTGTCCCCCATCACTGCCACACTGGCCTGGGCCCGCTGCTCCCCCCGCTGCAGTAGGCTGACTTCTCCCGAACCTTGGGCCCAGTCCCCCCCACACCCCAGCATCAGGCCTGGGCCCACTCCTCCCCTCCCCCTGCTGCCGCAGCAGGGAAGAGGGGAGCAGGCCCGGAACCCAAGCGGCAGGAGGGAAGGAGGGAGCAGGCCCAGACTGTGTGGGGAACACAGTGCTCCGTCTCCATCTGCTCCCCGCCCATCATTCTTGATGGGCAAATGACTAGTTAGTTATAATTTTTGAGGTGTATGATATAATTATTGGAGGTTTGCCTTGAATTTATCCCCTTCCCATTGACACAGGAAGGAAAATAAATCTGGAGAGTAAGTTAGCCACCTTCCCCTCTGTCTCCCTCCAACGTCTTCCCCCTGCAGCCCCTGCCCCCTCTTCTTTCTGTCAGACTCTACTCTCTGTGAGCACATGGAAGTGAGGAGCAAACTTGAAAACACTATACTTTGAAATTAAACACACCTGTAGTAATTTGCATATGGTACTCATAGACTTAGCTTATCCAGAACTGATGCATGCTACCTTTTTTTAAACTGTTGCAAGTTTTAGCACAGGTACTCCATCAACACACTTTTAAGCAGCACTTGAGCACCTTCACATATATATAACACAAACTATGCTTGATATTAATCCAAAGCCAAAAGGCTCATGATTTACTATATTGTTCACTGGGCTGGGCTCCAGCAGTGTCAGCAGCATTTCAAGCCGTGGTGACCCCATACCTTACTACTGCTCAGTATGTTTGTGTACTCCAGATATCCACCCACAAAGGATCCATGTGCTAATTAGCCCCCTACTCACAACTAGAACTAGGTGTTCTTGTCATGAGTCCTCAGTTCCTCCAAAAATTTATATATAGTTGAAGCATTTTGGGTAACCTAGTCCAGCTCCACTTTGTGGGCGGCCAGGGCACACTAATTACATGAAACAGAGAGAGGGCGATAAAAGGATTTTGGGTAAACCGCTTGGTGATGCTTCCCAGACGTATAAGGCTGGTAAAGAAACAGGAATCACTGGAAATGGGAGAGAAAGGTGCAGCTCAACTGTGGGAGTGAAGAGGAAGTCATTGCATATGACTCAAGCATATGACTCATCATGGCTTGAAAAAAGAGTGGGCACTGGGGTGGACTGCATTTAATGGACACTACCATGTATTTTATACTTAGAATCATAGAATCAAAGGACCAGAAGGGATCTGTAAAACCATCAAGTCCAGTCCCCTGCCATGGGCAGGAGGATATTGGGCTCAAAGTGCTTATCCAGTCTCATCTTGAACACCTCCAAGGATGGCGACTGCACCACCTCTGCTGAGAGTGTGTTACAGGTTCTACCTTTGGTACCCTTATAGAAAATTACTTATTTCTTACGTCTAGCCTAAATTTTCCTTCTATTAGCTTGTGCCCATTGGTTCTCGTCCTTCCAAGGGGTGCCTTCCTGAAGAGTTGTTCCCTTAGATCTTGGTGCTCAGACCTGACATACTTGCAAGTGGCTATCAAGTTACCTCTCACTCTTCTCTTACTCAGACTGAACAGACCCAGTTCCTGGAGTCTCTCCTCATAGAGCTTATCCTCCAAGCCCCTAATCATATGGGTGGCCCTTCTCTGTACCCTCTCAAGCTTATCCACATCCTTCCTGAAGTGTGGTGTCCAGAACTGGACACAGTACTCCAGCTGCAGCCTTGCCAATGCCAAGTACAGAGGGATAAGCACCTCCATGAATTTACTGGCAACACATCGGCCGATGCACATCAGAGTTCTATTTGTCCTGGTGGTGACTTCATTGCACTGTTGGCTCATGTTCATCTTCCAGTCAATTGTGATTGTGACCCCCAGGTCCCATTCAGATGCTGTGCCAGCCACTGGACCACCACCCATCCTGTAGTTATGGTGTAGTAAATATCTTATTTCAGAAACTGAAGTTTGAGCAGAGAACTGCAAAAGGATAGGAAGCATCTATTGCAGTAATTCTCATAATTTTTTAATCCACAGCCCACCTTACCAATTGCAATGTGATTCACAAAAATTTCAGAATGAGAAATGTCTATCTAGCGATAACTACTTCTCCCTGCTTCATATATACAGTGTGACCATAAAATGCATTTAAGTGAAAAGTAACCATATGCTTATGACATAGATGAAGGCCATATAAGTCAATAGACAAGCAGAAACATCCTAAAAGATCTTCTGCTTATTTATCCATTGTAAGGTCTTTGTTTATTATTGCTTACTCAATGAAAACTGCAAAAATGTCATCACAATCTAAAAAGTGCCGATTCTGGTGACAGCAAACCACCTAATAAACAAGCACAGTAAGAAGGGCTCCCTTAAAGCTAGGGCCTCCCTACAGTACCATCTGCTGATACTTAGAGGAATTTTCTGTTCAAGGATTGATGAACATCATTAAATTAAAAAAATATATTTTGTGTTGCCTTATCTTCTTTGGAAAATAAAATTGAGACATTCTTTGCAAACTCACTCAGCTGGAAGCAGATATGAAAGAAACAATGGAGAAAATGTAGAATTTTTAACAGCAAGACCAAACAAACTACAAATCAAATCAACATGGGAAGACTAAAAAAAACCAGCTTTAAACTGACAACCGGGATCCCTAAAAAATAAAGTAAGATCCGAAAATGTAATAGTACTAGATGTATCTACAGAATAAGGTATTGCAGAGGTACTTGCTTTGATATAAAATTGTATAGTAGAGGCTCTGAATCTACGTGTAAAAGAGGTGAGGAACCCATCTAAAATGCTACACAGAATTCTTACATGAAAATCTAACAAAAATACACACAGTGAAGCATCATAATTCTCTTTTCTTTATGCACTACAAAAGAAGTAGAATTTAAAGAGAAAAAAACAAACAAATGAGAAGGAGCATAATGTTATGAAAAGTATATTAATTTACATATAGAAAACAACTCTTGCTTTTGATCAGAAATCATTTATACTCTGTGATTAGCAAACACATTATATTGCATTGGCTAAAACATCAGCTTCAGACAAGCACTATGACCAAAAAAAATCTTTTCAGCAGATGCAGCAGCATCACTAATCAGCTTCACATTCTCCCTGAGTGCCACTCTGATCCCCTCTTCCCAAATCTGCTGCTTTCTACTTTCTGCCCAATGCTGCCTGCCCTCTCCCTGATCTGCCACGTGCAGGGTTGCCCACTGTCAAAATGTATGGACAGTCCATAAAAAAAAGTAGTTAAAAACACTTCTCCAAAAAAATATTTCAATGTGCATAAAAATTATGGTTGGTTAGCAACCCTGCTCCCCACTGCTGCTGTCCACTAGGACCTTTGCAACGAGATAATGTTTGAGTCTCAGCATATGCATGGAAAGGGAATTCCTACTGCTTTGTTCTCACAGGGGAGGAGACAGGTTAGGCTGGACATGAATGGCAGGGAGTGTGTCCAGTCACAGAGAACAGGGCTTGGAGAGTCCCTATACTGTGCTCCAGTTCTCCCTTTTTCCTGTACACCTTGCAAAGTACATGCCCCCTGCAGTAGAGCAGGTAGCACAAAGGTAGCCAGAAAGATGAGCAGGGTGCCCCAGAGGCTGGACACAGAGCCTGCCAGCACAGCCTGGGAGGTAAGGATACTTCAAGGATAGAGGACAGATGCCAGAACCTGAGCCACCAGAAAAAGGCAGCTACCAAAGCAGCAAGCCCAAGTTCCCCTACCCACAATTGCACAGGCTCCCCAAAGAGCATCACGAGCTGGAGCACTCCCCACAGGGCTCATCCTGGAGCTGGGGTCTGTCACTGTCTGCACATGTCACAGCACCTCTTGGGCAGCCCAGGACATAGGGGCTAAGGTGGCAGCTGCAGGCTCTGGGAGGACACAGAACCAGCCCACAGGACTCCTAATTCCTTTTGCACCACACTTCTCAGGAACCCCCAACAGTATGTCCCCTTCAAGGAAGTGGGAGGCAGACCTCTTTATGGATTCCCTGAGTGTGTGCTCATACTAATTTGAAATAAATTATGTAACATTATGTAAAAAATGTGTCAGTAAAAAAGTTTGGTTGCATGTAAAAAGGTTGAAGATTGTCAGTTTAAAAAAAAATGTTCTTGGGTTCGCAACCCTGACCCATGTCCCACACCCAGAGACAGCCCTTGCCACATGTGGCACAGATTCCACAGGCTGGTGATCCCTGACTTGGACAAATGAGGATAAAGATATAGATGGCTAGCAAAAATATCCCCCTGTCCAGGAAAACTCTCCCCCGGCATAATTGCATCTGTGCCAGGTGCCATCACATCCCCATGATACAGGTGAAAAATTTCATAGATTTCATAGACATTTGGGCTCGAAGAGACCCCGGAGGATCATTGAGTCCAGCTCCCTGTCCCAGGGGCAAGAAGTCAGCAGGGATCATAGGATCCCAGCAAGATAAACATCCAAATGTGTCTTGAAGGCATTCAAAGTGGGTGCTTGAACCGCCTCCGGTGACAGTCCATTCCAAACCCTGGGCGCTTGGACAGTGAAGAAATTCTTTCTTATGTCCAGCCTGAATTGGTTGCGGCAGGGTTTGTGACCGTTCAATCTCGTCATCCCTTGGGGGGCTCTAGTGAATAGACATTCCCCCAGATCCTGATGAGCACCCCGATAAACTTATAGGTGGCCACCAGATCATCCCTAAGCCTGCGCTTTTACAGGATAAAGAGCCGCATGGCTCTCAGCCTCTCATCATAAGGTCTGTTTTCCTGACCTCTGATGATGCACGTGGCTCTCCTCTGCACCCTCTCAAGCTTCTCCACATCCCTTTTGAATTGTGGATCCCAAAACTGGACGCAGTACTCCAGCTGCGGCCTCACCAAGGCCGAGTACAATGGGAGAATAATGTCCCGGGATCTGCTTGAGAAGCATCTATGGATGCAAGCCAGCGTTTTGCTTGCTTTACTAGCTGCAGCATCACACTGAAGGCTCATGTTCATCTTGTGGTCAACCACGACCCCCAAGTCCCTTTCATCTCTAGTGCTAACCAGCGTAGCACCACCCAGCCTATAAGCATGGTACAGGTTTTTCCTCCCAAGGTGGAGAACCTTGCATTTTTCAGCGTTGAACACCATCAGGTTCTCGTCCGCCCATTTCATGAGTCTGTCCAGATCCGCCTGGATCACCCTCCTATCCTTAGGTGTGGATGCTTTACCCCAGAGTTTGGTGTCATCAGCAAACTTGGCCGGTCCACTTCTGCCACCAATGTCCACATCAGTGATGAAGATGTTAAACAGAAGAGGCCCTAGGACAGAGCCTTGTGGGACCCCACTGGTCACGGCGCACCAAGACGATTGGCTCCCAACAACCACCACCCTCTGGGTCCTACCATGGAGCCAGTTCCCCAGCCAGTAGATCGCAGTTAGCTAGTTTAGCCAAGAGGTGATTGTGGGATACCAGATCAAAGGCTTTTTTAAAGTCGAGGTATACAACATCGATCTCTTACCCCTTGTCCAGATGATAGCTCACCTGGTCATAAAAGGAAATGAGATTGGTCAAGCAAGACCTACCCACAACAAACCCACACTGGGTATCCCTCAAGATATTGCCTTCAGCTAGTCTGTTAAGGATGGCCTCCTTGATAATCTTTTCCAAGACCTTCCCCAGGATAGAGGTCAGGCTGATGGGCCTGTAGTTTGCCGGATCTACTTTCCTCCCTTTCTTGAAGATCGGCACCACATTGGCCCTCTTCCAATCATCAGGCACTTCACCAGAGCGCAAAGAGCTCTCAAAGATCCATGCCAGTGGCTGAGCTATGATGCTTGCCAGCTCCCTGAGTACCCATGGGTGTAACCCATCAGGGACAGCTGACTTGAAGGCATCCAGCCTGTCAAGGTATTCCTTCATGAGGTCAGCTTCAATGGAGGGCAAGGAATCTCCCTCACCTGGGCTTCCCTGACCCATAGTGGGCAGGGCTGTCCCATGGAACTGGTGAAAAACTGATGCAAAGTACCCATTTAGCAAGTTCGCTTTTTCCTGGGCATCAGTTGTCAGTTGCCCCATCTGGTTTAATAGGGGTCCAATGTTGCCCTTGCTTTTCCTCCAGCTTCCCACATATCTGAAAAAGGACTTTTTATTGTCCTTGATATTTGTAGCTAGCTGGAGTTCCATCACAGCCTTGGCTTTTCTGATTTGCTCTCTGCAATTCCGAACTAAAGCAGAGTATTCCTCCTTGGTGGCAGTTCCAGTCCTCCATCCTTTGTAGGTCTTCCTTTTAAGATGCAGGAGGTCAACCAATTCCCTGAAGAGCCAATGGAGCTGCTGTGCCCTTTTGCTGCCTGTCCTCCGAGACAGGATGGACTTTGCTTGCGCATCCAGGATTGCTCCCTTAAGAAGCAACCACTCGTCCTGAACTCCCCTCTCCATTGGGTTGTGGCCATTTAGGGCCCCTCTGACAAGTCTCCTTAGCTTGTTGAAGTCAGCTTTCCTGAAGTCGAGGACTTCTGTATTACTGACTGACTTGCCAGCTTTACAGCAGATGATGAAGGTGATCAGTTTATGATCACCCAGCTTCCCTTCAATTGCTAGGTTGCTGATTAGGTCATCCCTGGTTACCAGTATGAGGTCGAGCAGCGCTTTACCTCTCGTCAGCCCATAGACTTCCTGCGTCAGACAGAGGTCATCCACACGAGAGAAAGCTTTGCAACCGCTCGGATTTGGCTGAGCGCTCCTCCCATGAGATATCTGGGTAGTTAAAGTCTCCCATGACAACCACACATTGGGACCGTGCAGCCTCAGTTAATTCCCTGGTGAACTTCTGGTCAAGGTCTTGACTCTGGGGAGGGAGTCTATAGAAGACCCCCATCATAGTATCCCTGTGCCTTGTTCCCCACGGATTATAACAGTGGGTCTCAAGTCGTCCACCGTGGGTGCCAATGTCGACTTGCAGGGACGCGTAGCTTTCCTTGACATAGAGAGCCATGCCCCTCTCCCCCTCATTTTATCCTCTCGATCCCTCATGTACAGGGTATAGCCACCTATACTCATGGTTTAGTCATGGATGGACAATGAGACTACTTATGATCTCCACTGGCAACAGGTTCCCATGGAGAACTTATGTCCAGGGTATAAGTTAGGGTCTTCTCCCTTGTTGAGACTTGGCAGCAGTGGATCAGAGAGGCACAATAAGTCCTATATATTTTTTCTCTGTCTCTACTATACTCAAAAAGAGATCCAAAAGAGGACATTTTTGCTCCACAATGTTTTCCTGGAACATAACTTTAATCTGTGCTCCTATATTTTTTCCTCTCCCTTAAAATAGTAAATAGTAACATGTACTGGTTGGTTCTGTGCATAGTGATCTTAGTTTTTAAAACCACTAATTAGCTAGCAAATTTTAAAACAGTTTTTCTTCTCTTCTCAAATTTTACCGGTTGTGCCTGACATTCTTATCAATAAGAGAAAGTATAAATGTTTTAGACACAATAATTAACCATGAATTCTAAGTTCTGCTTACTCTATGCTTGGATCTCAATTTGATCTGTGTATAAAATTATGTCCATTCTTTATAATTTTCTTAATAAAAATATTTAAAAATAAAAATAATTCCACCTACTATTGAAATACAGCCTTTAATTCAAAACTGGGTGTACAATTTGCCATGATGAGCAACAAAGTACAACGATCAAACTAAAACTTCAGAGGAAATGGAGGTATGGCAGGACATAATCATTAAGTAATGTAAATTGGAAGTTAGCCTGGACACAAGGGCTCACATTTACATTTATGATGAATCTGATGATCACAAATATTCAGTTTTTGCTTTCTATTATATACAGAACACATCGCCACCTTTAGTATTTCTTAACTTAGTGTTGGGATACTGATTAAGTATTAATTCAGAAAGAAGAGTGCTACTTGCTGAGTCACCAAAACCACTTGCAGCAACACCTGGGCTTTCCAGTAAATTAGCATTAAACAATCTAGTAGTTACTCCTCATAAAATATACAGTAAACATTTAATTATGAAAGCAATCAGGCAATTAACAAGCATGGTAAAAAAATACCTCTTTTTTTCATTGCAAATCATACCAACCAAAGCCTGAAAATACAATTTACATTTCCAAAATGATGCTTTACAATTTAAAGAATTAGAACATCTCAACAGTGAGACTAAAAGCGAAGAGAAACCTTTTCACAAGATAAAATCATAATCAGTTTGAAACTGACCATATACGGTGCAACTTGCTTAAAACAACTGTAAAGACTGCAGCTGTTTTGATAATACAGGATATAATCTAAGTTATTGTTTTCATACATCCAGTGTGTATATGTGGCAGTCTTACAGCTCAATAAAACAGTAGCTACGAAACAGCTGAAAGATTAGCTAATTGTAAACTGTCAAAAGATGAATAGTCTAACAAAAATCTCCATTGTTCCACTCTTTCCTTGAATGTCAATTTGCATAGTCAAAGAGATGTAACTGCATCTGATCTCTGAAGAATTTCAAAAAACATATTTTTTCACATACAGCCCACACCTTGTTTCAGAAGAGCAGCCTGAATTTAAAAAAAGAGTAAGAAAAGAAAAAAAAAAAAAAAGATTGTCCTTCCTGGTAACTGAGTAGCAGCAGCTCTTGAGCCAAGCCTGCTGCCAGCCCCATACACCACAGGGGGACTGACCCAGTGTACCGGTTTACTGGGTTTAGGTCTGTGCTCCGAGTTTAACCCCGTGAGCTGTCTCCAGCACATTCAGTCTGGCACCATACGCCTGTGTCTGAGCCACATGCTGGGTTGGACTTAGCACACCAAATCCATTCTGAAACCACACCCCAGGTCCAAAGCTATGTGCTGGCAACATGCCGGTTCAGACCTTGCACACTGGCTCCAGGGCTGAGCCCATGCACCAGCCCAATTAATCACATGGGGCCATATCATCTGGGTGGACAATCTCCCCACAGGTCTGGAAAATTGGCAGCAGGAAAGCAGTGGCAGTGTTAATTGCCATGGCTCCCGAAAAGGGGATCCCTTTTCTCGCATATAATGTACATTACATTTTTCACCAGCTGGTTTTGCGGGGGAAAGGTGCAAGTAAATATTAGAAACTATTGTGTTACCACTACTTAGAAAAAGGGTAGTTTTTCAATATTTAACAACTAAAGATTGTTTTTATTTTCTTTTTTTTTTCATCTAAGCTTCAGGAAGGAATACAGATCTGATGAGTTTATTTACAAGCACACAATAAAATATGTTACTTTCTTTGGATCTGCTATTGAGAACTATTTAAATTTTCTATGATTATATTTGTTTGCCTTTGCCAAACACTGAAAGACTGGTAATAACTTACAGAATAAATTATGAAGTTATAAGAACATAAGAACTACCATTTACTGGGTCAGACCATAGGTTCATCTTGCCCAGTATCCAGTGTCAGAAAAAATGGATGGTGAGGAAAAACGTATTTCTATCCAACTGTACTACACCAATAAACTGAAGTAAAGCATATATCTGAAAACATAAATAACTTCTGAACTCACAATTCCATCCTTTCTATGACTGGCTTGAAATCAAAGAGTAAATATAAAAAAATCTATAATTAATACTAAATGTTAAATAATATTTAATTCGAATAAAGCTCTGATTCAGCAAAGCACATCAGCTCGTGCTTCATTTTAAGCACATGAGGAATCATGTTTATTTATGGGAGCATCTGCATAGATGCCTGCCAAGTTAAACTGATAAGAAATGGTTACTACAGACCATATGTACAGTGCTTCAGGATTTGAGATTTAGTGGCTAATTGGCTATAAAAATTTAACTGGCAAGTCAATTTAGACTGTTACTAAACTTAAAAAAAAAGGAGTAATCCTACTTTTATTTAAAAACATTAAACATAGGCATTAGTAGGACATAAGTGCATACAGGGATGGATCCTAGAGATACAAGGGGGTGCAGTCAGCACATGGGCAGTAAGCAGAGCTCAATGGCTTATCAGTGCATCCCCAGAACCCAGGAGTTGAATGACATAGCCTTTTCCCCTGCTGCTGAATATAGTGGTGGGCAAGAGGATGGGGAGACAAGCAGTGGTAGCATTCACCCCCTAGATTCTGGAGCTATACTAAAGCAGCACCTCTGACAGGTTGGTCAGAGCCATACTCAAGCAGCACTGAAGCCATACTAAAGCAGCAGCTCAAACAGCTCCCTGTGCAAGGACTGTGCAGTCAGCCCTCCCCTCCTGGATCTGCCCATAAGTGGATATGTAATTATTTTGCTGACTAATGGCCTAAATGATTCTTTATCAATTCATGCTTATAAGAAAAGAAAATCCTAGCCAAGTGTGGTGTGGGGAGGGTGTGAATTATTATATACTTTTAATGCAATACATGGAATATATAAACTATGAATAGAATAGTCAATAAGGTAAATGAAGTGTTTTAAAGGTGGGGAATGTAAATATATTTGTGCGTTCTCATGTCTGACACAGTCTTATCACATCTCTTTTATTTTTCCAGAGACTTATGTTGTGATCCTCTGTACACAATTATATTCAATAAATAAAATAATACTGTCAACATTTTAAGCCAATTTAAAATCATTTTTATTACCAATTGATTCTTACTAAATATAAACCTTTGGGAAGCTTACTATAATTTGAGCATCCTCAGATTGCTCCTGTATGGTCTGTAAAGCCTTTGCCAGATCTTCATCACCTTCTAGGAGACTAGAGTCATCATCTGCTGGAACCTGAATCAAAACATAAAAGAAGTAAAATTAAAATTAGGATATTGATACAGAATACATCACTTTTTTGTCCAACTGATAATTGTTTCAATCCCTTCAGCATGGGGTAGTAAAGAAAATACAATTTTTTAAAGAAAATATTTGGAGTTGGTGTCATTAAGGAAAGAATTATTGTTGCTTGATGTTGAAATATATACTACAGAGCAGTGGTTCTCAACCTTTTTTGTACCTGGACCCATTTGTAAACATTGCTGGTCAGTCAAAACCCAGTAAATAGTTTAAGCAGAAAACAGCCCTCTGGCACTGGTGGTGCCCCTCACTCCCAACTAGCTGCCTCCTGCCCCCAGGCCCCAGCCCCTCCAATGTGGGGGGGAAGAGGGGGGGTGGGGGGGTGGAGCATGAGGGGCCACAAACAGCCCCTTGCAAACTGAAACTCTACCAAACTGCAGGGGAAAACTCATGATTTCCCACATTTTTCTTGTTTAAAGAAGAATCCATGTTTAAAGTTTGTTTGTGACCCTTTCATATATTCTTGTGACCCACTTTTGGGTTGCGACCGATGGGTTGAGAAACGCTGCTATACAGAAAGAAAGCTCAGTACCAAACCCTGGCCCGGCAGAAGTTCCAGAGACCTGAAGATTTCAAACCTGACCTCAAAAGACTTGATCCAAAGCTCACTGAACTCAATGCAGATCTTTCCAGTCTTGCTTCTGACAAAATGGTGACTGCCATTTTTTAAAAAGGTTAATCACAAGGCTTTTATACAGATCGTGACCTTTGAGCATGGATCACAGAGAACAGAACGCAAATTAAGAAACTGAAAACCAGACCCAAAGAAAGCATAGGTATATGAAATAAATATATCAAATATGTAACTGTATTTAAATAAGCAGGTAAATGAAAGTTCATTACAAATTAGCTGAAATCAGCTAAAATGAATAACTAGTATTTTTCAGAACAAATTATGCAAATACAAGTTTTACTGCTTTGTCATTAGGATCTTATAGTGACTGATGCACATAAAAAAGAAGAGATGGATCATGTACCACAGGTATCACTTAAGACCATCTCCTAAATAGATTACCTCTTCATATTGATAATCATCTTCAGAGTCTTCTGTTATGGTAACCTCTGGATATTTTGTCAAGTCTAAAACAGCTGAAATATGTGGTAAATTCCACAGAATTTAGACAGTTTTTGAAATAACTGCAAAAAAATAAAGCAAAACAAACAAACAAAAACCCAGCTGTCTATAAATCTCAGCTTCTCCCTTGATCTCCATAAAGTCAAACTTCATGTACTCAGGGGTAGCTTCAGCCCTTGGATGCACATATGCAATTCTAATTAAGTTTGGCTTTAGCACTCAGACTTCTTATAACAGGCTTATACAGTATTAAAATATCACCTCTTTTTTTTGCTACCATTAGAAATGAGCTTCTGCTCTTAAACTGTGGGCCAAATTCTGTTCTCAGTTAGAAAGCCATTGCATCATAGAGGCTAACTGCACTGCCTTTAAACCTCTGAGTTAATTTTGCCCTTTCTGAATAGATATTTTTAAGCAGATTTAGAGATATGATATCACAAATGTACATCTGAAAATCCACATTCTGGGACAGAACACAAGTAAATTAAGTACTGAAGCTGCTGTTGGACCCTCAGAACAATTACTGTAGCTGTACAGTAAAAGACCTAAGAGGAACATTCAATTGCATCAGTGAACCTTGTAAAATGTAAAACTTAATTGGAAAATTGTTCATGGCTCCTCTAAATTCACTCCAACCCATCTTTCCTATAGAGAAAACAGCGCAGTTTCCTTGAAACAAGAGGCTAAAATAAATATTTCTCATTCTAAATAGGAATTGGCATGTCTCTTGAAAGCGCAACAAATGTGTTTGTTAGTATGGCAAAGGGTTGATTATGTCCTCAAGCATTCAGTTAACACTCATTCATCCTGTGTAAGTTTAGGGAAATATTCATGTTGAGAAACAATTCTGGAAGAAAGCTGGCAATAAATTATGTCATGCATTGTGATTTTATATGGTAACCCCTTTATGTAACACAAGTTAAAATTAAACAAAAGGTTAGGTAAGAGACATATTTTTTGTTTTAATATTCCCAACCAGCTTCCTAGATCTTAGCTCTAGGTGCAAGCAAGTTTTTACTGCTATACTCAGGACAGAAACAATATAGCTACACTAGGATATTCAAATATGCATCCTGTATCAACAAAACAGTCAGCTAAATTCCAAGAAAACTGTTAAGAAATCTCAGCTCCCTAGAACATATGTGTTTGGCAACCACGTACTAAACAGAATAAAGAAAGCATACATATCAGATACCAGCTTAATATAAAGTTGGAGAGATCTCTTTTTCTCTTGTAAACCACAAAATAAAGAGAGTAGCCATTGAGTGAATAAGGTCTGATTTTCAGTGATCAGGTCAATGAACAGTTGCACATATCCACCTGCATGACTACGCGGAGTGTATTATGGTAGAGGTTCCCAACTCCTGGGCCACAAAGGGTTGGCTGCCAGTCCACAGGAGGATTGGCTGCCTGACTGGAAGTCCAGAACTGACTGGCATACTGCGGACCGGCAGCAAACCCTTTTCTGTACTGGTCTGCAGTATGCAGGTCCACAGTCACTTCCAGTCCACTGTCTAAAAGGGTTGGGAACCACTGTATTATGGCATACATGTATACTGTATATACAAACCAGGTATTTGCAAGAGCTCTTTACAAAATAATCCACTAGCTATGTAAACCTCCAAACTTCTTGTGCAAATTCAGTAACACACTAAAATGGAAATACACAGGCCTACCAATTGAAAGACAGAGCCAGGGACTGGTATATTCAAAAACCTTTTTGCACCTAAGTTTCTCTCTGCAAATCTTTTGTTTTTAATTCTAAGGATTTAGTCCAAAATAGTTTGTCTTTTAATGAGTCTGAGCTTGTTTTTCTTTATTCAAGAAGAAGAAAAACAAGAAAAAAATCCAAACTATTACGCTTTCCTTAACACACTGTTTTCCTTAACACCAGGATAAAACTGCATGAACTTCACTGACTTCAATGGAAGGATTAAGAAGTATGTGCTCAGTGTATCTACAAACTTCTGGTAGAGTACCTCAGCAGCATGTCAGGACAGGCATGGAGAACAGTTCCAGTTTGTAAAAGGCTCTTTAAAGCCATCTACTAGCCATCAAGAGCTGTAGCTCTAGACATCCAGGCAGCTGGCTAGGTCCTGAGCATCTGTTTCCCCACTCTTAGAGACAAATACAAATGTGGCCTCACACAAAGAACTTCCTTTCTTCTTTCTCACCCTAAGAAACAACTTGTAGTGTCTGAAATCTCCGTTCCGTAAACTGGTCCAGGAACCAAGTATTGTGGAGACGGAATGGCAGACACAGCTGCAAGGCTGCTGCTACTGAAGAGTTCACAAGACAGCAAAGGAAGGGAGAAGAGTTCCCATTTCATTGCTGGGCAACAGTGCATCCACTATATGGACAGCAAAGAGCAGAAGAGCCAGGGAAGCCACCTATGCTATGCTAGAAGCAGCAGAAGCAGAAGACCCCTGGAGACAGTCAGGGTAGCGGGAATAGTGACTGGTTAAATTAGTGCCTGAACAGACAGACACATGATAATCCATACTTTTTTCTTCCCCCTCAAGGCCAAATCAGCTCCAGATTCAAACGGGAAAAGCTCGATAGTCAGGTTCCAAAATTTGACCGAGCAGCACTCAATCATCAAGTCTGTGTAGGTCTACCATGGGGCAAGCATCCTTCCTCCCTCCCTCCTCCATTGGTTTGGGGCTTCGGATACTCCCCAAATCCAGGCAGGCATCCTCTAGGTGCAAATCTGGCCTTGCACCTAGAGGATTGCACTTGGGATTCAGATGCCCTCCCCCACTCGGCCCATCTCCCTTGATCAGAGTGAAATCATACAAAACATAGGGCTTGGCAGAGGCTATCCAGCTCAACCCTGTGGTCCAAGCAGGACCACCTGTCTACCCCCACGTTTCTGAACCTGCTCCAACTCAAAGCAACCCCCCAAGGGGCTCAAGGCCCCCCTCACAAACCATCAGCTCTGCCTCCCCCCTCCCTTGGTGAACATGGGGAAGCCATGGGAGCAACTCTCCTCTTGTAAAGAGCAGCAGGAAACCAGCAGCAGAGCAGGGTGTGCTGGCACTACAGCGGTCTACTACAAATCTCTCGCCCGGCCCTGATGGGGAACCACTGGGCTGTGCCCTGCGGCTCCTCCCCAGGCCCTTGCAGCACGCCCCGTATATTGCACCGCAGCATGTTACACATATATAGTGCAGTGCAATATATGTTACGTATATTGCACCGCAGCACGTTACGCGTGTTACGTAATGTTACGCATATTGCAGTATGGCACATTACCATATATTACGCTGCAGCACGTTACATATATTGCGCCGCAGCCGGTTACACACATATGTAGTGCAGCGCAATATATGTTACGTATATTGCGCCGCGGCACGTTACGTATATTACGTAGATTGCGCTGTGGCACGTTAACAGGTATTGCGCCGCGGCACGTTACGTTTATTGCTCAATGGACTGGGGCGCCCACCCCGCCCCACTTCCTTCCCCCCTCCGCTAACGGCCTCCCACCGCCCCTCACGGGCGGCGCGGGGAGGATACGCTGCAGGCAGAAGAGCCCCTCCGCTTCGGCCGCCGCCTCCGTGTCCATCGCCGCCCGCTCCCCCGCCGCTCGGGCGGTTGCTAGGGACGCCCGGAGGTCTCGCGAGAGCAATTGTCGTCGCCCGCCCCCCTGTTGCTTTCTACCACACCATTCTGCCCGGAGGCGGTTAGCGAAGCACTGCGGTTGGGGGAGGTGAAAACAGGGACTAGAACAGCCCGACGCCACCTTGTTGCCGTGGCAACCGTCGCTGTGGCTGCTCGGCCGGGCTTTCGATGGGACAGCGCCAGTCACGGACCAATCGCCGTGGCGGGGAGAGCCCCCAAGTACCGCCTCCTGTGACGCGTGGCCCGCCCCGTGAGGGCTGGTTCGGGGGCAGGGTCGCATCCTAAGAGCCAGAGCCTCTCTCTCTGCAGGGTCTGCAGCGCCAGCGCCGCCGACGCAGCCCCAATTCGTGCACCTGCAAAACAGCAGCCGGGGGGTGCCCTTCTCCCCACACCGTGTGAACAGTCAGTGCAGCTCTAACTTACTCTTCCCCCTCATATCTTATTTCTTTGGGTCACCTATTGGAAATAAGGGGAGCTAGTTTATTTCACGGGTGCTGCAGTACCACGGCAGTTGACCCACATTAAGAGCACTGCTTGCAGGAGAGGTGTCCAGCTGGCAGCCCAGTAGCTCCTGCCTGAGCACCACTGCCCCCATTGCTTTGACACTGCAATGCCAGGCTGGCAGATGCCTGGAGTGGCTGGAGCAAGCTCTGAGGCCCTCTCCTGGCACCAAAAATACATTTAATGTGTCAGGCCTCACATCAAGGACATAGTAGTGATTAAACAGATGAGAACAGATTTTTTTTTTTAATTTTAATTAATATATTTTGTATTCCAGGTCAAATCAGCCAAATCAGTTCCAAATCACATCAACTGAGGAGAACTCAGTCGTTCCAAAAACCGTATTGATTGAGCAGGCAGAACTCAATCATTCTGAACACCATGTACGGCGCTACAACTGGCAAGCATCCTCCATCCCAGGCTGTCACCTTGGGACTTCGGATATTCCCAAATCCATTAGCAGGCATCCTGCATGCAGGCCCAAGCCTGGAGGTCCTGGGATTCTGATGCCCCCATTTAATTTGGCTGCTATAGTGGACAGGAACATTTGGCACCCCTGTCTCTTCTGGCTTCTGCTTCCTGCCCTGCTCTTGAGGGCAGGGTGGTGTGATGCAGTGCAAGTGGAGCCTGGGAGAGGCCTGTGATGCCCGCAATCTGCAAGCAGCTGTATGGAAAGGAACCAGGCTGCCTGTGCAGCTAGGAGCAAAGAGCAGCAAGCAGCAAGGTGAGGGGAGCAGGGTTAAATTACAGGGAAACTGGGGGAGGGAGAGGGGCTAAGCCCCCCCCATAAGACATGAAAGAACCCCTATAAGATTTGAAAATCATAACCTGGGGAGGTCTCTGATTTTATTAGGGCATTGTGATGCACAGCCTAATTATTTTTGCAGACACCCCACCTCAAGAGTCAAAGTGTAACTTGAACCCTGGCGGGAGGAGTGGGGTACCAGGATGGCGGTCCCCACAGTGTGCAGCCCCTACAGTATGCAGCCCAGGTGCCTGCAGCCCCTCCACTGCCCGAAAGTTGAACAGCCCTGGTTTACAACATTGCCTGTGTTGTAATATTAGCAGTCTTAAAATGAACTAGCTCTCCTCATTTTCAAGGGTTCTAATAGGTGATCCAAAGGAGCTTTTCCTTCACTGTGGCCAGCACTGTTACAGGTAATCCAATGAGATACAAATTAGACAATTACGGTTACAGTCAGTAGTTCACCAGAGTACAGTTAATTTACAAAATAGGCGGTAACATAAAAAGATGCTATGCAGATAATTGTTATGCAGATAACTGAAATTTGTTGCAAGTAAGCAACTAATACACCTATCCAGGACACACAAATCAAGCACATTATAATATGGACTTCCTTGTATTTAGGACTAGAATTCCTGCCTGAGGAATCTCACATAGTAAATGAATGGATCCTAGACAGCTTAATCTGTCAATGTAATCCTGTTCCTGACATGGCTAAGACACGAGGAGCTTTCACCCATTTTTGAAAACGTTGATTGATTTACTAGCTCTTGAAACACACCCCAGGCTAGCCTCCTTGGCATGCTCATCACACAAAATAGTCAAGGATCTTGGGCAGCTGTTTTTGTGCCCCATCTAAATGGGCACCAGTGGTCCACCCGTTTCTATGCTACTGAGGACAAGTAACCAGCAGTTCTAAAGCTCTGCCAAGCACCAGCTGCAATATTGACAACTTCTGTTTAGTCTCTGATCTTGATATTGAATATTTCTTAAAACCCCAGGGCATCCAGTTACATGATTATATGAAAATCTCAGCTTTTATTTAAAAATTAGCTTCTGGTCCTCATGGTTTGAGGAAAAACCTAGATAATATGTACCCAACAGCTTCAATAATCAGAAGGCAAACAACACGAACTCTAAGTATGTAATTGGCTTAAATGACTTTGTCTTTTGTTATCATTATTATCATTAATAATAATAATAATAATAATAATAATAATGGTGATGATAATAATTTGAGTGCTTCAGACTGAAACACTGAAATACTTCACGGCATAGCTTCTTTCCTATGATTCTATTCTAATAAATAATACTTCGTTTTGCACTTTTATAAAAAACTTTTCTGCTCCAAGCTCATTATAGGTACTCAATAATTATTAGTGAATGGTAGTTAGAGTTTTATGCTCCTTTTATAAGTAAACTGTCACAAACTAGCTATGAATTTTTCACCAAGAATCTTACAGTGAGTCACTGGCTGAGCCAAGAAAAGAGCCTATGAGTCATTCTGATTTATAGATGATTTTTTAAAACCAATTTGTAGTTTTATTTTTGGTGACCTTTTATATAGATTATCATATTGCCTGGAAAGAAGGAACGAAAAACAGAGAAAAAATAAACTTCTAGTGCTTACACTTTATAGACTAGAGCTAATTATCCCTTTAGAGAAAGTAAAAACTTTGTAGCTGAAACAGATGTCCTGAATCTTATATTACACTTCACACTATACCTGAGGGGATTATTTGTTCAAATTAAGTTCCTATAGTATGCTATTTCTCTTAAGTTTAATTAAAGGGAAGGGCAAGAATGTTGAGGTCACTGTTATGTACAGTCTCCTCAAATATACAGTATATTATAAATTACCAAGCCTAATGACTTCTTCCTGCTCTTAAATTACTACTGGTATGAGACCAAGGTCCTTTAGAGTCAATGGGAATCTTTTAATTGAATTCACAGGTTTGAGAAAAGACCCAGAGGACCTAGTTCTAAATTCATACCGACTGAATGAAAATTACACACACAGGGTTACAGGATCACTTGGGCACACAAAAGTTATTGAATTTGTGTACAATACCTGAAAAGACAAATCCTAATATCTCTCTGAAAACATGTATTAAAGAAACTGCTAATAGTCAACCACAGAAGAGAAATACTGATTTTACTAGTCAGGTCTAGGAATTCCTCAGGCAATAAAATATACAGACTGAGGATCGCACAAATCCGAGGTAAGGAAAAAAACCTCAACATATACATATCACATCATCAAATCGAGTTTTCCTCAAATTAAGATTATAATCATGAAATAGGATGCCACACAATAAGATGCAAGAAACAAAATGCTACATTAGCAAGCTTGCTCAGTGGGCTGGCTGCCCTTTTTATTTGCAGAGGCAGAAATGTTACGAGATGTGCAGTTTCAATATCTCTGAACAGTGATGTAACAGCCTGTGTTTTTTTCTGAGGACTTTGCTACAGTGTCTTACAGCAGTAGTAGGGAAGTGGTGGTTATATTGTTTACTGCTCCTTGGCCTCCTAGCTGGATGTTTTCCTTAAGTAAATCTTACAATTCCTTTAGTCCCAGAAATTCTGAATGTAGTCTATGATACTGTTTTTATTTTGCTTCTCTGCAGGAGAATAGTTTCATTTTTCCCTAAGGCAAGAAGTGATTTGGTCTGGTAGGTGGTTCTTGCATTTCTTTTCTCTAAATCCGGTCTGAGGATGCAACCTCAGATTGGGGGAGCAGTAAATTAAGAATACAGATTACTGATACTTAATCACTTGTCTTTGTGTACAAGCAAGCAGTGGGTATGTCTACACATGCAGTTAATGCACATAAATAAACTCTGGAGTTTATTGCTCCCAGGCGCTGCATATTCATGTCCATCTGGGACCACAGCATGTTGAACCAGGTTGGAGCAGCCCTGGCTAGCAAGGGGCTCACAGGCCTGCCTGCCAGCCTAGGGCTGCTCCCCCTGGCTCAGCATGCTGTAGAGGGGCTGGGTGGGGCACAACAGTGCTTCATTGCAGACCTAGCCAGGAGGCAGTCCCTGCACTGAAGCATCCTCATGCCCCAGCCAGCCAGGGCAGCATCTACACTTATCTTCAAGAGGAGACTGGATAGGCACCTGGCTGGGGTCTTGTGACCCCTGCCACCCCCAGTGCTCCTTCCTGCCCATGGCAGGGGGTCAGACTAGATGATCTGTCTAGGTCCCTTCTGACTCAATGATTCTATAATTCTATGATACACATGCGACACTGCAGAGTAAATTTGTTTATTCCAGCCTAAGAGGGGTACACATATAGATATGCAATGTTTACTGCACAGCGAATTTGTCTACTGTTCAGTAAATGTCTCATGCAGACATGCCCAAAATGTGCTTCAATACAACCAAATATGAGAGCCTACCTCTTAGGACTAAAGAACGCAGGTCATTATTACATAGCACTCCATCTTGGGACCCAGTAAATGCTAGTTAAAGATAATGCCAAGATAATCAGATGAACATGAGCTCTCAGTGTGAGTTGTGTGGCCAAAAAGGCTAATGTATAAACAAAACAATGTAGAGTTGTAGCAATGAAGTTATATATGAATATGAGCCGGCAGTGCAACTCTGTTGCCAGCAGGACAAATAATACTCTGGCATGCATCAATCAGCGCATCTCCAGAAAGACCAGGGAGGTGATTCTTCCTCCCTACTTGGCTCTGGTGAGACCCCAACTGGAGTACTGCATCCAGTTCTGGGCACCACACTTTAACAAGGATGTGGTACAACTTGAGAGAGTCCAGAGAAGGGCCACCCATATGATTAGGGGCTTGCATGGCAAGCCATACAAAGGTAAGGCAGAGGGACCTAGGACTCTTGAGCTGAAAAAGAGAAAGCTGAGAAGGAACTTGGTAGCAGTTTACCACTACATCAGGGGAGTGCATCAGGGACTCAGTAAACAACTGTTCACCAGGGTGTCCTTGGGGAGAACCAGGAGTAATGGGCACAAACTCCTGGAAGACCTTTTCAGGCTCAACGTTAGGAAAAACTTCCTCACAGTCAGGGTGTCCAGACTGTGGAATTAGCTCCCTCCAGAGGTATTGTGATTCCCTACCCTGGAAATCTTCAAGAAGAGACTGCATAGTCATGTTGCTGGGGTTACCTGACCCCACCTGTCTTTCCTGCCTGGTGCAGGGGGCTGGACCTGGTGATCTTCCAAGGTCTCTTCCAGGCTTACGATCTATGAATCTATGAATCAGTCCATATTCTCTCTATATTTGGCATAAGTACAATCACTATTGGAATACCACGTACATTTCTAGTGTAGAGAATTCAAGGAGACTAACTGGAATGTGTTCAGGAATGGATTGAAAGAAATGCCGTAAGTGTGAGTGCAGCTGAACTACCCTAGATAAACAGAAGTTAGAGTTCAGGAGACAACAAACAACACTGGGTTGCCAAGTCAAAGGGCAAAGAAAAGGAAAAGGCCAGGTTCCAAAGGGAATAGCCAAGGCATCAAGCCTTGGGGCAAAAGCTGGAATCTGGAAGCCAGAATGTAAGATAAGACAGGAGCCAGAGACTGGAGATAAATTAAAGTCCAGGAATAAAGGCAGAAGCCGGAGACAAGGTGAAGAATTGTATCCAGGCTGAAGTTGGTTTACAGATTGGAAACAGTGAATTGTACAGCAAAGATGAGCTGCTAGGGGAGTTCCTTAAGTGTAAGCCAGAAACAGGAGGGCTGAGAAGGAACCAGCTTGAACCCAGCTGAGCCAGTTAGATCATTCAGGTAATACATGGACTTAACTGTTACAACAAGAAATATTAAAGGATTGGCATACATACATGCATAAAATACATGAATGTTTCAAAGATTTCAATCTATATCATTTCTTGAAAGAGGTATCTAAGGAGAGACTTATTTAAAGTCTATAACGTAATAGGGAGCAAAAGGTTGACAGTAGATTACTACAATTTAGTAGACAGTTATAAGAATCAATGACTGAAAGTTGAAGTTAGGCAAATTGACACTAGAAAAAAGGTGCAATTTTTTAAAACTAAAGGTCCAATTATCTATTGGACTGTCTTCCATGTGTTATGGTGAATTTTGCTTCACTGGAAATGTGTAAATCAAAATGTGATATTTTCTCAAAAGATATGCGCTAGTACAAATATAAATTAATTCAATGAAGTCCGACAGCCTGTCTTTTAGAGGAGGTCTGATCTAGATCACTACAATGTTCTTGTTTGCCCCAAGTCTGTAAAAAAAATTGAGACATAAGCAAGCCATAAGATGGAGCTTATCCCAAAAATATTTTTTAAAAATAAGTTATTTGAGCATCTATTCTGCAACCTAATCACTGTGATTGTTTTGCTCTAACTGGCTGAAGGATTTTATTTTTTTTTGCTTGGATACTGCTGAGAAGCTTTGCTTATCTGTTTATGATGTGAACTGCTTCTGACATCAAGTCATTATTACATGGCTGCCATCATTTCCCAATAATCTTCTGTCGATATACATCACAAATCAACTTTGATTTATTTTCTGAGTTGAGAACTGCCTATTAAAATACATTATACTTAATTATTTGATTATAGCAATTCCAAATTCCAGATGCTAATGACTAGAGACGTACTTACCCTGGTTTACAGTCTAGGCAATCTAAAGTTATATTTGAGTTATAAATGATAATCTTGTTCCTAGACAGCAGTCACAAAAGTTGTTATCCTGTCCTACAATCTCTTTAGGTATGGAAATACTATCCATTTGTAGCTTCAGACTTCAGTTAGGTTGATATATTTATCCTCTAGAAGGGTGAACTAAAGCTTTTATTTAAGCTTTCAACCTATCACGCCACTCATTGGAGAAGCCTAGGACTTGCTTTCCATTCTGAAAAAGAGGCCCAGTCCCCTTTCCAGTGAAGTCAGTGAGAATCTTGACACTAATTTAGTAGGTGCAGAAACAAGACTATAGAGTCTATCCAAGCTACTTTAATTTCCTCTCTGGAAAATAGTATCTTATGCATATAGTAGCAATAAGCTTGGCAGTTTTTACAGAAATAAAAAGGTCTTAATAATATGTCTCTGGAGAGAGAGTCCTAGAAAATATTCTAATATAATAAAAGTCTTACTCTGTCTGTCTGTCTGTTATGCTTTATTCACACTCTGGTTGGTAGTCTCAGTAGCCAATCACAATACTGACTGAAACAACCAGAGTGCTCTGGACAGACGAACACACATGGCAGAGTGCTGACATGAGGGCGGGGACAGAGGGGACAGACTGGGGGGGCCTCCCCCCCAGCCCTGTTCCTTGGAAGCAGTAGCGCAGCACTGACCATGTCCCCTCCCCCCCACTCTGGTCCTGGCGCTGCCACCGCCAGGCCCCAACAAAAGCCAGCAGAGAGGGGGAGGGAAGCGGGAAGGGGGGTCACAGTGGTGGCAGGGTGAATGCACGGAATGAGATGCAGGATGGGGCTCACGGGGCCGGAGGCAGAGCAATGGCAGCACAGAGTTGGCGAGTGGCAGCACCCTGTCCCCCCGCAGGCCCTCTCCCCAGCCCCAACATTCTTGGCAGGCATTTGGCTAGTTTGTTAATAAGTTCCATTGTTGAAATCATATTCACTTCTTCAGGGTTACAAATTGATTATGTACATATACTGTTACAGTATGCACATACCTTTCAATTAAATTGATATAAATCTTTTGCTTTCCCACATTGTTCAGTCTGTAACAGTTTTATACTCATAAACCCAATCCAATTCAGCATTATCTAGTTTTAGATTTAGAAGAAGCTTACACGCAGATGTTTCTCATCTTTTATTCTCTTATTAGCATTAATGGCTAGCAGACATATGTGCCATATTTGAGTGTGATTGTGTGAGCATAACCTGGGTGGCAGCCCAATAGTTGCCACCCCTGCCCAAGTATCAGGGATGCTTTGGTAAGAGTGGGGCAGGGCTTCTGGCCAGCACCATTTTACTTTCCAGCTGGCCCCTGCTCCCTATGGAGCACCCCATGGTCCCAAGAAGGTCTAACACTTAACTTTTTTAACTATTTACACTATATTTACAAAACAAGAATAATAGGAAAGGTTATTTACAAGTGAACTTAAATGGCATAACCAGAATCACAAAACAAACCAGAATGCATTAGTCAGCCCTTGACTCAAGAACCACAGGTAGGGTAACTGGCTGCAACAGTGTAGGCTCTTCTGGTCTGCAGCAATCAAATTGCATCAAACCCCAACCCCCACAAAGAGGTTGAAGGGTGACCCTCCGTGGCAACCAAAAAAACAAGCAACAAGCAACAGAGTAGGTTTCTGCAGCAATCAACATGACCCAAGCACAAAGCTCAGGGAATCCACCCAATGACAATCAGCTGCAGAATAAGGGACAGGACTGAGTCCCCTCTGGGGCAGTCAGTGGCAGAGGGTCAGCAGCACAGGCAGCTCCCAGGGGTTGTTGCTCTAAACCCCTGCTCCAGACGACTGGCCGGGTGCCCCACACTCCTCGCAGCTCGCAAATCCCACTCCAAGTGCTGGCCTGTGCCCCGAGTTCCCAGGGACCCTTGTCCTGGCGCTCTGCCACTCCTCAGGATCCCAGTGCCTTGCCTGCTGCTGTTCCGTGTCACCAGGGAAGGTAAGGGGTTTCCTCAACTCACCGGCCCAGCCGCCTGCTCCAGATAAGGATGCCACCTGCACTCTTGGCCGCCGCTTCTTCTCTGTGGTGGAGTGGGGGGCCGACTGCCACCCCTAGCCTCCGGGACACCTGGTACATCCAGCACACTCCGATGGGGTCTCGGGGCACCAGCTGTCTGCCCTAAGCTCTGGCTGCTGCTGCCTCTCTCCTGCAGGGCTGGAGGCACAGCCAACTGCCATTGCCTTCTTCTCCCAGGGCCTTCGAGGCTCTTCAGAGGGATCTCTCTGCTCTGTTTGCTGGGTCAGCTCACACCAGCCCTTCTTAGTCCTCCTGCGTCGTTCCCTGGAGTCACTGTCAGCAGCCCCCCATGCCAGTTAGTCTGCTGCTTTTATCCCCTCTGGCAGTCCCTCTCTGGCTTGCAACCAGCCAACCAGGGCTCAGGGTGGCTGGCCCCCAACTCCAGCCATTCCCCTTCCACGCGAATGAGGGGATTGAAAACCCCTTCTATTGATTGGCTTCTCCTTTTCCACGAGGCAGGGTTCCCCTGCTCCCCCCTTGGGGTCACTCAGAGTTCACCGGCACTGTTTCTAGCCCATGTTAAGTATCTCAGGCCAATCTGGTGAGCCCACACTGGCAGTCTGTTACATAAGTTTAGCTACTCTGGGTGGGAGCATATCAAGGTAATCGCAACTGGTACTGTATACAATACCACAACTAGATGCAACAGCAAATTTAAAATGTCAGTAACAGTCTAACAGTAACTATCCCCATGCATCTTCCCCCACCGCAAAAAACCAAAACACATTCTGCTAGTGATAAGTCATGATACCTTACCTTGTCTAGTTAAGGTAGCTCATTCTGAACTTGTTCATATTGTCAAAATAGCAATTTTTGCCTCATTACATATTAGGGTGGCAAGCAGCTTGATTATATTACTATAATTTAACACTTTTAAAATCATCTTGTGATTATGATGGCTAAATCATTTAGTGAGCAGAGGAATACCTAAAGCCTTTAAAAATCTAGGTCCCAAAAGCTCAAATTATTAAATAGATGGCATTGTCTTTGTTTTGTCCTGCAGTAGAGCCTGTGACGTATTGGCCTTTATTCTGTTTTCATACATTTAATAGAATAAACATGGACCCATTCTTGTTACCCTTAAGACTCCAATATGCACAATCTCTTCTTAAAGGGAAAGTTGTAATCAGATTCTTCTGAGAAACAAATTTTCCTTTCCACATGAATCAGTGTACACTTGTCAACTTTTTCTACCCCCATCAACAGTCATTTTTATAGTTAGTGCTAGTCTTGGATACGAGCTTTCAGTCATTTAGTTCAGGAGCCAATGTAGGGTTTTTTAAGAACTCCTTTATTTTAGCTTTTTAGCTTGTATGTTCTGTTTCTACCTCATCCCAGTATCATATCTCTATGATAGGCCACATACACCCACTACACAATATTTTGCTTAATAACATTCACTCTATAGGACTGCACATTGCGCTATAAGTAGATCTGGTCCCATATTTATATATACACTCTAAATTTGATATGACAACTCAAATATTTTTGACCATGACAAAGTCATGTAGATGAGATATAATTACATAGAGAAAGACTTTATATGACATTCTAGGGGGAAAAAAATGCTTGAAGAACTAGGATGGTCTCAGAATCTATTCATTCTGATACTGGTATTTCTGAAGCTCCAAAAACTGCAGCCTCCATATCTTCTACAGTTGTTGCTTTTGCACTTTTGGGGGGAAATTTGGGCAGGTGGAACATCCTGGATCTTCATACACCAATATGAGAGTAATGTGATGGTTACATAAAAAATGAAGAAGGGAGGTGACTAACATTCATCTTTTTTTAATTGGCCTAACCATATATCCTACAAGTAAGTACTGATTTTTTTAACATAAATATATTTTAATAGTGTTGATTATTTGTCTGTGATCATTAGAAGGTAACATCCCACATCTTTTGCTGTTAAATTTAGTTAACATGCTGTAAAGGGCTATATCAGTTACCACAAGTAACCTATTAACCACAAAGCAGATAAACATGCACTCTTATTAAGTGATACATTTTTATTTATACTAAATAAAAAGGTTACAGAAAAGACAATCACAAATACTTAACATTAATAAATACCCATAATTGATATATACAAAAAGCAGCATTGCCTAATTCATTGCTTAAATAATATATAGGCAAGAATTACAACTCCCTCATGTTATGGTTATGACATATCACCCCTTCCTTGAACCTGTGAACAGAAAATCCTCAAACAATTGCAACCCATACTAGAAAGAGACCCTATTCTTAAAGAGATCTTCCTAGAGCCACCCATCCTAGCCTTCAAACAAGCACCGAACCTTGCTAACCTCATCACCAGAAGCAAACTTCCTCAGGCCCAGAACACAAGTGGATCCAGACCAGGCCATGACAAGAAGTGCAAAACCTGCCAACACATCCCCCTCACCCCCCACAATTACTAAACCCCACAACAGAGCCATCAGCATTCCCAGATCTTACAGCTGCACCTCCAGAAATGTAATACATCTCATCCAATGCACCAAATGCCCTGATGGAAAATACGTAGGAGAGACCAAACAGGAACTGCCCACCAGAATGAACGCACACCAAAAATCTGTCAAAGACAGGCATACCCAATAACCTGTGGGGGCACATTTCTCCCAAGAAAACCACTCTCTCTCCAATCTCCCAGTCTGATCCTCAAAGGGAACTTACAAAACGCTTCCCAGAGACAAGCCTATGAACTCCACTTCATCAAGCTCCTGGATACTAAAAATCATGGACTAAATACAGACATTGGATTTATGACACATTATAACCTGCCTGACATCTGACTCCCTAGGTATCTTCTCCACTTCCCCCCCAGCCCCAGCCTGTCTCTCACCCACTGACTCCTCAATCTACATTTTCACTGACTAGCCCAGCCTCCGGCTGCTTTACTTTTCATTCCATCCAGGAAGAGCACACACCAACTGCTGAAAATTCCTTAGCCTGACAAAGGCTTTTTGAACCCAAAAGCTTGCTTAAAAATTGTTTTCCAAATACTTAAGTTGGTCTGATAAAAGATATCAGATTCACCCAAAGAACTTTGTCTGCCTTATGTCCTTAGATCAACACATCTACAACCTACACCCCTGTAACTCCCTCATGTGACACAAAGAAGGAATGGTTAATAGCAAAACTAACAGAAATGAGGTTTAGTTAAAATGTAGTTAACATCCATGTTTTCAGGCATCTCTAACCCAACTAAAGCACCTTCATTTTGGAAGTCTCATCCCAATGCTGTCTGGGTGCTCACACTCCAGACTCCTTCTGGCTGGTTCCCTGATGCCCTTTCCCTTCTAACTGTGCTGTCTTCTAGACATGTATTGACATACTGATTTTCCAACGCTGATCATTTCAACAGATGTTACATATACATAAAATGCATTAAAAATCCAGCTAAATCATTTCAATTTCATAGAATCATAGAAAATTATGGTTGGAAAGGACCTCAGGAGGTCATCTAGTCCAACCCCCTACTCAAAGCAGGACGATCCCCAACTAGATCGTCCCAACCAAGGTTTTGTCTATCTGGGTCTTAAAAACCTTCAAGGATGGAAAGTCCATCACCAATCTGCTCCAGTGCTTTGCTATCCTCCTCATGAGAAAGTTTTTGCTTATATCATATACACAAGAAGGGCAAACTGTTGGCTCATAGTCAGCTTATTGTCCACTATAACCCCCAGGTCCTTTACTGCAGGACCTGTAGAAATTTGTTTTCATTCTACACCTGGCCCTTTTCCTAGCCCCATCCAAACCCCAAGCAGATCCCCCTCCTTCCTCAATATCATTCACCATTAATTTTCCACTAATTTATTCCAAAGCTCCCCATTATAGTTGCTGTTTTGACATTCTCCTTGATTGAACTCACCTTTTCTTTCCTTGATTTTTCTACCCTGGTCACATATATTCTTAGATTCTTCAGGCAACACCTTAAGAAGCAAACAGTTTATCATAATGTATCTGTTCACAGGCATTCCTAATAGAAGCCTAGAACACACTGTGTATCTCTGAGGGAAACATTCTGAAAAATCGAAAAGAATGAATGAATCAGTCTGACACTGCTGAACAAGGAATCTATGATGAATTTTGTAGGACATTGGCAAAGTCAGGAGAGCTAACTTGGAGGAACAACAACTTTTATTGAGTATTGGAGTACCTATTAAAACTTTATAGAGAGACTCCAGTCAGCTGTTTTGGCTAAAGTTCAAGTTGGAATTTAGATGTCCCATAGCTGATTTGTTTATTCTTAGCCAACTTCCATTTTGTCACATAATTTTGCCAAAATCCAAGTGATTAATGTGCCAGATCCTCAATCTTCATAAATCATCTTAATTCAGCTGAAGTCAACATAGCTATGACAGTGTAAACTGCTTGAACATACAGCTGATGGTATATAAAGAAAGTCAGATTATGGCGTGCAAAAAAGATAGCTATCTTCCTATCTTCCTGCTTCTTATTATTAACAAACTGTAGGGTTTAGAGCAGTGATTCTGGTTTTGTATAATACATGAGAATTTTCAGTAGCATTTTTCATATAACACGTTGATGCATGCTATTGATTATAGCTTGTGTGGGTGGATGAAACACTATGTGGTTTTCATTTTCACATCTCTTTGATGAAAGCTATAGTACAATATATTGATACTATATATGACTTCTTAAATGTCAAACCTCTGCTTTGTGGTTTCATAATATTTTGTTTAACTGTTGAAATGACACAGAAAGTGGAAATCTAAAAATGTTAAATTTAAGCTCTTCAGGTTTGGCTTCCTATCTTATACAATTTATAATATGGTAAAAAAAAAATTGACCTATGAAAGTATTTTATGCAGCAGCACAAGAAATAGTAGAGATTCAACCTCCCTTAAGCGCTCTGTTAATAACTTAGGCCCAGATCCACAAAATTAGGATTAGAGCACCTAATATATGAGACTTAAGCAGAATTTAGGCACTTCAATCTAAGACTTTCATTTTAGAAATGGTTTTACAGAATTTTTACAAAACAGTAGTGGTGGGGGCCAGGCAGGCAGGTTAACCCTTCTCTGACTGCTCCCTTGAGACAGACCGTGGGCAGTCACAAATAAACCAGGGGGAGGGGCAGTGGGATATGGGGTGCTGGAGAGGGTGGCAGGGAACAGTAGACATAATCTAGGCCAGTGGGAGTGGCAGGACAGGTGGGGTGTTTAGTGGCTATAGCCTAGAGTGGCTACACCTTAGTGTAACATGAGCTGAGTATCACAGATCAGAGATAATCCTGCCCTGGAGTAGCATAACTTTGAACCACCCAACAAGTGCTTAAAACTAGATTAAGGTGTTAATGTGCAGACAGTCCAGAGGTTAAAGGCTCCAGGAACTGCCCAAAACTACCATGCAATAAGGCCCTCACCCACAAGAGGAATCAAAATGTAGTGCTTTAGGTTGTACTCACTTTCTACTCACCTTTATTTTAGAATAAGTGTTCTTATTTATATCTAAGCAAAACTCTTTTTTTGTTCTTGATAGCAGCTGCTGCACCATGACTGCTATCTGCTGCTCCTTTCGTCTAGACATTTGATAAGTCTCTTGAGCAATGTAAGTATGGATATTGATTTCTATTCATAAGAGAAATGCACCCTTCCTTCTCAACAGTCAGTGCTATTGATATGCCTTACTTCTGTTTATGCATTTGACTTGTCTTCACATTTAGAAGCTTACATTTGCCTTTGTTTAATTTCTTCTTGTCATCTATAGTCCAGATCCATTTAAATTTAAATCTTATTCTCCAAACTATTTGCAACTGCTCCCAGTTGCACAGGGAAATCTTGACTCACAGATTTGATCAATATATTCTCTGTCCCTGGATACAGTTAAATTAAAATGTTAAACAGCACTGGATCCAGAACAGACCCTGTGAAACCTCACATGTGACCTCATGCCAGTATTTCACCAATCCTGTCATAGTTATTCTTTGCTTGCAACCAATTATGTATCTACCTCATGAAATTCTACCTAATCCGCGTTTCCCCAGGTTATGGCATGAGGAACTATATCAAAAGGCTTAAAAAATATTAATGAAGTATGCAGAAAGTTGCTTGCACAATATGATCTCTGTGGCCACTGCTACCTTTTGCAAAATGCTACATAGCTGTTGAATTGAAAGAACAAATAGGTAAGAATGGGAGAGAAATTTGAGAGAAGATTCACTATTCAATACAGTTGTTATTTCCGCTCAATTCAGATTACTAACCATGTAAAAATCAAGATTGTTACAGAACATCATTCTTGGTCATCTTTGGATTTGGGGCTTGACTAAAAAGGTCATAAATTACAGTCAGAGTTTTACAACCTATGGCTGTCTGTCCATAATTTCATTAGTGATGAGTGGAGCAAATACAGCAGTAACAGGCAAACTTTTCATGAGTCTAGCCAAAGAGCCACATAGTTGGGCACATTAGTTCCTGCACATTTTCAGCCTTTGCATCTTTGTACTTAATGTTTTTTCTACCCACATGATTACCAGATAATTCCCAGAGACTAAGAAGGACACATCCAAAACACTGCTGTTTGATTAAGTTGCTCTCTGCTATGAACCTTAAAAAGGAAAGGAAACAGAGCTAGCCTTAGGGAAAATGGCCCCTGGGCAAATTTGTATTTTGGAATACCCATCCACAGCACCACTCTCCACAAGTCAGCAGTGCTGCTGCAGGCAGAGGCAGAGGTGTGGGGTGCAGTCTAGCAGGGAGGCAGAGTGGTGTGGTGCTGCTACTCACACTGCCCAGCCTGGCTCCTCCTAAGCAGCGGGGGGGGAGTGGGATGGGCTGAGCAAAGCATCTCTCCTCCTGTAGGGTGGGGTGGGAGGAGAGAAAGTGCTAGTGTGTGTGGAGTGGGGGGCACCCCATAGACAATCGCCTACATTGCCCACACCTAAGGCCAGCTCTGAAGGGAACACTTCCATTCTTACAGAAAAAATAAGTTGGTTTGATTAAAGAGCCAGCGCAATTAACTATTTTTTACTCCTTTACTGACAAATGCTAGGCATAGGACACTAAATACTTTTATTGATTGTTCCACTATATATTAAAATGTTTAATATTTCTGTAGTCATTTTAGTACTATTATAAATGTGTATCTTGCTTAAACTATATATTGATTTGCACAATCAAAATAATATTTAACTGTTTACATATGTTGCTTCTGAAGTCAGAAATACCAATTAAGAGCTTTTAAAATAAAATGCCCAGATTATTAAAATAAAACTTCTGTCACTTCATAGCAGAGAAACCAATTGTTTGGGTTTTTTTGTTTTGTTTTGTTTTTAACCAGAGACACCAAATATTTAAGACCTAGCATAAGAAAGGTTGAAGAAACATTCAACTTTGTGCTGCTAACATTTATCTGAAATCAATATGCGTCACAAATAAAACATACTGAATGTAATACCAACCAACAGATATTAAAACTTTAATGGCAAATGTTGCATCCTAGCTGAAAGGCCAAGAAGCACTATTCTAAACAAGCTCCAAGAACAGAAAAAGCAAAATGAGTTTCTGCAAGAAGTTTTTAGGTATGCAGTCCCTAATTCTGGAAACTTAAGACATTGGTTTCCATCATTCAAGGCACAAGTTCCTTCCCTCTGTTTCCCCAGCTATATTAACCTGCCAGATTGAATACTGTCTGGAACAAAATTCAAAGTTAGAATGCATGCAAAGTGAAAGGTAAAAACCAGAAAGATTCTTACGCACACTTAATCTTCCTGAGGCTTAGCTTTGGGAAGACCAAGCCATTTTTATCATGGTTGAACATTACCCAGTAAACAGTTTTCCCATTATTTCTTCAAGAAAACATATTGGTATCATAATATCATCTATCCTGCATAAACCTATCATAAACAAGCATAGAGGAATGTACTATATTCATAGAGTACTGATATTTTTCAGTTCATCACAAGCGTAAGTATCACTTTCATCCCGATGAACTTCAGAAACTATTACAAGCTAAATGGAACTCCTCAGTGTAAAACTGCTGCTGGAATCAACTGAAGTTCTTACAGAATAAGATCCTTAGTATAGGAGATGTTGGAGAAATTTCTTTTGGCATCTCTAACCCAATAAATGGTAAATGCCAGGGAGGATATTGAATAGGGGATGGGTTTTGTTTTTTGGTTTTAATGCTCTCCTTGTTTAGCATCCACTTTTGCCATTGTTGGAAACAGGATACTGGGCTAGATGGACTATTGTTCTTATGTTCTTATATGCCTACCAATTGACAGTTTTACAGAATAAGACCCTCAGTATAGGAGTTAACTCATACACACACCTGAACCCACCCAAGTCCAGTACTCTTCTGAGTGAAATTTAAGTACTTAACACTGGAACTGCCACACAGTACAGGAAGGAAAGAAAAATACCATATCAGCATATACATACTTTAGAGGTCAGCACTTGTACTCATTGAAGACAAGTGATAAAAGTCAAGCCAGATTAGGCATTAAACTATATAACTGTTTTCTCAACTAACTCTGTTCATGCAAATAAAGGTAATTCTACTAAATTAGAATACTCCTTTCTTCCTCTGAAATGGTGTTAAGTCATTTCATCCACCAACCCTGGGTCTATATAAAATCCTCTTTTAGTTCTTCACAGGGTTTTGGGAAGGGATTGAGCAGAGAACATACTAGCTCTACCCAAACTGGACAGATCTCCATGTGGATAACTGAGCAGAAGTAAACTATTTTTGTAAGTGTTGCATCTGACAGTCTTCTCCATGTCTGCTACTAAGGGCAGGATGTGACCAATGGCTATTAAACTCTGAGTGCAACAAATAAATGTAGCCGACAGCACAGGACAGCTTCATCCTCCAATAAATTGGGGTGCCTTGCTTCCTTGCCCAGCTGGTGACCCCCAAATTCCTTCTCTTAAAGAGGATAGTTGCCTGACCTCATAGGAGGGTGACTGCTGTATAATAAGACCCCTGTGTATGTCTACCAAAAGTCTTACTTGGATTGTCCATCAAAGCCCATGGTGTCATACCAGTTTGGTTCCTCCTGAAACCAGACATACTTTGCCAGTTCCACTTGCTGTACTAGAAAACTTTTCAACGTACTTTTCTCATTGGTTCCCACCTAGTTTTCTCAGTGATCTAGCCCATGCAGTCACTCATACTGACATATGGGTAGGTCATGTGTGTCAAATATGCCCATCTCATCTTCCAGTAGAAAATCTTTAATACTTCAGAAAATAATAATCTTGTTCTACAGTCAACCTAGCAAGTACTTTGCACCTAACAAGGAGCTCCTGAATTTTGTAAGACACGTTGGCTACAGAATTAACAGTTTATAAGTATAATGTGGACAGGTGTTGCAGACTTCTTATAGTCATTTTATGAAAGTGGGCTGTTGGCAAATCTACTTCTGCTGAAATCAATGGGACCTTTGCTATTATCCTGAATGGGAGCAAGAGATTGGATGTAGCCAACAAATTGTAAGAATCTCTTTCTTTTGCATAGTTCTCAGTCATCAGTCATCATGTTATGTTATTAGGTCTTGAGATATTTATTATTATTTCTCTTAATCTCCACAGGAATTGTGATTTGTATGCAATATCTAAATAGATTGAGAGATAAAATTGCTTGGGAAATTTGGACACAAGTAAAATAACTGGCTTCCAGTGATCTTAGTTTTCTTTCCCAAACCAGTAATGCCAAATAAATTCATGGAGAGATCTATTTTCTTACTATCCATGTATGAAATTCTATTTCATAGCAATATTAAGAAAATTCAGGGCCTTTGTTCCTTTACATGAATGTGGTGTGCTTATGGTACTTCTATTTGTGTTAAATGAACAGGCCCAATTCTGGCACTTAAATAACAGAATATTCTTTCCATTAAAAATTGATTAGACTGTTGAAACAATCTTCATTGGCTAACAATTCTTTAGGGTGCAACCTTTCATTCAGCATCCATAATACCCACTAATATCAATAGTGATCGCAAGAGTGAAAGGAATGCACTAACAACTGTTGTACATTAAAAACGTATCAGTTGTTGGATAATTTACTTGATTTGGTTGTATGGGAAACAGCACCCTGTAACAGAACATGAGATATATATTTTTAGGATATCTTATTTCCATTCCTAGTTCGCCAACTTGTTTCCTGCAACCTCAAGTCAATCACTGAGGACCTTATTTGCAGATGTGTTCACTTCATGTGCCTCCATTTTCAATACTCTACAGTAAGACAACAGGTATTAAACTGGGCATCCACAATTACAGACACATAGATTTAAAGGGCACCTTTTAAGACATGAGCCATAACCCTTCTATGCCTCTATTTCCCCATTAGAGATGGAGTTTTTTTAATCCAATTTTTTAAGCACTTTGGGATCTGCAAATGAAAGGCACTAGACATGAATAAAATGCTATAATTATTATGACCTATAAAACCACTTCAGCAGCTCCATAATTGCACAGGAATGCATTGTCTGCATGTTATTGCTTAATTAATGCTAACATTACCATAGCTAATACAAGCAAGTTAGTAACATAGACTCTAAACATTAAGATATGGCCAATAAAGTTGGCCTTACTACCCGAGTATGATGGTACCATATGCGTACAAACTAAAAAGCTACTTCTGAACACACTGAACTTTGGAAGGGTATTGTAACCTTGGAACCAGGTCTGGATCCAAATTTTGCAGCTGGACTCTAAAAACCAAATCAAAGGCTCCAGTGCTGAACATTTTTGCTTGTGTGTGTATGTAAATCCAGATCCCAGATTTGCAGCTCAGGCCCATTTTGAAGTTATTTACCATGACAACATTTCCTTGGAAATGTTATTGCTTCTGTATAATCCCAAGACATTGTGTTACTGTTTGTTCACCATAGTTCATTTCATTATGCCACCTCAATCAATCTTTTTACCTACTGTGCCATAAGTTTGCTAATAAAAAATAAAAAATGCACTATTTCCAATTTCCCATATAACATTTCTGCTATTTTTTATAACATTTCATCTTAGTCCCTGCACACATAGTTCTGTCTCTTCCACCATGCTTCTTCATCTTACTTCTTTCTCCTATCACAGTATGCGAGATGGACTGGATTATACACTCTGTCAAGGACCAAACCTGCAATACTCAGACTCCAGGATCAGATTTAGACTATCCTCTGCATGTAGGCTATGATAGGGAAACCCTACCCTTTTTACTAAGAAGGGAAAGCACAGCCAGGGCAGCAGGTGTGAGCCATCCAAGTAAACTGAGCCACAGACCACAGAGTGTCAGGCAGCTTATCAGGGAACCAGCAGCACCTCAGCCCTGAGAGTGGGGAAGGGAGAGATGTGGGGGGCAGAGGGTGCGGGAGATATTGGAGCATATAAGACCAGCTTCTGGCCATGGAGGATGTTGTCTGATCCTGGCTAGAATTGTTAGCTAGTAGAAAGTTCTGATCAAAACTGACCATTGTTTGGCGTGAGGGTAGCCCAGGCAAAGTACTTAGTGTAGTAGGGGAAATTAACCTGCTTAGGTGGGAGGCTAGAGAAAACAGAGACTCAAGGAAGGATTGACATTTGAGTTAGAACTATTTGGGCTGGTTTTTTGTGTTCCAGTTTGACTGGAGGTTTGGGTAGTGGCTGTGGGGGAGGTTTTGTGCTCTTTGGACAGGACAGGTGTGCTCTGCAAGATACAAGCTGCTCTGGGCAGGGATGTGGAGGACAGGTCTAGGAGCCAAGGTTTGAGGCAGTAGACCTGAGCTGAGGGCTTGGCCAGAAGAAAAGAGGGCCAAGGCCAGGACACTTGAAGCCCCAACAAGTGCTGTGAGGGAGGAGGCAGCTTTGAAAGCAAAGCACCCGCAATGGAAGTATAGAGACCCTTGAGTATAGAGACTGAGTTCAGGCAAAGAAGATCAAGGACAAAGCTAAAAGGGAGGAGCACCATGGAAACAACTCCTGGCCTCCAAGGACCACCTCCTCAGTATAAAAAACAGTGTTAAGGGCATGGCAGGAAAAAGACTGGAGATTTGGGGATGGGGGAGGGGGCTGTGCAGAGTGTGGTGAGTGGGTGGGTTGGGCCCCAGGGAGCACCAGGTGCTAGAGCGGGCTCATGAGTTTGCTATGAGCAACTGAGATGTGCACAAGCAGCCTTCTGTACAAGCAGTGCTAGTTGCAGTTCCCATATTTTTTTTTTATTGGCCATAATGGCTGCTCTCTGTTCATAAGACTTTGCAGTTAAAATGTATTTTAAGATCCCACTGGCCCACTCCACCCAGGAGTGTCTAAATCTATGGTATAGATTTATGCTACTTCAGTTATGCCAATCAGTAGTGTGAAAACATATGAGTTATGACTGGCATAACTATGCTGGCAGTGGGTTATTGAGGTTAGAATTATGTCAGCAAAACTGTAATTTTACCAGAACAGCTTGTTTCTCTCTAGAGTGGTGGTTGGCTAGTCTGATTACTATAACAGTACAAATTTCAGCTTTTCTGGTATAACAATATCCATCCTAGGATTGACTTACTAATATAATACACTCCTAATCTTATACCGGTAAGGTGCTAAAGTATGCATTGGGAGAGCATCCTTATCCCTGTCTCTCTTAGCTTTCAGTCTGTTGGCTCTTATACCTGCAAATTTTCCTTCCTTTGTGAGACACCCTAGATTCTCCAATGGAGTTAAAACCACAAAAGGAAAAAACACTGAATTTTAATGTTAAAAATAAAATAGAAAAGATGCTGTAAAACCCAAATGTTGTTTTCAGACTTCAAAAGGTACATCATAAAGAAGGGGGGAGAAAAAAAGCTATTTTTGGCAGGTCACCTTGAAAAGCACCTACTCCCAGCAGCATTTTGCTACCTCCTTTATGTAGTATTACCTTCTTTTCTACTATAAACTTTACCTTAACTGACAGATTGTCACATGGGTTTCTGATGTGTACTGAAGGCATCCTCTTGGATAGCTGCAGCAGAATGCTTAACTTTTAATTGAACATTGCAAAGATATTACAGAGTGAGAGAGCGCTCAAAACAGCAAGCAGCCAACACAATTATGTTTCTCCAAGCAATTCTAGCTCCCACTGCAATTCTAGCTCTAGACTAATTAAACACACGTTAGAAAATTAGTTGCAAAAACACATCTTTTCTCAATTCACAGGACCTCCTGACACACAGGGAAGTATCAGCAAGGGATAAGCCTTAGTCTTGCCAATCACATTGGCAAAAATAGGTGCTCTGTTTGCTTTAGTGTAAATTCATGTAAAATATAAAATACAGTCAAACCAAATCAGAATAGTAGTTTTTTTATATCCATTGGGAAAAGGACTATGCAAGGATCAGGGTAATTGTGCATAGGTGCTTGGACTCCAAGACAGTTTGCACAGTGTGGGATGTTTAAATATTGATTTAGAGATTTTATGCAAACACATCTTGTTGGTGTTCATACAAACTACTTTCCAAATACAAGTCAAATTCTATATCTCAGCTATAAATCAATGAAATGCTCGTTTTCTTTTCATCTAGCTCTGGGGAAAGGACATGCAACTACAAATCACGATGCAACATGAAGTCTTTACTCAAAGACTATTTTTACGTGTATCAACTTAATAAAAATATCACTAAAAATAATTAGGTCAGGATGGTAGCATCACTATGGTTAAACTTGAAGTTAGCTTACAGTTCAGCAGCTGTGACTGTAATCAATGTCAGTACAATTAAAAGAGGTTAGTGAGCATCTGCAAGATACCCGTAACAGAGCATTCGGTTCTAGGGATTAGCATAATATTAACATTGACTAATATAATGCCAGGAGTCTGTTGTCAGACCAAATAATAACTTATGATCATCATGGAAAAATAAACACAACAGCTAAAACCAACTTTCTACAAGATTTCATTCAATGTACACAAGCAGAAAGTTCACACATATCAAAGTGCAGCAATTTCTGAGAGACAGGGGCCAGGAGCAAATGTCAAACAACAAAAATTCTTTACTCTGGTAGCCCTTTTAAAGACAGCAACCCTCAAATGCTGTTTCCATTCACAAACTTGTACTGGAAAAAACAAAACATGATGAAAAAACCACACTAAACAAACACAATTGTTGTAGACACTTCTCATACCTTTAAAAATAAAAATATTGGCTGCTACTCCAGCATAATATGGTTGTGCCCCATTAGTGTCAAAGTAGTGTTACTGGTTGAAGTCAAGATCACTCAGTCAAACTGTTCTTCAGATACGGCCCCTCCAATAAAGAGGTGTAAAGCCCACATGCATAGATATATTTTTCCCTGAAATTAGCATGACAAAAGCAGGGCTAGACTAGAATTTAGAAGTAGAAAACCTCTTGTGATTAATTAATCAGTTGATACATTTCAGACCTAATGGGTGCATCTACACATGTTGCTGTGGCAATGTTGTTACGGTGCTTTTCAAAAGAAAGTACAAGTTAGGCAGGCAAAAGAAGAGGTGCTACAAGTGACTCCTGTAGGGCAAAGTTCCACCCAATCTTCAGTGGCATAAAAGACTTGCCATGAGGAAAACTGGTTTATTTATCTGAGATTTTCTACACAATGGCACTTTACACGTGACACTACTCCAAAAGTACTGAATCACGGTGCAGTAACAGCCTGTACTGCACTGTACGTGTGGTATACAGTTATCTTTAGCAGCTATTTCACACTATATCAGGGGAGTGCATTGCTATTTCAAAGTAGCTGCGGGTTATGTGTAGATGCTCACAGACACTACGTTGCCATAGTATGCTGTGGAGGGGAGGCTCCAATCCACCCATCCTACCTTCCAGCGCAGACTGGGCAAATACCAGATGGAATGTCCTGTCCTCCCTTCTCCCTCTCCCATTTTGAAGACAGCATTTGGGACACGGCTGGGCTTCATCAACCAAGCCCTACTCCTGGCACGCACTGCCAGAAGTAATGAAGGCACTCCACTTTGGGGAAGCTTTATCTGAACGCTCACATAATGAGGGCTCAGATTGTCACATAATTGGCCATTTTTGAAGCACTCTACAGCCATGCACTTGTGTTAGGTCATGGCTGTAGAGCTCTTTCAGGGGCCAGATCATGCAAAAAATTTTGCTTCTCTCAGCACCCATATTTTCATTACATTCCCAGTGGCTCATGCCAACTCTAGTCGGCCAAGTTAAGGTTGCAGTGTGGAGCTAGTCTGTACTTTAGCTCGTAATAGCCTTGTTTTAAGTGGTTTAAGTATAGATGTTCTTAATGTTTTAGCAGGATGAGAGGGACTGCTAGTCAGCTTTAATGTTAGCAGAGTTTGGGAGAGTAAATTATATACGCTGATCGCTACAGAAGAATAGTAAGAGAGGATATCATTTGTACTACTGAAAAACACCTCAAAAGAAAAAAAAACAGTGATTTATTGCTGTATTCTTTTCAAAGCCACCTTGCATTTGAAAAATCATGAAAGGGGAGCTGTAAAAAATGGTATTTTGACAGCATGTTAACCAACTGTAAAGGATTTTAGATTGCCATCTTTACAGATCTTAATGCTTTAAGTACTACAGTTCTAATTCTTTTTTATTCTTGTACTGTGGATAAAATAAAATGTTTTAACAAATTGTTTAAATGAGGTTTCCCTCTGTCCCTGTATTTTGAACATTTTCCAGGATTTTTTTCCCCTTTAAATTAAAACTTCACATAAAGCATACTTTGCAAACAGTTTTTTTCCTCCTGTTAGGAAAATGACAATGGTGACATCTACTGTTCAAACAAAAGAACCATTTCAGTAGGTGCTAACCTCAAATGAATTACCCTCATACATGCTTATTTAATAAAAATAAAATATGCACTATACCAGTCTGATTGCAAACATGGCATACTAATAAACTAAAGAAATCTAACTAATACTGTGATATTATAACCTTAAAGAATAATTTTAGGTATAACCATTTTTATAGAAGGTTACAATTTGGTATTCCAATATTCATTACTATGAAAAAGGTACATTCAGACTGTACCCACTCAGTAGAGGTAAACATTTTCTTTTTCTTTGGAGACCCATAAAGACATTTATACATTAATTTTCTTCTCTTTCTAGATTTGTATTCTCCCATTAGGTTTTACATTGTTCTTTTCATCCAATTAGTACTGAATTCCTTTTTCACCCTGCTGAGAGACTTGGTGTGCAGATAGGAAATAAGTTCTCTTTCCTGAAGCAGGAAAGACTAAGCTGACACTGAAAGTGAAACCTCTGAAGACTGCAAATGAAACTTATAAATTTATGTTTGTGACTCTGCTCTGGTGTTTCAATATACTGTCACTAATAAAGCTTAAGTGGAAATTGTGAATCCCTTATTCTGTATATTATAACTGCCATTTTATGGGGAGGATAAACTTTGAAGCAGCAGACCAAAGAGAACAAAAGAATGGCAATTAACAGAAAAGCAGATATAATGTATGAGTACATATATTAGAGAGCATACAATGCCTTTTAATTACAGATCATATTTTAATTTAGAGTTTTACAATGATTGTTGTTGGAAATCTGTTCATTTTCTATTTGATAGTCAAAAAAGTAAGCAAAGTTGTACATAGTGAATATGATATATGCATTGCCTTGGATTTTTTTTTTTTGTTGAAAAATAGAAATTAAGAAAAATAGTGAAAACTTATTCTGAAACTTTTTTATTCATATTGAATTTTTTTAGATTGTCTATTGCAGGACAACTAGGGATAAGCCATTTTATATCAATTTGTACTAACAATTATTATCCACTAAAGTTTCTCTGAAATGAGACCTGAATTATGCATAAGGGAAAGTTAATTATTGCTGTAAAATACACTTTGAGATAGGCCCTCTATGGTGGGCAGACAGATTTTGTCACAAAAGACACATCCCATAACAACTCACTTGACAGTACACAAAATTTTGAAGCTGATGAATTTGTGGCACACATTTTCAATTGTCACCATAACTGTGGAACTTTAATGAACTGCTATTATATCCATTGTCAGTTTTATTCTGGTAGGAAATTGAGATAAGTAGACAAAAATGAAGGTATTTATTTTAAATTTTACTAGGTTTGGACCCCACATAAAGTAATCTTTATGATTATGTCATTGTATAAACTAGGTTGCAGGCTTAAGGGTAACATGGGGAAAGGTAAGGATAAACCATTCTGTCTCAGAGTTTCAACAAAAATTCTAGCTGTGAATAGTTGGATATTTTCCGAGAAAATAATTTTTTATCAAAAAAAACAAAAGACAATATTGACTGGATAACCCAGTGCTTCGTGCAGTCATCTAAGCTGCACTTCAAAATATTGTCATGCCTGATTCAGACTAGGGACTTGAATCTCATGATGTATCCTAGGTTAATTCCTTAACTACCAGACTATTGGGTAGTATGGAGCAGGTGAGTCTCCCGGATTTTTTTCACTATTCTGGATTTCAGTTTTACCCTGGGACAGAGTAGGAAGATTTGTAAAACCTCAAAATCTTTTCAGGTTGGGAAAGCAAGTTTTCCATCCACTTCTGTTCAAGACTATTACTTATTTGCATTGCAGCAGTAGCAAAATACAACTGTCCCATTGTGCCATGTACTATGGCAGTGTGAAGCTTCAGGTGCTGATTTGATTTGGAGGAGATCCAGCCCAATTCGGTGGCCAGATCTCTGAATCCAAATTGAATCAGGGGACCAATTAAAAGGTCTTCATTGATTCAAAGCTCTATAAACCAATACAGGAAAGATTTGAAGCGTTTCAGCAATTCAGGCAGTCCCCACTGGCTGTAGCAGGGAGCCAGACCTGGACTTTATGTCGGTAAGTAGGGGGCAGGGGAGGTGAAGCTGGAGGAGAGGGAAGGGGACCATGGGGAGACCCCTGACAAGCCCCATCCCATGCCTGCTCCCCCCACACACACTCCCAGTGCCCCACTGATGGCTGCCCTGCCTGGTCCCAGCTCCCAATTGTATAAAAAAAAAAAGCCCCTACTCGCCAGGTGCTGCCGGGCCTGGGGGCAATTGAATCACCAAATCAAATCGCTGTCCCCCAAATCGGTCAAATCTGAATGTGAAGTGAATACTAGCTGCTTCGCACAGGCCTACCATGTGCCACACAAATGTGTAAGAAAGATATGGCCTTCGCCCTGAAGAATTTACTATTTAAATACACGCAATCATGCAGTAGCAGCTCCCTATACCTTTGAAAGGTTGGAATAGACTTTACTAACTGCCTAGCCTGTTTTGTTAATTGATGCTGAAGGGGAAGCAAGGCCATGGCAAATTGGAATTGCACAATCACATGCAGAAATACAGACTAGGGAATGACTGGGTAGGCTGCTATATTGCTGTAAAGGACCAGAGGATTATATTGAACCATAAACTGAATATTGCCAAAAAAAAAACAAACCACGAAACAAGCCTGCAACATGCTGGACTGTTACTAGAAGCATCACTAATCAAGGGAAGAGATCCTTCTAGTCCGTTTGGGACTGGTAAGGCCTCACATGGTGTTCTGTGTCTAGTTTTGGGCACATTTCAGGGGTATAGGTTGTAGCCGTGTAGGTCTAAGGACATAGGCAGACAAGGTTCTTTAGGTAAATCCGTTATCTTTTATTAGACCAACTAGTTGATCTAATAAAAGATGTGAGATTTACCCAAAGAACCTTGTCTGCCTAGTTCTGGGCACCACGCTTCAAGGAAGATATGGACAAATGAGAGTCTAGTAGAGTACAACAGAAATGATTGCAGTCTAAGAAACATGATTTATGAGGAATGGTTGGAAGAACTGGGATTATTTAGTCTGGAGAAGAGAAGACTGAAGGGAGGGAATTTGATAAATACCCAAGGATGGTGATAAACTGTTCTTTGTGGTCACAAGGGACAGGACAAGGAGCACTGGTTTCAAATTGCAGCAAGGGAAATACAAGTTGGGTATTCAGAAGTTTCTCACCCAAGGGTGGTTAAGCATTGAAACAAGCCAGTAAGAGAGATTGTGGAATTGCCATCACTGGAAGTTTTGAAGAGCAGGTTAGACAAATGCTTATCTAGCATAGTTTAGATTGGGATGATCCTTCCCTGAGCAGGGGATTGGACTAGATAACCTCCTGTGGTACCTTCAGGTCCTAGTGTGACATGCGTTCACCTCAGTCCTTCGTTTTAAAAACCAGCCCAATAGCAGGAATAGTGCCTCTTCTCCACAATGGCATCATGCTTGGTTCCTGCACAAAGGTTCAAGATGGTGGTTTTTCTGTTGTTATGATGGAGACTTTAAACTCCAATTAGGATTAAAAGGACTAATTTTGCTGGGCAGTATACAAACACAGAAAAGAAAATTCCTGTTCGGAAGGACTTGGCTTCACGCCACCTTAGGAATATATTAGCAAGGATCATAGTGAAACATGCCATGCCTGCTCTGTGTATGTTACTCTGCAAAATTTCATAGAAGTTAGGGTCAGAAGGGATCAATTGGATCATGGAGTCCAACCCCCCGCCCCTGGGCAGGAATCAGTACTGGAGTCAGATGACTCCAGCCAGGTGTCTGTCCAATCTCCTTCTAAACACCTCCAAGGAAGGGGACAGCACCACCTTCTTTGGAAGTTTATTTCATATTTTGGCAACCCTCACTGTAAAGAATTGTTTCCTGATGTCTAATCTGAATTTGCTCTCTTCCAGTTTGTGGCCATAATTTCTAGTTACCCCAACAGGCGCTCTGGTAAACATTGTATCCCCTATATCTGGCTGGCTCCCCCGATGAGGTTGTAGGCAGCCACAAGATCACCTCTCAGCCTTCTTTTGTGGAGACTGAAGAGGTTCAGGTCTCCCAATTGGTCAACATAAGGTTTTTTTCTGTAGGCCTTTAACCTACTGACACTAAGATGTTGGGGGACGTGGGCACACTGGAAGGATGCAACAGGCTACAATCAGACCTAGACAGGTTACAAGGGTGGGCGGACGAGAATAGGATGGGCTTCAACACAGACAAGTGCAAGGTGATGCACCTCGGGAGGAACAACCGGCACTATACCTACCAGTTGGGGAACTCCCCTCTTGCCAGCACGGAGGCAGAAAAGGTTCTGGGGGTCATCATTGACTCCAAGATGAACATGGGCCAGCAGTGTGGAGAGGCAGTTAGAAAGGCCAACCGCACCTTGGCATGCATCCACAGATGCATCTTGAGCAGGTCCAAAGAGGTGATCCTCCCTCTCTATGCGACACTGGTCAGGCCGCAGCTGGAGTATTGCGTCCAGTTCTGGGCGCCACACTTCAAGAGGGATGTCGATAGCAATGAGAGGATCCAGAGGAGGGCCACTCGTATGATCAGGGGACAACAGGGCAGGCCCTATGAGGAGAGGCTACGGGACCTGAACCTGTTCAGCCTCCAAAAGAGAAGGCTGAGGGGGGATCTTGTGGCCTTTTATAAACTAGTCAGGGGGGATCAGCAGGTATTGGGGGAGTCACTGTTCCCCCAAGCACTGCCAGGAGTGACCAGGAATAACGGTCACAAGCTGGCAGAGGGTAGGTTTAGGTTAGATATCAGGAGGAACTACTTCACGGCCAGGGCGGCTAGGGTCTGGAACCAACTTCCAAGAGAAGTGGTGCAGGCTTCTACCGTGGGGGTGTTTAAGAGGAGGTTAGATGCACATCTTGCTGGGGTCATTTGACCCCAGTATTCTTTCCTGCCATTGCAGGGGGTCGGACTAGATGATCTGCTCAGGTCCCTTCCGACCCTAGAAAATATGCAACTATGAAACCAGATGACTGGCCCTCCTCTGAACCTGCTCCAAGCCATCCACATCCCTCCCAAAGTGCAGCGTCCAAAATTGGACACAGTACTCCAGCTGCAGCCTAACCAATGCTGCATAGAGGGGACGTATCGCCTCCTTAGACCTGTTTGTGATGTACCTACTTATGCAAGAAAGGGTGCAGTTAGCTTTACTTATTACCTCATCACACTGGTGTCTCATGTTCATTTTGGGGTTGACCAAGACTCCAAGATCCTTTCCGCAGTTGTGCTACTTAGACTGGTACCTCCCAGGCTGTAGGAGTGTTGATGATTCTTCCTCCCCAGGTGCAACACATCATTGATTAACTGAAGGGTTCATTTGGCAGCTTCATTTAATTCACTGATTAAATGAAGCTGCCTTATCGCTCTAGACCAGGGGTTTTTAACCTTTTTTAATAAGTGTACCCCTGGCGACCAGACATGGAGCAGGTGGCATGCTGCTGGACACAGAGCAGGGGGTGGGGAGAGCGGTGCATGGCCAGATGCAGAGCAGCGGCAGCGACTGTGGCATGCAAGTTTCCCTACCCCTGCCCCATGTCCAACTGGCCAGGTGGCACCTGTGTGGCCCACAGAGGGGCACCATTGCCCCCACCCTGGTCCTGCTCCTGGGAGGTGGTGGCACAGGGTGGTGGGTGGTGGTGCTCCGTCCCCGCTCACTCATACATGTCTCCTAGGACCTTCCCAAGTACCCCCTGGGTACACATGCCCCCAGTTGACAACCCCTGCTCTGGAAAATATGGACAACCCCTTAGGCCGCATCCAGATGAGCACAGCCGTGCAGTATGTGGTGCTACAGGTATGTCTTTGGTGCCATATACCACATGTTCAGTTGTTTTCCACACCGCAAGGGAGCAACATGGAGAACCTTTTTGGCACCTAGATAACCAGGCATCAAAAAAAACCCACAGAAAAAAAAGTGGAGCAGCACAGGCAACTGCAGCGTGTGCTGCCCGAAGCTGGAGCCTCATTGGCCAGAGCCATACTCCACTGCCGGCCAGGCTCCATGCAGGTAAATCTCCAATGTGGCAGCCCCAGGAGGCACCCAGGATCCCAGGTAAGGTTGCTGGGGCCAACCCAGCGCTGGCCCCAGCCTCTCCTACCCAGAGGCTGATTAAGGTGTACTGTGGCCCTCAGCAAACACAAAATTGGAAGCTCCCTCCCCCCATGGGAGCTGGGCTACAGTGGGTGGGGAAGGGACCCTTACCCTCCTGGTGCTGGCAGGGGAGGGTGGGTAGACCCTGCTGGGCTGGGGGTGGGGGAGCACATGCCCCCCCTTCTCCCTGCTCCCCACCTCCCTTTCTCCCGCTATGGCCAAACATACACAGGCACACACTCTACTCTCACTCACTCTACACATGGACACACAAACATAGGCACTCAGACACATACGGATGCGCACCCTACTCACTCTCTGCACATGGACACACAGATACAAACACACTCTCCCTGCAATAAACAGATAGATAAACATGCATGCATGCATGCACACAGCCATGCACATACAGAGGCGCACACACATAGGAACAGACATATACAGATGCACAGACATGCACACAGACGCACACAGAAGCAGATGCAGACAGACACGTGCACACAGACACTCACAGATGCATGTACACACAGATGCACAAACACACACACACACAAGCTGATGCATATAGACACACAAACACACAGATGCACACCCCCCCCCCAAACACACACTTTCCCCCCACAGTACCTCCTCCCTTCCCCATTCTCAATCACTCTGAAGCAGTCCCCTCCCTTGTCCCCCCTGCTACAAGCCACCCACAGCTCCATCTCGCTCCCCACTGGCCCTGTTGCACTTACCAGCAGGGAGCTGCTGCCTCGCTTTGTCCATGTGGCCACATGCACGCACAGGGCTGGGCCAGTTCAGGCCAGGAGCAGCGTGGCATACCTCCACAGGCAAGTGGCAGTGCTGGAAGGGGTGGCTATGGGGGGCTAAGGTGACTTTTCGGGGGCTATAGCCACCCAAGGCACCCCCTACCCCTGCTGCGCCAGCACCTGCCTGTAGAGGCACGGCACTCCTGGCCTGGCCCTTCCTCATCCCAGCCATGGCACTGCACTGCACTGCACTCCAGGCCAACACAGCCCAGCCCCATTGTGGGAGGGGCCCTGCTCCTCACTACAGCAGGGAAATAAATGTGAAAGCCAGGGTTTTAAACTGGGTGCAAACACGCCTCGTTTAAAACCCCATTTCACTTCCCTGCTGATGAGGGTCCCAGGGCCCTGAATTGGGAGGAGTCCCTGTGCTCATGCCCAGCTGGCCCATGCATTAAGCTGCCTATGCCCCTACCCCACCTGGGATAAGTTGCCATACACCAGAGCACATGTGGCACAGGTGTTGTTCAGAGACAACTAGTGGTGGCACAAGGTGTACCACTGCTGGTTGTCCCTGGGGAACCAAATGTCCATGCACATCTGGACTCAGCCTTAAGATCTAAAGACACACAAGGAAGAAGAAACAACATATCCTCAAAAGAGATTAGTAAAGAATTGGCAGAGTTTTTTTTTTTAGATATATGGAGTAAGGGAGGTAGGAGGAAGAAAAAGGAAAGAAGTGAAAGAGAAATAGATGAAACTTGTCTAGTAAACTAGTAAAGCGACCAAAACGCTGGCTTGCCTCCATAGATGCTTCTCAAGGAAATCCCGGGACATCATTCTCCCCTTGTACTCGGCCTTGGTGAGGCTGCAGCTGGAGTATTGCATCCACTTTTGGGCTCCACAATTCAAAAAGGATGTGGAGAAGCTTGAGAGAGTCCAGAGAAGAGCCACACGCATGATCAGAGGTCAGGAAAGCAGAACTTACAACAACAGGCTGAGAGCCATGGGGCTCTTTAGCCTGGAAAAGCGCAGGCTCAGGGATGATCTGATGGCCACCTATAAGTTTATCAGGGGTGACCACCAGTATCTGGGGGAGCATTTGTTCACCAGAGTACCCCAAGGGATGACAAGGTTGAACGGTCATAAACTACTGCAAGACCGTTTCAGGCTGGACGTAAGGAAGAATTTCTTTACTGTCCGAGCCCCCAAGGTCTGGAACAGCCTGCCATCAGAGGTGGTTCAAGCACCTACATTGAACACCTTCAAGAGTAGATTGGATGCTTATCTTGCTGGGATCCTATGACCTCAGTTGACTTCCTGCCCTTCAGGAGGGGGGCTGGACTTGATTTTCCGAGGTCCCTTCCAGCCCTAATGTCTATGAAATCTATAAAATCTTGTCACCCATCTATCCATGATCAGGTTTAGTTTTGTAGGTATTATGATAGAAAGGGGAGGGATTAGAAGGTAGGTAAGATAAGGACTGTTCAAGTTTTATCCAGGAGTTTTCCCCATACATAAAGAACAGTACTAGAGAGAGGTTATGTTTTTTTAGAAATCCAGCTCTTCTAAGTACAGTGTTAAATTAAAAGTGTTAGCTGAATAACGTAATACATGCAATAAGAGAAAAAAATGTCTGGAGCAGTCATTTCCTCCCCACCATTAAAAATCTTGTTCAAACTCAGATCACATCCCCCTAGTGTTTTAATAAAAAAGCTGACAGCTTACTAGAGTAGAGTTACTACATGAGATAATATTGGACTTGATCCCAAGCTACTGAAAAACAGGTAACTCCACTGATTTCTTTGGGGTTACTATGCCTTGCTGTAGCTGAGGATATGGCCTTTCATATATATATACACACACACACACACACACACGCACATACATACATTCCAATTTTACTAACATTTGGAGAAAAAAGATATTTCAAGGCAATGATATAATCCCACTCTAGTTTTTTAGTGCATGAGGTAATGAACATCTTTAGTGCTTAAAGGTGCTGTGCAAACCTGCAGGGCATGTATGAATGCCAACCTTTTATGAAAAGGGTGGTTTTACTGCCAACAGACTTTAAAAAAATCCCTGCAGTTTATATTAATAAGGCTGGATGTTATTGCATGTCAGAAGTTATTGTGATTTATAAAGTACTTCTTACTGAGTGTGTAATGAAAACACTTGGCTCGCAGTTCCAATAACTAACAGTAGATGATAGTAGCTTTATCTTTAATAGTCAACTTGACCTGGAACCTTCCATCATATTTTTATGATATTTTAGTCTTGCAGTCTGCTGTCACCTGTGCTTAGGGTAACTTACATTTTCATGGTTTGAACGAAGAAAAGAATCTCTCATGTAAAAAAAAAAAAAATACTGTATTATTGAATCCAAAATGCTACAGCTCAATAAGCAACTGCAGGAGTTGTTTGGTATTGTAGTATTGTTGTTTTGTTTTAAAATAAGGATTGATTCACGTTCTCATTGGATACTATTACTCTCTTGTCTAGAATTTGACACGTAGAACTTGACATTTGACACGTAACAAAAAGGTGGCAATGGAAGAGAGACAAGTGAGGATAAAAGAAAGCAAAGAGGGATGATCTCTTTCAAATAAAAAGAAACATAGGCCGTATTTTAGAGGGCCAAAACTGTGCATTTATTCTAACTGTATTTGGATCAATATACCTAATGTTTAGCTGCACATAGTGAGGCAAAATAAAAGCCAGAGAGAAAGGAGAGAGACATTTTCAATACAAGACTGATTGGGAGCATGAAGAATCATCCTTGGGCATCTTTCAACCTCAAAGGGTATTTTTCAAATTGAAAATGCAGTGGATGTTCAGGAGGTGGGATACTGGGCACATACCTTTATACAAATAAGTTGTACATCCAAGATATTTGTCCACCTCAAGTTTCTTCAACTGTGAAAGTATGTGCAGATAGGATAGGACCACTGAAATATCATCTTCTGTTCTACATAGGGCTTTGACATAAGTATGTGTGTGGTCATAGTAACAATCCCAGGTGCAGCATGTTGATGTCAAGGGTTGCATTTGCACAATGCTTAGATACTATATATAGTCCTGTATGCAGAAGTAAAACTCTTCTGCTCTGTGCCCAAGAACCTAACAGGAAGGCCGACAAGATTTGGGTAAGGGTGAGTTGGGGGAGGGATTCACTAGGCCACAGAAAAAAAAATTAACCTGGGAAACAGACATCAGAAATGTCAATGATATGAGTAATTTTCTAACCCTACAATATACCAATACTGATTCTTGCTCCAGTCACAACAGAGAAGACATGGTTAAAAAGGAATATATACTATGCCATAGCATAATCTATACTCAAATGGAAGTGCAAGATCACTTTAGAAATACAGCAGCAGGCATCTCATTGAATGCAAGCGTAACTGGACTCCTCAGATGTATATGTTAATGTAAAATAGACTAAGGTTGGAGTAAGAAGGATGCTGTTCCTCATTAGTAGCATACCCAAAGGTAAAACATAACTGGGAAACTACCAGCAAATAACTCTAATCAGCATCTCCCTATCCATCACAAATTATGGTGGCATAGTATTATTCAGCGAGTCACCAGGGAAACTTGAGATGTTTAAAAGGATGATGCTTATATCATGAAAGAATGCAAATGCCATATGCACTTCACTAGGCTAAGAGGATTATTGCTAGTGGATTGCAAGATCTGGCTACATTAATGTACCAGAAATGTGCTTATCAAAGACAAACGAGAGCCATTCCCATTCAACCACAGAACTGCTTGCTCTCTGTTCTTTCTTTGCTTATCAGGATCTGTCTCTCTATACCCTTCTGGATATCCAATGACTAGAGAAAGGTTAGGCATCTCCCTGGAGTATACAATAAATCAAATATGTAAACAATCATTGTTAAGTACATGGTACTGTCAGTGCTGCAGTATTAGTCCCCCCAAACTGGCTAGTTCCCCTAACAGTTACTGTTAGAAATTGAACTTGTCAGGACAGTTAATATCCCAGCACTGACAGGGCTGTATACTTACAGCGTATTGCTAATAATGCTAGCAGTGCTGTGGTATTAATACTTCTAAAACAGCTCATCTCCCTTTACTTCCAAAGTTTCCAATATTCACTTTTGGAATTGATATTAGAAGTCTTGAAAGTGAAAGTGAAATAGCAGCCATTAAACTATCTCCTGTCATTTTCAAGACTTTGAATAGGAACCCTTTGACTACTGGTTCCAGTAGCTTGATTAGGGCAGGGTGAGCGGGGCACCAGCCTAGGCCCTGATGTAGAAGGGTTGCCAGCAGTTTTCTGCACTCCAGCTCTCCAGTGCTCAGCATTCCTCCAACCCCACCCCACCTCTCTAGCACTTAATATCCCACACCCCACAACCTGATGCCTGACAGCGCTTCTGCCTTGGATACTGCAATGGCTAGTTATACCTCTGGCTGCTTCCTCTTTACTGTTTCTGGAGCTATTGAAGGGCATGTAATCAGTTACAAAAGTGACTGTAACTTAGCATGCAGTTGACCAGAATACAGTTAAGCTACAAAACAGGCTGTAGGGCTGAGAGATGCAATGCACTTTTTATTTGTAGTATATGTGCTTAACCAATAGGAAGATAACCAAAGTTTGTTATATCATGAGCAATAGACAAGAGATTGGAATTGGATTTCTGTCATGCAGTTAAGCAATGTGTGCCCCTATCCAGTATAAGCATAAGCAGAGTGCACTGTGCTGTGCTTTCATACATTTAGAAATAGGATTCCCACCAGCAGAGATGACAGTGGGTGTACGTAGCCTGAGCAGTTTAAACTGTGGCTGCCAAGGTAGTCCTTCCACTGACATGACTAAATCAGAGGCACCCGATTAATCTTGTGGGAGGAGGCCTGTACACACTCCTGAAAACGCTGAGATGCTTGCTCCTTAAACATGGCCTGAGCCTGCTTCCTTGGTGTGCTCATCACACAGAGCATTCAGGGATCTTGGACACAATTAACAAGCAGTTCTGAAAATCTGCTGGGCACCAGCTGGAATATTGAACAGGCCACCTGTGCCCACGCAAGCATTTGAAGATATTGGCTGTAATCCTGCTCTAGCTAAATTTCTACAACTGTAACATGAGGCTAAATATTTATCAAGCTTCAATATGTGTGATGAGGCCAAATTAACAATCATTTACCAATCATTCTGAGATCCCTGTGTGGAAGGAATCATGAGGTGCAAAGTATTGCATACATGCATGTGTCTTTGAATATGTTCAAACACACACATGCACACAAGTAATTCTATGAACACTGTGTTCCAGCTAGCATTTTGCACAAAATAAATGGAAGGTTGGACTCGTACTTGAAAAATGGCAGAAGTCAGTACAAAGTGTGTGTGGGGGAAGGGTGGGGGGAGTGACAGGAATTTAAAAATCCTAAAAGGATTTGTATCTTCACCCCCTGTAATCCAAAAGTAAAACAGGGGAAGACAGGGGATAGTGTAGAATTATGAAGAACACTCTTCTGCAAAAAAAATGCTGTAGCAACCTTAGGACCCATGCCCCAAGTGAAGCTTTGGATAGATCTGTTCCTTAGAGGGTGGTTAGTAATTTAAAGCGAGCCTTCTTTGGAAAAACAAGCAGAGGATGACCACAGATGCTTATTGAAGACTTAATTGTCCTTGCCAGCAAAGCTCATTATCCATACATAAACATATGTGCTGTTTCTCAGCATAGAAGTGCATTTTTCAAGAGAATATTTGAAACCTGAATTGCTTCAGTGTCAAATTAGTCAAGTCTGGCTTAGTTTTAATTAAGCCAGCTTGTTACAGTGTACATATTGTGTTATGCTGTACAATGAAACCAAGCTACTTTCATAAGCAAAACAGGATATTTTATGAGATTGCTATGTATAAAACAATCTCCACAGTAAAGATGCATCAGGTTAGTGAAAATCATTATGGTTTTGATCAGGGCCTTAGAAATGGACTTCTTATGAGAATAATTAAATAAACTCCGTGACCACTCCTGAAGTGCTGCCTTTTTAATAGGGCTTTGCAAAGCTTCGGTCCCTGATTTGATTCAGCGGCAATTCGGCCCAATTTGGTGGCCAAATCTCTGAATCCAAATTAAATCAGAGAATCCTTTAATCTCTCTGAATCAAATCAGAACCCTTCAAATCGATTCAGAGAGATTTGGCAATTCGGATATAGCCACAGCTTTAAATGTTTTTTCTACATACCTCTAGGTAGCAGGCAGCTTGTAAATACTGCGATGCTGGGGTGCATGGAGTGTCCCACGGAAGTATGGGAGGCTCTGCAGCATGCTTGGCAGCAGACCCAGAAGTGGACCAGAAGTGCTTCCGATCCATTTCCGGGTCTGCTGGAGCACACTGGGGGGTTCCCCCATGTTCCCCTGGTTAGGCAACTGGTGCCTCCTGGGTCTGGGGGGGAGGCACCCGGGTTCCCGCCGTGGCTGCTTGCCAAGCCGGGGTGCACAGGGGGGGCCCCCCAGCATGCTCCCTGGCAGACCTGGAAGTAGACCGGAAGTACTTCCAGTCTATTTCTGGGTTCGCTGCCAAGGATGCACCCCCCCATGCTCCTGTGGGACACTCCATCTGCCCCAGCATCACAGCATTCACGAGCCATGCCTGGTACCTCGAGGTATGTAGAAAAAACATTTAAAGCTCTGTGTCTATGGCTGAATTGCTGATTCTCTGAACCAGCATCAAAACTTCAGATTCAGATGCAGCTGAATTGAATTGGGCATAGTGACCTGAATCAACTAATTGGGGGATAGTGACACTGTCTCTCACTCCGTTCTCATTAAGAAACTGGGGGGTTCTGGTGTAGACACCCACACAGTCAAATGGGTCGCCAGCTGGCTGGTGGGCCGCACCCAGAGGGTGGTAGTGGATGGGTCTCTCAACCTGGAAAGACGTGGGCAGTGGGATTCCGCAGGGCTCGGTCTGCGGGCCCGCACTGTTCAACATCTTCATCAGTGATTTGGACGAGGGGGTAAAAAGCACCCTGTTCAAATTTGCTGATGACACTAAGATGTGGGGGGACGTTGGCACACTAGAAGGAAGCAACAGGCTACAATCAGACCTAGACAAGTTACAAGGGTGGGCAGATGAGAATAGGATGGGATTCAACACTGACAAGTGCAAGGTGATGCACGTCGGGAGGAACAACCGGCACCATACCTACCAGTTGGGGAACTCCCCTGTTGTCAGCACGGAGGCAGAAAAGGATCTTGAAGTCATAATTGACTCCAAGATGAACATGGGCCGGCAGCGTGGGGAGGCAGTTAGGAAGGCCAACCGCACCTTGTCATGCATCCACAGATGCATCTTGAGCAGGTCCAAAGAGGTGATCCTCCCCCTCTATGCAGCACTGGTCAGGCCGCAGCTGGAGTATTGTGTCCAGTTCTGGGTGCCGCACTTCAAGAGGGATGTGGACAGCATAGAGAGGGTCCAGAGGAGGGCCACTCGTATGATCAGGGGACAACAGGGCAGGCCCTATGAGGAGAGGCTACGGGACCTGAACCTGTTCAGCCTCCAAAAGAGAAGGCTGAGGGGGGATCTCGTGGCCTGTTATAAACTAGTCAGGGGGGATCAGCAGGCATTGGGGGAGTCCCTGTTCCCCCGAGCACCGCCAGGAGTGACCAGGAATAACGGTCACAAGCTGGCAGAGGGTAGGTTTAGGTTAGATATCAGGAGGTGCTACTTCACGGTCAGGGTGGCTAGGGTCTGGAACCAACTTCCAAGAGAAGTAGTGCAGGCTCCTACCCTGGGGGTTTTTAAGAGGAGGTTAGACGAACACCTTGCTGGGGTCGTTTGACCCCAGTATTCTTTCCTGCCATGGCAGGGGGTCGGACTAGATGATCTGCTCAGGTCCCTTCCAACCCTAGAAACTGTATTTATAATTGAATCACTGTCCCTGATTCGGGTCGATTCCAAATTGAATAGGGCCTGTTTCGCATACCCCTACTTTTTAATAGCTTCCTCTTGATTTTAGTTTTCAAGTTTTTCATACATAGAAATAAGGGGGTCTCTTTTGCCTATATATAATAGGACAAAAATCATTATTGGATTAATCTAGTAACATTTTACATTCTGAACCAGGTATAAAGAAGTGGTCAATCACACCCAAGGCAATTTCAGCAGGTATTTACCAAGGTGATTCTGGAAAATAGGGAGTAGTCAACTGTTCCCCTCATGACATAATCACCAAATATATGATTTTTCCTCAAGCTTGATTTAAACCACATAACATTTTTTCCCCTAATGGTAAAGAAGAGGCCCATTTACTTCAAAGACTGAATGTATATAAAGTTGGGAGTAGGCATAGAAAAAACAGCCTTTGAAGTCTTAATTGAAAAATAATAGGTTGGATATGGAATGAGAGGGGAGACTATCCTGACAAGTGGAACAGGTTGGGTGAAAGATGGGAAAGTTGTATTTTTTTTTAATGAAAGCAGTAGTATCAGTGTTAACTACATGCCTGGTTATGCCTTTTCTGAGATAACTGCCTGTTTAGATATTTTAAAATAATAAAAAGGGTAAAGCTGTTAAAAAAAAAAAAAATCAAACTATTAGGTACATACTTTAGCTGGTCAACTGCAAGGCAAGTAGAACTGCCATAGTAGGGAAAATTTTAGAAATATATTCCCTGAGCAAGATCTTGTTCCTAACCAGAGTTTCTGTTTAAATTGGGAGGTCAACATGTGGCATCCACTTGTTTCCCTCACTTTATGCAGGTTCTATATGTGCAAATTTGCTCTTATGCAATGACCCTTTTTATACCAAAAATTCGTTATATGTGAGGTAAATTCACTCTTAAGCGATCGGGTGGTGGAAACCGGCAGTCAGCTGCTTTGTGGAAGTGATGTGCACCAAAATATAGTCTCCTGTGTGTATCTGTGCTCTTTGCTCATTGTCTGCAACATGCATTTCTGTAGTTGCCATCCCAATTATAGTAACATTCACCACCACCCTATGCTTGTGTGTACTGTTGGCTGTTCGCAAGTACCAAAATTATCTTGTAAAAGTGATAGAAATGGGTCTCAGGGTCAGTACAGCTGAGGTCTTGAAACGTATCCCTATTTATTACATTGTAAAGTGGGTTCTCTTTATGCAAATTTGAGTCATGCCGTTCTCCAGGAATGCATGTACAACATAAAGCAATGGAAACCTGCATTAGCATAAGCACGAAGTAGCATGTCTAACAAGGAGGATGTATATGTTGCTATGTCTTCCATATGGGCAGATGTGAAAATAAGTAATAAAACTCTTTATAACTGATTCTACAACTGAACTCTCCCATAGAAACACTGGGTGACCATTAATTGTATTAGGATCTCACTTAGTCAATATGCATATCTGATGCTCAAGCAACAACTTAAAGAAGCATCATTATGTGAAGGTGGCAAACCTCAAACAACTGGTAATTTAGTAAATACTGTGTTCAGTGTATCACTTTCATGGAAAATAACAGGACTTCATATGGCATCTGCTGCAGTTCTTGAACAGCTACCAAGTCTAAATCTTTAACTATGGTTGGTACTGTTCTCCATGAAAGAGAGACTGGGTGAGATGATTCTCAGGACACAGTGAAACCTTCCACTTTCATAAGCAGGGATCAACAGAACCAAGCTGAGTCAGGGAGAAGTGCTATGAAAAGAATATAAAATACAAGTAGAACTACTTCCTTTTTTCCATCTCCACTCCAACACTGGTAAAGCCCCTCTGCACTTATTAATGAGGATAAAAGAAGGATGAGGCCACCAGTTCTCTATGGGATGGTCCCCTTGTGGAAAATCCTAATGCTAATTAATGATAACTGTGTTAGCATTATCTACAAGATTGTGACTTCCTTTTGTTGGAATGAATTGTAAGGTGTGGTTAACATGCAATATTTTGGCAATGCAACTGCCTGTGGGGTAGATGTGAAGAATAGATTGTAGTCTGCGTGAAAGAACAATGCAACTGCATACAACTGCATATTAGCTAATCCATGGCAACATCCTCAGCCATAGGCTTACAGGGGTCAAGACCCATACTGCTTCGAAGGGGAGAAGGTAGAAGACAGAATAAAACTTGAAAAGGTTGCCCCTGCCTTGTGTTTCAAAAGTATATCTTAAAAAGCACTGGATCTTAAATTACAGAGACATTGTTAGCCATGTTAATCTGAAGTAGATGGCAAGGTAGATTTGCACCTTATAAACTTATCAATATATGTGTGTGTGTGTATTTTATTTACTTATGCAAATCTACCTTGATATATGTGTGTGTGCGCGCGCGCATGTGCGCTTACACATGTATAGCACAAGTTTCTGTGGTCTAAAGTCACTTCATCAGATGCTGTGAAAGGACATGCTCCAAGCTTTGTATAAGGACAGAGAAATTCAAATACAAAAACAGAAGGGAAGGTTAGAGAGCACAGAGGAAGGGGAAGACCAAATGCTGGGGCACAGAAGGCATCTGGGTCTGTTGCAAGGCCCAGTGCCTTGCTGAATAAACTTGTTCTGGCTTACAGGCAACTCCCCAACCTCAGACAGAGTCTCTCAAGCAACAGCCTATAGAACTCTGTCTCATCAGGGCACCAGGCCTTGCAGCAGACCTGACTGTCTTCTGTGCCCCAGCATCAATATAGACCATGTCATCATTGTACCAAATGACATGAATTATAATCTCTGAAGTTCATTCACTTGCAATTCTATCCATGTCATATATGCCATCACCTGCTCATAGGGGCCAACTTGCTGTCTACATTAGATAGATGTAACAATCCCTTCATAACTCACCTGACATCAGTTGCAGAAAAACATACAGGCCTGTGGCAAAACACTTTAACTTCCCTGGACATACCATCATTGACCTAAGGGTGGCCATTCTCAGGCAACAAACTTTTAAACAATGATTTGAATGGGAAATTGAGGAATGAGAAATCATCCACAGACTGGATTGTGTTAGATATGATTTAACCAGGAACTATGGATTTTTAACTCACTACCTGCACCAGCTTTCATGACTTCTTTATTCCCATGGGTTTATGTTTGCCTCTTCCAGCACTCCCCCCTCCTCTGTTTATCCCTCCCTTCTGCTTTTATATTCAATTTTTTCCTCTCCTTACACACAAATATGAGCACATCCTTTCACAGCAACTGACAAAGTGAGCTTCAGCTTCAAAAGCTTGTGATATGTGTATGTGTGTATATATCTACATATATGTATATATGTGTGTGTGTGTATATATGTTTCTGTGTGTATGTATGTATTGTATGTATGTGTGTGTACTAGCTAATTGCCTGTCAAGAATGATGGATTTCAGGGAGTGTTTCATAGTTTCATAGTAGCTAGAGTCGGAAGGGACCTAGGTAGATCATCTAGTCCGACCCCCTGCCTTGGCAGAAAAGAGCACCGGGGTCAGATGACCCTGGCAAGGTGCTCATCTAACTTCCTTTTAAAAATCCCCAGGCTAGGAGCCTGCACCACTTCCCCTGGAAGCCGGTTCCAGGCCCTAGCCGCCCTGACTGTGAAGTAGCGCCTCCTAATATCTAATCTAAACCTACCCTCCGCCAGCTTGTGACCGTTATTCCTGGTCACTCCTGGCAGCACACGGGGGAACAGGGACTCCCCCAATACCTGCTGATCCCCCCTGACCAGTTTGTAGCAGGCCACAAGGTCCCCCCTTAACCTTCTCTTGTGGAGGCTAAACAGGTTCAGGTCCCGTAGCCTCTCCTCATAAGGCCTGCCCTGCTGACCCCTGATCATACGAGTGGCTCTCCTCTGGACTCTTTCCATATTGTCCACGTCCCTCTTGAAGTGTGGCGCCCAGAACTGGACGCAGTACTCCAGCTGCGGCCTGACCAGTGCCGCATAGAGGGGGAGGATCACCTCCCTGGACCTGCTCGAGATGCATCTGTGGATGCATGACAGGGTATGGTTGGCCTTCTTGACTGCCTCCCCACACTGCTGGCCCATGTTCATTGTGGAGTCAATGACGACTCTAAGATCCTTTTCCGTCTCCGTGCTGGCAAGAGGGGAGTTCCCCAACCTGTAAGTGTGGTGCCGGTTCTTCCTCCCCATGTGCAACACCTTGCACTTATCAGTGTTAAACCCCATCCTATTCTCATCCGCCCACCGCTGCAACCTGTCAAGGTCAGCTTGTAGCCTATTGCACCCTTCTAGTGCACCCACATCCCCCCACATCTTAGTGTCATCAGCAAACTTGAACAGGGTGCTTTCTACCCCCTCATCCAAGTCACTGATGAAGATGTTGAACAGTGCGGGCCCGAGGACCGAGCCCTGCGGAACCCCACTGCCCACGTCCTTCCAGGTCGAGAAGAACCCATCCACTACCGCCCTCTGGGTGCGGCCCTCCAACCAGTTAGCGACCCATTTGACCGTGTGGGCATCGACACCACAGTCTCCCAGCTTTTTGATGAGGACAGGGTGAGAGACAGTGTCGAAAGCCTTCCGGAAGTCCAGAAAGACTACATCCACAGCAACCCCTGCGTCTAATGATTTGGTGACCTGATCGTAAAAGGCCACCAGGTTGGTCTGACAAGACCTGCCACTGATGAACCCATGTTGATTGTCCCTGAGCATGCATTCCCCCGCAAGGCCCTCCTGGATGTGTGCCAGGATAATTTTTTCAAAGAGCTTACCCGGGATTGAGGTAAGACTAACTGGCCTGTAATTTCCAGGGTCCTCTTTTTTTCCCTTTTTGAAGATAGGGACCACATTGGCCCTCTTCCAGTCCTCCGGCACCTCACCAGAGCACCACGAGTGCTCACAGAGCCGCGCCAGGGGTCCCGCAATGACCTCGGCCAGTTCCTGTAGAACCCTAGGGTGAAGATCGTCCGGACCAGCGGACTTGAACACGTCCAGCCTCTCCAGAAGTACCCTAACTAACTCCTCGCTAACCCCTGGCCCAGGCGTGTCTCTCCCGGGGCCCGAGGGGGGCCCAGCAGGGAGGTGGCTGAACTGGTCCCTACTTAGGAAGACAGAGGCAAAGAAATCGTTAAATATGTTAGCTTTGTCATCTGGCATGACGACTAAGTTGCCCATCGTGTCCTGCAGGGGCCCCACATTACCCGGGACCCTCTTTTTACCCCCTATGTATTTGAAGAAGGACTTCTTATTGTCCTTAATCCGGGAAGCTAGTCCTATCTCCATCTCTGCCTTGGCCTTCCTGACTGCCCCCCTACATCCTCAGGCGACTGTAACATAGTCCTTCTTGGTGATGACCCTATCCCTCCATTGGGTGTATGCCTCCCTTTTAGCAAGGAGACATTCCCGGATGCTCCTAGTGAGCCATGGGGGTTTATGTGCCCTCCTGCTCCCTTTGACCCTTGTTGGGATTACCTCCCTTTGGGCATGGAGGATCGTCTCCTTAAGGAGCAACCACTCACCTTGGACATCTGGCTCCCTTCCCCTCTGGGTCCTCAGCGCTTCCCCAACGATCCTCCTTAGCTTGTTGAAGTCAGCCCTCCTAAAGTCTAGGGCTGTTGCCTTGCTGCAGCCCTTTGCCACCTTGCGCTGGATGTTGAATTCCAGCAAGCGATGATCACTGTCTCCCAGGTGGCCCATCACCCGCAGCCCCCTCACCAGGTCATCACCCGTGGACAGCACCAGGTCCAACAAGGCGTCTCCCCTCGTGGGGCTGTGCACCTCCTGGGTTAGACGGAGGTCCTGCACTCTGGCTAAGAACCGACGTGAGCGATCAGACTTAGCTGACTGCTCTTCCCAACAGATGTCTGGGAAGTTCAGGTCCCCCATGATGACCACATCCTTAGCCCTCACTGCCTCTGTGAGCTGACCTAAGAATTCCTGGTCGAGCTCTTCTCCCTGGTTGGGAGGTCTATAGTAGACTCCCACCGTTAAGTCTCTCTCCCCTGGACTGCCTTTTACTCTAATCCAGAGCACCTCAGAGTGCCCCCCCTCTACCCCCTTGCTAATTGACGAGCAAGTATATTCCTCCTTGATGTAGAGTGCTACTCCTCCACCTTTCCTTCCTATCCTGTCCCTCCTGTATAGCCTATAGCCCTTGACACTCACCACCCAGTCATGCAATGAGTCCCACCACGTTTCTGTGATCCCCACTATGTCAGGGCTGGTGACAGCTAGGAGGAGGGCGAGTTCCTCCTGCTTCTTCCCCATACTTCAAGCATTCGTGTAGAGGCATTTGAGGCCTCCAGCGGTTGTGCCCACTGACCCCCTAGTCTCAGCAGTGCCCCGTCTCCCATCACTTACCTGTTTCTCCCTTTTGACCATTGGTCTGGGCTCGCTGGCTGTTGCTGGGCCTGGTAGTTCATCGTCTCCTCTGCCCTCATCTTCCCCCTCCCCCGACGAGCCTAGTTTAAAGCCCGCCGAAGGAGGTTCACCAACCTGGAAGAGAACACACGCTTACCTTTAGGGGAAAGGTGGAGCCCATCCCATCCCAGCATGTCTCTCATACATGGTCCCCCTTGCCCCCTACTCACCTTTCAGGGTGGCCATGTAAAGACTCCCCCTGCCACTGCTGCCTTCTCCTCCAGCCTCCGACACAGGGGTTCCTTCCCCTCGCCCATCTCCACCTCACAGCAGGGCTTCCCCCCACCTCCCTTCACCTCCTCTTCCCTTCCTGCTCCCCTCCCTCCCTGCCGCCTCCCCCTCTTTGCCACTGTGACCCCCACTTCCCTCCCCGCTTTTCTACCTGCCACCTGGCCCCAACAGCAACCACCACCATGACCCCTCCTTCACCTCCCCCTGTCCCACACCTGCCCAGGCCTGCCTCCCTCCTTGCCTGCTGCCTCCCCCTCCCTGCCGGCTGTTCTGGGGGGATGGGGACAGGCAGTGGGGGGGGAGCACTGCCACCATGACCCCCCCCACCCCCAGGGAGACATGGGGAAGCCCTGCTGCTCAGGTGGTGGCCAGGGCAGATTCGATGCCACCACAAACTTCCCCAACAGTGGCTCAGACTTGGGCCCATCCAGCCTATCACCACCCACCCTCTTGGCAGCACATGCACAGTTGGCCAAAAGCATTACAGACAGACCAACACATAGACAAACTAATCCTTTTATATATATAGAATGTGTATATGCATGCGTGCATGTGTACATACACATTCTATATATATATATAAAAGGATTAGTCTGTCTATGTGTTGGTCTGTCTGTAATGCTTTTGGCCAACTGTGCATGTGCTGTGCACACATATATAAAATGTAGACCTTGGTATATATAAGATAGAAAATCAACCCTATTTAAATTATAGTCAGACAAATCTGTACATGGGCTTTCCCCTCAAAGTGAACAGGAGACATTGCAAGATTTTGTTCAGTTTGCTTAAATGTCAAGGTGAATAGGACAGGAGAAACAGACAACAGAAATCTCTATGCAGAAAAAAATCCATCTAGCTCATACTTGGCTGAGATTGACAGGAGCCACTTTCCTTTTGTGTTTTTCCAGCATCCTTGCCTTCAATTCTCATCTCAGAATGAATTTAAGAGTGTAGCCAGGGAAGACAGATGCATTAAATGTTGACAGTAGCATCCTTCATTCATTCACTATTTTCTCAGGGGGAAGTTATGGAATTACTACTGCAGGAAGAAGGCATCCTGCCACCTTTCCCACCTCCCCAGCTTTTCTTCTGTCTTTCTCAAAAAGTTTGAAGCCAAGGAAGGATTTTGATAGAAAGAAAGAGAGAGATTAGATGCATGTGCCTAAATAATCCAAACATCCAAATGCAATGTCACCAACTCACTGTGATTTTATTAGTATTCAAAATATCTGGCAGGTTCCTAAAGCCCCATTGGGTGGGGACAGGAAGGGAAGGGGAGTCTACTCCACAAGATTCTCAGCTTTCGTTTAAACCAAAAAAATAAAGGAGAAGTTAGTACCTAGCCTTCATGGCTGGAAGAGAAGATTGAAAAGTTAAAAACCCTATTTGTTTTGAAAAGTTAAGAACTCTAACGGGTTTTGTTTGTTTGCTTGCTTGCTTTTATAACCCCCTCTCATGAAATTTGAATTCTTGGAGTTGGCAATACGAGAGACAATAGAAAATGAACTTAGTGTTAAAGTGGGTTTTTTTTAAATCCATCCATCCAAACAACAAAGTTAAGAACCTCACTGTATAATCAGAACTTTAGGAATAAACACTTGAGCCTGCAAAGAGACTCTTAGGAAACTCTCTCCCTGTTTTTGTACCTTCCACAAAAATTTGCATGATTAAAAATTCGCCGCCCAATCTGCAATTCTTTCTTAGGCAAAACTCCTTTTATAAGACTCAATGAAAGTTTTGTATTGGTAGAATCTGCCCTTCAGTTAAAGTTGTCCATGCTTTTGCATTCCAGCACCATTATATTATGAAAAGCTAGATCTTAATTCATTATGAGTTTCATGCACAGGATTTGTCTCCCTTATGTACATTTTGTCTAATTTCTAACTTAAAATTGTATTATTGAAAAACCAAAGCATTAAAAACAAAATCACAGTCAGAAATCCCATACAGCATGATACTGAAAAAAACCCAAACAAATATTGAGTTCTTTTCCTGTTGCTCCTGTTATTTGAGTCTTCAAGATTCACATTTTCAAGCATTTTTTCCTGTAATCACAAGGGCTAGAAACTAACCTTCCTTTGCCTATACACAAATGGTAAATGAATTCCTAACTCCAGGAGTTGGGATGCTCGGCCAATAAATGCCAAATATCATAGAAGTTACACAAGACCCCTCTATTTTCACTGGCTTCAGGTAGCTAGATCACAGTGTTTAGAATCCTTACAATACAAGCTCTTCTCCTAGAAACAAATTTACTTTACTTAACTTAGGATGACTCTGGGCATCTTATAATCAATAGTTACCATGCTGCAGACTTCAGTGGAAATAGGTCCGAGTGCATGGGAGCTCAGACTGTATAAGTCTGAGCCAATCGCTGTTTCTGTCCTTGTGAGAAACGCTTCCTGTACCCTCTGGCTGTAGGATTGAAGTAATGCCCTTTAAGCTTGCTACTGGGATCACTGTACTGCACTGCAGTGTCCCTGCCCTGCACTAAGATCAAAACAGTCAGTCCCCTGCAGAGTTCCATTAAAGTCAATGGGAGCTATAGGGACAAGAACAAGTTGCAGGCTTGGGGCCTCTGGGAAGAAATCCATATGGAAAATACTTTGGTGAGAGGAAAGAACCAGGTACCCCTGCCCTTTAGAATATTCCAAGTTCTCCCTCAAGATTCCACATCCTGAGCACCGAGACACAAGAATTAATGCAGATGTAAGATTTCCAAGAAAACACATAAATAGAGCACATGTGAAAAACAATGTGGGATTTACCCATTATGTGTGCATCTGGATGCTTGTTTTATAATTAAGCTGAATAAATCAAATAAAAGCATTATTAGGTTGGTCAGGGGGAAATAAAGGAGGGGGGAAAAATGGGTTTAAGAAACACTGCTCTATGGAATCATTTGCTTTGCTCCCAGTATGAGCCGGCTGACAAGTTTTTGATTTCTCCTGGTATAATAGTATTTAGCTAAGGTACAAAAATACATAGACCTTTTCTAAACCAAAGTAATCATTCATATAGGAAAATATACAAGCCCTCAAAGCACCCAACACATGCTCTCTGTATAATATTTTACCATCTACTTAGATTGCAAGCTGTTGCAACAGAGAGAGCCAGGCTTACATCTTTTATGTTCCCTGAAGATCACTGTTAATGCTTAAGAAACAGCAAATTATAATATGCCATAAACAACCACCGCTTAGAGCCCATTAAGTACAAACTGTTTTTTTCCCCACAAACTTTCTGAATCAGCAAATAGGGTACAGAAATTGTGCAATCCAGTTCTTAAAGTGCTGGGCTCAAAAGATCTGGTTCTAGTCCCAATTTAGTCTCTAAACTACCATGTGACCTTACCCAAATCACTTCAACTACTTGTGCCTCTGTTATCTTTCCCACCCTGTTTCTTTCATCTTTTAGAACATAAGTATCATAAGCATCATAACAACAGGACTTGTCCCATACTTTGTGTTTGTACAGTGCCTAGCATAGTGTAACCCCTATCTCGGCTGGGGCCCCAAAGAGCAATTGTAATGGAAATGTACCAGACCAATAATAGTCCTTTTGCACGCCAGGGATGCTATTTGCAATATATTTGGATTTGTAAGTTGGGTTAGTCATTGCCTTGATCATTTTCACAAATAGGTAGTTTATCCAAACTGTTCAGCTTTGAATGAGAGTGCATTCACCTTCACCCATAGCCAGATGACATTTTAGTCCAATTACAGTCCAAATAGAAAGTCTCCTCCCGAAGTCATAAATCTTCTAAAACACCACACTTGGCCGATCACACATCTGGGGAGTTCATTCAGAGCATTTGTAATTTGAAGCCCCCACTGAGCACTGATCAAGGGAAGGTCTCTGTGATAAAGATAAGATTTATCAGAAGGTCAACAAATACATTTGGTTTGCTGGCTGAGCAGGCATAGCTTAGGACTTCCTGCCCATAGCTTCTGGCTATCACCCTAATAATGATTATAGTAGTGCCCAGGTAGACCCCAAATGAGAGCTATGATGCACTGTGTTAAAAACTCTACTGTAGATGTACTAGAAGACATTCACAGCCCTAAGGAGCTTCCTCTGAAAACAGACAAGGTGGATAAAACACAAAAGGAGAAACTGAGGCAACAGAGGTCACACAAAAGCTTAAGGCAAGAGCTGGAAATAGAAATCAGGGTCTCTTGATTTTTGAGGTTAGAGCTTTGTTCATTACACTGTATTGCCTCTCCTGTTTGTGTGGCAGTGTAGATCTGCGAATCAAGCGGCCAGTACCAGTGCAAACCATTATGTGAATGGTGTCAAACCTCTCTGGAGTGAAGGACTGACATTTGGCAAGAATGTCACATTGCTGTCTCAGTGGAAGGTTTTCCTGCAGAAGGGCCTACAGAAGACAAAGTACTTTCACACAGCCCAACTTGCTATCTCTGACTTGGACAACTTATTGTATTGATTTGAAAGTGATGGTAATGTTAGATTAGCAAACCCAGGTGCAAGATAACAGATTGTCACTTTGGTATCAAGCTCTCTTCTGTTCCTGTGTGCCAAGCTCAAAGGCACATATTTGAAAATGTTTGCTGGACAGGCCAGTTTTCTACAAATTACTTATTAAAGGGCATGAAATGCATTCTAAGACCCTTTCATATTATGAAGCTATTTCTGATGAAAAGTCTCTCCATCCAAAACACAAAGACACTGCTATCTGGGTTTGATTTTTCCCCTTGCTAAGCCATTGTGGAAATTTAAATTTAGTAAGATAAAAACCTCAAAGGGTATCAATTTCTGATGTGCTAAGGGCAAGAGATTATTCCTTTTTTCTGGCAAGAGTTCTGCACAGAAATGGCATCACTCCATGGCTTCAACTCAGACACCATGATTTAATTCAGGCACCCCCAGGGGAATGATTGCAAATTGTGTAACACAATATGTTCATAACATCTAAAGTACATGCTAAATGCTATGGGCCACAGCCACCCCTGCCTGAGTAAAATTGTTTGGAAGGTGAGAAATGGTTCAATACATACAGGGACTTTCTTGTCTTAAAACTCTGTTGCACACTTCCCTCTGTGAGGGACTGGTGAGGATAGGAAACTGGCAAGATTTGTGGCCTGTAAAACATGCACATGCAGAGAGCATGTTGGAAAAGCAGATCTCTTAACCACACAGACCGTGAGCCATCTGCCTGCAGCTAACAGCATAGCTGGTTTAGCTGATATACAGCTACTGGGGGTGCCTATGTGCTTCTTGATTGATGTTCTGAGGCCCTGTCATGGAATATTAACGGTGCCTATGACAATATTATTAATTTTTTTTTTGTTTCATTGTGGTCCACCATGTTGTTGGAGAGAGTCTGCAAATTGAGCATGGTGCTACAGGGACTGATTCTTCCCAAGTAGAAATTTGGCACAATTCACATATGTCCTACATTGCCATCTGATTGTAAGGTGTGCCTTGGATTGTGATTAGGCTGCTTTCACCTACTGAAGGGCTTTTCAAACTGAATTTGTAGCCAGTTATTATAAAAGTGTTTCCAGTGTTTTATGGACCTTAGAGTATAATGCAGTCTTGTAGAGAGAATACTGGTCTCTCAGTGTGTTCAGATGTATGCCATACATATAGAAGTATAAGCATGGATTTTCTAAGAGTTGATAAAATATGTTGGCCACTAAAGTCTTAAGCTACATTCTTCTTTCACTTAGGGTCACAGTCTATTCCACCTATCAGGTGTGAAATTTGATTTGGTGTTATTTTGTTTCACTTTCTTTGAGTCTCTGAAAACCAGTTACTATAAAAGATGACTGAGTTCTCTTCCTCCTTGCTGTTTTTGTTACTCAATCTGAAGGGTAAGATGATGGCGTGTGACAAGAGTAGATGCCTTAATGGCCGGTCAGAGACTTCAACATAGTAGAATTATACTTAGGAACCTAATCTAACCCTAAACATCTAATTGAAGCCAGCAGAAGTTTTACTAGTGCCCTCACATCATTGACACTATACAGCACAGCTACATGATATGCTACATAACCTTAGCAATGGGCTACGGTGACTCACCATGACACTGTCACTACTAAACAGTAGCAACAAGCTACTGCGCAGTAGGGTCAAAAATTACTTGTGCGGTGCTGGGACTGCACGGTAGCAGCAGGGACTACACAGTCATTTAATACCTGCAAAATGATTGTAAAGTACCAATGGTGCAGTCAGGGGGATGTGTAGATGTGCCCACAGAAAAACAATGCTGCTCTCAACATGAAACAGATAAAAGTAGAAAAACACCATCCAGAGTAAATGAGAAAACTCTTTCCTGTCTGTTTCAGGTAATATGAACTGTGAGTTACTTAGACATTCATATGTCTTCTGAGTCTCATGGATCATATTTTGCTTTACAAGGCTGACTTGTCTTTGAGGTCTGCTAGAAACAGTAAGAAAAAAATTGAAGTTTTTATTATATTCTTGTCAAAAATTAGAATGTTAATATTATGCCCTCTCCTTTCTCTCAAAAATTTACAAAAGAATCAGCATTATTTTCTCATATTTTTGACAACTTATAGGCGTATTTGAAATTTTTAAAATATGGTAAAATTGAAAAAATTAGAAATGTTGACATTACAATCAGTACCTATTATCATGAGATTAGAAAATTCTTTAGGTTTATTTCTAGATATTCATAGTTGTTAATATTCACAGTCAGTTTATATAATATATGAAAACAATACATTTGGAAGTGTATAAGCAGTTGTGATAGTGACCATAACTATATATGGACTACCCAATTGCCAGTCATGAACGATGGAGTGTTTACGTGCCCCTTGCCCACCCATTTGGGCCAGCCATGCAAACAGTCCTTCTGCTACCACCGCCGCCTCCTCCAGCATGGCTGCTCCCTCCCCACGCCCACCTCTGCCTCTTCCCACAGAGCAGCAGGGTTTCTCCCGCCTCCGTGCCTGAGGCAAAAAGCAGCTCCCCCCCCACCCACCTCCCCATCCTCTCATGGAGCAATGGGGCTTCCCCACCCAACTGAGGAGGAGGTGGCAGTGGCGGCTCCTTACCCCCACCCACCCACCCACCCCACCACCTCCGCCTCTGCCTCCTCCCCCAGAGCAGCAGGCCTTCCCCTACCTCCCTGCCTGAGGCAACAGTGGCAGCTCGCCCCTCCCCGCCCACCTCCAACTCCACCTCTGCCTCCGCACATGGAGCAGCAGGACTTCCTCCGGCCTGAGGAGGTGGCAGTGGTGGCTCCCTCCCCCCTGCCCACCTCCACGTCCTCCCCCAGAGCAGCGGGGCTTCCTCCACCTCCCTGCCTGAGGTGGCAACTCCTCCCCCCTACCTGCCGCCTCCTCCTGCTGTGGAGCAGCAGGGCTTTCCCCCACCTGGAGGCGGCAGCTGCAGTGCCTCTCTCCCACCTGCCTCTGCTTCTGCCTCCCCCCCTCAGAGCAGCAGGGCTCCCATCTCCCTGTCTGAGTCAGCGACGGCTCCCTCCCTGCCTGAGCAGGCAGAGCCTGTGCAGCCAATCACTTAATTTTAAGCATACAAATAGTCTGACTAGAATCAATGGAATGATATATCTGAGCATGTAGGTTCTCAAGTTTGTTGCCAATGGGACTTAATGAAAGAAGAAACTGAATCTCTTTCCAGTCTTTAAAGACATCTCTACAAGGATTTTTTGTTGTTGCAAAACAACCAATAGCATACTGGGTTGTATTAATAGGAGTGTAAAGAGATAATTATTCCTCTGTATTCAGCACTGGTGAGGCCTCACTTGGAGTACTGTGTCCAGCTTTGGTCCCACCCTTGAAGGAGATGTGGGCAGTTTGGATAGAATCTAGCACAGAGCAACAAAAATGATTAGAGGCCTGGGAAGCTAAATTTAGGAAAGGCTGAAAATGATAAGAGTTATTTATTCTGGAGAAGAGAAGACTGAGGGGGGATTTGATAACAGAATGGATGTGACTGTAGGAGACAGGACTAGGCAAAATCCCCTCAAGCTTCAGTGTGGGAAATGTAGGCTGGAGATTAGGAGGAACTTTCTGACTATGAGGGTGGTCAAACATTGGAGATTACCTAGAGAAATATGGAATATCTATCCCTGGAAATTTTCTAGAGTACATTAGACACTTGGTTGGGATGATCTGCTCAGGGATGATCCTGCACTGAGCAGGGGACAGACTAGATCACCTTGTGAGGTCCCTTCCAGCCCTACTTTCCTATTATCCTGTAATCATAAGGTAAGGATTTAACAGTCTCGGCAATTATTGGGAAAGTTTTATTACCATAATCTGGGTTGTAACTCCTACATTTCCATCATGGTAAATGTGGCTTTAGGCATAATTCACAATTTCTAAACTTAAATCCTACTCTTCATCTCAGAAAATAAAAGGGCTGCTGAATTAGAAAAATCTGTTATATTTTTAGAAAGAGGGAATCCCATCTATGCAGTGTTAGAGCATATTGAGGCCTGATAGCTCACAGAAGTTGATCAGCCCTTAAAACTGTTCCAGGACTGGATATAGCAAAATATAATATTTAACTCATACCCTCATTGCATTTCAGCTCCTACTTACTAAGGAAAGAAAAAGGAACATATTTCTGCTCTGATGATTTTTAAAGAGAAATGGCTATGAGAAAATGCTACACATTTGGAAATGTACAAATATTCTCTATCAGTAGAGTGTAGGTGAAAAAATAAATGGGTTTATTCCATTCTTAATATGCCCACATACTGTCACACAAATGTTGTGTATAGACAGGAACAAAAAACAAGCTGCAGATGGACAGTGGAGATCAGTCTCCAAGCAAAAATGTGTACATTCAAAATAAACAGAAAATTCAAGAGCTAATGGGCTCTGAATAATATCTCCAATGTATTCAATCAAATATATTTTAATTTTCTGTTTACATTACGCAACCTAAACTTTATAAAAAGATAAAGTTTCAAAATGAAATGCTACATCATTCAAAATGCTATCATGATTTCTAGCTCTACATTTTTATACTAATTTTAAATGTGACCAAATATCATAGTTCTCATGAAATAATTGCTTAGAAAAATTAGAAATTAGGACTTATTCTTTATATTGCAGTATTACTCACAAGCTCCAGTCACGGATCATGATTCAGTAGTGCTAGGCACTGTATAAACACAGAACAAAGGGTTGTCAGCTTTTCGCGGTGGGGACTATGTATAAGACAAAGCACAACTGCTAGATGAGGGACCACAAAGAAACAATAAATGGTAACAGAGACAATACTAGTCTGGATATATTTGTACATACAAGACTCTAAACAACACACTAAAACAGTTAAGAGCTTTACATTTTTCTTTGCAACATGGGGAACTTCTCACTATCAAAGGAAAGATTGTAGAGTAGGTGGATCAATGGTCTGACTGGCATGGTAAGTCATGTGGCTAAAGTATCTGAAGTTAAGCAGGCTAATAGGAATGGCATGATTTTTCAAATAGCTTGAGTACCAACTTGGCTTAGGTCAGGGACAGGTGGTGCAATTGCATCATCTCTTTGATTTCTGTTTCACCCAAACTTTAAAACCAACTATGTGAGAGGGGCAAAAGCATTTCTCTTCAGACATTGGTGAAAGAGTCTGAAACCAGTTGAATTCATGGCTCATTAACAGGGAAGTTTCTTTGGTAGATATATCTTTTATTAGACTAGCCACCTAATAGCGATCACATCCACACAAAGACCCTTGCCTGCCTATGTCCTTAGACTAACATGGCTACAACAAGCAACCCTGGCTCATTAACATGCCCCCGACTCCTGCTAATCTTTCTCCACTTCAGAGGTGTTAACAACCATGTCTCCTTTTTAATAGTCTGGATGTTCTCCTATTCAAACTATCCTTTCTTCTGCAGTTTTGCTGTCTATTAGCCATTCCTGGTAATGTCTCTTCTGTTTCATAGTCCTGCAGACTGTGGGAGAGGCTGTGACCCTCTAGCTAAAATCCTTCATTCAAGTGTGGTAATATCAACTCTGGTGTAGAAATGACTAACATTTAAGTATTGGGGGCACTATCAAGCCACTCAAGAAGGCTAGATTTTGTCTTATGAATCTGAATAAGAGACATACATTTAACTACAATGACTACAAGACTAATGGCACAATGTTTTGGAACTATTTTTGGCCTAGTTTTTTAAAACATAAACAAATTAGTGCACGTTCCAATAGAATCAGAGAATCAAAGAATCATAGAAAATTAGGGTTGGAAATAGGTCCAACCCTCTGCTCAAAACAGGACCACCCCCAGCTAGATCATCCCACTCAAGGCTTTGTCTAGCTGGGTCTTAAAAACCCTCCAAGGATGGAGATTCCGTCAGTTCTCTGGGTAACCTGTTCCAGTGCTTTGCTATCCTCCTAGTGATAACATTCTTCCTAATATCTAAACTAAACTTCCCTTGCTGCAATTTGAAACCATTGCTCTTTGTTTTGTTATCTGCCACCACTGAGAACAGTTTAGCTTCATCCTTTTTGGAACCACCCTTCAGGTACTTGAAAGCTGCTACTAAATCCCCTCTCAGTCTTTTCTTACGGACTAGGAACAGACATTACACATAAGCCGGTTCAAGTGATCAGAAACTGGTTTAAACCTGTAACAGAACAGATGTTAAGTGCACATAAACCAGTTTGAAAATGGCTGAAACCAGTCTGAGATCAATCAGGTTTAATGTTATATCAGACTTAACTGATTTGGGTCAAACCAGTTAATGCAAAGTCTGTCCCAGATCCCTTCCTGGTTTAAGTTAAATCAGAGTCCCCCAGCATCCTGGCATGTTCTCTGGGCTGGGTGCTCAAGCAGGGATTCCCCCCTCCCTTCTGCCTTACACAGACACCTCTCAGCATTAGCTAGCATACCGGATGCTGACTTTCAGGGCTGTGTGAAGCTTCAGTCGCTGATTTGATTCGGCAGAGATTCAGCCCTATTTGGTGGCCAAATCTCTTAATCTGATTCGAATCAGGAGACTCTTTAATCTCTCTGAATTGAATAGGAACCCTCCAAATCAAATCAGAGACATTCAGAGAGATTTAATGATTTGGACATAGAGACAGCTTTAAGTTTTTTCTACATACCTCAGGGTACCAGGTGACTCGTGAATGCTGAGATGCTGGGATGGATGAAGCACCCATGGGAGTGCAGGGACATGCTCCCCAACATGCTCAACAGCAGACTTGAAAAAGGACCAGAAGCACTTCCGGTCCACTTCCAGGTCCACTGGGAAGCACACAGGGCTCCCTGACCCCACCCCACGGTTCAGCAACTGGTGCCTTCTGGGCCTGGGGGTGCACCCATGGTCCCCCCCTTCAGCCCTTCAATTGCTGAGCCAGGAGGATATGGAGGGACCCCCATGCACTCTTCTGGTTCCTCCACCAAGCACATGAGGGGGTCCTCTGCATTCCTGTGGGACTCTCCATCTGCCTCACCATTGCACTATTCAACAAGGTATGTAGGAAAAAAACATTTAAAGCTGTGTCTATGGATTCAGCTGAATCGAATCAGGACAGCAATCCGAATAAATGAACTGAATCACTGTCCCCAAGTTTGGGCTGAATCTGAATCCAAATCAAATACAGTCCATTTTACACACTCCTACTGGCTGCGATCCATACGCTAGGAGACAGGATAAAGGCAGACAGAACAGTGTCAGCTTAGGGCTAACAGGTAATGTCCCTTTGTTCCTTCCTTGGAAAAAGTTGTTTAAGAAGAGCTTGAACTAATGAGATAAAACTTTTATTTTCTTAATAGGCTGATAAACACTGAGTTAGGGAAGATAAACACTGTGTTATCAACTTCCTGTTGGACTGCTGAGGAGGGGGTGGTGGGGAAACCCTCCCTAATCAGAGCATTTTGCTAGGGCCTGGCCATGGCCCCCTCAGCTCAGCACTGTAGAAGGGAAGAGAGACCTTCTTTAGTGCCCCCCAGGTTTTAGCCTGAGCCACTACAGGCATATGCCTACATTTCTGGAATGAAAAGGGAACGTTTATCCACCTCCAAATCGGTTCAAGCTTTGTAGGGCAGACTAACCTGCAAAGTTTCAATCAATTTAGGCTCAGGCTTTCTGAATGTCTGTCCCTAGCCCTCAAGACTCAATAAACCCAGTGCCCTCATCCTCTCATAAATTATATGCCCCAGCCCTGTTATCATTTTCATTGCCCTCTGCTTCTCTCCTGGACTCTCTCCAATTTGTCTACATCCTTTCTGTAGTGGGGGGAACAGCAGACATAGTATTCCAGATGTGCCTCACCAGTGCTGAATAGAGGGGAATAATCACTTCCCTCAGTCTGCTGGCAATGTTCCTACTAATGCAGCCCATTGTGTTGTTAGCCTTCTTCACAACAAGAGAACACTGTTGGCTCATTGTCCACTGTAACCCCCAGGTTATTTTCTGCAGAGCTGCTGCTTAACCAGCCAGTCCCCAGCCTCTACCAGTTCAAATAGTTATATTTCATTTTTGCTTGCATCTTAAACTGAATAATATAGTGCTAGCCCCTAGCATATTACTAAAGTGTTTAGTTTCTCTTTACCTAGAGAAAAATCATTGTAGTGTCATATGCAATGTGCCATAACCCCTGCACCTCCTTCTATAAAATCCTAGAGCTGGCACGTTTTATGCATTTCATTTTAAAGCGTTGGGCACAAAGGTGGGAATGGGATTCTCACAAATCTTGAGCCAGCTGTGCACTAGGCTAGTTCCTCAAAGGAACATTTCCAAGAGCAACCCAAGGACTGAAGATGGTTTAAGTTAAGTTAAAGTAAGTCAGCATGGAAGTGCGGGTATTATTCTGGCTTTGCCTCTCCTGTACTGGAACAAGCCTCCATGTGCTGGTCACAGAAGCTTTTTGCTGATGGCTCAGAAAAAGCAACCACATCACAACACAAGTTCTAAGCAATAATATGCAAATTGTACAGATCTATGCATTCTTTTTATAATGGGACCATGGTGTGGTCCCTAATAAGTTTATTGATCTCAAAGTAATTAATCGTGGAGCTAGTATGTTTGTGAATGTGTCTAGAGCAATTAACTGAAGTGAAACATACTTATTACCACCTTACTGCAAACTGCAGTTAAGATAAAAATGAAAATGAGTATCAAATTGGATAATTTATTTCTTAGGAAGACTCAGGGACATCTCCACAGCTATGTTAGCATTTTTAATTGTGAGCATTAGCCTCTTATATAGCCAAATAAGTATATTTTGCCCACAAGGAAGAAAGAAAAACAAAAAAAACAAACCTATTTATGTACAAAAAAGTCTTTCAAGAACAAAGATGTAGGGACCTATTTTTGTTTAATGTTTTGTTTGATTTTTTTTTTCAGGCTGGTGCAGATACAGAAACCATTCCTAACAATACCTTTCTTCAGTAGTGAAATAAGAGTTTTCTGTACATTAATATGTATCCTTATATTTTATATTCACAGTCTCCATGACACCAAACTTACACCAGTTGGTATATACACAACCCCCTATTGTATGTTTAATATACATCCCATTTTTTGCCAGGACAGTTCCATTTTAAACACCTGTGCCAGGCATCTTGTCTGTTGGTTGAAATGAATACTTTTGTTCCATTTTCAGAAACCTCTATTGTACCCCCTGCCAGAGTGATTCAACGTACCATGACTGAATGCAGTAGAAGCATTTTCCAGCCAGGGGATGCAAGAGTGGAGGTCCCCCATATCCACTGTCCTCCTGCTCTCTGGCTTGCTCAGCTGAGATCAGACCTCAGAAACCGCTCATAGTGCCAGAGACTTGGGAAATATGGTCATCATAACCTCACCCCAGTGGCACTGAGCAGCTTGATTAGAGCCTAAGCCAGGATAAGATTCTCAAAGTACTAGATGCCTATACATGTGCTCAGGGATGCAGGGGAGGCATTTTAATTAGAGTGGTTCCCAGAGAGCTACCCTAAATAAAACACTACAGTGTCACACGTATCAAATCATTGAGCATTTAAAAATGGCCTGGGGATGCTTTAACTAAAGCTCATTCAAGAAGCTTTAGTTAAAGCACCCCAGCAGCCATTTTTAAACCTGCAGGGGCTTATACATGTGATGCTGCAGAGCTGCTAGAGCATTTTAATTAGAACATGGGGCAAACTTGGTTAATTGAATCTGCTCCAATACATTCTAATTAGAATGCATCAGTGCACATGTATAGGTACCCAGTGTTCCCCTGCCTACCTTACCAGTAGGGCCCAATCTGATTGGCACTTCAGAGAGTGCCTATCAGATTAATCTTCATGCAAAAAAGAACTAGGGGAAAACATTTCTGGGTTATATGTGGGTACCCTCAGTGCCTCAAGGATTAGGGCACTTGGCTCTGCTAGTCAATCTCATGTCAGGTCAGCTGTTTACTCGATGCAAAACCAGTATCCACAGCCTACTGGTCAGGAATTAGAATAGCAACTACTGCAGATAGCAAGCATGGGAGAGATGATCATTTGGCCACTCCTTACTATGAAGTAAATTTATTGTAAAGTAAAATTCAGTAGGCCTGTGCAAAGCAGCTAGTATTCACTAATGATTCAAATTTAGCTGATTGGGGGACAGCAATTCAATTCAGTAATTCAAATCACTGTCCCGAATTGATTTGGCCGAATCTGATTCGGAGATTCAGCTGCTGCTGAAAAAGCCAAATCTCTGAATCACAGAGGCCCCATCCCCTGCTAGCTGTCAATAGCTACCTTGCCCAGGCCAGCTCCCGGTTCTTTGAAAAAAAAAAAAAAGTACCCACTCACCAACTCCTGCATGGCAGGGGTGATCCCCACTGCCCCACACCATGTGAGGAGGGGCTCTGCTACAAGCCCCCTGCCTGCCTGCCCCAGCTCCCAGCCCTTAAAAAAACAAAAACAAAAACAAAAAAAAAACCAACAACAAAAAACCCTGGACTCACTGATTGTTGCCAGGTTGGGGCATGATCCCCACTGCCTTGCACTGCATGGGGGGCTCTTCCACAAGCCCCCAGAAGCCTCAAGGCCACTGCAGCAGCTGGTGAGTACAGGGTTTTTGTTTGTCTGTTTTTCAAGGGCCAGGAGCTAGAGCAGGTGGGGCTGGGAGAGCAGGTAGGGGTCAGGGGCCTCATGGCAAAGTCCCCCACACAACGTGGGGCAGCGAAGATCGCCTCCATGCCTGGCAGCACCTGGTGAGTAGGGGCTCTTTCTTATACAATCAGGAGCTGGGGCTGAGAGACTGGCTGGGGGTTGGGGAATCTCAGGGGGCCTGAGGGAGCAGGCAGGGGATGGGGCCTGGCAGGGATCCCCCCCATGGTCCCTTTCCCCTTCCTTCAGCCTCACTTCTCCCACTCCCACTCCCTACTTACCAGCTCTGGGTCCAGCTCCGGGTCCAGCTCCCTGCTGCAACCAGCAGGGACTGCCCAAATCACAAAAGCTCTCCAAATCTTTTCTGAATTGATTTGGATCTTTTAATTGGTCCCTTGATTAGATTCGGATTCCGAGAGTCGGCCACTGAATTGGCCCAAATCTCTTCCAAATTGAATCAGCACCTGAAGCTTCACACAGCCCTAAAACTCAGGTCAAATTATTCACTGAGGGTCTGAATGCCACACATATTTTGGAGTAGTTTGTAATCACTAATAGGCATCCAATTTCAGTTTGTTTAAACATATCCTAGCCTTATCCTGTTATCCAGGTGTAACCTCTATTTTGAGGAATTAAAAAAAACCATACTAATATATAGATAGAGAAGTAATTGTAGCTCAGAGGGGGAAGAATTCAAAGATCTTTCTTCTTTTCTTACCTCTACCATTAAATTAAACTATAACATGAAATTGTTGTGGCACTTTGGAAAAGCCATTTAGCTTCTCTGTGTGTTTTTCCCCAGCTGTATAACAAGGAATTTCACTTCCATGCCTCTCAGAAGTGTGGTGGTTTTGAGATTCTCAGAAGGTGCTGATGTAATATAAAACATTAATCATTGCGCATAGCACAAATGCAACTGAAAACCAGCATGATCTAATGGCTCAAACACAGGACAGGGACCGAGGAACTGAATTTTAAGACCTGCTTAAGTTATTACTATTTGCCCATGGACTACTACTGCGTTAAACTCTTTGTATCTTCCTTTTCTCATTTGTAAAGCAGGTGTACTCTTTGTGTATGCCACAAAATTTTTGGTTAATATGTGAAAGTATTTGCATGCAAAATGGTTAAGAACTATGTATTACAAGCAAATATTATATATACTTCCTCCATACTTACACCTGTACAGAAAGTATTTAGCCTTCATTTTGCTGATGAAATGCCAACCAATATTGTTATGATAAACATGAAGTGTGCTATGTTTTAATTGCAGCTTGGCTTCTGATGAGATGTGCCTTTCTTAAAGAGAAATGTGGCTTTGCATGTATTCTGTGTCACATTATTATTCGGTAAGCCCTAAACCGCAAGAGCTCCTACGGGAAGATTCATTATAGCATTAAGCACAAGATATGCAAGCGATGGTTCACTAGCAGTCATAGACAATATGCTTCTGTGTTTCATTTTGTGTTGGGGGAGGTTGCTTTGGTAGCTGTGTATATTAGAAAACAGTTTAAGATACTGTTGCAGGGGGGGAAAGAAATAAAGAAGCAACTGACCTCAGAATGTTGCTCTGCTTCAGAGGAGCGGAGGTTTCTAACGGCTCCCCTCCAACCTCAAACATCTCCCCAGCATGCAAAGAGCAGCCACAGTGCACATTTATCAGTCTTATCTCTTCTAGATATGGAGGATCTGCAGACTTCTCTCCCACCAGCAGAACTCCCTTGACTCAGAACTATACCCCTGTGATGTAGCTGTGGCATGCACAACACAGATGCAACTCATCTTCCCAGAAGCACTCTCTTTGGTGGCTTCCTTTTCTCCCTGTTAGGGTAGCTCTCTTGTAGAAGTGAATATTTTCCCTAGTGGACTTTACTGCGAGGCTCACGTTATAAACTTGCTGTTTTCTGTTTTCTCTATACCCTGCATTCTCCACTGGATAAGGCACAGGCTAAGAGTCAGCAGACCTATTTTCTGGTTTCACCTTTACTATTGAACTTAGTCAAGTTGCTTCCTATCTATTTCCTCTTCCTCCCATGTTTCATATTTAACCTATACGTTTTTGGAACATGGGTTTTCTCTTGACAAATATGGCCTTGTGGTCCTCCAAGAGATTCTGGAATTTGTAACACCTCTTCCAAAGAACAAGTGTTCTTCATCCAAATACAGCAAATGAGATGTGAAGGGTTACTGGGGAATTTTGTGCAAAAAATCTTTCCTCTCTAATATTTCATAGCATCTTTCAGGGATTGAAGTAAAAAGTATAGTTTCATAGTTTGTAGGGTTGAAAGGGACCTGAACAGATCATCAAGTGTGACCCCCTGCCATGGCAGGAAAAAGTACTGGGGTCGAACGACCCCAGCAAGGTGTTTGTTTAGCCTTGTCTTAAAGACCCCCAGGGTAAGAGCTAGCACCACTTCTCTTGGAAGTTGGTTCCAGATCCTAGCCACCCTGGCAGTGAAGTAGTGCCTCCTGATGTCTAATCTGAATCTACCCTCTGCTAGGTTGTGACGGTTATTTCTAATCACCCCAGCAGTGCTCGGGGGAACAGGGACTCCCCCAGTGCCTACTGGTCCCCTCTGACTAGCTTGTAACAGGCCACTAGATCCCCCCTCAGCCTTCTCTTGTGGAGGCTGAACAGGTTCAGGTCCTGTAGCCTTTCCTCATAGGGTCTGCCCTGCTGCCCCCTGATCATGTGAGTGGCCCTCCTCTGGACCCTCTCCATTTTGTCCACATCCCTCTTGAAGTGCAGCACCCAGAACTGGACACAGTACTCCAGCTGCGACCTGACCAGTGTCGCATAGATGGGGAGGATCACCTCCTTGGACCTGCTTGAGATGCATCTGTGGATGCATGACAAGGTGCAGTTAGCCTTTCTGACTGTATCCCCACACTGCCGGCCCATGTTCATCTTGGCATCAATGATGACTCCAAGATCCTTTTCTGCCTCTGTGCTGACAAGAAGGGAGTTCCCCAGCCTGTATGTATGCTGCTGGTTCTTCCTCCCCAGGTGCAGTACCTTGCACTTGTCAGTGTTGAAACCCATCCTGTTCTCATCCACCCACCCCTGTAACCTGTCTAGGTCCAGTTACGTGTTACCTGTAGAAGGAAAGTGGAGGGATAGCTTCCCTACTAATATTCTTCCACTCTCTCCCTAACTTTACCAGCCTAATTTGCTCCATTCAGTCCTATGTCATGCAAATACTGATTTTAATGTTTTTTTCATCCCAGTCTGGAGCAGTAAACATTATTCTGCGTAATAATTAACCCATGTCTATGGCTTTGACAGTTTTACTATGTCCCTACAACATGTCACTTTAACTGTGACTTTCCGTGACTTCTTTGTAAAAAATATCTGATAAAACCTCAGCTAAATTACATTGTAGACAACAATGGGTTGCTTTTTTCCTTTTCTTTTCTTTTTTTTTTCTCAATGATCTTAGTCCCTGAAGCCTTCAGGCAAAGTACTTTCTCTATTTCCCTACACTTTAATATAGGGTTTTTCTTTTTATCCTGTAGAATGTTGTATGTTGTTCATCTCCATTTATGCCAGGCTTCAAATGCACACAGAGATCAGGCTGGATGGGGCTCACTGGATGGGGATCAGAACCTAAATCTATTAGAAAACCAAATAGTCTGGAAATACCACATTTACTTGATTTGAAGATGAGGTTTATTCTTCCCATTTAGCATGGGGGGGAGAAGACCATTGCCTTACAACAGAGCAGGAGGCAGCAGAGTGGGGAGGGACAGGCAGCTGCTGCATCTCTGGCCCCAACCTGGGGTTCTGGCTGGAACTGGAGAAAAAGCTGCAGCTGTCATCTGCCTTCCCGCTGCATCTGCATGCCCTACCATTCCTTCCCTGCGTCCCACAATCTCCCCACCTCCATGCCACTTCTCCATCTCTGCCTCATTTCTCCTTCCTTTTGGTCTGCACCAGCAGGATCTCTCCCTGTGGCAGCCTAGGACATGGAGCATGGCTGCAGCCCAGCCCTGTAGCAGAGCAGTGGAGAGCCAGCACTGCTGCTATGGGGCCAGGCTGGAATAGCAGTCCCTGTTCTGTGCCTGTGCTGCTAGGGCAGGGCAGACTGGAGCCATGCTCCATTCCCCAGGATGCAGCAGGGATGGAGCCTGCCAGGACAGAGCAAAGGTAATGAGGAGAGGAGGGGTATAGAAGGGCAGACAGGGAGCAAAGACTTTGAGGGGGAAGCAGGGGCAGGGACTTAAGACTGCAGGTGACAGAAGCAGTATGGACATGAGAGAAGGGGAGAACTGGGGAAAAGGGAATTAGGGAAGCAGATGCCATGGGAGGTAAGTAGGAAGGGGTAAGCTACCTGCTTCTCTCTCTGTGTACCACACTGCCTGCCCCTACCACCTCTCCCCCACCATTCCCCACTGCCTGTCCCATTACTGTCCCACTTATCACCCCTCCACGTGCCACCAGTAGTGGGGGTGGGGAGGGCTGCAAATTCAATATGATCCTACAATAATTAGATTCCATACATGGAAAATTATAAATTTATAAATTTTCCTTGTGTTGAATTACTGGGGGGGGGTTGTATTACATTTAGGGTAATCTTGTATTCAGGCAAATACAGTACTTTAAGTTGAACACATTTGTAAAACCCCCAGATATCTGTTACTAATAACAAAGAAACAAATGAATGTATAAGCCAGCATTTTATAAGTAATGGGTCTCAGTTTACAGGTGACCAATCAGACATCATGATGTAGCCTGATTTTTAAGAAGGTGCTAAGGACTGTCTTTGGAGGAAAACAAATCAAGTCCTTTAAGACATATTCTCAATAAAATGAAAAAAAAGGAAGTTATACTTTTAAAAAATGTAATTTAATATATTTATCATCTGTCTGGTTCTGAGAAATAACATAAATGAAATTAAGTCCTCACACACAGTAGTCATTTGCCCCTGAAAATAATGTTGTTTTTTGTAAGGGAATTTAATTGTTTCAGGACTGACAAATCACCTTTGTTTTAAGAAAAAGAAAGACACAAACTGGGTATCCCATTTATATCTTGCATTTTATTGATGTTAATGTTTGTACTTCTGAAATTTCTCTCTTGGAAGCAATTCATGCATTATGCTATTTGCATATGATTCTTAGAAGACATATTAGTATTGCTAAATGACTCATGCTCTAGATGCCAAAAACATGTTGCTTGCAGCTGAAGGCTGCAGCAGTTTTTATGAATTGTCATGCTCAGTGTGGGTCAGCAATAGTTAACTAGCCCCAGAAAACAATTAGTCCTATAAGACTTGATCCAAAGACTTTGGTAGTTAATAGAAAGATTCTATTGATTTTGATATGCTTTGGACCAGGCCCTGGTAGTCCCCACATGAAAGGCAAATATTCAAATTATTTAAAAGGAAACACAGAAGCATTCATTCAGTTACATTTGCTTTTATCCCTTAATGACAGTGCTAGCTTTAGCCTTGGGCAGTACATTAAGCTTGTAAATAACTCACATCTATCATAGGGCCATAGAATATGAAAGTCTTGACTGTTTCTCTTTAACAACTAAGTACTTGTAAATTAAGTGGGAGATACCTTCCAGAATTCATTGATAAATTCCCCTTTAAACAACTGCAAGTTCTAGATCAAGCAATATCTAATATGTTAAGTGTCTTCTTTCTACACCAACATGACAATTGAAAAATACAAATGCAGTTACTATACTGCAGTATTACTACAGGACTGAACTTCATACACCTGTACAGTCACTTACCCACTTGTAAGAGACCTTGGATAAATAAAACAGTTTAGCAAAGCTCATGATCTGTGCTTTCATATTGACCTTGGATTGTTCCCCATTGACCCTGATCATAGCTGGCACATTTCTTCAACAAAATGAAGCAGGAACTGAGGCCATCCTTCAGGATCCCCCAGGCCAAAATCTTTTAGGTTTAGGTCTGAGGCTCATGTCAAACTAAGGGGGTGGTGTCCAGAAGCATAGGGTTTACCATAACAGTTAAATGAACTAGTATTTTATCTATCTTCCAAAACCTTAAAATCCAATTACTTGATTACTAAGATAGCTTGCTATGAGCATATATTGTAACACACAGAGTGCTGATACCCATTAAAAGAGGCATGTAAGTATTCCAAGGTGACAAATAAAAACATTAACAAGGGGGGTGGGGGTGAGAGGCACGAGGATTGTCTCTTTTCTGCCTATTTTATGCTGCTGTACTCCAAGGCTAAGTACAAACATTGAAAAGGCCCAAGGCAGAAGAGCTCTAAGTATCATACTTTACTCAGTGTTCAGTTTAAATCAGGACCAACCCAAACAGACTTTCACTGTTTGATGTGGAGGAGGGCTCAGAGCCTGTGTCTTGGCTGCTGAAAAAGGCTGAACCCAGCTGACCCTGATTGGCTAGTCCTGCCCCTCTCCCTAGCTCCGCCCCCTACCAGGTGGCTGTTGTCAATGCTGGCAGCTGGAGGATTGTTGGGGGTGGGGTGGAAAGGAATGGAAGCCTTCCTGAAAGCTACAGCTTGGAAATGTCCTGCTTTCAGCTGCACTGGGAACTGGGGCAGGTAAAACTGGGGAATGGAGTTCTGCTGCCATGCTTACTTGGCCCAGCCCCACAAGGACCAGAGCTGGCAAACAGGGGGTGGGGCATGTGGTTGGGGGCTCCATTCCCCACAGCTTGCTAGCTCAAGTCTTGACTGGACTGGCTAAACTGGGCCCATGTGGTAAGGGAGCTCCATTTCCCAACACCCTAGCCCTAGTTCCCAGCATAGCAAAAAGGCTGGGCTGGGCAGCCTCTGGCTGTAGCTGTCAGGAGATTCAGACAGGGGCATGGAGTCCCACTGCAGCACAAACCCAACCTAGCTTCCCTTCCCCCGACTTGAACCAGCAAGCTGATAGGAGCCCATATGGCAGGGAGGCTGCATTCTCACCATCCTGCCCACCTGAGCCTCCTGCCCAGCCCAGGTTTTCACTATGCTAGGAACTTGTACGAAGTTTGGGGGAATGGAGCCCCCTTGCCATGTGGGCCCGGCCCAGCCTTTCTTTGCCCTCTCCCCCCACCCAAGATGTAAGCCAGGAAGCTGGGGATTTGGTACAGACATTCAATTAAGTGCTCTAACATAAAGCGCTTTAGTCTGATGCCACATCCATCCAGGGTTAACTTAGGGCAGGATCTGCTGTTTTTAAAGTGCTGTATGTGCTGTGAACGTCTCTTGGTTTATAGCTGTAGAGCGCTTTCTGTGCATTTAATGCATGAAAAGTGTAACTTGCTTATAATTTATTTAGCTTAGTTTACCACTGCCACTTTTTTGGCCTCCAGAGTAATCAGCTGGCCCTAATCACAACTGAATTTCTACTAGTATGTAAATAAACAGCAGGTAAAACTCTGAGCAGTGAAGAGGGGGGAAATGTACAATGCAAAAGAACCAAATTAACTCTTCAGTAATGTGTGTGGTTTTTAGAGTAGCTTCATATTTTCTCATTGGGACAAATCTAAAGAAGGATTTAGGTACCTCCAAGTTAGCAGCTTTATTTTCTAGTCATCTGACCTCCAGAAAAGAATCCAAAACCTAGCCAGCTGCCTAAGACTCCCTATATAGTATATGGGGAGAGTTAAGCACCTCAGCAGGGTAAGCAAAAAACCCCGCATATGTGGAATAGGGAAGATGCTTAGAACTAATTAAGCAATAGGTAATGTTAAGCTGGGGGTTATGTCTGAACTCCCATCCTTTCTGGAGTTCAGGAATCCACCACTGGCACAGAGCTCAGTATTTTATTTTTAAAGAGAAGAGCAGAGCTAACACTTCTAAAAACAATACTGCTAGAGAAGGAAGTTGTAGGGTTCACCTACATTTTATAACAGTCTAGTGGTTAGAATACTCGCTCAGGAAGTGGGCACCCAGGGTTTAAATTCCCTCTTCCTTATCTCCTACCTTTTAGGAACATGTGGTAAGCACCATGCTATAGGCTAAGCTGGAGATCAGGGGAAATAACCCAGGCACTTCTTGCTGTTGAAGTTGAGACACTGCTCAGACAAGAATGCAAGATTCATATGAACAAAAGGGAAGCAAGCAAGACAGCCTGGCTGTAATTTACTGGTAAGTGCATTCAGCTAGGAAGGGGTATTTCTGGGTTTCAGGATTTCATGCTCTCAGGATTGTTTACGCATTTTGCATTAAGTAGTCACTAGAAATAAATTAAATTAATCCTAAGAACGGAACTGAGGATATCCCTGTCCCATATAAGTGCTATAACCATTTGGCTATATAGAGTCTTTCCATTCATTCTCCCTTGCTCTTTCCCTCTCTGCACAGCATACAATGCAAACCTCATAGCACCAATGACACAGCTTTAACAGGGGGGCCCTGGGATTCTTTATAAGCAGCTTGCAACGCCAAAAAGTTGCAACACGGACAAAACTTCAGAGTTGAGAGAGAGGTTTAATTCAAACTCTGTTCTTCATCTAACTGTGCCTAAATAAACAGTCATAATTTTAAGAACTTATTTGTGAAAGAGCTGTGGCAGTTGGGCACCTTAACTTTTCAACACTAGATTTCTTGGGAAAACAAACTTAAATATTCATTAAAATATTAATTTCCTGATATTTAGGGCATATTATTTTCTTTTCTGTTGCTCACTTCTCCTTTCATTTTCTCTCTTTCATTGTCCTTCAATCCCCATGGTTAATCCACTCTTGCCTCCTCTTAAAACACAAATGCCCAAAAAGCAATGCATTCACCTAGGACTTATACCTCGTTCCTTAAATTCTGCACTAGGCACCAAGCTACTGAGGTTATTGTCCCTCAGTGAAGGTGTTATAGCAAGTCTAAACATGAAGTCATTGTTTGAGACCTGTTTGGGTTTTTTTTCTGTCTAACCACAAATGCAACTGGAAAGAAACTAATAGGATACAGTTGCCTTGTACTCTAACAGGTGTGAAATATCATGTGTGGGAGATCAACATCCTTTTTAAGATAACAGCTTTGTGGTTGTTTCAAAAATACTAGACACTAACTTAATTTTTACCCTTTGTGCTCTTGCAAAAGGTCTTAGCAAATATAAACTATAGCTTCCTCCTCCCCCACATCCTACAACTCAGAGGCACAGCCCATACTGCAGTTCATGTAAACCATATTGCTCCAAGGATATTTTAAAATGTATTTTTCAACTTCTTGTGTGTGTGGGGGGGGGGGGGGGTTCTTACGAGCAACAATCAAATCCTTTTTTCTTCCTCAGACCTGAAGAAGTTGCCTTATACCCCCAAACTCATTTTAAATCTCTCCCAACCATACAGTTGGTCCAATAAAAGATATCACCCAAAAATCCTTGCCTCTTGCACAAATTCTAATTACCTACTTATTCAGAATGCCCAGGACTAATCTACCATATTTACTTGAATATAAAAAAGATTTTTTTTCCCTCCAGTTAGCATGGGAAGAAAAGCTCCTTGTCTTATACTCACATATGAAGCAGATAGGGAAGCGGGCAGCTATTGTGGCTTTGACTCCAGCCCTGAGCCCAGGTCAGGGCCAGAGTCAGACCCACAGCAGCCTTCTTCCCCCACTCCCACTCTGCAGCTCCTGTGCCCCCACGCATCCCCTTCCCTCCTCCTTATTGTCAGTCACAGATTGGTTCCAGTTTGTACTAGGGTCTCTCCTGGGCAAGAGCACATGGAAACCCCCATCCCTGTCTGGACAATCATCAGTGCTGACACTCCTGCGTGGCCAGGCAACAGCTGAGCTTTCATGCAGTGTGCTCTGGCATGGAGAAGCCCAAGCAGCATCTGACAGTAAGGTGGGGGGAAGGGGCAGAGACTGGGGGTTTAGGGGCAGGGGGTTGTGGGGGAAAGGCAGACTGGGGAGTTGTGAAGAGGCAGAGACTGATGGGAGTGTGGGGAGGGGCAGAGTCTGTTGCGAGATGGGGAGTGGTGGGTGCAGGTGGCAGGGTGGGCAGAAAGGATGCAGGGGAAAGAAGTGGGGGGGGGGGGGGCAGAAGGCAAGAAGGGCACCTGACCTTCCCCCTTTCCCTACTGTAGCAATGGGGGAAAGGGGTTAAGACAACCCTCCAATTCTTAGATTCTATACCTGGAAAAATGATACATTTTATAAATTTTCCATATATATAATCTAATTGATGAGGGCACATCATTTTATATTCAGGGTCATTTTTATTCAAGTAAATATGGTATCTAATCTTTTTCCATTAAAATATTTTTGACAAAAAATGGCTTTCAGTAAAATGAAAGTTGTCATGAGAAAAAAACAACTTTTGGAACTTTAATGAAAACCCCCTTCTTTTTCATTAGTGCATATTCATCTTTCACAGAACTGACCAAAAAGTAAAAGACATTTTACAGCAAAAAAGGAATAAAATCATATTTTCATCAGTCTATTTTGTAGGCAATAAAGATATTTTCCAGACCAGTTTTACCTCTGACCTTAAGTAGTCACACTCTAATGATTCTTTTAGTCCTTATTTGGAATCACATCATAGTATTAGATCTGTTGGGATTTCAAAATCCAGGGCTGGTTGACTCCAGGGTTGGATTTGAGCCCATCTATAGATGTTACATAATTAGGATTGTGCATGTACAGAAACAAATTATGTAAACACCTGATGCTTCAGGGATCAGGAATCTTGTAAGCTTCATGTTTATATTCTCTTTGTACAAAATGGAGCGGCTAGGGAGCTCCTGCTATGCCAATCTTTGCATTTTTTGTTGGGAGTCTCACATTATTTGCTGTTTTTATGTAATGTTTGTAAATCTCAGGTTTTATGTATGTAAATCTCAGGTTTAATTTAACAAATAAGTGTCTATATGTTGTGGTTGCAGAAAAAAGTTGGAACATGAGTATATCTTGGGTTTTCAAAAATCAGTAAACCAGTAAAAAGAGTCACAACCTATTTGGTAAAAAATCTTATAGTGTTTAAACCACCCTTACTTTTCGGAGGTCTAGCTCCTGTTTGGCAATTCAAAACAGAATAAAACTTCTTCCATGACCTGCACAGAGCCCAGTTTGAGCACGACAGTGGAGTCTCATCCTACACTGGGGTTAGGTTCTAAAGTCAGCGCGTAAGGAGAAAATTGCATATAGACAAAATTACCCTTGGGCTTGCCCAGTGGTACAGTCCGCTCCCTCCCCCATCCAGTGATACAGTCCCTCCTTCCCACCCAGGGCAGCCCGCACCAAATTCCTGCCCGGCCAGTATGCACAGCTTCCCAGCAGGTCTGCTCGCAATGTAGCTGCATGGCCCTGTGCACAGCGCTGTGGTGGGCAGCTGCAGGCTGAATCCAAACAATCGGTACTCTGGGGCATACACGTATGATGAATTCGCACAAGTTAAATGCATGTATGATGCGACTCCATTGTACTAGTAAACTTCCTGTTGTATTATATTTACATAAAGAACAACAAAAAAATTTAGTCTAAACTGCTTCCTACTTCTATTATGAAAACAACAGGAAAAACAAAAGCAAAATTTACTCTGTTTAACTAGCAAGTATTTGCACCATTTCTTTTCATAACCACCCCTGCTTGTGTTGCCATGGCTTGACACTTGGAGCTAACCCATGAGAAGCATAAGTCCCTTCTTCTTGTGCTAAAACAGGACTGTCCAACTTGTGGCCTACAGGGGGTTAAATTGTAGCCTCTGGCCTCCTGCTCAGCCATTGCTCCCCTTATGGTTATGGCTCCAAAAGTAGCTAGGGGCCTCCAGGCTCACCTTCTCTCCTCCACTTCCTGTCCCCACCCCAGGTACTGGGACAGTGTGGTGCACAGAGGGGAAGTTGAGTCTTGAACTCTGTAGGCATGCAGTGCAGCAGCAGGGGTAGTACTGATCACCAGTTTCAATATATATAGGCATATATGAATGAGAAGAACAACAAGAAGCTTTAATTATGGATCAGTAAGCAATCTCTGCAGACCCTTTGTCTCACACACTGACTAACCTGACTCAGGGGCTAAATCTTAACTTCTGCAGCCATCTAAGTAAGGCAGTGTCTCTAAATTGTAACTTTTGTCACTACAGGGGGCCCCTCAGAGATGCAGGACCCACTATTCCTAAATTATCCCAGCATACTATCCCATACTTTGCCCATATATTACACCAGCAAAATGTTCCTATGGGGGATGTACCTTACACTACCAAAGTTACCCTTTTCCCAGTACAGCTTATTTTAAGTCCTCTGAGTGATATAGGCTATCCTGGTAAGAGTAAAATTTTACTGGAATACAAATACAATCTTTCTTATATGGAACACTTGCTAAAAAGTGGTAATGCTACCTTTACAGGAATTCAATATTAAAAGCAGAAGCTGGATTGAAGTGAATAAACAATTGGTATGAATAAACATCATTATCTTATGATATTTAGAATGCATTTTTTCATAAGCCCATAGGGTCAATACAATGGTTGTTACTAGGCTTTGCAAATAGCTTCCCTAATGCAGGTCCTACCAACCACTGTGTCTTCCTATCACTTGCCTGTTGGCTCCTATCATCTATTTTTATTTCCCCTTAGGTATCTCTCATTCTGATTCTTTATTTTTCATTCTGTTTTGTTCTGTCTCACTCTTGGAGATTCCAGTGGGGACCTTTTTTTCTTGAGGAGGACAGAACTGGGGAGTGTTGGAGGGCAAATATAGAGGAGGTTTAGAGGGGCTGGAGCTAAAACCCATTTATATTCACCACTGTACTATTCTGACTCCATTTTTTAATTCCTCTTCTGATATTCTTTGGCTTTTGCACCTCTTGTCTCCTGTATGGTAGGAAGGCAGGTATAGCACGTCCCAATGTTAGCCTGTCACTAATTCCAATAATAGGTGATTAAACACCACTGCCCTACAGCCAAGCTGTATTTACCTAGATCCTTCTAAATAACTCTGAATAACACTGGACTCTTTGAAATAAATTGTGGGTAGGGTGTGTGTTTTATACCTGCTGCTGGTACAGCTTTCTACAATGTTATAATTTTTAAAGAAATCCAAGCAGAAAATTAAATTTCACTAAAACATCTCTTCTTTCACATCTGTGGATGGAAAAATGAAAGCCAGTTTTACTTGCAGAATTTAAAGGAATTAAAACATCTCTCTGCAGATCTTTTAAACCTTATCATCCCTGCATCTTCTTAGAACTTCAGGATGAGCAGAATTTAATTTTAGAGACCTGATTCCAAGTCTTTGAAACAGCACTACCTTCTCTTTGATAAAATGATTTAATATGAGGGAAGATTTGTCTTTTTTAAATGAAAATATTACATGGATTCTACAGCCCTACAGTACAGAATACAGTATAAATTTATGCTTGATGTGGTACTGTGGCACATTATAGCAGTGAAGTCCTATCATGATAACACTAAAAACATTGCTGCCTCCATATAATTAATGCAGTGACAATGAAATTCTATCTTTAGTAAAGTTTTCCTAACATCCTTTGTATAGGTAACTTCCAAGGACCATGATATGTCTTCTTGTGACATTAATTCTAGTTATAGTGGCTTTTTTTCAAAGAGGTACTGCAACAAATATAATGGGCAAACTTTGTAGACATAAGATTTTATTCTTTCTCTGACACCACAGATAATGAAGTTTTATCAACTCCCTTTATTATACTCATCTAAAAATGTATCCTATAATAGGATCATAAACATTTAATGAAACTCAATGCTGTATTGAATTTTAAAAAAGGTTTTTTAGGATGGACAAGGAGATCACAGAAGAGAAAATCGAAGTAGCTCATGTATTACAATTCCATAATCTTAGTATATTCTGATTTATGACAATGTATTAAGAGTTATTGCATGGGGTACCTCTGCTTATTACTCATATTCACAAAAAGCATAAACTTGCTTTGTGCATTCATCTGAAAAAATAAAGGAAATGCAAGGAGTTAAAAGAAGAAAGTCAGTGGGGTCTGTTCTCCTTTCTGCACATGTATGTCAATTCCATTAGTGTCAACAAGTGTTATGTACCCCTCGAGAATGAAAATAGAGGCCCTGACTCATTGCTTTCCCCAGTGGGCCCATTACAGAGGTGTTTGAAGGCTAAATGTTTCCACAGTCAGATTAAATTGTAATACCCTGGCATGTAAAAAGCTAACCCCAAGTTTTCTGACATAGGCTGAAGCCAGAATCCATAATATTGCTGTACATGCTAACTTAAAATGTATACAGCAAGGCCCTGATTCTGAGTACGGTATAAGCATATACTTAGATTTATAGGCTACAAGTGGGTCTACTGAAAATGAGGCTCACTGTGCATAAAGTTTAGCATGGGTGAAAGTGTTTGGAGTCAAATAAGTTTTATTAATGAAGAAAAAACGTTACATATACAAAAGCTCACGAAAATTAGAGTTCTAAAAAATGAAAATAGGTTTAGTGCAATAAATATTTCTCATCTCTGCCCTTCCCACTGCTTGAGCTGCCAGCCAGGGAAGATGAGGTGTTTTGCATACCTATGCAACAGCTTTGATTTAGGCAGTATGTTCAGTCTTTACCACTCAATCCTAATAGTTTCTGGCATGAGTGAAAGGTGGGTTCCTCCTCCAGTGGACTCAAACTTTGTTTTAGAAAAGGACTTCAGAACACAAATTCGTCCCCTTTGTTTCAGTTAGAATTAAAGGACTGCCATAAAGACGTTTGCTTGTCTGAAGCTTGGACTCAGCCCTTAGCTTCTCTGAAGAGATTTTGAACAAATGTCCACTCATAAGGACTTAGGGCTTTAAGGCCAAGCTGAGCCTCTGCACTTTGGTTCCATGTAAAATCTCTGTGGGTTCTGGCATCCAAAGAAATTGCATGCTCTGGAAAGAGTTGTTGGGCCACCAAAGTAAATGCAGCTGCATTCACTTATGTAGGAGACTGTATTAAAAATGCAAAGAGCTAGAGCAGTTCTTAACCTTTCTAGACTCAAGGCTCCATAACTTCTGTGAATTGAACGCCCCCCGCCCCTTTTCAAAGCTAGATAATTGATTACACGGCTTACCTCCTTGCAGAGGGGCCTAGCAATAGGGGGTGGGGACCCGGCTAGGCAGAAAGAAATATGAGACTTTTTTTTTTTTAGTCTGATTATTTCCTTACACCTTGTAGCACTCTTCAAATATCTTGCAGCACTCCAGTAGCCTCACCACCCTGGTTAGGAATAAATGATTAGAGGATGGAATAGTTCATATAGAAGAACTGCTGAGGTCTCTGAAAAGCCAGGAAAGAAAAGACCACCTTCACTCAACTGATATGGTGGAACTGGGTTCCATTGAAGTGAAGTATTGAGCCTGTTCTTATTTTGGATAATCTGAATTCCTGCACTGAACAGCACTACTTAGAATTTTGTCAGCAGTATAATATGATCATTCATTACCTTCTTTAAGCACTGTTTCCCTGTTTAGCAAAGTACTTAAAGTTCCATTGACTTCAGCAGCACTTAAGCGTGTGTTTAAAGTTAAGAACATACCCATTTGCTTTGCTGTTTTGGGGCCCTAACCTTTATGTTTCTGGGAAGTGCTATACTTTATACACTTTCCTTACAATGGTGTATTTTGCAATCTTTACTGGATTGTTTCATGCCATATTAAAAAAGGTCAGATGGAGTGTTAACTAATGTGATATCGTAAGACACGACATTCACCAATGCATTTAAAAGAACAGATGTATATTCTTCCCCAGTGTCAGTTACATAAGCATGTGCAGTAACTATAGGAAAAACTGATAAAAAAAATCTAAATCATCCATCTCTTACCACAGAAAGAGAAAAGTGAAGGTGTAGTGGAAAGTCTTTGTTTTTGTTTTTTAAATTACCCATATCCCCCCTACACTAAAATCTTACAATGGGGAAAGTTTGTAGGCTGGAGAAAACAGCAATCAACCCACACAAGCCATAATTTTTCTTTATACATAGGCAGGAGGAAAAGGTTATTATTGTGACTATACTTTTCTATCTCTGTGGAGGATAAATTCATTAACATGTCAAGTGCTCAAACAGTAAGTGATAGCAAATATATGAGAGGCAGGGTACCCTGCCTTCTACTTTACTTCAGGCTAACATACCTAACCTAACTGCACTTCACTTCTCTACCAGGGAACATCATAGACAGACTAATCCTTACTTAAGAAAAGTCATTGTAAAGATGCATGCTCCAGCATCCATTACTGATTTAATCTAGGGTGAAATCTTGATCCCCCTGAAATCTTTGGAGAAACTCCAATAGCCTTCATATGGGCCACAAATTCACTCATGAAAACGATTTCTTCTGGGTGATATTGACCCTCTTCTGACCTCTCAATTTCCCTTTTGTTTTAAATAAGTACTTTGAAAAGTTCACAGACTTTGGAATTCCTTAAGACAAACCTAGCAAAATCTAAACTGTGACTGTGATGTGTGTCTCTTTTTGTTTTAATGTTGGGATTGTGTTAAATTCCATGTTTTGACTAGCTTTTGTATGCATACCTTCACCTATGTTAGGATATATCCTTTGTCTGGGGAAAAAATAGGGTGTCTGATCTGCATTTGCCTGTGAATAAAAGGAGATCAATTGATTTTTAAAATGCAGTACTAGCAGTTTTGTGTCTAATTGCTATTTTACCTTTCAAAAATTCTCCCTGGTAGCCTAGTGGAGTCATACATCCCTGTTAGTTTGATACGTAATGGACCAAGGGAAAGCAGAGATGGAAACTCCTATATAACATGAAAATTGTTTCAAAATGAGGTTCATGGACAATAAGCAATCTACATAAAATATTGTTTGTGCTCACAGTTTCTCCCTGCTTTAAAAGTGAAAACACCATTAATGAAAATTCAGAATGCTATGGGCCATACTTCTATAGTGCAGCTCTGTCCAACCAAGTGCGGAATTCTGTTGTGTGAGGCACTATATGGCTACATGCTGAGGGATAGTCACTACCTCAAAGACTTGCCTCAGAGAATGTAGAGTTTAAATGCAACACTGAACGTTAGACCTTGATTTTCTGCAGGATTTGTTCCTGAAAATGCATTATAAGTAAGTATTTGTTTATTCAGTGTACCATGTATGCTGTCTTCAGAGATGCATAGGCTTTAAGGTCAGAAAGAACCATAACTTTATTTGGTCTGACTTCCTTTATAAGATAAGCCACACAATTTAATTTAGTTACTTGTATCTTATGCCAACAAGGAGTTAATGTGCTTCACTGTGGTCCAGAGGCATGAATTTGAGCCTCATGACAATGACTATTCCAAGTTGACACAGCTGTAAACGGGTACCTTGCCATTCATGGTGGTAAGTCAAAGGCAGTCAGATACAATGTTACTCCCTTGTGTGTTGTTGGTGGCAGAAACAGGTGGTGTGCCTTAGCAACACTGCTCACCAGGCTGCTCAGCTCAGATGGACCTTTGACATTTTTGACTAATGTATGAAACCAACTTACATACAATAGCAGCAAGATATTTCAAAGTTTTAGGGAAAATAATTAAAAACAAGATGACATCTAGAAAAAGGATTTTTTTTTATTAACATCTTTCTGACTGACCATTGACTTGCATTCTATGGGCCAAGTCTTCACCTACTGCCAAATGACATAGCTAATTTTTCCCTTTCTCCTTTCCAGATTAATGGTAATTGCAAATGTATAGAATGCCTCACTAAACTCTAGCCTTCATGTTCTTTTTTTCTATACTTAATGCACTGTGGACCAAAAGGAACAATGTGATACCAGGAGCAAGGTAATGGAATTTCTTTTTGATCTAAATATATCATGCTTTATGTGTATTATATGTGTTTTTTCTTCTGCTTTTATGAAAACTGGGAATGATGTGGGCATGAAGCATTGTTGTGGAAAAGGATGATTTAAAAATAATGTGTGATCTGGAGGTGAGAGAATAAATTATCAATGCCGACTTTCAAAATATACGTCTGCAAGTGTTACAATCAGACACATTTTAGAAAGTAAACCATAGTAGTTTTAAGATAAATGACTCCCCAGAGGAAAGCAATAAATAGTAGAACCACATTTATTACATCTGGGCTGTGTATTTCCATTATTTATGAATAGGCAAGAGAGTGCATTGTGGTAGCTAGAGCTCCAAAAGACATTTTTCAAGTAGCCTTTTTTTTTAAACAAATTCTGAAAATTTGATCTGAAAGAGAAGAAATAGGCTGTGAATTTTAAAGATCTTTGAAAAGTAATACAATAACTTTTGCTACTAAACTAGTATTGTTCTCCTTCAGACACCTTTTTAAAACTCTGCCACAGATGCCTACAAAAACACAGTGGAGCTACTAGTGTGCTGAGACCACTGCCTGTCATGCTGATCAGTACTGCTTTGCAATATTGCCTTTCCCATCTGTTTGTAGTATGTCCAAGATGTGAAGCTCCTAAACATTATTATTATGCAATGGCATCAACATGAAACAAGGAAATTGATTTCTGTGGGGTTGCCTCTCCTGCTCTGACTCAAGTACATGGTGATTGGATGGAACTGTAATTCTGTTGCCACCATTACAACTGACCTGTCATACAACAGGAAACAAAGGTAGTGTCAGGAACCAAACTGTAATTCTAATGCCATATTTGCTCCCAGGGAAAGTGCAGCCTTGAACTTGGCTTCCTCTTGAGGCTTGAAAAAAAGCGTAGCAGAAACGATCATGTTGGAAGAAAGTTGCTATTTAGTTCACCAGCAGTCATGATTAGTGTGCTGTTTTTGCATTTGTGTTAAATGCAGGGCCCAGCAAAACATTTAAGTACTGGTTAAGCTGGGTTAGGTCCTTAAACTAATAATTAAAGGAAAATATTTGTAAATTACATATAGAAAAGATGAATGAAAAAAGTAGGAGATCATTTGCTCAGTATTCTAATAGATATCAAAGTTGAAACACACAGTCACATTTCACCACAGTTAAAAAATAAATAAATAAAAAAGGATTGATGATGGAGGCTTTTGCTGTGACTCCATAATTAATCTTGCCTTGAAAATGGAGTTTAAATTAAAATATAGGTAAATTCTAATCACTAATAGAATAAAATAGATATTTCTCTGCCACCAGCATCACAATTTAGATCACTTTTGGATGGTGTCTAGACTGAATACTCATGTAAATTTTAAGAAATCTACAAGACATTTACTGTGGAACTGCCTAATTGCATTTAAACTGTCTACATGTACGGTCCTATTAGGTTACAGTAAACTAATGCAGTCCTCTGCAGGTTAGTACTTGTAAATACGAATACTATCCTGTGGCCAAGTTTTTTAGAGTGCAGCATTGCACATGTAGATGCTGATGGGGCTGGTTGGGGCATGAGAGTGCTTCAGTCCAAGGGCTGCCTGCCAGCTAGCCCTGCACTGGAGCACACTCATGCACCAGCCAGCTACTCTAACAAGATGGGTCAGCAAAGCCCCAGCATGTTGAGGTGGGTCAGAGAAGGCCCAGGCTGGTGGGCTATCCTCTCGGGCCCTCTGCCAGTGGGGGCTGCTCCAACCTGGCTCAATGTGCTGCAGTCACAGGCACATATTCAAATGTGGCGCCCAGGAGCCATAAACTCCAGTGTGATAAGCACCCAAGTTTATTGCTTAAGATTAATTGTATGAGTAGACGCACCCTATGTTGAACATGTAAAAAGTTTGAAGCATGTGGAAGTGATTAAGTCTTGACATTTTTCAATTTTATCTGGTCTCATATATTTGATACTGAAATAATTAAAAAAAAACTCGCACTTTGGACACACATAAACATAATATAACTGCAGTAATGAGTCTGGGACTAGTTTTTTGACAGAAAAATATGTCACTGTATTGTTTCAATCCACACATGATTCCCCTAGAATATTTTGTTAAGTATTATGTTTGTGAAATTTGTGAATTTAAAAAAAGAATACTCCAGAATCTTAGCTTTATATGTGCCCAATATAAAATGGTATTGGATATTTGCATGTGCCATATAAGTGACCTGAAATTATTGATCACAAAGAAGGATAGATAACAGTTTTTATGACTTTAGGTATATAACGTAATATTAATTGAAAAAAAATGAAAGAATTGCTTAGCAAAATACCAATTAGATCTCACTTTTTGTGTGCCTGTGCAGAGGTCTTATAAAGGTAGCAGTCTAGTGAATGTGATACCCAGTTTTAAAATGTCAGATATTAATAAGGTGGGTTTATACTTCAACACAATCTGCTTTTTACGTATCTGGAAACTGAGTTATACAAATGAGGCTCTGTGTTGTAACTTGTCTTCAGATGGCATTGTACTTTCAGAACAATGGTCTGAGTTCTGGAGATGTCTGTCATGAGCTCAAATTTAAAGCATGTTGCACAAACAGCATCCAAAAATTATAGATATGTTTGTCTGTGCACCTCAATCCCAGGCTTGTACTCACACACACAGTGCTGGAATATCTGACCATTTACCTGCAGATGCAAATACAAGTTTTACATGCATAAACACTCAATTTTGTGAGTTTATTTTCAGAAATCACTTTGAGAAATAAAATTTGGAAAGTTAAAAAAAGGAGTTGTTCATCTTTATGGGAATAAAATCAAGAATCACATGACAGAGAGACAAATGCACCCAAAACATTAAAAAAACTCTCATTGAGAAAGTCAACAGTAAAAGCAGAGCATTTCTGTGGACATGCATAGAGCTGGGGAGTTTACCTGTATTGTAATCATAACTCCATCATTGCTTGAGATACATGCTGAAAATCCCAAGCCACTGTGTAGAATGTGTTTTATTTTTTAACATAAAAACAATTTATGGCAGAAAAAATCCGAAGTAACAGATTTTTATATGCCTGAAATCATGGCTCAGCTTTAAGCACTGAAAATCAATAAATGATGTGTAGCCATCAGCAGTGCATACAGTGTGGCCTAATATTATTTTAATAATATTGCTGTGAAGGGGAAACACAGTGACCATTACCTTTGTGAAATGACATAGGGTGAGTATTAATATATCTCAAAATTCACCAGATGCTAAGCTGGCATTTTCTCTTCACATGATTACTCATTTTATTTTCAATGTGAATTATAAATCTAGCAACCTTAGAAAATCAAGTTTGTTGCAATAAGAAGTGTTAGTAGTTCTGGGCAGATTCTCAGGTGGTAGAAGTTGTTACAGCTCCACTGAAGTGAGTGACTCCCAATATCTCTGTCCCCTGATGTATTACCAAACCTACATCTCACCTTTCTCTATTCTCCAATTCTGTGCACTCTGCAGATTCGGCTTCCTCTGTGATGGATGCAAATAACATCCTTATATCCCCAGTCACAGTGAGCATGGCAGCTCATATTACCACCTCAGGCACATGAGTATCCTCCAGCTCAGGCTGTGCCAAGAAGTGCCCAACGAATGATATGTGACTTCTTCATACTTAAATAAAATATGTCTCACTTTTGTTCAAGTCAGTGGAGCTCTGCTAATTTATATCAGTTGAGAATTTGGGGTGAAATCCTCATCTTCTTGTGTTGACTTTTTTTACTGGATAAAAGAACCCAAGTGTTCTAAGGCATAGGAGTCCCACATCTGGCCTTGGGAAGATTCTTCTGGTGTACAATGCAGAGAATAGTAAGGCTTTTCACAGAAGACTGTAGCATAAGGGGTGAACCAGGAGTTATGTTTGGGGGCAGGAACAGCGTGAGTGGACAGAATTGTCAGCAAATGGTGCTGCATTTCCTGATGTGTCTAAATTGCAGAAAGGGCTGCTTTAGCTTCCAGAATAGCTCGGTGTAGGTTTGGAGGACACAAACAGGATTGTTGTGTTACACCTACCATAATCGCTCTACCAGGGGCTACAAGTCCTGTGCTGCACCCTTTAGAATTGCAGCAACGCATGTGACTTTTGTATTTTGGCTCAAATTTTATTTTTGATAAGAGTGTGTTTATATACAACTTATAATGATGTTCAGCTATTATAAGCATATTATAGACATGAAAGTAGATGTTAGAGATAGTTATGAGCACGCCAATAGAAAGTGTTTTAAAAAATTACAAATCATTGTTATAAGCAATCTTTTGACCTGGTGGATTCTATATGATTAATTAGCTGTTTATTAAAACATGACTGATTAGCACATATAGAATATTTTCAAAGGTTCTTTCAACATAAACATTTCAATCTAGAAATTTAAATCTAAAATAACGATCAATAACCTAACATTTTTAATTTAAATGAGGAAAAAATAAATCCCACCTCTCATCACCAAAACATCAGAGCTGAACATAAGGCTGACATAAAAGAAAAGCACCAATTACATGAACTTAATTTTCCTCATTATATTGAGACATTAGCCAGTGCCGTAGTCAGGGACTAAACAGGACAGAATATAAGTGTTCACAGTTGAAATGTTTGCTGCCCTGACTAACAGTTACTGTATTTTGTCTGGCAACTGTGATGAGAAACAGGACAACATTTTAAGGGTACCATGCTTAGATTTTGAATAATGTACTACCATACAGTTTAGAATATTTGAAGTGCAAAATGATCATACAAGCATAAAAAGGCATACTGATTACATAAAATATAATAATATACTGTTGAGCCAAGTGACATGTTCTATGTAGAATATAATGTATGAAATCAGTAATACATAATAGCCTTGGGAAGTGTTTCAAAGACCAGATAGGAGGAAAAAAATGAACATGAAACAGTGGAGTAGGATGATATTCTATGACATGTACAAGCAATGAGAAAATTAGACTGAGTTTGGGGGGGGGGGGGGTAACAGTGAATCCTAAAACTCAGTAATGTCAACAAATACTTAAGCAGATACAAAATCATATATGAATTTCCCATGGAACTGCATGCAACTTTGGATGGTATAGCCTGAAGTACTGCCACATAAAACGAGGCAATAAATCTTTATAAAGCCTAATGGAAATAGAACTTGATAGACTGCATGCAGTTTAGGAAGCCCTAACAGTAAGATGTCAGCCAAAGTAACCAAAAGGACCTGGAGAGATTGGCCTTCAGAAGAACCAGAGATGGAAATATGTCCAGTTACATGGTACCTGAGGCAGATATGATCACTTTATACAATATGGGTGTGCAAAACGGGCAGTATTCAATTCGGATTTGGCCTGAATTGAGGACAGTGATTCAATTTGTTGATTCAGATCACTGTCCCCAATTTGATTCAGCTGAATCCAAATCTGAAGATTCGATGCTGATTCAGAGAATCAGCAATTTGGCTGTAGACACAGCTTCAAATGTTTTTCTCCATACCTCAAGGTACCAGGTGTGGCTTGTGAACACTGTGATGCTGGGGCAGATGGGGCATCCTACAGGAATGTGGGGGGAAGCCCTGCATGCTTGGCGGCGAACCCAGAAATGGCCCGGAAATAGTTCCGATCCACTTCTGGGTCCACCAGGGAGCATGCTGGGGCCGCCCTGGCTCGGTGATTGGCCACAAGAGGACCCCAGGTGCCCCCCCCCCCAGACCCAGGAGGCACCAGTCAGTGAGCAAGGAGGGGCAGAGGGCCCCCACTATGTGCTCCCCAGGAGACCAGGAAGTGGATCGGAAATGCTTCTGCTCCACTTCCGGGTCTGCTGCTGAGTGCACTGGGGAGAATGTGCTTGCAGACATATAACCCCACCCAAAAAACAACCTCCTGCCCCAAAAACAGTGCTTTTATTTAAACTCAGTGTGTTCCTGCACTGAGCCCCGTGCATATCCAACAGAGGCAGCACATTACTTCAGCCCAGCTCAGCCAATATCTGTAAAGATTGGGTCCTTTAGTGGGGCTTTATTGGCCTTTTATCTAATAGCTGTTTGAATCAGCTTTAGCTAAAAGGACCAAAAAGCCTCGCTGAATCACCTAATCTTTAAGACGCTATAGAGCCGGGTTGAAGTAACGTGCTGCTGCTTCTGCTAAACTGTGTTTTTTGTGTTCTTTTTTTTTTAACATCTGCAAGTAGCCACAGTGACAGGATGAAATAGAGACAGATTTATCCTCCTTCCTGCTTTAACTCATCAAAGAGAAAATTGAACACAGGAATATTTCTCTCTCTCAAAAATTTAACTGTTTACAGATTATGAGTTCTGAAATGCTTCTTGCAAATTATGTGATGGTAAAATCTGGAGATAAAGCCATTGTATTCCTTCAGGTGAATTAAAAAAGATCTAAAAAATAAAAGAACTGTACTTACTATATGATTTAAACTCCTAACAAAAGATATGAACCATTTCATCAATTGCATTGCTGGAGAGAGCCCTCTGAATGGTTCACTATAAAAATTAACATGCAGGCTTAAAAGACTGTGGTCCAATATTGTTCAATGTAATATTTAGAACTATGATGCTAATCTTTTAATGTTTTAAAATTTTGCATAGCATTAATCTAAGTTACACCTCTTTACTTTAAAACTGATTATAGGAACACTTAAATTCAGGTTACCATATTTTTCACAATCAAATAACACGACACTTTTATGGTGAAACTTTTTCTATAACCATGAAATAGTCTTACAAAAGAACACTTCTTAAAAGAAATTATCTTAGGCACTTATATGACTCCCTTAATGCAAATATTTAAGAATATTGAGTATAATAATGTGTTTATAATCCTTGATATACCCTACTGAGGTAGGGAAATATTATCAGCCATGTCCCGGGGAGCCAGAACGGGATCCACCTGCGGCAGTGGCGGAGCCCGAGTGGGACATCCGCTGCTTGTTTACGCCGGTGCAGCCAGAAGTTGGCACTGGTGCCGGCAGTCGAATGCTGCCGATGAAAGCGGCCGCTGAGGAAGGACGGCCGTGGGATCCAGGGAGGAGCCTCACACCCGCCGAGGCGGGGGATCCAGGGAGGAGCCTCACACCTGCCGAGGCGGGGGATCCCAAGGTGGAGTGAGCTGGCAACCTCGCAGCCACCGAGAGCAAGGCCCCCAAAGGGGGATGGGCCATGGACCCCTCAAGAGGAGGGTCAAGGAGGGCCTGGAGCGGACGAGCTGCCACCCGCCCGGCCTGAGGGATAAAGAACGGCAGCCGTAGCCAAGCGACTGACCTCCCTGAAGGTGAAACAGGGGACCCCGGCGGGGAGCTGGAGCCTACCCAAGCAGAGGGGAGGACATTGGCGGTGGCCAGCCCCAGCACGACAGGCGAAGAGCGGCAGACAGACTCTGAGGAGAAGGGATCCAGCGGCGAAGAGTTCTGGGACTGCGAACCGGAGGCGCGTTGGACTTACAGGTCTGGGGTTGGGGCACTGGCACCGGAAGGCGGTACCTCCAGGGAGGATCGGGCCCGGGAGGGTGCCGAGGCGGCGCAATCGGGCGGAGGCCGTTGTCGGCCACCTATGGCCAGAGACCAAGATAAGGGTTGCCCGTAGGGGACCTAGGAAGGTCCAGACTGAAGACCTAGCTAGTAGGGTTGTGGAGACCTAGCTTTAGTTTTTCAGGTTCTTTTCCATTGAAGGAGGAACCCCGGTCAAGGAGTATAGCTGGGGAGTTCTGACCAGGGGCCCGTAATGGAAACCCCATCTTGGCCAGGACCCAGCCCCAGGATACCTAGGGCACAAGGAGCCCGAAGATAAGAGTCGGCTGGGCCGCCGAGGTGACCGGCCTCGGGACCGGGAGCCGGGATATCTGTTAGAAGGGGACACCTGAGGAGGCGTGAGGTCGGGGTGTAGGGGTGGTGGAGCCCCGCAACATGACCACTGGGGATCCCGGACTGTGGAGTGACCAGGAACCGCCCTATTGAACCTAACACCAAGTCGTGGCAGGAGAGAACCAGGGCAGGGACTGGATGACCTAACACCTACTCTGAGTCAGCGGTATCCCAGGGTGAGCAGCGATGGCCCTTCATCCTCAGGTGGCTACCCACGGGGAGGACCCCCCCCACCAGTCCAGCGGTCACAAGTGGTGCATTGGCCAGGAACCTCACACCGTTTAGGGGGACGACTACCAACACGCAGTCAGCCGATATGATAGCAACAGACCTGATGGCCCAGATACTGCAGGCTGTGACCCAGCTATTAGGGGCCCAGCAAAGAATGATGGTGAAGCAGGGTCCTCCGATCGTCTGGATGCCAGAAATGACGACTGCGGATGACCCGGAGGCCTTCCTGGAGGCTTTCGAGCAGCAGGCCATTGTACTTGGACTCGAGAAGGCTTATTGGGCGAGCCAGCTAGGGTCGCTGGTAGTAGGTAAAGCTCAGGAGGCTTATAAAGCTTTATCATGAGAAGAGGCCCGTGACTATGACGCAGTTAAAGCCGCCATCTTATATCGTCTCGAGATCAACCCTGAATACTATTGATGGCTCTTTCGGGCCAAGAAGGGATCCGAGGAGAGACGGCACTAGTTGTTATTACAACACCTCAGGGACCTATTTGGAAAGTGGGTCAATTTACCTACATGCACTATGGCCGCACTAGTGGACAAAATTATAATGGAACAATTTGTAAATGACTTGGAGGAGCGGACACAGAGGTGGGTTCACCAGCACTCCCCCGAGTCCTGAGAGACAGCCATACAGTTGGCAGAATCTTTTATGTCTGCTGAATGGCATTATACACGCGAGAGGTGAGGGCCGGCGGCAGGCAAAGAAGGGGAACGGCGTAAGCCCGGTCCTAAGACCCCAACCAGAGATATGGTGTGCTTTCATTGTGGCAAGACGGGGCATTTTGCCCGAGAGTGCCCAGGACGGAACACGGATAGATGGCGATCCATGGATACCTGTATAGGCCGGCGGAACGTCCCAAAGATCAAATCCAGGGAGAACCAATGGATTGTAGCTTTGGGACGGGGAAGGGCAAACCCCAATGGGAATGCCCCACGGTAAAAGCTCGAGTGGAAGGTCGCCTGCTCTTAGCTGTCTTAGACTCTGGGTGCACCCAGTCACTAATCAGGGCCGAGCTCATCCCGCCAGGGTATCAATGTCAAGGGGAACCCGTAAGGGTGGCATGCCTACATGGGGAGACGCAGGCCCTCCGCAGAGCGCGGGTGCGGGTACAAGTTATGGAATTTCAGGATGAGATGTTGGTCGGGGTCGCCCCAAGGCTAGCATATGATATATTATTAGGAAGGGATTGGGCCCCTCTTTACGATGTATTATAGAGGGTCCGGGATGTGGAAACGGCTTTGATGTTCGAGATGAGTGGTTCGGAGAGGCCGAGGCGGAAGAGCCTCTCATTGATTGGCAAGACGTTGCAAGCGGCCCGCAGTTCTGGCAAGGACAAGAAGAGGATCCAGAGCTACAAGAGCTGTGGATAAGGGCCCGGGATGAAGGATGCCAACCAGGGAGTCTGGTGGAGACAAGGAGTTCAAGGTGAGACATAATCTCTTATATCACATCTGGCAAGGGGAGGTTGGCGCGGAGGAGAGGGAACAGCTGGTAATACCAGGTTGCTTCCGGCAGGTGGTATGGCAGCTGGCTCATGCTAACCCAGTGGGTGGACACTTGGGTGGAGACCGTACCCTTGGGAAAATAGCCCAATCGTTCTTTTGGCCCAAGATGGGAGAAGATGTGGCTTGGCGGTGCGCGACGTGCCCTGTATGCCAGAAAGCCAGGGAGGACCGGCCCCCACGGGCACCTTTGAGGCCTCTGCCAGTTATAGATGTGCCTTTTTCTCACATTGCTATGGATGTGGTGGGCCCGTTACCCCGTAGTAGTAGTGGCCACCAATACATCTTGGTATTCGTGGACTACGCCAGAAGATACCCTGACGCAGTTCCGCTACGGTCGGTAACAGCACCGCAAATTGCAGAGGAGTTAGTGAACTGGATATCTCACGTGGGGGTACCCCATGAGATCCTCACCGATCAAGGGCGGAACTTTATATCAGGCGTACTACATGGGGTATGCCAGACACTGTGAATCAGGCAACTCCGGACTTCGGTGTACCACCCCCAAACCAGCGGGTTAGTGGAACGGTTCAATGAAACGCTGAAGAAGGTGCTCCGACGGTGTGTCCAGAATGACCCGCAACATTGGGACCTGATGCTCCCGCTAGCATTGTTTGTGCTGCGGGATGCACCGTCCGAGTCCCTGGGCTACTCACCCTTTGAACTAGTGTTAGGCCACCGCCCCCAAGGTCTGTTACAAATTCTTAGAGAGGAGTGGGAGCTGGGCCCCGCTGCCGTCACTAACCCTTCTAGCTATCAGCAAGGCTTCCAGCAACGGGTCCGAAGAGCCCGCGAGTTGGCGGCGGACAATCTGCGGTATGCTCAGCAGCGGCAAAAGAAGTAGTACAACTCGCATTCCCGGGTATGGGAGTTCCAGCCTGGACAGAGGGTGTTAGTTCTGTTACCTACCTCGACTAGTAAGCTGCTAACCAAGTGGCAGGGGCCGTTCGAAATCATGCGACGCGTGGGGCCCGTCGACTACGAAGTGTATCGCCCGGGACATCAAAAGACGAGACAAATTTACCACGTCAACCTTCTCTTGGAATGGCATCAGCCAGAGGGATGGCCTGCCTTCGGGGAGGAAGAGCACAAAGATTCGGGAGCACGAGAACTAATGGAGGAAGGTGAGGCTCCGATACCTGTAAAAGATGTAAAAGTAAATATCGAATTGACTGAACCTCAAGCGAGAGAGGTGAGAAGCCTCCTGGAGGAATTCAGGGAGGTCTTCTTGGAGGAACCCGGGTGGACAAGGGATGCGTATTACTCAATTTCGACCCCTCCTGATGTTATCATGCGGGATCGTTGGTGGCCCATACCACACCATCTGACTCAGGAAGTGCGCGAGGATGTACAGAAGATGCGTGCCCTAGGGGTGATCAGGCCATCGAGGACCCCTTGGAGAAGCTCTCTAGTGCCCGTGCGCAAGCCCAATGGGAGTTTGCGATTGTGTCAATTACCGGCGATTAAATGAAGTGGTGACTTTTGATGCCTTCCCTATGCCCAGCGTAACCGAGCTGGTAGAACGCATTGGAGCAGCGAAGTTCATAACCAACCTGGACCTCGCCAAAGGGTATTGGCAAATACCGGTGCGACCAGAGGACCGCCAGAGGATGGGCTTTGGGACCCCCTAGGGCTTATACGAGTTCGTCAGGATGCCATTTGGCCTACATGGTGCAGCAGCCACATTCCAATGCCTCATGAACCAACCATTTAAATTCCAAATTAAATACCACCCTGGAAAAGATAATATAACAGCTGACTTCCTCTCCAGATGCCCCAAATCCACGACCCCCGACAGGAGCCCCGAAAAGAGGGACGAGCATCAATTTACTGCCAAACTAGAGACAGGGGGACATAACCCCCAAATCGCCACACGGCAACTGGCGGGGGGGGTTATGTCCCGGGGAGCTGGAACGGGATCCACCCGCAGCAGCGGTGGAGCCCAAGTGGGACATCCACCGCTTGTTAACGCCGGCGTGGCTGGAAGTCGGCGCCGGTGCCGGCAGTTGGATGCTGGCGATAAAAGCGGCCGCCGAGGAAGGACGGCTGCAGGATCTAGGGAGGAGCCTCACACCCACCGAAGCAGGGGATCCAGGGAGGAGCCTCATACCCGCCGAGGCGAGGGATCCAGGGAGAAGCCTCACACCCACCAAGGCAGAGGATCCCAGGGTGCAGCGAGCTGGCAACCTTGCAGCCACCGAGAGCAAGGCCCCCAAAGGGGGACGGGCCACGGACCCCTCAAGAGGAGGGTCAAGGAGGGCCTGGAGCGGACGAGCTGCCACCCGCCCAGCCCGAGGGATAAAGAACAGCAGCCGTAGCCAAGTGACTGACCTCCCTGAAGGTGAAACAGGGGACCCCGGCGGGGAGCTGGAGCCTACCCAAGCAGAGGGGAGGACATTGGTGGTGGCCAGCCCCAGCACAACAGGCGAAGAGCGGCAGATGGACTCTGAGGACAAGGGATCCAGCGGCGAAGAGTTCTGGGACTGCGAACCGGAGGCGCGTTGGACTTACAGGTCTGGGGTTGGGGCACTGGCACCGGAAGGCGGTACCTCCAGGGAGGATCGGGCCCGGGAGGGTGCCGAGGCGGCACAATCGGGCGGAGGCCGTTGTCGGCCACCTATGGCCAGAGACCAAGATAAGGGTTGCCCGTAGGGGACAGGTCCAGACTGAAGACCTAGCTAGTAGGGTTGTGGAGACCTAGCTTTAGTTTTTCAGGTTCTTTTCCATTGAAGGAGGAACCCCGGTCAAGGAGTATAGCCGGGGAGTTCTGGCCAGGGTCCCGTAGTGGAAATCCCATCTTGGCCAGGACCCAGCCCCAGGACACCTGGGGCACAAGGAGCCCGAAGATAAGAGTCGGCTGGGCCGCCGAGGCGACCGGCCTCGGGACAGGGAGCTGGGATATCTGTTAGAAGGGGACACCTGAGGAGGCGTGAGGTTGGGGTGTAGGGGTGGCGGAGCCCCGCAATGTGACCGCCTGGGATCCTGGGCTGTGGAGTGACCAGGAACCGCCCTACTGAACCTAACAACAAGTCGTGGCAGGAGAGAACCAGGGCAGGGACTGGATGACCTAACACCTACTCCGAGTCAGCGGTATCCCAGGGTGAGCAGCGATGGCCCTTCATCCTCAGGCGGCTACGCACCTCCCCCCCGCAGTCCGGAGGTCACAAGCCACATTTTACAGGTAAGAATCTGAAGCACAGGCTGGTCTGCCCAAGGTCACAAGCGAAGTCTGTGGTAGAGCAGGGAACTGAATGCAAATCTCCCACATCCTAAATTTGCATCCTAATCCCTAAATTATACTTAATTTGAAATAGAAGATAGCATTGATGCTAGACTTATCAGTAACATATATACATAATGTTTGTGGTGGAAGATTTTTCGGGTATTATTATATTCTGAATTTAACTTGTCATGAAACATTGAGCAGCCTTTGTTGAAGCCCAGGAATGGCTTTGAGAGCACCTATAATTATTTGACTGTTTGCTGCAAGTTCTATCCCACTGAATACTTGTTCCACTGGGCTGTCTGCTTCTGGGAAACAGCAATTAGTACCTTTTATTCTTTGTAACAATGAGTCTTGGACAAATATTTTGTTTTCATGCAAAAAAAAATGCTTGAGTAATGAAATGAGGGAAATAAAGTATTTTTCAGGTATCATGAAAGAAGTTACTGGAATATCATATGAAAAAAGTTGGACAGGTGAAGTAGAACCAAGACAAATGATCATTTACTTTCATTCTGTAGGCTTAGAATGGGCCTGTTGGGTTAGATTCAATGCAAATACTCTTTTGCCTCCCAAATCTTTTTTTCTGCATTTACAGAAGAACTCTAAAGGAAACTCTTTTTGCAGTTCAAAGACATTGGCATAATATGAGCTGATCAATTTTGCTTTTCAGATAGGCTCAAAACCCTGGGAAAAGACCCTGGAAAACTGACAGAGGTGTAGGTGTCAGATGTTTTACAAACAATCCTGTTCTGATTATATTCGCAGCCTAATTTGGTAGACTTGAGCAGCTAGCATAGAAGGTGCCTACAGATGTTTAGGAGCCCTGCTCTAACTTATGGCACTTTGTACAAAGTGCCATGAGTTAGAGCTTTCCCTCCCTCCCCTGACCCAAGATGTTCACCTTTTGGGTCAGGGTGACTTAAGCCTGCCTGCACCAGCCCTGGTCAGCAGGCAGGGGCACTCCAGCAGCCTCCAGGGAGCCTGTTAAACCACCCAACTCCCCATTCCCCACCCCCCCCCCGCTCAGGAGCGATCAACAGGGGAGGGACGGGAAGTGGTGAGGGGAGCAAGGGAGGGATAGGAAGTGGTGCCAGCAGCTACCCTGGGGGAGACCCAGGCTGGGCCCACGAGGTGAGGGGGCTTTGTTCCACCTTGACCCCTCTCCCCCCTCCTCTTTCCCCATGCCCCAGCTCTGGCCAGGCAAAACAGCTGGCAGCAGCTGCTGCAGCTTTCAAGAGGCCTTTCTGTAGCTGGGGGTTGGGGGTGGGGGCGCGCAGTGCGGTGCAGTGGAACAGAGCACCCAAAGAGTTCAGAAAGGTTTTCTGCCTTTTGGAGGCCTATCTGAACCAGATCTGAATGCCTGAACTTTTGAAGTTCTGCCGAAGTTGTGTTACTGATTTGTTCTTGTCATTAAAAATTCTCCAGTGCTTTCTGCAGACAAAGCATGGTGAACCTTATAATCTGGCCATATTTGAGATCTTTAAAATATTTGTGTTGCAGTGGTGAATAGGAGCAAAGAACAAAAAAGATGGTTGTTGCCCCAGAGAATGTCCAGCCTGTATCTATAGTTAGGATAGTTCAGATCTGTAGAAGTATCCTACAGTTTGGGGATCATCCTACATAAAGGGTATAATTTGCATGTAAATTTATACACTGACATGGAAACAGAAAATCTCTACATTTTTTATTGATTATGAAACAAAATGTAACCTCCATATAGCAATTAGTTTAGTTACTGGGGAATAAACAAAAAGGGCATTCTGGTATGTGTGTGTGTTCATAAGCTATGACTTATCCTCTGTATTAAAAAAAAAAAAAGAAACAATGAAGTGTTTTCTGAAAAAAAAAAAAGGTGCATGTCACATAGAAAATGCAGAGCTCAAGTGAAGAGCATGCAGGAGGAGGTGAAGTATTTTTAAGAATATTGCGTCTTCAAGACTAAAGCCTTAACTGAATAGATAAGTGAAGAAAAATACAGAAATCACATGATATATTAGCAGTGTTTTACACAGTTCCACACAAAGCATCTGTTGCTTTTGAAAGCCTAACCAACCCTAGTGTGCGGAGAGAGCAGTGGATCTATTCACAAATTTAGTATTCAGATTACATACTCAGCCTGTTCAGCAGTTCTCCATGCAATGAATGCCCATACAACTATAGTAACAGACACAGATCTACAGTTTATGAGTTCTATGAGCTATCATGAATGTTGTGCTTCTTCATAAATTATACGTGTGTATCCTGTTTTAATAGGAATAAGTGTATACGCTTTTATTTTAGTGAAATACAAGTAGGTACAGCTGCATCTCTTTCAGAATAAATAGGAAATAGCCTATAGATATTTAGGGATGTTCATTATTTCCTTTTATACATCTTGTTTATTGATGCTGGTATACATAAAAATAAAACAGTGTTTTAGCATAATTATAAGATGGAAGGGTATATGGTATGGATTAGTGCTCATACAGTTTTAGGTTGTCAAATCCAAATTAAGTGAATAATCGTCTATATTTTTCTTCTTCAAAGTTTAATACAGTTTGTCTTCAAAGTAGCCCATATGTAATAACTCACTTAAATGGTAGGTAAGGGTTTATAAAGTCTGTCTATCTGGTGCTGTATTCAGGGGAAGTGCTTGGAGTTATGAAACTCAACAGTTTGCTGTTGGCTTATTTGCAAAGTAACCAAAATAAAAAAGTATCTGGAACTTCCATTGTGGTAACAAACTGTTGTTAGAACCTAATAAACACAATTTAATGGAAGATTCCTAGAATTCCTTGGCCTTATAATAGCCAAATAGAAAAGGACCCTTATGGGATTTATCTGATTACATGTTCAGGAATAGTTTGGGTCATTTCTGTGTATAAAGAAACAAAAACTTCTATTGGATTAATAGTCTCATAACATATCCATCGCTGAGGTATCTAAAAGTGCCCTTAAGTGCCTTAAGAAATTAATGAATATATTGTCACAATACCACTCTGTAATGGGGAAGTATTATTGTCCTTAATATACATGGAATTTGTGGCAGAGATTGAAAATGAACCCAGAACTCCTGATTCCCCTGTTGAGTGCTCTAACCTCAAGATCATCACAGTTGCTTTAATGACTATCATTCCTTGGAGTGCCCAGGTCTCAAGTCCTGAGTTGAGGCTGAGTTGAATATTTCACTTGAAACAGCCTGTGATTCCAGACAAATATCATAATATAATTACCAGATTTTAATGTTTTTCGTCCTAGAATTACTGAAACTAATTTTAAAGATATTTCTTTCCCTCCCCTCCCTCCAATTTTTCCTTTGGTTACATTGTACTTTTTCAAAACGTGCTTAATTTTTGAAAAATTATAGAGGAACCAAAGCAAAAATTAATAAAGTATAGTAAAAAATAAGAAAAGGCTAGATGAGCTGGGTTCTGATTATTTTACTTAATTTAATATTATTTAATTCTGGCTAGCTATTCATCAAAATGGTTGACTGTTAGCAGAGATCATTGAAATTTTCAACTTTCAAAATTTTTATGAAAAACATCACCAAAAATGTTCATAAGGCGAAAAATAAGAAAAAATATTCCAATTATATTTTTATATTTCCATGCACTTTCTGACCACCCTACAGAGCTGATCAAAGTTTTAAAAATGTTGATCAATTTTTAAATTTAGGGAAAATAAATACCAACGTTTACAATTTTTTTTTTCTTTCTTGGTATTATTTTCCTCTGTTGAAGGGGCAGCAAAATCTTGTTCAGGCCAGGGAAATTGATGCCTTGTGTGGGTAATATCCTCGAATAAGAGTTGTTATTATAAATTATTTCATAAGATCAGAACTTAATAGGTTACTCTTATTCTGAAATAGGGTCTCTACAAGGGTAATTGTACCAGCATAGCTAAAAGAAGGCATAATTTTGCCACTGTAATTCTGTCAGTCTATTTTCCCATGTAGACGGGCCATGTTTAGTTGTTAGAGCATAGGCGTGGGAAATAAAAGATCATCTGTCTAGGCTCATTTTTTTTGGTACTACTGTATGTGGCCTTGGGCCAGTCACTTAACTTTTCTTCCCTCTCCTACGCAACATGCAAACAATCAAGCCTATCTTGCTCATAGATGTTTTGCAATGTTTACTTAGCTAATAGGTCTTGAATGCTTGGGTTGCGTACAGAAATATATACTACCCTTATTACTGCCTTTGATTTCTGTAACCGTTAGTACGTTTTTAATAATATCTTGACTGAGGAGCTGGACAACAAAATGCTTTATGGGGTACTTTGATATGGTGCAAAGTACCTCAGATACTGGACTTGGGTTTTACTTTATGGCTTATAATTTATGTATTTACCATTTTTTATTGAATATTTATTAATTAAAATAATAATGATAATCATCTTGATATAGACACCCAGCATGGGTGATTTGAGCTCAAACAATGAAGTCTGGCAAAGTTATCAGCAACTGATAATACAGTATCTCTAAATATATATTAGGTATTTATAGGCAAAGCTGGTAGTGCTGTCTATGGATAAGGTTGTTCAGCTTTGCTATAACACTGTATTTTCAGTTGCTTTTTGCCAAACTTTAATTGTTTAGGCTGAAATTCTCCAGGCTGGTTGTTTGTCTCAAGATGATCTATCTCTCTATATATATTTTTAATTTTAAATTCAGTTTAATTCAATTTTAAAAAGTCTCATTTGGAAGATTAGGAGAGAATACCTAGTTTTGCCAAGCATTTTCTTTTAATCTTATAACTATTTTATTAAGAACTTCTAGTGTTTGTACCATTGAGCAGGGACTTAAAATGTGGTAGGGGAGTTCAAGGATGTGCTTTTTTTCCCCTGTGCCCAAGAGAAACTGCCCAGGTTTGGTGAAGTTATGAGCCAGTGGGAAAAAATATCATTTTGCATGTGCATAGCTGATCCATGTTAAGTGTTTGGCAGCTGGATTCTGTGACAGTTCCATCTGCGCAGAGTATGCTTCATCACAGAACTGCCAGGGTTGCAATTTCTGCTCCTGACAGCTATGGGCTGGTATGGCACCAGGCACCAAAACTCAGAGCAAAGAGACTGTTTCTCTCAGCTGGTCAGTATATACTTCCTGTTAGTGAGGCAGTATGGTGGGGGAAGCTGATGGACTTAAGTGCAGAGAGGTCAAGAAGTAGACTAGAGTGGGGAGAAGGAGAGCAGTGGAGGGAAGAAATTGGGACAAGGAGATTTACAGGGAGACTCTGAACTCTGGGGCAAGGGGAGTGGTGTTCAGAGCTTGGGGAAAAGACTGGGGTTGAGAGCTGGGAGGGAGTGTAGGAGAGGGCCATAGAAGACCAATGGGGGAAAAATGGGACTGGGAGAAGGAGTGGGAACACAAAGCCACAGAGAATATTGGATCTAGGGAGCATAGAGGAAAAACCTAGGACTGCTACGACAAAGAACCTAGAATGGTGGAACCTAGGACCAGCTACCAGTGTGTCTGGGCTAAGGAGCCAGTAGTAGAGGTATAGGATAGTTGAGTCTGGCTTTGGGCAAACAGGCAGAAGGGCTTGGACCTCTAAAGTACACTTCTCAGCAGAACCTGGAAGGAACCCGAGGCTCCCAAATCCACAACCATGCAAACTCCATAAACACACAGCAGTACCCGTGTGTTTGTGTAATTTAGATATATATTATTTAAAATGCTAAAATAGAACAAGCACACAGTACTCCCCCTTGGGAGAGGATGAGAGAACAAACACATGACCAAAGTTACTCACATCGCTTCATGCACTACTAGAGGGCACTCGGAGATTATGGTGATAATTGTGGGATGGGAACTTTAGTGGAATAAATAAAATTATCTCACTATTCCTCTACTCAGCAAACACCTGTGAAACCCACTGACAATGTTGTGTGCCTCATCCCCCTCTAGTGGCTGGTGAAAGGATGACATCCTACTACTTATTTTTGTGCCTTATTTTTTAAATGGCAGAGCCTTAATTTTAGTATTTGCTAACTTTTGAGGGTTCAAATGATATGTATTTAATAATTTATAGTATCATTTGATACAATAAATAAGCGGTAGTTTGGAAGTAAGTCTGAACTGTTACCCCTTATCTCAATATTGCGTTCACCCTGCTGCCTAGTTGTATTGCAAATATTCCTATATTGCACTAATTTAAAGCACACTAGAAGAAAAGGACTGTTCTTATTGGGCCCCAATCAAACTTAAATTAAAGACAATGGAATGACTCTATGGATCTCAGTGGACTCTGGATCAAATCCCATGTAAAGATCTTCACAGCGTATATCTCACTTTAACATATTTTTGCATCATATTTGAATATTGTCTGCCTTGTGAATTGTCTTGGGAAAATGATATCCATCCCCCACAGCCAGTATCAGTCTCTATATCTGTATATCTATAGCTGAACCAAAAGAAACATAGTCATTCTCTTTTTCTACAAAGAGAACCTTTTCCTAGTTTTATATATGCAACGAATGCTCTTTTAGACAGTAGTAATAGCAGTAATAATAATAGTAATAATGGTAGTAGGAATAATAGTAATAGTGATAATGGTAATACTAATAATAGTAGTAATGGTAGTAGTAATAATAGGAATAATGGTAATAATCAGGGATCCTGGTTTTTTTCTGATTTAAAAAAATCCCAATTTTTGCTTAGAAAGGTAACCCCAAATCCACATTTTTCCATGATTTAAATGAAAAGCTACTGCTATATAGATATATATAGAGTGAGAGGGTTGTTTAATTTTAATCATGGGAAAATGTGGATTTGGGATTACTTTTTTAACCGAAAATTGGGGATTTTTTAAATTGGAGAAAACCAGGATCCCTGGTAATAATGGTAATGTGAATGATAGTAATAGCAATAATATAATAGTAATAGTAATTATTAGTAACAGTAATAGTGAGAACAGCAATAGTGATAATAGGAATAATGGCAATATGAATTATAATAATGGGATTAGTGGGAATAGTAATAATAATGGGAATGGTAATAATAGTAATGGTAATATGAATGATAATAATTGTAATAATGTTAATAGTACTAGTAATGGGAATAAGAGGAATAGTAATAGCAATAGTGATAACAGTAGTAATGGTAATATGAATAATAGTAATATGGTAATGGGAATACTGGTAATCAGAGTGCTGGAACATTTCACGTTTCGCTTCCTCCCCCGTCTGCTGTCGCCCGTACTTAGGGCAGAGCCGGTCAGCGAAGTTCCAGAAGTGGCGAGCCCAGCGCAGCACAGGACTTTGACACCGCCTGCGCCTGGCTGCGTGTCCCTGCTCCCAGAGCTCCCTTTGTGCCGCTCAGCCAGGTGCGCGGCCGCACGGCCTGGGCAGCGGCCGCGCACTGACGTGACAGCCAGGCCCCGCGCCCCGCCGGGTGGGCGCCGAGCCGCGCCCGGGCTCGGCTCTGAGCAAGACACGTCGTCATCCGAGCCGGGCCGCCCTCGCGCCCCGGCCATCCGCGCTGCTTGGCAGGGCAGAAGGGAAGCGAGCAGGAAAGTTTAAAAATAGAAGTGCTGAATCATGACTCCGAGAGCCGGGGGGGAGGAGGGGGGGCGGTTAAGTTCATTCAGGCAGCGAAGAAAGAAACGCAGCCCGGCTCCTTCCTCGGGCCGGGAGGCTGTAATGGCTCTCGGGAGCTGGCGGGCGGCCGTCATCCGCGCGCTCCGCCGCACCTCAACCTTGAGAGCCTGTGCGGGGAGAGGGAGCACGCGTGTGCGTGTGCCCGCGGGTGTGTGTGTGCGTACGTGTGTGTGTGTGTGCGCGCGGCGGGGAGCGGCAGAAGCAGCACTTGTCCTGTAATCGATTGCCGAGCGCGCGGAGCGGCGCTGCCAGCGCACACAGGCGCACACGCACACACACACACACACACACAGGCGCGCACGCACTCCCCGCGCCGCCTCTCGCGGCTCCGGGTGTCTGGGAGCGCGGCTGCCTGGGCGAGATGTGTGATGTGTGCGCGCCCGCCCGCCCGCCGGATCGGTTTCTCGGGGTTTGACCAGCTGTCCCAGGCTAACCCTGCTCTCTGAAGATGGAGGAAGTAAAAACAGGATTACCCTTAGCTACAGATCCACTGCCTTAGTTTCCATAACCAACTGCAGTGCACAAACACACAGTCCTTGGGCAAGAGAGAGAGAGGCAGAGGCGACCCCAATAAAAACACAAACAAAAGGGTGATGGAAGTGATTCACTGCATGCACTGCTGAGGTAAATCTTCGCTTGGCTCTTTTTTTCTTCTTTTCTTTCTTTCTTGATTTTTTTTTTTTCCTTGCAAGGGGGAGATCAGCTCTTGTCTGCTTCGTGCTGTGCTTTCTAAGCCGGCTGTCTCGGCGTGGGCATGGAGCTGCTTGGCAAAGCCGAGGGGTCGCCCAGGAAAGTGCAATTATGTAGCATCTCCGGAATGACTTGTTGCTGTTAAGCCATAATAACAATAATAAATAGATGCGTCTGTGCACAGAGGCGCCTTTGGAGGTAGGGGAGAAGCCTGCTCATGTGGGCAAAGAAGGGGCGACTGGCTCTGAAGGGTATTGGGCTTTGGAAATGTCTGGGTGCCCCCTACCCCCCTTTCTCTTTTTAAGATCTGGTTTCTGGGATGTTAATCGATTAATCAGTTCTCACCTCTAGAAACTGCTGACAGGGGTTGGAATTGCAATTTGCAGGAGCCTCCTCTTCTAGCTGCAACTCCCCAGAAGAGAGATCCAGGTCCTTTATTTTTTTTAATTACTGGCATGACACTCAGGGTATTTAAAAAAAAAAAAAAAAAGGCAGGACTTAAATTACTTTGACAGGTTCTGCTCTGGGAGGGGAGAGATGGAGATGAAATTGAGATCTCTCTCTTTTGCCAAGGGCCACAAACAATCCTGTGAAGTTGGCCTAGGTTTCTTGCTCTCTGTGTCTGTATGTGTTGTCTTTTATTTTTATTTTATCCCTCGTCTTGTTCCTCCCCACACTCCCCCGATGCCAAATCCCCCCCTTTTCTCCCCTCTCCTCCAGTTTTCTTGTCGATTCTTAAGGAACCGGTGGATCAAGTTTTTCTCTCTCCTGGTTAATCGCATTGCTGTAGCACTGGCTGACCTCTCTCCCTCCCTCCCTTCCTCCCTCTCTCTCTCTCTTTTTGTTCTTCATCTTCCTTGAAAGTATTTGCCATTCCTGAGTGAGTTTCCCAACAAGATCATCCCAGAGAGGGAGAAAAGCTTCTCCTGGCTCATTTCTCTTTAGTTTCCCTAGCGATCCTTTGCTCTGAATGTCCTACCTGTAAGTTCTGGGGGAGGGGACGTCTCTGGGGGTGGATTTTTTTCTTCTCTCCTTTTTGATCAAACTTTCCCCATCTTGCTGTACCTTCAGCACGAACATAACTAGCTCTCCATTCCTCTGGGAAGCAAGAAGTAGGAGCTGGGGTCTGCCATCAAAACCTAGAAATGGTGATCAAACTTCTTCTTTTTCCCAACAACCAAAGACATTTTTCCTTTTGTTATGTATGTTTCATTTTTTGCTTACTTCCTCCCTTTACTTTCCTTCCAGTTCATTGGCTGGGATGATCTTTCCCTGTTGCTCCTGACATTTCTTTCTTTTCCTCAATGAGTCTGTCTACCTGTACTAAGGGAAAGATAAGGTAATTTTGAAAAGGCTGTTGTCCATTTAGAAACTTTGAGAGGGCACTTTTTAAAAAACAAAACAAAAAGCTTTGTAAAAATCAGTAATTGAGAGAGTTTGATAGTAACTGTGTATGTTGAAATGTATGTGTTATGTACTAACTGTCTTGGAAATTTGATCTCTCTTATACAAAAAAGGAATACAGAGAAAAATATTTATGTTTTTGGGGGGTGGGGGTGGTACAAGAGGGAGGGAAGTGGTTTTGGAGACAAGAAGTGAAGCTGCCTGTTTTCCAGTAAGTAATGGAGAAATTCCAGGAGCCAGGGCTAAATATACTTGGCGATCAATACAGAAATGGCTCATTGTGAATAATTTAGCTGCCTGGTGCAGTGAGAGTTTTGAAACTAAAGGCAAAAAAAGGGCTGTAGAGGGAGAGGGGATATAACATTCTCTTCGGGTCATGTCAGTTTCTTAACTTTTCTACTTAAAAGAATATAGTTATGATTATTGGTCTTTTTTTTTTTTTTATCGAATGATAGCTAGGGGGTGTCATCCTATACAGTTACTTGGGTTTCTGGAAAGTAATAGCTTACTCTGTGTCAGCAGAGTGCTTCCAGAAACTTTGAGACTGCCTCACACCACAAAATGCATGATCTAGAAATATTAAATGTGACATTCAGACCCACAGTGTAGCAGATGACTGGGGTTACAACAAACAGGTGTGTGCATGTGTGAGAGAGAGATGGCAGCTGAAGACAAAGGGTTGTAATGATTCTAAAAGGAACACGGAAATGGAAGGTTTTTGTTTTATTCTGAACACAGTGAACTGATAATGGAATAAGTGTGAATAGAGATACCACTACAATATCAATATCTTCGAAGACTATTATGGCTATGAGACCTGATAATTGATAAGGCACTAAAATCCCAAACACTTTGCCCTCCCAATTGATTCTTAAAGCAGGTAAAACTACAATTAACGGAGAACAAATAGTATCTCAGCACAGTTCATCCATAAACCAAGTTGGTGCTTCTGCCCCATCTGCAGCAGCATCAGATCATTTGGAGAAGGGGTTCAGTGATTTGAAGAGCATATGCAGCGCTCTTGTATGCATCTCTAGGTAATGGTTGCATCAGCACCAACAGCAAAATGGGCAACTACTAAGGGCTTTTAGTAAGTTTAATCATTTAATGGCTGATACCAACAGGCATCTTTGACTGTGTGTACCTTTTTGCTTTACAGCACTGCACTTTGACTATGGAAGCAGAGGCTACTGATGGATATATAACATGTAAGTAGTAATTTTATTTAATTTTGTTGATTTGACTTCCTTCTTCCAATATCTCTACATAAAGTGTCATGGAAGAACCTGAAAGTCTGTCATTTTGTACTATCACTATTATTGTAAGAAATTGCTTGGAGTAGTAATGCTAAATAATAAAGTTTGGGTAGTTCTTTATAAGACTGTTATGTACTTAAACAGTTACTAAAGTGAACAAATCTTCTATAAGACATTAGAGTTTACTTTATGACAACATAGATTAGAAACAAAATGTCAGTATTTATATTGCCATTAATTTTTAGCTATACATCTCATGTTCCCATTTCCTTGTCAGGGCATGTTGTTTAACTCCCAGCTAGCTGAAAGCTGTGAATCCAAATTTAAGTGGAAGGTCTCTACCTCAGGATGATACTTTATTCCTTTCCTGATCAGCCCTGATTCACACTTAGTACTCTGGTGTTTGAAAATGGACAGAAAAATAGTTTTCATTTTTGCACATGCAAGACGCAGTTTTAAAAATACTGGTTTTTGGGATCAATAACAACAAATTGGTGGGAACGCTTTGATTCTTAAAAAAAAAAAAATCAAATACTAGTGTGCAGCCCCCAAGGAATCCTATTTTAATTGGCTGTGGGACACTTTTAAAATTGGAAGAAAAGCAAGGGTGAGGGAAGTTATAAAAATTGAATCCTTTATCATTTGGTAGTTTTATTGAGGTATTGGACAGAAACTTACAAGTAATTTGTTTAATGAAAGCAGGTGACAATGAGCTTTCCCCTGAAAGGGAGCACTCCCACATGGCTATTGACCTCACCTCAAGCACACCCAATGGGCAGCATACCTCACCAAGTCACATGACAAGCAGTAAGTCTTTTTTTAAAATATGTTTCTCTCTAGCATTATATGTGAATTAGTTTGGTTTGTGGGTTCCTCATTTAGCTTACTGGATTGAAACCCAGTGCTGTAGGGTTTGCTAAGAAAAGAAGGGAAGGCACAACAGATTTGTTCTTGTTCATTAGTGTCTCATGAATATGAGCCTGATTAGTAGTCTAGACAATACCAAGGTGGCATATGAGAGCTGGTCTTTACCTGTGCCAGGTAGGAAACACTTGGCTTTACTGATCCTTGTTTTGTTTTAACTGGTTTTAAGAACAGGTTGTTAGTATGATTACAAAAATAGCTTGAAATGGGGTTATTTAAAAAGTGAAGAAGTTTTCATTTCCCAGAGGCTTTATTCAAGAAAAATCTAAAGTTATGCTATGTAGCAGGGTATATTTTACTATTCTGCATAGAATGTTACCATTCTGTTCCTTAGCCCTCGTTTCAAACTTCAGAAAATGGACAGTATAATTGGGAAATTTGTAAAACTCATTCACTAGCTATCGCTTACAAATTGAAAGGTTTTATTTAAGAATGTCAAGAGTGAAACTGGAAAAAAAGCAAAAAGATCTGTGAAAGTAAGAGGAGAACCAAGTGCAGCTAATGTTTGTTTGTTTTAAATGGGTTTTTAACACTTTCAATGAAACAGCATCTTTAACTTACATTGGAGCATGGAAAAGTGCAATTTATATGCACTTCCTAAAAACAACACATTTTTATATTAACAATAGAGCTTGTTCACTGTTGATTACAATGCGTTACCAGAGTATTTATCTTAAAGTGCTCCAATACCTGAATCCAAAAGTAATTTAAAATATGGTGTTTACTTTCAGTTAGTTTTTCTTTTCTCTGTGATACTCATTTTCTCTTGTGTGTATGAGAGTGGATAAATATATACACAAAAAGATATGTTTGAACTATTCTTTAAATATTCTGAAAGAAAAATAGGGCCTTTAGAAAGATCTCATTGAAGATCTTCAGTACATTTGGTATTGTTACAAAGTCTTTCATACTGAGAGGATGGTGTTACTCTCATTTAATAATTTCTCCTTTCCTCCTCCAAATTACGAGTAAAGTGGATTTTATGAGTCTTTAAAACTGGGGGTTATTATGAAGATCTCCAATTATATACATGTTGCTAGAGAATATGATTGCTAATACTCTGGATTGAACTCTATATGACAACCTACCATAATTCAGCATCTTTCGACAATTCCAGTCCTGCTGCTGTGGGATTCTGATATATTTTATTATGTTGTAAAAGTTTTACTACTCACTTTCTTCATTTTCTTTGTTTCCTTTTTTATTAATGGGAAAGCTTCAGTGGAGCAGGGGAAAAAAAGCCCTTGCTGCTTTAAATCTTCTTTATCATATAGACTAAAATCTAGGGTCAAGTTAATGAATAAAAGGATGTATGCCAAATTCAAGCAAAATATATTAATGTGCTCAATATTTTAACATCTGCATTCATTGTGTTAATGTTTTCAATGATTATTCTATATAATCTGTAGTTCTTTTAATGGGCAGGTGCTAGGTACAGCATGGGCACAGTCCTAGTGGTGTTGGCAAAAATTCTTTTGCACGTGCTGTTATATTAATTTTGCATGTCTGTCACTAATTTTCAGTACTGCTGCCCTATTTTAAGGAGACAAGTGGTCAAATTTAGGGCTCCATTTAGTGTTACAAATCAAGGGAAAACTTGAGCTGGGAAGCAGGACTTTTGTGTGAATGGAGACAGCAATGTTATTTTATGACGCTTCTTGTGATTTCATTATGCAACTGTATATATTTGTAATTAAACATCGGAATACTTTGAACGGCATTTGCTTTGTCCTCTGTTAAAGCACATCTAATATGCATTAAAAGTTGTCCGGTCTTTGTTGCGGTTGTTACATCAGCTATCTGGTACTAAGGGCCAAATTCTCAATGCAGTGTATACCTTCCAAATAAGTAGCCTGTGCACTGCCACCTGCTCTGGTGGGGAAAGAATCCTTTTCTACTTTCTAGCCAGAGATTCAGTTGCTCCTGCCTCTGCTACATTCCCCTCTGCAAGGAAATTAGAGGCTTAAAAGGTGTTTTAGCAGGTGGCCTAGATGGCTTTCTCATCTCCAGGCCTAGAATCAAAGAAAGATTTTAAGCAAATGGAGTCAGAACAATTGTAAATATTAAACCCAATATTCTAATATTTGGAAGTGGTTAAAACTTCAGTGAGCTTTTAAAGATGGTTTATAACAGCCAAAAAAGTTATTAGAGACTAAGTAGTAATTTAATAAGAAAATAAGCATTGTCTTCTGAGTGAATTGTTGCACATAATGAGGCTATTGCAATTCTCAGTGTTGGGGAATAATAACAGTATCTGACCAAATGGCTACTGGGATGACTGTACCAAGTGTAAGTGAATTCAAAAGCAGTATTTAAAAGTTAGAATCTGTTACAGAGAAGTCAGACAAGAGCTTATTATAAGATAGCCCATATTGTATTCCTACCAATCAGAGACGACCGTTCTGTACCATCAATTGTATTTCTCTTTTGTAACATCAAAGCTCAAAATCTTTCTTGGTAGCTTTTATTTTCCTTCTAAATTGAAATTTTTAGTACAACCCTTGTGTTACCTCCTTATCTTGCCTTGAGCAAAATGTTACATGTTTTATAGATGTGTCAGCTTCTCTTCCCACCTTACCTTTTATGTGAATAAATGATGATGGATCTATGGATTTTTACCATTCATAAAGAAATCATGAAATTAAGCCAACTTTGAAGATTGATTTGTGATCTTGGAAAGTTTTGTTGTGATTAGAGAGCAGTTTTACAGAATAGCCAAGATAGTAATTCTGGTATCACAGGATATAGGTCGATGAAGTTTCTAGGCCAAGCTGATTTTTTTCAGCCATAAGCGGGAGATTTTTGTTAAAGGAAACTTGACAAAGTAAACCACCTCCACTTACAAAAACAACTTCCCCCCCCACCAAAAAAACCCAACAAAACCTGTTCATCTCTCCCCTAGCCCTTTGTCTTATTACTTTCACATGGAAGTTTAGGCAAATTCAGTTTGTTTTTGGCATAGCTGGGGAGAGGCAGAATACCAGTCCATCATCTGAAATTGATTCTTTGTCTATATCCAGTTGTTTAAAACACTGGTATAATTAAAATGGTAGATGTCCTTGTAGTATAAGCAGTGTTCTATGGATATAAAAATGCCGAGACACACATTTGTGCTGGTGCAGCTGTATGGTTAGGGTTGGCACTATAAAAATATTTTGGTTAAAAGAAAAAGTACACCCCAAATCTACAATAGTTATAGAGCACACCATCCTAATGGACCTTCAGTTAATCTTCTTTAGAATACACCTTGCTGGTACAGTCAAAGTTGTTTAGGATCACTGTATTGTCATGCTTTTCCTCATGGAACTTCTCTTTATTTTCTTTTCAAACATCTACCCGGGGGGCGTGGGGGATGGAATCCTCAAGTTCCTTGAAATAAAGTTGTTGAATGGAGTTCTCAAAACTCGGGTAATAGTCTCTATTGATAGCATCTACTGATTGATGATATATATACTGAAAGAGTTTGTGAATTGATAATTTCATCATTGATGCATTCTGTAATCAGGTTCTACTAATTAGAGGTTAATGTTGTTTGATACACTATTGATTGATACCAGTTGATAGACAATCTATTAATAGACTTGTGTTCATAGGCAAAATAGAGTCTGTTTATTGATAGGAGTTATTACAGCTTTATATTAAAACTCCAATAATGTGTTAATAAACAGAATAGGGTCTACTGATTAGAATCTGTTAATATTGCATATTAAAACTCTGTTAACAGATTAACAGAAATTCAGTATGCAGCCTTTCAACATTGCCCCTGTGCCATACCTGGGACATCAGCAGTCCCTACTAAAGTTGAGAATCTCCATTGAGTTCAACTGGAATTGGATCAAGCCCTTGCTTTCTGATTCTGTCTTCATACTTCCGTAAGTCGGGGACAGTCGAGAGTGCTGGGCAATTATAGGCAGGACTAGAGTTTTTTCTGCTTTATTCATTTCATTGCTTTGCATACAGCAATTAAAACAGTAGGGGGAGCAGTTCTTCCTCCCCCTACCAAAGAGACAGGAGCTTTGAGAAAATGTGGTGTTGTTTATAACAATGTGGGAGAAGCTCCCTCCTGGTCCACCCTCATGACCACCATAGAACTGGGTGTTTAGGAAAATAGTTTCTTTGTTCTCATCTGTTCTGCCAAGGTATCATGGCTGTGGCAGACATCTGGTGTTGAGCATGGTCTGTGCTGTCGTTGTTTTACTGGAGCAAAGAACTTGTATTTCCTTGTATTCTGTTTAGGATGTTGAATGTCTGCTACCATAGCCTATTCATTTGAGATTTTTCAACAGAAGCTAAGTCCCCACAACCTGTGTAGCATCACTAAGACAAGGTGGCCTTGTGGAGATGAAGTCAACTGACTTTAGTTCTCTTCTCAGTTCTGCCACTGATTTGATGTATTACTGCAGGCAGGTCACTTTACTTTGGTGCAACTGTTTTTCCTGAAACCCACTGTCTAAAATGAAAGGACAGAACTCTTCTCAGCAGTTCATGCATCTTATTGCGTATTTTAATGCTTGGTTTAGTTTATTTCTAGCTTATATCTAGATGTAGTATTGGTGTAACTATTTCAGTTAGACAGCGGTATATTTTTTTAATGCTACAAAACCTAGTTATAGATGCTAGTAATGGGATTTTTTACCACCTATAGGATGAAGATAGTAGAACAAATAAACCAACTCTATACTGATAATGGCCCAACCACTAGGCCCCTTCCCCTTCAGTCCCCCGCCTTCTTTCCTGCCTCCTACCCGACCCTGCATTTTAACTGTTCCAGCATAGATAAAACATTACCAAGTTTGTGTGTAGACATACCTTTATTTACGTCACGAAGTGGCCCTGATCTAGTCCTAGGTCTATTTTCTGCCAGCATAATTATGTCAGTCAGGGGTGCAAAGAAGTAGAATTCCTGACAAAGGTGGCTGTTCCAGTATAAGTGTCTGTCCAGATCAGTACCCAGGGGCAATGCTAACGGGGGCACGTGGGTGCACATGACAGTGCACCCCCTGCAAAAAGGCGCTGCCGACAGTGTCGCCAGTGCCTGTAGGCTGTTGTTGCTTGCCCTCCCCACTGGCAGCAGCGCCTGCAGGCAATCCCTAATTGCCTCTGGCCACTGCTGGCAGAGCCTGTGCGTGGTCGCTGACACCCCCCCCCCCTTCGCCTTCCAACAGTGCTGGCAGCTTCTGTGGGAGCTCACCACCACCAGGCTCCTGCTACCACTGGTGCAGCTGTTATAGTTATACCTGGAAAACTGTGCTCATGCTGCTCTTGGGGTGGTGGTGGTTTTTCTATATCAGAATTCTGGATCTATACAAACAGCCTTTTACAAGGTTACATACCAACAAAGTGCTAAAATTATAGCCACAGCCTTGGTTGGTGCCTCTAGGTGCTATTGTAATGCAAAGCAATTATACTAATTGAGCATATGATAAAATGGGAAGTTACTTTTTTCTTCTTTTGTGCTAATCTCCAGTTTTTCATTGCATGCTTTGAATTCTTTCATAACCCCACACTTACTATACATACTTCACTGTGTGTGTAACACTGCCACATGCAATGGCAGTGACTTTTTTTGTCTGTTACACCTTTTTTTTTCCAGGTCAACTAGAAAGCTCTAATCTCCTTGTTCAGACTTCTGCAAGGCCCCAGGCCTCCCCCTGATGCATGTACCTATGGGTGCTGAAAGACATGCAGCTCCCCAACTCTAACTTGTGGTGCTTCACAGAAGGCACTGTTTGTTTGGGGAAGTGGGGGATTGAGCTCTGCTTTAGAACCAGTCCAGGAGGAGCTGCCTGTCTGCAGCCTCTCTTCCCTAGTGCCCCCTCCTTCCCAGCTTTGGTGTTGTCTGCAGGATGGGGTTAGGGGGGAGAAGGGAGGGGAGGGAGCTCTGGGTTTGCTCAGCCTGAGCAGGGAAGGGCATGGATTGGAGTCCCCCTGAGACATTCATGCACACCCCGCCCCCCCAGCTCACCCTGGACAAACCCCAGCTTGGAGCGCCTTCCTCCTCCTTTTTTCCCTCCACCCTCCTGCATACAGCATCAGGGGCAGGGCTGGGCTGCATCACCCCAGCCCCATTTGCATGTAGGGATAGACAGAAGCTAGTGAAGGTACTCTGCTTTGGAGCATCTTCGTCTGAACCCTCATTATATGAAGGTTAATTTATTGCATGATTGGGCACATTTAAAGTACTCTTCAGCTGGACACTTCTGTCAGAGCATGGCTGTAGAGACCTTCAAGGAGCCAGTCACATAACAAATGTCATTTCTGGCAGTGTCCTGTATCGCCCTTTAAATCTGTTTGCTGGGCAGTTTCTGCTACACTGCCTCTCAGGAGTCGGGTAATAGTACGTACCTGATTGGAAGTAGTCAGAGGGCCTTGGCCTGGTAAGCTACAGAGAGAGGAATTTAAGTGCTATCATTGTCCCTTTTGTTACCATTAGTTCTCTCTCTTCCTAAAACTCCTGGGAAACAGCCTAATCTATTTTTTTGGTGATCCTGAGAGGTATCAGCTAAAATGTGTGCCCTTGTGAAAAGAGGCCTACATAACTCTTTCTTCACTGTCTGAAAATGTTCTCTTTGCATTTTCCAGGTTTTCTTTCTTTATTTCAGTTACCACCTTTATATTTGTTTCTAAAGTTTCTAACAGTTTGGTTGGATAAGAAAAACTAACATAAGTGTATAGTCACAATATAGTAATACACAAACTGAACAAGGTTACATTTACATAATTAATAAATTATTCTCAATATAACTAAGGCTACAGTATATACGCACATGCATACTATTGTTGCTCGCCAATAGCTGATTAGTAATTAAACCTTAGGTTAAAGCCTTTTAGAAAATTGTTTCCCATTTGTCTTTCATGTTTAACCTAAATTGCAGATTTTACCATTTGTTTGGTTAGGCATCTAAATTGCTTTAAACACTTTCCTGAACAAGATACTTGTAACACTTGCAAGATTCACACTGTATGGAATCAGGACCCATTTTTGGGCTTCTGCTTTCAGCTGTGCTCCTGACGAGGCCCTTAAAAATGGCTCAAGTAGGCAGTGCTCTGTATGGTCAGTATGTATTTCTGGGCCTGGGTTTGTTTTGTGAAGTCAGAGGTGTGGCAGTCCATAGGCTGGGGATAAAGTATTTGGCTAAGATGAAGTGTAGTGTGTCCACCTTTGGGAATTGCTTCATAAGTTGCTGCTAGCACCAATAAAATGCAGCTCTGCATCTTGCATTTTCCACATGAAGGGCATGTGGTATCACTGTGGAGGCAGTGGAAATGGGATTGTTAAGTAGAAACGTGTTTCTAAGCAGATCTCTAGTCATGCAATGAATTGGAGACTTCTTATCCCTAATTGCCTCACATGGTAAGCAAATGAATTTCCCTAATTGTATTAATATACATCTCTGGGCAAGATGCTTGTAACTGTAGCCCCCAGACCAAGTCAGTTTGGCTGTTAATACAACAGTAGTGGTGGTGCTATGTGTTTAATGAGCATTTATTGTTTATGTTAAGTTCAAATAAGCACCTACTCCAGGTGCGTGAGTTAGCAGCCGCCTTCCCCCCCCCCATTTTTTTTGTTTTTGTTTTGAGGCTATGAACATGAATGGAATACATTGTCTGTAACAACCAAACCTTTAGTATTTGCATTCTACGTTGGTAAATTAAACCTACATTATCCAGTTGCAAGCTAAAGACTTTTATCATTTTATATGTATATAATATGTATGGATTTCTAGATTTTAAGGATCTATATAGACATCAAGAGTCTGAGAATTGTTGTTTTAGGTGTTCTAGTAGGAGACAAGGCTTTCTGTGATCTTGAGAGTCATGAAAAGTGTGCAGCCTTATCTGTGACTTTTCTTTATAGTTTGTTGCATACATTTTTCTCTACAAAATAAAAGATCACACCTGCATATTTATAAATTACAAAATTAACTGCTCTAAAGGAATGCCATAAGAAGCTAAAAGCAGGGTTTTAGAATGAGAACTGTCTGTCACCCTTAAGAATAGGTGGGGTTGTCAGCTTTGCTTATAATGGTTATTATGTAAATTAAGACAAAGTTTTAGCTACTGTTTCTGTGGGTAAAAGATATCTATCAGAGGAACAGATTTGCTGGTAGGACTGTGACATCAGGGATGACTCAACCAATTGGTGTCTAACACAATTTACATTTTCTTGCTTAATATATTTTTATTAAAATACTGTAAAATCTTGTTTGAGGTATTCTCTTTATACTTCAAGGGAAGTATAAGAGAATACCTCAAACAAGGTATTCTCTTGTTTGATTGTTTTTATTTCAAGGCCCATTTTTGATGGTTATTAAATATGAAAATCAATAGATAATGGTTTAATTTTTGTTGTGATACATACTACTTTGTTAATTATAATACAAATCTAAACAAATGGTATTGCATTCCAGGAAATAATCCATAACATAATTTATATGATGTTTGCAAAGCTTTACTTACAGCTCAATATCTGCAACTTAAACGCAGCTCTTTCTGTAGTCAACCACAAACATTTAACAGCCAGAACAATACTATACAACATCTTAGCAAAGAAATTGAAGATATCTTCTTTACTGAAAAATGCAGAAGACTGGGAGAGTGTAATTCACTAAGGAGCTGTAGTAATTATAAAAAAAGTAGAACCTTGTTTTTTTTGTTTTTTTTTAATGTTCAGTTTGAAATACAGTACTACCAATAACATAATGTTCCGCAGCATCGTTGCCTTCCTAGATGTATGCTTCTAGCATTAGCTTGTGTTGGGTGGTTGCCAAATTCTGAAACATTAGCACCACTTTGCACCAGACTTTCATGTTAGCTCGTCAATTTATCTATTGTATTATTCTTCTGCCTATCCTGGTAATGTCTGAATCCCTTCTATGCAAAAATCGGTATCGATGGCCAACTCCCTAGACTTCATGGAGTTTCCAGCACTTTTCACTTTGGGGTTAGAATTCTGCTTGAAGGCCCGTACAGGGATGAAGACTGAAGAAACAGGAGCGGATTGGAAATAAAATGGTTATTTGAATTGTGAGTGCTGTTTGCGGTAGAAAGGCTTTCTTGGAGAGGAACATATGCTAAAGAGGGTCAATGCCTGGATTTGCCTGTCTCCTCTGGAAGTGTGTTCCACAGCCAGATTGCCTGACAAGAAATGCTTTGTCCTTTTTATGTAGGTTTGTCTGGGTTCCAAAATCTGTGTTGTAGCATAGGAACACAGCTGTTGTCCAGGTTCAGAAATTTAAACTTTAGTTGGGGGATACAGCTGGGGACTGATCTATTAATTGCATTGAAAATTAGGAGTGAGAACTTAAAGTTGCCATTAGAAGCTAACTGAGAACTGGTGGCATGGTACTGAGGTGGTTGCTGAAGCCTGAGCCATAGAGGATGCAGGCAGCTAAATTCTGTACCAGCTGAAACCTATACATGGTCTTCACATTCTGTTTTAGATGCAGTGAATTCCAATAATCCAGTGACATGGATTAGTGCAGCCAGGTCCTTAACAGTATCAAGGAACAAAGATCCCTAATAAAAAGGGGGAAAAAAGGATAATTCATAATTATATTTTATAATAATTACAATTACTAGATATAAAAAGTGTAAGCCACTATCTTGTAATAATGTAACAGTTGTTGAGTTTGGCTGCTTTCAGTTAGTGAAAATCTTCTGGTTGCTTTTGGGTGGGATTCAGAAACATTTGTCAAAATTTGTGTGTTATGAAAAACAAAATTTTGCGTGGATTAAGCAGTTATTATTTTTTCTCTATTATCCTTCAGATAAAACTACAACTACCCAATTAACTGAAATTAATCACAAATAAAGCTAAACTGTTGTTGAGGAGAATAATTAGAGCAGAAATTATGTAATGATGCATTTAATTTAAAAATGCAGGTTTAAAAGCTGCACGGTTTGGCAGTGTTGGAGCAAGGTATTCTGAAATGAAGTGGGACGTTTCGCATAATCATTGGGCTGTTTAATTAATACCTTCAGGCTTGGCTTTTTCAAAAGCACTTAGCAATGTCCTAATTCTGTTCCCATTGGAGTTGATGTCAGATTTACTATTGGCTTGAATGGGAATAGTGTTATGGCAAATCTGAGTACATTTGGAAGAATTACTCTCAAGTGCTACTTGTGTTAGAGGTTGTGTAGAGGGATACTACTTCAGTGGGAGTAGGTTGTAGTATTATAAGGGACTGGGATCTGGGAGTATAGGGCTTAGAGATTCACTGATTTCTTTGCTAAGGGGCAAGGCTGGTGTTTAAGGCCAACAAAACTGAAGAGAGAATTAATTTTAAAAAAGTTTGAAACTATAATATTCCGGGCGGTTTCACTACCACTTCATTTGCCCTAAGAATTATTTACCATACAATAATTCTCACTTTCTCTCTGTTTCTAATCTAGAATTTTAGCAACAAAGGAATTGTTTGGACATGGCAGAGGCCAGTGTTTTCCATCAAATATAAGAAGTACAATCATTTGGGACATTTTTACACATGCTGCCAACATAGCCCCGGGCACTTTTAATTAGGAAGCCATACTAACTTAAAGCACCCATGTGTCACGTGTCAGTGGTGCAGCATGTCTCCACACTGAGAAAATGGCAGTGGGGCACTTTGAACTAAAGCACATTGAACGTTTCAGTTCAAAGCGCACTGCTGCCATTTTCTCAGCGTGGAGGCGTGCTGCACTGCTGATGCACACGATGTGCAAAGCTGCCAGTGTGCATCAATTTATGTGCTCCAGCAGACTTGATGAATCAAGTTTGCTCCAACACGCTGAATTTCCAGCTTGTCCAAGCAGGCGCCCTGCATGTGTGTAAGTGCCCTTTGTTTTTAGCTCTAAAGCAGACCTATCCTAACTGTAGGCCTAAAGGTATAGATTATGTTCCTTTCAGCCTTTACTTCAAAGAGAATAATCATTTGAGCCATCAGGCAACTTTTTTCAGTAATATCAGTAGTTTGCAAGTGGCCAGTCATGTTACTTACTTTTGTTACTAAGCTGGTTCTCATTAAAGGTGGACTATAGCACTGAAAAGATTGAGTTAAACCTATGCACTAGGGACATTAGTTACATATAACCTGGCTTAAGCATCAGGAAATGGTTTAAACCTGTAACAGAACAGAAGTTCAGTGCACCAGTTTCAAAATGGCTGAAACTAGTTTAAGATAAACTGGTTGAATGTAGTATCAGACTTAAGTGATTTAGGTCAAACTGGTTTATGAAACTTCTGTCCCAAACCCCTTCCTAGTTCAAGTTAAATTGCAGCCCCCCCAGCATCCCAGGATCCTTTGCAGCCCTAGGCTGGGCTGTGCAGTCTGCTCAAGCAGAGCAGGTTAGCCCCACCTCCTTGCTTTGCAGCTGGAGCAGTGAGGGCTGTCTGACAAGAGGGTAGGAGTAGGAAAAGGTGAGCAGGCCCTTCTTCCACCAGCAGACTCCAGCTGGGGTCCCATGCTGGTAAGAAGGGCCTGGCCTGGCACCTGGCCGTGCCCCACAGGAAGGGGTAAAAGCCAGCAACCCCCAACTGGGGTCCTATGCCAATGGGAGAAGGGAGCCAGCAGGGGTCCATGCAGGCCAGGGTGGGGGTTTAAACCCTTCACCAATCATATTCAGACCTGCCGGGGCCTGGCCATGCCCCCCCTCCCCACAGCTCAGCTTCCCTCCAGCTTTCTGGCCACTGCCAAAGGGAAGTGGGGGAGGGGTTTGCTCTAGCAATCCCTGGCTTCTACCCTGTGCCACATCAGGCATGTGGATGCATTTCTAGAATTAAAAATGAATGTCTATTCACTTGCTTCATTGATTCAATCTATGTAGGTTAGACTCTCCCCCTTCCTGTCCCTTTCCTTGGAGGTATTTAAAAGGAGACTGGATAGATACCTGGCCAGGGTCATCTGACCCCAGCACTCATTCCTGCCCAGGGCAGGGGGTCAGACTCAATGGTCTAATAGATCCCTTCCGACCCTAACATCTATGAAACTGTAACTGAATCAATTCAGGCTTTGGTTTTTTAAATGTCTATACTTAGCTCTGTTATGCTCTGTGTCCCTATTAGGCCATAGGACAGGTTCTCAACCAAGGAGCTTCAGGATCATTTTAAGGATACTGCTCAATACTAGCACCTACACTTCATTCACAAGATAAATCCAGAGATTTCAAATTGGAAAAAAAAACATTCTGACTTGTTGTGGTCTAAGTTTGATGCAACAGATGACTTCTGTTATTGTTCAGCTGTCAAGAAAAAAGCAGAAGCTATGAGCTGACAAGGTTCTTTGGGTAAATCTGATACTTTTTAGTAGGCCAAGTAAAATAGTTGGAAAAATTGGCTACAACCAACACCCGTGAAGCTGAGCTGGCACTTTTTGAGGGATGCTTTGCATCTATTCGGTAGGCATAGAAATATGCTTTTAAGTTTTATATTTAATTTCCTTCTCTACAATCGTCATGGTACTTTCTGCTTTGTCAAAAACCCAAAGGTAATTTTTTGGTGACATCACTAATGTTAGAACTGAAAAATATGTACTTTCATTGATTAATATGGCAGCATTCTTTATTTTTTTCCCCAATTTTTTGTGAGCAGACTGCATAAATCAACATGACCAAAGCCAGGTTTTCACAACTTGTAATTTTGTTATCAGATTGCAAAATTGACCAATAAATCCTTACATTTATTGTATAAAAATGAATTTTGTTTGCGGGTTTTTTGGGGGTTTTTTTTGGTTTTTTGGTTTGTTTGTTTTTTTAAATGAAGGCTCCAGAACCAAAACCAGCACACTTAATTCCCATTGACTTTAATGGGACTTAAACATGCACTTGTTCAGGGCCAGATTTGCTATGGTACCTGGTAGGAATTTTAGTAAAAATATTTGTAGGTCCCCTTTAAATTTTAGGCTAATATTGCTTTAGTTGTTAATGTGTTTTATTTCTCAGTCTCAAATTTTCTCTGAATACTATTTTTTAATTTAAAACCCTTATTGTCACAATATAATTATATGTATAAAGTTTAGAGAATTTAACTTGTGTGGCAGGAAGCTGTTTACATCAGATCTGCTCAATGTACCTTTGAGATGGAGAAGAAAAAATATGCATCTGAATGTGCCTAGCTGGAATATAAATGTCAGCACTGATAGATATCTGTGAGAGAGAATTTGTGTGGGAGTAATAATTTAGTAATAAAATAGGTCAAATTAATTCTTATGCTGAAGGGAATACCTTACAATAACCATTTTGTAATTTTATGTTTGACAGTTTGCTCTGCATTATGTGACTAGGTGGAGCTGAGATAATGTAATACATTTCCAATTGTAAACAAGATTGCTTTAAGAGCTACTGTAGTGAGATGCATGTTGACTGACTTTAAACTGAGGTGATTGATTTTGAATATTAATGTCTGTGTTAGGATGTTTATTTTAATTCTGGGATATCATCTCCTGGTTTATAGAACTTCAGAAGATACATTAATTTTACTTTACACTTTCCCAAATCTTGTTTTGTAGCTACCACTAATTGAAGTCATTGGAAGTGTTGCATCAAGTCCTTTAGTTATTATTTTTGCACTTCATGAATGACCGTACTTTATAAAGGTACCGCTTTCCTTGGTTACTGTCTGAGTTTTCATAATCTTAAATAGGTGAGGATTGGTGATGTGGTGGTGAAGTTTTTGGTTGTATTTGTGCCAAGTTCCTTTGGTAGCGAAAAACACTCTGCTGATTGAAATTCCCACTTTTGCGTATACTTAGCAGCATTAGGTAGGTGCTGAATGGCTGGTAGCTTCAGTAGTAATGTGATCTGTTTCAAGGCCTGTAGAAGTCATTGGGGCTAGGAACAGAAGTTGCACCATAACCCAGTATAAGTCATCGGAAATGTGTTCAAATCTATAACACAACAGAAGTTCAGAGCACATACGCCACTTTCAAAGTGGCTGAAACTGGTTTAATATAAACCTGGATGGATCTAGTATCAGACTTAACTGATTTAGGTTAAATCAGTTTATTGAACTTCTGCCCCAGATCCCCTCCAGATTCAAGTTAACTCTTAATTCTCCAGCATCCCAGGCTGCTTTTCACCTCCTCTGTGCACACATCCAGTTGCAGGGTGGGCAGGCTACCCTTGGCCCAAGCTGTCTGCTTCAGCCTAGCAGGGAGGTGTGCTCCCTGTCTTCTGGCCTAGGCTGTTTCAGACATGTGGCTGTATTTCTGGAATCAAAAGTGAATTTCTGTTCACTTGCTTATCGGTTTAGTTTACTCAGCTTAAACTAACCTGAGAAGATTGAATTGATTCAGCCTCAGGCTTCTTTTGACTATCTCCTCTACTTAGCCTGGGAGGCTTCTGCTGACCTAATTTGGCTTTAGATATAACTGATGACCCAGGAAACTTGTGGACAGTGGCAGCATTACACTGAGGAAACAGCTTGTTTGCTCCATTGCCATTTTTTTGAATTCTAATTCAGTGAAACACATAGAAGAGAGAGGAAGCAAAATTCAGGTTCAAGCTTTTCTTACGTTTTTATTACATTCCCATGAGAAACTTGCTTTATATTAGGAATATTGTCTGTTGCATACAGTTGCTTCCAACAATAGGTGCAGCAGAACTGTTGCTAAAAAGCATAGAGCTGCACATGTGCACTTGGGCAAAAAGGCTAAAGAACAGTATTTCAGGAAATGGATAGATTTTAACCCATGATTTCTGTAATTGTGCTACATTGGGTTCTTCTTGCAGTTAGTGTGGATTACATCTGTTGAAGAATTCCTGCCTTGGTACAGACTATATATTTCTGACTGAAGTCTTTTTACTAAATTCGGCAAGTTTTGATTAAGATCCCTGTGTTTTGCAAATTGTAACTCACAATTATGCTTATAACTAGATGATTCTCAACCAGGGCTAAGAAGTGTTCTTGGGTGTTGCAAGATCTTTTTAAGGGTGCTGTGGGGTGCCACACTACTGTCACTGTCGGGTGTACAAATACCTACACATGATTTGCAAGATAAACCTAGAGATTGCAAATAGGAAACCTTCTGAACCTTTGTGGCCTTTCAGAGTTCTTTGCAACAGAAGAATTACTTTATTATTTTTCTGCAGGAAATAAAAATGAACATTTTTTCCAGTGTTTTTTGAGCAGTGCCTTTGACTATAGGCTGCCTGGAGCCTAAAATGGTTGAGAAGAAATGTTTTAAGTACTTTCCCTTATCCGTCCTCCCACTTCATGGCCATAAAAAGCTTTACTAGAAGACATTGACTATAGGTTGATAAGTTAGCAAACTATGTGTGAGGACAGTTCCTAACACAAAGAATACCTAGGTCTGACTGTGCAACATTCCTCGATGATCAGGTCCAAGTGTCTAGCAGACAACCTGGGCTCTTGGCTATTTCTGCAAAATAAATAGATAAGTGCAAAGTATTCATTTACTAATTAACTTGTCATTAATAGCTAGTTCATCACTTAAGAACATGTAGGGTTTTTTCAGTTTTCTATAAAAGAGTATATCTAATGAAAGTTGATTGAAGGTATTTATTATGGCTATTACAAATTCTGTTTTATAATAGCATTTATTTTTAAGTAGCTCCTTGCCATGCTATAAAGTGGTTGAAGCAGGAGAAATAGAAAACTGGCCATTTCCCGGCAGATAGCGATAAGTTTCTACTGAGTCGGAATGCTCCACGCACTGTGATAGGTTTATAATTATTATCTTAAGATTGATGGGGGGGCTTTTTTGTGTGGGGGGGAAGGCAGTGTAAATTTGTGCAGCAGTAATCCATTAAGAAATCAATAATCATTTCATCCTGAGATGCAGTTTCTGTACAGGACTATAAATGTACACCCAAGATTTGAAACAATGCCTTTTCTCCCTTAGTTTCTAGCTCAGTGTCCTTGGCTTTGGTAGAAAAATGATTAAATAGGATAATTTCTTTTTCATGTTTGAAAGACAGGAATGAGCTAGTGACCTGAGCATTGTACTGGAGCTTTTAACTATAGAGTTCTTACTGTTGCTTTCATATAAGCTCCTTCTCTGGTTTTGAGTAAATTACATATCTCTTAGCCTCTGTCTCCTCATTGGTAAATTGGGATGGAGACAGTTGGAGATGGTGATGGCTGATTTACAGGAGATGATGAAGCACTGTTTAAGTACTAAATGTTATCCCCAAGATTCCTTTTCCCCAGCATCTAATCGTTCAGTATCATTTCTTCATATAACATTGTGAAATTTTAAATATAGCAGGCTAATATAACTTCCTCCTTCTCCTGCATTTGCCACTAGGGTAACTAACTTTCTGAACTACTACTGTAAATTATTCCTGTTGTGAAGAGCTGGAAACTTTTTTGCTTCAAGTGAAGAAATCTGTAGCTGCTAAATTTATAAAATGTGCAAGTGTGTATGAGAGAGACTGAAAGCAAAATGCATTTTTCAGTAGCAGTAAAGATGTATAAATACTGAGGTACTGGGCTAGTTCGATTTGGATCTTCCAGTGTTTTTTGAAGAGACAGGATGGGCCAGACTAGTATTTCTATATGAGCCTGATTCACAGTCCTCTGAAACTGATGATAAGACTCCTATTGACAAAATATTTCACAGGACTTGGCTTAGCTAGAAGTGCAGTAGATTATTATCAAATTTCCATCTCAAATTTTCATTTCCAGAATATCCTGGCTGAAGACCAGATCTAGATATTTATGAAACTTTTCTCACAATTTTTATTTAAATTTTAAAACTTTTCATACAAATCTGTAGTTGGTTGACATGATTTAGTTCATTGATATAAATATTTATAAAAATGCATTGTGTCATGGTGTTATTCTCTTAGTCAAACTTCATTTTCTTTCTGTCTCTATAGAGGCTCTTCTGTCCCAGCAACATTTTCAGGCTGGGGAAGACCAGGAAGTTGTGTGTGTAATAGTTACTTCACTGTTTACAGGATTAAGTATTAAGTTGAATGTAGAACTTTTGGGGAGAAAGAAACAGAAACATACAACCAGAAACTGAATGCTATTGCTTAAATATGTACTTATTCTAAAATTATTTTGGGCACCTCGGACAGGAGATTTAGTCATCCCTGTCCGCTCTTGCATCCTCTGTGGGGAGAGCTTTTGTTTTTGACTTGACTGTTGGGTATCTTGACTTCATTAGTTTACAAGCAAAAAGCAAAAGCGGGAAAAAGCTGAGTTAAGTTTGAAAATTATTCTTGTCTTTTTCTCTTTCATCAGTTTTCATGCAATGCTGGTCCTACAGCCTTTTGTTGTCTATTTAATCTTTTTCTAAACCAGTGACTTCACACTGAATCGTCTTCCTTAATCAAGAGCACTTTCTAGTTTGCCTTGCTCAGGTGTGGGTAACAAGAATGTTTAACCTGGGCTAGTCCCTTTTCTGTTGGCTCTGATGCCAAAAGTGTCTCAGATTAGAGAAATTTTAACAGACCTCACTTAACTGCTGCCCCACGTCTCAAACTCTCTCTCATGCTCCAGCAGAAACATCACCTTTCTTCCTCTGAATGATATCAGACTTGGAGTGGCTAATTGACAAATTATTATTTTGTAATGATTTGCTCAAACATTCATGCAAATGACATGTGGCTTTTCAAGTGGAATAGGGAGATTTTGTCACATTTATTGGGTTTTACCCATGACCATTTTTTTCCAGCGGTTTGCAGACTAGCGAATGCTAGCGACCCAAGATCAACTCACAGGATGCTGTGTTTAACAGATAGGGCTTTATTAGCTTTCAGTTGCATTTGCTTCAGAAGCCTCTATTTTGAGTTACCTGTGAATGAAACCACACTGGAAAATAACCAAAGACAGACCTTTTCTTTCTTTCTTTCTTTCTTTCTTTCTTTCTTTCTTTCTTTCTTTCTTTCTTTTTTTTAAGTCTAGCTATTAAAACCTCACAATTATTTGTGCACTGAAGAGCACAGTTGTGTGTGGTGTGCTTGTATCCAGTGGTTAATTTCCATACCTGTTTTTTTCCCTCAACCAACATAAATGCCTCAGTTAAACAATGAAATGATTAACAGCTATCCCCTCTGTCAACAATGCATTAAAGTCTTTGTGTGAAGTACTTAATTACTCTTCACTACAGGTTGAAATACAGTAAGTTTAAACCTTCTTTCCTGTGTCTTTCATGCTACTATTAAAAGTTGTTTTCTTCTAGAACTACTTTATTTGCTAATTCAGCTTTGTACTTATAGCTTGGGATATAAAAACTACTGGGAAGACTTTTGGATAGAGTTTGACAGCCTAATTTTCAAAGAGATGCTGACTTCTTGGGTGCCTGATTTAAGACATTGGGGTCTGATTATCAGAGATGTAGCTTCTTAGCTCCTTTGAAATTTGGTCCGTGTATATGTGAATGTGAACTTCTGCATGCACAAAGGCACTCTTAGCAGTTTTGACCTAAGCAACTTGGCCAAGGATGCTTGGCAAGTCAGTCACAGAGCCAAAAATAGAAGTTGAATTGCCCAATTTCTAGCCACCAGTTAATGCCATGAGACCAAGTAAATTGCAATAAATCTCACGCTGGCTAATTCTCACAAGAGTATATTTATTTCATCAGATAAGAGAAAAAAAGAGTAAATTCTTGAACAGGTATTTCTCTCATTCAGTATGAGCTGCATATAATGGGATTGTTATGTATGTTTAAGCTAAAAAGGCCCTGACAGATTTGGATGCTTAAAGCCGCTGTGATGCTTTGCCAGATGGTTCAAAAACTCTGAAAGGAATATCTCATTGGTTGTTTTCAGTTGTGAAGGTGAACAATGGCATTGGAAACTCATATGCTCAGTGTTCAGAAGGATTAGAGCTCTTTTTGACTGGGACTGTATCTTCTTGTGCACGTTAAATATCTTGTGCACAGTTTGACTGTTCCTGTAATAAAAGTATAACTAGTGTTGCAGTTACTGAAAGTTTAGATCTGAGAGAGTAGGTTGGGTAGACACTATTACAGAATACCAGGCTTAGCAAAGCACAGACAAGATGAGCGTGCAAATTGCTGACACAGTCAATGCAATAACTAAACCATTGTTTTGGTTTATTGCACCTACATATTGTGCACATGTCAAATTTATGCTGTTAAAATATATTGTTTTGAAACGCTGTCAGTCTCTTCCTTGTCACTCTCACCTTTTCAGCTTCGTTCTAATAACTTGTCTGGTAGGCCCTGATACTGTTTATGCCAATGCATTTGCTTGACTTCATGCAACAAACACTCATTGCTCAATCTTGCCAATTGCTCTTGAACCAGATCTAACAGAGTACTAGAGATGAGACCTCACAGCCAAGGTATCAGGAAATATTTAACATGGCTTGTCCACTGTAGCCCTGGAAAATGCCAGCTCTTTGCTTTTATTTTATTTTTTTTACTACAAAAAAGTAATAGAGAAATTCTTCTGTGACAAAGAACTCAGAAAAACCACAAGAGGTCAGAATGTTTTCGATACTAGACAGTCGTATTGAAATCTCTTGAGTTTATCTTGTGAATCATGTAGGTGTTTGCGCACCTATCTGCTAATATGGAGCAGCCTGCCACAGCACTCTTCAGAACATCTCACTCTGAAGCACCCTGCTTGAGAATCACTGGTGGAAACAGTCCTGGGAGCTGGCCAAGCTACAGCAGGCCCTCACCCCGCTTTTCCTCCCAACCACCCCACCTTCCAGGCTGCCCCATAGGCCAAGATGCTGTCCAGAATCTGTACAGCAATATGGGCTGTGGCTGCACCCATGATGCGATTCTCTATGTCTTGGCTTGGGAGTCTAGGCAAAGAGCCTTGTGGTGGTTGTCCACAGGACTTTTGTTGGGAGGAAGGAGTCTTCCCCCTGGGATGAAACCAGGGCTTTTAGGCTTTTTCAACTCTTCACTTCAGGTGCAGAGTTGGAAAACCTTACCTTGCCCTACATAAGTATCTGCATGGGGCCTGCATTTATAAAGGTCTGGACTATCATTTGCCATATTATATAGCTCTTATCACCACTTGGTTAAGATCTGTAGGCACTGTCAACTTATTGCAGGAAAAAGGGATTTAATCTTAATATCTTATAAGAAAGAAACCCTTTTTTATAATGTTTGTGTAAAAAGCAGTGTCAGTGTATACTGGACAGATCAATTTACCTTGGAGCTTGGCCGACTCTCCTTAGAAAATTTCCTTTTGTTCCTGTTGCACGAACACATTCTGTCTTCAGTCATACTTTTAAATTTCTATTAAGGTAAGAACATAGCTAAAGGAAGAATTTGGCTCTTTCCTGCCTTTCCCTTCTGAAAAGAAAGAGTCATCTTTTTTTTGTACTGTTGAACCTTTATGCCCCATATTGCTCCATATGGTTATTTCCAGTTGTACAGGATTGTTATCCAATTGTAAGTAATGTGGTGGTATGATTAAGTGTGTGGGGGGTTTTTAAAGCAAAAAATATTCCCTTGGATTGTTACAAAGTGCTGGCACATGTTCCTACTTCACTGAGGGAGCTTATGCATCTGTTGACATTTGAGAAACCAATCATTTTAGATTTCAGCACTTGATTAGCACTCACTTTTTACCAAACTGAGAGACAGCCCCTAGGTTTGTTTAGCATAACAAGGTAAAGGCAGGGATGGAATGGGATCATATCAGCAAATACTTTGGGAGTAGAAAGGAAAAATGAACTGTTAATGTGATCTGGGTATGTTACTTAATACAGGGCCCCCATAAACATGGATCTGTCCTGGACTCGCAAGGATCTATAGTGTGGCTCTCTTTTGTGCCAGAAGGCAAGACAGCGAAAGTGTAGGACAGTAGTGGCCAACCTTTTTGGGATACCAAAAGTTAAGCTCCCCCACTCCCTAGATGCCATTCTGATCCCTGCCCCCACCTCTCCCCTGCCCCCCAGGCATATATGATAGAGTGTATACCCTAGAGTGACAGAATGGAGGCAGGAGGCTTGAGTCTCCAGCTCAGAGGAGCAGAGCAGCAGCAGGATGCTGTTGTGCAAAGATATGATGGCCAAGAGCCAATTTAACCCTTCCCTAGCCCTGCAACCGCTGCAGTCTTATACAGTGAGCAAGGACTCAAAACCCTTAATTTGACAGCAGCTTCAGGCCCAAAGAAGACTTAATCTGGCTTTTGGTGGTATAACTTCTTCTTCTGGAAGTGGTCCTTCCACTGCTCCTCTCTGTGTGGCCAGAGGCTTGAGACCCCCTGACCTCATTCCTGCACTCCTTTTGCTGAGTACCTGGGGCTCTCATGTGATACACAGTGGCTGCCTATGTCTCAAGTACTGTGTGCGGGTTGGCCACCCCTGTTTTATTGCATTACTTGGGCTGGGAATTATAAAGAAAAAGAAAGTAAAAGCATTTCTTTTAAACTTTTTAAAGAAGTGCAGAAAACTACCATTTTTCAGCAGTTGTGCACTATTGGAGAGGTAGTCTCAGGGTTAGGGGTGTTCCATGTCCCTTATCAGGTGCGATTTAAATTTACTATTTCATGGCCACAGCTGTTAACAGGTGTCCTTACCCAGCCTCGACTGAGGCACGTTGTGAGGCTGTGTCTACAGATACTTCCAGTGATGGGTTTGCCATGTGCCCAGTGACTGTATCGGGGCCCACACTTCCTTGGACAGAGCAAGCAGGGCCCAGGAATGGTGCAGCACTCCAGCATTTGCAGGGCCTAGTGGGGTGGCATCTACAGAACACATGGTACTTACTAACAAGGCAACTTGCATCCTTTGGGCAGCTGCATAGCAGAGGCTGCCTGCAGGGTGGCACTGGGGTTTCCTGGAGAAACCTGCTCACCCCTTCAGTGGGAACTCTGTTAATGAGATTGCCCCCGGTCATGCCCTCAGGGTTCTGCTAGGGGCACACTTGGAGTCTGGGCAGTTCCCTGGGGCAGATGTGAGCTGTCCCTGAGGGCTGGCTCTTGGGCAGTGCTACCCTGTCGTATCCTGTTATTAGGACTTCTTGTAGGGCAACGTCCTTCACCTGGCCCCTCTGGCAGGCCTGAATTCATTGTGGAGCAGTCAAACAGGTGAGTGGGGGCCATGCAGACTCCACCCTGGTCTTTGCTTTCCCACTTCACTCACAGCCCTGCCCAGCTCTACTCTTTTTCCTTACCCTGGTCTTCTCCCCTTCACTTCTGGCAGCTGATGTGCACCACACAGTGGCTACACATGCCACTTGTGGTATGCATATCATGGACCAGCCACCTGTGGTCTAGGGAGAGGAAGGCTTAAATCTTCGTCATCTCTTACTGGACTGTAGTTTCGGGGAGAGGGAGATGATTTTTCCCATAGACCTCCTGTAGTGGAAGGCTAGATGGCACTCAGTTTGACACTTGTCTATGTCATCCCTTTATTAGCCATATTACACACTCTGAAATGTGGCATTATTTCTCTATTATTGAAACTTGGAGGCATCCCCATGGCAAATTAAGCTTACTTATAACACATAATTAGTAAAACCTTAAATTTAAGAGTATGGCAGTGTTTATGATAAAGCGTATTTTAAATGTATAATTGTTACACCAGTATTTTCTCTTAAGTTATCATATGACAATTGTTGTAAGCACCTTGTATTTACACACTTTCAGATATATTTTCATACTACCTTATACAGCCCACATACAGACTTCATTTTCTTCCATTATTGTGAAGTAGAATGGTGTAACATGTAGTCTGTATTGTGTGTGACATACAGTGCTTGTGTTCAGGCAAGGAATGAATTTGAGATGGCTAATGGGAGTTTTGGTCAATCTACAGGTCAGTGTTAAATTGGGATCAATTTATCACGGTATTTTGGAGACTGATAAATGTGCTAGTTACCTCTAAAACATTAACTGATACGTTTTCAGAATAGTGTTCAGTAATCTCTTAACAAATATTGGAATTATTTGTGCATATACCTCTTACATATGCCTAATTTGCGCATCTATTTGTGCAAATATCTATTACATGGTGCTTTGAAAACATACCCTTAATTTACAGAAGTTTTCTAGACACCTGTTCAAAATGTATTAATTCTTTGTTGGCTCAAATATAACGGTTGAAACTTGTAGAACACATTGGAGAGAGCATCATATAATATAATTTTTGGTTAGCTTGATAACATTAAAATGTCCCATGGCACAGAATTTAAAATTAAATCCTGCTTCCAGGATACGTGTTTTGGCAAGAGAATAGGATTGGTCTTTTTTGTGAGAGAAATGATTTCAAAGAATATTAACTTGGCATCAAGTGAGTCTTTTTTTCAGAGTGTAAGTGGGTGCATACAAACATATCTTATGTAGGTCCTGCATGGGCATAATTCTTTTGCAAGATGATGTATATGCTCTTTCCCCTCCCTGACTACCTTAGATTAGAGTCAGACCTGAGGTCACTATAATTCACTACAGTTTACTCCACCTACATGCATGGCAAATAACTTCATACTTTGCATAACACAATACTAGTCCTAATTTGTTGCCTCTTTCTTAGTCCAGAGGCTATGCACTTAAACAGAGTACCCTCAAGCTTATGTATGGTGTGGTGTATAGAGAACTGATCCCTGCAAACTTCTCCTGTGTATTTTCATTCCTAATACTCTAAAGAAGGGCTACTTGTGAGTAAGGGTTTGCAGGTTTCTGTTGAAAATGAGCCCTGAAAGTGTGGTGGTTATTCAGACTCTCAGTCCCTTTCAACTTGAAACATGTTCTTTAAGTACCATTTGCTTAACAGGGCCTCTTAAAGCAAAATCTTTTTTTAAAACTATAAGCATATATTTCATTTTTGTTTTTATTGCCTTTGTGTTGTGGGCTGATAGCTTTAAATAAAAATCTCTTCCATGACCCCCAAACAGGGACACAGGGCAAAAGGCTGGAAAGAGCCTCATAGGCTATCAAGTCAGTTACTCTGCCATTATCAGCAACCATGTCATATAATCCTTTCCACAAACTGACCAAGCTCCATCTTTTAAGTAGTTGTTATTTTTGCCCCTTTATGCTTGTTGGAAAGCTACTCAATCCCTATTTCCTGATGCTTAGACTGCTTTCTAAACAGTTCCCAGACTAGATTTATTCATGGCCAATTTATACCCCATTTACTTTCTTTTTCCTGAGCAAAGTACTGGATGATGTTTGACTGCTTGTTGTTGTTGTTGTTTTGTTTTGGGGGTTTTTTTGGTCTCTAGCTTCCAAATTTACAGTCCTGAACCCACATACATTTGGTATGGATCCAATTATTTGGGATTGGTGATGATCCCATTCTTTAAGTGATCCAATACCATTCCTAGTTTTCATGCATTGTTTTTCCTAGCAGCATGTGCAAATGTAGAGATCTTATTACTCTATTAACACGAACCAGCAGTGTAAGGCAACAATCCTTTCATTTGTTAGAGACACAGAAAGGGCTTGTCCGTATAAGTATGTATGTAACTATTTTGTGAGAAACTGAGGTACTAAAATGTATCCCTGATGTGTGTCCATTCTAATATTGTTCCAACTTGCTAAATTTTTATTCTCGGCTCCCTTTTGACTCTTGCTTTCGACTCTGCTGACTGTCCAGGCATCTACTTTATATCCTGTTCCAAAACCCTTCATCTTAGTTACTAATCCTTGATGCCAAAACCTGTGAAATGCTTTTTAAAATTCTAAGTACACAATGTCCCCCAAATGTTTCCTTGTCTATAATGGAACTAATATCCTTAAACAATTCCAGGAGGTCCTGACCTCCTGGAAGCATGACCTCCTTCTATTTCTATCCGTGCTGGACAGTCTTAATCAAAACTACTTTTCCACTCTTCTCCTGGCACATCATTCCCAAGACAAACCGTTTGCAAAACTTTCTTGATTATAAATACACTAGTGAATAACTTTGCTTTATCTCTTGAGCCTGTTAGAAAATAATAATAAAATGAGAGCTCTTCTAATGTAATTTACTAAAGATTGTAGACAGAGATCTTGTTGCATGGCGGCTTGTATCATAGCATCACACTTGTGATCCAGTATTGTTGAGAAGCTAACTTTTAATGTAAAGCACCTTTTGTTTTCTTTCTTTTCTTCTACCCCGCCCCCTTCCAAGTGCTGTTTGACGTGGACAAAAAGATTTTTGATTTTTTTTTTTTTTTTTAATCATGGGGGCATAAAATTGTACCATTCCTTCAGTTTTTGTGGATGGCATAATCCAAAACAATGGACTATGGCTATTTCTGATTTGCAGAAAAAGCATTTTTAGAGCAAGCTGATAGACAGCCAAAGTTTTGAAACCTTAAAGTTGTGGTTAACAGCCAGCCAGTTTAGGGAATATTTAGGTCACCATTACCTCAGCCTTTTTTATCCTGTAGTCTGCCCAACAGTGTTGCTTTCTAACTAATGACACTCAGTTCAGATGTAGGGAAACTGGAACGAATAAAGGAAATAAAAGTGGGAATTGATTCTGTAAAAGGCTGTTTTGAAGGGCAGGTAGTTAGGATCAGGCTGGAGTCTTGCGGGAGCTGCCAGGAGTAAAAACAGTAATCGGGCTGTATTAAGAAGGTGACTGGGTCCTTTTAGAAGGAAGGCTTTGGTATGACATGATTGTTCATGGTTGTGGATTTGGTTGAGTTTATTTTGTACAGTTTGCAATGGGAGTTGGGCCATTTGGTCTGGGGGGGTCAGCAGCTGAGAATAAGAGAGTTGAACCTCTTTTCCTCAGGAAGAAGCTGTTGCAGGCAGGTTCTGCTGGTCTGAGTGGGATATTTGCCTCTGCACTTTCTGAGATAAGTGATGTAGGGACACAAGTGACTTGAAAATAAAAACCTATTTGTATATGTAAACGAATTCTGATTTCCTTCTTTTAAAATGCTATTAGCAGAGTATGGGAATAGCTGAGAGCTTTATTCCCATCTGTTACATTCTATGTGGCTCTTTTTAAGGTGTGACCTTATCAAAGCTGGCATCTAAACACAAAGTAAAACTCGAGACAAGCTTGTTCTAGTCGAGGTTCCCGTCACTAGACCATGGCAGTAGGAAACAATGGATATGTTACCGGAGTTCATTCTTCTTAAACTGTGGTTATGTCAGAAAAAGTGACTATGTAAAAATAGCGCCTTCTTACTTAACAATCTGCTCCTTGTGCTTTGAGTTATATTCTCTTACTTTGCTGATTAAAAAAGAGGATTGTATTCTAAGTAAAATAACTGATACTGTGTAGCTGTGGGTGCGTGAGTGAATCAACACTTTAGAAATAGAACTTTTTAGGTTCCAGATGCAGAATCTTTATTAATTGTGGCAATCCACAAGCCAGAAAGAATCCAGTTTGAATTTTAGACGTTAATGAAGCTTCCAAGGCTGAAGAAAGAAACCTGTATAGCATACTGAGCATTTGTGCCCAAAGGACTGAGGTAGGCAAACTAACACAGTATGATTTTTGACTCGCTTTTTGAGTTATAACTGCATGTTATGTATGTTGTAATGCCTGACAGTGCTCACAGATCAGCAACAATACTGTGGCCACCACAGTGTTAAAGGAAGGCAGAAAAATTATTAAAAAAACAAAGACACAAGACGAATAAAACTATGATGGGCAGGTTCTACTCTTTACTTCCATTGAATGTCCGCTTTACTAACTGAATCATGCACTGGCATGAGTGGGACTACTCATAGGTAAAGGTGCATTTTACTTTGTAATTAAGAGATTTACTGCCAGCGCATTTTTCCGACTGCTTTTTGCTTCTCTAAACTGTAAATTACAAAATGGGATAACCATGTATCACTTTAGTCCTGTACAATTCTGGAAAAGGTGTTAGTATTTCTCGAATAATAAAGCTCTAGCTTTTACACTTCTACTACCTTGGGTTTATAGGCTTCACTCATCATGTGCAAATTTTATCTGGGGACTGAGTTTCCTTGGTTTGTATGTAATGCAGTGGGTTGAGAGGAGGCTGTTTATGCTTTGCATCATATTTTAAAAGCTCAGAAGAGACTGTTTGCTATTCCCACTAACTTAAAAATTTAAAAATAATATGTAGCTTAACACAGAAAACAAAAAGGAAAGTATAAAGGTTTAAACTTCTGTGGGAGCCTTCTAAGTGTATGTAACCTTTAATGGGCTAAATACAGTATTGTAGGCACAGACTGTAAACTGAGAACCCCTTCATCTCAGCAGATCCTTGTGGATATGCCTGTGGGAGATTTCTAGATTGCTAGAAAATGTGGAAAAACAAGAAGATTGCAATGCAGGAATGGACATAATATGGGGAGAGGTTGGGAAAAATAAATCCTTCTGCCCCTCTTCATTATAAGAGTAAAATGACACTTTTGGCTAGAGGCCAGTGAAACCTGGGAGATCTGGGATGGTGCAGACAGGACTAGCAACAAGTTTGTTAAGGAATGGATTGGATGAGTGCAGCCTTGCAGTAGCTCTGTGGGTTTTTTTCGGCGTGCACACATTTAACCCTTTGTTCCCTGTGAACAACAATGAGCAGAAATAGGATGGGGCATTCAAGTAAAAATAAAAAATAAACCCCATGGTAACTTTTATGAGGTGAATAAGAAAACAATTTAGCATGACATATTTTCATGACATTCAGGATTCTTCCATTTCCAAGGAGCTTTCATTTCAGGTATGTCCATAAAAAGGTTTTATCATCCACCCAATCAGAATTCTGCACTGGTAGAGATGTTAGACAAAACTTTCGTGCCCTGAAAAAACACCTAAAAGGTTAAATTTAAATTGGGGAAAAGAAATAAAAAGTAAGCAAGCCTGGAAACCACTCTAAATATAAAAGTTCACAGTCAGCAAAACTAAGGCAGTCCATTTTAATTTGAAATTTTAGAACTTCCGTTTATCTTTCACACTACCAAAAATTTGATTAAAATGATATTCTAAGTTAATGAAAAGAAAATTCCTATAGAAAGCCTGGCTTAAGTAAAGGCCCCCACTGGCACGCATCTTGCCACAACCTCCTTTTTGTTTCACCTTGGTTCTGGCTGTAAAATCCACCATTTTCTCAGTTGTCTCTAACAGGGGCGGGTGTTTTTAAAACTGTATGGTTGAAGGGCAGACTATTGAAAGAACTTGACACCCCAAAGCTTCTACTTTATCTGCAGGACAGATGCATTTTAGGGTGAGATTTGCACGTCTGTAGACCTACCTAAATTATCGCTAAGCTGTTTAGCAGTTCCTGAGAGTAGGGTAGCTGTTTGTAGCAATGTGGAACTCAGTGTGGCTAACAGCTTAACCATTTTTTTTTAAGTCCTTACAGAGTCCTCTGTTAACTGTGGCAATGCTATTATCAATACCCAATATAACTAGTTTAAAGCTATAGCTTAAGTAGGTCTGAATGAGCTGTAGTCACATGGTAGAATGCAGAATGGACAGATCTTTGGCCATCTGCATTGAGGTGGCCAGATTTCCCAAGCCTCCAGAATTTCTCACTGTCCGCAAAAGGAGTAGCAGCTGCTAGAAGAAGGATCCCTTCTAGTAATCTTTTTTTTGTTTGTTTTTGTCCTTTGCTGTGTATGTCAAGGGCTAAGTTCTACATAGCGGAACTCTTGGATGTGTGGACAGCTTGATTTTACAAGACACATAAGAGGGCACAGTTTGGCCAGTAGATAGTCCACATGAAAAAAAAAACAGTTCAGGGTTATGCTATTTTGCTTGTCTTTGGGTAAGAGCAAATTCAGTGTTTTGCTGAATAGGCATGACTGAAACACAAGTGCTTTCCCTGAATCAGGGTTTAAGTATACAGGCAGATTCAGTGAGTTTAGTAGAATGATTCATATCTGCGTGCCCATATTTTACAGATAAGGGATCAGATCATCAACTCTATTAATTGACAACACACTGGAGCATTCTGATTAGAACATGACAGCAGACTCAATTGAAGTCTGCTCCAATGCGTTCTAATTGGAACGCATCGGAGCATTTGTAAAAGTGCCCCAAATTCCCATGCAGACAAGGACACTGGTCTTGGAAGCCACTATTTGGAATCAAGTATGTTATTGTATTTACTGCAGAATGTTAGTTCTTCTCTGAACATAATTTTATACCTTTGCCTACTCACTGTCAGATGTCGTCAGCCTCCACACTATTCCCATGAGGTTTATTTAAAATCAAGCCAAATTGCTGAAGCCTTGAGTCATTTTCAGTATGACTGATTCTGCTATGCAGTATCAATTGCATCTCTTACCTAGCAGAATAGAGCAAAGCTGAGGGGCAGTGTGGTCTGAACGAGCATTGGGCTGGGCTGGGAACATTAGGTAAGGTCCTTTGCCATTTAGTTCAATTCTCTGCCTCCTCCCCCCTTCTATAAAATGAGTAAAAATGTTTTCACATCTGCGTTCCATGGCTGTCATCAGGATTAATTAAATTGTCAATGCCTGTCCAGTGCTTTGAACTTCTACAGTTCTACAGGTTATAAATGCGCTTCTGATTAACAATTGGTTAGGTGGTACTATTTTGTACAGTACCAGTTCTGTAAGGTGCATTTGCTTCTACGATTTCTAAATTTATCACGTATGATTCTGATGTGAGAGATTTCTGTAATAAAGGTCAGTCTTGTCCAAGCACCTCAAATACAGATGAATCTAGCTTCAGCATTTCAGTCTGCCTCTTTTCTTTCCTGTTCTGCTATATGCGTTGATTCGTCAGTGTGCCAGAAATACGCATGTCATTGAATATGGAAAATTTGCTTGGGGGAATGCTGTCTTTCTCATGTTGCTTTCTGTCTTCTGCAATTTTATATTGTTAGCACCTTTACTCCAGCTGGGAAAAGGCTGGCAAACATATACCTTAATTCCTGCCAACAAGGACCACACCTTGGTCTTCTTGAAAGACATTATAGTTGATTTATTTATTTCAGGGAATACAAATTGCTTTCTAGTTTCATTCAGGTAACAACTGAACATCTCAAAGCAGGTGGTTATAGTGTCCATTAAATACTCTCTAAACCTGAGAGCAGCTATTTTATATAAACTATATTTTTTCAAGGAGGCATAGGAGAACTCTCTGCCTAGGTTGTAGGAAGAAGTGGTTATAGTAGAACTGCCGAAACAAAAGACAAAATAACAGCCTCCTTTGGACTTGCTTGCTCCTGGTTTGCAACTGTTGTGTATTTTTGTGAACTGGCTTTACTACTGTTCCTTTTAGGGATGAACTAACTGCTGATCCGTAACATTGCATTGCCTTTGTAAGGCACAGGTTTGGGGGACTTGAATGGCTTTTTATGCAATTGGTACTGGGGTCAGAGCCTTTCACTTTCAGGCTTCCAGTAGGAATGTGGCTAATGTGGTAATGACCAAAATCTTTACCATGCCGTAGCTGTTGGGTATCCTCTATAAATGAGTTGGTGGTCTGAATGTGGCCCACAGTAAATGTATACGGCATACATCCACTACCCTAACTTATGTCCGTATCGACTGTCTTTTAGAAGGAGGCCAAGGATGGCTTGGGTCATGGAGTCTGAACTGTTTACCTTAAGGATTCTATTATGGAAAAATCTTATAGCATTTAATAGGAATTAGTAATCGGATTCACTTGAACATTACTTAACTTGATAGAAGTTCCTCTAAAATTGAATAAAGAAAGCTTTTGAAATATCCAGTGGAATTTTAAAACAGGGATGGACTTCCCTATGATTTTAATGGAATGGCTTTAAACAAAACTTTTTAAAGAAGTTACCTTTTATCAGAGTTTATAGGGTTTGGGTTTATGGGGTGTGTTTTTTTTTTTCCATATTGTTGTTTTCTTCACCAGTGGGTGGGGAAGCTGGGTGAGTCAGCTTGCAAATGTCTTCCCTTGTGCTGTTCTCAGTAGATAAAAAGAAGACTGGTTTATCTGGCTATGAATCCAGCACTATTTGTGAACTTTTTATTCACTCATGAGCCTGGGATGGATTAATTTTCCTGGTTGGATCTCCTGGTTGGGAGCCTGAGTGATGAAAAGAAAGATGTATAATGGTGGATAGCCAAGTACAACAATGTGTTTCTGTGTTTTAGGCTGTAATGACGTTTGAGGCTATAATAAAGTCAGTTTCATAGCCTGTAATGAAGCTTAAATTGAATATAGAAGCCATCACCATTAGAAACTGAGCTTATCCTTGGGAAGGGTTGTATGTATAATGTGTGTGTCATTTGCCAGGGGGCAAAACGAGCCAAAAGGAATTCTGAATTGGAGTACGTAGGGAGCTGCAAATCCCTGCCTTCAGTGGGATAGGCAAAGAAAACAGCCATAAACTGTTGGGCTTGATGCAGAAGTCATGGGGTGAAATTCTTTGGTGTGCATTATGCAGGAGATCAGACTGGATCATCATAATGACATCATCTGGCCTTAAGTGTGTAAATCCCAAATTTCCCTGGAATTGTTCCACCCTTCACTCATTGTACATAGTTTTTCTATTGTTACAGTGACTTGCTTGCAGCTTATTTAACAAAATATTGCATATGCATTTGCAATCTTGTTGCAGTTTTGTATCATCAGGACTTCCTATGAATATTCTTTTCATGTGTGTGCATGCATGCATCTCTTTCTCATGCACGCTCACTTGTTCTCTCTTTCATTCCCCTGTTGTTTTCCTGGAGTTTCTCCCCATGGAAATGGGGAAAGCAAGTCTGTGTTTTTACTGAGCGGAGTGGAAGAATACCTCTCTGGCATTATTAGAAACCAGCATCATAAGGGTTCAGCCTTGGGTGGAAGATCAGTGCACTTTGCAACCCTTTTTGGCTCTACTTTAAATTTTTATTAATTTTCCAGAGATCAATACAGTAATTCTTATTAAAAGATGCAGGGTCAAATTCTCTACTGATATAAATTGGCTCACGATCTGTAAAAGATAATTCATTATAAGGAATTCCAGTAACATATAACATTCTTTGCAGCATATAGCCTGAGAGATTCAGACAAGGCTTATTACATCACAAGAACAATGCAACTACAAAATCCTGCAGAAAACTCTGATATGAAAGCATAACTAAACCATATTCTTTAATGAGTACTGGGGGGGGGACACCAAAAACAAATAAAGACAGGACAGGAGAAGATTCCCATTCTAATTTAAGCCTCTTGCCCAGAGGCCTGGAAAGGCAATCAGTTTACACTAGGATTCAGCCTTGTCTGCATTATCTGGTGAGATGTTAATTTACTTTATCCCAAACTCTGGAGAAACCTTTAGGGTTATTTTCTTTACAGTGAATGGCTTCAGTTAAAACAACCAGTAACACAATTCTAAGCCATTATTTTGAGAAGATATGTAGCCTTCTGCATGTAATGGAACTCTTTCTCTGAATAGTGAACTCTGATGAAATTATCACGATGAAGGAGAAAACAGGTTAAGATACTGGGCTGAACTTTTTTTGTTTGCCAAAACAAGTATTGAGGAAGAGAATGGGTACATGAAACTTTCATGGAACTAGAATACCGTGAGAATTTCTCCAGCATTTGGTATCTTTAAAAAGTTGTGTTTTGACTTGTTAGTCACTATCAGGGTAATGTTGTAGCACTAACTTGATACAAGCATGCCCCCTGCAAGTATAATGATACATGACAGGATATGTATGTCATATTGGACACACTGCCATCAGGTGGGGTCAGAATGGAGACCAAAGCTACAACCTTCTGTCATTTAAGCTAAAGGAAAACTTTTCTCTGTGCTGCTGGCAAGGACCAGTGAGTGACAGGATCATGCACATTAAAGCAGCTTTACATAAGCTTTAGGGGCATGGCTGTGTTGGAGTTTGTGTGGGGGGGTGACCACCAACCCTGTCAGTGACAATGAGATGAAAAACAGTTCTGTAGACCTGCTGATGCTGCTTTTTATTTCTACTTGTATCCTTATAACATCTTCAGGCCACTGTTAAGGATCAAGGCCTTGTGCACATGTTTATATTTTTAAACCAATTCAGAGGTTTCTTTCTCCCTGACTTCTCTTATTGTGCTTACCTGAAGTTTTTGCATCTGGGGGATAAATTAACTAAAACAGCTAATTCCTAGTGTTATGCTTACTGCTTTACTTGTAAGTTTTATATTCGCTTTTGTCTTTTTTATTTTAAACTATGATTTTGGAGCCCTGGTTTTTGTGCACTGCCCTACACAATGAATCTTCAGTCTTGATTGAAGCTGTTGCTGCAGCAAAAGTCAGGACCAGATCAAATCCATACTGAAATGCTACATTTTGGATAGTTGTCTTTTTTAAATACTGTTGAAAGTAAGCTACACATCCCATTATTTGAGCATCTTTCTAGGTTCCACCAAACAGATCCAAAGCATAAACTTCAAGGGTTACATGATTTAACTTTTCTTTACCTCGTGATACTATATATCATGCAATGAATTACTGACCAAGACTTAGTATATCTGTTGTAGACAAATAAAGTTGCTGTGTGACGCATCCTGATATCTTGCAGAGTTTTAATTAACTCAGGAACCAGCTCCTCTCTCTAATAATTCAGTGTCAGTTCCTCACAGTGTATTTATTTAAAGATATTCATAATTTCTGAGCTGCTGATCCAGTTCAGAGCTAAAAGGCCCTTATTTCCACATAACAGGGATGCAAAGGGACTTGAAACAGGGATTTCTGTTGCCTTGACTAGGTGTCAGAAAGTCAGTATTTGATTTGAAACAAATGTCTGTAATGTGCAATCCTAAATTTTAAAGCTAGGTTTACATGTTTTCTTTCATTTTCCCCCCAGGATTTACATGCTGTACCAGATGGTGGCTATTTTAGTTGTGCACTTTTACAGTGCTTGGCACAATGGGATCTAATCTTGAATAGGTCTTCCAGCTTCTTCTGCAGTAAAACTGTGCATTGATTTTGATACCCTTCCTTTATACAGAAGAGTCCCTTAATCATTCTGACTGAAATGAAACTACCCATGGTAAAGTTTTGGAATAAGCTTCTACTTTGCTTGAGCAAAGGGATTCACAATCAGGCCCATAATACTAACCAATCCTTTTCTTATAATTCATTAATAGAAAGAGATTCTCACTCTTTCCAGAATAATGTTACTCCAGGAATAGCTCTTCCTATTTTAAGTCCATTGCCCATTTTCTTAGATTTGAAGGAGGCATAAAGTGAAGAGATACTGGACTTGAAACTCACCCCTGTATAAACTGGCAAATAACTAAGATGAAGTTACTAGTATCTACTAGTTATAAGACTTTGCTGTTTCTGAATCTAAAATCCTTCACGCTTGGTCCTGTGACTGGGAAATTTATGAAAATAAAATTGAGAGTTTTAAACTCCTGCTGCTGCCTTACAGTTCTTTGTCTTATCTACTGAACATCTTCCTCTTGATATTTTGCAGACGTAGAGAAAAATCTAATACAAATTTAGAGCTGGTGCAACATTTTGTGTTGTCCATTACATTTTGTGTTGTCCTACCCTGGGGATCTTTAAGAAGAGGTTTGATGCCTACCTGGCTGGACTCATTTGAGTCCAGTCTTTTTCTCTCGCCCAGGCAGGGAGTCCGGCTTGAAGATCTACAAGGTCCCTTCCGACCCTACTTCTATGATTCTATGATTTCCTGCTACCTTTTCAATATCTCCAAGTATGTAGAAGAGACAAACTATATGACTTAAGTGTCACCTGCTCTTTCTGCTAGGCACTCCAGTTGTGTTTGTCCAGATTTGCTGCATCTTTGTGCAGTGTTCTTATTGATTTTATAAATTGGGATACATCCGTATTCTCACTAGCCCTGGTGCCCAGCCAAAGCAAATAAACAGTTGGCTTAGTGGGTATACTACATTTGTTACAAACTATTCTGTACAAAACTCCCAACCTGTCTTCCTCAACAGAGAAGCTAAATGTTTAAATCCTTCCACATAATGATCAGAGAGCGTGTAAGGAATCGAGACTTCCAAGAAATGTCTGCAGATCTTAACTAACAACTGTGCAGTTTTGATAATATCTGTTGTCATAGGATAAGGATTGGGAAACAGCAAGAACAGTTTTGGAACAACTGAATCCTTGTTTCTCTGCCCTTGAAGACCAGAGAATGGAGGGACAAGTGCCTACGTGTTTTGGATTTGGTTAGTTTGATCCAGTTGTAGCTGTGAGTTAATGAAGGTCATGTCAGTATCTGGAATGCTGGGAAAACAGGAGAAACAGCAGCTTAGCTGGCCCATCCCCAGGCGAACTGGTTTTAAGCAGGAAAAAGTCAGTGTAGGCTAAGAATCTTCTTGCACATCACCTCAGGCAATTAGGTATTCTGTTTCCTAGTTAGGTTATTTTTCCTGGTATCAATTCCAAAGACAAAAAATCCTAAAAACTAGAATTAACCCTTTCATGTCGTTTTTTGGTAGAGCAAGAGTTTCTCCATTGATAACAGTGGAACTATTTCCTTATGGTACTAACCAACAGCAACATCAGTCTTTTTGGTGACTGGGAACAGGAACTTGAATGTATTATATCTCTTTTTCAGTGCATTCACTTGTAAGTGGCATAGGTAAGGGCCTCGTTACACAGTAATCTTAGATGGCTTCTGGAACTCTTAACCCCTGGACTGGCTGCACATTAACACCTTTTAAGTGGCTTTAAAGCGCTCGTTATTTGGCTTAACATTATGCCACTCCAGTGCAAGATTATCTCTAATCCGACTGATTTTGCTTCTGTTCCATTAACTTGTAGCTACTCTCCACAGCTTTTCCACCCAAGTTGAAGTCCTCCAACATCCCAGGAGGCCATGAGCAAATGGGGAAGCTGGGGTGCAGTGCCTCAGTGGGAGCAGAGTGAGCCAGTCTGAGGTGGGGGCAGCAACACCTCCCTGTTGCTGCTCACACTGGCTCTGTTCCCAGGAGCAGAGCCAGTGTGAGTAGCAGCAGGGAGGCATTGCCCCCACCCCCCGGACTGACTTGTTCCGCCACTGCCAGGTGCAGAGCTCATGTGAGCAGCATAAGGGAGGTGTTTATACCTTCCACCTCCCCCCCACCCCCCAACGGCTCGCTACAGCTAGGAGTAGAACCAGTCCGAGGGGCCATACTGGATTTGCAGCACTTGCTCTGCCTGGCAGAAGCACCAAGGTTGGCCCTCCCCTAGCTCCTAGTCCTTCCCCTGCTCATCAAGCCTCTAGTGGCAAGTCACAGCTGTGTAGGTGAGGGGCAGTAAAAGCAGGTTTTTTGCCTTACTGTGCGAGTGCTGCACTAAGCTGATTAACATTTGTTTGGATTACAGGTTAATGTCTGACGAGGCCCTTAGTAGATACGACACTGGAAGCCAGAGTGAGAAGTTCTCTGCCCTGGGTTACCACTGACCTGCCTTCTGTCTAACTAAATCATTCCCTCTCTTTTCCTCCTCAGGCTTTTTGCTTTGTGTATTTATATTACAAGCCTTTTGAAGAAGACGGCATATTGTATTATGTGTATGTGTAACATCTTTTGTAAAGGGCGCTTGACCTCAGTAAGGCTAATGCAAATAAGTAATAACAAATGTACCCAAATAAGACCTGTGGTTTTCAAAAGGACACATTTTATTTATTTATATTATTTATTTTTTACTAATTCTGACTACTGTCACACCTTTAGCTCTCAAAGGACTTCAAGTATGTGATATTCATTGTGAATGTCTATGACCCAAGACAGCCAACAGTGACTCTGAATTTTCACTTTACTTGTGAGTTTATGATACATGGCTATCACCCTACAGAAACCAAAAAGGATTTTTGCTTCTAAATCAAATTAAATTATATTTAGAAATTATTTATATTAAGCTCTAAGCTGCATAAACTAGGTATTAGGATGCTTTCATAGCTCCTTTTCTTGTTTTAAGACCACTGGATCTGCTCAGTATTGAATCCAGAAACTACAATGTAAGCTTTCTGCCTTGATGCCCTCCTCAGTACCATGTTTGGACTAGCGTACAATGTTCCCTTCAGCTCTCTTACAGATCACAGTAAGACAAAATTGAACACTGTTGGGTGGCCCCACTTCAGTGCAGTATATGGCATCTGAAATGGATATTCTGCTTGACACTAGCCTGCAGACCCATGTCCCAGGTAGACGTTGGTAGCAGAGCTGTTTCACCTCCTGGCCAATCATGGGGCATTCAGATCCAGACAACTTAATACACCCAGCAACAAATATACGTGGCATTGCCTTTTTGGCTTCTGACACAAATGGTCTGATCCTGAGAAGCGTCTGCAGACACCATTGAGATTCATGATAATTGGAGGTGCTCAGCCACCATTAGATGTGGGCAGACAAGATTATTTGGGTAAATGTGGTACCTTTTATTACACCAACTAAATAGTTGAGGAAATTGTTTGCAAGCTGTTGGGCACAAACACATTTACCCAAAGAATTTACCCTTCACATTTATCCAAAGAACCTTCAGATGTTTGTGCCGGAAAGCTTGCGAAGAAAAATTTTTCAACTATTTAGTTGGTCTAATAAAAGATACCACACTTAATCAAAGAACCTTGTCTGCCTATGTCCTTGCACTACAACCGACACCCCTGAAACATCTAAGGAACAACAGTCTATCCAAGATTTTCAAGGCTTTCTACTCCTCTACAGATCTAGCTGGAGTTACTGTAAGGAGACCTGATTTTTCAGAAGGTGATTGCTGAGGACTTTCTGAAAATCATGCCACTTTCAGCTGTTTCTAGTTGCACACGAGAAACAGCCAAGGCTTCAAAAATCAGTGATTGGATCTTAACGTCTTGGTTTTATTTTTAAGGATTTATAAACTTGAACATATGATTGAGAAGAAGGTCTGTTCCCCACTCTTTCCTCCTCCCACCTGTTGCTAAAATCTTTCTTCTATTTGCCATTTGTAAGTTACAGGAGGGACTGTTGGTTTCTACATTGTGATGGCATTTGTGATCTGGCTTTTACCTCCCCCAGTTTCCTTTGCACTGGCTGATATGACACCTATTATGAAATGTTACCTAAGGTCCTGGAAAGGATCATGTTGCTCAACTAAATCCTGAAAGTGCTACAGTTTGAGTTCTATTTGAAATGTTTCAGCAACCATTGGGAAGATTTGTGGGCCAACTGATATATATTTATCACTGGTAAAGATGCCAGCTGCTGTAGCTCAGCAGGAAACCACAATTCCCTCTGCAAGTTAAAGGTGAGAAATTCAACAAGGTGATTGCACAAATTAAGCAAATAAAAAGCTTGCCCTTTCCACTTTCCAAAACAGCCAGAGGAGAAAGTAATAGTCCCATTTTCTGGATTGCGAAACATTAGTTGGCTGAGAAAATGTCATATAATCAATTTTAACCATTTATGTTGGTTAGTGTTAGAGAACATGCTAACCAAATAACTAATGACCCAGTCGAGCTCCCATTCAAGACTGCTATTCATTGACTTCTAGTGGACAGCATTGTGGCAACTGGGGCGTGGAATAATTTAATTGACTCCACTACACTTCAGGAAGTGCTCATAGGTCCTCCTACCAGCACGTGAAGGTAGAACAAAAACAAAGCATTATAATCACTTTTAATAGGGCTGCTTTTCTGGGTACAAGTCTGTGAACCTTACTCAGAACTTTCTGTGGCTGCATATGCATTAATAATAGAAGTGATGCTAAAGTAAATATTGAGTTGGGCATTGGGGATTTTGCCCATGTAAGGACCTTGACAGTGGCCATAGGCAGGCTTCATTATTGGTTACTATATCATTATATTGTTAAAACAAGCACAGTCAAACCAAAATAGAGTAAAAGAACTTCGCGCCCCCAATAGAAACAAACCAAAAGCTAAACACAAACAATGTATCCAAACCACTTTTTAGAGAGAAATAATTGGCAATGTTCACCTCTAGAATGATTGGAATGCTTAAGTTAAACATTTTTCTTTGGAGAATTCTAATTGCTAGAAAACGACATTTTCAAATATATGTCAGTTCTGGTGAAACTTTGAAAAAGTTTGTCAGGTCAAGGACGAAACTTTTGGTCACAGCAAAGGGGAGAAAGTGACTCTTGATGCCAAGATAACTAGGGTCCAGAGGCTAGAACACCCACAAGGGATTCAGGATACTTAACATTCAAGCCCCTTGCCCTTAAACACAGAAACAGCTGAACCTGATGGCTATGGACAGACATTCAAAAAGCCTGAGCCTGAATTGATTCAGTCTTTACAGGTTAGTCTAACCTGGTCAGGCTGAACTAGTTTGTAATTGGACAGACATTCTCTCTGGACTGAGGAAATTCAGTCGCATGCCTGCAGCGGCTAAGGCCAGAAGTTGGGGGGTGGGCACTACAGCATCCTTCCCTTCCCTTTCCTTGCACATCACTGAGCTGGTGGGGCAGGGGAGGGCGTGGCCAGGCCCTGGCAGGACCTCTGATTAGGGAGGTCTGCCTACGCCATCCCAGGCTTTTGCCAACTGGCTGCTCAAGGGGCGGAAGTGTTGCCAGACCCGAGCCCCCTGCTAGCACTCTGAGGCAAGGGCAGGGGGGGGGGGGAATGTGCATCAGTTGATGATACAGAGCTTTTCAATCCCCTCTCTGCTTCTTTATACTGTTTGCATCAAACTGACAGACAAACAAGCCAGCAAGGAGCTGATAAGTGTTTATGACCTCATCAGCAGTACAATAGCCTCTCTCCATTAGTTCAAACTCTTCTTAAAGAGCTTACCAGCTGACCCGTTGATTAGCCACAAAATGTCCTAAAATATCACTGTTCTGTCTGCATGTCCCAGTGAAATTGGAGACACGGACAGCTCTCGGCATTAGCTAGCATACCCCATGCCTAGGATCCTGGGGCTAGGGTCTGTGCTGTGGGAGATGGGCAGGGGGTATGGAGGGGGGATCTCTGCTTGTCCAGCAAACAGTGAGGGAGCAGGGTGTAGGGAAAGGGGAAGATGGGCAGACTCTGCTGTGCCTGCAGTCTCTGCCAGAGCTGCAGCCAGGGAGCAGAGGGGAGAGGCCAGCTCTGCTGTAAAGCAGAAAGCCCCATCCAGCCCAGAGAGCATGCTGGGGATGTCTGGTTTATCTTAAACCAGGAAGAGGTCTGAGACAGGCATTGCATAAACCAGTTTGACCCAAGTCAGTTTAATCTGGTTTAATGTATCAGATTTAACTCAAACTGGTTTCAGCCATTTTCAGACTGGTTTATGTGTGCTGAACATCTGTTCTGTTACAGGTTTAAACTGGTTTCTGATCATTTAAACTGATTTATGTGTAATGTCTGCCCCTGGCTGATGAGTAGAAGATAACAACCAAAATAATTGTCCTAAACAGTGGCCTCTTAGCTTTTCTGGATGGGGCTCTTTCTCTCATCAAGTTTCTTCAAAAAGTGTTTACCTGTATAGAATGAAAAGAAATGTCTAAACCTTACTTCTGTTTTTGGGGGGTGGGTGTTGTTTGTTAAATGAAATGGAATTCTTGTATTTCTACTTGTCACATTATCCCGTTAGTCAGCTAAAATGTGTTTCTCCATTGAGGATTGTAATAGAATGTGTATCAGACAGAAAGTTGGATTTTGTTGCTTTTGTGTGCATTCCAGTCACTTATTCTGGAGGATATAATTGTTAGTTTTCCTTTCTCCTTCTGTCCCACCCCAGAATATAAGTAACATCTAATTTTGTCTTAAATTAAAAGATGGAGTTTCATTTTTCTCAGTATCTTTTTCAAAGATAAAGGAAACTTGAGACAGTGACGCAAATTAATTTTTCTACTCGTCACAGTATCCGGCGTGACTTTCCCTGAGTCTCTCTACCATTGGAAATAATGAGTCATGGACTTGACAGCATGTGACATCCTTTACAAGATGCGCATATCCACTACAGCTTTTGGCGTGGTCGAGTTTTAGACATTAGTACTGGAGCTTTTTCCCCACTTGACTTAACATATGCAGTCCTATCTCCTTTTGTCTTTAGTTCATTTCAAACTTTAGCTACCATAAACGCTAATGTATCATATTTTTCTGTATTATTTTCACCAAACCCCACATTAAGGAAAGATTTGTAGTTTTATGTATTACAGTCTAATGCTCATGATATGGGAGCATACAGTGAAGATTATGACTGTTTCTTGTAAACCAGGGAATACACCTTGGCTGTGGTACTTAGTTTTTTTGGATTTCCTTGTGTTTCCATTAAACATTGTGTATTGATGATACTGAATTAGGTGTTGACTTTATACATTCATTATTATTTGTGAAATGTTAAAGTAATAGTCACTACCCACGTCAGGTTGGAAAGCGTCATTTCCATTTTACAGATATAATGAATTACAAAGGGATTTTAGGAATACATTTAAAAGTATTTAAATGCTTGAAAATGCACAGAAGTGCTAAGCAAGATTTCTGAAAGTGCCTTTACTGGCTTTTATTTGGAATTCAGAGCCCAACATGCTTAGGCAGTTTCATAAATTCTAGTAGGTAAGTATATGGCACCAAAATATGTTAGATTTGTCCAAAGTCACACAGGAAGTCTGTAGCAGGGCCAGGAAATGAACCTAAATTTCACTTGTCACAATCTACTCTTCCTGTACTTAACGCTTGCCTCCGCCTTTATCATGTGCATCCGCTACATTAGGGCAGAATTAAGGTTATTTTGTGCCATCCAATTTCTGTTTTTCCATATGTTCATATAAATGGTTTGATAAGCATATAAATTTCAGGTTACTGAGATTTCTTCTCCTTTTTTATACTCTAGATTTACTACAAACACCAAGCAAGAAAAGAAAAGAGAATTTCTAGGTTGGTACATAGGCAGGCAAGGTTCTTTGAGCTTTGAGTAGATGTGATATCTTTTATTAGACCAACTGAGTAGCTGGAAAAAAGTTCTTGGCTTTTTCCAACTAGGTTGGAACAGGATTTCCTGACATTTGTTTAATCAGATCCTCCTTACTTCCTGAAGTTAAAAAAAAAAAAAAAAGGATTAGGTCCTGATTTAGTTTGGTTTAATAATGCCTTCTGGGAGCTGACTATCAGTGAATGCCCACAGGTAAAGCTGGGTTTTGGGGTTTTTTTGTTTTGTTGAACAATAATTCGACAAAAAATACTGTCTTGAAAAGCCAAAATTGTTTATAAATTTGGGTCTATTGCAATGAAAAATTTCAGCCACAGAATTTCAAGGGAATTAGGGAGGAACTTAAAAAAATAAAATATTTCATTTTGAATTTTCCTTTTAATAAAATATTTTCAACTTTGTTTCAAGGTTTATTTAATTTTTGATAATTTACCCCCATCTAATATATAAAATTAAAAAATGATTAACTCAAAAATGAAATAAATATTTCAGATCAAATGCATTTGAAGCTGCAAATGAATTCTTTTTAAGGTCTGTTGACGCAAGCCAAACTTATCTTCCCCCTTCCCCTCCCCCACACTTCCCTGTTTTTTATCAGTTCAATAATCAATTGAAGAAAAACATTATTTTTGCTTATCTGTACTTATGAAACTGAATGTTGATGTCTGGATCATTCCACCTGTGTGTCAATTATCCAACCTGTGTAGGAGAAATTATTTCACTCCTGAAATTCCTTAGCTTCAGAAGTTCTGTTGTGTTCTGTCTTGTGGTAGAAGTTAGGGACCCAGTAGTAGGCATTATGTGTTGAGGATCTCTTTCAGGAATCCAATATTTCCAAAGCCCCAGGTGAGAAACAAGGCAGAACTGAAGAAAAGGATATATGAATTGGGAGGGAGGGGTGTATGGGGCAATACATAGCATCCCACTGAGCCCCTTGGATCACCTTCTTGAAGAACAGCCCCCTCAATTTGGCACCAAGGCAGTTGAGCATGAACAAGGATGTGGTTATCACCTTTGCAACCAGAAATGTACATGTACTTGATGTGAATGTGACAACAGAAAATTAAATGTAAAATCTTTTAGACAGTCAATACATTTGTTTTATATCTTTCTCTTCCTCAGTTGGCAATAATTTCAGTAGACATTGAACTATTTTCTGCTTGCTATGAGCTAGGATATCACTGTAAATCCTTGATATTTCCTGTACTTAGAAGTAGACATAGTCATCTGAGGAACTTATTTAGTGCGGATTAAGATGATATGAAAAAATAATGTCTTTCATTGGAGGTCAATCTTATCATAAGAAGGGGTAAGTGTCTGTTGAGAAGGTAACTGAAATCTGTTTATATTGTTGCTAAACCTCCAATTTCTGTTTTAAATTGGTGAAAGCAAAGAGTTATCTCAGAATCATCTTTATTAGTAGCTCTAATTTGGTAGTTTGTTAATGACAGCTTATCCCTATTAGGTTATATCCCTTCTGGGTTATGTTTTTTTTAATGATGATAAAGCAAAAGTCACAAGGTTGTAGATTCATTACAGAAAGGAGTTTTATAATTATTTCTAATGTTTAAATCTGCTGGCTAAGTAAAAACAACCAATGCATGAATTATAAGAATAGGTACTATGTACACTTAATGTTTAAAAAAAATACCTAAAACACACCTTACATTTTGAATAATTTTGAATATTCTCAGCAGGACAGAATAATGGCAGCATTCCTATCTATGAATCTTACTGTATGTAAGTACTCACTGTGTGTGTCTACACATGCAATTAATGCAAAGATTACTGCTCTGGAGTTTATTGTACCTGGACATACCATTTGAACATGAGCTAGGAACCTCAGCATGTTGAGCTGGGTTGGAGCAGCCCTGGTTGGCAGGGGGCCCTGGGCTGCTTCTCCCACCTCAACAAGCTGCAGACAGGCTGGCTAGGGCACAAGAGTGCTCCAATGTGGGGCTAGCCAGCAGGTGGCCCCCACACTGAAGCACCCTCATGCTCTCCAGTCAGCTGGGGTGATGTCTACATGTGTACTGCTGCAGAGTTTAAAAAAAAACAACCCCAAAACAAAAAAAAAACTCTGCAGCTCTGGAGTTGGTTAGTTTACTTCAGCCTAATAGAGTGCATGTGTAGACATGCAGTGCTTTGCTGCAGAGTTAATTAGTGTCCTTCACAGTAAATATCTCGTATAACTATGCCCACTGTTTGTTATTTATAACTGTTATGCAGTAGCTGAAGTACAGAAGCACAGTCTTGGAGATTAGAGTAGAGGCTTCTTGCAAGTCTGCACAGCTGACTAGATCACTCTAATCTCAGTCTTTTTTCTGTATGTCATCAGGGAGGGGATATTAGACTATACTACTCCTTGAGACTATACTGCTTCTTCCCTAGAGGCCTTTAGAACTACCTTAGTTGCTATATAGTATGATTACATCAGTTCTTGAGTTGGAGTTTTTCCACTCGGCCCAGCAGGACAGTAGTTTTAGAATGTACTTAAATCCCATTGGCTTCAGTACTTGAAGTTAAGCAGTTACTTAAGCAGTGTCTTGAATAATCATTTTTCCTGAGTTTAGGATCCACTGACATTTACCCAGGTTAATATAGATTTTCCTGGCAATTGGCATGTCCATCTTAAGGGTGTTTAGCTATGTGGTTTTGTGCTCTTAGTGTTTCCAAGCTCCCTCTCCCCCCACCTTTTTCCGCCAGTCTGCACTCCTGTTTCCCTCATTGCAGGCTTCCTGTTCCGTCTACTATTCTTGCTATCCCACAATCCCAGTCTGTGGATCTGTCTCTTGTTCTCTCTGTATTTAAGTGCGACTTCCTGCATGTCATCTGGGTGCCGACCTGACTTTGGTGAATAGAGCATAGAGAAGTACGGCTGGAAGTGGTCTCCAGAGATGATGTAGTCTGACTCTCTGCCTGAAGCAGGATCATCCCTATCCAAACCATCCCATTCAATCCATAATCTAAATTCTGTATAAGACTACTGTCAACCCTAACACAGCACAGACCTAACACCCTAACCTGCCACAGGTAAACTGGGGGAACCACAGCAGCCAGTGTTCTTCATCTGTGAAATGTTAATATATAATCAAGTGATCCTCGGTAAAATGCCGTACTCCCTATTGCAGAGGAAGGCAAAACCCCCCACAGTCCATACCAATCTGACGATGGAGTGAAATTTCTTCCTGACCCAAACATGCGGATTGGTCTGAACCTGAGCGAAGGGACAAGACCCTCTGGTTGGATCCCAGCAGGAGCATTGGCATACCCTAGTCAGAGTCCGCAGCCTGTTGAAATCCTTCTGATTTGCACTTGCATCCCAGTGTGTTCACAGTCCTTCCCAGTTCTGTGTCATTTGCAAACTTGCTCGAGACCCACAACCTCCTTGGCCCTTTTCTGGCCAGCGTACTTTAAAACTACTTCTTGTTGTCCTTAACCTCCTATTCTTGTTCTTTGTTTGTTATCCTGATTTTTGTCCCTGTAGGTTCTTGCTGTTTCCTGGTAAGCTTCCTTGGTGACCCTGTGTGCTTTCCTTTCACATTTGAGGCATTTCAGAAGCTCCTTATGCAGCCACATTGTTCTATTGTTCTTGTGCTTCCTTTGTATCAAGATGGTTTCTTGTTGGGCTTCTAATACTGTGCCCCTTAGAAGCTCCGCCCTTCTGGGCGCCTTTATCCTTCTATTTATCTTCCCATGACACCAGGCCTATTAACTTATTGAGTCAAATTAAATCTGCGTTTTTGAAATCTAGCATCCTAGTTTTGCTGCCCTCATGCTTTCCCTACCTCAGGAAATCTAGCCCATCATATTCACTTCCTCCCAAGTTACCTTTTACCTTAACTAATTCTCCCCTTTTGGTCAGGACAAGTTCCAAGATAAATGATCCCCCAGTTGTATCTTCCACTTCTTGGAAGAGAAAGTTGTACTGCACACAGATTAGGAACTGGTTTGACATTTTACATTTGGCTGCATTGTCTGCATTGTTCTTCCAGGAGATGTTGGGAAAACTGAAGTTTCCCATCAGTACCATCCCATAGCTTTTGGATTGATTTGTCACCTGCTTAGAGTGTGTCATCAACCTGCTTGTCCTGATTTGGTCACGGGTTCTCAGCTCTCAGTTCTGGTGCTTGGCTGTGGTAACCGAAGGAGTCATTGCATGAAAATAGAGGTGAAACTGGGTGCTTGAGCACCCCTGGGTAGTAACCACATAAGGGCAGTCAGTAGTTGCACTGCTGGTGATGTGGTGGCAGCATAGCTGCTGCTATATTTTTTCACCATCCTCTACTCCCCTGGGGTTGGCTCATGCAGCTGGTGCCCCAATCCCCTCCCCCCCTTTGTTATAGTGCTATATAAAGTCTGGGTTATTCCCTGTAGACAGAGTTGAGTTGTACATTCATGGTCTGGTATGAAGTAGGTATGAAAAGCCCAAACTTATTTAGGGAGGGTGAAACCAAAGAAGTATCTACTGAGCATGTGCAAACTATCTTTTATTTATCCCCTCCCCTTTCCCCGGGCATATAATTTGGGAGGATTTTCTCAGAGAGTACACCAGAAGCTTCCATGGCACAAAGGCCACTCCCTTGTCAATTCTTAGTTTCCAGTTCCAAAGTATGGGGACGTTAGAGGCTTTCAGAGAAAAGCTTGCTACAATATGTCAACATTGCAAAATAACCATTTTTCAAATTCTCAAGGGCAATTGAATTGTTTTCTTACTAAGATTTTCCAGAAAAATTGTGCTGGATGCATACAGTGGCTAGCAGATTTCAGTCTAAATGGTTAGTTGGGCAAAGTTAACAATAGTTGAAAATGGGGTATGATAATGTGAAACGTCAGGCAGATTCGATAATAGGCAGAGTAACCAGCACCTTGTAATAAAAAGGGTGTATGTGTAAATAGATTTGCTCAGTTTCCTAGCCCAAGGGAACAGAGAACTTCAGTGCAGAAACATCTATCTTAAAGGGGATGTTTTGGCTATGTGAGAGCTGAATTTGGCCCTATGGCATGGCTGACATTTAGGCAAAAAGTATTTCTAAGTACTTGCTTTTTTGTTTTCTATACGCCATTTAAAAACATTCAGTTCTGCACAAACTTGGATGCTAGCCACATTTGATTCCTGTGCCTGAAAGATCCAGAACCCATTTACAGCTTTGTTGGTTTGGGTGTGGCCTTCAAAATGACCTATTACCAGGCCTTTAAGCAAATGGTGCTAAAAATATTTTATTAATGTATATCATTATAATTCTCTTTCTCTCTTGATAGGTGTGTATGTATATGTATGTATGTATATTTTTTTAAATTTAAAATATGTTTTTAATTGGAGTGGGAAATATAAATACCTACACAACTGCTTTGTTCCTTCAAGATAAAATTCTGTTCTTTCCTCTCCACTATTGATTTTTATTTTTTAATCCTTGCTATAAATCCTTAGTGGCTATTTAGTGATTGGATTGCATGCTGCCGTTTAGCATTTGTGTACCTCAAATCTTCAATCGGCATCAGAGCTCCATTGTGTTAGGAGCTATGTGCAAGGGTGTGCATGGTTTTTGCTCTGGAGATCATGCTGCTTTTGTTAAGAAGAACAGTTATGTGTAAGGACTGGGGGAAAAGAGAACTTCATGTGTATCAAAGAGCAGAAGATCATAACTGATACATAGGACCCTTTAATCTGTAAAATAATATGCAAGAACACTGTCTTCCTGAACACTGCAGAGTCTCTTGGAAGAATGTAGCAGGTGAAACTTAAAATGATTTCCATTTTTTCCTAACTCATGAGCTGTTTTGACATTATTGCATTTCTACAATAGTCTGAGATGTCTCAGGTGTGGAACCCAGTCCTGCAATTAATAATCCTTAAGCAGTCCCATAAAAGTCTGTGGAGCTACTAGAATGGCACTCTTTGGGTACAGCATTGAAAAATGTGATGTATGATTTGGCTTTGTAAGTTATAAATGTGAGAACATTATTTATTTGCTTTAACATAAAGAATTGTTTCTTTCTCAGCAATATTTAGATTTTTGTGGGGAAAGTCACCTACCTTTCCCTTTATCTTCCTTACAAGAAGTACAGATGATGATTGCAAATCTTCTTGAAGAACTATTCAAGAATATTTACTATAAGGTTTTGCTTTTGTTTGCCTTTCCTTTGACTTCAAGATGGCATAGTGAGAAAGGAAACATGTGAGCCAAACCTGTTGGTTTGAACACTGTGTCTGAAAATTTCCATAAATTGCAAGTTACTACACAGATGTATAGATTTAATGAGACTGTGTAATGCCATTTATTTATGCTAAAGAATCTGACACATGCAACACTGAAAAAATCTAATACTTTAAGAGTTATTTTATATTTTGCCTGCCATCTGTCACTGCTACATAATACTACATAATAATGATGCAGGTGAAAGCCTAACTTTTTTTTCTTAAAAAATATATTTATAATAGATATTCATTTAAATATTTCACCAGTTTAATAGCTGGCATATTTTCTTTTAATGGAATGTTGGCTCCTTCCTGCAAACATAAGTGATCCAGGCCCAAGCCAACTGCCTTACTGATTTTTTTTTTTTTTTTTTTTTTTTTTTTGGGGAGGGGGGGGGGGATTTACACCTGGGTAAGTAAGAGTGTAAAAAATCAGATAGTAAAATAAGCTTGAAGTTGCACGTTACACTTGGTTCATACTAAATCTGTGGAATGTCAAGTAGTTTTAAAGTTAAAGCATGCTGTGAGCAGTGCTGTTTCCTGCCTGCACAGCTCTGATTTACCACTAGGGAGCTTGCAAGCGGAGGTGTGGCTAAACCCAGGACACCCAGGTTCTGTCCTTTCTCCCAGAGGGTGGGATGGGAGTGCATCTTGGGATTCTGGAGGACTGAAAATTGCTCATTTTATCGTTATGGAGCAGACTGAAGTTACACTAATATTAACTAGGTAGCATGGCCCAGAGTTAGTTAACCTGTGCCTGAAGTGGCATAATATTGAGATGTTCAGAGGCCACTTAGCACAAGTTAAAGAGCTTTAACATGTGGATGCTTTTGTTTTAAGAGCCCTTTAGTATGGACCAAATGTAACGTGTAATGGCACGCTAATAAAAATCTGTCTAATAGATTGATTTCAGTGGATTGTTTTTGGTTGGAAGCAAAACTGAGGTCTTCCTCATTGACTTGAGTGATCTAGTTACTTCAGATTTCACTGCTATGAGGTCAGTATTTGTCATGCACTGGGAAAGAGTTGGGTTAGAGGGGTAGCGGAACTTCTGTACATCTAATTTCTAGTTAAATGGATGTAGATAACTCCAAGTTGTTTTAAAACAGTATGGAAGAGAGATGTGATGTGATATAGATATATGAATTTGTCCCTTGGCATCAGTGCTCCGTCTTTCCCTTGCTACATTGCTCTACGTTTGTGTACATAAGGTTCAGAATGCCTGTGGATCTTTAGCTCCCAAGGGATTAGCATCCTGACCCATGTGGTCTGTATAAAGTTGAAAGTGGAAAATTAAAGTAAAACACATTTTTGAATGATGTCAAAAGAAAATGGCAATCATGCAAACAGTGCAAATTTAACAAACCTATATTTAAAAAGAACCAGGATTTGACTAATACTTGGGACATTTCAACAAGACCTGTATCTATTCTTGATTTTAAAGAAGAAAAAGCTGAAAAAACAAACAAACAAAAACAAAAAACACACACACACACACACACACACACGAAAAATCACAATCTCAGTGCATAACTTGTTAACAATACAGCCCCTTAAGGATTCTGAACTACAAGTTGAATTAATCTTTTTTTAAAAACAAGACAAAATAAAAATCCCATGAGCATGTCCTGCAATAAAATCAATAAGCACATGTTTTATCTGTGTTAAAATATAGTGGGCCAGCTCTTCTGTTGCTGTCAATCAGTATAGCTCCATTGACTTCGCTGAAGCTATACTGATTTACAGCAGCTGAGGATCCATCTTGGTGCACTAACTGGGGAAGCCGATAGGATGCAAGAAAGGCTTTGACTAAATAAACAAGCAAACAAAGTAGAACAGGTTGCTTTGTTAATCTCCCTTTTACTTAAGAGACTTAAGAAAATATTTATGTGACAGGTGCTTATCCTATAATTTTCCATGGGTGGGTGACTTATTGGAGGTGTGTTTTATGTATAGTTATTTCCTAGAATAGGACATGGTTAGGTCAAGTTGTATTAAGATGACTTGAAGTTTATATAATTGAAAATAAATAAAGGTTGTTTCCATGAGTTGAAACCAGGTGAGTGGCCCATTGGGTGTAACTAAAAACAAAAGCCTTTTGGTTATTAAAATAATTGTTTTTAAATTTATGCAACAGTAGACCCAGAAGATAAACTGTGACTGTGACTTGACTAAAACCAAGAAAAATCAGCACAAGTCTTTTTGTGGATTAGGTCCTAAATTTGTTTCAGCCAAGTAAATATTTAAATTTAGTCTAGTTCCCTGGTGCAAGGCTCTTTTATATATATATAAAATCATTATCGTTGCTATAATTGTTACACTTTGTGTGTTTTAGAAAGCATTTAGGAAATCACGTGCTCTTTGAGAAGTAGAGATGCTAATAATTGAAACAATGAGGTTTTGGTAATTTTAAGTGGCTCTATATAGCTATATTTGTACAGAGAGAGAGAGATGGTCCATAGATAGCTGTAGCATCAGCATTTCCATGACCAATTTCTAGGTTTTGGGTGCCTCTTAAAAAAAAATGTACTATGTGATCTTAAAAATTCACTTTGGGGTTAATGCTGTCACAGTTTAGTGAATTAGTGCTGCGTGTGCTTGCTTCTTATAGCTCAAAACCGTTTTGACTGATAAGTTGTTTAAATACTTAACATCATCCAGTTCTGTGTGAGAGTCAAGAAAACTACTGAAAACATCAAACTTAATTTTTTTCATGTTCAAATCACGAATAATTCCATGCATGTTTAAAAAAAATTGTCAGAACAAGCCTAATGATTAAGGGAACTCATTCCTATAGTGTTTAATATGCACATTTGCATAAGACTAATTGTTTGCCCAAATATGTACATGAACGGAATTTGCACATTCATACAGATTGCTTGTATGCATCTGAGGGCAAATTTAGCCTCAGGATTTTCTCTTGAAGGATTTTACATCCCTGCATAATTGTATATATTCTGCTACATCGGTTGCTGGCACAAAGGGTTTGATGAAAAGCTCACTGAAATCAGAGTAGACAGACTTGCCTTAATTTTAGAGGGCAGTGATTCCAACCAACATTTAAGACCAGATTCTGCCACTCCTACTCTGGGTGAATAGTTTATTGATCCATAAGTAATCTCTTTGATTTCCATTGGACTATTCTTTAAATACTGTTCAAACTGAGTAAAGGGTAGGAGAATTGAGTCATATATTGGAAAAGGAATGGCAGTCGTAACTCAGAACTTGTTCGAAGTGTGGGTTTCACTCAGAGCCCTTCCCACTACTATAACTTTGTTTTTTCTGTCTGAGTATTTATATAAGTTTGTATAGACAGCTGGGTCTCTGAAAGTTGTTCCACAGGTTTCACTGCCAGTCTCTCCATTCCTTGCATTTTGCATTGGGCAGTTGGATCAGGAGAAAGGGCACAGTGTTAAAAACAGAGTTGATAAACTCCTGCCATGAAACTAACTTGAACCATACTGGGTTTAACAGACTAATTCCTCTGACAAATCTGAATCATGCTGGCACTGAATTCAACAGAAGCCACAATGTTGATATTTATTGGAAGTAGGATTAAGTTTGGGGTTCTTCAGTGTTATTACAAAATCCAGGTGTAGACGGAGAGTTTCAAAGGGGCTTAAGTTAAGCGTTGGGTTTTCCACTGCATTTAGTTAGGCACCCACTACCTTCTGGGCTCTTCTAGAATATCCCAGAGGCAGCATGAAAAAACTTTTGTAATTTATTGCTAAATTGTTTTTCTTAACCAGTTGAGAAGCTTTTTCCAGTGCTTTCCTCCCCCCGCCCTTCCACACACCAGCACAAAGCTATTGAAATCAGTAGTGTTACATGGAGTCCCACCACCTGAGTTGTTTCTGGTCAGTTGTGTGGGCAAGAGGTTGATCTTGTTCATGGTGTCCTAGCCGGTAAGCAAAGTGTCTGGGTGCACATAACAAAATTTGAAATAGTGGCTCTTAACTAACTTAAGAGAATTGAGTAACTCCCCTTTCTTTGCTGACAGAATTCATCCTTTTCCTGGGTACAGCTCATTCATTCCATCCAGAAAGAACTTTATCTTTTAGACTCCTCCTAAAAATATTCTCAGGGAGTAATCATTTACCTTTGGAATGTACAATTTTGCACAAGCACCAAAATGTTTCCCAGAAAATTTTAAAGAAGAAACTGCCAACACAACATGCTGAATGTTCTTGGTTTCCCTCTCATCTCCCAGTTATATAGTGATGTGGTATGCTATCCATGCCCCTGGTGGCTCTCACTTTATTTCTGCATCAGCATTACATGAATGGAGCTTTTATTGATATATATTTTCGGGAGTAACTCCTGATTTTATGCCAGAGTAAGTACAAGGAGAATCAGGCCCTAAATATATATATTTCAGGAACAAAGTGTAATTTCCAATAAATATACTTAAATGTGCGTTTATTTGCCAAGTGATGTTGCTTCTCTCCTGGGTTATGAGAAAACAAATTAATAGATTTCCTACTCTTTCTCTGTCCTCTGCCAGCATGCACACTCCTGGTATACCATGCTTTTTTGGGTGAGAGAGTTTTTGCAGGAGCTCCTTGCATCTTGAAGGTTGCAGTGTTGTTAGGCCCAGAGTTACTTATAAAATCTCTTTAATGAAGAGCCAGATTCTGCCCTTAATAAGAAGCTCAGGATTTGACTCTTTCTTTCATGCTAATACAGGGTACCAGTATAAAGTGTATTTACACTCGCATCACAGCCTCTTCTCACTTCGAGCACAGTGTAGACGGTCACATTTTTGAGTCTCCTTGTGGTAGAAAGGATCTTGGAATAAATACAGATGGGGCCCTCATTGTCTCTAGCACCATCATGCAAGTGAAGAGTGCGAATGACTGTGTGCTTTTAAAAAGACGGACAGGAGGCATAATTCCACTATGAACAGAACTGACAAACTTTTTACTTAATTTCAAAACTACAAGGCAATTCTGACATTCTTGACTTTGCCAGTTGTGCCTTGAGAATTGAATCATGTTGCATTCTGGTCAAGGCTTTTTAGAACAAACCCTGAGTGCTGTCTGTTCCACTCCATTTAGATACATACTGGGTTAAGAAAATGTAGGATTTCCTTAACTCTGTATCTTAGCTTTATCTGTCCAAAATAAATGTTCTATCACTAGGAAATGTTATGCTTTCATTTGTCTTATGTTGGGGTAGTGTCACGCATTACTATCCCCATACTTTTTTTAAATGATGATCCTCATTCTTAAGCAATGTACCTCTTAGTTCCACCTGGAGGTCAGGATTCCTGATGAGACTCTAGGGTTTTTTCCCGATCTGATTTTTTGCTGTGGAGGTAAATTTCCATAACGGAGGATAAAGTGTAGAACAGGGTGACCTATAACTTTGAGTTGGGGGGGAGTGTGGAGACCATACAGGGTAGGGTGGGGCTTTAAATAAATACATTTTAACATCCACCGTTACTTTCCTGGTGATAGTTCCACTACTTTACCTGTAAAATAAATAAATAAAAATAAATGTTTGGGCACTAAAATCCTACCCAAATACTGTTTAATATGGCATTATTTTTTAGTTAGCACAAGACGGCATTATTGAATGATGTTGAAAACAATTATTGTTGCATTGTAAACTAACACCAACTAGATGGTGCTACTTGGAAAGAAAGGAAGGAAAGCTAGTTGTGTTTAGTGACTGCTTGCTGTTAGCTTCATGTTTACCGGTGCCTGTTTGTGAGTTTCTCCCAGAAAGGTGGTGTCACGGTGTGAAAGTGGCATGACCTTTGATAATGGAAAATGGAAGCAAAAGGGAAGAAATCTGTATTAACTATGAAAAATCATTTGACTGCCGATTTTAGATTTGGAAAAGGCTGTATGAGATTTGACATTTTATAACTGGGGTGGTCTTTTGCTGCGGGGGGAGGGTTGTAAAGGGGAGCTGCTGAAACGTTTAAACTTTTGCTTATGTATTCATTTAGTTTGCATGGCCAGATGGGAGAATTTTAAGCCAGCAAGAAGAAAGAAAAGAGGCTTATGGAGAAATGTATTTGGGGACTTTGTACAATACGTAGTAGGCATAAACATGACTTTTATATATCATTTTTCTTCTTAACACAAGTCGTGTATTATATTAAGTTTTATGGCAGCAGGTAAAAACCAAAAAAGTTTAAATTTGGGGGATGAATAAAGGAGAAGGTACAAACTACTTTAAACATGTGTTTGTGTGCAAAATGTAACACAAGGCTGATGCACACAAGTATATGATGTAAGGCAATGGGGATGACCTGATTAGCAAAGCCCTCATGAAAAGCTGAGGAGATCCCCACTGTAGCAGCATTCCCTTCCTTGGAGACCTGCAATTTTCCCTTAAGTCCCAGATGAAGGAAACTTTCACAGAGCAACAAGCACTAATGGCAGGCTTTTGAAAATGGCAGGGACAGAGCCAGAGGTAGGTGGTGGGGGTGTATAAAAGCACTTCAAAGAGCTGAGATGGTCTTCGCAGCTTCATGTATATAGACTAGGGAGGCATGCTAACAAGTTATATTTGGAGGACGGGGAGTATTATGCATTTGGAAGGTTGTGTTGCATCAAACAGCTAGCTCTGTTTTTGTTTTGCTGTTTATCCTATTGGATGTGAGCCAGTATTCAGCAGAAGGAGGCAGTAGGGTAAGATAGAATAAGATGCTGACAACACCCTTCCCATTTCTAAGTGCTTAGGGCCTTATTTTCTGAGGTACTGAGCAACTGAAGGTCCCATAGACTGAAAGAAGAGTTGTGAATATTTGATACCTATTAAATAAGATGTATATTGTTTCAGATCCAAAATGGAAAATATTGTATAAACATACATGGAAGATGCAAATATCTCTCTTGTATGTCTGCATAATGTGTGAACTGTATAATTTTGGAATAATTTTGTATATTCTTGCTGTGTGTGGCTTTAGGGCTTGTCTTGTGATTGCGGCACAGCACTTGGAATCAGGAGAGTAAGGTTCTGTTCATGGCTTCACCACAGACTACCTATGTTGCCTAGTGTAACAAATTTCTGTTACATAGACAGCAGACAGTTATTTTGGCCCTCCTTGTCAGACATGCTCCATCCGTCCCATGCCAGCTGTTTCAATGGGAGCCAGAAGTTCTCAGCCTTTAGAACTGCTTGTCAGGAGTAGAGCCTTTGCCCCAAACATAAATCTTACCTTGGGATGTGGTGGGGGAGGGGGTTGGCTATCTATGCTTAAAACTCAAGGATTATTTATTGTGGGATAGATTTGGTTCTGAGCTGTGGCAAAGGAGCAAAGAATTGTAATTCTTCCTCCTTTCCTCCCATCCTATTTCAGGAGGTATGGGAATGGGCAGTCAGCACTTGAGACACTATCAGTATCTACTGCTGCATAAGCAGGGACTTGCGATAAAATCGCAGTATAAGCCCTCTGTGTGGCATTGTTTCTCTTCTTAGCAACAATTTCTGTGTGAAAACAAAAAATACCTATTGCCTTCTGTAAATTAAGAGCTAAAATGTTTCATAATATAAAAGGTTGGTTTCCTGTTTTGATGGCAAGACTTTATTCCGATACTAAACCACTGTGATCTGTTTGTCCTTGTTCTATATGGGCTTTATTATAATGTTCGTGACTTAGCTCTCATTAGTGTCTTGATGAATAGGAGATGGACTTCAGCAACTGTACGATTAGAAAGTCACATCTTGTTGTTATCTGTTCTCTTGTGTTTTTGTCCATATCATTATACCTTGCCTAGTGGTGATACTAATGATTTGAAACTGTAACATTGACACAGGTGTCTGAACCTTATGGGTTTTTTTTAACAATGGGATGAAGGAAGAGACCCTTAAATGTAGCTAATGGGATTAGTTTATCTGTTTCCTGCATGGGGGACTGGATAGCTCAGTTGGCAATGCTATACAGATAGAACTTTTACACTGAATTTTAGTCTTTCAGATTTAACCTCGGTCCTATCTGACTTCTGCCTTTTAGCCCACATAAAATGAGATTAGAGATGCCTGTCCAGTCTTAGTGAACATATCTGTATTGCAGATCTACTGCTATAACTGGCACCTTTTGAGGGTCCTAACAGAAGCTGAATATTTACCTAGATGTGGAGGCTAAAATACCTGCTTTTGAAGCTGATTCTCTGGTCAGAAATTACGCTTATTGTCAGGCCAGTGTTTCTTCTTGCTGACAAAGCTACATCTGGTCTTTAGATAGACAGCATGACTCTGGACAAGTTACTCCAGCAACTTTCATGAATTGCTTAGTGTTTCAGATGTGTGTGTCTTATGTTAGGGGCAGCTAAGCATACTGATGCACTGAATTGATGGATTTGATCAGAGGTGCCCCCACAACACTCCATTAACTTCTTTAGGATTTGGATAATTCCCTGAGGACCTAATTCAAAGCTTGACTGAAGTCAATGGAAAGATTCCCAGGCTGTACATCAGTCTAACAGGGCAAACAAGCAAACATGAGAAACAATAGAATGCACTTATCCCATTTGTATACATGAACTGTGAACCAAAACACAGCTGGCACAGTAAGTCTCATTTGCCTTGGCAATCCTCCATTACATGATTAAGGCACTGCCAGCAGAAAAGCAGAGATTCATGTATCATCTCTCTCCTCTATCATGAAACATGTCTGTGCAAGAACTGTGATTTGGAGATTATCTACACACCACACATGCCCTGCTTCATTAAATCATTGCATTTTGAACTCCTCTTGTAAGGAGAGTTCATTTCTATGTACTTACTGATTGTGTAGTTCCCTTTCTCACTCTGAAAGACTGCACATAGATAAATACACAAATGTTGGGGCTAAGTATGTAGGGATAGGTGAATATTTTTGACAACCTGTTCCTTGAGCACAAAGAATGCAGTACCACTTACATTTAGTGTTTGTATGGAAGGAAGGTGGTTCTTATGGTTTAGATAATAGACTGGGGTGTAGGAGATCTGGGTTCAATTCCTAGTTCTGTCATGAAATCTCTGGGTGACCTTGGGGCAAGTCGCTTCATTGAGCTTTAGTTCCCTGTCTGTAAAATGTGGATAAAAAATGTTTATTCCTTCAACTTTATCGCTTCTCAGATTGCAGTTGGAGTGAGGTTTATGGCCACCATATGCATATGCAGCACCTCGCACAATGGGATTCTGATCTTGGTTGGAGTTGCTAGGCACCAATGTAAATAATACTGATATTGGTATTAGCTCATTGGAACTAGGAAAAGATTGATTTTTATTATATATACATATATATTTTTCCCTAATTTCAGCAAATTCAGTAAAGCTAGAAATGCAAAGTGATGAGGAATCTGACAGGAAACCCCTGAACCGGGAAGATGAGCTCAGGGGTCATGATGAAGGAAGCAGCCTGGAAGAACCCCTCACTGAGAACAACGAGATGCTTGATAACAGAAAGATCCAGGATCTGTCAAGCGAGGGAGGAATCCGTCTTCCGAATGGTAAACTGAAATGTGACGTCTGTGGCATGGTTTGCATTGGGCCCAATGTGCTAATGGTACATAAAAGGAGCCACACTGGTAAGCAGCTGAAAGGAAAACTGGTGACTGCCTGTGGCATCTGATGTTGATATTACCTGACAACTATTCTCTTGCCTTTTTATTCATGGGTGACAATGGGCTGGGGAGGGAAAGAATGGATTTGCTTTTTCAAAATTCTGGTGGCATTCTGTTGTTGGCAAGCAAAAAGCTTCCTCAGCATTGAATCCCAACCTTTGCTTCTTAGGCACAACAAGGAAAAAAAGTCTGGAATTCAGCCTTTGCTGTTCTTGATCAGCAGCAATACAGTAAAAGTTCAGTGCCAGTAAAATTGACAGTATCTGTTTTTGTGTGCCAAAATTAAAAGAAGTGGCCAAAGTTACTAGGTTCACAGCTTTCAGACTTCAAGATGTGAGTCTTTATAAAGATTTTGTGAAAGCCGTGGGCCACACCGAGATCGGAACCCTGGTTCAAGAAAGCACTTAGGTGCTTATTTGTAAACATGTACTTAAGTCTCATTGAAGTTAAGTGCATATTAAGTGCTTTCCTCAATCTGGGCCTGAAAGAATGCCTTCTGCTTTTATCTGAATTTTGAGGAAAGGTCTTGCTTGCTTTTCTTATGCCTTTTCATATTGTTAATGAGCATAGGGATAACCTACCCTTAGATATTGGGTATTCTACATATATAACTTAACTGCCAAGGTAGGAAAAAAAGCAGTGGGTTAGCATAGAATAAAAATATTTGTATAGTCCCTTCAGATTGACATTTGCAGTCAAGTGGTATGCACTTGATGACAAAGAAATCAATAGAACCGCTGTACAGAGCTATAATAAATATATAGTTAATGCTCTGTATACAAATTGTATTGATGATATTTATTTAGCATGTATGTATAATGCAAAATACTGCAGTAACTTTTATGATGCATTCATGATTTTAGACAGCAATTACAGCAGGGGAAAAGCATTTCTTAGAGAACTGAAGTTTTGATTGACATTTTGACATACCATTACTAGAAAAGGAAGGGTGAACAGTTAAGTATAGCTTATATAGCCAACTAAGATCTCAGTTTTTTGTTAGTCCCTGAAAGTTCTTGATGACATGTACATACATATGAGCATATATACTAGGTACATCAAAGCCCATTTTTATTTTTAGTGTCCAATTTAGGCAGTCACATAAGATGTTTCTTTAGGTGCATAATTTAAAAAAAGAGGTTTTTTGAGGTGCTGAGCACTGGCAGGTTCTTTACTTACAGTGGATCTGCCATACTTTTAGGTACCCACTTTTAAACAAGCAAACATGGTGCTTTCTTATGCATATGCAGAGGTAGAGAATGTGTAACACTGGAATTTTCTCAAAGCTATTAAAATGTCCTTATAGAACTATAGCTCTTTCCCCCTGAGGTAGGAAGGCTGTGATTTACTACTCTATAGAGATGATTTGAAGCATGTAGAAATGGCATTTCTTTTATTCTGCACCTTGGCACACTCCTTTTAGTCAACCAATTTGCAATCTAGGCTGCTGCTTCATTCTCCACCATAGGAGGGGATTGCTTGCATGTCCATATCCTTGACTTCAATGGCAAGAGAATAAAATGTTAAAAATACTATATAGGGGGAGATATCTCAAATATAGCATCACATTGTCATTTGGAATGAGCTAGCCTGAAACTTTGGGCATGCCCCTGAGTCCCAGATAATCTGTGGGTATATATAGTCCCAGAGGGAACACTGGGAAGGAAGCTATTCTAGCTAGTGAAAGGGGAGGCTTATTGTGTCAGCCCTCAGACCTCGGGATAGTTCTCATATCCCTTTATTCCCATGAGTTTTGCTGGGCAATGCACATGTGTTGGCACCTGATTCTTCGTTACCCTCCTGCATGGCTTCCTTGAACCATGGCACAATTTGGCCTTCTGTTTGCAATGCAGAAATTTAAATTTTTTTTCTCTTCAGAAAATGGAGATGCCTTCCATAGCAGCAGTGTGGCATGCCTTACAAATTGTACACAGCCCTAGTGACCACAATGCTAATCATTGTAATTGCATGTCCTGCATACCCCGTGTTAGATGCCTCCTTATTTCACTGCATGGTCTGCCTTAATTTGAGCCTCCCTGAGGCACTCCTCCTTTACTGGAGAAGGCTCCCTTGACCCCTTACTGCCCACAGCCAGAGTAAGAAAGTAAACTCTGCCGAACATAGGACACTGGTGCAGATTATTCCTCCCAGAGCAATGGTAAAAGCTATCAATGCTCAATTCAGCTTCAGGTTTGCTCCTAGAACAGCACAGTATTCAGGACTTGTAGTAACTTCACAAAGGAGCCCATAATGCTACAGCTGTTTGCAGTCATTACTATAATACATTAAGCCTTTTAAGGCATTGATAATTCAGTTGAAGCATTTTTCCAAAGTCATAGGAGACCCTAAGTTTTAGGATTTCCATGTATTTGTCATAAACAGACAAATGAACAACAACAACAACAACAAAAAACAAACCAAAAACAGTCCCTCCTCCCCACTCCCTCCTCCCAGACTTCAGCACAGGAATGAAATGTGCATACCTAGACAGTTTATTGAGCTGCAACCTCCCCACTCATTTCATGAGAGCAACGTGTAAAGTCTCATTTACTTCCCTTCTCTTTCTACCCTGTCTTGTCTTTTCTTCCAAACCTCACATTACATGTTGCCCACAGTAAGTTGCTGACCATAGCATCTGTACAAAATTTCTGTGTTACTGCATAAGCTAGGTAATCAGGTAATATTGCCATCGGATACTCCAGGCACTCTTGTTTGGAGGTATTGAGAGGAAAAAAAAATGCAGGGACAATAATTCAATTTGAGGAAATAAAACAAGAATTCTGGTGTTTAAAGTGAATCTTTTCTCTTTCTAGTGTTAACCCTTTATGGGCATGAAAGAAACTCATGCCTTCCCACTTTCAGCAAAGCTGATACCACTTATTACATTGATGCTCTTCTGTAGCCATGCCTTTTCCTCAAGTGAGGTGTATGTGATTTCCTCACTTAGTCTGAATAGTAACTTATTCCATAATACCTAGCTCTGCCTGAGTGCGTTTCATCACTTGTTATCGAAGTGTTTTACAGGGAAGATGGATATCATTAACCTCATTTTAATGATGAGGAAATTTGAGACACAGATGGATGAAGTGATTTGCCTGTCTTAATAAGACAGGTCATTGGCACAGCCAGGACTGGAACCCAAGTCTCTTGAGTCCAAGTAATGCTGTATCCACTAATCAGTGAAAGTACTCATGATCAAGTTGTTTTTCACAGGAATAATCACATTAGTCCCCCTTTGTTAACCCACATTTACACACTGGTGGAAGTGTCTTATTTATTCTGTTCTAGGTGATATCTTTGGGGGACTCTCATACCTTTCTTTTCAATCCACGTTCAGTTTAGTGCCACAAAGTAGAATGAAATAATATTTACCCATACCTGTTGTATACAGGTGTACATGAAGCTGAGGATTTTTTGCACTTGCACATTCATAGCATAAAATTTAGAGAGCTATTTTAACTTTTGTTTCATGTAGGGAACAGGCTTTTTGGCACAATTTGATAAGAGCAGAAAAACCCAGTTGTGCTAGTATAGTATTAAAATGATGTTTGTGCTTAATATGATTAACCAGAAACAAATACATACCCTTATTAGATGGCTAAAATAATTTCACTCAACTGTCAAAAACAATTTTTGTGAAAGCTTAAAATAATTTAATTTATAAGACAGTTGCAGACACCTGCCTCTTGCAACCTGGAGTTATTTAGTGTAGGGTAGAAGGATCAAGGCTGTAGGGTTAAATGAAGGATGAATGTGATATAATAGTCTGAGCATCTCAATCAGTGTTTCTCAACTTTTTTTAGGGTTATGGCACCTCTCAGTAGGCTTGAGGCACACCTCTGAAAATGCTAGCTTAGTTTCCACTTACTTTTTTGACTACAGAAAATTAAGAGAGCAGACCTCAAGAAAGACCACAACAGGTCAGAATGTTTTTGATGCTATGGATTCATATTTGAAATCCCTGGCTGGGTGCACACGAGCAGGGGCATGCCTTGACAGCAGCACAAATAGTAGTGGCACAAATTTGTGCTGTTACTTTGTGTCATAGTGCATGCTCCTGTGCTGTGTGCTTTGCAGCAGGACCTATTGTTCTGTGCCAGGGCAGGAGAGACTGGAGTTAGCTATCCCATGTGCTGAGGCACCCCATTCCCTGGCCAGCTGGTGAGCAGCACCTAGAGATGGGGCAGCAGCTCCTCCATCTCTCTGCATGCTGCAGGGCCACAGTGTTGAGCCACCCTGTGCCCCAACCAACTGCTTCGTGTCTGGCTGGGGTGCAGTGTACATCAAGACAGGGGAGCAGGCAGTCTTGGGCTGGCAGCTTCCCTGTTTGTGTGCCTCAGCACAGGGGCTCCACTGAAGAGCCCCCATGCTGAGATGCACTGTACCCCAGCCAGCTGTTCCCGTCTTATGGCACACTGCACCCCAGCCAACCAGGGAGGAGCTGACTGGGGCACAGGTTGCCTCAACAGGAGGGCTCCACAGTGTGTGTAGATGAGAGACCAGGTCCAGTCTCTGCATTTGTTCTGGTGCTTGCCACTTTGGCGTGGTTTGCGCCAGTTTTTTTTAGGTTATTTTTTTTGCTACCAGGAAATCCCAGTAGCAATTTTTTCCCCGGCATTGCAAATTAGCAGCAGTGAACACTGATTAACGTGTAACTGGTGTGGTTTGTGGCACTGTAAAGAGGTTTGAAGCGTCACAAACCACACGTACCTGTGTGTCTGGGTCCTGCCCCTGGGTTTATCTCGTGGATCGTGTTTGCAGACCTAATGGTGTTAATATTGCATGACACAGTGGGGCACCCCAGGATCTCAAAGCGTTCCGGGGTGCCATGGCACCTGGGTTGAGAATCACTGATCTAGATGAACATGCTCACAAATATCCAGCATAAGGAATACGGAAATTGAACAAGTTCATCCCCTCCTGCTCCCCCTTTTTTTTAGTTCAGGTCATGGTTAATTTTCATGCTTTGCCTGTCAATAGTTTAGTAGTACAGCTATTATTTTATTTATAGTCAGAGAATGAATTTGGAAGCAGTTGAGGCAACAAAGGAATAGGAGGAAATGTATCTTCCTATGGTTCGATTAAAAAGAAACAAAAAACCTAACATGGAGGATGAAAATCAATTTTACTATCAACACCAAACTAACATTTTTTCCATACCTCTTTGGGCACTGCAATATTTCATGAAGAAGTAAAGATGAGTGTTTTGTAAGTATCCCTCTTTTAGTCTTTTAAATATTCTTATAAGTGCAAACTTACCAGCCAAACCAAAAAGAGTCAGAGTCCCTGGAATGCATTTTTTTTTAGCACAGGTCAGATTTTAAAACCTTTCGTCAGCTCATTAACACAAGGGCTGTCTTACAGTGTTGTAGTAAGAGGAACTTTGAGCCAGCATTTAAATGGTTAAACTCATTGTGAAGTACCTTTGCCTTCCATAACAGAAAATGAGACTAGCACTTTTTTGTGAGTTGATTTCAGCGTGACAACTTGTGGACAAAGCTATTGCTCAAAACTTTTGGAATCTGGCTGTCAATTCTCATGTGAGCAGTAATTTGGTATACCAATGCCTGCATCTCCTTAATTTCCATTAAAAAATCTCCAGGGTACATGTAGCTTTCTTTAAAAAGTATATTTCATGGAGAAAGCAATTGGTTGAATTTGGAACCATTTTCCCCACTTTCTTGAAGGCAAGAACGTAAAATTTCTCTCCTACAGTGCTTTACTGGCCATGTGTGCTTTGAGTCTCGGTACAAAAATTTGATCCGTTTTGATTTGCTCCTTGTCCTCAGTTCAACTGCTGTTTTTTATGCAGAAAATATCAGATGTATTTCACAGTGGTGTGAAATACAAAGAAGGATAACTCATACTGAAACTTCTGCACAGCACTTCCGTGATAGGGTAGATTGACTATGTGTGAAAGTTCTCCAGTTTATGCAGAAGTCATTTGCTTTTTGAGACCATGAAATACTATTTGAATACTTGAAAATATTCCTGGAAAATATTAGTATAAAGTTAATCATCAGATAGTGATTTTGATTTGTATCATTTCAGGTTATCAAAATAGTATGAATATCCAAAGTAAAAGGGTCAAACTTAAAAATAGTTACAAGGGTCTAAATTTTCTACAATCCTTACTTTACCAGAATTTTCAGGGACCAATTCACCTTTGCCCCTTGTAATGTTTTACATTGGCATAAATGACAAGTGCAGAACACTGTGCAATCGAGAATGCTAGGTACTGGTGTAGATTTACTACACAAGAGGTACATATGGAAAGTTAAACAGACTTTGTGGTCATTTTGCTTTAGTTAGGATTGAAGTATTTAGGCCTTGTGTACACATAACCTTCCTTCCTCTGTTGCCAGAACTGCTTGTGGCAGACATCAGCTGACACTACTGTGCCACAAGTCCAAGTGTATCCATGTGTTTATGGCATCTTTTTTGTGGTTGTGCTCCACAGCTGTGTTACAAGAGTGCAAACTGCACCTTAAGAAAGCATTTGCTGCTGAAGGAACTAGGGCAGAAACCTTTTGCCAGACTCTGGACAGAGGCAAAAACCTTTAGTTCACTCGGCGCAGGTGGTATAACTGTCAGGAGAAAGGAGGGTTTGTCCACAGCAAGAAAGGTTTAGGTGTGAACACCCATTAAGTTTTGCCAGCAAAACTTTATAGTGTAGGCTAGGCCTTAATTACACAATTGTTAAATAATGGCTTGACTTTGCCTCTGTAGGAGCAAAATAATTTTTAAAGTATCGTCATAATAGTCTACGAACGGAATGATGTCAGGAAAGGGAAGGGAGTGAGTCTGAAGGGATTATTTCCCTTTTTGGGTGAGGGGGAAGAAAAACAAGGATTTTGTTTTTCAAAAATAGCTTGAATGCCTGTCAAAAAGATCAAAGGTCTGCCCAAGACAAGCAGCCCACCAGACTACCATGGGTCTTATTATAACCCATCTCTTCTTATAATGAACAACACACAAGGAAATGATGCATCTAGCATCACATCCTGCCACCTTTTATCTCCCACAACCTGAATGACCAGGTATCCACATACAGCAGGAAGCAGCCTTCAACACTGGTCCAGGGTGAGGCTTCAAAAGTATACCATCTGGAGTCAGGAAGGGATGTCTTAACCAGTCTGTCACCACATCCCTTGAACGCCTGCTACGCTCAAATTTCAGTTTCTGAGGCTGCTGACAGGCATTCCATTAAAGGTGTGATGGGATCTCATTTGCAATCCCAACAGTCATGCTTACTGCCATGCCACATGTACGTGGCAGGAGGTGCAATTTGTAGGGTCAGGGATCAGTTCCCAGTAGTGTCTTGTTGCTTTTGCAGGGGGAGCCTGGTAGATCATTCCGCTGATTGGTGCTCCTAGCTTTGGTAGTCCACTGGAGCCTTTCGCTCTAGTGTGCCTCTGTGGTTGGGAGTGCCACTCAGATGATCAGCAAGTGCATATAATAACTTTGTAATTGATTCCCATTGCACCTGAAATTGAACACGTGACCAGTGCTGATCAGCTTATCAGTGCTCCAATCCCCAGGAGTATGCCAGAGCCCTTCAAAATATAGGTGCACACTTGAGGCTGGAAGTGTCTATCAGCTGACTTGTACTCTCAACCACAGGAACACTAGAGTGAAGGGCTCCAATGTGCTCCCACAACTGGCAGCACCTAGCAGCTGACTGGTACTCCCAGCTGTGGTAGTACATGGGAGCCCTTCAAGGCTCTGATGTGCTCCTAGGAGTCTTGAAGGGTTCCTGTGCACTCCTGAGACTGGGAGCACTGTTTGGTGCTGGCCATGTTCAGCTTAAGGTACAGTGAGAGCCAGCCACAAAGTTATTACACATATTTTGAGTAATAATTTTATGGCTTATTCCCTGTTTTATGACTCCATTAATTGCCTGAATGTCTGGCCTGGTTACTACTTAAGATGTGATTAACTGGTTAATCACATCTGAAGTGTAATGTCTGCTGGAGGCCTAAGTGAAAAACTTTTCTGTTCTCAAAAGTCAAAGAGAAGTTACAAGAATATCAAGGTTTTTATTTTGCCTGTAAGGAAAGAATAATAACCAAGGAAACGCCTAAATCCCAGCAGAGAATGAGGAATGGTAAAGTTATTGCAAAGAGGGTTATGGCAGGTGAGTAGGAACAACTTCTATTGGATGCATGAAAATCAGGAAGCAGGTGGAATTGTGAATTTAGCAGGATTAGTATGCTAGAATCTAGAAACTTCCATAAGGCATTCAAAGCATCCAGTGACATAGACTTAGTGGTGAATAAACTTGAATGGATTATTTTGTTATTCAGGACTCACCTTTTAAAGTATGAATTTCAGTAGATATTTGTTTCTCATGTTTATTATAGCAAATGTAAAACTTGATCAGTAATGTAAATATGTGACCAGAACTACTGACTGCCCTACATGCCTGAAGTTTAATGATGTGGCAGGAAACAAATGATTGAATGGACTGAAGTAAAGAGATAGTTGTTTAAGTAAAATGTAAACCTTATGAAGACGTAAATAGTTAGAAAAGGAGGGATTCATACAAGTCTTAAAAGGTGCTGAATATTAGATTAGTCAGGATAAAATTAACCACCAAGTCAGTCTTTGTTTGTTGATGTGGAAGATTAAATGACAGTTCGGCAACGAAGATGTATTTGATGTCATCAGTATTAAAATGTATCAACATAGTAACTTAAATTCCTCTTCCAGGATTTTGGAAACGCTTTAATATTAAGTCTGTTTATATTTAACATCCAGAAACATCAAATATCAGTTAGTAGCTTGTTGGTTATTCTATAAAAACCTGATTTAAAACTTAATAAGAAACTTGCTACTTTCTTTAATGCTTACAATATGTTTGTTTCAATATAGTGCACAAGCATATAGTTGAGTCAGGGCATAGAGAGATGACGTGTTTAAACTGATGTTAGCAGGTAGTAGACAGATAATGCAAGCCCTAACCTGAAGTAACTTTGTGCTGTTAGTGTGGAATCAATTATAAAGATCAAGGGTGAAACTCTACCAATGCTGGATCAGTCTGTCCACATGTGTGTTGCAGTGAGCATTTGCTAAAAGCAAGCCAGCCTGTGCTTGGCAAGCATAGCAACTGGTTTCTCCATTCCTGCTCCTACTATCATTTATATGACTATAACACTAATGTAAATTACCAGATGGTATCTAATAATCTATTCATACCCTTAAAGAATCATAGAAATGTAGGTCTGGAATAGACTTTGAGGGATCAAGCCTTTGCTTTGACAGATGTATACATGAAGGGCTGCTAAAAGTTGCTGGAAGTGAAGTGTGAGGAGGAAAATCTGAAGGATTTTAAGAATCAACATTGGTATTAATGAAAATTGTGTGTCAAACTTGTGGATTTGGGCTTGATTTTGATTTACAATTATTTCCCCCCCTTATACCATTCTGCAAGCATAAAATAAGACCTTAGAGGGCTTTAAAATAAAATATAAAGAAATGGACATTTTAAGGCCGACGCCTTGATATCTGTCCAGAGTAATTTTTTTGGTTGGTACTGGACACATTTTAAAGATGGACCTATAACCAAGATTGTTGTAGGGCCATAGGGGTGATAAGCACAAAGCCACGGTATTGGGCCTGTATTTTTCCAAAGTGTCTAGTTGAAGCACCTAAAAGATACTGAACACCCACTGCATTGAAAAACCAGGCACTCCTGTTAAAACATCTCATGTGGGGTGCCTAAAAACAGAAGCACCCCAAATCTGTATAGTAAACTTTACCCGGGATGCTATGTAATTTATAGCCTCTAATATTAGCGTAATCAGTTCTACAGTTGTTTGAGTAGAACAATTTACATTGTAGAATGAGTTGCATCAAATTTAAACCAAATGATAGAGTTGACTTAGATCAGGCTACGCTACATATTATTACAAGCAATGGGATGTTAGGTCTATAAATTTTGTAGTTGATTTCTTGACAGTTCTGACCACTATATTCTCTCCTCTAGGTGAACGCCCCTTCCACTGTAACCAGTGTGGAGCTTCTTTTACACAGAAGGGGAACCTCCTGAGGCATATCAAGTTACACTCTGGGGAGAAACCTTTCAAATGTCCCTTCTGCAGCTATGCCTGCCGCAGAAGGGATGCCCTTACAGGACACCTCAGGACGCACTCTGGTGAGTCTTCATTGTCCCCTCTCCTTCATTGTTTCTTTCTTTGTCACTGTTAAAGGAGAATAAGCTATGAAATGGCAAACATGGTTTGGTTGCTTTAGCAGTCCCTCAGGTAACTCTCCCTGCACTTGAGGCAAGCCTAGATTTAAATCAGAAATTTGTGGCTCAGCCCATGAATGAGCTCCTTCATTAATGGTGGTATGTATCCCTTTGAATGTCTCATTGGGTGCATCCCTAATACAATGTCAGATTGTTTTGACGTCTTAGGCCCAGAGCAGCTGGAAATTCTGCAGATTGATCAGGAAAAATTAGGTATTGAACCCTGTACTCTACCAGTCGTAGTTGGTGTCATCAGCAATACAGTATGATCTCTAGCATGGCACATTGATGGGTCTTGAGTTGGCTCAAGGATTGGACTCTTAAGTTACAGATTCATCTGCAGAAATTGCAGGTCTTCCTGCAGGAGAGAGTAGGCTTTAGGCTGGGATCCCTCTCCTTTTTCCTTCCTCCACACTTCTCTGCTTCGAGAGCAGGGCACTTTTCCTTGCAATAGGCTGCTGCTTGGTTAAAGTTCTCATTGGAGTTAATTAGCAACCAGCTCCTCCCAGCTCTTGATAGTGGAATCCATTTTCTTGAGGTATGCCTTCAATGTGTCCTTGTAGTGTTTCTTCTGGCCATCACAAGCTCTCAGCCCACAACTAACCTGGGAGTAGAACACTTGTTTTTAGATTTGACGTACACAAAAGGTTTGATCCAATAAAGTCGGTGCTTGAGGGTCACGGACTCAATTCTGGTGAAGCTGGCTTCAGCAAGAATGCTGGCATGTATGTGGTAATCTTCCCACTTAATGTGGAGGCATTGTTGGTGATACCTCTTTAGGCTCCTTGAGATGCCGACAGTAGGTCACCCAAATTTCACTTCTGTAAAGGAGAGTGGGGATTATGGCTCCATTGTAGACCTGGATTTTGTTGTCTGTCTTTACAATTCATTGTACGTTTCATGTCTGCACCAAGGAATCTTAATAATATAGAAAGTTTTTTGTTAAACTTTAGTTACTTTTGGGGTTGAACTGTGCCTTATTATTAAGCTGTAAACCAAGGTAGCTACAGTAGCCCTAGAGCACTGATTCTCGACTTTCTTTCAGGTTGCACACCCCTTTTTAACCTTGTTATACTGTGTTGTAGCCCTATGATTCCACATTATGGATAACTTTTTTTTAAAATAGAAAAAAAAGAATAAAAATATTTTATGCCATTATAATTGCACTGTAAAAATTCTAGCAATTTAAGAAATAACAGAGAATCGTTCTTAATTTTTCCCCTTCTTTCCTTCATTTATAGTTCCCCTTTCCCTTCCTCTGCTTCCTAGTTCCCTATAAAACACCGAGTCTCAACTTTTTTAGACTCAAGGCACCTGTCTGTAATTTCTGTGGATTGAGTAGCACCTCACTTGAAAAACTATTTTATTATAAGGCTTACCTCCTTGCAGAAGAGGTAGGCAGTTCGGGGTAGAGGAGTGCTATGCAGAAGGAGCCTGAGCCTGACCTTTATTTGCTTATCTTCTCATGCCTGAGCCTGCCTTTATCTCCTCACACTTCCTGCAAAACCCTTCAAAGGATCTCAAGGCACCCCAGGGTGCTCTGGTACGCTGGCTGAGAAGCACTGCTCTAGCAGTTTGTTGCATGTTCCCAGAGGTACGTGTGCCCCAGTTTGAGAACCATCATTATAGAAGGTTAAAGGGAAAGCAGCAGTTGTAATCCCCTTGCAGACAGCATAGTCTGTCTGCAGCCTTATTGCTGAAATAGCTCCACCTGTAGTCACAAATCCCTACTTGGCCTTCCTTGAAGAATCTTATACTATTGGTTGTCCGCAGCTCCGGCAATATTTAGGGCCATGCCTGTTTCTTCTGGCCCCTGTCAAGAAATCAGGGGACCAGTTTACCTGTACTCCCTTCACATTTACTGGTAGATGAACTAGGCAAAAACAAACCTTTTTAACAACTGAAAAAACTGAATAACATGAAGTGTCTACCCTTGCCCTGTCCTGCTCTCCCAAGAATGTTCAGCAAGTTTGGTAAGCCCACTCATAGAAGCTTGTATTTTAGTTAGCGTTTTGAGCTGAGATTAGAAACTGATTTATCTGTAGTATTACAAATGGACTTTCTTAAGGAACTATGAATGTATGTAATTGAAGTGCAGGTACAGACAGAAAATGATTGTGAGAGGGTCATCCTAACACTTCCTATCTTATCTTCATTTTGGTTACTTCTAAAAGCATTGCAGCAGGGTCAGCATCACTTCAGAAGACTTGAGGAACTTACACTCTAATAAAACCGTAATTTGTTTTGTAGATACAAGGTTGATTTTTGCATTTCTAAGAACTGGAAAAGACCTATACATGGAAACTTCTCCATGCAGATAGATTCCTGTGTGCACAGGGATCCTCATTGGACTGGACAGGACAGACAGGAGGGGTGAAGAATTCACTCACTGCAGTCTCATCTTTAGATGGTTGTTTTAGACTTGTCACTGTACAGATTTAACATGAGTCAGTGGCAGGAAGTACCTGTGGAGCTGTGTTGTACATTTCACACATCAGCTCTTCTGACCCTAACCACACTTTAAACTAGAAATTTAGTTTAAAAAAAAAATTAATACTTAAAAAAAAAAAAATGAATCTTGGCATAAAATAACCCACATCACAAAGCATGAACATCTTGGTTTGAGATCATTTTCATAATATGAATATAGATATTGTTACCTAGATATAGATACAGATTGGTCATATTTCCTGTATGAAAATATATATTATATATCTTATGTGAGGATGAGATTTTTTTTCCCTTCGGTGTGGGTTTTTCAGGTGTCTAAACTGCTTATGAATAAAAATGTTACTGAATGTGTGTTCCTAAATGACTTGGTTAGGCTTGAAAGTCTCACCTTTTTAGTTTCAAATTTCAGCTTCACTTGGAAAAAAAAAAAATGTCAAATCCTAATAAATTATCTGTATGGAGGTTCAGGAAGAACAGGTAAATTTTCCTATAGTACATTACAGTCCAGTTCCTAAAGTGGCTACTACTGACAAAGAGCTCAGAATCTTTGAGTGTGCCACCCATACCTGGAATAAGTGTGGACACAAGTATATGTGCTGATGTGCGTCTGGTTCTTCAGTGTAAACTATTGGAAACTGGATTGCCTGGCATGTACTTGCATACTTGAGCAAGAACATAGATATGCATAGCCATGGAAATGTACCAAAACAGTACTTTTTCATGGTAATAAATTCTTGTTAATAGTGATCCAGAAGCAGATGTTGAAGATCTAAAAGATCTGTTACCCTTTATGGTTAGGGACAGACATTACACATAAACTGGTTTAAACCTGTAACAGAACAGATGTTCAGTGCACATAAACCAGTTGGAAAATGCCTAAAACTGGTTTGAGATAAACCTGGTTTAATGTAGTATCAGACTTAACTGATTTGAGTCAAACCGGTTTATGCAATGTCTGTCCAAGACCCCATTGCTGGTTTAAGTTAAACCAGACACCCCCAGCATCCCAGTATGCTCGCTGGGCTGGGCTGGGCCGGGCCAGGCTGGGCTATCTGTTCCACAGCAGGGCTGGCCCCTTTCCTGTATTCCCTTGCTGCAGCTCTAGAGACTTGCAGGCTGCTCCCCACCTCCCCTTCACCACTTCCTGCTAAACAGGAATTCCTCCCTCTTCTCTGCCTTGCTGAGATATGTCTGCATATTTGCTAGCAGACCACATGATGGCTACGGTCCATGCTGTGGCACACAGGACAGAGGCAGAATCAACAGGTAGCTGGTAATGTCCCTCTGTTGTTTTCTTAATGGGGTGATGAACGCTGAGTTAGGGGTGATAAACACTGTGTTATCAACTCCCTGCTGGGCTGGTCAGAAGGGGGATGTACCCCTCCCTAATCAGAGCATCCTGCCAGGGCCTGGCCACACCCCCCTCAGCTCAGCACTATAGAAGGGAAGGGAGGGCTGCTCTAGCACCTCCCGGCTTCTAGCCTAAGCCATTGCAGGCATGTGCCTGCATGTCTGGGGTGCCTGTACAGTTACAAACTGATTTAGCCTAGCCGGGTTAGACTAACTTGCAAAGATTGAATCAATTCAGGCTCAGGCATTTTGAATGTCTGTCCCTACCCTATAGAATCTTTGCCTCTGTTCCTATCCCTAGCCATAAAAGGAATATACGATAGGTGAAATACAGATATAAGAGAATGAACATGATGATTACACAAGAGGACCACAATCTGACCTTAATCTGGTGTGTGTATGTATATGAAATTATATATATCTGAAATATACATTATATATAATATGTAATTATGTGGATTTCTGTACGTGATATATGTATCTAGGATGGTTTTTGTCATACTATTACAGATGCACAGAGACATACACACACCAGAGTTTTTGGCAGCCAGTTTTGCACCAGGTAGACTTAGATTGTCACAATGATTTCCATCATTTGAGGACATGGCCCAAAACTGCAAAATGTGTGAATCACTAATTATTTCATCTTACACCTTTTTTCTTTTAAATTAATTTTAGTAAATAAAAGGATGCAATTAACTGAATTTCCCCCCCTGATTTTAACCTACTATTCTTAACAAAATTATTGTACAGGAAAATACTTTTTATTTAGTTAAAATCAATTTTTTTAAATATGGTTTTGGGATCACTTTTTTAACTAAAAATTGGGGATTTTTTTTAAATGGGAGAAAACCAGGATCCCTATTGATAACATGACATAGTTGGTTTCACTGTTTCTCCACTATTTTCAGAGGCGCTAGGGTCATTTTCTTTCTATGGATTTTTGCACAGCCAGAGACGAGAGAGAAACATTTCAAACAAATAGGAGAATGTTATTGTAAACATAAATTAGCAGCATCTCAGAGGCAGCTTTTTCCTTTCTTTATGCATTACTTTTTAAAATATGTTTTGGTTTTTTTTCTCTCTTGTGGTTCTCTTAGTGCTAAGAGGCATTAAGAGCCACGTTATAACACCCTTACTCCAACAGAGTAGTATTTTTTATGTACATAGTCCCACAGCAAATGGCTAGTAAAGTCTTACTTGGTATATGCATACTGGCATAGTTACGCTCTAAAAAACTAAGGATATTATCCTGAAATTATTTTTTACAGCGATTATTTACTTGTCCTGACATAGGCAGTTCTCTGTGGCTTCTGTGATTCCAGGAGAGAGATGACATATACACATTATCAATAATACCACGTATAGGAGTAGACTCATGCATAAGGCTTCACTGAGAATAGGCAGGGAACTAGGGACGATGAGAGGACTTCAGCAGGACTAATAGGTGTCTGTGGGATTGGCCCCATAGTCCCACATCTATATGATACCCATGTGACTCCTCTTGTATGTTCATGTAACAGTTAGGTAGACTTAGAGACAAATGTAGTTATTCCTAGACATCCACAAAATCATTGACAGAACTAGGAATAAAACAGAATTTCTAGTTTCCAGTCCCACATTGTCTGACTACAATATAAATATTCACTTTTCTGTACAGCTAACATCCCTACTAAAGACTTTAATAGGAAAGAAGAAAGGTCTTATTATTCAGGCACAGGAGTGGAAGCATTGTGATTTGGGTTTTTCTCTGATCTCTTCCATAAACTTAAGCTGTGACTTTGGGCACGTAACTTCTAGCTTAATTTCAGAGAGAAAAACCACATCTCCAGTTAAAGTGTCTTAGAGGATTGGGGGGAGGATAGGGGAAGAGGAAAGTGGATGCCAAGTAGAGAACCCCTTACATTGCTTGCCATTACTCAGAGAAGACCAAGGAGTTGGTGGATGCTGCTCTGATAAATCCTGTCTGGAGATGTTAGGAAATGATAGAACTAAAGCCTTGTCCTGTAGACTTTCTTCTGCCTAGTATTGTGAATAGCCAAGGCAGGTGGAAGGATTTTTGACACTTTGTGTTGCCACAGTGGAGTTGCCTCTTCTCCCTGCCTCTTAACTTTGCTCTGGCATGGGCAAGCTCCATCCCCTCTCTGCTCTAAGGCATGGAACATGTGTTTGCTTCAGCCACAGTCCAGTCCAGTGGTAGTGGCAGCTCCAGCTGAGTAACAGACCCTGGTCCAGAATTGCTGTGTTGTAGCCCCCAGCACCAGGCTGGGTTGGGGCCAGAGCAACCACATGCTTCGTACCCCAGTTTGGAATGGGAATGGAGCCTGCCTATACTGGAGCAAAGGTAAGTGGAGGAAGGGAGCTGGGGGTAGGATGGAGAGATGGGGGAAGAGGTGGAAGGAGGCAGGCACAAGGGAGGCAGGTAGAAGAGGTGTAAGTGGGTGGCAGACAGACAGTAGGGAGCTAGGTATGGGGGAGTACAGGGTAGATGCCATTATTGGCGGGGGGGTCATATTAAATTCAGGGTTGTCTTAGATTTGCGGTAAATATGGTAAATTTGTTTTTTGAAATTGGATGCCACTCAATTCACAAATCTTTTATGGAAGGATACCTTCAGTCCAGTGAGGAGTGCCTCGAGTCCAAAAAAGTTGAGAATCTCTGTTCTATAGTCTGATTTACAAAAGGCTGAGCACTTTCATCTCTACAAGTGAAGTCAATGAAAGGTGTGTTTTGAAAGATAGAAAGTATGAGATAATCATAAGTACTCTGAAGAGTTAGGGGTTTCAGAGTGATTACTCCAAATCAATGGACTCGCTGGACTTTAATCCTCTGTGCCTTATTTCCTTATCCATAAATTGGTGCTGACAACATTTCATCATCTCTCAAGGATTTTGGTGGAAAAATTTCTAGTGTTTGTCAAACCTTCAGACACAATAGTGATAATAACTATGGAAGGATGCCACGGAGGATATTGATAACGTTGTCTTCACAACAAGATTTAGATAGTATTCCATAAATAAGGCCTAAGGCACAGACCAAGAAGAAAACAAAATATTGAATTGCTGCTCATTTACTGAGGATCATGAATTCTGTGCACAGAATCTGGACTCAAAAAAAAAAAAATGCTGTGTGACCACTTAATTAAAGACCCATTCATACTGACTATGCATAAAGGGAGCAAATTTAAGGTTGTACAAGCAACCTTAATCCTGGCATTTCCTAACTTTTGAGTGCTTGACTAGTTCTTTTATTTTAAGGTATGTTTTTTGCATGTGTAATATATATATAAAAAGTCAAGTTTTACTATTCATTTTTCTTTAAACTGCATAGTCAGGTAACTTTTTTTTTTCCACAAATACTCATTCCCTTCCCTCCCCCAGCTCCCAGTAAATTTAAAGTCTGCTTCCAAAGTATTTCTTAACCATTTTAAAAGTTATTATTTTTTCCCTGGTTGCCTTTAACAAATATTTGCTTTTTTCTCCCCTTCCTGTATTGCACTTGAATGCTGGCTTGTTATTGTGGAGCTATTGAATTGCACTGAACTAATGGCATCATTTTATTTACAAAAGAAAAGCAGTGAAGCAATTATTTGAAAAAGCAAGACAGAAAAAAAATCATGATCTTAGCAAAATATGTGCAGCGTACAAGACAAAAGACATGTCTTATTAAGAGGCTTACCAGCCATGGAAATGTCTGTTTAAGAAAAAACTGTTTTCCTATCCTGTTTTACATTTCTGGGTTCCACGTATCTTGCTTATAAACTGTATGTATATGTTGGTGAACATTTAGCCATACTAACAATCCCACTGAAGCCAGTGGCTAAGTAGAGACATTCAAAAAGCCCAAGACAGAAATGATCCAAGTTTTTCACATTTGACTCTAAGTGCCCTAGGTTAGGTCAGAAGTGAACAGAACAGAGCAGACCTATGCTGCTTGGTAATGAGGCGGGGAGGGGTAGAATCATTTTGCCTGCACTGGCTGAGGCTAGCAGGTTGGGGACACTCCTACACACCTCCCAGCATGCCCTTGTGGGCTTTCTGGGCTGCCAGAGACTAGGGGTGTGTGAAGCAGGCAATATTAGATTCAGATTTGGCCCGATTCAGGACAGTGATTTGATTTGCTTATTCGGATCACTGTCCCAATTTGATTTGACTGAATCTGAATCTGAAGATTTGATTCTAATTCAGAGAAGCAGCAATTTGGCCATAGACACAACTTTATACGTTTTTCTACGTACCTCAAGGTACCAGGCTCAGCTTGTAAAAGCTGAGATGGCGGGGTGGATGAAGCATCCCACGGGAATGCAGGGGGCGTTCCATGCATGCTCGGAGATGGACCTGGAAGTGGACCAAAAGTAGTTCCCGTCAGCTACGGGGGACCTGGGTGCCCCCCCCCCGCCCCCAGACCCAGGAGGCACCAGTTGCCGAGCTGGGGGGCGGGAGGTCCACTTCTGATCCATTTCTGGGTCCCCCGCCGAGTGCGTGGGGAAACCACCCCCTGCGCTCCCATGGGATGCTCCATCCACCCCACCGTCTCAGTATACATGAGGCATGCCTCCTACCTCGAGGTACATAGAAAAAACATACAAAGCTGTATCTATGACTGAATCATCAAATCTCTCTGAATCGAATTGGAGACTTTTGATTTGATTCGGGAAGATTAATGGGTCTTGGGATTCAAAGATTCAGCTGCTGAATCGGGCCAAATCTCCACGGAATAGAATCAGCAACTGAACCTTCGCACAGCCCTACCAGACGCTACCAAGTGGAGCTGAACCAGGGGGCCATGACTGATTTGACTACCAGGCCACCACTGTTTGTTTTGTTTTGTTTTGTTCTGTTTCCCCCCCCCACGCCCTGGTGCTGTCAGCCACAGGAATTAGCAAAGAATTACAGATTTGTGCAAGCTGAAGAGAAGAGAATCGTAGACAAGCAGGTCTAGAAAGGACCTCCAGCAGTCAAGTCCAACCCCCTGCCTGAGGCGGGTTTAGCCCTATCCAAACCATCCTGTACAAGTCCGGACTCTTAATTCTACATAAGACTGCCCTTAGCCCTGGCCCTGGGGTTGCCAGAGGAAAGGCAGCTGGAAGCAGCTGGTTCAGCAAGCAGCAGAAAGCTCTGGTTTTGTTTTCTGACTTGGGGAAGAGGTAGGTGAAGGGCCTGTGTGTGGGGCTTGGTTCTGGCTGCTCCCTGCTGTGGACCCAGTGCCCTAGTAACTTAGTTTCTTATCTGCAGCTTCACAGCTCAAGGCAGCAGTGAACAGGGGCCACTGGGCAGCAGAGAGCATCTCTGCCTCATCCATGCTGTACTGTCCAGGAGACGCTGATGCTTTCATGCTCTGGGGAATCATTGTGGGGCAGCTCCACAGCTAGAAGCCAAGGGAGGAGTGAGCAGCTGGGGGTGGGGGGAGTTTACTGGACAAGCAAGGGATTTAGGCTGGCCTGGGGATGCCTAGGCACCATGAATCAGGCAGGGGAGCCCATCTGCCCCATCTCCTGGGAGCCGTGATGGGGACTGGAGGTGCCTGTTCTGCTTAGATCTGCTGCATATCGGGGTGGGGAGGGGAGAGGGGTGTGGGGCAGGATCACTTGGGGCTAGGCTGGGTATATGCATGCTCATCTGGTACGGATGAGAGGCTTGAATATGGTGAACTGAAGTTTAATGTCTGCCTGCAGCTGGTGGCCCACCAGGTTGGACATCTTGGTGATTTTAGCCCAGGTTCTGGCACAGGGCAATGCAGATTGCATTGTAGCAACATTCCTTCTTGTTACTGAAGCCCCATGCCCTACCAAGCACCAATGGCAGTGTCACAGGAAGGCATTGGCTGCAGCTCTACTCCTTGCCCTGCCCCACCCCACTGTGCCATGGCCCCACCCAGCCCCACACACACAGGGCACAGTATCCCACAGCTGCTGCTTGCTCTGCCTGCCCTGCCCTTCCCTTGTGCCACTGCCTGCAGTTTGCCAGAACTCATAAGGACCTTATGCTTCGTCCTGCAGTGTGCTCCCTCCCCTGCCCAGGGACATTGTAAAAAGATAGGAAAATACTGAGCTTCAGATGCTCCGTTCCCCTCCTCCCCCTCCCTGCTCCCCAGACCCTTCTTTCCCTGCTGGCTGCAGCTAATAGGAGGTAGAAAGCAGGCTGACTCAGTTTGGTGACAGCAGCCCAGGGGCAGGCGCCCTGGATGCTGGGCCAGAGCTGCCAACCACAGCCAGCCTCACTTCCATGCAAGATGGGGCTAGCGGGGGGCTGCAAGGGTGCCTGGGATGCTAGCAGACAGCATCTAACTTGAGCTGGTAAGGGATCTGGTACAGAAGTTCAATAGATTGATCTAAGCTCAATGACTTGGGTCTGATACCACATTGAACCAGGTCTATCTTAGATCGGGTTCCGCCATTTTTAAATGAGCCTATGTGCATTGAACTTCTGTTTGGTTCCAGGTGTAGGCTGGTTTCCGATTACTTATACCAATTTGTGTAATGTCTGTACCTGGCCAGTGGGTCTGTTAGTACTTTTCGGGGTAAAAGAGGACTCTCCAGTCCAGCTTTCTGTGAGAACCAGGTAAACGGGTAAAAGTTGTAGAATCGAATATACGGACTCCTAGAAGAGCCTCATTCTGCCTTTATGGCTGACCCAGTATGAGTTTGGGCCAGGTATCTTGCCTTTTGATTTCTCAGTTGTGCAGGCAGAAAAGTGCATAACCAAACACAATGCTGGAAAAGAGAGACTGGGGCTGAAATCATGTACCTACAGAAATCAATAGGAGTTTTGACTTTAATGGAACCAGGTTTTCTCCTTTTTTCATGCATATAAATAGATTATGAGTGTGGAAGTTAACCATGAGCTGAGGGGCAACTTAAAATAAAGGAAATGTATGTTAAATGGGAAGGGCAAGTTTGTCTTAAGCTAGTGCTTTGAGGATGTGTGATGAGCTACTGAGAGCCTATTCTGATGTTGTAATAGTAGCAGCTGTTTTTACTGAGTACTGCTTCTGCAAAATACAGATCTTTATCTGTCTCCCTGTTTTGTTTGTGTAGATCCTATTCAATTTAGATTGAATCTAAAAATTCATTACAAATCTCTTGTAATGAAATATTATTTTACTTTAAAATTTGTTTATTAGCTTTCAAACTTGTAAACACTGTTAATCTGTGGACAGTATTAGGATGTCTGCTGCTTGCAATATTATTTTCCTTCAGTTCTCTCTGTGTCTAGAACCCCAAATCATAGTTTTTTTCTGTGTACCTGGCTCTCTGTCAAATTTTGAAATGAAAAGTTAAAAGTATTAAAGTGTGTGTGTGTGTGTGTGTAAAAAAAAAAAAAAAAAAAAAAAAAAAAAAAAAAAACCATTATGGGGATTGTTGTGTTAAAGCCCGTCACCTATAGGGATCCTAAGGAGAATTGCATTCTGGGGTAGAGAGCCAGCACCAATGTTCATGTGCCACGTGTCCCCCATGTGAGCTCAATTTGGAAGGTTTATCTAATTCAGGGGTGGGCAAAATGGGGCCTTTGGGCCGCATGCGGCCCACCAGGTCACTTTATCTGGCCTTTGGGGACCCTAAAAAATTTAGAAAGTTAATTTTTATCTGCCCCAGCTTCCTGTCATGTGGCCTTCGATGCCCTGCCAAAACTCAGTAAGCAGCCCTCCGCCCAAAATAATTGCCTGCCTCTGATCTGGCATGGTCTCTGTATATGATTTTCATCTTTAAAGCACGTTATGATAAGTATTTATAGCATAAGAAGTACATAGAAAGAACAGCCAGTATGTGCTCACAAGTATCTCAATACAGAACTTTGGTCAAATTGAGTTGTTCTTGTTGAACAAGAAAATTGCCCAGGACACTGCCATTAGCCTCCATTGTGCTAGCATTTTTCTTGTCTTTTCTTTTCTTTTTAACTCTCTTCCAAGAAGGGATCCAGTTTCACCCAAAACAGTAAGCCAACACGTTCTTTTAATTGTGCCTTTGAAAAGATTAACGTTCTTAAAGGTTCCTTAATAGCTACAGAAGTTATGAATCAATTGCCAGCTCTTAAACCCGAGAATTGTTTCTTACAGATAAGACAGATAAATAGTAGAAGTGGTCTTGGCAAGTGGGGGCATTGTTTCCCAGACTTATGAATCACTTGCTTTCTGATAAAGATGAATATCAGTTTAAAAAAACCTCATGCCTATTTAGTGACAAGGAGGGAGAATTTTTTTCAAATACCCAAGCAATATCTAAACTTTCTAAGAAACAGGATCCTGCTCATAAACTGGGATTTCCTGGCCTTTTGGGGGCTAGCTATGCATCAGCCTCAGCTATCCTGCAGAAGGAAGGGCATTGTGTAGGGGAATGGAAGAGAACAGCAGCCTTTGCACAAAATGCAAGTTATTTTCGCTTACTGCCTCTGGGAGCTGCTCAGTGAACTGAGGATGCTGAGTCAGATTTCTTCTATGCCCCGTTTTGCTCATTAAAAAGGCTAGTTATGGCTTGCATTGGGGCTGGTTGATTCCCAAGGGCTACCTGCAAATTAGCTGAATGGAGAGGCACTCTGCTTTGTCACCAGCAGGTCACGCCTCACCTTGCACCTGTCCTCCCTTCCTTACACCTGTTATCTATGCCAGGATGTAGTAGAGTAGTTTGTGCAGGAACAGTCTTTGCTAGCTTTATACCAGTTGACAAACTTCTCTCCTACCCCTGGAGAATTCTCAGTTTGGCAACTGCAGCCAGATTCTTACTGTCTTACACTGTTCAAGAAGTAAACAGGCCATAGCTAAAATAAGATATCTGTCTTTCTGACCCTTTTTGCGATTACATTAAGTTACTGTTAAACCAACTCTTTGGGTAGAAAAATCTTGGGCCTGATTCACCGCTGGGTTGTAACAATTTTATGTCAGCGATTTTTTTTTTTTTTTTTTTTTTTTAAACCTAAGGTGGAGGGGGGGGACTGTTGACTTTTGTAAAGCAATTTAAATCTTCCTCTTTTGTGCATTTATTTTGCCTCAGTATGATAAGTATAATTTCTATGGCATCAGAGGCAGGTGAATGTGTTCCAGTTCTTAGTTTTAGTGCAGTGTTCTCTCAAACACCATATCTATTGTGTCCTCCTTTTTTATGGCTTTGAATTTCTTCCTAATATTTACCTAAAATATCACTTGCTTAGTTTCGGATTACTGTTTCTTGTAATCTCATGTTCTGTAACTGTGAATAAGTTTTTTCCTCTACTTAGGTTGTAACTTGGATAGCATTAATGGACTATAATTAGGTCCCTCTGAAGCCAGTCCTTTTTATGAAATATATCAATTCTTAGGATCATAAAATCATAGAAAACTAGAGCTGGAAAGGACCTTCAGAGGTTATCTAGTCCAACCCCCTGCCAGAGTCAGGTTCATCCCTGTCCAAACCATCCTATCCAAAACCATTGTTTCCATTCTCTTCTATCTGACATGCCAATCATGTTATCCTTGTTGTTGCCCGATTCTGAGTTTTCGCCACTTATGTATTTTCTTCCTATGAAGTGAGAGAGCAAAATGGGAAGCTGTGTCCTGGATGGGTTAAATGCTAGGCTGAGGCTAAGTCAGGCATGGGCTTTTCCTGTGACCATAGGCAAGTTGTACAATCTATTTTCTGCCACCGTTATCCATCTGTAAAATAAGGATACTAGCACTTCCCTACTCTGCAGAGGCAGTGTGAAGACAAGATATGTTAATGATTGAGAGGCATTAGGATACAGAGGTAATGAAAGGTCATATAAGGGATTTCCAGCGTTGGTTGCACCACAGATATGTAGAGCTGTGTATTATATAAACATCCTGTGCGCAATAGTGAAATGAGTTGATTACCAGGTGAAAGGAATTATAACTTCATACTGCTATTCTAGCTTTATACCCTGATAGCTCTCAAAAACAGTGGTAAAGTTGGTTATTAACATTCATATTTACCAAGTAGGCTGCACTTTTTTGTTTTGAAGTTGCTTTTGTTTTCACAATAATCATGTACTGGTTCAAGTAATCAAGTACATATATACTCCATGAATGCCACTTTTGAGAACTGGAAAATGGAATCAGAAGAATCTAAGGACCAGTATGATCTACAGGTGATTATACTGTTGAAGTTAATAGAAGTCATGGGGGCTCAACACTTTGTAAAATTTGGGCCCCTCTTTACTTAAATGCCTCAAGGTTAATTTGTTTGCTGGTTATTAAGCATTTATTTCTATGCATGCAAGACCCAACTTGCAAACACAAGAACACTGGTGGGAAATGGAGCGCTTAGTGTGAACTGTGTATCTTTATTTATGGGCCCAATATGCAATGGAGAAATTTTTAGCTAGCAGACTTGGGACTAGAGATTCAATGATATTTAGGTACCCCAGTCCTCTAACGCTGGCTGTAGAGACCCATGTTTACAACTCTAGAATTTTGGGGGCCAGTCCTTGGTGGCAACCAAGATGAACACTCCTTGCACAAGTTTTGGATTTAAATGCTCAAACCAGCATGTTTATAAGCTAAAAAAAAATAAAAAAAATTCACGATTTAAAATGCAGAATTTGCATGTCCTGTAAAGGGACTTTCTTTGGAAACTGAGCTTCTTACTAAAATTGCTGGTGAATTTGAGGAGGGTAGATTGGGGTGAGAGGCAAAATTCTGCCACCCCAGAGACTGCATATCAGTCTGTAGGTGATTCTGCAGAACAGGCAATCCAAGGTAGCAGCTATGAACTTACCCCTGTAGTTGAAGTTAAAACTTTGTTTTCACTTTACATAAGCAAAGCAGAACAGAACTAAGATATATTCTTTACTATACAGTCCATCTGAGCTGGCAGACACTGCAGCCATCTTGAAAGCTGAAGTGACTTTTTGGTTTTCAAGGAGTCGAGCCTTTTTCAACATTCTTTGTAAGAAGCAAATTCATTTGATGTCTAGGATTTGATGGTTCTTCCCTGTAAAATCCTTCCACTTAGGAAAGTAGGGTCTGAATCTGACCCATTTGGGCCCATCTCGTTACTATTACTTACTAGCATTCTATGGGACATTGTAAACTGGGGACCAGATACAGGGTGGCATCTCTGGTAGTGTGCAAAGCTACTAAAGTGAGAGAGGTATATTTGTGATCCCAAGGGAAACCAAGAGGGACTGGAGAAAAAGGGTAATCCACTTTGTAACTCAGATTTCAGCAAAACCGGAGGAGGCTCTACCGATTTATTCTCCTGTGCAACCTGTTTGAACTGACTCAGGGATAAGGTGCTGATGAATAGCACTAGAACATGAAAATTAGTATCTTGGGGTTTTTTTACAATAAATCTGTGAGCCTTGTTTAATTCCCTCTCATTATACATTTCCCTCATGTTACATATATATAACTATGTGGGAAATGCAATGAAACTTACCCTTGAAGTTTCCATTGGAGAAGACTGTGTTTTCACTGTGTTTGAAATTATCTGGCTATAATCCCATTTACTGTTTGATCTGAGTGTGAACTTTCCCCACCCTACGCCCCACCTTTCTTCCTGGAGGTAGTTGATAGAGGTTGATTATGATGAGGATTACACAAGAGGTGCCAGTTGTACACATTTTGCATAACTGTGCTCTGCTTATTTTAGACCTAGTGCACCAAGTTCTCTTCCGTGCTTTGCAACAGAAAGGAGAGATTCGTATCTTCATTCCTTATGCAACTGCCCAATTTGAAATGTGACAGGAAACGCATGGTTGTGACATGCCAACCTACACAATTATCCATATACTTATATAGGTTTGCTTTCAGAAAAACCATCTTGTAAATCATAGTCCTTCTCTGTATTAAAAATTAGGCTACATCTGTGATTATTCCCTGACAGCAGCAAAGATGACACACCCTGAAGTACAAGATGATAAGAAGAGCTTGTATATCAGCCAGCATGGTACAGTGTCCAACCCTGTACACTTTACCCACATTCTTATCCAGAAAAAGGTGATTTTCTTGTGAAATGACTGTATATTTTAGCTATTTTGGATAAAGGGTAGTAGATGAGTTTCAGACTACTTTTCATCATTTCTCTTTACTGTTATGGTGAGGTAGGTCAAGCTTGAACAGTCTTTCTGTTCTCCAGGAAGATATTCATGTGGTTAAAATAATGAACTTACATTTTGATACCTGTAATTCTTGATTCTGCCATCAACTCTGTATGACCTTGGCCAGGACACTTAGGCCCATATCTTCCAAGGTATGTTAGACTGTAAACACATCTTTCATTTGAGGCAGTCACAGTTGACCCCAGTCAAAACTAGGGACAAAAAAGGAAAGCTTTTACACACACTCAGCCCTTCCAATTTGCATTACATTGCTGATCCTTTGACAGGATTGTCCCTGGAATGAATGGCAATTAACTTGCTATATGGTCTACCTAGTTGGTAAGATGTTCAGGGTATACAGTCCCTTATAGTACCCAGCAGAATGGGACCCTTTTGTCTTTTTGAAGCCTCTAGGGTGGCTGTACAACTATGCTGGTGTGACCTAGAAAAACTGTTGCTCCCTCGCAGGTCTTTGAGGGAGAGGGCGATACCAACACAGGTCTTTGAGGGAGGCAGGTTACTGAAGATTTTTAACTCCTTTTTGGACATAGAGTACGTGAAATGAACACATTGTTATGTGTGTTATTGATACAGAAAAGCTTTGCTATGATAAAATCTTGCTCACTTGGATATTCTTCATCTGCATGCATTTAGATCTTCTCCTTGAAGTCTGAGACTATAAGTGCAGCTAGGTTTGGCTAGAGGCGGCATGGCATTTTTTGTTTGTGTGATGGGTCTCTGCTGCTGAAATTTTCCAAGCAGAGCAAAAGCAGAATTTATGAATGATTTAATAAGGGCATAAGCAGTTAAGCATGATGATAACCATTGGACATCTTGCCCTGATACATCCCATGTTAACACATTTCACATCTCTTGCATGAGGAGTGCAAGCGTTTTGAGTTTCTTTCAAGGATGGCACAGCAATCTATATCCCTCAGCTACCAGAAATGTTTGTGAAACTTCCCTGTATCCTTTCCTCTTTCTGAACGGCTGAGTCTGCAGGACTGGCATGCATGGAACTCTCTGGCAATGTGGTGAGGCTGCTTGCCAGCTGCATTACTTTCTGGATCCAAAAGAACACGTCATTTCTCTCTTTTGTGTAAATCTCCACCCTCTCTCTTTTTATTTTTCCTTCTTGAGCCGTGTAGGTGAGTCACAGAAACCTGCCCATCCACAACCTGTTCCTTCTTGCCAAAGCTTAGAACAGCGCTCCTGAATCTTGTAGGTGTCAGGAATAGGTTATGAAAACAAACTGATGTAGATGTGTCTGCATGCTATAAACAAAAATTAAATATACGGTAAATATACCATCTAAAATGTGATCCTAATAAAGAGAGATTTCTTTTGTTGGAGGCATTGTAATCTGAATTTTCATATATATCTTTACTCTCCTTACTGCATAAAAATATCAGTGTGGAATGTGGAAATAATTTATGGCTAATGTAAAGAAAATTTATGGTGATAAGAAATTTAATCTTAACTCTACTACATCTTAAAAGCAGTAAGAAGAAGGGAAATGCCTAGAGAAGAGGATGAGTTATTTACTGAAGCCTTTTTAACAGAATAATTGAGATTCTGGTCTCATTTATGGCTGCACAAATGTGGAAAAAAGATCAACTGAATTAATAGAATTACTCTGGCTTGACATCACAGTTGTGCCACCAGTCACACGCATTCAAAGATCACAAGTGGGATCCCCAGAATTGTAAGACTGACTGAGAATTCATCAGTGTTAATGGTCATAAATTGTTATGTTTAAAGTTTGCAAAATGGACATTATTCCACAATCACCTGAGCTAAACACATCCTTAAAAAAGAGAGAGAGAAAGAGAAAGTAAGAGAGAATGTTGAGCTGTAACCATATTCATTTGCCTCCAAGAGCTGTAACTTTAAGGAGAACATTGTATGTTAGCAGACTTGCAATAAAATCTCAGTATTTGGCAACATTGTACAATCAGATCTTTTTCAACATTGGTAGTTAAACTAAACATAGGGAAAAAACTCTAAGGCTACATTTTCATTATAATGCATAGAATGAAACTGCTTGATTCCAGTAAGTTGATCATTTCTCAATAATACTGCATGTCTAGACCTTTACCCATCTTTCACAGTGTATACGTCCACATTAGGCATACTGTGAAAACTTTATTTCCGAACTAGTTTCAGTGGTCTCACGTATCCATTTAGGATCAGTTTGTCCTTAAAGGTACTGATGAGCAAACCTCAGATTCCAAGGTTGGGCTCAGTTCAGATTTTCACTGAGCCCTTGTCTGAGCTATTCTGACCTGTAGAGTATATTTAAATTATTTAAGAGCAGGGTTTTTTTTCTCATGTAGATGCCACTAGAAATATGAGAACAGCTTTTCTAGTGTTGTTTTGGGGCTTTTATTGAAACATGGAAATGAGGGGACCTATGTGAGCCATCAAAAACCATGCAGATCTGACTGTAGCTTGCTTTTTCAAAAGCATGAAGATCTGAAGAAGGAGTTAGAAGTTCTTTTAATTTGTTTTTAAACCAATGTATCCACCCTTAATTATGGATTTTTATTGTCCATACTAGGGCTTAACGTTTGTTTCCAATATCCAGCCTTAAAGCTGTATTAACTAGTCAGCTAGGAATTCCTCCCTGGTGAAATGAATCCAAAGCCAGTATAGAATTGAGTAGAAAACAGGATACTGGCTCTTGCTGTAACATTGCACCAGTGATAAAAAGGGGCACATTGGGAAAAGGGTATATGTCTGGATAGCAATGTAATCTTCCAGGCCTCATTCAGTGCAACATATTGGCTTAGGTTACAGCGTCAGTGAGGTTTCTGCGTTATTTAACCACCGGTGCCAAATGAGTGTTCTGAATCCTTGAGCCCTCTCTCCCTAACTTCATGGAGAGAAAAAGACTGTCAGCTTCAGCTGCTATTATAAACTGTTGATAAATGAAAGCAATTTTCCTCTTATTTGTCTATCAAAGAAAAGAAGTACAAGCAAAGGCTTTGGCAGAGTAGCTAATTTTTCACAGAAAGAATGATACAGATTTATGTACAAATTACATGTGGCCCTCAGGCCCCTGGCGTGTTGCCTGCATAATCCTCAGTTCTGCAGAACTTGGATAAGACTTGGTTTGCAGCTAAGGAAATAAGGTGATGAAATAAAAATACCTAAGAACACAACCACCCATAGAAGACGGTATATGACTTAAATACTTTTCAAATTGGAGGAGTTAATACAGGGGACTTAGCGTAATCGCCTTCCCTGTTTGGTGCCAAGCACCTTTGGTTATTGATGTCAGTAGGAAAAAAGGTGCTCAGCTCCAGATGGAAGCAAGCCCTTGGTTTTAAACAGATTATCCTTGTTTTCTTTCTTGCCTCTCATTCAGTACTGAGTAGTCAGTTCTTACCACCAGTCAGACCATTATACCAGTCTCCATTGTCCACGTCTAGATTTTCAAATGAGATCTGTGGTGCTTTCTCTCATGGGCTAGGCATCACACACAAACCAGTGTAAGTGATCAGAAACCAGTTTAAACCTACAACGGAACGGAACTTTAGTGCACAGACCGATTTCAGAATGGCTGAAACTGCTTTACAATAGACCTGGATGGATCTAGTATCAGACTCAAGTCTTAGTGATTTAGCATCAGACTTATCTTAAGTGATTTAGATTAAACCAATCTATGGAACTTTTTTCCCACAACCCCTCCCAACTCAAGTTACTTTCAAGTCTTCCAGCATCCCAGGATGCTTTGTGCCTCCCCCACCAAACCCTACTCGCAGGTCAGGCCAGCTAGCCTCTGCCCTGCTGTCTGCTGTACCCAAACCCAAATGGCCCCACTCCTGGGCTGTCAGAGGAGAGGCAGAAAAGCCCCTGCTCCAGAGCCTAGCCAGCAGGGTGCACAGGGGCTGATGAGGGGGAAACAGGGCCTCCTCCACCCACACAGCATGCGAGGGGTCTACACAGCATGTGGAGGAGGGGAGGGGCGGGCATAATGGCAGGGGCTTTTTCTCCCTGCAGCCCAGCTTGGGGAGCACCCCAGCCCTGGTATCTCTGTCATAGGGGGCAGAGGTGGGAAGGGAAACAGAGCCCCCCTGCCCTGGCTATGGCCAGCTGGGGTCTGCATGGCATGGGGGGAGGGGGATATCCTGCAATGGGGGCTTTTCCCACAACAGCGCAGCTTTCCTCTGCCCCACAGCCTGTCTGGGTGATCACCCCTGTGTTGGACCCAGCCTCTCAGCCATGGGGGGCAGGGGTGGAGGAGCAACAGAGCCCCCCTGCCTCAGCCACAGTCCCCAGCTGGGGTCTGCACACCATGAGGGAGCCCCCCTGGCTCTTTCCCTCCACAGCCTGCCTTTCCTCCCCTTTCATCACAGGTGGGCAATCACCCTAGCCTTGCCCCCACACTAGACCAAGCTGCTCATCTATGAGGGGTCGGGGGGGGTAAGGGAACAGAGTCCTCCCCCCACCCCAGCCAGTCTCTGGTCTAACTTTTTAAGTTGGACAGAGTCCATATTTCATTCTGTGTTTGTGCAGCACCTGGGGTCCTGTTCCATGGGTAGGGACCCCTAGGCATTATAGTAATGCAAATAACATTTGTTATAATAATAGTATTTCTATTACGTAGGCACTGAATGGTCCCAATAAAAAGTGTCAGGGCACTGGAGTATCAGGTGCAGTAAAAACAGTGAAAGACTGTTTGTCTAGCCAAAGAGTTTAATGTCTCAACACACCAGTTAAAAATGACAGAAAGAAAATAAAAATTAATAGAATCATAATGCAAAGAGATAACAGGCACAGAGGTTAAATGACTTATCCTCTGTGCCATAGTTGGGACTTGAACTCAGATCTCTTAAATCCTTTTCTTATAATTTGTGAGCCTCTTTCCTCAGATTTGAAGAAAATAGTGATAGTAAAATAGGACTAGGTTTGCAAAAGGAACTTAAGTAGGCAGTGATCTATTTTCCTTCAAATAATAAAGAGTAAGAAGCATTACACTTTTTTCTTAGTCAAATTGTAATACACCCTTTTAAAATATACTGAAAAGAAATAAATACTTATGGATAGCTGTTCATTAATTTTTACCTCTGCTTGAATAAAGTCCATTACCAAATGTGGAGTTTAAGTCCTTTATTTTAACTTCTGTACTTCCATACAATACCCCGATGGGTTTGCCCATTTCCTTTTTTCTAACTTCTACCCTAACATACAGCCAAAACATTTTTTTCTTAATTCTTTTGATTTTAATCATGCACCTGTTTTATTTCCTTTTTGCATTATCCATTTCTCTTTTGAGGTTTGTAGTTTGAATCCATTTAGTGCTCATATTGCAAAACTAATTGCAAGTAAAATACTTCTCCCCCTCTCCCCACCTCCTGCAAACATTGATGTTTTAAAGAACTGCAAGTTCTCCAGAAGAACTGTTATTATTTATTATTTGTGCTACTGTAGAACTAGGAATGGTATTAAGGCTAACAGGAATTACTGCATTTTATTATCTGAAAAAGATTAATGTATCCCTGCTGTCAGACATAGGCACTTGATGTAGTGGTTTTCACTAGAACAGAGGCGATCTGGTGCCCGTGATTCATTTCTCAGGTAGTTAAAGATTCTGTCCCCCTTTAAAATATGTCTTCACTTTTTTTTGTTCTAAAAGGCTCTACAGAATTGGTCAGCTTGTTACTCCTAAAAGCTGATCTTGATTTTTCTTTCAAATGCTACAGTAGAAGATTGCTGAACAGCCTCAGTCTGGGGTCTTTTACTCCAGCATTGTGAGCAGTGTATAAATTCTAGCTCTTTTTGTCTGTGGCACCTGTACTCTGTCTCCTTACTCTTAAATAGAAGGTACCGATCCATACGGAATCCAGTACTTGTGGAATACTTTCCCAAATAAAGCTAGGGGAAGAGTTTTCAAAGACAGACTATTTATCAGGATCAAAGCATCAAGGAACTGTAAAAACAAAATGCCTGAAGTCATGTGTCCTGGGACTAATTGGAAGTACTGTGTCTTATTAAAATAGGAGCCCAAGCATAGGAAAGTTGCATACTGAGTTAGTAACTAATTCTCCCTTTAGAGACCGCAATTCCCAATTGGAACAAGAAACTGCTATGGATATTCCTTATTGTGCCAGGAGTAAGAGAACTCAAATTATTTCAGGTCAACCTTTCAGAGTGGCATTTTCAAAAATACTCAGTAGCGTTGGGCTAGGTTCTTCAGAAAATCTCTTATTTTTCTTAATCTCCCTGCTGTTTTGTTGGTATGTACGGCTGGGTGGTTTTTTTTGTTTTTGTTTTTTTTGGGGGGGGTTGGTCAGGTATGTTCACAGGCAGGAAAAAGATTCAAGGGTTAAGCTGTACATAGGTGAAGGGACAGTCAGTTTTCTGTCTAACCTTGTTTGACACGCATGGAAGCAGAGACAAAAATGAATTCTTGAGCAGCTGATATTTATGAAAGTAACTTGGCAGGGTAAACTGGCCTGTTCATGGGGTAGGGGTAAAATTGAGAAATAATTCTAGTGTCGGGGGACTCCACTAATTTCCTTGTTTGTCCTGTTTTTGAATGGAATACCAGTTTTGTTGGATGCTGCCCTTGATCAAAGTACATGAAAACTCCCAGATGCACTACTTAACAGAAACGAGGACCTGCGATTATTAGTCTTTCCTGTATCACTGTCACCTTCATGACAACTTGTTTTAATATTTTGTTTTACAAAACTGAATTTTTGACATTGACAAGAGCTGAGGAATCATAGCTATTTAATTGAAACCAAGAAAATGAAGATAGGTCTCGAGCACTGGTTGTCAACCTTTTTTTTTGTACCAGGACCCATTTATAAACATTGGCTAGTCCTGACCCACAGCCCCCTGGCCTTGCTGGTACCCCTCACCCTCCACCCACAGCCCCCTAGCCTTGCTGGTGGCTCTCATTTCCAAACCATAGCCGCCTGGCCCTGCTGGTGCCATCTACTCCCCACCCTCAGCCCCCTGGCACTGCTGGTGCCCTTACTCCCAAGCAGGTCCAGCCCCAGCATGCGCTGGAGGCAGAAGGCGGTGGCAAGGCCTGTGACACTCCCCTGCCCTGCGCTAGGGCTCTCACACCACGCCAGGCAGCCTGGTCATGGACCCTCCCACCACACAAGCAGCGTTTCCTGGCTGCTCCACATGCCACTGACCCAGCCACACAGCTCCTCCCCACCCACTTTTCCCACTGGAGGGGCAGGCGCCTTTCCTCCACCTCCATGACCTGACACAGCCTCAACACCCAGCTGCTTTCCCCCAGTGCTGCAGGTACCCACTCCCTCCCCAAGCCCTGGACCTCCAGTCCCCGCTCGCCTTACATTTACCTGCATCCAGCTGCTGGGGTGCTCCCATGACTGCCTGGCAGCGTGCATGTACACACAGACGCATGTGCTCCTCCTGCCTCCAATCACCCAAGTAGCTCATTGCAGGCTGGAATGCACAGCCTGCAAGGGGAAATGCATGCTTTCCTGTGTTTTCCTGAGATTTGCTCGCAACACTTTCAAATATTCTTGCAACCCACTTTTGGGTTTTGACTCATGGGTTTAGAAACAGTTATCTAGAGCTCCTGTTCTCCTAATCTTGTAATAGAAGAACAAGAGGATAGTCAATAATAAAAAGAGGTAAAGTCAAAACTAATATAGAGAAATACTTTCTCTGAAGAATGCATGATTAAGCTGAGGCCAAGAATTCAACAAGCTTTTGGGAATAATTGGGCATTCACATGCGTTTGAAGGTTACAAAAGTCATTGCTTTAAAAAGTGGAGAAAATATAAAACCACCTGAGTCAAGACTTCAGCCAGCCTCTAAGTGTGAGGGATCTGAATTAGACTCTCACAAGAGTCAGACTAACCCATATTTGCTTCTTGTGCTGTTTGTTGCTTCTCCCTCTGAGGCACTTGGTACTGGCCCTTGTCATATTGGTGTTGTTGCCTATGTGTCTGTTTTTGCTGGGCAGCTCCCAGATGCTCAATACTTAAGTACAAAAATATGTATGACAAATGCATTTATTTTATTGTTCCCTTCATATACTAATGAATTTGATATTTTTAACCTTTTTGCCATCACTATAATTAATTTTATTATGGAGTTCTTACCAAGCTAAAAATGCTTAGGCCACAATCATGCCATCTGTATTCACACTGGGTATTACCTTGTTTGATGCTGAAGTTAAAGAGCTACTTGTAAAGCATAGTACTACTTGGTGTGAATAAGGCTGACCAAATCTGGCCATTAACCTTTTCTGATTGATTTTTGGAACAACTCATTGCACAAAATGATAAGGATATTTTCTGTGGAGAATGTGGTAAAATATTTAAGTGATTCAGAATAAGGAATTACATTTTAAGTGGGAAAAAATAAAAGCTTATCTTTTCAGTAGATGTAAACTGACTCCAGTAGAACTACTCCAAAATACAACAGCTGAGGATCTGGCACAGAGCCTACATTTTGTTTTACGAAAAGAGGTGGGTTAGGGGAAAAAGGGGGAAAAAAAGTCTGTCAAGGGAGTGTTTGTCCAGCAGCATTCCTGATATGAACTGAGGATTCCACACCCTGCATTGCGTGCATGAGCAGTTCATCTCCATTTGGGATCAGTCAAAGCAAACCTTCGCTTGCAGGTGACGTAAAAAACTCCAGCCAGCTCCTTAAATTCCTTTGAGCTGTGGGACTGTTAATGCAGACAAGAAAAATGAGACAATCAAAACTCCCACTGTCTCTTTTTCTTGCTGAGTTTTGCTTGAACTATAAAAAAAAAAAAAAAAGTATGCAAAACTTTTAAAAAAAATCAAAAATGGCTCATTAGCATGTTTTGAAAAGTCTGCTTTGTGACTGATTAAAACACAAGTCAACAAATCTACCTTAATATAATGCTATAGGTCTGACTTGGAGTAGAGAGTGCAGAGCAAGCAAAAGGTTACCTTCTATCTTTAACCCACCCACACATACAACTGTCTTTGCTGAGAGGAACACTAAATTCACAACTAGTCTGTCTGTATATTATATTGGCTGCAAATGGCTCCCCCACTTCAGAGGAAAGTTGTGCTTAAAGTGTAAATCCCATTGCATGTAACTTTAAAATGATAACATGCAATTATTTGTGAGTTTCCTGGTTTGTGCTAGTTTAACTCATCACCTTAATGGTATTTAAACAATTTTTTATAGTGTTCAACCCTCTCAATATCTGCCATAAAAATCATGGGAACTTCTTAGATAACAGGTATGTCTGACCAATTGGGAAAATTTTCAGATCTGGTATGCTATACAACAATAGTATGCCAGTGCATGTGTATGAAACATGCATGCTAAATATTTGGTTTCAGATTTTTTTTAAGCTGTCTAAGGGATTTGAAGGTCCAATCCGTGTCAGTTTCTAATAAGAAATGAATGTTGAGATCTTTACACAGCTCTGAAAATCCTACTCATAATACCAATGGACAAGGACATTACAAGGCAAGAGAAATACACTAAACAAGCTTCTATCAGTTGAAAGACATGCTCATTTCTTCAGGATGTTAGAGCAGTTCAGTTTCCATAGGTAACAAATCATTAACTGTTGTGGCAGCTCACTATTAATCAAGTAAGATGCATGGGTCTGTTATAAGCATTTAAAAAAGTAAAAGAAACCGATCCTGAATTCCTTCCTTTCCTGTGCTGCTCTGTTAGATCACACAATAGGAAGGGAATATCTATGTTCATCCCCATCAGAAGGAATAAGCAGTGATGTCTTTTCCTACTAGCCCTTCTTTCTGAATCCTCTTGCCTACCACCAGGCATTGCAATGCCAGCAGGCTTGTCTGTCCAACCTGATTGAATAGAGGATATTCCTACGGTCAGCATTTGTCCCTTTTCACAAAGCATACAGTTATATTAGTGTAATTTCAGACACCATATGCTAAACCATGAAGGGGAACAGCAAGATGTTCTCAGGAATTGCAAGTCACCTGGCTTCTTCACTAATTCAGACTGAAGTAACCCATGCCCCCTTTCATGTGGTAGCGCTAAAGCTACTGGTGAAAAGGGACTATTTTTTCTTGCTCTGGTTCCATTCTTTAAATTTTAAACACATGCTTTGAGATGTACCTCTACCTCCAAGAACTGTTTCTCCACATTTATGTCAACTAAACAAAGCTTTCACAAGAGCTTAAATTGAACTATATGGGGCTTGCTACCATAAGAGATGGAAATAAACGATGGTCTAATCTCTTTCAGAACTGAAGGCAAAATTAATTTATCTGTCTGTGCTTTTACAGGAATATTTTGCATACATTCACCCATAGGAGAAGTGTACATGTGCACACAATGTTCATGCATGCATACATCCAGGTCTGCCAACTAATTAAGATTAAGATCTTACAGTCTGGCGGGGAGGGGGGGAAAGGTTGAGAAATTATTACACTCTCTACTGATAAATATATATTTGGTGCACAGAGATTGTGATTAGACATTGGCAAGTATCTGACTGGGCAAATAGGTTTAGATAATGATATGAATTGTGCCAGCGAACTAAGATGATTTTTTTTTAAACTCCTAGAATTTTGGCACAAAATTCCACCTACAACTGTAGACTCATTGTGATAATTTGGATCATATTGTACTCACATACATGGTGTGGATTAGATAATAATCAAAACAGGTTGATGAATCAGGAAGGGTAAAGTAACAGATCCAATAACTAACTGCAAATGTAAGATGAATCTTAGAAAAACTTGAATATCTTTGCACAGAGGGATCCTTAAAAAATAAATAAGCAACCAGATCCTCAACTAGTATAAACTAGCATGTGCATACCCTAATTCACACTAAGTGAAACTGTAACCTAGACTGTGCATTTGGAAAGAAACTAGATAGTATATATTCTTCCCACCTCCTGCTTTTTATTTTATTTTATTTACTTTTTGGAATGGGGAGAAGAGCAGTCTAGGCAAACTAGTATGGATAAAATTTCAGAGTTAATGTATTATCTGATTTTTAACACTTAAGATTTCAGAAGACCAAGACGGGACTAAATGTCAGCTGTACAATATTTCCCTGCTAGTCTGCTTGTTTTACAATACCATAAACAACTGGTAGATAGACGGAGGTGTTGATCTGCTGTTCTGTGCCCTGTAGATATTTATAGAAAAGGTGGGTGTGTCTGGATAACAAAGAGTGTATTTGGTATAAGTGTTTTGCCATTGTTTTTCTACATAATGCTGTCCTACAAGTATATAGATGGTGTTATACTACAGGCTATAATACTATGTGATAAGATTGCCGTGATAGAGGTTTGTATTTAAAGGTGGCAATGGTGACTTATTGTTGACTATAGTACTGAAAGTCAGCATGGGCCATCTTTCAATTGCCAGTGAGGGCACAAAATCCAGAACACCTCTGCACTTTGCAAAGCACTTGTGAACAAAGTAATTGATATAAATCTTCACTATGATACATTAGGCCAGGAAGTATTGAAGTGACAACAGTTCTCTTTTTCAAGCTAAAAGTCTGGAAAGTAGTTACAGCTATATAAACTGTGTTTAGAGCTCTGCTCTTGTTATTCTATACTCAGGCTTTTGAGTCTGTATATTTGGAATTAAGCTTCCAAAGTTGCCATAAATTCTGTTCTTTACACACAATTTGAAATTATATTGAAACTTTTGAAGATGAAATAATACCTGCCTATGTTCATAAATTAAAAAGAAATAAAAAGTATAGAGAACAAAGTCCTTGGTCTTGCAAACGTTACTTATGGGAGTAACCATTTGAAAAATTGACCCATATTTTAGAACCCATAATAAGATTCTTGTGGTGGTCTATCATTTTGTTTCCCTAACTGATGATACAATACTGCTTTCTTGTGTTACAGTTCATTAATAAGCAAATCTTCCATTCCCAGCTCAGGTTTATACACAGTGACAGAACAGGATATCATACATTAGAATTTATTCCAGATACTGTTGCCTGATTTTAGAATGACAAGCACAAAGTTTTAATGTTTTGAAACAACTGAAATTTTTCAGAAGTGAGAAATAAGTTTGGTTTTTGTTTGACATACCATACCTGGACTTGACTTTCAGAGGGCAGGTACCTAGCACTTTCTGAAAATTGGATCTCCTCAAAGACCTCTCAGATTGGGCACTTAAAAATTGAGGTACCCAGAGTGATTAGTTTTGGTTCTATATGTGCATACGTATGTCCTCTAGAAGTCTTTAAACTTACTTACTTACTTACTTTTGACTTGTATAGGTTGTATCTTTTACATGAAGAGATTCCAGATCTCTGAACTGTGGGACTCAATGTAATTTTGAAACTCCAGAATGTCCTGGTGTGTGTGTGTAATCCCCAAGGCAGAAATGAGTATCTCTTCAAGTTTCAATTAATACATTTCCAGTCATGAGTAGCATCACCAGATATGAAATAGGGATGGGAGGTGTTTCCTATGCATGCAGCTTAGAGATGGAATTAATTCAGGCTTTATTTGAAATATTTGTAGGATTTACACTTTTGGGACATGGAGTTCAAGAAAAGCTGTCTTATTATAGGCTAGAGATAATGTAAGTTACTTGCTGTGCTTACTTTCCTGTTGTATTCTGAAGGAAGTTTCCAATCTAAACTTTACCACTGCCTAAATTCTGCTTAATAATTATAGATGAAAAATAACTACTTCATAGAATCACAGAAGTTGGAAATAGATGGGATCTGCTAGATTATCTAATCATGCATCCTCAAATTCAGTGCATTTTCTTTTTGTCCTGTATAGTTTTAAATGTCATCAAGCCATGGGGCATCCTTTACATCTCTTGGGTGACTGTTTTACAACCTAATAGGCCACTGTGGCCACATCTACACAAGATGCTTACTGCTCAGTACCTTGTTACTACTGCACGGTAGCTCATTAGTACTGCTTGCTGAGAAGAATTTTTCCAACTATTTGAGTTGGTCTAATAGAATAGATCAGATTTACCCAAATAACCTTGTCTTACTACTACATAGTAGCTCATTACTACTGCACAGTAGCATCACATCGCACTTCGTACCCCACGATGCTACTGCACAGTACTAACAGGCTTCTGTGCATAAAAGAATTTTTCCAACTATTTGAGTTGGTCTAATAAAAGAGATCAGATTTACCTAAAGAACCAGGTCTGCCTATGTCCCTAGACTAACACAGCTACATCCTGCAACCCTGAAATATGGAAAAGATTGTGTAGTAGTAACAAACTATTGCTCAGTCAGCATCATCAAGAAGCTGTGAGGGGACACTACTGCACAGTAATGCCAGTTACTGTGCAGTCATTTAGTACTTACTTATGCCAGTATTAAATGACCATGCAGTAACAACTGAACAGTCAGCAACTCAGGTAGATGTGACCCATATCTGGCAACTTTTCTGATAGCTTACATACTTTCTTTTTTAAATTTGTTCCCATTGCTCATACCAATTTCTGTCTCATTGTACTATTGTAAATGGGCACCTATACAGGTGCCCAATGCCTGCTCCAGCGCATTCTAATTAGAATGTGTTGGAGCAGACTTCATTAATCGAGTCTGCTGGAATGTGTTAATTAGCAGCCTCAGCATCACATGTATTCAGTATCCCTGCACTTCAAAATGGCAGCAGGGGTGCTTTAACTAAAGATCATCGAATGAGCTTTAGTTAAAGCACTCTGCCATCATTTTGAAGTGCGGGACACTGAATACACAAGATGCTGCAAGAGCCACTGTAATTAAAGTGCCCCATCTCAACCCCAGAGCACGTGTAAAGACTCCCAATGCTTCCTCTTCTTTTATGTTTACACCCATCTCCAGTAAAATCATTGCATATTGCTATCATCTCTCTCCTTTTCAAGTCCTTAATTTACCAGAAGGTAGATGTGGTCCAGATTCTGCCTGTCCCAAACCTGTGCCTTTACTATATAACCTTACATTTTACCCTTTTTAAAACCTGATCTCAATAGAACAGTTCTCATTCTTAGTAGGTAGACCTGAGAGCAGTTTTAGCTGAGTTATTTTTAAAATTAGTACCTCTAACCCCTTCGTTGTTTTCGTTGCTGTTTTGAAATTCCCTTTCATTTGTCATTATCTTTCTTTCTATGATGCACCCAGCACTGCACCCAATAGAATGTCTAACATGGATTGTAATGATCTACCTGTTCCATTCAGAAGTTACGCTTGCATATGGAATGGCGATTGTTTCTACCCAGAGGGTTTCATAATGTTGCAGTCTTCTGCTCAACAGCTTCCATATCCCACAGTTGAGGGAGCTATATGTATGTGGTAGTTTTTTTCTAAACACTATATTGAAGTCCTTCAGGATTAAAAGCCCTGTTTTAAAACTAAGGCCATATAATCAGTAAGATTTTTAATCTGTTTCTGGGGTAGAAAATAGTTGCGTGCTTTATTTGAATAGCAATACAGGAAAGACCTGTAATCTTGTCAAGTTACTTTGTATAGTTAAAACACTATTATTGTAGTCAATGCCGTAGCGAGGTGGGGGCGAGAGGGGCGGGGAGGTCCTTTCAACTACCAGAGGCAGCATGGAGGAAAGCACCAATACGTTAATTTAAAAACCTTATGGTGGGTGGTAGATGCTGGTGTCATGGGCAGACTGCTGGCTGTAGTCACCATTTCAGTACTTATTGTACTGAATGATAGGTAAGACGGATAACCAGTAAAGGGCCATGAAGGGGAGGGGACGTATTTTTATATTTGATGCGATAAAGAACAGAAGAGATGGTGGAGGGTCATAATGAGAGAGGTATCAGGATTAAGATGATAAGCTAGAAAGATGATCTGAAATTCTGGATGGCTATGAGTGAGGCAGTTTGTTAAGGCCAGAGGAAAAAGATTTTGCACTAATTGAGACATCAAGTGGCAAGAGCCTGAATAAGAGTTTCAACCATGCAGCATCTTGAACATGGTTCAGAATTGGAACTCTTTGATTACTTTTGCTATACGAGGCAAAGAATTGTATTTATCATATGGCTTGAGCAGTGGCTAGGACAATGAGGCCCAGCTTCATTTGGCATTTAGGGGTTAGTCTAATCAAAATGTTAAATATTAGTAATTCACAGCTATGACCGACCGCATTGCTACCAATCTCTGCCAAGATAAAATTTCTTGTAAAATTATACAAGTGTGTGCTTAGTTCAAGGTGATGTTGGTGAAACTGTTAGAGGTTATAAGCCCTATGAGATTCACTTATAGTTTAAACTTCATAACAGTAAGTCAGGCTCAGGATGTAATATCAGGATTGCTGCACAAGCAGAAAGCAAATACATCAAATTGTTAATCTGAATTCAGAATTTTTACTCGCAGTTCCCTCTCCAGATATCACCTGCCAAATAATATAAAAAATTATAAACACCTCATTCAGACCTGTTGAAATTGCTGGAAAAATTCCTATTTAACTTCAGTGGTCTGTGGAATAGAGCATGAGTTTCTAATGCATATATAGAGGGGCAGTTCTTTTACGTGTGCTCTGAATGGCAGGGATGTGCACAGGGCATTTGGACAAGGAAAGGGTAGAAGTGAAAAAATCCTCCTGGATAAAATCTTGGCTGTGCTGAAGTTGTTGGTAGTTTTGCCAAGGTATATCACTGCTTTGAGATTTTTAATAAGCCTTTGTCATATTTTATGCTTATGACACAGTATTACCTAGGATATCTTGTTATTTTCCCTTTGCCTTTTTATTCTGCTATTTACTTTAAGCCTTTTTGAGAACAAAATGTCGTGTAAATGCCTTATGGGCTCTTTCTTTTCTACTGACCTTTTTATGACTTGAAAGAAGTCTCCCAAACCCCAAGTCTGCTTTCTGTCTTGAATATTGACCTCAGAATTACATCACCTCCCCACTGTTGTGTGCAAACTTCTCAGTTCTCAGACTTCACCCACAGGAGTTTTCCAAACTCAAAAATAGTCTCTTTTTTTTTTCCCCTTCCTCATTTTTAATCTCATAAACTCAGTGGCTCTATGAATTTCAGTAAATCTTTTACCTGCTTCAAGGTAAAAATTCTCCTTTGAAATGGAATATCTTTTATACTAGGAAAGTCATAATATTTTGTATTTGAGACAGACTTTGCTGTGGGTTTTTTATGCTACCTATTCATCTGTATGAATTTGAGCTGAAATGTCTGCCACATCTGACATTAAAAAAAACCCTTTTTCTGAAGTGGTTGAAGTTCTATCTTTCATTGTGATGGTCATGGGGCATTTGACCCATTACCCTGCTCCATCCTTACTGGAGAAAATGTATAAGGTTCCCTAAACCTTATTGTATCGACTATACTGTGACTGTTGTATGTGAAAATATGAATGACACATGCTGTTTTTTCTAAATGTTTACCATAAATGGTGACAACCTAATTATCCTAAACTAAAAATTAAATGTTATATGTTAATGTCATTTACCATGGCCTTTTTTTTTTTTTTTAACAAATCTTTAAATGAAAAAAATAAATAAAGGGCACTCAATTTGCATAAGCCTATCGATGTTGTTACCTTCACATTTACGGTGTATGGTCAAGCCCAGAAAGGACCACGGATACATTAGGCTTTATGTAAACAAGTGGTAGATCTGTATGTTTCTCCATTTCACCTCTGTGAGCCTGACTATCTCAGCCAGCTCAGTCTAAAACTCTCTTGGGCAAAAATTGCCATTCATGGTGAGGTGGAACAAAGTGAATTAATGTGTGGATTAAGCAAATTAATTCCTAATGCTTTATATATGGTGCATCCTTATTTTACCACACAGAAAGATTTTATTTTATAGAGTAGACAAGACCTATAACTTTGTTTATGTATGCAGTTACAAAACACTGATGTGACTATTGGTAGCATAGAAGGAGCCTGGGGCTAAGATTTTCAAAAGAACCCAGAGGAGTTCAATTATTTTCCATTCTATATAGGTTCATATTCCTTGTTCACCACCATAGTATCGAAGTATTTTCCAGTCTTGCATTAAGCAACATGCCTAATACCTGTCACATGTTGTTTGTTCTCTTATCCTTTCCCCACAGGGAAAAGTGTGTATAGTGTAGTGTCTGGTGCCTGAGGGGCTTATGTTTCTCAAATCCCACTGAATTTCATGCAGAAGTCGTTCCTATACATGCCTTCTGTCTTTAGCATTTTAGCTTTTGTCATTCATGAAATGCAGTGAGATATGGGCATCACCACTTAAGCACCTTTAGAAAAATCTCAGCCATATTGTCCCTAGATATTGTGGGAAATGGTCACTATTATGGGATTTTGGAACTCCAAAGCAGTCTTACTTAACACTGTTATTATTGCAGTCTTGAAATGGGAATAAAAATATTTGTATGTATTAAGCACTAACATTAAATTAATAATAGATACCCAGCTCCTTGAATAGTTTAAAACATTTGTCTTATCTTTCAGTTCATTTTAACTTGTTTGATTCCCTGGTAGAGGTAATTTGAAGGCCTGGTTCACTGCCATGTCAACTAATTTGTATTAATCCCTTTGCCTTGAGTACATTTCCTTTAGAAGCCAAATTAATTTAGCTCTAATGAATGAGTATCGGAGTAGTGTAAACTGAAGTCTTCCGTCTGCACAACAATACAGTATGAATTGTGGTAATAGAAACTTTCCCACTATGCTACTAGGGTACTCTAAGAAAACCATTTCCAGGGATGAAAGAGCCAATTTAGTGTTTGATATTTGTGGTCTGACTTAATTGGATTGTACTTTAATATGAAGAGTTCCACTGGCTTTATTAGGTTTGAGATCAGGCCTTAAATCTGTGGTCTTCACTGAGATGATTAAAACAAGCGTCAGTTATGGTGTTAGTATAAGCTGGTGGGGAAACTCTCCAGCCATGGAAGGTGTACTAAATAGCCAAACACCTATTCAGTCTAAGGTAAGGCCCTTTGTTTGATGCAGATTTTACTCCCAAACAAAAGTTTGAAATCAAGGGGAAATAAAATCAAATGATTGGAAGTTAACAAAACATGGTCAAAATATTTTCTGTGGAAAAAAAATGATATTCTGTTAAAAAGTGACGAATCACAAACTTCAGGGGAAAGCACAGAATTTCTGCAAAAATCATCATTATATTGAAACATAAGTGAAACATAACATCTGGAAAAAAAAATTTGCCGGTGATTTTTTGACCAGTCATAGTACTAACCAGTACGTTAGTAGGGAGGGGAGATGCTTTTCCTTTTGTGAGTGCTTGCTGAGCACTTAACAGCCACTCGTACTATGACCTCTGACCACGTCAGTCTGCTATTTCTGCCCTAGTGGTAGGAAGGCTTATATCTGACTTCCTTTAGGTCATGTGCTTGTTTTTTTTAGTTGTGTGGCCTATAACTATAGGTGCCAGTTTTGAAGGACCCCAAGCTTGAATGGGTACAGTGGGATGCTAGCATATATCCAAAGGTCACTTTGTATGCAGTTTTTATGATGTGGATCACTGATTAATAAGACCTGGAATGAGATCACTGTTGTATTTCACAAAGGACACCTAACAGTCATTAGATGGTAATGAATTTTGACTACAATTATCATATCCTGTAATTCATTTGGTAACTGATGGGTAAAAGATTGGGGCCCAAAGACCTCTTATATTAGGGAAAGTGTATTGGAAACCTGTATCATATCCCACAGAGCATATTTTTAGCTTTTTGTTTAGGACCTAAACATTGTATCTATGATTTTCATAACCGCACGGGGCATTTGAGAATTGAACTTCGTAATCCTCCAGGCACCTTTTAAAAATCTTTGCTTGTAGCAGTTTACTAGACCTACAGTACTCAGTTAATAATATTTTTGTTATTAGAGGATAAACGGTCATGTTCTACGAGCAAATTATATTTTAAAATGTTATACCATTGACTAGCTTTCTGGCTATAGTTTAAGCCATTCTTGTGGCTTCTTAATAGCATAATGTGAAAGGGATACACTTCAGTAGGATGTGGTGCCAGGTTTTGCATATGATTAAAGAGCTTTTCCAGTTCATATTGCTCTTGAGTGCAACTAAAAATAATAGGAATTATGTCTTCATTTAACTATCCCAACGTATCTATACTGCTGGTGACTGCTCATTTCTGACATACTACAAAAATGTAACCAAAGACCCACTTGCTTTTGTTCTTCTTTAAATTCACAACTTAGTGTTTTTTACAACACTGTAAAACCAAAAGAAAACTCAGCCCTATCATGTAAATAAATCCCCCACAGTTTTAGGTTGAATTAGGCCAGCAGAGCAGCGCATGTATGTGAGGGCAAATGCTGACAATATGGGCAAAATCGCTCAGAAGTTTCCCACCAGACTTGGTGACACAGTCATAGGTTGGATGTGATTCAACTGGTTGGTTTATTTTCCCCATGGGTGTAGTCTATTTATTGCCTTTGCTAACAAGTCAGCCTTTTTGTATGTCTGATGATACTTCAGTATAGTGTGAATAACAGATAGGGTGAAGCACACAGTAGGTGGGAGGAGGTGGGTGTGGGGTGGGAAAATGGGGCAAGAGAAAGAGGTTTGGGACATGAATAACCTTTGCAAGTGTCTTTCCATCTCTTTAGCTGCTTATAGCAGATGAAATTTTGATAGTGATTTGTGCAGATAATGATTTAACCCAGAGCTTTATTCTTTCCACAGTGGGTAAGCCTCACAAGTGTAACTACTGTGGCCGGAGCTATAAGCAGCGCAGTTCATTGGAGGAGCACAAGGAACGCTGCCACAACTATCTGCAGAATGTCAGTATGGAGGCTGCTGGGCAGGTCATGAGTCACCATGGTGGGTGGAAATGATGCTTAGGAATCTCTAGTGCTTTGGAGTATGTTTTCCACTTGTTTCCTTTATATATACATATTATTTTAGCTTTACATTAACCACCTTCTTTCTGGCACAGATATCTACAAGAAAGGGAAAAAAATCTTCCATGAAATCCTAATCCCTTTGAAGTTAGCAGCAAAGCTTCATTAACTTCAGTGGGGCCAGAATTTTTCGGGTTTTTTTGGATAAGCATGCATGTGTAATAATAACTTTTTGGGGTGTATTTTATGCTTGATATATATGCTTAATGTGGGTATAATATATATGTGTGCATGTATAAATATATATATATATGAGCTTAAAAATAAAATTCAGCCAGGAAAAACTATGAAAAATTGACTAGGCTAGGCAGAAAAAAACTCTCCTATTTCTGCCTTTTATCATAATGACTGATCATTATGAAAATTAACAATTAATAACATTCACAGTAACAGTGTTATACTCTACAGGAATTTGCATAATTGTTCAAGATTGAATGTGATGTATATACGTGCATGCAAACATGTTATATTTATCGTATGTGTAAGATGCATGTATGTATTTTTATATAATAGTCACGACTGCTGTAAATAGTACATTGAAAAAGAGTATTGATGCTTTTCATGTGGAATAAAGGGATTTGCAGAAGAGGATATTAAATGCCAGGAATTTCAAATTATATTTTATTTAAAAATCTACTGTACCTAAAATAAATAAATACATAAAAAAAAAATTAAAAAAATTATGCTACTGAAATGCAAAAAGCATGATATATCAAGTCATAGGAATATAATTTTCTCTCTCGTTATAAATATGAAAATATTCAAAATGCCAAATCATAAGACAGTATTAATTTAAATCTTTATAAACCAATTTCTGTTATTTTTAAATTGTAATGAAACATTTTTATTTTTCAAATTATTTTATTTATCTTTTTCAGTTTTGCTTATAAGAAACATCAAAAGTGACAATTTTTCCTTTTTCTTTAATCACACCATTACCAAATGTTTCAAAAGAGATCCTGCAGAAAAATGAAAGAAATAGAAAAAGAGGAAACAACCTTTTTTTCTTTCTTGTTGGTAATGTGCAACTTTCTATTGGTCAGTTTTGTCATACAATATAGTTTTTAAAATTACTTAAGTTTCTGAGGAATAATTTTCAAAAATATCAAATGAGAAGCTAAATCAAAAATATACTGAATATAAAATAACTGATTTTAGTAGACAGAGGAAGGATTCATGAATGACTGAGTCTTCCCCTTGAAACAGATTGACACAGTCACAATAAGGGGGTAAAAGTCCATCTGTGAGAAATGAATTAATGGAAAGAACCCCCACACATTTGCTTCTCTCCCTTATTATGATGTGAAAGATATTTTTGAGGATTAATATTGTTATCATTTAATTGCATTGCCATTTCAGATATGCATTTGGATAGCTCAGTAGCACGCTAGATTTTTTTGCTGCATCGTTTCATAACTATTTATTTACTAAGAGCTTTCAGGGAATTACTAATTGAGACTACATAAAGTCTACTTCTTAGAATGGCAGCTTATATTATCAATGGACTATCGCATGTTTACATAGGTCTGTAAACCATAGTAATAGGACATCTTCCTATGATCTTCAAACCACTGTGCAGGGTTGGCTTGGGATTTATTGAAAAAATCTGTAGGCAGATTCTTTGGGGCAGTGCCAAAATTAACTCAGCCAAATGGAAATGGTGTTGTGAAAATGTTGGGGTGGGGATTTTTTTGGTCTTAACCAGTATCTCACTGTAAGCACCCAGCTGGTTGTACTCAGTCCCATGCAATATTGCCAGTGATTAAGGGTTTTTGTTTTTTTTTTCAAGAGTGAATTATTCTAACAAGCTGGGGGCAGCCCCTGGAGTGTTGTTTATGCGTTCTGCTCAATTTGGTCCATTTATAGCACATTACAAACATTTACTCATGCATTCTCACAACAGCCCTGTGAGGCCCACAAGTACAATTATCTCTGTTTTACAGATAGATCACCTGACAAAAGCCCCAAAGGGAGTTCATGTCAAAGCATGGGTTAAAGGGCAGGAATTTTTCGCACCCAGTCCGTTCCATGATCCATTCTGGAGCTGCCTCATCTTGTGGTTGTAGACCATAGTGCTTGCTCAGCAAAGCAATTTGCTCGTTTGCAAAGGCTACTTGCAGAAAGAGGGTTGTGATTGTCTTAATGCCATCAAGTACTATTCTTAGTCACACTTGCCCTTCTCATTGGCAAGTGGTCAGGGAATTTCAGGTTTAATAGGATTAATGGGTCATAGCCATAGGTGGATATGAGAGCTACCCACACTGGATGCCAATAGTGGTAATCATAAATAATTTTTAATGTTCAGGAGAAATTGGAAAAAGGGTGCACTGAAAAGAAAGAGAAGCACTTAAAATAAATGCATCAGGAATACTTTCATTTTAAGACTAGTCCAGCCTTGGGCTCCGAACACCCTAAAAGCTGACTCAGTGTAGTATAAGCAGCATATTTATGATTTTATTCCTATGTATTTGTGGTTTAAATGCTAATCCCAATGAACATTTCCCACCAGAGATCTATGAACTTATTTTCCTACCATTCCTTAATATCAGTATTGCAACCTGAAAAAAAGACATAGGCAAAAGGTGGCTTTGTAACTGGAGGAAGGCTGATTTTATACCAGCTGGGGATTTGACCCCGTGTCAGTTGTCTGTCCTCAGAGACGCAGTCACTTTGGTTATACGCATTTCTTGGTTACTTAAATTATGCAGAAAATCTTATTAAACAGGCATGATTAATACAGTTGAAAATAGTAAGTACCAACAAGTGTTCTGAGTCCAATCTTTTGTTATCCAGTCTGATGCTTTGTGGATGGAGAATGGAACACTGGAAACTCAGAGGCCCAGTGAAAGACTGGGCTGAGGCTGGGCTAACAAGAGCTTTTAGTGTTACTTTTAAAATCCTCTATGGAAGTTATCAGAGGTAACCAAGCATCTTTGCTTAGGCTCCAGTCCAGGAAAGCAGCTAAACTTTTGCTTAAGTTCATCCATAATCAGAAAGATGCTTTTAAGCATGTGCTTTATGATGCATACATGCATTAATTATAAAACAGAGGTACTTTTCTAAATATGGGCCTCAGTTGTGAACACGTGATAACTTTTTGTTTGCCTATTATATAGAATTAATATTGTTTAGTTAATTTGTAGAGTTTAGTTAATTTGTAGAGTTGGTTTTCTTTTAACTTTGAATTACATTGACTGAAGTCAGGGCTGTCCAGTTGGTGACCTGTGGGCCATATGTGGCCCATGAGCAGTTAATGTGCAGCCCCAGCTCTCCCTTCCCCCATCTCTTGTCCAGACATCATTCCCCCTATCACTCTGGCTGCTGCTACAGCCAGGTTCTCTGGGCTCCTCCTGTTCCCTGGCTTTTGCTTCCTGCTCCTACCCCGGGGGACAGGATGGTACAATCCATGGTGCTGGGGGAGCTGAGGTGAGCACCACGTACACTGTTGGGGAGAGGAGTGACCATACAGTAGGGGGCATCTGACCACATACGCTGAGATGTGTCTCCATGCCAGTGGCTTTCTCTAGTGCATCTCTGCGGAACACCGCCCTCACCCACTTTGAAGCTGGACATCCCTGACTTAAGCTATTGACTGATTTTTCTTAAAATCATAACTAAAGCAAAAGATGACTTGTGTTATTCATCATGCAGGAGATGGGTTTCTGATTACCCACCTGTCAGATTTTCTTAAGGTATGTGCTGTATGCTTTGAAGTTGTCAGGGCAGGGGGTGAAAAAAGGTCTTGCTTTGACTTTTTGAATACAAGATGTTTAGCTAAGGTTTTAAAGTTTCCATTCAGGCATCATCTAACCAATCTAATCTTGATTTGTATGTGGTTTAACATATGTAGATTCCCTCTCCCCCCTGAAATCTGCATAACAAAATGTGTTATGGTAACTTAGCTTCACAGTAATATAAATATTGAAATGAGATGCACATGATAACGTCTCTGTTTGGAACTCTACCGCATTGGCAAAAGTCTCTTGCCCTAATACAGTGGTGATCAACATTTTTGGCAGGCACGTGCCACAAGTTAATCTTTGCCAACCCCCCGAGTGGTGTTCTCTCTCTATCCGTCAGGGGCATACTGGATAGAGTTTGCTGGAATGGTGGCTTGGGGGAGAGGGGCTCAGCTCAAGGCCCTGAATTCGGCTGTAGGGCCCCAGGGGAATGGTTAACCTGGATGTTGGTGGTGACCCCTCACACTTCTCACTCCTGCCTCCATTCTAGCACCTAGGGCTTGCATGCCACACACACTAACTGTCCGTGCCATTGCCATGAGTTGCTCACCTCCACCCCAGTTTAATGGAGAGTGGCCTTGTTGCTAAATTAGCATATTGAGTTGAGCCCTAATGCTGAATATAGGGCAATCTTATTTTAATATCAGTTTCAAATATGTGAAAGAATTTGGTCAATTGATAGTGATATTCCACATTGTAGTCAAAATTAAATCCTTATTTATGTAAGACGCTGCTAGTTGCCCTATGCCTTTAAAAAATTTCCCCTTTAAGTTTTCAGTAAATGAGTAAGCCTAACAAGCTATCCAAATAGTCTTCCTTATTCTAGCCTGCATATATTATCCCTGGCCTCTTAGCCTGCTCTGGATATTAATTAGGTCACTTGCGTAGCACACATCACGTTTCTTAAAACACTAGGTTTCATTTTGTATTTATGCTTTTTCTCTTCCATTTATTTTCACTGGTGCCAGCAGGATACACTTGTAAATGAGAAACTATTGTGTTTCTCAGTGGGAGTATCCTGTAGAAATAAAAGAGCAGCAGAGTAAATTATTTTATAGCATATGCTGTTTTCTAAGACTCAAAGCAGCTTTCTGTAGCAGCAGAAGCACAAAGGGAATCAGATGAATAAATTGTCATGTTTTCCTGCTTTGAATATTTGAATTGGTAACTTCACCTGAACAGATATTTTGTTTTGTAATTGCCTGTTATTTGTTCTTCTTTACTAGAAGGCAAAGACTAGACTTCTATTTTTCATGTGTACCGTGCTAGCAAATAGCCATATGTTTAATAACTGGGGAGTCATTATTTTGTTTTAAAACACTGATATCTGTAGCGTGCCAGTATAGACTTTAGCTAAATCATGTTTCTCCTTTACATATGTATGCATTTATGTAGCAACATAGCAGCACTTCTTAACACTTCTGTACAGTTTGGATCCTGTTTCTACTTGTTGCAGAATGGGAATCCTCTGCCTGACAAGAGTGGCAGCTGCTCAGTAGCCCACTGTTTAGGATGCTTGTCCAGGTTCTAGGCCCCAATGGGGTTTAAACCTGCATCTTTGCTCTAAGCACAGTGCTCTTACAACTAAGCTGTGGGTTAGACAACAGAGCATTTGCCAGCATTCCTCTTGAAGCGGTCCGCTGTACCTTGTATTTTGTATTCATTGGTTACCATGGATAAATAGCGTTAATATCTTCTCCTTCTGTCTCCATATATCTTTACTCCTGGGTGCCCACTCGGCCAACTTCAAGCGGAGGGCTGAAAAGAACTTTTGGCATTGATTATTAGCCTCTGGAATGGTGGCTAGAATACTTTACAGAAATGCAAATTCAAATCTGGATTCCCTATTCCTTGGAGAGATGCCTGTGCATGTGTGTTGGGTTGGGGGGGGAGGGGACCAGCGGAGTGGCTTCTCCCTGTGTTGTGGTTTTTCTGTGACCGAAGTTTCGGGATTTATTCAGTATTATGCATGGGCCTGGGCAATTCTATTCCACCTATATAGTCAGAGTGCAGCCCACCAAGTATGCACAGAAGGAAACCATTAGGAAAGTATAGTTACACAGAATCCCATACTTTGCCTAAGTGTCAAAAACTGTAATTATGTAGATGCATAAATACCATGTAAGTGCATGGGAATGAAATAAGATTTACATTTTAGGTTCCAGTCCCACTCACCTATATTTGGCAGAGCTCCCATTGTCTTAAGTGTGAATTTTGCCTACAGAACAAGAGCATGGAATGGGCCTCCAGGTCATATAAGTTTAAAGCAGTCATTTGCTGTGCCATTCCAGAAACCTGTTTGGCCAAAAATTCCAGAAACCTGCCAAAAAAAAATTCTGCACTATAAATTCTAGAGCTACTATTGCCAAGGTAGCACAGTGACACAGACAGTTGAACCTGCTCAAAAAATGCTACTTTCTGGGGATGAATTAGGGACATTTAGACTATATTTATTAGAATCAGTGCTATGCAAGAGTTGAAACAACTTGAATCACTTTTTGTCAGATACAAATTCCTCTAGCTCTTGTGAAACCTACTGTAATACATCTGAATGATTCAGAAACTCCTGAGCCAGATCCTCAACTGGTGATAATCAGTTTCTAGTAGGTGAACAGTAGTGAGTTTTGTCAGCTAGGTACATTGGGCACTTACAGACAAGCACGTAAATTGACACACTCTGGCAGCCTCTTACGTTGTGTATTTCAGTGATGCAGCACGTCTCCACACAGAAAATGGTGGCGGTGCACTTTGAAATAAAACATGCTTGATGTGCTTTAGTTCACAAAACTCACTGCCACCATTTTCTCAGTTCAGGGATGCACTGCATCACTGATACACATGACATGTGGGCACTTTTAATTAGTATGGCTTGCTAATTAAAAGTACCTGGCACACTGTCAGGAGCACATGTAAAAATGCCCATGCAGTTTGTTAGCGGGTAGACTGTGTTAGCTTGTAGTCAATGGAATTCACATGCATTTGGCTCCTGTTCCTACTTTCTAGCTGAAATAATCGGGATGGATGGGAGGTAGAGTATGAAATAAGGAAAAGGAGGGGAGGTGCAATGAATTCTCTTTATTGCTACACGAGAAAATACATAAGTATTCTTTAATATTCTTCATTGAAGTAGTTCTTGCAGCTATCACAAGGGACGTTGTCTGCTAATCTCAAATGGCGGAGAGATGTCCATAAGGCAATCTTGATGCGCCTTTGGTGTTTAAGACCTTAAAAAATATTTGTGAACCCCTGTTTTATGTCATTGATCGGAACAGGGAAATTCCATGAGATGTTAATCCTATATTCTGAATGCAGTTTACGTAGAAAATCAGCAATCTCACAAAGTCCATCTTTTGAGATGCCTCTTAATTCTGGGAGTCTCTATTTTGGATGTAGAACATGAAGCCTGAATTTCTGTTGCCCTGAACCTTATTTTAATCACTGATACGAGCGCAAATGGGACTATAAATTGGTACCAGGTCAAAAGTATAGCATTTCACACTCCCTTTGCTTTTGTGTCAATTGACAATACCAGGTGTAGGGCAATTCAGAATCTAACCTATATAATGATTTTTTTAAGTGCTGTGAATCCAGAGACCCCTTAGATAAACATAATTTGGAGTTACATGTGCTCAAAATATTTGAAAATGAGGCCCTAACTAAGAATTTAGATTGGCACCCACAAACAGAGACTTGGAATTGGAGGCTGTTTTTGATAAAATGGCTCTAACTGCTTGAACATTGTTTCAGTGTTGATTGAGTTCTTTCACCTTGTATACTGCTATTTTTACTCGTAGCCATTTGCAACAGGCCTCAAAAATGGTTAGCACCATATATTAAGTGTAGACAGACTTGTCTGACATAACTTTTTGGTTTTATATAGTACCTCCTATGGAAGATTGTAAGGAACAAGAGCCTGTGATGGACAACAATATTTCTCTGGTGCCTTTTGAGAGACCTGCTGTTATAGAGAAGCTGACAAGCAACATGGGAAAGCGTAAAAGCTCCACCCCACAGAAGTTTGTGGGTAAGCTTGAGATACGCATTTTTATTATTTTTAGCATGTAGGTATAGGTTATGTTAATTCATAAATACAGTCAAAAGATCAAAGGGGAAAATTAGACTCTGAGAATTGGGAGTGATGGGGAAAAACTTAGAAATGATTAAATCAAAGCAGAAAACAACATGAAAGTTACTGAGTTAGACTACTGTCAATCCCAAGCATTCAAATAATTTGACATTGGCTTAGTAATCATGATATTTTATTATGTGGTTTTTGTTGCTATCTGGAGTTTGAGCTTGGAGCACACATTTGGGTCACATTTTTAGGGTTTTTTTTCCCCTCCCCCCCATCTTCTGGGCCAAATGCTTACTTTTTTGGTATAAAAGCTGAAATTCTGGTGTAATCATGTAACTGCAGATCTATGAGCTTTATTTAACAACAAAAAAAAATCCACAACTGTCACATAGTTGCAATGAAATTGCAGAAGATGGCAACACTGGAATAGCCACCTTTAGGTCATGTACAAGCATTCATTCCTGGCAATAGAAAATTTGTATTGCTAAACATGATTTTAGGAGAGGGAGCAGTACAGGTATGCAGCCTGCAACCATTCCTTCTCCCCTGTTTCTTGCGCCTTCCTGAGACCAGGCTGATTCTAGTCTGGATAAAGCATAGTGTGCAGTGGCTGCTCTAGGTCTCCCATTCCTGGGTCCTCCTTGACCATTCCTCACACCGGGGAGTCCTCACACTGGAGGTAGCCATTTTTGTTCTGGGAGCAGAATTGGGAGAGGTGCAATTCTCCTGCTAGAAACATAATGCTTGTATGTGGCAAGAGAAAATGTGTACGCATGCTCACTTACTTACAAGTAAAAAGATACTCTGGCTTTTGCTGCAAGAAATCTCTGACCAAAATGAAATCTTGTGCACATCTCTAACAGGAGAAGATAAAATTGATCCTTAGGAGTTCATAAGTAAAATCATTGTTCTACAGTTTATTTATCTGCAATTTCTTTTTGAAGCTTTGACCAAGATTTAGCATTTTTATCTAGTTTATCACAACATGTGGGGGTCCTTGTTAACTGTAGCAGAAGATATATCATAGTAAGCATTGCCAACGTTAAGTTGTAGCTTGTGATTTTAAGCTGCAGCTTACATTGTTGTTGAAGTTTGGTTTGACTGCTGTAGCAGAACTTGATACTTTTGAGGAGATATAATTATTTGGGGGAATACTCCATTACTATTTTATATGGTGCAACATACGTTTTCTATCTCCTCATCCCTGCCCTCCCCCAACAAGATAAGGTTGATAATTCTTAGAAGAACTATAGTTTTGGGGGCTGCAGACCCATGTGAAAAGCCTGTCCATTGTGAACAGCCTAACACTGGCAGCAGGATTAGACCCCTACTGCACTTGAGCATCGCTCAGACAGTCAAACTTTCCATCCCCTTTCATAATTACTAATACATCAGCACAGGGCCAGAAACAATTGGACCAGCAGTGAGAAAGTGGTTGAGTTTTTATTCTACATTAGATTAAAATTAGCACATTTTGGATAGAAACTTAAGTTTCGTGCGACACACATGGTTCCATTACTTGCATTAGACTTGCATTAGTCTAAGGAAACCATTGCCTACAAGTCCTGATAAGGTATATGTGTATTGGTTTTGTTTAGTGTTAATACAACAGCTAGGGGATGAGTTGAGGGAAAACAAAATTAGTGATGCTTTCCACCCACAAGCCAATCTCTAACCACCTGCTCATGAAAACAGTACCTCACTCACAGTAGATCTTCCTAACATGGTCATCCCTCTTCTTTTAGACTGTGCTCAAGGGTAGCAACATTAAAAATGTTGAAATTCAAATGGTTGTCCTTAGATCTCAGAATCAAATGCCTAGAAAAGAAGGATGACAGTTCACACCTTTCTGATTTGTCCATAGATTTTATCTAGACACAGGTAGTTCTAAATTCATTTGTGACATCTTTTTTAAATGATCTTTGTAATCATTTGTTCTCTTTTCTTACATTTAGTTCTGGAGCACTATATGAAAATCCTCCACAGAAAATGCCCATTGTCAGTACAGTTTTCTCCTTTATACATTTACTGTACTAGTTGAAAGAGTTCTGAGAATTCACACATTCTGAACAGCTTATAGTGATGGAGTCCCTTGAAATGATAGAGAATGTAAAAAACTTGAAGGGTTTATCTACTTACTTGTATGCATTGACCAAATATTACATTATCTTTTGAGGCTACCTTAGTGCTTAGAAATGGAATGGATAGATTGAATATGCCGTAGATTCTAAGAATCTAAATACCTAGATTCTTATCCAAGTCCAGTTGTGAGGAAGGAAAGAATGAACCATAATGTAATCATATTTCTCTAACTTTCTCTTTTGGCATTGAGATGCCTAAACTTAAAGACACTGATATGTCTTTCAGGCTTTTCATCACATTTACCATGACTTTACTTTTACTCCCTTTTCTTCCTACATGAGATACTGTTCAACACAGTCTGGAAGACCTTACAATGGTTTGTTTTCCTGTGCATACTGCAAGCTTACCACCTCTCCATAACAACTTAATGGTATTTATGAGACAGTCACCTAAGCATCAACTTCAGTTTCCACATTGTGCGTTTATCCATGCTTTACTGCTCTTTGTGATCAGCAGCGTCTAGGGGGCCTGGTTGGGACTACAATCTGCCCTACTGCAATTTCATAAAGAAGGGAAGTCTACTGCTGCAAACAGTGCTTGTAATTGTTCAAAAGGGGTAACTGGTTATACCTAGAGTTGAGGAATTACTGTTCTTAAAAGACCTGTTAAATTAGTGGAGAAATACAGAATAATGAATGGTACAGATGAGGTAAATTGAGCACTTCTGTTCACGTTTTCTTAATACAGCAGGGAGGGGACATTCAATAAAATCAAGAGGAAACCAAATTTAATGCTGATAAAATGAAAATAAAATGAAGTATGGAAGTCATTGTCACAGAGTGTCATTGAGGTTAAGAGTTTGACAAGATTCAAAAGAAGGCTTTTATGTAGCTCACAGTAATGTCTAGCTTGTTATAGTAAAGTTTAATAATACACAAGTATTTCAAAATAGATAAAAGGCCTCATGCTTCAAAGCATAAGCCAACTTCTAGTTAATGGAAGTCAGTGTGGAGCTTTTCTTTTATCTAGGTTATCGTATATTGCACCTTCTTCCAAAACCTCTGGAACCAATCAATGTCAGCAAGTTACTACTGAAGTATAGTCATGGACTACAGGTCTCCTGTATGGCAGTTCCTTTGTCTCTGTATTCCTAGCTCCCCATAGATAAGTGCAGGCTTTTGTAGGGGGAGCAGGGAGAAGGGTAGGCTAGGGGAGATTAGATTGGGTTCAAAATGGCCACCCAATCTAAGGTAAGTCAGGTTTGGGGGGAAAGGGTCAGCAGGGGCATTGTGGGGAGGGCAGAGGCAAGCAGGCTTGTGGCAGGGTTTGGGAGTCTGGGGGGGGATGCAGGCACAGATGGTATCTGCAAGAGCAATTTCTGGGATCAGGGATGTAAGTGGCATATGCGTGGGAATGGTGGGGCGGAACAGGTGGAATCTGGCAGGGGAATGTTGGGGTCCAAAAGGGTTTTCTGGGATCAGGATGGGTCTAGGTGGGGTTTGGGAGTGACCAAGGGCTATTTTTAGCCTCCCAATCCCTCCAGAAAACTTACACCCCCATCTCTTCCACTCCTCTCCCCAGTGGGATTTACTTGCTCAGCTCCCAGCAGCAGTGAACACTGATAAAAAGCAGTTACACCTGGAGTGGCATGCAGGTTGGGGTATAGGGGGAGGTAACTGGTCCATGGGGGAGTAGTACGGGATTGGGGGCAGGGGGTGATCAAAATAGATCATTGCCAGGCAGGGGAGTGTGAAAAGTGTAACTCTGTGCCTGGGCTGGCATCTGGGCTTTCTCAGCCCCAGGACTGTGCAGGTAACTGTACAGAAGTTCCATGCCCCAGTTTAACCTAGTTCGGGTGTAGATTCATTTCCGATCACTGAAACTGAGTTTGAGTGTAAGATCCACACTGGGGTGAACTAAGTTACATCAGGTAGTTATTTTGAATCCTATGTAACCTCTTCCTAACCACCTCAAATGTCTGCACTTAGCTGAAATGTGATTTATTTGGTAATATAAAATAAGATAATCTGGGCATTGGCAGGTAGTTTCTTCTTTTAGTTCTTTAATGTGTGATGAGAAAAAATCTAATGGACTAGTATATCCCATGATCTTCAGTATAACTGATGAGTTACTTTTGATTAGAATTTAGCCAAAATTGACATTATTGGAAATTGGAAACTATTCCCTTTGTGCTCTGTGGTGCATTTGGCAAGAAATGTTTTGTCCCTTTGTGTTATCAGACTTTCTTTTTTATTACTGTTTTAATGTTACAATCCATTTTTAAAACTCAGTTCAACATCTTTACAGCTAAATTGAAACATTCTGCCTCATAACTGAAGTCATTGGTAATTTGAGGGTTTTTTTCTAGTCAGTTTCCTGGTGGAGTTATAACATGTGGCATGACAAAGGGGGTTGGTGGAGTTGAGTTGCTTGCAAAAGTATGGCATTAATGCACAAGTAAAAAAATGTTGGCCATTTTTTTCAGCCTGGGATATGGAGCTGACCTCACAGTCAGAGGCTAGATCACATCCTTTTCCTTGTGCTTAGTTCATTATTCTAACACAAAACAAAGCTATTCTCATGGCCAAAGCAGACAGCAGAGGCCCAGAGAATCCCTTTTACACCTCTTCCTCTAACTCTGCTGCAAATTGTCACAGGCACCAACCTACTTCCTGTTGTTCCCCTTAGCCACTCAGGATACATGTACACAGCACAGTGCAGTATGGTACAGAAATATCCAAGGTATCATGGAGCAAGTCAACTAAGGTTCTAGTTGCAGTATAGCTGTGTTAACATGACAGTGTGCCATGCTAGAAGGCAGTCCAGACATTGCCCAGGGGTAATTAGTCTGGGCTGAGTGCCACATTAATAGTTTTTCTAGTACCAGAGCTAACTGTGAATGAACCTACTGTATTGTGCCATATAGACATCCTTTATTGGCTCTTATGACTACTTGACCAGTCTCAATTGGGAAGTAACTAAGCCTGTGCGAAGCGGCTAGTATTCACTTTGGATTTGGATTTGGCCAATTCGGGGGACAGTGATTCGATTTGGTGATTCAAATCACTGTCCTGATTTGATTTGGCCAAATCTGATTCGGAGATTCAGCTGCTCCAAATCAGGCAGGCCCATCTCCTGCCCCTCTTCCAGCTTGGCAATGGCTGCCCCACCTGCCCTAGCTCCTGGCACTTGTTAAAAAATAAAGCCCCGGCTCAGCAGGTGCTCCTGGTTGGGGGGTGATCCCTGCTGCCCCCCACTACTCCACACAGCATGGGGGGCTCTGCAGTAGCCCCCCCTCCACTGCTCCCCCAGCACCCCCCCATGGGTGCCCTGCCCAGACCAGCTCTGGCCCTTAAAGAAAAAAAAAATGAAAAAACCCCCCAGACTTACCACTCCTGCTGGCGGGGGTGATCCACACTGCCCTGGGGCTTTTCTTGGCTTTTTTTTCCTTAAAGGGCTGGAGCTGGCCCAGGCAGGGCTCCCATGGTGGAGATGGGGGAGAAGGGGGGCATCGGGGTGATTGTGCAGAACTCCCCCCATGCAGTGGGGGGCAGCAGGGATAGCCCCCTGCCCAGCAGCACCCAGTGAGCTTTTTTTAATGTAGTGGGAGCTGGGGTGGGTGGGGACAGCCATGGGGGGGGGCTGGGGGAGTGGGAGGGGTTGGGGGGGCTGGCAGGGGTCCCCCCAGGGCCCCCTTCCCCACCTACTTACGAGCTACTTACGAGCTTGGAGTCATCTGCAGCTGCCTAAACCATAAAAGCTATCCAAATATTTTCCAAAGATTCTGAGAGCCTTGAATCAATTCGGACCTTTAAATCAGTCCTCTGGTGCGATTCAGATTTGGAGATTCAGCCACCAAATTGGGCCAAGTCTCCTCCAAATTGAATTGCCACCTGAAGCTTCACACAGCCCTAGAAGTAACTATCGATGAGGCTAGATCTAACTCCCATTAAAGACCTAGTCACTGTGGCATAGCTTGTCCAATAGCTCTCCCAACTATACAATTGGTCCAATAAAAGTTATCAGAAAAAATCCTTGCCTCTGAGATAATCATCATAGATAGCAAGGCTTTCAGCTTATGGCTGTAATATCAGTCTAGAAAATCATTCTTTCTTTAGGTAACACCAAAAAAGAGATTTCGCTGTGGTCATGATCTTCTTGCAATTTTACTTTTATCATCCTATTTTCCTGTGACACCTATGTTTAACAAATGGGATATTTTCCTCTCCTGTTTTTCCTTCTGCTTAGTAAATTGTAGGAATAAAAGTATAGGTAGCCATGAGGCAGCCGAATATAAGGTACATAATCCAATAATACTTAGACCAGGGCCCTTGAGCAATAAATGGGTCTTCCATTTATCACCTGCAGCTCTTCATAGAAAAAGTTATCATTTTGTTTTTACTACAAGCTTTGGGTTTGTCTTTCCTGCAGCCTTGAATAATTCAATATATGCATAATCTGACTCTATCACTGTTAACTAATGATTTTTTGAACTAGGGTGCATTTGCCAGAATTCACTGTCAGGCATGCATGTTGTTGCTCATTAGGTAAAACTAACTGGTCACATTCCTCCTGAACCAGTCAGGACCAAGTGCCACTGACCTGATCAGAAACAGATGTAGTCCCACTGAAGTCAGTTGGATGTTTCACATCCTTCATATTAGACTTGTACATGGAATATCAGGTATTAAATAGCATATTCAGTGAAAAAATGTGGAATGGGTATTCTGTTGACATGAACTGATAGTATTCAGAAGAGCAGAGTTCATGGTCTGTTTGGTTTTTACATTTTTTCCAAGTACATTTGCCAAAATTTAAAAGAAAATGTTGAGGTTTTTAAGTTATAAGGAAGTCAAAATAGTGAAGTTAGTGACTCCCTATTTCCAGTACTGAGGTATGTTTCTGACGGGAAATACAATGAGAATGAGAGCAAGCCAAAATGAGTTTCTAAAATCCATCCCATAGCAACTTAAAACTATTCATAATTATTTAATACAATTATATACAACAGTAGTTCTCAGCCTTTACCTAATTCACCAGTACGGTGTTCTGGTTTTACAGTTAGTGGTGGCAGAGCAGGTAAAATATCCTGTTATAGAGGTAAGGCAGGGATGGACAATTATTTTGGGCAGAGGGCCGCTTAATGAGTTTTGGCAAGCCATCAAGAGCTGCATGACAGGCAGCCAGGGAAAGATAAATATTAATTTCCTAAAATTTTTAGGAGCCCCGTGGGCCAGATAGAATGGTCTGGCAGGCCACATCTTGCCCGCCCCTGACCTAAGGGCATGAATTCAAACTACATGCTAGATTGTTTGAGGGCTGCCCCCATTCTACCCAGCTATCTTTTCATTTGGGCTAGGGAGTCGGTCATCATGTGTTTTCCTACCTATATCTCTCCCTCATGTGCCAGACTTCAGAAAGTCGCTTGCTTTAACGTTTCTAGCCCAATGAGTAGAGATTTACCAAACTCGAGGCAGCTGTCTGATTTCACAAATAGATCATAGGGCCATCCGTCATTTCAAGAGCTTATTGTGGCTAGGGCCATTGCCACACCTCTGGCTGAGGGGCCCTGGTGTCCCCACCTCTCACTGCTGATTGGTTGTAAGGGCTATCAGCCCCTGCCTCTTGCCACTGATTGGTTGTGAGGGCTGTCTGTCATGCAGCCTTGACCCTCACTGCCATCTTGGGCTCCTCTGTGTGGCAGCAGCCCCCCTCCCATCTTACCCTCTGCTGGTGGGCTGCATGGCTGGGCCACAGCACTGTGAGGACTGCTGGATCCCTCTGGGGAGTCAGCATTTTATTGTCTGTAAGTTTTTTGTTGTGGGGGTGGTTATTGTGCAAGTCATGGATATTATCTACTTTTGCAGACAGTGCTAGATTTTGGGTTTTCTGCAAAATCCATGAAATCATAATTTTGGTAGGTGCCTACCAAATAGCATCTAGGCTCAAGGAGATGTTTGAATTTTGCACTACTCTAGCTTCCTTTGTTTAAGTGAAGGTGTAAATTGCAGTGACACTAGTGAGCCAGCCAAGCCTTAAATATTTAACTTAATGAAAATTGCTGTGAATTTCAGAGAATTACACTAAGACTAGGGACAGACATTCAAAAAGCCTGAGCCTGAATTGATTTAATCTTTGCAGGTTAGTCTAACCTACAAGGCTTGAACCGATTTGGAGCTGGATAGACATTCCCTTTTCACTCCAGAAATGCAGGCACAGGGCTCAGTCACTCAGGCTAGAAGCCAGGGGGCACTACAGCAGCCCTCCCTTCTCTTCTACAATACTGAGCTGCAGTGGCCCGGCCCCAGCAGGACACTCTGATTAGGCTAATACTACATTCAACTGGGTTTATCTCAAACCAGTTCTCTGATTTACGTTCCCTGTTTTATGTGCACTGGACAAGTGTTCCGTTACAGGTTTGAACCAGTTTCTGATCACTTAAACAGGTCTATGTGTAATGTCTGTCCCTAGCCTAAGTGAATACATGATTCTGTTAACTTATTTTCTAATATGTACAGATTGTGACATTTAAATTCCCCATAATCATTGGACTTTGTGAATGAAGATGCAAACTTCAGCCTCACACACCAGGACTTGTGTCTTCTCCTAAGTCTCACTTGTATCCATTACTGAAGTTGGTGGGTGGAGCAAATGCTTTGTATTCTTTGTGCTATCTAGTGGATCTGTATGCTGGAAGACCTGCAGGTCTTGCATCCCTTCTTAGATTGCTTCCTCAGTGGAGCCCTCTTGTGAGGTATTGCTATGTTAGGTGTCTCACATAGGTTCTCAGCATCATAGAAAATCAAATCTTTGGACCGTATGTTGAAAAAGAAGGTACTTCTTGGACTGATTGTCACGTGGTGTAAACTAGAATAGTTCTATTGAGATGGATGGAACTACAATATTACCACCTGATGAGGAATGTTCACCCTTTTTCCTTGTTCCTCACAAGAAATATCACCTGAAGATGTCCAGAAAGTTTAGAATCTGTGCCAGTAGTAGGCTTATTTTGAGTTGTGTCAAGATTACCTCTACTGATGGTGCCAGTCCATGCTATGTATAGACCTATATGGGCAGAGGGCTTTGATACTGTGCTTATGCCTACTGGTGATTTTTTTTCCCTTAGAAATACATGTTTTATTTTATTTTCTATTTTTTGCGGGGAGGGGGGAGGGTTGGTGTGTGTAATTGAGCCCCTAGATAACTTTTTATTTTTATTTATTTTGTTCTTGTCCTTTAGGTGAAAAGCTCATGAGATTTGGCTATCCAGAAATTCACTTTGATATGAACTTGTCCTATGAGAAGGAGGCTGAGCTGATGCAGTCTCACATGATGGACCAAGCTATCAACAATGCAATCACCTACCTTGGAGCTGAGGCACTTCACCCCCTGATGCAACACACACCAAGCACAATTGCTGAGGTGGCCCCAGTCATCAGCTCAGCTTATGCTCAGGTCTATCATCCTAGTAGGATAGAAAGGCCCACTAGCCGGGAAACAGCTGACAGTCACGAAAACAACATGGATGGCCCTATCTCCCTCATCAGACCAAAGAGTCGACCCCAGGAAAGAGAGGGATCCCCCAGCAATAGCTGCCCAGATTCTACTGACTCAGAAAGCAGCCATGAAGATCGCCAGTCCTACCAAGGAAATTCTGCCTTAAATCCCAAGAGGAAGCAAAGCCCAGCTTATATGAAGGAGGACACCAAGGCTTTGGATGCCACAAAAGCTTCAAAGGGCTCTTTAAAGGATATCTATAAGGTCTTCAATGGAGAAGGGGAGCAGATTAGGGCCTTCAAGTGTGAGCACTGTCGAGTTCTTTTCCTAGATCATGTCATGTACACCATCCATATGGGTTGCCATGGCTATCGGGACCCATTAGAATGCAACATCTGTGGCTATCGAAGCCAGGACCGCTACGAGTTCTCGTCGCACATTGTTCGAGGAGAGCACACATTCCACTAGGCCTTGTCATCCAAAGGGGAATCTTATGAAGTAGAAAAACTGCACATGAAGAAATACTGCACTTACAATCCCACTTTTCCTCAGATGTTGACACACCTTTTGTTGTTGTTGTTGTTGTTGCTGTTGTTTATTATTAACCTTATTTTATGGACCCAACCTCAGTCACTCTGCCTAGTTTAAGAATGGAAAGAAGGAAAACAAGGGATGAGAGAGTTGCTTCTGTTGCTGTCACTTTTGTTTTGGTGGCCTGTCTGATGTTTTCAGTGGGAATTGAAAGGCAGTCCATTTCTGTCACAATTAGTTGTATATCACATCCTATTTTGGGCACTGCTTAACCCTAATAGGTGCTTTAAAGTCAAAAGGAGTTGCCACTCGTTTGTAGATTAACAATTTCAGGCAAATAGGTAGAAATATTTCAGAGGAAAGCTCATTCAACTGTATAGATATGGTGGGGGGTTGGGGAAGGGAGGAGTGGGGAATTTTATTCTGCAGAATGAACAATTATTTTTAAAGTAAAACTGGTTTACTCTGGGGATATAGAAGCATGAATCAAAGTCAATATTCCTTGCAAAATTACTTCCTAAGGTTGGCTGTTTTCATGGGTTCAGTGTTTACTGCCCCTCTGGAATGTATAAATTATGTATGTGTAACACTGTACCACATAACAGCAGTTTAGTTTCATAAGTCTTAGGGACCTCCTGCAGTAAGTTTGAGGACCTGTGTTTTTTATTTTACTTATGAAGCACCTTTTTTTAGAATTGCTGATTTGCTGTTATTCCATAACTATGTGTTGACTCACTGGCTTCTTACAGGCTCCCTCATAGCCTTACTTAGCTAATTGCACCCTATGTTTTAAGAAACCGCGTTTAGAAATAACTGTTTTAACCTAGCTTCTAGGACAATAGGTATCCTAGGAGTCTATAAGAGCCTGTAGTTTACTCAAGAGGTTCTGCTGCTCTTTTAAAATAATTTGTTTTAAAATTACCAATGTACTAGTAGCAAAGTGTTCTTTTTATATATATATATATATGTGTGTGTGTGTATATATATATATAAATAAAATAAATAGATAGATATATAGATATATATAAAATATTTTCTCATTCTGTCATCTTCAGTGTTAACTTCTCGGCAGTAAGACTTACAGCTGGGAAAACACTAGGGTCCAGATCATAAATTGGCATTAATCATCATAGTTCCCTTGACTTTGATGGAATATTCCACGCTACATCAAGATCTGGTCCTTGATAACCTCTTTTTCAGTAGATCTTTGGCTTACTGATTTGTGGAATCAGTAACTACCTAGTAGTCTTTTCAAATTCTTAATTCTACCTTAATCTGAGGATAGAAGCATTTGCAAATCTTGATGTATGACCTTTGCTCTAGGAGAGTGTAAAACCTATTTGGAGAAACAGCTGTCAATATGATTTAACTTCATTGAGCACTTTGGAAAAATGGATACTTGAGGTATAGGCACTGAGGTTTGGTTTGAGTTCATATTTGTGAGCTTTACTTGCTGCAGAAAAAAACAAAAAGCCAGTATAGATTTCATAGACATTAGGGCTGGAAGGGACCTTGGAAAATCATCGAGTCCAGCCCTGCGCCCAAAGGGCAGGAAGTCAGCTGGGGTCATAGGATTCCAGTAAGATAAGCATCCAGTTTGCTTGATTTGACTTGACTTGACTTGGCTTGATTTCCCCCTTGTGGCTTTGGTCATCGTCATTGACGACGTTGCTTGATAAAGGCAGCGTCTGGCCTTAAGCGGCCTTGCTGGCCAAGCTGGGGGGCAGGGAGAGGCTGCAGGGCCTGCCGGTATAATAATCCCATTATGCTGCAAAACCAGACAGAGAACCGTGCAAACAGGGTTTAAGATATTGTTGGGTTTTTTTCCCATTCCCAATGCAAGGCAGAACCACTAGTCCAATATTCTGTAGGTTAAGTTTCTCCTGAAAAAATAAATTCAACCCCCGTATGATATATTGTCATTTAAACCCAAATCATCTTGCATCAAACGTTGTTGAAAGTGAACCACCAAAATAGAGCCTGAGCCTTAAACATTTACATGAGTGAGTAACTTCCTTCTCCAGAATAGTCTCATTGAGTTCAATGATGACTATTCACATGAGTAAAGTTACTCAAGTACTTAAGTGATTGCACGACTAGCCCATAATGAATTCCCATTTGCTCACTTGAGTCTGCAAATTCTGTGTACATGCCAACTTGCTGTTCATTTGAAGGGTGCTGTTTCTTCTTATCTTCCCAGACCTGGAGCAATTGAAAGTAGGAGCTGAGTGGTATTGATTGAAATCATTTTATGGCGACGTACTTGGCAGCTAGAAGCCCTGTTTAGAGAGGATACAGTAGATCATGGCCAGATTACCTGACTACTGCTTCCCGGCACTGAAATGCTATTAAGTAGGAGCTGGTAAAGTCTTGCAGTAGCCTATTAATTATAATACAATATGGATAGAAATGCTGCTTTGTGTAATATGAGAGCTATCAAGGCTGGGAATACAGGGACTTTAGAGAAACAGATCTAAAGACTTATTCCCAACATTGTTCTTAGCTTCCTTTTATGCCTTTCTTAGTTAGGATGCAGACAAAGCTTGGGCAAAATCTTAACTGCCCACATTCCTTCCTCCCTGAGTTGTGCCTGGCATGATCAAGGTAGCCAACACCCTGCTGATGACTTTTAAATTACTAATTTGATTCCAAGGGTAGCTGTCAAAGACCATGTACTCCCTGGTACTGATGGGAAGAGAAGGAAACTGCATTTGGACAGTGAAATGAAAGAAGATCCCTTCTTCTGCTCAATTGTATTCCATGGGGGTATGAATTAATGTTTTTTTGTGTTAAGTAAAGGATTGGGGGAATGCTGAATTCTGTGACTCCTGCTTGAGAACCCATGGAGATCTCCTTGCTGAAAGGGGTAGAAGGGAACAGGGACAAGAGGTGGCACTGATCAGTTCAGCATAGTTTTCTGGTGTTTCCCTTCCATCTCTCACAGTCTATGGAGGGCAGGTTTTGTAGGCAACCCTAATGATACAATCTCCAGAAGCAGCCATGTTCCCATTGTGTAGAGAGGCAGCTACATGTGGCTCCTACTACATGTAGGAGACAGCCCCAGGCTGATGTAAGTTTAGGAAAAAGGTCACTATGTTTCTTCATCTTAAGCTGTTCTTTTGTGGAGAGAAGAACATCTGGGCCAGATTAGGATATAAGGCGCATCAGACTGGGCATGTCTACACATGCATTCATACATTTTTCCTAATGCACGTTAAATTTACTGTCTCCAATATGAGGTACTAAATAAATGTACATTAGACTGTACATTTGCAGTAGCGGTAATTTGCAGTAGCGTATGCACACACTTTGTAGGTGACGCGTAATGTGCAGTAGCCTATTCTATTGCACATTAGCATGGTTTTTTACATGCCACTTTAATTTGCAGTAAAATAGGCTACTGTGCATTAAAACGCACACGTACATGCCCCACTGTTCACCAGCTATAGGATCTCTTTCCTTTTAATGGTGATCACACATTGATTTCAGCTGTAGGACAGTGGTCCCTGTATATGAGGTTTTGTGGGGCTCAAGGCATTAGGAAAATGCCTACCTGAGCCTAAGAGAAAGAGGGAATCCAGCCAATTGTTGCACTTCTAAGGAGAGCACAATGTGTGCTCCACCCAATGGCCAGTGTGAAGACTGAGATGGAACAGCCACTTCAGATGCCTAGCACAAGGGCACAAATATGCACTAGGGCCTGTGAGTGCATGCACAGGATATGAAAAAAGGGGGAATTTTTGTAGGTACCCATGCAAAAACTTACTAGAATGTGACCCACAGTTGATGGTACATTATTTAATTAATGATTCATTCTTCTTTAGGGAATGTTCAATAGCAATTTGAAAAATCAGACTCAAAGACCTCATGTTTTTATTGTCAACTTTAGTTAAGCTAACACTTTTGTTCAGTTTCCAGCCAACAACATATTATGTATTGTGCTACTAAATAAATACTGGAAAGACTAAGGCAGCTCAGTGGTGGTAGTCCTGAGTGCAGCCATTACGGGGAAAGCTAATTAAGTAGAGGCTGGCAGGTTCACAAGACCAGCCTTGTGGACAGCAGTTTATTCCCCTAATACCACACTGAGGCCCAGAATAGGTACAGCAAGATTTTAGTCATTGCCTTTAGATGTTTGCATTTCCTGTCTAAGTCTAAGCAGGGGGGTGTAGAGGCATGCTAATTTATCATCATTTCTGTCATTCTTAAAGCTCACCGAAATGCGTCTTCTCTAAAAGGAGTGGAAAAGATTTAGGTTCATTTTAAGTTTGGGGAAAATGTTAGAGCCGATATTATGGTAGCATAAGCAATTCGTGCATCCTACTTGGGATTTACAGCAGTAAGAGTTGTTCAGAGAAAATAAGATAAATCCTGATTCTGCAGGTTGGTTGTTGCAGATCACCCAGTGAGACTGCAGGATTTGGACCTTGGAAGATATATTTCTCTCACTTGCTGTTTGCAGATTTTTAAGAGAAGCTGTTGAATTTGTCAAATGTATTAATTATTCATAGTAATCTACTAAAAAATTTCAGCAGGCAGTTTTGGGTTCATTAATCATTTACTAGCAGTTTATTCCTTTTATTTGAAAATTTGTTATTTCGGAGTTACCTTGTGTGTCTAATCAAAACTAGCCAAGTTATGTTTAACACTTGGAATCAATTTCAAGTCAAATACTTTTTGTTTACAAAATAAGAATTGGCTTCCTTTGGGCATTCCCCCAGAATTCAAAATAGCTGGTTCCATAAACTGTCCTGCCAGTAAGCTTCTGCACTCCAGTTTAAGGGATAAAGCAAGATTCGGTCTATACTAGTGTAACTCCATTTATGTAAATAGAGATGCAGCTGCTTGGTTCTAGTCTTGATATGACCCATAGTGTCAGAGATGTGTGTCTATCATTAAGACTAATGAGTTTTACAGCCAGTTTTTTTTCATTGAGTTCGGAATGTATTAGGAATGCACAGCGAAATATATAGGATATTACAGTAAAACCAGCTCTTTGAGAAGTAATTAATGGGATTAAAGCAACTGCATTCTGCTTAAAAAGTGCTTCCATCAGTGAAGCAAAATGAATGGTGTCTAAGCATTCTCTCTATTTAGAGAGAGAATAAGACTCTTTTGTAATTCAGCTTGTTTCTTCTCTGTAGTAGGTCTCCAGTTTTAGGGTACAAGTCAAAAATTGTCCCTGTATCAATAGAGTTATATATCACAGACAAAGACATTCACAATTTTTCTTATTCAAAATTTGCTGTTTTACTATGTATTTTGCCAGCTTGAGGCAGGAAAGCAAATTCAGCCACTGAGTAAAATTCAGCCATTCAAAACTTGGGAACAATAGGGGGACTTAAATGGCATGTCCGTTTTGGCCCTCTAGATGTTCTATAAGGATGCACATTAAAAGAGGCCACAAAATAACAAGCTGCTTCTACCTCCAAAAAACGGTTTATGCCGATTTACCTAATGAACCTAGTGACTTCAACTAAGGACCTGAGTAGATTGAGAATTATAAAGGTCCTCAGCTAGTTAACTTGCTTTTACCTCACTACTTTGAAGCAACTATTTCTTTTCATTTCATTAAGATGTGCATTGGGAAGAAGGGTAACATTGTTAGCAAAGCAAAGATAGTCTTGAAAAAGTGAGATGAAACTGCATTTGGCTCAGTTGAATTGTATGTTAATTTTAAGTAGTCTTATTTAGAAACAATTAAAGCCAGTGAGGATATGCAGTATAGAGCAGCTGGAGATTATGTGCATTTATTAGTACATTTGAAGTATTATAAACAATTACAAGTAAACGACAGTTGTCAAGCTAAATAATCAAATTGCATTCTGAGGTGCTTTGTCGCTTTTATCATGTTTGTTCAATTATGGTCTTGTCCAAAGCTAACTGAAGACAGTTGAAAGGACTGAGGTCCATATGCTTCTGTCCAAGTAAGCATTTTGGCACCCACCTAATTTCACACGCCTAAATACTCTCAGCGACCTCATTGGGACAGCTGAGGAACTTCTGTAAGCATGTCCTTTTTACTCCTCTGTTAACTGTATCAGAGCCTTACTAGCTAATTTGCAAAGTTCAGCAGCTTACATTGAGTCTCATCACCCATAAATTTTGAAACGTTCAAAATTCTCCTAAATTTATGCATTAGCCTTAAACCCAAATTCTGAGTAGTATATACTGGTAGACTGTCATTTATATCATTATTCAGATGTAAAATATGGAAGTCCTCTGCAAAGCAGAATTGAAAACATGGTCCCATTCTAGGCATGAAAGCCAGTTCGCAGTAAATTGGGCCATTTAGTTTTACCTCAAGTGACAAAGAGTAAGAAAAGCTTCTTGAAGGGGTAGAGGTCACTGAATCTCCTACTATGCACTTACTGGGATTTGACGTTACTTACTGGAAATGGGTGTTCATTTCTGAACACACTGTAACAAGGGAAGGACTTTTAGTTATTTTTGTAGTACTTCAGATTCTGAAACTGTGATCAATTATTTGACTAATTGTCAAGCATTCTCAACGCTTGAACATATTCACTTCCTGATTCATGTAGCAAAGTTTCCTTTATTGTTTTCTCTTCCTCCCCCCACCCCCCCCTCCCCCTTAGCTTAAAAGGCTGGGCTAGCTGTTATCTCCTGTAGCATTGGTTTGTCTAGGCTTTTTTTTTTCATTTCTCTCTCCGTTCACTGGCTGTACAGTCTGTTTACATATTTTTGTACTCAAGTGTAGTTTTATATTAAAAACAGGAAAAAAAAGAAAAAAAAAGATAGTTAATTTGAGGGGAAAAAACATTAAGGTACATAATCTTTGTAACACTTTCAAAAATAGGGTACATACAGAGATGACTCCACAGCTATGTAACTGTAATATTATATATTTGCCTTCCTTTTTAGTTGGTTTTATTTTCTGGTTGTAATTTTTTTTCCTAAAATGTATATCTTTTTATGAGAGTCTGGAAACTTTTAATGCAAATGTTTAGAAAGATTTAAAATTGTAAAGTAAAAGTCATATAATTTTTTTTTTCCTGTTGGAAGAAAATGCTTTAAAAGAAGTTTTACTACTGTTGTATTCCAGGGTGGGGGTTGTTAACCCCAGATTTGTTCTTGATGCTTCATTCTTAGATTTTGCTCTCGAAACATGCTTCTTTCAAATGTGGAATGATTGCTTATATTACTTGGTTAAAAAACAAGAAAAAACAAACCAACAAAGACCCCACAAAACACAACCTTTTTTCGTTATTTTTCTGTTCAAGTGCAATACTTGCCTTAGTGTCTTAATAACATACAGATTTTTTCCACTTTCCTCAGTCAACACATTAAAATGTTCCATCTTAAATGCAGTAAAAGATAAGATTCAAATAATTATGTAATTTTAAAATAGTGAAGCAAAGTGACAAAAGATGAAAAGCTCAAAGCTAAGGCTAAATCCCATTTCTTAACTCATGCTTTTATTTGACATTGGAACAAGGACAAGGTGTATAAACTGAGAACAAACATGTCATTGCCTCTTTTTTTATTTTCTTTTGTAACTGCAGCTTTTTTCTTGAGAGAGCACTTAATATGGCTATTTATTTAAAAACAAAAAAAAACAAAATAAGACAAAACAAAAAGCACTGGACCTGGTCCAGAGCCCACTCGGACTTCTCTGGGCTTTGACAATGGACTTTGGATCAGATCCTAATGTCTGAGCTGAGGCAAACTCCCCATTTATTCCACTGGGAGAGATTTGCCTGTATAAGTTCAGGACTTCTGTCCATTATCTACCTGAGACCAGAAAAGCTTCTTTAGAGTTGTACTTGTCTTACATAAGTTTAGATGGGGTTTGTTCTACATATCCTACATATTTATATATAGTGTATTTTAATGCCTTTTCCCCAGTAAACTGAAGCCGCTGTTCTGTAAATATGTATTTAGGTACATTAAAAAGTCCCTATGAGATTTCTTTGAAAGGCAGTTACTGCGCATGCACAGTAGCCACTTTTGTCTTTTAAATTTGTATTTGATATTTCTTTTTTAATAAAAGCAAAGGTGAGGAGACTGATTCTCCCTCCCCTTCTCCCCACTCCCCCCCAATTGATTGCCAAAATTATTTCCAAGATCTATTTTGAGTTTAGAAAGTAAAACATGTTCAAACTGGTAAGCTTCACAGTTTATTTTTTTTATGCTTGCAGGGCCAAATTCTGATATCCTTATATAGGTTGAGCTGCCCCTTTTTCCACAAAGGGGATTTCGTTTAAAAGTTAGTGAGATCATTCTGGAACAAGGTTTTGTGGTGTGTGAGTTCAGGATGCCAGAATCTGATCCATACCCTTGGTGTGTATAAGAGCATCTTTAATGACTTCTGTGGAGTTGTACCCTATTTACTCCAGGGCTGAATTTGACACTTCTCATTTCAAATGAGGCAACCCAACTGAGTACTATGGCAAACAACTTTCTTCCCAAGTTAAATCTTTGGGCACTTTTACACGGGCTCTGAGGCAATCTGATTAGAACACAACAGAGCAGACTTGATTAGTCGAATCTGCTCAAATGTCCTATTCAGAAGGCTCCAGCATGCTGCAGCGTCTTATGTATTCAGCATTCCATGTTTCAAACTGGCAGCGAGGGAGCTTTAATTAAAGTTTGTTGAATGAAATGTGGGATGCTGAATACACGAGACACTGTAGGTGTTTTTAATTAGAATGGCACCTGACAGCTGCTCTAATTAAAAAGCTGCCTTCCCCCATCCCAGAGCATGTGTATAGGCACACTTTAGTTCTGTGTAGATACTTTGCATGCAGATGAGGCTCCTCTAAAATTAGGGTTTAGGGCTGGGTCCAAAAACCAGCAAAGACACTGGGACTCTTCCCGCTGAATTTGATGGTCTTTGGATTATGCCTTTATAACAAAAGTTTAGAAACAACCGTTACTACAGTGGTCCCTGTGAGCCACTCTAAAGCAAATCTTAATGCCCCTGCTGAACAGTTTTGCCACTGCAGACTGAAATATGAGACTTGCGTTTTCTTTTCCTTCTCTTTAAGCATACATGCATACATATGGTTCCATACCTGAATGAGTGTTGTACAGCCACAGGAGAGTGCGAGTCTGTATGTGTGTATAAATAAAAGAAGAAGCTGCAGAAACTTTGTAATACTTTGTGAAAAGGATTATATTATAAAGTTTGTACTGTCTGAGTGCACAGCTACTGGAATAAATGTAGGGAATCTCAGGAACAAGCATATAATTTGTCCAAGACTTATTTCTTCTCAGAAGTGTAAGTGCAGTTTTTAATTCTGTATATTATTTAATATTTTACCAATAAAAATAAACTTCTGACATGAAACAGTTTTCCATATAAATTATCTGGCAACGTAAGTGTCCACATACATTTCTGTCTTGCAGCTGAAAATATGAATACTAGAATGCCTGTTAGTAGGAATTACATTTACACATGATAGCGGATCATATTTGGTACCTAGAAAGACTTGCCATGCTATAAAGAAAATGTGTATACATCTTGGTAGATCATGTTTTAAAAAAATATCTCATAAAATGTTGATTACATTTATACAGTAGCTCAGTGTTGTCACCAGAATTCCAACTGCCGTGTAACACCTGAAGAATTGTCAGCTTAATTGAAGTACTAGGCATATACAGCATTTTGGAGAGAAATGCATACACTCGATGAGCAGAATTCCAAAATACAGCAACTTTTACCTTCTAAGCATACATTTCTCCTCAATGATTGTCTTTCCCAATAAAAGAGAAGTCAGGTCATACTTCTGCAGAATGGAAAAGGTGTGATGTGGCAAATTAAATATCTTCTCCAAAGCCCATTGAAGTCAATTAGAGTCTTTTAATTGTTTTTAGCAGACATTGGATTAAGTTCTAAGAAGGTTTAGGTTTTAACTTTTACTATGATTGGTGATTGTTAAGCCTATCTATCAATGAATAGATCTGATGCAGGGTCTCAATTTTTAAGGAAGAGTTATTGAAGCTATTGGCAATACCATATTTATTCAGTTAGAAGATGAGAGTTTTTCCCCTTTTTTAACATAGGGGGCAGGAAGCCTCTCACCCGACAAGAGCTACTGCTGCAGCTCTGGCTCTGCCCCCAACCCTGCTGCGTGCCCTCTGCTGCCTCTGCAACCCCCACTACTCTTACCCTGCAGCCTGAAGCCCTCAATGCCTCCAGTCTTCCCTGCATTGCTTCTCCTCTTCCTCATTCCTCCTTACCTTTGCTCAGTGCCAGCAGGCTCCATCCTCACTATGGTCTGGAATGTGGAGCACCGGAACATATCCTTCAGCTGAGGCCTGTAGCAGCAGTACCAACTGGCTCTGTACCACTGCTATAGGGCCAGCTAGGACACATACTCTATGCCCCAGACTGCAGTAAGGATGCAGCCTGCCAGCACAGAGCAAAGGCAAGGGGAGGGGCAGGTGGGGGATAGACTTCAGGCAGAGGGAGGTGGGAGGAAAGGGGATTGGGTCCTGAGGCTGTAAGTGTGGGGAAGGGCAGAAGCTGTATGAAGGGAGAAATATGGGAAGAGTTGGGAGGGGGGATCGGGGCCTGAGGCTGTGGGCAAGTACAATGGGGGGTGGTGAGGGGGGACAAGTGGTAGGGAGCAAGCTTCCTACCTCTACGCTGCCTGCCCCCACTGCTTGGTCTTCTGCCTGTCCCCTAACTGCCCCCTATTCCCTTGCCTACCATGTGCTGCTCTACTGCCTGTTCCCCATTGCCCCCTACTGCTTTCTCCATTACTGGCCCCCTCATCACTTCTTCCCTCTCCTCCCCCCCCTCAACACCTGCAGCAGTGGGGCAAATGAATTTAAGATGATCTTCCAAAAATTAGATTCCATGCATGGAAAATTATCATTCATAAATTTTCTGTGTATAGAAACTAATGATTGGGGGATTATCTGAAAGTTGGGGTCACCTTGTATTCAGGTAAATACAGTATCTTAGACAAACTATCGCAATTGCCAATGTCTGTAAATTTACAGCCTGCTTGTAAAAAAAAAAAACAAAACAAAACAAAAAAAAAACACCCCCCCCAAGAATGTCCATGTGTAAATTCTATTTTTGTTTTTCTTTTTAAAAGAGCCCTCAATAAAAAGTAAGCAACTGGGAACTGATTGAAGTTCCCTCTTGGAAAGTAGCTTGCAGGCAAGCTTGAAAGACAGCTGGAGCACAGCAATGCTATGTGGTGTCCATGTGGGAACACAGCACTCTGCAGAAAGCAGCATTCTCAGAGCTTTCTAGTTCTACAGCCATCCTCCGCTCTTCCTACCCACATGTTGCTGCTGTGCCTCTTCGGCTGTGCCCTGCCACACCTGGAACATACAGGAAGGGGGACAGTGTGTCTGGGAGAGAACTACCTGCTGGGAGGAGCAAAAGGCAGGGAGTTGGGGGTCCATGCTGGATGGGAGGAGCAGGCCCAGCAGCGCTAAGGCTGGGGATAGACTAAGGGGGGACATTAGGGTATGGGAGTGAACAGTAACATAACTAGGGCAAGGTAAGGGACACCGGCCTCAAACACCCACTTAAAGGAGTGTACTGGTATAGCCCCCTTCCCCCCCACCCCAAGTCTTTTCCATGGCAAAGACAACCCAGGTATAGGGAGGTGGGCAAGTGCAGTCCCATGCTCCCTAGTGTTTTGGTGGGAAGAGGGGAGGAGGGAAATGACACAAGTGGAATATTGCCCCATGCCCCAGCCGGTTTTGCCATGGATGGCACAACCCTGTGCCCAAAAGCATATCTGGGGGGTGGGGGAAGGGGAACCAAAGAGCACCAAGAGCAGCCTCATGGAGTCCAAACCAGTTAGGTTATTGTACCAGTGTGCAGTAAGCCTGTCCCTCAGTAACAGCAGCCAAGCTCATGCTGTGCCAGAGTAAGTTTTAGCAGTTGTTGCCTGAATGCAGAGAGAAGGGGCAAGTAAAACTTTTCTTCTTCCTGTTCTCCAGTGATCTGCATAATTCCTTCTCTTGCTCCTCCCCCCGACCCCATCTGCCACAGGCACTGACATACCTTGCCTCTGGGGGTGAGTAAAGGATACCTGGGGGGGGGGGCAGGGGGCAGCATGTTGTAAAATCATTTTTGCAGTCAAGCAGGCATGGCGATCCAAGATTTTTTTTTTTTAAACTGATAATCCACCACTTTTTACTGCCAACCAAACGTGTCAGTAAAAAATATTTGTCTTGGGTTGGCAACTCTGCACACTGCTATTATTTGGCATGGTTAATTTGTCATGGTTTAATTTCTGGCTAGAATTCAAACAACAGTTCCATTGCCTTTTTCTGGCACGTTCCCTGGCAAAAGCTGAAGGAAAGAGTTAGGCCAACCGTGATTTATCAAACTTGCATTAGGTAATAGGACAGCAAGTTGGTAGACCTGAATTTTCTTCTGTTTCATTTTTGCAGGGAACAAGAGGCTTTCATCCTACTAAAAAAATGGGAAAATCATGATATAAGAACTTTTTTAAATGCTTCGAGCAGTCCACTGTGTAATCTGCTTCTCTCTTCAGCATGACCTTATTTGGCCTACTGCAAAATTGAGGTCTCACTGTAGTTCTTGGCCCTCTCTGTATTGCTGTGCTTGAAACAAACATAATTGCACCAAGTCTTATAAAAATACAATTTTCTGTCTCTGTTAATGGAGGCAAACTCTTGTGAACCAACCATCCTAAGCTGGGATTGCTCACTTCCAGAGTTGTAAGTAATGTCTTTCCAACCTATCTGAATCAAAATGAAATTTATATGTGTGTATATTAAAAGGAAGTGGTAACTAAAGTTGAATTTTGAGCAGGCTCTGATAACGTGCTTTATTATATAAATAAAACATCATGGAAAATACAAAGCAAAATAATATGGTAGCAAGTGAATCAAGACATTTTTTATGCGTTATCCATGCATTACTACTTGTCTGCACACCATTTCACAGATAAATAAGGAGACAACATTACTCATCTGTTTTGAGGAGACCCAAAATTGTCATCCCAGTGAATGGTAGTTTTGCTAAAGCCATTTTGTTTTGCCACTCAGTAGGCACGTCTATACAAGACACTACATCGCCGTAATGTTGGTGGGCATGAACTACAACACCAATGCTACTGCATGGTAGATTTGGAAATGACCCATACGCCACCAGGACCTCATGGTAACGGAAGTTAGTACGCCTTTCTTTAATACTTGCTAAAGCAAGTACTAAATGAGTGCACGGTAAAAACTGGACAGTTGGGGGCACGTGTAGATGCACCCAGTAAGAATTAGCTAACAGTCTATGTCTTTCTTTTCCACAGCTCCAAACCTGTAAAATGACAGTATTTTTTGTTGTGAAGCATGTTAAGCAAATGACCAAAACTGAATCTGGATATATATTAGTGTAGTCAAAAGTGGCAAAAATGCCAAAAGATGTTTCCTTTCTTTTATCTCTGTATCTGTTATCTACACTGAATCATTTTATGCTAAGACTCCACAAGCCATATGACAGAATTCTTTTAATATAATGGAATGTTAACCTCAAAAATCACATTACAAAACCTAGAATAATTGAAAGACTAAAAATAAATGTTGCTTGGATTGCAGTTTGAACTCACTCAATTTTTCTTTAGTCAATCCTAATATAGTTAGTCTTCAATAAACTATGTTACCCTCCTGCCCTTCAGAACATATTCTTGTCTCCTTCTGGTGTATCATGTAGGTGTGCCATTATTTCCAGCATACAATTATAAAGAGCTTATTTTTTCACAGCAGAGTACCTTTATCAGCTTTAATGATGTTTAGATGCAGCAAAATAAGAGTTGAAAATTTTAGAGCATAAGTCTTTTGCTTACCTAAAATTTAAGAGTTGAATGAAACTCTTTGCAGTAAATATGCTTGTGAAACAACCTTGGTGTCCTATTAATTCTGGTTAGAGGTATTACCAATGATATATCTGAATAAAATATTTACCAGAGTGTTAGCATAGGAGTATAAACTCCCAGATGATAAATACTATGTAAGTGCTAGATATTATTTCATTGTTATTTATTATTAAGCCACAAACATCAAACCACTTCCACACGCATCAGTTCCATGTTACCACCCATATTCTATTGCTCTCTGCTATCAAAATTTATTTCAGGGCATGAAAGACCTTCCCAACTAGACAAGAAAACTTTAACTGGGGTCTTCAAATCCTATGAAGCCTCCCCCATCCTTTTTACCCCTTGCATATCTTCTTACCAACCAGTACTTCCTCCCTAGTATTTATTGCTGGGCAAAACAGTTGCAACTATTTCAATTAAGTGGAATTTTCCATGCAGGGTGTCTAACTTTTACGGGGAAAAATTGTTTTTTTAACAGATGTCTGGAAGTCTGAAACATCAAAAATTCTCTACTGTGAGCCAAAATCTTTGTTTCTTAAAACAAAAATCAAATTTTCCATGGAAAATACCCAACTGATTATCCAGGTATCATGGAATCCTGCTGTTTCCCATGATTTTCTTTTGACTTTTCCAGATTGAATATCCGTTTTTTGATATTTTTAGATGTTGTAAAAAAGAAAGATCATTAAGAAGGTGTGATAGCTTTCCAGCTGTAAATCCTTTTGTTTATTTTATGGACTCCAATATTGATCTGTCTTCACAGCAAAGATTATAATCCATGAAGAACAGGCATTCTGTTACTAAAATTACACAAATAAAAGAAATATCAAGTAGCCCCTAAAACCTCTGTCTTAAAAGAAATCTTGAAGCTTTTATACTGTTCAAAATAGCCTGAAGAATGTGTTTCTGTGACTTGATTTCATGCAGTTATTTGCAAAATCATCCATCCTTCAGCTACAGTATATTCTGCCAATAATTTTCTCTATAATTGATTTAAAAATCAAATCATGGTTGATTTTTGAATTATGGTTCATAGGAAGCAAGGATATCATAAAAGAAGATAACTATTTAGTTTTGTTGTGATGCTGACCCCTTCCAAATTGCTTTCAATTCCTAAACAATAGTTACTGGAGGTATGTCTAAAACATGCATAGTATGCTTACAGTAATGCTTAAAATAAGGCTTTGCAATGCATCATCGGACAATGCTAGGAGTCTCATGTTTCTGGCCAGCCAAAATTACATTTTAGATGCATTTATTTTCTTTGTCTTATAATATGGAATATTTTTTATGACATGGTGTTAAGTAATGCATTTGTGAGGTCTACAGGCTCTCAAAGAAATTTAAAGAGCGAAGAGATCTTACACGTTGGGCTAGATTATCAGATTGAATAAATCTATGAAGCATGATTGACTTTAGTGAGGCTACGTTAACGTATATCAGCTAAGGCTCTGGCTCAGTGTCCTATAAAATTTGCTTTTTCAGTACCATACCATATTGTATACAATATAGAGATTTTAAATACCATACCTGTCTTGCACACAATGGGCCCTCAGCTGCACAAATTATGTATGTTGTGATTTTTATCAAGCACTTAACCTTCTTAAAGAATCCCTTTGAGATTACATTTATATATTTTTGTGCAATGCAATGTCCAGTTGACAATTATGATTGTATTATATGTCCACAAGCATAAATTTTAAATATCCATTCATTTTGAATGGTCAATTTGTGGGGTTTAGCTTTAGCCAGTATTATACAAAAAGCACAACAGTGTATAATAATATTTTATATAATCACACTGAATTTATAAAATATTATATGCACTTCTTTTAAATGATATTGAACACACTGTTAGCTCATTATCAGTTGATTATCCGCCATGACTCCTTGGCCCTGTCTAAGTCACTGTTTTCTAAAATACAATTTGCCCTTTCATAAATGTGTCATATACTGTTGGTTTTTTAGATAAATGGCCTTGAATTAGCTGCTGTTTAAGTGATCCCAGTTTATCATGTCATTCAGATCATTCTAGAACACTGGCTTATCATAATCAGTTTATATTAATTCATCAACTTGTATAATCTGAAATAAGACAATTAGTGCCTTTAGGTTTTACCAGACCTTTTATGAATATATTGAATCTCATAGGTCAAGAACTGATTAAGGTAGATCCAAACTGGAAACTCTCCAAATGCATGATTTCCTATTTAGAGTTACATTTTAAGATGCATCAGGCAGCTAGAATTGTTTATATTTTGTATACATTGATTTTTGTCATGAGAGAGAAAATATGATTAATGGAACTAAATTTTTATACTGGTCATATCAGTTGGAAAATGTTTTGATTTGAGCACATGTGGTATAATCTGTACAATGCATAGCAATTGGTCTTAGGGAGGTATCTTTGCCTAGATAAAAAGTAAAGGACTTTCTGAGTTTAATGTTTGTACTTTTTAGATACTTTTCACAAAACATATCCAAATAGTTAAGGAATGAGTGGCTTAAAAGTTTGCATCACTGTTCATTTAATTCTACTACATTTAAATTTGACTGAATGCAGTACTGTCTCAATGGCTCTTTCTTTTTCCTATCCTGCAATATGCATGGTATGTCCAGGCATTACATTTAGATTGCCCTAACAAGGGTTAGGTTGATCTAAATGCCCAATTGTACAGGCCTGCAGAAGGTTAAATCATCCCAAAAATGGTGAGTAGGTGCACTAATTTAGATGAAGATTGGGTTAACATGACCTAAGAAAGGGTTAACTCAATCTTGTGAATGCATTTGTAGCACAGCCTTGGGGCTGGGAAAGCCCAGCTGTTTGTCCCAGCCTGGGGTTGTGCTATTCCTACCTCCCTCCCAGCATCCCTTTCGCCAACCCTGACTGCTATTTTTAGCGCCCAAACTCCCTCCCACAACTGGGTGACCCCTCCCTCCACAGGCCTGCTGGCCTGCCCCTTGCTGATCCTGCCTACCCCTGCCCCAATCCCAAATTAATTAAATCAGTTTGCCTGCATGACTCCCAGGAGCAGTGACTGGCTTCACATGCCACTCTGGGTTTATGTTCATGCCAACTTAAAATATATATCATGTGAACATAAACTGAGTGCTGTGAACAGCTGTATGCACTTACATTGCCTTGTGATTTAGTATGTATGTGCATTCCTGCTTCCAGTTTGTTTACAGCAGGGACAGGCAAAGTCCGGCCTGCAGGCTGGATCCAGTTGGCAGTGGACTCCATTTTCCAGCCACCCCTGTGCATGGCTGGGGCCAGTCTCCATGGAGACCCTAGCTGCAGCTGTGGGTGAAAGCACAAGGTTGGGGTTGCCATGGAGACCAGCCCCAGCCATACTGGCAGGGTGTGTGGCAGAGCAGGGCTGGGAGCTGGTCCGGAGCCACTGGGATCTTGTGGCAGTGGCAACTTGCTCTGAAGCCAGGGCTGAGTTGCAATCTGTAGCCTGCATGCTCTGGGTAGGGGTGTGCAGGCAGGCAAGTGCAGCTCTGCCTCAGCTCCTTGTAGTGGTGACACCCTGGTCTGAAACAAGAGCAGAGCCACGATCCCCTGCCAGCATGCCCCTGCCGGAGCATGCAGACTACTGAGCATGGCTCTGCCCTGGCTCCAAAGCAGGCTGCCCTGCCAGAAGATCCCAGTGGATCTGGAGCAGCCTCCTGCTCTTCTCTGCTACTCAGCTGGAACTGATCTCTATGGAAACCCCAGCCTTGAACTTTCACAGCCCAGCTTTAGCTGGGGTCTCCATGGAGACCAGCCCCAGCCATGCAGGCAAGGGCTGCTGGGAAATGGAGCCTGCCTGCCAGCCGGATCTACCATTTTGCCCACCCCAGTTTAGAGCTTCATGCTATTATAAACACTGTGACAATAATTTGTTGTTTAGTTTGTTCTCTGTGTTAATCCAAGGCAGATGTGGCACTTGATTGAAAAACAAGGAAGTGCAGAACCCTGTTAAAACCTTACCTCTTTGTGGTTCACCCCAGTTCCACCACCAGTTAGTTAACTTTCCCAAGCTACGCTTAGGCAGAATCTCCAATGTAAGTGCTTGTCTACTCAGAGAAGCTATATGAAATATACTATATTGGAGATTTAAACTATAATAACTGTTCCACTTCCTGTGTTTGCACTAAAGCCACCTTGGCATGGTTCAGTTTATCTACTTCTAAAGGGGATTAAGAAGATAATTCAGAATAAGTGTGTCCCCTAGGGAGCTGTTGAGTAATATCTACTCCACAGTATCTATTATGGACCATTTTCCCACCTAGACAAGCTGTAATGCTTATCAGGACATAAAGTCAAGCCTGGTCTTCTAGATAAAATGCTTTCCCTTCTAACTGCCTGGTGGCTTATCTTTTGTCTTGCAGCATTGAGCATAAACCTTTTCTTGAAGCACTAGCTTCTTGTTTTCAGCAGAGCTGTAAGAACTTGGAAAAAATTGCTTCATGAATAAATTTTTTCTCTCTTAATAGTAAAATCCCTTCAACCTCTCCATACTTACAGGGAGCTTAAGAGGAAAAGTCTTTACTCACAGTCAACCAATGAACCATCTAAGGAAAAAGCTTTGATAACTTTTCTCCTGTTTTTTTTTTTTTTTGGCTCGTGATCACTTTTGTTAGATCTTTATTATTTCATTGTCAAAAGGTATCGCTTTAAGAATAAGTTTACCATTAAACATGTTGATTTGGACTTAAACAATTGAATTAGCCCCCTTCGAACCACAATAGAGTCCATGAAAGTGATGCTTTATCTTGTGTCATAATCTTTCTTTCTTTTGTTTATCCTCAAAATAGACTGACAAAATTGAAACTTAGTAATAAGATATAGAGAGCATTTACCTTGAAGTTGGCTTCTGAATTCAGCCCATATTGATGATGACTGAAAAATTTAACCAGCATATGCTTGTTTGGAAATTGATCTGAACATAAGTTTAGTAGTCTGAGACCATTTCTTACTAGCACATACTTTACTAGTTGGTACTACCTGGAGTAACTTGTGACTGTTCCATGGAGATGCACAATATTTTTATAGATAGGACATGATTCCTTCCTTGCATAACTTTCAGGTTCTACAAGATATGGGCTGTTTATTCAGAAAGCACCACTCTTCTCCTCTGAATCTTGATGGTGTAATTTAAGGGGCACTATACCTTTAGGAGTGCTGTCATAATGGATGGAACATTACATTAAGTTTTAGAATCTCAATGTAAAAATTGTTGTTTAAATTCCACTGTATTTTAGAAGCAAAATAGTGGTGTTAACTTTGTTGTCAGAGTGAGATTTATTTATTTATTTATTTATTTATTTATTTGTGTTGGTCTTGCGCCTACAGTAACGTCTACATATGCTTAAACCCCATACTTAAGCATAGGCATACATCTTTGTGGGTTTGGGGCCCTATATTGTAAACATGGACACTGGCTAGACCAGTGGTGTCCAACCTTTTTCCTCCTCGGGTTGGATGGATGGCACTTCTTCTGTAGGCTGGAACCCACCAGATGGCCTGATTCAGCACTCAAGCAGGCCATGTGAGAGGGTCAGAGAAGGGCTTGGGTTGGACTGTGGGAAGAAGGAATTGTGGCCCAGCCCTAATCCAGGGGGAAGAGGGCATGCCCAGCTCTAATCCAAGCACATGGGGTTAAGATAGTGATGTGATCCTGTAGGACTTGGGAGTCTGGCACTGCAGGAGGGGTGCCAGTATTATTTACCACTGCTCCCATCCCACCAAATGTTCTGTGCCATGTGGAGCCTCCCAGGCCAGGTGCCACAAGCTACATTTGATCCAGGAGCCAGAAGCTGAGAACCCCTGGGCTAGACTTCCACCTGTACAAATTGTTGTAGCTCCATTAAAGTCAAAGGAGTTGCACCATTTACAAAAATTGAAGTGCTGACTCTATCCTTAGATCTCAAAGAACTGTACATGTATTATAAATTCCTTGCCTTCATGCTTATTTCTAAAATGGCCTTTCTATATGATGATGTACACTGACATATTATCCCATCGTGCCATTTCTGTTTTATGTCAAACCTGGGCTTTATGCAATAAATAAAAATAATTATTCTTTGTATAACTCTGGTTTTACCTCTTTGCTAGTACAAAATAATTGCTAGGACATATTAACACACTGAATAGTTACTGATGGGCCAAGAATGTCTCTGCAATCAAATACTTTATTATTTGGAGCTAAAGTATTATGGTGATGGAGGCTCTATATTTGTTTAGAGGAAACGTTATATTTTATAAATGGAATAAAACAACTGCATTGCCCACTATACTATTATGTAATTCTTAGAGAGGCTAAAAGTAGGCCACTTTACCTCTGATTGAGGGTATCCACAGAAGGACTCAATGGGTTTTTACTTGGTCATATGCATTCACTTCACAGCTTCAGTTTTCTGAACTCATTCTTGTTTGCCTTCAAGTATTCTGAGTGTTCTTAAGTGACAAGTCCACAGAAGCCGATTATATTTTAGAGGCCTCTGCCTAGAAGCAGGGACCCTTATAATCATGTTTACATGATGGAACATAGTAGCATCCTAGTACCACTGAACTAACTTTGAAAGCAAATTGTGATGCCCCAGCACATCATGCAGGAGGATGAGGAGAGTTCTGATGCCATGAACATTAGGACCCAGGACCTGGAGGTTGGGTACATGCCCTCCATTTCGCAGCATTCCCCCACCACCCCAGATCTCAATGCTACAGACATCAGCTGCCTTCTTGGCTGTCCTGGATTCATTCTTCTAACACCTTGTGGTCCCCCTCCAAGAGGCACAGAGCGTGAACCAGTTATGCATAACAAACTCTGCAGTTGTGGTACAGCAGGAATGAAAAAAATTCCTCCTAATAAGAAATTCCTCCTACCCACAGCACAGCTGGAACCCATGGTGACAGGTGGAGAGCAGCTGCATGGCTCCCAGCCCCAGAAGGGCCCAGACAGGGGACTCACCATAGCACCCTCTGTGTGTCCATACATGTGCCCAGGTGAGTGATGAGAAGGTCTGAAACACTTCTTTCTACTTCATTTTTAACACTAGAAGTTGCAACCTCACACAAAGGCTTTGTGTCTCACTTGTCTGCAGACTCTGCATCTGTGTGCAGGATGCATCTGTGTGCAGGAGGTCAGCTGATGGCAGATGAGATGGTAGCTCAAGGCTGGGCAGCCAAACACCTGCAGAGTGCATAAGAGAGGTGTGTAGGAGGTGCTGGCAAAGTAAGGAAGAAATGTTACAATCTCTGGTTGCAGCCTCTGAGATCATGGCCTATACCACAGATTCCAGGACCTGTAGGACCAGCATGAGGAATGACTTGAGATATGGAGGGGGCAAGTGGACAGGCTGGGGGATGCTTATACCTGTGGTTCCAAAGGACAGGAATGAGCTGCCAAGGCCCAGGAATGGCGTCTCCCAATGGTAACCTGCTATTTGAAGGAGACAACCACACTGCTGTGGAGCTAAGACAGTTACAGCACTAGGATAAGGAGTTTATGTACAGTGTCATAGATCACTTGGGGTCCACTTCCAATGGACTGGCACCTGCACTGCCTCCCATGGAAAGCCTATAGTCCTCCCAGGCAGAAGTGGTTGGACAGGCTGCTGTCCCGTGCCTACAGCATGGTGAGGCTCACTCCAGGGATGCTTCCTTGGGGCAACAGGAACAGCAGGTCTCAGGGGGGTAGATCTGGATGGCAGCTGATGGGGAATACTCCCCACTAGCCCTGACTGGGAGATGCTGAGGAGTAAGGGGGCACTGGGACAGATGATGTAGTGCATGGGAGCTGCTGCCCTGTGGTCTGAGGAGGCAGAAAGGTATCTGGAAGGGCCTGCTTCAGTGACCAGCAGTGGGCAAAGGGAGCAGCAGACTGGCTGACACCCAATGCTAAGGCTGTCAGGAACAATTTCCATCTTCCAGGCCCAACTTATGAACCCCAGCTGCTGGCAGTTGCCCCCTAAGCTGTTTCAGAGCAATCCCAAAGAGGGACAGAAGTGCTCAGAATGGCAGGGAGAGTGCAGCCCATCAGTCTGCTGGGCCAGGGTATCACTGGGATGTCTTGAAACAGAGCCAGCTGGCCCCAGATTGTCCGCCTGCCAGCTATCGGACCCAGGAGTAGCTCTTCAACTTCCAGTGGCCCACTCCTAGCCTGGGTTCTGCTGTGGGGGAGCAGCAAAGCCTTGGCAGGAATAGGCAGCTCCCAGACTCAAGCTGGTTGCTTGACACAAGCCCCAGGTGCAGGACAGGGCTGCAAGCCTGGGATCCTCAAAAGGAGACACTGGGCCATGGGGGCACAGGCTGAGGGGCTGGGGGTTGTGTGTGGGGGAGCCAGAAGTCCACAGCACCTGCTATGGCAATGCCTGCCACCCCCAGCCCACAAATGGTTTCCTGTCCTGCAGTAGGTCTGGGATCAGATGCCTGCCCAGGTCCTACACAGAGAAGTCCCTAGTCTTCACTCCTGACCCCTGAAAGTAGAGTGCCAGGTCAAAAGCCTCCTACCCCATGCCTCCCCTTCAAGGTTTCATGTTTGTTGAGTTCAGCAACTGCAGCATTCCCCCTGATCCAACCCACCTTCCCCCTGCCCTTGCCCTTACCCCCCCTTCCACGTTCGTTCTTCCCCTTCTTAACCCATCTCCTGTCCCCTCTGAAGGTTTGCTGGTGTGTTAATTGGGAGGAGGGACCAAGTTCAGTCACAGGCAATGTTCAACAAATTTTCTTTATTAGACTCACTAAAAGTTTAGTAGATGCAGCATTTTATTAAACCGAGACACATCTCTTCTTCATGCTGCATTCCCTTACTCCCCAGTGGGTGCCCCACAGGTGAAGGGTTGGGAGTTGGGGAGGAAAAGGGGAAGAAAGACAGTGCCCAGGCAGCCTGGGTTGTGGGCAGTGTTGCCCAGGATGCAGAGCCAGAGGATCCCAAACCTATGGCCCAGTGCCCAGGGCATGGGTGCTCAAAGCCCCTGGCCCTACTCATGTGTGGAGTGCAGCTGGTCCATTAGGGCTTGGGTGGAGCTCGTCTTCTCCTCCATTTCTGCACCACGTGTGTTCAGGCTGCTAGGCTTTGTACATATGCTGTCTCCTTGGCCTGGGCTTCCCAGAAGACCCCCCTCTGGTCTCGTACATGTTGAGGAGAACACACGCAGCAACAATGAATTGCATCAGGTTCACATAGAGGCGTATGCAGAGAACTTGCTAGCGCAGCTTGAGGCAGCTGAAGTTGTGCTCCACAGTCATGTGACACCTGCTCACGCAGTAGTTGAAGTGCTCTTTCTGATGGTCCAGCTGCCCCCCATAGGGCTTCATCAACTAGGCCAGGAAGGGATAGGTCAGGTGCCCAATTAGGAGGGACGGCGAGATCACTAATGATGAATTTGGGGACCCCAACAGTGTACTGCCTGCTCTCTGTCAGCCCAGGATGTTGGGGATTGCAAAAGATGTGGACATCATGGGTGCTGCCCACCCAACCAGCAAAGATGTGGGTCAAGCAGCCCCTGAAAGCCCTTAGATGGCACAATGTCTTTCAAATTATTGCATTTCCCCTCATTAATTCCGTTAATTGTCTGACATGTCACCATTCCACCCACTGTTTTCCATCCATAATTTCCCTATGTCAGCTTTGATTTGTCTGTGTGCTTTTTAAAAAATAATTTTACTTAGCCAGTTGCAAAGCTGTTATATCACCATCCCAGCATATTGAATTGCAGTCATGTGTTACAAATGCCCTGCTCGTCACCTCCCAAGTTCTTACTACTGCACCCTTTTACATTATTTCATTGTTAATCACTCACTCCTGCCTGGTGATACCCAACATCTTCTTTAAATGTGACACCACCTGATACTTTATTTAAAGAACAATGCATGGAAAATTAGTAAATTTGATGCAATTCCTCATGAGGTATTTAAGCAAAACAAAACAATGAATCGGGTAACATTATGATTAGTGCATTGAAAGTTCTCTATAAATATTGCACTCTCTATCTGTAAAGATGGATGGTTAAGGAAGTTAAGAAACTGTTTTTTTGGCAGGGACCATCTCTTTTTCTGTTTCTACACCATGTAACATGTTGTGCTATAATGATTTATCTAATAATTCCATTGGAAATAAGGAAGGTATTACTTTGAATAAGTCTCTGTCCATCTGGGCACCATTCATTTGAATGTGCCTTATAAAACTGATTTGAAGAGGGCACTTTTTAGCAGTAGAATATGCCATTAGGAGAACAACTTGTATCTGTAATTTTGAAATTCTTCCTTTCAAAATTCATAGAAATGCGATACACAATTCCCCACCACAATGCTAAGCCAAAGGCACAATAATAGAAGCAGAAAATGGTGACAATTAAGAGCTACATTCTTGCTATGCCTTCCACTCACATCTGCAATGCCTCGTGATGCTATGAAAAGATAACCAGACAGCAACTCAGATGTGAGATGTAGAAAGGAATACATAGTAAAGATGACTACAGTATGGGGAAGTAGGATGTCGATGTGGAGTAACTCAGTATATCACATGCTGGCTAGCTAAGATCGGGAAAGCGTTCTGTTTTCCGTTGGTGCCCATTACGGGGAACAGCACTGGCCTATTGCAGTGTGCTCACCATTTCTAGCACACATCACGGCTAAGGTAGTTCTTATCTATGTACCAAACTGAAAAAGCCTCAAACCACGGTTGGGAACATTTTGAAATAGATTTTTGTTGCCCCAGAAAAGCAGAAAAGGGAATAACAGGCCCTTGAGGTTCTAAACCTCTGAGGACTAGATTGTAGTTCCCACTTTGCCCTGAATGTAATTTGTCAAATGGTGGTACTCAACTTAAGTTTAATCTTTTATTTGGCATCTTTCTGTTTCTCAAATGTTCCTCTATTCTTTATCTTTTTGAAGTATATGCTATACACTGTGCATATGTGGGGGGGGGTGTACAGTGTGTGAGTGCACATGTGCACACAAATATATAGTCTATATCAGGTATGTCAAACTCACCCCAGACCCTGGGTCAGATCCAGATTGTGTTGCTTCTCCTAGACTGCATCTATATGGCCAGTGGTAGCTGGGGTCTGGCAGTAGTGGCAATGAAGGGATGAGGGTGGTAGAGTGGGGTCAGTGGCAGGAGGATGTGCAGCAGGCCTTGCCCTTCCTTGGCCACATCTCCCAAATTTCAGGAGCACACAGGTAACCTGGTGGGCTGGATAGAACATCTGAGGACTGGATCTGGTCTGTGGGACATATCTTTGACACCCCTGGTACATAAAATATATTCACAGAGGTATGTGCCCTCAGATCCAACACAAGCACTATTTTGTCTTTTCAGGACTTTAGTGGAACCTAAGTGGTGCTCTGGTGCTTGTGTTCATCCTTTGCAGAGAATTTCACTCTAGGCCAGTCAATTCTTTTATTGTAAGGATGTCCTCGGCTTTATTGAGAAAATTGCTGAGAAAAATTGACAAAAGAAAAAAATGTGATTCAGGAAAGGATCCCCAAAAATGCCTAGAAAGAAGGCTGATCCTCAGAAGTACTTTATGTAAGTCACACTGCTCTCTCTATTAAAACAACAGAACAGTGAATGAGTGGGAGTAACAAAAAAAGTCAGCCACAAAGCCTGAGTTCATAAATGAACGATAGATTTGAAAAACTAACTTCACTGCTCATGCTACATAAAAATGCAGGAATCCTCCACTTGTACAAGTCTTCCACCGGTACAAATCAGTGTTAAGGGTGTCAATAAAATTATCCCAATTTACACCAATTAAAATCTAATCCAAGATCAAGATGAAGAAAACTGAGGGTTTTAATACATCAATTCATGTAATTCTATTGTCAGATGAATTTCAGTTGTCTTGTGTAAGGTCACTAGTGGGCCTACGGACTGAAAACTAGTTAGCTGTAGAACTGTAAGCAAAGAAAATGATAAAGTGTTACGGAATTGTGCTGGACAAGTAGGATGTTGTAGGCACTGGTGTTATTGACACCTACTGTCATTCACAGGTTTGCACCACTTGTGTTCTGGTTTTTAGGAGAACTGGAGAATTCCCAATCTCTAGAAGGTGTGCGCCATAAATCCCCCAAATACTTCCTTTTTTGATGATAGGTGTATAGTTTGTGCTATTTGCTAAGTCTAGTCAATGCCAGATGCACTGATTCACTGGAGACCATTTCTTTTTTCCAAACAGACTGCAGCAATTTCCAAATTGTAATGAAAACTCTGTTCTTTGCAAGTTAATTGCAAACTGCATTATTTTGACCTTTACAGTTTTCTCTAACATGAACTGCTGGCCATCCATGTTCCTCCCTTGTTTTCAGCTTATGACACTCATAAAGACAAGGTCAACATGACAGCCAATCAAAATATGGACTACTGAAAAGGTCAAATATATTATTAAGCATTAAAATTCTGAGAACTCCCTGTTGAGAGAGACTGTAACGAGAAGAGGAAACAGCACAGCATGAATTCTCTTTCACGATAATGATCTCAAGAGTGCAAAGAGCAGAGGAAATGGAACAAGAGTAATTATTCCCATTATCATAACATTTGAACCTCCTTGTCCTAATCAGGTGTCCTACTTAGGTTCTGGACTGAGACATGAGCCACAGCTTAGTTAAACTCTGAAATTATATTATTTGAGTGTTTTCTAGGTCTTTCTTGTTTCTTTGTGTTTTAATTTTCTAAGTTAATGTGAGAATTCAGTGTAATGTTTTGAAACTTTTTTGGAGATTGAAATCCTATAGTGACATGAAAGGTCTAACATGAGGGCACAGTCTTTCCCATGCTCTTCTTTCATGCTGATGTACCTCAGACCTGATCTAGAGATACCTTAAATTTGGTTTCTCTGGGACTGAAGTCTGGTTATCAATTGTTATAGGACATTTGTGTGATGTGGACACCTATCTACTGAGAGACAGAATGAGAGTGCTATGCTCTATACCCATGGTGGCCAAACTGCGGCTCACGAGCCACATGCCACTCACTGGCACAGTACTCATGGCTCTGCAGAAATTGGCTGAAGCGCCACTAACTTCTCCCTGAGGCAGCTCCAAGGGACAGCGCAGCCCGGTATCTCCCACCGGTCTGGCTTTCCCCCCAGGGAGAGCACCCCAAGCGAACCCTCATCCATCCTTCTCTCCCTTCAGGACTGCTGGCTCAGGTGCCAGGCTGCCAGGGCGGGGGCTGCAGCTGCACTGCTTATCCTGGGGCACACTCCCCATGGGGAAAGCTGGAGCGGCTTGGCGGTGTGTGGAAGGGTAGTCATCTCCACTCTGGGTTGCTCAGCACCCCCTGATCTCTGACTCTTGAGCTTCAGTGAAGGATTGGATGTGGCTCCCAGGGTGAGTAACTCTGGCCACCCCTGTTGTAATACTCTGTCCCACTGAAAACATAAAGAGATTTGTATCAATTAATTTGAGCTGTTAACCAGTAGATCACAGAGGAAGATTCACTTTGGTCCCTGTCTGTGAAGGGCTCTGTAAGCTCTCAGCTAGTGTAATATTTGACTAGTCGTATATTATTTAAAGCTCTAATTCTAATGGAAGTTGCCTACCTACTAGATCTGTTATGAATAAAAATTAGTTCAACGATTTGGAATAATAATAAGGAAAACATTATGTTTCATTATAATTACTGGTCAGATTACAATCTACCAGGCATCTCTGATACTGGAGCCCTATTTGCTGGGTCAGCTATTTTTTCCTCGCACAAAACGATTAGCCATTGCTTTACCCACAGATCAAATGAGACTGAAATGAAAAAGAAAGGAAGGACAGAGGCTATCCTATGTGAGTAGTCATGGGGAATTTACTAGGCAGCATCTAGGCACCTGACTTCAATGGAAGAGCTGAAATGGAGAACATCACTGAATGTACAAACATCCTCCCTCTCAGCCTGCCTCCATTTTAGTAGAAGTAACTTGTGTTTGTGGTGAGTAAAGAGTCTAGTTTCCTCACCCTTTGCAGGCATCAACCAAATAATACTAAATTAAATGAAAATACTCTAGATTACTTTAATGGGATAGTCTGGCCATTAATCCATGACCTCTGCTGAAAACAGCAATATTCGTTTTTGTGGGACTTGTTTTCCCTCATCTAGACGTCAGTAAGTGAGGAAGTGGGTTTGAACAAAAAATGATTCTGCATGGTTCACCAAACTGCCATGAAAGATTAGTAACTCTTGGTCTTTCACTACCCACTGTCCTGGGTGGAGTTTGCTAATTCAAGCACGCACACAATTTCACTCTTATCTGAGTTCATGTGGAGGCATTGTAGTAGGACATGAAATGTATTCATGGAGGAAAAGCTCCAAGGTGCTCAGAAGTCTAGTTGGCGAAGGCTAGCTTGGTTAAGGAATGCCTACCTCAACATTTAGTGAAACATAAGGAATGATGTGGCTAGCAGCACCACATCTGGCCACCATGGACTCTGCAGCTCCAGTGAACAGGTACCCATTTACAGCTGGCTGAGCCTTCCCCAGTTTTCTGGATGAAGGCTAGAATCATTCCACTGAAGTCGTAGCATGGTGCTACTTTGCCACTGAGCCCCTGTAAAATAGCAGAGTAAGGGGGTGACATATTCCATACCCAAAAAATTAATCAATTCTACTTTGAAGCTTTCATAGATTTAATAGATTTCTAGGATCAGAAGGGACCTATTAGATCATCGAGTCTGACCCCCTGCTAGGGGCTTATCTTTTCAGACATTGTTTTGTACACTCTTCTATGAAATAAACATTAATACATGGCAGCTCAATATATCCTAACATGAAAATTAATCTGAAAAACATGAGCATTCTACAATTTGATAAGCAAAAATGGGGGTGGGGAAACCGTTCAAATGTTTTCAGATCTTTCCACCTAACTCTAGTCATAAATTAGGAGCCTAAAAAACAAGGGCTGGACATACCATTCAGTCCAACTTCCTGCACTGAGACAGGATCAAGCATGCACACAATTATCACATTATAAAATTAATATTTCTTAACACATACTTAACATTATTCATTTAAGCCCCCTTGTAAAAGGGTAAATTATCCCTTTAAGAAGGTTTAGTCTTAGCTGCACTTTGGCCAAGATCAGCCCATCTACCCAGGGGAAGGGAATACAGTATATCCTAGGGTCATATGCTACAAAACTGTGACTCAAAACCTGGCCTGTCATGACCTGAAGAACAGTTTGGTTTCAGGTTAGACACCTGAAACCAACAGAAGAGCTCTTCATAGTCACAAGGCAGATGGCTTATATATACAACCCTTTGGGAAGAAAGCTTCAGCAGAAGGGAGAAAAGAAACTTCCCTAAATTCCCAGGTATAGAGTTGGGGGTTGTAGAGAGTCGACAGGTTCTGTGAGAAAGTCTGAATCAAGGCAAAGGACGTAGCTGGTCTGTGGAGTATCTGTTAAATGGTCTTATTGAGGAGAAATAAAACTAAAACCCTGAAAAGAGGGCCTGAAATCCTATGGCTACACAGAGCTGGCCTACTGCTTTATTTTTAGTACTCTAAGCGTAACTAAATTAAGGCAGAGAGAAGTGAAGTTGAAGCATCTTATCCAAGGGTATGTAGTGAGCCGATGACAGACCCAGGGATAAAACCCAGGAGCTGGGATATTTAATACCACTAAACACATGTGCTCTTTAGATTGTGTGCTTCTCTCTGAAGAAGACAGATGAGATGGAGCTGGCAAAAACTTTTTAAAAAGTTTCTGTGTTGGGAGAAGGCGGCGCGGGGGAGGGGAGATTAATTAATTCTGCAATCAAAGTTGTTTCTGTTTGTGGAAGTGAAACCGCCAACGCGAAACTCTTGAAAAATTCTGAATTCTTAGACTTTTGCCTTTGTCCCCTGCTTCTCTTTCCCATGCCCAGCTTTACTCCAGAATATGCTAAAGTAGAGAGGGTTTTTTTCTTTCTTCTTTTCATTTTTTCCTGTTTTTTAAAAAAAGTGACGTAGCAAAAAGAGCCTCTAACATTGGAAAAACTGCCAATTAGCAAAAAGAAAAAAAGTAAGTTTATAACCGTTTTTCCCCCAAAATGTCTTCTAGTATTAATGAGTAGAAATCATGAAAGACAATAAAATTAAATAAACTCAAAAGAGGTAGCAAATTCAGTGCTATGAATAAAATACTTGCTTTCTTGTGAGCATAAATTACCTTTTGCTTGTTCTGTAGTTTGAATGACCATCATCGTTTTAGCTAGCAAAAGCCAACAACCCCCCTGATTACACAGCAGTTTTTTTTAAACAGAGAGAGAGCCCTTCCTTTTTTTTCTCTCTTCAAGCTACTTTCTACAGAGGAGTGTTCGTAGGTCAAGAACTTGACACTGGTTTCAGATGGCAGCTTGTCAAGCAGGATTTTTCTTGCCCTCTGGACAAATGGTTGGTCTATTTCAGGAATTCCAAATAATTATTCTCTTTTGGCATGAAAAATGCACCTATGATTTCTCACAGAACACATCTCACAGCAGAATAATCCCAACCCAGTGCTCTGCTGCACAAAACACAATCATATGTAAGAAGCAATTTCTTTTATCGGTTTATTGCTCTGTCTAATGCATGCTTGGTTTATTTGCTTGGATATTTTTGTGCAGGTTTGTGAAGGTTAATGCTTATTAAAGGGATGGGCTCATAGCCAAGAAAAGTGGAGATGGGTGGTGCTGTGCAAGTTTACCAAGGCGGCTCTGACAACTGCATTTCAGTCCTTACCTGCAGAATCCTAGTTTTACTTGTCGGCTTTATCTGTCAGTTGTGCCAGACAGGGTTGCCAACTCTGTTTGATCTATTCTGGGAGGTTTTCAGAATGCATCGTGCCTGCGACACAACTCGAATGTGCCTATGTACTTGTGTATGTGAGTTATGGATTATGGTGTGTAGACTTTATGTCAGGAAGGCAAATTCACATTCCTATTACATTTTAAAAACCCATTGGACTACTGATTACATCAGATTCAACATTTAATATTTATTTTAATTAATGTCCTATAGTTTATTTCCTGGGTGACTCTCAGCAGTCTCCTGAAGATGTCTATCTAATTCCTGGAGACTCCAGGGCAATCCTGGAGGGTAGGCATCCCTATTGTCAGATCTTAGGATGACGTGAGAAATTACTGAACCACTGTCTGCACCTATGAGAAGGACTAAAAATAGGGATGGACCAATGGTGCTCTGGCAAAATCTATTCTTGCTTGTAGGTTTGGATTCTGTTTACCTTAGGCCTGGTGCCCCCACGTCTCTCTGGTTTCCTCGCCTGGCCTGTTGATCTATTTCCTAATCCTTAATGGGTGGTGAATTTCTTCTCTCCCAAGCTCTGATATTGCTGTTGGGAAGCTGCTATGTAAAGGCTGACCCCTCTTTTTAGAGGATCTTTGGAAATTCAGTGAGGTAAATAATTGTTTTTAGGGGCCTTGCCTTCATTTCAGACCCAAGGGATACAGACTTTGTTGAGGACTAGACCAGGCACAAACTAACAAGGGATGTTTCAAGGAGGAGCATGCCTTGAGATTGCAGAGATTACATTTGGGAAGCCTATTACAATTTACCCCTGGGGAAAGAGAGGGCTGTGATAGAGGGCCCTTCTCCATAACTGAGTGAAAGGGAGGAAAAGGTGCACGGTCCCTTTAAAACAGACTGGTTTGGGGCTGAAGGGGCAGGCCTGGAACCATATAAATCCTCCTCCTGGGCAAACCTAGGCTCAATGGCCTAAACCATATGATGGTAAGGAGCTTTAATGGAAAGACTACAAAAATAAACTGTAAATAATCCCAGAAGGGCTATAGCTGGGGTAGTCAGCAGGCAGAAGAGGAAAGCCTGGAGGGAAAGGCACCCTGCTGTGAATTTAGGTTGTTCATTTGGACTTGTTTGAAGTTGGAGCCCTGTTTGTCCTTGTTTCTGATTTTTCGAGTGGAGATACCATGAGGCCCTGAGTGGCTCTTAGGGGAGGCCATAGAAGGCATTTGTAGGATAGTTCAGAGAGTATTTTTGTTTGCAAGGTCTTGTGAGCAGCCTAGACCTTGTGAGCAACCTGGAGGGTGAGCGGGACAGTTGAGTGTCATCTATCATGTACTGAGATACTGAGCCCTTTGGAAACTGAATGAGGGCTGAGAAGCTGGGAGAGATGGATTATAGTTTGAACTGGGCCGCACAAGGAAGCCCTGTGATGAGAAAGGTAATTGAGGTGTCATTCTAGCAATCTGATGGCTACCTCCCAAATAGATGATAATTAAGATAAAAGACATAGCAAGTGAGATGGGGTGGGCAAAAGTACTCTGGGGGCTTGAAGCAGGGTGGGATGGGCTGCCAAATGGTAGCAGACTGCCCCTAAGACTGGTAGGCCTGTTGTAAGGACCTCAAGTCATTTGATAGTATGTTCAAAAGAGGTATTCATGGGTTCTGAAAAAGCATTTGATCCAAACCTTTATGTCTAGAACATGGTAACTAAAACTAGACGCCTGAAACTAGAAGAACTAGATAATCTCTAGTTCAACATTAGTTCCCATAAAATTCATTTGGTAGGTCTGAATCTCTCAGCTTCAGCAAATGAGACTCCTACAACTCTAATGGACTTACATGACCATGGCTTAGTGGATAATTTCTGGTCTGTCTGACAAGGCGGCATTTTAGGGGTTACCTTTTTATATAGACAAATTAGTCGGTAACAATTTATCTACTGCACTAAACTCTCCTCAGTAGCAGGTCTGCATCTGTTGTATTCACATTCTCTTTTTTATCCAACAAATATTTCTTGTGAGCAGTAGACCATTAACTTTTGAGATTTCCTCTGTCTCTTTCACAGTAGACTGATTTTTGAGTGATTCTGCCTATAAAACTGGAGTCTCATAGACATTTTACCATTGTTAATTATTCTATTCCAGTAGAAGAGACAGAGGGAGGATAGTGAGGATAAAACTCTGTATATGTGTTAAGAAATGGGAAAGTGAAAGTAATTATTTTGTTTGGCAAATGATATTCCAGAATCTGTTTTGATTTGATCTCCCACATTCCAATGGGATTCCATCCCCAATAAGTCGTATCATGAGACAATTTCGTTCAATGTACAAATGGAGTTCACACACTAAAGATTTTTGAAAGCTGTTTTCCTGTGATTGAGATCTGCACTGTCCCCTTGCTGTAGATAAAGGATTTCCTATCCATCAGTAAAGTATCAAAAGCTTTGTATACCTCTGTACCTATAACAGGGCTGACATACAAGTGTTCTGCTGGTCTTAGTCCATCCAGAAACCTATTTTGGGGTTTTCTGTCACCCATAGACTAAGAACTAATGATGCTCAACCTGTCTGGCTCTGCAGGCCATGAGTTATGTGGGACTGTAGCAGAACTGGGCCTCAAGGGTGGCTGTGACACCTCTGGCTCTTTCTTCTCTCACCTGCCATGCCTTGATTAAATTATTTGCTTGTGAAGAGGGAGGCTTCCCTAGGCTCCCAGAGGAAGCCCTCATCTATTCTCCAGCTAATAGCTCCCTCCCAGACCCAGCTGATCCTAGTCCTGTTCTCAAGTACTAACTGGTCCCTTCTGGCCCTATGCCCCAGAGCACTAGTTGCCTTAAGGACTATTTATGGCTTCCCTACAGCCATGCCCATGCCTCACAGATCTCACAAGGTTGCCAGTTGCTCCCTTGTATAGGCTTTGGCCTTCTTACCCTTATCCTACACGTTACTCCTGCTGTAGACTGGTAGTCTAGGCCCACTGGCTCTGGCCTGGCCTTTCAGTCTCCGTCTCTTGATGGCTTCTGGCCACTTTGGTTGCCTCCTATGGGCTCAGGCTTTTGCCTTCTTGGTTTCAGGCTGCCCATGTTACCCCCTTTGGACTCCAGCCCTCTTGGCCTCAGACCACCCATGTTGCCTCCTGGGCTCCAGGCCTGGCCCTATCAGCCTCAGCTTGCCTGTGCCTTGTGTCCCTACTTCTGGCAGGACTCAAAACCTAGCATGGCCCTCAGGCACCCCTGTGGCTCCTTCCCTCCTCTATCAGCCACATGTGGTCCTCTGGTACAAATAGACAAAATTCAAGCAAGCACTTTAAAAAAAAGTCACTCCTTTGGGTCATACTACTTCTGGGACACCTCCCCACTCTCTGGATCTTTCCACCCTGGAAGTACCTGCCATGGCCTGCAGCTCCCACTCCCCACCAGCCTGAACTAGCAGGAACTCCTGTTTCAGCAGAGTTCATGGCTACACTGTTCCTTTGCCTCATGGACCCACATTTATATTCCATGGGCTCCTCCTCCTTCTGATTAGGTGTGCTTTTACCCAGATGAAGGTGCATCCCCTCACCTTAATGGGTAGTTTCTTGCCACTGCCCTTGCTGCCTAACCAGGGCTATACTCCCTAAGCCTCCCTGCAAACACCACTAGCCTCCTGATGCTGACAGACCATCCCTGACCCTGCTTGCCCCTCTGTTTCCCTCCAACCCACTCTGGAGACCCTGCTTGCCCCCACCCCCCCCGATCCTCCAAGACCCGCCTGCTAGCCCCTGCATCCTGATTTACCTTAGATCAGGTGACAATTTTTAACTCAATCTAAACTCACAGTAGCCTCCCTGAATGGCTGTACGTACCATAATACTCAGATCCAAAGAGGAACTGAGATGGGATTTAGATGCCTAAATCCAAAAATTGCAGTCCTCAGAACCTATGTCCAGCTACTGCCTAACCTGGAAAGTGACTACATTCCATTAGTGATTCAGTGTCAACATTTTTCTCCCAGGTGCCTCATTTTTTCCTTCTGCATATACTAATGCTTTACTTTTGCTATATCAGCATTTATCTCATGCCTAATACTGATCAGAACTCACAAAATAGATGTCTTTCATTTGTCTCCCCTCAGGGGCTCAGTCTATTGGGCATTCACTGGGCGTGTCTACATGTGTGCTTTCCTGTGGGGTAGACTAATTTGCTCAAAGCTGGGCATATCTACATGAGATGCTTTACTACACAGTTGAACAAATTACTGTGTAATAAGCATCACCATCTACACATGCAGACCCTTACTGCAGAGTAATTTGATCGGGCTGCACAGCAAATTTGCATAGTTCTGGCACCAGCTGGGCACTGCCAACACTAGGTTGCTCTGGGTTTCACCACCAGAGCCTAGGCAGGCTCCAGCACCTCTTCACTGGCAGTAGGGAACTTCCAGCCCCCAGGAGCTGTCTGCTGCACCACCAGAGACTGGGTAGGGGACAAGGCTCCCCTGCCCTGGTAGCAGGGGGCTCCCAGCCCTGACTCTCACTCTCTGCCCTGATCACTGCTAGTTGTCCCACTGGTGGATCAAGACATGAGGCTGGGATCTGTTCCTTCCCTGCAGCTCTTTCCAAGCCCCCCTGCCCCTGATGAGGGAGCTGGGGCTGGGAGCTTCCTGCTGCCAGGCAGGGGGACATTGTCCCCAACCCAGTCTCTGCCACTGGAGCCTGCCCCTGCAGCAGGCAGCTCCCAGGGGCAGGGAGCAATCTCACAGCCCCTGATAAGAGACAGCAGTCTCCTGGCTCCATGCTCCCTGCCAGCCACTAGGCTAGCACCCAGGGGAAGCCTATAGCTCCCTCTGGCTGCTACAGGGAGAGCAAGGTGGGAGAAAATCTGCTCCCAAATGTATGTCTGTGTAGAAGCCTACCCAAGGTGGGTTTATATCCAGCAGCATTTGTATGTGTAGATGCACCCAGTAAATTGTTGGTGTCTACACATGCACCGGTAGTAGGAACAGTAGACTAATTTACTCCATCATAAGATAGTCCTGTCTGACACAAATACTATCTGATGGCAGAGTAAGCTAGTAAAATTAAACACATGTGTAGACTCTGCACTTGGATTAATTTACTCCAGCATTAATTGCACTGGAGTAAATTCAATTGTGTTAACTGCATGTGTAGACATGCCTGCTGATCACATTTACTAGACTAAACTGCATAAATGTGATAGCAGGCTTTTTTTTTTAAGATAATTCCTATGTCACTGCTATTGAAAAGGTCAGTGATTAAAGCACTCATTCATGATGTAGAAGAGTCAGATTCAGGTACCTTCTCTTCCTGAGGGAATTCTACCCCATATCTTCCACTTCCCAGAGGAGTGCTCTAATCACTAGGCTATAGGCTATTTTGGGGCAGCAGTGGGCATCAGAGATCAACTTCTCATGTGGAAGCTGACATAAAAAAAAAAATTAAGGTTCACTGGGCATGTCTACATGTGTCCGTATGGTGGTGTTGTTACTGTGCTGTCATTTAGCACTTCCTTTTGGAAGTATTAATGATGACACAGTAACAGCCCATACTATGCCATACTGGTGGTACACAGTTATTTTTAGCTGCTATGTCACTGTAGCAATGTGCAGTAGTGAGGGACTGTGTTGTTATGGTGACATAGGTGTGGCATAAAGGTTTGTGCCTGCCAACGCTGTCATCAAACAGCATTGCTACAGCATCATAGCATCTTTTGTAGACGTGCCCAGTGAGTCAGAGAAAGGGAAGAAGTGTGAGGATGATTCTATATATTAGAGATTATACCAGTCAGCTGGGTGACCTTGGATCTAGTCCCTGCGCTTGGTGGTGTTTATGTATTGTATCTAACAACAGCTCAATTTAAAATAGAAAATAGTTCCTAGAGTGTCTCTCTGACCTGATTTTTTTTTTTTCTTTTTAAGTATTCTCTGCAAAATGAAAAGGCCAACAGGGGAGTGCAAGAGCCCCATGTCAACATTGCACTGAGCCTGATGGTTTGCTCCCTCTCTTAAAACCTGGGAGGTGATGACTTGAATCCCATAAAGCGGGGAGGGAATTGAATCTGTATTGTTCATATCCTGGGTAAGTCCTGAGATACTGGATAAATGGAGGCAGCAGCAGAGTAGCCATGTGATCTCCTACTCATTTTTTGAAATAATCTCCAAGAAAGGATTATGGTTGGTAACTCTGTAATGGAAATCAGCTTCTGGAACTCCTGAGTAAGGAATCTTATACCTAGAGAGGGGCAAATTGAAAAGAATTCCTGTACTTGACATTTCCTTAGGCAGTTTCTCTACTTGGTAGTATTTTTTTTCTTTCTTTTTGTTTTTAATGAATCCCATTTTGAGGCTTTCTCTGCACTGTATATGAAACGTAAGTACCTACCACAGGGTTCTGGATTCTACTATAGTTAGGCATTTGTAAAATAATATCTACTTCAGAGGCTTAGATTGGATCCATAGGACACATCTGTATGTGAAAATTAATCCAGAATAAAGTATGATTCATAAGGAGCTGGCAGGCATCATAGCCCAGCCACTGGCAAGGATATTTGAGAACTTGTGGCACTCAGGTGAAGTACCCGAAGATTGGAAGAAGGCCGGTGTGGTGCCTATATTCAAGAAAGGGAAGAAAGTAGATCCTGGGAACTACAAGCCAATTAGGTTGACCTTAATCCCTGGGAAGATTTTGGAAAAAATTATCAAATGGACCATTCGTGACAAGCTGGCTGATGGCAACATCCTGAGGGACAGCCAGCACATGTTTGTTATGGGTAGGTCTTGCCTGACCAATCTCACTTCCTATCATGACCAGGTGGCACATCGCCTGGACAAGGGAGAAGAGATCAATGTCATATATCTGGACTTAAAAAAAACACCTTTGATCTAGTGTTCCATAATCTCCTCATGAAAAAATTAGCTAATTGTGGCCTCAGCTACATCACAGTCTGATGGCTGGGGAATTGGCTCTGGGGTCAGACCCAGAAAGCGGTAGTCAACAGAAGTGAATCACCATGGTGCTCCGTGACCAGTGGTGCCTCTAAGGCTCCATCCTTGGCCCTGTACTCTTTAATGCCTTTATTAACAATGTGGACACTAGTGTCAGAAGTGGACTGGTCAAGTTTGCTGATGATACCAAACTTTGGGGTAGAGCATCCATACTTGAGGATAGGTTGGTGATCCAGGTTGGCCTTGATAGGCTTAGAGAGTGGGCAGATGAAAACTTCATGACATTCAATATGGAAAAATGCAAGTACTCCACTTTGGGGGTGGGGGGAGGCGACCCGCATCACACTTACAGGCTCAGCAGTGCTACACTCACTAGCACCACAGCCAAAAGGGACTTGGGGGTCATGATTGACCACAAGATGAACATGAGCCACCAGTGCGATGTCTCAGCTGGCAAAGTGAATAAAACCCCGGCTTGCATTCATAGATGCTTCTCAAGTAAATCTCAGGACAGGATGTCATCTTCCCACTGTACTCAGCCTTGGTGAGGCCGCAGCTAGAGTACTGCATTCAATTCTGGGCTCCACAATTCAAGAAGGATGTGGAGAAGCTTGAGAGAGTCCAGGGGAGAGCCGCGCGCATGATCAGAGGGCAAGGGAATGGGACTTTCGAAGAAAGGCTGAGAGCCAAGGGACTCTTCAGCCTGGAAAAGTGCAGGCTCAGGGGTGATCTGGTGGCAGCCTATAAGTATATTATGCATCAGGATCTGGGAGAACACCTGTTCACCAGAGTGTCCTAAGGGATGACAAGGTCCAATGGTCACAAACTCCTCCAAGACCCTTTTAGGCTGGACATAAGGAAAAACTACTTTACTGTCCGAGCCCTCAAGGCCTGGAATACACTCCCTCCAGAGGTGGGGCAAACACCTACTCTGGACTCTTTTAAGAAACTTTTGGATGTTTATTTTGCTGGGATCCTTTGACCCTAGCTGACTTCCAGCCCCTGGGGCAGGGGGCTGGACTGCATGATCTTCCAAGGTCCTTTCCAGCCCTAATGTCTATGAAATCTATTGTATTAAATTAAATGTACTAGCTTTTAATTCTGGAATAAAAAATCCTCTTTTTTAGTTTAGCTTAATGAAGCACTCTTTCTAGAGTAAATAGCTCCACACAGACAGCTATGGGAAAATAGGTACTCTGATTAATTTTTAAATGTCAGATATATTTTATTCTCTCTGTGCCTCACTTACTTATCTTTAGAATGGGAATAATAATACTTCTTATATATTGGTTGTATAGTATTGTGGATCAGCTAAGGTCAGCCTCTTCTACGACTGAATATCCTCTCACAGAAGAATAAGTGGAAAATATCTGTGTAAGGGAGTATCTGAAATCTCCCCCACCCTTTTAGTGTAGTAGTCAGCCCACTCAACATTTGTATCTCTCTCTGTTTTGACAGATGAACACTCATATGTGCTTCTTTACAATCCTTTCAGGACCAAAAAAAAAAAAACCCTCTCAAAAAACCTGAAGAGACAACAGAAGATTGTATCTAATTAAATTCATCAGAAAGGAAATGGTTAAAAACAGCTGGTTTATCTTCTATAGGTTTGAAGTCATACTGTACAGTGTCATGGGGCATTACCTAAGGAGCATCAACTTTCTGTGAATGCAGGAAGTGGCTTCCATTAGCATTTATGACATTTCACAGAAAAATGGGCACAAAAATGTTGAGTCTCATCAACCATTCATGTTTGTAAGTAAAAAATCTTTTACTAGGTCTAGAAACTTATATTTCAGCCTTAGTGTTAAACTGCAGATGTAACTCCTGATAATAAGCTTTGAACTTCTTGTTACTAAAGCAGATCAATATAAGATGCATAACTCATCTTTTGCAAGTTCAGGGTGTTTTTCTGATGACTGTTTACAAAATGATATCAGAATTTCCTGCTTTAGGACTGGAAATAGGCTTAAATCAATGGAGCTATGCTGATACCTACTAGATGAGGGTCTGGCATACTTATTTTCTTACCAATTTTGACCTTTTACAGTTGCGAATTTTTGGAGTTATTCCTGCAAAAGAAGCAAGGACCCACCCGCTCACTTCCCCTACCCCCAATCTTATAACTCTGCAGAAGCTGGGAGATTTGGCTTAAATTGCTCAAAATAACTTGCTTGTTGGCACCTACCACATGCACAATTTTAGCTCTGGAAACTACAATTTGCATATGGAAACAGCTGGTATGAATGGAAATGGCTTTATCCATTAGAAATAACTTCATCAATAAACAGTGGCCCACTTTGGAGTACAGCACAATACCCATGTGGACCACCTACACACAGGATGTTGAACACCAGTGGAAGAAGGGAAAATTTTGATCAGAAGCACAATGACAAACTGTAGGATTGCAAAAACGTTCCATGCAGAGCAGAGTCATGGTGAATGGTTCTCAACTAAGCTGCTTCTTGTGTAGTTATTTTTCAGCTGTGCAAAATGAGTAGAAATTAAGAGTGGAAAACTATCACGGGTTTGACTGGAGACCTCTGATTTGACAGTGTTTTACATTAGTCTTCCACACATGGAAATTATTACTTAAGATGTGAGTGGTTGAGAACCAGGTGTATAGTTTTTCAAGATCTCATCTGAAAGATCCCTTCCCTCCCCACCAACACACAGACACAAAAAATGTATATTTACTGAGAAGGTTTAAGGGATACCTTACTGAGTTTCAAGCAAATAGTCCTGCAGATTGTAAATGTTTCAAGCTGTGTCTCAGGGGTTAGTGCAGGGGTGGGCAAAATGCAGCCCAGGACTGTATATGGCCTGCCAGTCCATTCTATCGGGCCCACGGGGCCCCTAAAAATTTTAGAAAATTAATATTAATCTGCCCTGGGCTGCCTGTCATGTGGCCCTCAATGGCTTGCCGAAACTCAGTAAGTGGCCCTCTACCCAAAATAATTGCCCGCCCCTAGGTTAGTGCCAAGTACTCTCAATTCCCACCGTAGCCAGTAGCAATTGAAGGCCTTGGCAAGAGTGGCCTCCAGGTCAGCAGGATGTCTTCTGAACAGTGGAACAGGAACAAACCCTCTGGATAATGGTGTAGGTTTAAACTGAAGTGTCAAGAGAGTATTTAGTCTGACATGATAAACACAATAGTTGGAAATTTATAATAATACTGGATGGGCAAATTACTATTGGGTTTTTCCTATAAAGTAGACAGCAATTTACTTGTTAGTATACTTATTTGCTATAGGAAATTAAATGCATTACTTTGTTCAACACAGGATAAGCCTATAATTGGTTAGTTCTAGATAAAAGCTATACAATAGTTAGAAGCTATGAAAACAAGGAAGCAAATACTTCCCAAGAGTCTTGCTTTGGCCAGGATAATCTGGAGTACTGTTTGCTTCTTTGTATTTTGCCGTCTGTAACACTAGCATGGATTCATTGTTTTCTGGAAAGCTAAGAAGAATTTCTATCTAATTAGCAGCTTCTGTTTCAGTAATTTGGGCAGAGGTATTGTTACTGGTAGTCTTTGAAGTCCTCAAGGGCCAGTAGTGTACATGATGGGCACATTTTTTTTTGTGCTCTTTCCTTATTGTATCTCAGTGATTTCCCCCACTAGGGATGTCAAGACAGCGAACATGGAATAGCAAAAGGAAGCAGGCAATTCTATAGCAAGTGGGAATGCTATTAGAGTACTACTAAAATGAAGAGAATTTTACTACCTACTAGAAGATGCTAGAGCTGGTTTTGTATCCACTTCTAATTGTGCCAGTTAGGGGTAGTAGGCAATTAGTTTCGATTTCCCTAAAGATGATGGCAGTATGTCAGGTGAGACTTTAGGGAGCCATGGTGGAAAAAAAAAATTTGGGGAGGTTCCTAAGACCAGCATATTTCTGGATGAGTAATCACACCATAAAATTCTGGTATGAAGCAATTTACCTAAAGATTTCCTTTCGTCGGTGTTCCAGGTATTTCTCCAGTCACTAATAGTGGGATTTAGTATGCATGTATATACGTAGGTTTACAATTAGCGGAGGCTGAACAATTTCAATTCTGATATTTTTCAACAAAAAAATGAAACTTTTGGTTAGCTTTAGTCATACTGCATGAGTCATAGAGTATGGAGTTTGGTGGCTATTATGGTTTCTTTCCTTTTGATCTGTTTGAATACCTCATTTAAAATAGAAGAAAAGTTATAAATTAGGAAGTCTTAAGAGGACAGGTACATGGGCAAAGAGACTCCAAACACCACAAAACAAAAATAATCCTTCAATATTTGGGGGTTAATATTTTAGCCCTCAATTCCATAATTTATTTTGAAAATTGGTGCTTTTATCTTTGTTTCAAATCGTTTGTCATGGTTGAAATGAAATTTCCTTTCTAATCTTTCACTTTTAATTGTTCATTGAAAAATGCATTTTGGCTTCAAAATTTCCACGTTTGGTCTCAGCCTTACAGGTCCTTTTTTAACATGGAAAAACTTAAGAAAAATCCACTTAGCTTATTAACTGGGCACAGAACTAAAATACTACAATCTACTAAGACATTTTTTCAGGCAGTTTTTTGCCAAGAGAAGAGAGATGGTCCAGTGGTTGGGACACATGCTTAGGAGTTGGCATACTTATATGTCCTTATCTGTAAAGTAGAGATAATGTTTATTGCTTTCCTCATAGGACTGTTATAGGGATAAATATATATTAAAGATTGGCAGGGTTCAGCAGATATGATAATAGGGTGGGGGTGTATAAAGCACATAAGAAGTCAGAAATAGCTTATTTTAGTTTACAGTATAATCCTGAATGAAAAATTCATTTTCTGCTTTGTTTGAAGACTTCTGTTTCATATATATATGTATATATATAAACAATATGAGTATGCAAAGAATACAATACAATATTACTTTTGTAAACTTCAGAAAGATGCATGTAGTGCATGACTATACATTTATTTTTAAGGTATTGGTACTAGTTGCTCATTTATAGGTTAATACTCAGCAGTTTCAAAGGGTGATAGTGTTATTTAGACGAAAATGTGGTATTCTCACCTTGAATTGTTAGTTCTTTGTTGCTGGTTGTTTTAAAGGGTCAAAGCTAGTACTACCCATTTGTGATACCTTTAAAACCATGGGCTGTGTAGAAAAATGTGGGTGAAAATAATTCTGTATCTGAAGTGGAAGTGGTAGAAATGAGACTTGTACCTTTAGAAAGGATTATCACAGATGTGCACAAGGGGAAAAAGTCAAGTAAAAAAATCAATGATTTTAAATTGAGAGACTTAGCTAAGAATGTGATTCTGCAATTTTTAGCATTCAGGCACAATGATTCACCTGTGTTCTATCATTTACAGGTTCAGGGACCCAATCCCCTGGTTAAATGGGGGTTTGGTGTCAGCACAGAGAAAATAGTGAATATTGCCTTTTATCTACAAGGAGTGCGAAGAATCATAGTTCTCCAGTCGTGACCAAGTAGATTTCTGGGTGTAGCATAAAGGCAAAGCCAGTCACAAGAAGCTGACAGTGTTGGTAAGTAGCTCCTTCAAAACCATGGTGTCTCATGCAGCCATTTATGTAATGTTCATTAGTTAAACCCCACCCCCCACCAAAGAACACACTTATTTCCTCCCTGCTCTTCCTCACATCTACTGCAAAGTTCATTTTTTTACCTTTCCAGAAATCCATGCATTAATCCACCCCAGATTCTGCATCTCCAGCACCATTTAACCATTGTGTTTTTTTTTCCTCCCAAGTACCTGTTCAGAGTTCCTCTAGGTGACCTCTTGCCTGGCTGTTGTTCCTCGCAGAAGCTGCAACAGCCAGGTTGCGCTGTTGCTTCTTCTGGCAATAGTGGAGGCAGGTAGGTCGTATGGGAAGCTGCTCTTTCCAAGGTGGTGAGTTGGTTGGTGCACTGGGGACTGGGTCACTGATGGTTCTTGGGGTGGACAGGTCTGCTCTGACTGCTGGAAAACTCTCTTAACTGGTGTATATTGAGATAGCAGATAATAAGCAATACTATACAACAATGACAAGGGGGTTACTGAGTAAATTTGAAAATTGATTTCTAACTCAACCAAGAAACATAATTCTTTGACACACATACGTCTGCTTCTCAGCAGTTTGGAAGCCCTTCTCCAAGCCAGGGCCTCTCTTTTGGGAGTAGTCTTAAACATTGGGGAAATTTGACTAGTCCTGTTAATCGCCTCGTGACATGAAAGAAAGGCTTTATAAAGCCCAAGGGAAGAATACAAAACAGTCAGGTTTTTTTTTGTTTCAGACTTTCGCACTATAAATTTTTGGAAGTACAGATTGGGTAGACGTAGTGCTCTGTAGTGACTGAGTAGTAGTGGTTTAGGAACATCACATTTTGCATGGACGCAGTCATAGGCTGGTCATTTCTCTTGATTTTAAATTGGTGAAGGTAAATTGAAAACCTCCAGTAATTTAATTTTTCTAGGACTAACAGTCAAATGTCATAGCAATATTGGTGATAGCTTTGATTCCAAATTGCAGAAAAGGTTTAGTGGGATGAGCTCTGACAAGTGGTTTCAAAAGAAAGTTTGCAAATTGTTGACTTTGACACCTGGCATCTTACTCATTCCAATTTCATTCTCATAACTGCGCTCCCTTTGACAAAACATAATCCTCTTCTATAATGAATTCAGGGCTTAGTTGCTTTCTCCATTGTAAAGTATGAAACTGCCATTACAAGCTTTTTGTATGGTATATGCATTGGTGTTAAAGAAAGTCTTGTGTATAAAATACTTGTTGGAAGCAGGCCTTACTCATTTTCTTTTCTATATATTATAGTTATATGACAAAACCTGAGAAGGCTTGGCAACTGTACTCGAGAATTTCAGACATGTGACCAGAATTCCTGTAAAGTCATGAAAGGCAATTTTTGTCAGATAAGCACAATCAGTCCATATGACCCAGGTAGATTCCAGCTTGATTGGTTATATTCTTCCTTACTGAATTGCCATTCTCTCATGATAGAAATAAAACTGGCTTGTTTCAGTTTTGCGGGTGATAACTCCTTTTGTTCTCTGAGCCCTGTAAACTAAACTGCATGCGAGTGGGAATGGAGGAGGAAGTGTGGACTAAAGCTCACAGCCTATAAGAGTACATTTACCCTGTTACGTGTCACTGCACACATGCCTCTCCCCATCCCACCCACATGTGCCACATCCAGAAATGCAACAGGAAGGCCACTCTGGGGTTATTCCTGGCGTCCGTTCTAAAGCACTCCAGAGACTGAGTGTCCATGAGGCAGGTATGGAAGGACGCTCAAAGCCAGCTTACATGTACATGTCTGGGCTCAGAGCATGTGGACTGGAGCAGATGGGCAGGGTATGACTGGAAGGGTCCCTGGTGGGACATGCTGCCAACACGGGTAGACATACCTTAAAAATAATTCCATTGGAATTGATGATGGTGTCTGTACAGCTCACACTCGAAAGTGGTCTTTACCTTCAAACGCAAAGCACCAGCCTTATGGAAAGAGCAAAATCCAGTGTACTTAAGAACAAAAAAAGTCAATTTGACCTCTGTCCATGGCTAGAAATTGTGATAGGTCTGAAGTAGAAACAGAAATTCTTGGTCTTCATTTAGCATGATGACAGTAGAATCACTGTTAAACAGGAGGCTGGTAAACACAAGAATCTTTTTATTAAACAATTTTGTATCCCAAAGCTGTTTCTATTGACTCTGGTTCCCAACTCTTTAGAAGCTAAATGAGAGATCTTGACATTGTAGAGGAGGTAAGGCCTCTTCCTTCCATCTTTTTCTCTCTCTCTCTCAGAGGTGTATAACGTGAGTTTTCATCTCCCTGAAAATAACTGTGATTTCATGGGCTAGAAAAAGTAAATGGCATGTTGTTTACTAACAAGGGGCCAAACTTTGCCTTGCTTATTACATAGTCCTGTAACTTCATGAAAGTAAATGAGGCAGAGTCCAGATTTGGTACTATGTTACAAAACTGTTTTTCTCAGAATGCTGAACATTAATGGGACATAGATCCTATAATAAATTTGATTCAGGGACATCCCTTACCCTGCACAGCCTGTTAACAACATCAGTGAAGAAATGTTTTATGAGCCATATTTGAGAAGGCCAGGGTTCAATTTGGGCGTATATTTTAATGTGTATAGAGAGGAAGAATGAAGTACCTGCCACTGAGAAATTTTGAAGAACAGGCATGGGACCCTGGGAGACTCACCTAACTGTATCCAAATGAATCAAGTTCTGCCCTGCGGTTGTTCTGCGTTTTGCAGTTGTTCTGCGTAAGCAGTCAATAGATAAAACACATCAACATTTATCAGATGACAGACCAGAATCTAGGTTTCTCTCCTTCCCAGTGGGTTTCCTAAACATTGGACTACAGGGTCAAATAGTCAACCAATGGACCTCTTGCTCTTTTATGTGAAGTGGAACCACTTCAACAGAAAATAGGAGGTAGGCACATCTCTCAGCATGGAATTGGGAAGCTAAGGTTTCAGTGGGGTGGGCTTTACAATACCCCTGCCTTCAGCTTTCCCTATTGGCTGTTTTAGACATCTTCCTGCTCAACATGTTGGCAGTTGGCAGTCCCATTCCAGGCTCTCCCCATGCCCTGAATAGAAAACTTAGACACACATGTCAAGACTGGATTCTGCACTGGGGCCAAGATACCTAAAAGTACATTGTGAAGTGTCCAGAAATTGGAGAAGGGGCCTTTATATTTCCTTAGTGAAAGCTGATTAAATGTTATGGAACTGGGCATAGGAGACTGTCCTATGATGAATGGATGTTGTGAACTTTTCCAATTTTATTATGAGTTGCATGTAGTTGAGGTAGTTTTTGCCAGAATCAAGACACTTTACAAGAATTTCAGTTTTTATTACCAGCGTTGCTATAAAATAAGTCTGTCGTCTCGGGGTTGTAGAGACAAGTTTGCAAATGCATGCTAAGTTCAGAAACCAGGACGCAAGGCATTCCATGTCCTATAATTGCAACAAATACTCACTAATCTGCAGAAAATAGTGACAAGTGAAAAGTACTTTGCAATTTTAAACTTTCAGACTCAGGGCGGTGCAAAAGGTATTCCTCTACAAATGACACTAAACCATGCTTTTTTTTGGGAAGGGTGCCTTGTGTTTTTGTATTCACCTTAATGGAGCTATTTATTATGGTCTGGAAAATGCAATTAAAAGTGAAATCATCCATTTGACTTGAAGTTTATCGGCCCAGTCTAATGAAAATCTGTCTAGGAGAGAATTGCTGTAGTAAGCGCAGGTGGAATTCCAGTGAAATCCTACTTCTGAAATGTTTTCTCAGGGCATGTTAGGGCCAGAAGGAAGAGAGAATATAGCAAATTATCCTGGCCAAAAGAAGCAGGTGAAATGATTTCCTGGAGCACATTGCTTGTTCCCCCTCACTGATGTCCCAAATTAATAGATGTAAGAATGTAGCTATAGCACAGGCTAAGTGATCTCCAGATTCTGTTCAGAATTGATAAATTCATAAATACTTTTTACTATCTTTCTAGGCTGCAAAAGAGCTATACAAATGTTTTAGTTTGCCCCACAGTTCATAATCTTGGAGATTTATTGTTATTCATATCTTTAGATGAAAAATTCTGCCCAGTTACTTGCTGAGTCCTTCCTAGATTCGTGATTACTCTTACACTCTTGCTTCTTCTGGAAATCTCCCCTCTGGTCACACGTCTGAGAGGTGGGGCAAGAGTCTGAGTGTATTTGGCATTACTGAAGAATGCACATGAATAGGGAATGTGAATTCTGACCTTTTAAAGGGCAAGGAATCTGTCAAGACTCTCAAATAAAGCATATTAGTGTGTTAGGGAATTTGTGCCTTAGGCATTTGCTAAGTTGGAAAATGTTCTAGACATGGAAGATTATCCAGTGACTATGGTGCTTCCTTGAGATACCTGAGTTCAAGACTCTACCTTGCCACAGTATTCTTAGGTAGCCAAGGTCATATAATGTAGTTTCAACTCTGAATTACAACTTGTATAGACAAAATTGTGAGCTAGCTATAAACAAGCTAGTCTGCATACCAATAATAGAGTTTCATAGTTGGTAGGGTCAGAAGGGACCTAACCAGATCATCAAGTCCCACCCCCTGCCATGGGCAGGGAATGATGCGGGGTCAAACGACCCTGGCTAGGTGATTATCCAGCCTCCTTCTGAATACCCCCAGGGTAGGGGCAAGCACCACTTCCCTTGGAAGTTAGTTCCAGATCCTAGCCTCCCCGACTGAAGTAGATTCAGGCTAGACTGAAGTGTCTAGCCTGAATCTACTCTCAGTCAACTTATGGCTGTTATTCCTTGTTACTCCTGGTAGTGCTCGGGGAAACAGGGACTCTCCCATAGCCTGCTGGTCTCCCCTGGCAAGTTTATAGGCGGCCACCAGATCCCCCCTCAGCCTTCTCTTGTGGAGGCTGAACAGGCTCAGGTCGCGTAGCCTTTCCTCATAGGGCCTGCCCTGCTGCCCCAGGATCATGCGAGTGGCCCTCCTCTGGACCCTCTCCATGCTGTCCACATCACTCCTGAAGTGTGGTGCCCAGAACTGGATGCACTACTCCAACCAATGTCAGATAGAGGGGGAGGATCACTTCCCTGGACTTGCTCGTGATGCATCTGTGGATGCATGACAAGGTGCGGTTGGCCTTCCTGACTGCATCCCCACATTGGCAGCCCATGTTCATCTTGGAATCAATAGTGACTCCAAGATACTTTCCTGCCTCTGCAATGACGAGAAGGGAGTTCCCCAGCCTGGAGCTCTGATGCTGGTTCTTCCTCCCCAGGTGCATCACCTGGCACTTGTCAGTGTTGAAACCCATCTTATTCTCATCTGCCCACCTCTGTAACCTCTCCAGATCTAGTTGTAGCTTGTCCCTCTCTTCTAGCATGCTCACTTCTCCCCACAATTTAGTGTCATCTGCAAACTTGAACAAGGTGCTTTTCAACCCCTTGTCCAAGTTGCTGATGAAGATGTTGAAGTGTGGGCCCGAGGACTGAGCCCTGGGGGCCCCCACTGCCCACATCCCTCCAGGTCGAAAATGACCCGTCCACCACCACTCTCTGGGTGCGGCTTTCCAGCCAATTTGTGACCCATCTGACTGTGTAGGCGTCAACACCAAAGTTGCCTATTTTTTAAATGAGTATCGGGTGAGAGACAGTGTCGAAGGCCTTCCTAAAGTTCAGAAAGACTACGTCCACCACAATACCTGTGTCCAAGGCTTTTGTGACCTGGTCATAGAAGGCAACCAGGTTTGTCTGACAGGACCTGCCTCTAATGAACCTGTGTGCCCCTAAGCCTAATCTCCCCTGTGGATCCCTTGCAGATGTGCTCCTGGATAATTTTCTCAAAGAGCTTCCCCAAAGAGTTATGATAGCATAGAATTCAGCCTGAGCTCATCATCTATGTATTTGGCTACGGTCCCAGATGAGTTTTCATTCTTTTTTAATGAAAACTTCAACAGTTACTTCAAACCAGTTACACCAGAAGGTAAGTAAAAAGAATGAAAAGATAAGTTTCCATTCTTTTGGCCTGGTAATAATAAAAGTATCTATTTTCCTTTCATATGTGAGAAGTGGCCCTCAACCATCCTAACAATAACTCTCTTCCTCAATGCCACTCCTGCTTTCCCTTACCTGGTCCACTACCCCCAGCAGAATTACTCTGATGTAGCAGTTATGAATAGAGTGAAGTCAAAGGAAAAAGTACTTATGGAGAGAGGTTAAGGGAGCTTTTTCTTTGCTTTTAGCATGATGAGGAAGAGCTGTGCATTTTCTCTCTCTTCTTATATTAACCCTTGCTCTTTCCTTAGTTCATACTGTGTTATAAAATTGCACAGTTCCTAAGTCATTTCCTAAGCCTTCTAAAAGTGTAGATATTGTTGCTCCAGGAGCCACTTTGCATTTAGACCTATGTGTATTAGGATGAGTTACATTGCCTCAATAGTAGAATACTCTTAGACTTGTCACTTTACAGAGTGTTCCCATTACAGCCCACACTCATATCTGCTGTGATTTTAAAGAAATAACAAGCAACTTTAATTAGTTTGTTTTAAAAGTTTGGCATCTTGCTTTTATGTTCAAGAAAAAAGAATTCCTGCTCATCAGGGACATGTTTCTGAATTCTACAACAATTCTGGTTTCCTAATAGCTAGCTATCCTTTGCTGATATCTGTGCATCAATGTGTGATCTGTTTAATGGTGGGGTAATGCCTGACTTGGGAATGCAAATGCTGCAGCATTTCAAGATAACAATGTCCTGGCCCCAAAGGCAGCCATGATGTCTCCTGGTGGCTCAATGACTCCTGCTCCATTCCAGCTCCTCAAGATACCCTTCCTTTTCTTACCTGCCTGCCATGCTTTGATGAAATGGATAGTGTTGTGGGAGGCTGCCTCAAGAGTCCCAGCGTGAGCTTCAGTCCTTCAACTGTCTTGTGCTCCATGTGCCCAACTGGTACCAGCCTTGCTCTCAAGCACTAAATCACATTAGGGACATTAATTGTGGCCTCTGTCCTCCCTTGTAGGCATGCCCATGCCTCACAGATGGTACTTCGTATCACTTTGGGTTGATCCCTTGGCTGCAATGCAACAGTTGGCCCTCTGCAGGGCTCAAACCTATGTTGTGGTTTCAAACTTCCAGGGTTCAGCCCTTTTTTCTCTGGCTGTGTCCTATGAATCTAGGTCCACTGTTTCAGATCTCAGCTTCTGGTCTCCAGCCCAGTCATGCCCTTCTCAGGCTGCTCAGTGCCCTGGCCCTGGTCTTGCCCATAGTGGGCTGTTCCAGCTTTGGGATCCCTGATTCAGACAAGGCTGCTATCTTGGGTCCCAGCTTGCTCAGATCCCTGACCCAGGCCAGGCTACTCTCATGCTGCTTAGCTCCTTAAGGTCTCTAACCTTTGCAAGGCTCTATTGTGGGTGCCTCTCAGGTGCCTCTGTGGCCTCCACACCACCCCCGTGGCCACAATTGGTTCTCTACGTTTCGACTTATACATAACACAAATATAGGTAAACTGCTTTGCAAACTAAATGTTATTCCACTCTGGGTCAATGCCCCTCCACAGCCCCTTCAGTTTCTCTGTCTAGTTCCCCTGGGTAGCTTGGGTGTCTGTGGGCCTGTTTCCTGAAGCCCCTCTCTCCCAGGAGCTCCTTCTGCAGGTCCTGAGCTTATACGTCTTTAAACCCCACCCCTTCTGGTCATGTGGCTCCCCAGCCACACCCAGGGTTTTCCTTTTTTCCTAATGACCAGACTGTGCTCCTCTGTTGCAGGCCCACACAACAGGCTTGGCCTGCTGCACTCTCTATTTAAACTGACTGGTGCTTCTGGATCTCTGTCATACATTGTAGAAATCTACCTGACTTTTTCCCTGTTTGGTGTCATCTGTTTACTACTGACTATTTTTACATGAGTCATCCAGAAGTAAACAGATTCTTCCATGCCTCAGTTTTGTGTAATGACCCACACACTCAAAGGGGTGGGGATTGCATTTTTGGTTCATGGTATCCTTGATTTAAGGGCCTACCAAGTCCTAACTAGCCTAGGACTGGCCTATCGGAGGCATTGCCTCTCTGTTGCAGGTGTGATCAGAGCTTGAACCGGAGTTCTCTTATGATAAGAGACAACACTCCCTGTCTGGACTCAGGGCTTTTAGAATTTGCTGTCCTGCCTTGATCTGAAGTAGTCTGAATTTGGTGACCTTTAAGGCATGTTGCGAAAGACACTTGTCTGACAAGGTTTCTGGAGAAAGGGCTGAGGGTTTGCTCCATATACAATGAAGGGGCAAAAAGGAGTTTCTGTTGGTGGCTGGCTAGATCCCTGCTGAATTAATTGCATTAACACTGCTGAGATGCTGAGATGTAGTATTTACAGTATGTCGAGGCATCTGCTACCTTGCACAGGCACTTTAAGTTATTGTGTTAATTTAAAATAACTAGATTCCAAGTTAGCAGCTTTGTGTTCCAGTTCCTGAGCTGCTGAAATTTGTAGGCTTGAGAGCAGGCTAAATCTGCCCTGGATCAAATCTCAGTTTAACCTGGAGTAGTGGATCATTATGAGGAGTTTGTACTTGCCTAGCACTAGAGTCTAAAAACTCTAAATAAAACGCAAATCATAGCCAATACTGCAGCATATGGGATAGGCCAGGGACAGGAAAAGTCTTTCTTCTTTTGTTGTTCAGTAACATCATAGAATCATAGAAGTAGGGTTGGAAGAGACCTTGTAGATCTTCAAGTCCAACCCCCAGCCTGGGCGGGAGAAAAACTGGACTCAAATGAGTCCAGCCAGGTAGGCATCAAGCCTCTTCTTAAAGACCCCCAGGGTAGGAGCCAGCACCACTTCCCTTGGAAGTTGGTTCCAGCTCCTAGCCGCCTTAACTGTGAAGTAGTTCTTGTGGATGTCTAATCTAAACCTACTCTTCAATAATTTGTGTCCATTATTCCTTGATATGCCAGGGGGCGCTAGGGGAAACAGTGTCTCCCCCAAACCCTTCTGGTCCCCCCAGTGAGTTTATAGACAGTCACCAGGTCCCCCTCAGCCTTCTCTTGTGAAGGCTGAACAGGTTTAGATACTGCAGTCTTTCAATGTAGGGTCTGCCCTGTTGTTCCTGGATCATGCGGGTGGCCCTCCTCTGGACCCTGTCAATGTTGTCCACATCCCTCCTGAAGTGGGGCACGCAGAACTGGACGCAATACTCCAGCTGTGGCCTGACCAGTGTCGCATAGAGGGGGAGGATCACCTCCCTGACTCTACTTGAGATGCACTTGTGGATGCACAACAAGGTCCGGTTAGCCCTGCCAACCGTGACCTCGCATTGTCGGCCCATGTTCATCTTGGAGTCAATAATGACTCCAAGATCCCTTTCTGCCTCCGTGCTCTCAAGAAGGGAGTTTCCCATTCTGTAAGTGTGCTGCTGGTTTCTACTGCCCAAGTGCAGCACCCTGCACTTGTCAGTATTGAAACGCATCCTGTTTATGTTAGCCCATTCCTGTAACCCATCCAGATCTTGCTGCAATCTTTCCCTCCCTACTAGCATGCTCACCTCACCCCAAATTTTGGTATCATCAACGAATTTAAACAGGTTGCATTTCACCCCATCGTCCAAATTGCTGATGAAGAAATTGAACAGCACAGGCCCAAGGACCGAACTGTGGGAGACTCCACTGCCCACTTCCCCCCAGGTTGAATATGAGCCGTCCACCACCCCACTCTGAGTATGACCCTTTAGCCAATCTGCGATCCATCTGACTGTGTAGGCATCAATGCCACAGTCGCCTAGTTTTTTAATAAGGATGGGGTGGGAGACGGTGTCAAAGGCCTTGCTGAAGTCTAGGAAGACTACGTCCACGGCAACACCTGCATCCATTGCCTTTGTGACCTGATCAAAAACATCATATGACATGGTTTAATGTTACATTTTCAACATTCATACAATCATATATTAACCCAATGAGGAGGCGTGTTTTGTTATATGGCATTATATTTCAGAAGAAAGCTACAAGGAAAACATTATGCAAGGAAATAATGGACCAGTTGTGATGGTACAGCCCAGCATGAGTTGTCAGCAGAAAGGGTCAAAACTGGGGCTTCTGCATCTGATCATTTGAAAATCTGAGCTGAGGTTCTGAAAGCTCAAAAGCCTATTTAAATGCCCTCCAGTGGCAACTGAATGTCATGTTTAATGTGTGTGGGGTTACACAGCAAGATGTTTTACATTGGCCTAATCTCTTAGACCAGAGCTGTCCAACTGGCAGCCCAAAAGGGATAAATTTTGGCACCTGGGCTCTCACCTGACTGATGCTTTCTCCATTGCTCCAGCTGCAACAACAGCTAGAGTCTTCAGGTTTCATAAGCCTCCTCTGGCTGCTGTTTCCTGCTTGCTCACTCTGGTGTAGCCCACAGGGCACTTGGCCCTTATTCACACTATATTATTTCTATTGCAGTAGCATCTGAAGGCCATGACAGAGGTTTTGTCCCCTTGTGCTAGTCACCATATGCAAACATCATAGAATCATAGAAGTTAAAGGCTTGGAAGGGACCTCTAAAGATCATCGAGTCCAACCCCCCTAATCTGGGCAGGAATACTGCTGAGATCAAATGATCCCAGCAAGTTGCCTGACCAGTCTCTTCTAGAAGACTTCCAGTGTTGAAGACTGCACCACATCCTTGGGAAGTCTAATCCAGATTCTGGTCACCCTTGTTGTAAGGAAGTTTATCTTTACATCCAGCCGAAACCATCCTCTAATAGTTTATGGTCATTGCTCCTTGTCCTCTCCTGGAGTGCCCTAGTGAACAGTTTTTCTCCCAGCTCCTGATATTCACCCCCTACATACTTATGTCCTTCCAAGTCCCCCCTCAGTCTTCTCTTCCCCAGGCTGAACAGTCCTAGATCCTTTAGTCTTTTCTCATAAGATTTGTGCTTCAGGCCCTTAATCATTCTTGTGGCCCTTCTCTGGACCCTTTCAAGATTCTCCATGTCTTTTTTGAAGTGCGGTGCCCAGAACTGGACACAGTAGTCCAGCTGGGGTCTCACCAGTGCCAAGTAGAGGAGAAGTATCACTTCCTAGCCTTGCTTGTGACACATTGGCTAATGCATCCCAGTATGCTATTAGCTCAGTGTCGCACTGGCAGTTCATGTTCATCCTGTGATCAACCATAACCCCAAGATCCCTTTCAGCCATCGTGCTAGCCAGGACATCTCCTTCTAACCTATATTCATGTCACTGGTTACTTCTCCCCTTTGCATTTGTCCGTATTGAATTGCATCCAGTTCTGCTCTGCCCACCTTTCCAACTTGTCCAGGTCTGCTTGGATCCACATTCTATCTCCTAGCGTGACTGCTTTACTCCATAACTTAGTAGTGTCTGCAAACTTGGCCAGTGTGCTTTCTAAATCATTGATAAAGGTGTTGAACAGCATAGGGCCAAGGAGAGGGAACATCAAGAGAGGATGCTGAAACATGGAGGAAGGTAATATACCAAGTAGCAGAGCTGAGAACTGACGTTAGGTTCTTTATGTACTAGTCTAGTGTTCTGCCCACTAAATCATGCTGCTGCAATGTTTGTATCCTTTCCCCAGACCCTCCTTTTGTTGGGTCTTATTTTGCCAGACAAACAGGTGGAATAAATCACCTTGATTAGTGGAGTTGTCTTGATTTAGATGAGGACTTGGCTCTCTTTATGTCTTTAAATGCTGTAAAACCACCAGAGATGTTGTTAAAAAAAAACCTTACAGGATGCCAAAAATATTTTAAATAGTGGAAAACCGTAGGGTGAGGTGTGGCCTATAATACCTTCAGAGACATGGTAGGGAAAGGTAAAAAAATTGGCTTAAGATAGCATGCTAGTTTTTAGTATAAGTAAGGAATAGCTACCATTGCACCCTAATCCATGATGAATATGGCACTTGCAATATGTGGAGGGGTAAAATGCACTACCTGAGAGATAAAGAAGTTGTAACAGTGAACTTCAAACCCCTGTTACTGAATGGCAGACTGCAGTGGGCAGAAACAGAGCATTCAGATTACCGGTTAGTTAGTAGAAAGCCTGGTGGCCTATCAGGAAAGGAGTAAAGCAAAAAGCCAGATAACTGGAAAAAGGGAAACCCCTGGGCCTGGCCTGAAGGGCTGCGTGGTCAGAAATTGGGGTGGGGCAAAGGGTCATGTAAACCTGGATTTTGGAATGGAGCCTCAGACTGGCCCAGGCTGCACTGGCAGAAGGAGCTTCCCACACTGAGTGGAGAAGCTGTACTGGAGATTGTAGGGTGGGGGCAACTGGGAGTGTAGGCCCAGGAGGGCCCAAGTTGGCAGAGGCTAGCAGAACAGAGTAGGAACCTGGGGAGAGCTTGGAGAAAGGCACCCCAGCTGCTATTGATTTGCTTTGCATTTTGATTTTATGGTACTGAACTGCACTGTAAGACCTGGGAATGGCTGAAGGACTGGTAGGATGCCCCAAGGGTGTCTGGGGAAGGTGCTAGAGTTGACAAAGGACTGTTAAACACTGTGGACTGAGAGAGAGAGAATGGCTTGAATGCAGGGGTTGTGACTGAGAAGCATTAACTGAGGATTGTTAGTTAGGACTAATGACAAGGCCGTAACCAAGAACAGCTGTTCTGGGCAAGAGCCCAGTAGACTGAGCTAAGCTGGGTAGCAAGAGCCTGGTGTGCTGAGCTGAGTGGAAAATAAACACCTGTATCACTGTGGTGGACTAGGGACAACCTCCTGAAATTTCATTTTTTCATCAAAGGCACAGCAAGAAAGATCAGAGAGCTACCCTGATTAAACCAGAGGGGATTAGCGTGGCCACAACCACCTTTAGCAATGTGTCCCATTACAGAAGAAAGAGAGCATAAAAAGGGGAAAGCCATGAGACCCAATCAACAATCAGTGAGACAGAGCTATAGATAGCCCAAGGATGGAAAAGCCTTCCAAAACAAACTGGGCAACTCACTGGGTGACCTTCACAGGCTCCAAAGTAGTGCTGACCTTCCTGGAACGACAACGTGACTTGTGCATCAAAATGGAATACCCTTAACTAAATCTCCCCAGCGTAAGGTATTCAGGCATGTTCATTGTTTCCTTTCAACACCACCCATGCGTGTCTTCAGTTCCACCCTTTTTGTTTGAACAAATATATTTAGCATGGCTCATAAGGAAAATCCCACTCTCCATTTGCATCTGTGTTTCCCTTTATCTCTTACAGTAGTGCTTGACATGGATAAAACTCGGGACTTAGTTGCAAGCAAATCTGTTTTAATTTGTCTTCTGCTTTACAACCCTGCTACCATTAAAATCTTATTTATAGAGTACATACCTGTCATTAGCTGATGCTTTTTTTTAAGCTTCCCGAGTTATTTTCTTCTGTGACATGAAGATACACAGTACGACTTTTGCATCATCTGGTGGTGTGGCAAATAACATTTAACAGCAGAAAATGAGCATTGGATTTAGAGAACCAACACAGTAAAGTGGCAGAGTCATAACTGTCATCCTGTACTTTTGAGCTAGTTAACTCTTTAGTGCTTTCCCTGACTGGAACCGAGTGCCTGAATAAAACATTTAAACCACAGTCTGACTGTAGAATATATTGTGTCATTAGTATCTCCCTCTATACAATCAAAAAGTTACTTTTTATTTTCTAACTTATGGACCTGACTCAGTTAATAAAAGGATACTGAAAGGCATGATTTGGAATCTGAAAAATCAAGCTGCATTCTTCTTTGCCACATTCACTGTCACCAATAATAGATATTTCACCTGAAAATGAGCCTTTCACAAAGCTGAGTATGGAGCTCCTGCCACTGGGATTCTCCACATTATAAAAAGTCTCATAAATGAGACTTTGTGTCTCATGGGGAAGTTGGAAGATACTGGACTATACATTTCCACAGATTAAGAGGTATGGATATGCAAATCAGATTGGACCAGAACCTCTGCCGAGCAAAAAGGGCAACTTCACTTGTGTTTACACATAAACAGAATAATTTTATTTTTGTATCAAGACATTGCTATGGTTTGCACAAATAGCAGAAGAGACTGCTGAATTCAAAGGATCCTTTCTCTATTTACCTTGCTGGTACTTCATTCCTTTCCTTCCAGCTAAAGAGAATGGGCCAGCACTGCCTTCGGAGTCTGTCAACAATGCTCTTTAATCAAGCAAAGGGATCAACAGCTGAGTGACATGAGCCACTCCTTTCTCCTCCAGGTGCTGTGAGCACGCTCTAATTTGCATTGCCAGTCTTTGCTGGCTCAGCAAATGGGGAAGCAATGTAGGAAAATGGCCTGCAGGTCTCCTGAGTAGTAGCACAGAACACTATTGAAAACCTGCTGGACTTATCTGGTATGAATGAAAAAGCTTCCCATTTCCTATTCATTTTTTCTAGCCAGAAATTGTTTCTGTCAATGAGCTTTAGCTTCACCAGAGAAAGTGGCAATGTTTTCTACTATACGCAGATGACAATCCATGTGCTGCAGCTGAGAATTAAAACAGGGTGCACGCTCCAAAATGTTGTTTAGGCTTTGAGGAAATCTTGTTACCTTTCAAAGAGGATGTTTACCTCTTCTGGGGTTTCTTATATGGCAAGTGAACATAGGGGACAATGTGAAATCTAGGACACTGCCAGCTCAACTCCGCTGCCCCTCCCAGCTCAAGTCCACCGTCCTGCTGCAGGCAGAGGTAGGGTTGGAGTGGTGTGGGGGCAGCTCTGGTATTACTATTCAGGCAGCTAAGGGACTCAATGGCCCATTAATGACCCATTGTTCTTACTTCACAGGTGTTGACAATCATTTCCCCTTTTTAATGGTCATTCTGTTAATCAAGCTAACCTATTTTAGGGCAAGTTTACTGTCTTTTGGGGCTTACTATTTTACAGCTCTTGCCACTCCACCTCCCTGTCCTGTGCCCTGCATCCCATGACCAGCACTCTGTACCGAGCATGTTTGTTTAAATTTTCACTGGTTGGCCAGGACTGGCCTCTGAAACCTGGGACTGTTGTGGCCAAACCTGGATGTACCGTCACCCTAGGTACACCTTTTCTGGGCCCTATGAAAAAAACAGGGGCAAGAATCCTTGAAAATTGCTCTCTGAAAATAGTTTCAAACCATGCTATTGACGTATCACTTGGTACTGGAGTTTGCTGCTCTTACTGCAGGAAATATCCCTTTGAAATCAATGGCATTACGAAAAACTCAGCATGATTTAAGGTATCAACATCTATTTCATAAAGAGAAAATCCCAAATAACCACCTGCCAAAACTGGGGAAGTAGAGAGAGAGACAAGTAGCAAAGGGTGGGAAGGTAGGGATTGGGATTGTGAGTGACTATGTAATGACAAGGAATAGTCTGAGATAGATTCTCAGTGCTACAGTGGTGTCTCTCCATGGGTTTTTGTTTTTCTTTTGACTCACCTGGTTTGATTGTTCTGTGTTGCTCCATTCCGGGGAAGTAGAGCAGTTAACATCTCACTCATCTTTCATGTGACCTTTCCAATACCACACCTTTTGTTGGGTGAGGGTAACAAAAACAACAGAGAGAATTCCCAAAAGGGTGAGGGCAAGTTAATCCTTTCAGAACAGCACCAACCTGATACTTCATGGGCAGGTCTCTGTTAGCCTCAAAATAAATTAACATCTTTTCTTTTCCTCATCTGCTTCCTGTCTGCTTTGCCTGCTGTGAATTCAGTCACTTATCCCCTACTCCTTTCCTGCTTGGCCCCACTTTTTGCAGTGATTGTCTCAAAGAGCAAGTAACAGTAATTATTATCCTGTAAAAAAAAAAAAAAGAGAATTTGTTTCTTTTTAATTTCAGTTCCTAGGCTGCTGTCTAAGTACAGCCCAGATTGCCCACTGGTATGCTTTAAATAGTTCTTACTGTCAGAGAAGCTACACCAATTTATACCAGTAGACAATTCACCCCACTGGTGAGCTGTGTAGCAGTCCTTCTGGATCAGGGTTCCCCTTCCCTACTGAGCCACATCTCCTCTTGTTGAGATCCATTTCTGTTCTGCCTTTAGGTATTTGTAGAACTAGGGTGATCATTATTATTTTTAAGGAAATCTGGGACACTGTCCCCCGCCCCCCCCTTAAGCGGTGCTGCTGCAGGTGGAAGCAGGCAGGGGTGAGGGGTGCAGTCTGGAGGGGAGACGGAGTGGCATGGTACACCAGGGAGGTGAGCAGGCGGATGGGTGGGCAGGCACATTCTGCTGCTGCTGTGCCAGAGCAAGATGTGTGGATGGAGCGGTGCCCAGTCCAGGCTGCCCCCTGCCTCCAACTGCTGCTCCAGTGGACCCAGGCCAGGCACATGTGGGCAGCAGCGGTGGTGCCTACTCACCTGCCTGCCTGGCACACCATGTTGTTCCACCTCTTTGCTGGACTAGGCCCCATGTCCTTGCCTGCCTGCCTGCCTGCCTCTCCCTGTGCCTGCAACAGCCAATTCCAGGACTACTTCTTTCAATTTTCACCAACTGGCCAGGATGATGGAATGGCCTACAAAATCTGGGAGCGTCCTGGCCAAACTGGGATGGATAGTCATCTTATGTATGACCTATCTCACAGCAATATCAAAGTGCCTCATGGTCATTAAGGGCTATTATCTGCACCATCACTTTATTTAAGGGCTATTAGCATCACAATCATTTTATTTTCATTTTTCCAGATGTGCAACTTAGATGTATGATAGATTAAGTGACCTGCTTAAAATCACACAAGAACTCTGCAGTGGACTAAGCCACTGGTTCATTTATCAGCCAAGACTATTCCTTTAAATACAAATGGCTTTGTTTGTACCATTTGTATGAAAAAAAAGAATGTAACATTGCATCTGTAAAATGAGCTCCAGTGAGTGGTTCATCAAAACCAGATGAAGAAATCCCTCTTGACAACTCAACTGTGTTACTTGTTCTTTTCCACCAAGGTCCCGATCCTCAAAGTATTTAAATACATCCCAATGAAACCCTTGGAACTGATTTTCTGCTTAGTATTAATCATAAGTTTAAATGCTTTTTAGGGAGGGTCCTAACTGGAGGAGGAGGAAAGATGAAGGTTTAGTAGCCTGATGCTCAGAAAGATGTCTAGAATAGACGCACTTTATGAGCCTAACCTAGTACAGCGTCTGGTGTCAATCAACAAAGCACAGTAACAAGACTGGAAAGAGTTAAAAGAACAAGACAAGAGATGGAACTTGTACAAAAGGTGGGGTTTTCCAAGTTCTTGCAACATTAAACACGGCTTTCGTTTCTGTGCCATGAGGACACTTTAATGCCAGAAGGGTTCATTTTTTAGGTCTTTGCTGCCTGCTTATGCCCAGCAACTCCCACTGCACAGCAATGCTCTAATTTCCAATTCCTGTGGTTAGAATGGTAATTCGACTCACTACGGTAACCTAGTAATAGCTGGTAGAGAGTGTGTGTATATATGTGAGTGCGTGCACGTGCAGGGGAGGAAAGGGAAGGAGCCTTACTCTGTTGGCTTGCAACAGCAACTGCTTTTCAAAGCTCAACTACCAACTAGCTTTTCTGAGCAGAAGCAAATAGTTGAGAGGGAAACAATATACTTTGTGCCCATGACTGCAAAAAGTAAAATAGATGAACTAGCAGAGTATTTGTCAGAAGGTGTTTAATTACGGTTTGTAAAATTATCAGTTCTGTTGCTGTAGGAGTGGAAAAAGGATATACAGGGGAACCTGGTATCACTTGGTCTGTAGCTTTATCATCGGGGGAGGGGGAAACTTTCAAATAGTTTAAAAATGATCAGGGTTTATGTGGTGTCTAGATCAATATTCAGACTATTGCTGATTGAGCAATGCTCTGCTAGATATAATGGGTGGGCTATATTAGTGGTTGTTTTTCCTTCTGATGGCTTGTCCATCTTAGAAGATGTATGTTTACTGCTTCTTTTAAAATAGTAAGGGCCTGTGTTTCTGGGCAGTGGTAAAGATCCAGGTTTCTAGTCCCTCTATGTATTAATGGAAGATCACTAGATGCATACTGGTTAAGATTGGAAAGGAAGTCATTTGACATTATATTGTCATTTTGTATTATTTGAGGAATAAAGTGTGTTATACAGTACGTGTGTCCTTAGCTTTTACTTGTCCTGACTTTCACATGCTTAGTTGTGCAACCCTAACATTGTATTAATCAGTGTCTGTATGGAGTTTCCTAGAATGCATTTTTAAGTAACAGTAAACTCTAATTTGGAAATATTTGGAGTGGGGGGAGAAACCTACCAGATGACAGTTTTCATAGGTCTTAGTACAGTTTTGTAAAGCATTCAGTGTCTGAAACAAAAGGATCCTCTTCAGCCCAATGTGTTCACGCCATGCCTGGGAAGATGTAAATAGTTTCTTCATTTATGCATGTGTACAACAAAAGCAAGTCAAAATCACAGCAAATTGAATCTGATTCAAGACTAGACAACCCTAGATCTCTTGGTTCCCTGCTTTTTATCTAAAGCATTTATCCATAGCACTACTCTCCGTTATAATTCTAAAAACTCTGTGCTATAAGAACTAAAGGAAGAGCCACATTACTTAATGTACATAAAAATATCTTTTTTTCCAAGATGTATGCAACCAGACTATGTTCACATAATCCTGTGTTACCTGACCCTACTCCACGTAAAATGGTAGCAAACTCACCTTCCCTTGAAATCAGTGAGAAATGAGTAGGCATCAGACTAGTCACAGTAAAAACAAAATCTATTTATATTAACTTGGGTAGACCATGAGATATCAAAGAGACTGATTTGTATGGAAAGTTTGAAGGGTTAGTAACATGGTACTTTTGAACCAGAGGGGAATAAAGAAACTTGAGAAATTAAGTCAGAGTAATTTTATAGTGACATATAAATCTGATACACTATGACCAGTTACCAAGCTTGCCAGAAATTTCCTCTCTCAGCTTCATAGCAAATCTAACAACTTTTAAGCCAGACCAATTATTCAAGTCCAAGGTCTGTAGAGGCTTAGTGCAAAGGAAATAAGGCTATATATAGAAAGTTGGTCCCAGCTGTTGCAATGAAAATACTATCTCCTCTCCATTAAGTCTAAGGTAAATGATGTGTGTGTGTATGTGTAAATGAAAAACCCAAATCAAGACTTCCTTAAGTATTTGAAATTATTTGCCTTATATTCTTCTCATTCGCCTGTAGCAGTTTTTCAGGAAACTTATTGTGGTGGGACAGACTTCTTCCCATTTTTCTATGACCTGGTAGACTAGGTGAAACTCTTAGAACCAGTTTTATAAGACAAATATTTATAACAGAGAAAACGAAATTTATTTTCAGTGAATATTGTGCAGTGGTTACAAATGTAGGATGAAATCTCCATTCCGTTGACTGAAATGGAGCCAGGATTTAACCTTTACTTTCTCTGGAATGGGTCTTGCAAATTTGTTTTGCTGGAACATTGTACTTTTAACAAAAAGAAATTCTAGGAAAGTATGTGTTCCCTCCCCCTCCCCCCCCCCCTCCATACACAGTTGTAGTAAATTGTTAAATTACCACCAAAAAAAGCTTTTGGGTGAAAAAATCAAGTAGGGTGACATGCTTACTCATGCATTTTGCAACTCTCCAACCATAGAGGGCTACACCCTGCACAGAAAGACAGAGTAGGGAGAAAAGGTGGAGGGGTAGTTCTCTTTGTGAGGGAGCAGTACACTTCTCTGGAGGCTGACATTGGCTCTAAAGTTAAATAGCTTGACTCCCTCTGGGTCTAGCTATGGGGTGGGGAGTGGTTGGGTAGTGAAGTGAGAGAAACCTAACTGTAGGCATTTACTACAGGCCACCAAACCAAGGAGAGGAGCTGGATCTGGAGTTCTCTTGAGAACTGACAGAGGCTGTGGGTGCAAGGAACTTGGTTGTCATGGGTGACTTCAATTACCCATACATAGATTGGAAGGAACACTTGGCTAGGTCAGATCATTCATGCAGTTTCCTGACTGTGATCAAGGAGCTCTTTCTGATGCAGGAAGTGCAAGGGCCAACCAGTAGTAATGCTCTCTTAGACTGGGTCTTGGCCAAGGGAGATGATTTGGTGTGTGGCTTGAACATTGAGGGTAACCTGGGTGACAGCAACCATGAAATTATCAGGTTCACCATCCGCTGCAAGGTTGACAAATCAACCAGCAGGACTGAAGACCTGGACTTAAAAAATGCTGACTTCAATAGGCTCACAGCATTAGTAGGGGAGGCGATGTGGGACCAGGAAGGGAGGCCGAATGGGGTGCACAAAGAGTGGTCATTGCTCAAGGATATGACCCTTGAAGCACAAAAGAAAACTGTTCCTGCAAAGAGGAAAGGTAGCAGAAGGGCTGCAAGCCCTCCTGGCTTAATAGGGACATTGCAGTCCTCTTAAAAAAGAAAAAAAGAGGGACTATACAACAATGGCTAGGCACTTGTAGGAAAATGATCAGGAAAGCCAAGGAGGTGACCGAGTTTAGGTTAGCCATGGGAGTCAAGGACAATAAGAAGTCCTTCTTTAGGTATGTAGGCAGTAGAAGGAAAACAAATGGAAGTGTGGGACCTCTGCTTAACACCTTGGGACAGCTGGTAACTGACATTCAGGAAAAAACTGAACTCCTGAATGCCCACTTTGCTTTGGTATTTCACCGGTGTCATGGAACAGGGTCCTTAAGGGGGGCCATGATCTCCCAAGGCCCCTTGTTGGCCCATTGGGCACCCTCAATTCTCACCCGCCATGTCTTTGATGGTATGAATGATAGGGATGCTGCCTATAAGACCTCTCGGACACGGCCGAGATTGATGGGGTGTTTTGGGGCACCCTAGCCTTATGGGTTATGTATGGCTCCAGCCACCCCTTTACCATGCCCCAAGCCTTGTAGATGATACTGACATTGTTTTGGTCTGAGCCTTGTTGTAGTCTGGCCCCCTTGTCCTCCCTGGGCTCTCTACAGCCCCATCTCACTCTGTGCCTCACTGGCACTTGGGCTCTCCACAGCCCCATCTCTCTCTGGCCTCCAGCTCACCGCTAGGGCTCTTCCCATGGCAGTTTCAATCCTTCGAAGGGGCAAGGCACCTTAGTGCCCTGTGACAACCAGACCAAGGGGAAAGTCAAGTGAGATAAGGCTTACAGGGGACTTGCTTGGACTGACAGCCTCCCCATTGTGGATGCTGAGCGGGCAGAATACCAACTAGAAAAGCTAGACATTTATTAGTCAGCAAGACCAGATGGACTGATGGAGCTGGCTGAGGTCATCACTCAACCCCTGGCAAAGCTCTTTCAGAATTTGTGGTGCACTGGGGAAATCCCTGAGGATTGGAAGAAGGTCAACATTGTGCCCATCTTCAAGAAGGGGAAGAGGGAGGACCTGGGCAGCTATAGGCCAATCATCCTAACCTCCATCCCAGGGAAAATCCTGGAAAAGCTTATTAAAAATCTGTGCGATACGCTCGCGGAAGGTAAGATTCTAAATGATAGCTAGCATGGCTTCATCATGGGTATGTCTTGTCTTACCAATCTCATCTCCTTCTATGACCAGCTCTCTTGCCTCCTGGACATGGGAGATGAGGTAGATGTTATATACCTAGACTTCCAAAAAGCTTTTTGGAGGATTGTGGGCTCAGCTGCTCAATGGTTCAGTGGGAGGGAAACTGGCTACAGGGTAGGACCCAGAAAGTTCTCATGAATGGATCTGTGTCGTCCTGGTGTGAAGTAGCCAGTGGTGTCCCTCAGGGGTCCACGCTTGGACTGTCGCTTTTCAACATCTTTATCAATGATTTGGATGGGGGAGTGAAAAGCTTGCTGGGCAAGTTCATGGATGACACCAAGTAATGGGGCAGTGTGGTCAGGTCAGAAGAAAGGTTGCAGATACAGGCAGACCTGGACAGGCTCGAGAGTTGGGCAGACTGGAACCAGATGCAGTTTAACACTTCCAAGCATAAGGTGCTCCATCTGGGGGCAGACAACCTTCAACATACATATAGACATGGTGGTGACAGCTTGATTTGCACTGTGGCTGAAAGGGACCTAGGGGTAATGATTTACCATCACATGAATATTAGCTGTCAGTGTGAGGCGGTGGTCAGCAGGGCAAACAACACACTGGCATCAACCAATGTATCTCATGCAAAACTAAGGAAGTGATACTCCCACTGTACTCAGCACTGGTGAGACCACAGTTGAAGTAGTGTATCCAGTTCTGGGCTTTAATAAGGACATAATAACTTGAGAGGCTCCAGAGAAGAGCCACTTGTATGATCAGGAACTTGCAAGACAAGCCATACAAGGAAACACTGATAGACCTGGGCCTTTTTAGCTTAAAGAAGAGAAGGTTGAGAGGGGACTTGACAGCGGCTTACTGCTATATCAGAGGAGTGCATCAGGAGCTTGGTGAACAACTGTTCACTAGGGTACCTGCGGGGAAGACCAGGACCAATAGATACAAATTCCTGGAAAGCCGCTTCAGGCTTAATACCAGGAAAAAATCCTTCACAGTCTGGGTGTCCAGCCTGTGGAATAAACTCCCTCCAGAGGTGGTGCAGTCACCTACCCTGCAGATTTTCAAGAGGAGACTGGATGGTCACCTCGCTGGGGTTACCTAGCGCCAGTTGTCTTCTTTCTTAGTGTGGGGAGGAGGGAGGCGGGGGGGAGGGGGAAGGCTGGACCCGATGATTTGCAAGGTCCTTTCCAGCCCCTAACAATCTATGAATCAATGAATACACCTTTTGTGTCCATTTTTACCAGTGGGTCAAGTTCTCTGCCCGGACCACATCTCCCATGATCCTCACTTTCTCCCACCTTAGTAGAGGGAACTAGTATGCAGTCCTGGTACATCCTTGGCCCTGGTACATCATGAAAAATATATTCTGTTCTTTGTGTCTCTACCATAGGGGAAGACAGGAACAAGACAGGCAGAATCATATTTCTCATGAGGAAATATGGCACCATTTTGAATCAAAATATTTATTTTTCAGGCTGCAATCATCTACTGAAAACTTGGTTTATGTCAAAGCTTTTGGAAAGAAAATATCTTTTTGTCACAACTGTGTATGTACGTGTGTGCATGTACACATGCATGCCCTCTGATAAATAACCATAGTTATCAGGTTATCATATTCCAATACAGGAATAAGCTAGACTGGTAATAGGTACTTTTATAACAGTCTATCTACATCCACACTAGAGATTGGTCTATTAGGTATTTTGATAAACTATTATATCCCTAAATAAAATAGTTATATTGGCACAAAAATGTAGGTAGTCCTAACCAATGAAAAAGTGCAGGCTTTTAGTTAAGATGTTCTTCCAGGAATGAGCAAACATTCAGCTTGAAACAAGCTGATACCTGAATCCATGGAAATCACTCTGTTCTATTCATTGTGTTTATACAGTAATTAAGGGTGGATTACAAAAGAACTGGAGCATGGCACCTCTGACTGCTTTTTGCATTCAGAAATTGGGAACATGAAAGCCACATTGTTACATTTTGCCAGTGGCATTGTTCTAAATCAAAATTGTCAACTCCAGCTTGTGGGACAAGGTGGAGCTGAGAAAATGTGGACTGTTAGTTTCCGCCTTTGAATGTTTCCTCATGAAAAGATGAAAGGTAGTGACAGACTGACTTGAAGTTTCTTTTTAAAAACCCATTTTTTTGCAGTGCTTTCTTGGGCAGATCAAGGGGCATTAAGCAGTGTGGAGGAGAGAAGGTCCATACTAGCCATGAAATCTGTCTATGACGAAGAAGTATCTTTAGGACCTCCATAATACTTATTGGTATTGAAAGAGCCCCAGGTGGCCAGGATTCAGAGCTTGATTGCTGTACAAGCACGTAGGAAGACATTTTTCTTCCCCCAAGTGCTTACAATCTAATTGAAGACTTTGGCTTCACGAGTATATGTAATGATAGTAGAACAATGTGAAGGAAGTGTGCTTTTATCATGACGTTTTCAGAACTGGGGCTTCATGCCACACTGCAGTGTTCTGCAAGGGGACACTGAAACCTTATGTCTAAGGTATGGTTTTAACGTAAGACTATTTAATAGTGGGAAAAGATGCATTTCTTTTTAACAGTATCCCTTCATTTTCAGTGTAATAAAATGAATGATCTGTTTTGTCCCCTTTTTTCCCTCCTCCTCTTTAAAATTAGTTTCTTCATGTTTACAGAAATATGGGGCTTCACTGCAATTAAAAGATTCCAGAGTGGCAACCCAACACACCAGTAGAACAAGATTCCAGCTTTCCATGGTAACAGCCTCCTATGTAGCCAATCCCTCCTAGTCCACCCAGACAACCCTAATCCTACCTTTGCGGTAACCCTGAAAAGGCTCCCAGCTCTTTTATCAAAAAGGATCTCTTTTAAGCAAATATTTACAAGAGTGTGCTTTAGTTTTTTCAGGGAGTGAGCAAAAGGAAGGTTTGTTTTACTCAAAGTAAATCATGTTGAAGGATGATTATAAGGATGTATACAGGCTCTGTTATAGCTTCTAGTGTCCAGTCTACTTCAGTAATGGGGTTTGCCTTTCGATGGTTGTGCACAAAGTTTCAGATCCAGGCCCCTACCTTTTATTAGACAAGCCTACTAGAAATGTAACCTCAATGCACCCAGGAGCCCCAAACAGCTCAGAGTTCTGTGCAATTGCACGGTATGTACTACTCCATCACCACCCCTGATTTACGCATGGGTTGACAGGAAACTCACTTCTCTGACACACACAGCTAAAGGCTGAGTTCATGTCACCACCATGATGATTCCTTGTTGTCCTGAGTTGCAAATTCCTTGCTGTACATGGCACAAATCCAGAAACATTCCATATGAGTTACAACATATTTCCCCATACAATAAGAGGCCTTACCTTTCTTTTGCTTCCATGAACTTTTAAAATAAATGTCAACATGATTCACAAGGGTGGGGATGATCCCATACTCAGCATTGATGGACTCTGTGCTCGAAGATGAAATGATGTGATGTTTGCCTGTTTGTTAATAATATAACCAGGTCTCGCTTCATTGCTTCTTGGTCTGAACACAGCAAATAGGGTTGCCTGTAGAAAAGGAATGACTAAGGAATAAGGGAAGGTTCTCTGATCTATGAAGTGCCATTGTCTGCTTTGGCGAGTTGTATTTGTCTGAATTTTTAAATGATGCTGAGCTATTTTTCAGGAGCAGAGAGAGTGGGTTTTATTTGCAGCTCTTACACATCTTCCGTCTGGTATCTACCAGAAGACCAGCTATCCCATGTGTGCTGGGTACATCACTGAAAACCCACTAGAGACACCTCATTGCCCAGAGAGCTTGCTTTCAGGATCGGACAGAGAAGTAAGGAGATATGAACCAGCAAAAGAGAAGGGCACAAAAGCATGAAGGCTGCAAATTTGACTGCCTGCTATACCTTTTGCATACATCTCAATAGTTCTAATATTTCTTTGTTTGTTTAAAGTATAAGCACACTTTTAAAAATAGTGATGCTTCCAAAATTGAATGTTGATAGTGAATTGAATGTGGTAAGAATGCAGACTGGCCAAAATGCTTCTGGAAGAGAATTGTAAGCATCAAAAGCAGCATGGAAGAAGGAACTTGTGTAAGAGGCTAGAATATGAAGGAATATCAAGGACAGAGAACTAGGCTAGGGCTTCTTGAAATTGTGGTTTTAAAGCTGGGAAAGTTGCATATTTTGTGAAATGTCTCAGTGTGGTCTGTGAGATACAGATGAAAAAATATTTGGCAGCAGTATTTTGGACAGAGTGGAGGGAGTCAAACTAAGTGACAAGATACTTTGCATCCTGTGTCAAACCAAGTGACAAGATCCTGTGTCATCTGCCTCTGTGGAATGTCCATAATGATACAAACAAGTCCCAAACACCACATCTCAAAGTAGTAGTGGGTATCTAAAATTCACACTGGAATCAAACTGTGTGCTTTAGGATATCTTTGTTGCTTGATGTATCCACTGGGATGTAGTAAAGCTAAATTAATCAGTCTTTGCAAAGAGATGAACCTGCAACAAAACAGGTTCAATTTGAGAAAGGAAGGTCACAGGCTGCCATGTGGTCTTTATCAAACCACTGACGGTATAACTACCGTGTATATGTGACACTGCTGTGGATACATGCTCCCATATATGCCTTCTCTACCCACTCACATATGCCTGGAAAATGCAATAGTAAAGCTTCTCTGGGTCCAGGGACAAATCCTGGAGGGATGCAGTGGTGCAGTCACAGCAATCAATATTCATTGCTGGAGTGCCAAGATGGTATGGGTCACCCAAGAGAGCCAAACAGGGAGCAGGAGAGGAAGGAGGACCCATCTACTCCTGCCACTGTCCCTAGATGACCTAGGGACAAAGGAAGCCCAAAGACTGCTCCCACCCTACTCCACCTGGTGGTTGTGGGGAGTGGCTGTGCAAGGTGCTGGGTATGGTATCAACAGTAGCAGCAGTGGGTGAGTCCCAGCTCCCTTTCCCTCCACCATGCTTCCCCCACCATCCATGAGGCTTCATCTGTGGGAAGGGGCTACACAAGGAGCTAGACATGGCTGGGGAAGGTGTTGGTGCCAGGCAGTTGCCCCTTCCAGTGCCTGCTCCTGGCCATGAGGTCACCCAGGGGGGACTGTGCAGGGAGAAGGAGTACCTGGAAAGAAGAACCTACCAACTACTGTTGTCTCTTGCCAAGCCCAGCACAGAACCCTGGCTGTAGTAGGGTAGGAACAATGTTGAGTCTCCCCTGCCATCAGGACATTGGTGGTGGCAGGTCAGCCCTCCTTCCCTATACCCAGAGTCAAACCTTGCTTGAGAGGAGGAAGGAGGGAATGGGAGAGGAGGGGTTGGACAGAGGAGGGTGGGAGGGAGTCCCCCCAGACCCAGGAGGCACCAGTCGCCAAGCTTGGGAAGGGTGCGGGTGCCCCCCATGCGTTCCATGGCGGACCCAGAAGTGGACCAAAAGTGCTTCTGGTTCACTTCTGGGCCTGCTGCCAAGTGCACTGAGAAGCCCGCCGCATTCCTGTGGGATGCTGCATGTGCCCCAGCATTGCAGTACCCACGAGCCACCTGCTACCTTGAGGTATGTAGTAAAAACATTTAAAGCTGTGTCTATGTCCGAATTGCTGAATCTTTCCAAATCTCTCTGAAATGAAGCTTCACACAGCCTTACTTTTCAATCCCGATAAAAGCAATCCTGTTCATGTGTACTGTCAGAGAGGTGAAGAAATGGAACACGACTTGCTTTTTAAGAAGAGTCCAACAAATATTAATGCATCTAGAGCCCTTGCCAAGCAACACTTGTCTCTCCTTGTGCTGTCAACGGGTGGTACCATCTCCTGAGGACCTCCTCTTGCCCCCTCACCCTCCCGCAATTTTTTCCCCACATTCCAGATTCACAGCCTTTTTCCTTACCCATTTACAACTCCAGATTCAAGAGTATATGAAATAGGTCAATGATGGATTCCCCCTCCACACCCTTAGGACAATGGTGGTATTGTAGGTTAAGTGCAATTAAAATGTATAGCGGCTTGATTCTTCCAAGCTCATTCTTTCTTGCACCTCATGTCTCTTGCTATCACAGTCTATCTTAAGGAGGAGATATTTATTAAAAGAAACGACTGAAGACTAAAATCACAAACAGGTTTCTACCTAGCTTGAGTTTCAGCTTCCACTCCTTTGTTTACCAAGAACCACACCTGCTGCAGCACTCTATGCAGCTAGGAGAGACACCTAGTGGTTGCTTATCAGATTGCAAATAAGCATGTCATTGTCATCAGGAATCCGGGGTTTCCATTTGCTGGAGAAAAATGCAGAAAAACACAGATTTTCTCCTTTAAAAGAGAAAAATGTGGGAACCTGCGAGTTTTGCCTTGCAGGCTGGCAGAGTTCCAGTCTGCAGGGAGGTGCTCGGGGCTGGGGGGAGCCAGAGGCAGGGGGAACCACGTGCATGTGTACATGTATGTGCCTGGAGTGGGAGTAGGATAGCGCAGAGTTTTCCCTCTCAGTGACCAGGGGCTATGGACTGAGCCACCCTTTGGCATGGAGCTCACCTGCTGCCTGGTGCCCTCTGCCTCCTTCTGTGCTTGCCAGCAGGTAGACATGAAGAGGGGGTGGCTGGGAGGCATAGAGGAAGTGGGGCATTGGGCAAGAGCACCTGGGGGACAGGAGGGGGCACCAGGTAGTGACAGATATCAGGTGTGGGCATGGCCGAGGCCAGGGGGTGGATGGGGAGGGCTGGGGCTCTTTGTGGCTCTGCAGCATGTGGGCAGTGACAAGAGCTGTGTGGCGCAGTTGCAGGCTTTGTCATGGACCCTGTGCTGCAGATAGACATGCTCCAGCTGAGAGATAAGGTGGTTGTGGCAGGTCCCAGGGCTGCACAATGAGAGTAAAGCCTTCCTCTTCCAAGGTACTGCACCTGCTCCCCCCCAACCCCAGCCCATGGGTTTAGGCTCAACTTTGGGAGGCTCACCCTATGCCCCCCCCGGCCCATGCACACATGCACCCAGCAAACACTCTCTCTGCTTTCCTTAGCCACCAGGCTCTCCCCCTTCCCCATTGGCCTGTCTTGCACCATCCCCTCCGCTCCTCTTTTCTTTGATTGTGCCACTGATAGATATATATATATAAAGAACTAGGGCATTTTACTGGAAGAGGAAGCGCATTAGTTCAATCATGCTCCCCAGCATCTGTCTAGATCAGGCACTTCAGCAGGGCTTTTGGGTGCTTTTATCTAATCACTGATTCAATCAGCAATTAGATAAAAGCACCCAAAAGCCCTACTGAAGCATGTGATCTATACAGATGCTAAGCAAGCTAGGTCAAATTAATTTGATGCCTCTTTTGGTCATGCACTGCGCTCAGTGCGGGGGTATGCTGAGCTGAAAGTAAAGCGCTGTTTTGTTTTGTTTGTGCATGTCTGTAAGCACATGGCTTCAATGGTGTGGTGCGGGGCAGTGATAAATTATAAAGCTGCCCATGTGCTCCTCCAAGGTGGCCAGACAATGTGGACCCTGCCCTTTTTAAGACGAGGCTCCCACAAAGTAGGTGGAGAAGTATGGCATTCAAGAAGGGCACCAGCAGGGCTAGGAGGTTCAGGGGGCTGTGGGTTGGGAGTGAGGAGTATTGGCAGGGTCAGGGGGCCTCAGGTCAGGAATAAATGGCACTGGAGGGGGTGGGGGGCTGCAGGTTGGGAGTTGTGGCACTGGAAGGGCTGAGGGACAGGGGCTGTAGGTTAGGAGTGAGGGGCACCAGGAGGTATGCATGAAGAGGTGGCAGTGGGGAGGCATGGAGGGACTGGGACATGGGGCAGGGACCACTGGGCAGTGAAAGATGCCAGGCTGGGGCTTTTTGTGGCTTCACAGCAGATGGGGAGTGACAAGTGCTATGTGGGCCAGGGGCCTGTGGGTTGGGATTGAGACACACCAGCATGGCTGGGCAGAGGCAGAGGCAGAGGCAGGGGACTGAGTCAGGAGTGAGAGGCACCGGCAGGGCTGGGAGTCTGTGGCTTCAAAGTGAGGGGTAATAGCATGGACAGGGGCAGGGCACTGGCATATCAGAGCTGCTCGGCATCACAAAGCAGTGGCGGGGAGAGCCGTAGCTGCACCCGCATCTTGGTGAGTGAAGGAGGCAGGGGGAGCTCTGATTTTCCACAATAAAAAATCTTAACTCAAATGCCAAAATATATAGTTATTTAGAATTTGTTTTATTATAATGATTGAGGCACTGGTAGGCTACCAAACTGCTTTAAAGTTGTAAATATATCAATAAAACATTGCGTTTAACTAATACCTATATAGTTTCATAGTTTCATAGTAGCTAGAGTCGGAAGGGACCTAGGTAGATCATCTAGTCCGACCCCCTGCCTTGGCAGGAAAGAGCACTGGGGTCAGATGACCCCGGCAAGGTGCTCATCTAACTTCCTTTTAAAAATCCCCAGGCTAGGAGCCTGCACCACTTCCCCTGGAAGCCGGTTCCAGGCCCTAGCCGCCCTGACTGTGAAGTAGCGCCTCCTAATATCTAATCTAAACTTACCTTCCGCCAGCTTGTGACCATTATTCCTGGTCACTCCTGGCAGCGCACGGGGGAACAGGGACTCCCCCAATACCTGCTGATCCCCCCTGACCAGTTTGTAGCAGGCCACAAGGTCCCCCCTTAACTTTCTCTTGTGGAGGCTAAACAGGTTCAGGTCATAAGGCCTGCCCTGCTGACCCCTGATCATACGAGTGGCCCTCCTCTGAACTCTTTCCATATCGTCCACGTCCCTCTTGAAGTGTGGCGCCCAGAACTGGACGCAGTACTCCAGCTGCGGCCTGACCAGTGCCACATAGAGGGGAGGATCACCTCCCTGGACCTGCTCGAGATGCATCTGTGGATGCATGACAGGGTACGGTTGGCCTTCTTGACTGCCTCCCCACACTGCCGGCCCATGTTCATCGTGGAGTCAATGACGACTCCAAGATCCTTTTCCGTCTCCGTGCTGGCAAGAGGGGAGTTCCCCAACCTGTAAGTGTGGTGCCGGTTCTTCCTCCCCATGTGCAACACCTTGCACTTATCAGTGTTAAACCCCATTCTATTCTCATCCGCCCACCGTTGCAACCTGTCAAGGTCAGCTTGTAGCCTATTGCACCCTTCTAGTGCACCCACATCCCCCCACATCTTAGTGTCATCAGCAAACTTGAACAGGGTGCTTTCTACCCCCTCATCCAAGTCACTGATGAAGATGTTGAACAGTGCGGGCCCGAGGACCGAGCCCTGCGGAACCCCACTGCCCACGTCCTTCCAGGTCGAGAAGAACCCATCCACTACCACCCTCTGGGTGCGGCCCTCTAACCAGTTGGCGACCCATTTGACCGTGTGGGCATCGACACCACAGTCTCCCAGCTTTTTGATGAGGACAGGGTGAGAGACAGTGTCGAAAGCCTTCCGGAAGTCCAGAAAGACTACATCCACAGCAACCCCTGCGTCTAATGATTTGGTGACCTGATCGTAAAAGGCCACCAGGTTGGTCTGACAAGACCTGCCACTGATGAACCCATGTTGGTTGCCCCTGAGCATGCCTTCCCCCGCGAGGCCCTCCTGGATGTGTGCCAGGATAATTTTTTCAAAGAGCTTACCCAGGATTGCCATATGTAATGGCACTTCATTTTAATTGTGGAAAAACATGGATTTGGGTTTTTTTAGAGAATTTAGGAATTTTTAACAGAGAAAACCAAGATCCCTGGTTATAATGATCTTTTATGTTCCCACATTATGGCAGCAACTGTACAGAATTCTCTTTAAACTAATTAACCTCTATAGTTTAAAAAATGGAATACCAGTATATCTGGGAATCAGAAAATTATCAAAAGCATGTTTCTTTAAAAAATCAGATTTTGATACGGGCCCAAAAGTTGCAGTTGGTTTCAAATATATTTTTAAATTTGTGGACCAATCCCTTGGCCGCTATAAATCACCACAGTTCTTTTGAAGTTGGCACAGCTGCTCCAGTTCCTGATAGCTGAAAATTTGGTGCTATCCTGGAATTTTAAAAAAGGACATGATTTATAAAGCTAAGTTTTGGAGAAGTTCTGCAATGTCTGGATTTTATTTTACAGCTTGTTAGCTCAGGCCCATCTCTTTTTAAAAAGAGCAGAGGTGATATCCAATTAAAAAGAAGGAAAAACATGCTCCAAAAAATCTTTGAAAGCAACCTTATCAAAGTTGACGGTGAGCAGAGAGCTTATATCATTTTTTTGGCATCTCTGAACAATTATCTTAGTGTCAAATGGACTAAAAAATTGAGCCACTCAGCATTTCACTATTACCAGATATTTTCTGGAAAAGTTAACCAGAGAATGGACACCTAGGGTGCCTATATATATGCAGAGAGGTTGCTGCACTGCACTATAATCTGCGCTCATTCCACAAACTTTAGTTAAAGTGCTCCTGCCACCATTTTTCAGTGTGCAGATGCTGATACACGGCTGTCTGGGCACTTTAATTAGAGCAGCTCCAAGAGCCCCTTCCCTGCACGTTCCCAGAGCACATGTTTAAATATCCCTAGATGTTGGTGATGGAACCACCACTGACCTGTACTTTGTTCCTCTTTATTCCCTGCGTGTTGGCAACATTCATGTATTTATGTATTGTGTACTTAGTCCATGAATCCTTCTCCAACCAGCACACTCCCACCTTTTCAATCTTGTGAGGATCTCCCAATGCCCCCTCCCACCCACACCCCTGTTAATGTTCTGTCTGTTGCATGTTTGAAATGTTGGCATTCAGAATCAGAAGTCTAGTTGTCTGGTAAGTGTGCAGTGATGACTCCTGTTCACTTCGGTGACTTGTGAATGTATGTAGCTATCGAGAGACCTGAATTCCTACTCGACACCTTAGCAAATGTTTCCATTTGAGGAACATGAACTTTAGGGTGTTCTACATCTCTGTGTGTATCCTCATATATCACCCCAATAAATGTTTCAGAAAATGGTCAAAAGCACTTGAACAACTGAAGAGTACTAGGCTTATTTTGTCTGAGCTACAGAATTTCAAAAAGAAGCTAGTTAGTTCAGTGGAGAAAATGATTCTTTAATTAAGGAGTTTTATGAGTACTAGATTCTTAACTTGAGGGCTGCAAAAAAGTACCACATCCAGGAAGAGTACCTGTGCCTGTGGTGTGGTGTGGCATGCTATGTGATTCAGAGCCCCAAGCCACTCAGAAGTTAGCCAGCTCTCATTTAAATTACTATTTAGGAGAAATGGAGATTTTCACTATTTGCTCATTAGTTCTAACTGGCCAAGGAAGGAGACTTAAAGTTGTCATTAACTGCTCTATTGTATATGTGGTGTGAATTGGTGGTTTTTGTAAACAGTATGCTTCCCCAAAGCTACCACCATGCTTGCTGGCACTCCCAACAGAGAGGAAAGGATTCAAGGTAGCACCAAGAGGACCAACTCTTGGCAGCATAAACATCCTCCCACTTCTAGGTCATATGGTACGAGGACAAGGTACCGAAATTGCCACCACCTGGGTTGTTAATAAATGGAGGATTTCAGCTTCCAGTCAGTTCTTCTAGTATGAAGATCCAGCTGCGAAGTGTTTTAAAGTCAACCAATTTTAGTGAGCTTTGGAGCAGGCTCAGTATTCAGAACTAATGCAATTTTACTCTCTGCAAAGCATCAAAATGAGACTGTTATAACACTAAAGAAGAAAAAAAACTGGCACAAAATACATTTCTTTTTTAGAAAGAAAGCCATTCAGATTTTCATTAAAATTACAATACAATATAGCAGATTCAGGATATGTCTTTGAAAAACAAGACACTTGGTAAGAAGTCTGAGGTGACTCATGTCTCCTGGATTCCTTGAAAAATGAACATAAAACCAATTACTAGGGTGTGAATTGTTTTGTTTCTTAATAGCCTGACAGTTGTTTTGACAGTTCCTAGGTTGTTATCTTCCTCAAGGTCTCTTAATTTTCCAACTTCAACATTATTTTACTTTCATATTAATAAAATGACAAACAGTATGCACTCTGGTCTTTATGTTGGCTATGTATTTAAAATACTTAACAAACCTTTCCATCCCAAGAGGAAAATATACAGAAAATCAAATAAGTATGGCATAGAAGCAGCAGCTTCTGGTGGTTTGCTGCTGCTGCTAGGGGAGATGTCACCTCCTTTTGCTGCTGAAAACTAGCGTTAATATGGCTGTTCAACATGCATGGTGGTGTCAAAAAAGGAGATGACAATCTCCCTAGCGGCAACTAACCTCTGGCCACTGCCTCTGCAGTACATGCTGCCAGCCATCATTGCCTAGGCTGCAGTACTAACGAGTTACATGTCTGGTTTTCATTTGTCTGAATGTCTTAAGGTTGTAGCTTGTATAATCTGCACATATTATAGAAGCTGGAGACTGCACTGTTTGTTGGTGTTATGATCGTTCCTCTGAGCCCTAATCAGAGATACTGAAGTTTAGAATCTAAGCAGCATGGGAAGTGTTTTGTCAGGGATGGTTATGAGACTCTGGTGACAGAGAATAGTAAAATACAATTCAGTGTTTATTTTTTATGGTAAAAGGAGAAGAGTGTTATGTTAACTGAGCTCATGGACTGGTGTAGTGCCCCTTCCCATTGTTAATTTACTTTTTGGGATAGTCTGCTAACACTTAGCACTTATGACTCTCTGACACAGGTGAATGTCAGATTGAAGTTTCATAGTTGTTAGGGGCTGGAAGGGACCTTACAGATCATTGGATCCTGACCCCTGCACTTGGGCAGGAAAGACTGTTATGCGACTATAAACTTTCATGCTCCAAAAGTATTTCCTGGGCCTATCCTATGCCTTTTACTTTCAGGTTCTTTTGGGGCCTGCTTAGCCTATCTATAGCCTGTCTATAAAAAAGAAAAAAGAAAGCTGTGATTATAAGAATGATTAAAAGAAAGCTGTGTCATTAAGCTGTGATGCATTTTAACAGCAGGATAGCTAGTAACTGCATTCAAAGCAGCCTAATGGAGGTCTGGCTAAAAAGCTCTGCAACTTTCGTTGTGAACTGTGAACAAGAGGATTAAAGAACCTGGTCATGAATGATTTTTTTTTTAAATGAAAAATAAGAGGCAGAGAGAACTTGATACCCAAGTGATTATTGTAAGTGTTCGTCTTGCTTAGCTTTCAGTTTATTGTAACCAGGAGTACAGTTTCACTATGGCTTGCATTTCCTTAGTTTAGCTTCTCATTTCTAGGTGTTCGTGCTCTTGAGATGCTGGCTGATAATGAAAGATGAGTTCTGAGAAAGTTTTGATCCAGATGCAAGCACTGCCCTTAGCGCTACAATAAATTGAACCAAACCAGAAATCCAAAGCTCGGGGGCTTCCAGCTTGATTGTCTGCATCTGAGACCCATCTTTAATAGTATCATGGAAATGTGTACGTTCTGTTGGTCAGAGGAACTTTGTAACGGTCTCTTACCATTTTCCATGTCTGTTTCCTGAGTATGTACATCTTTGCATAGGTACACACATTCTGTCATTATAACAATGACAGATAATATGGCAATGCTGTTATAGGCCAACAGTGGGTGCTTCTACATGTGCGCTTTAATGTGCACTAGCCTATTATAATGTGCATTAAAGCATCACAAGGCATGTTAATTAGTAGAGCTCCGTCATATGTATAGGTGCCAATAATAACTCTGTACTCTTGCTAATGTGCGTTAAAATAGGCTAAGGCACCTTTTTCTAGTACCTCACAAGAGAAGTACTAAATTTAATGCACATTAGCAAAAGTTCATTAATGAATGTATAGATGTGCCCTAGACAAATCAACTTAGCAGGAAGGATGTTTATCATCAGTCTATCCATTCTTTTTGCTCCTGGGTGCAGTTTTTTTGGATTTTTCTGCCAAAAAGGCTTTTGTCTTACCTCTTCTCCCTCCCTTTCAATTACTAATTTTAGCCTTATGCTTATCTGCCACATACTTCTAATGATGTGAAAAGAGCAAGCCATTCACAGTGGCCGGGTCTACACACGTGGCAGCACTGTGCAGTTGCTACTGTGCAGTATTGTTGCCACACATTTTTCCCTGACACTACTGCTTAGTAGCAATAAGCTACTGTGCAGTAGCTCATTGCTGCTGTGCTGTAGCATCTCATGCAGACACACCCACTGTCACATTATATATGTCTCCCTCTGTCTAGCTCTGGGTTTGGGTATATAATCTAGATGCCCGTTATCTTGTAAAATCAGTGGAACTATGATGACATGTGGCCACCTGTCTGCCTGTTTTTCCCCACCTGCACATTTTTAAAAAATGTACAAAAGAAAAGCATACTCTAATGGTATCCGTTGCCACTTAAGTGGGACCATGCAGTATTCTTTAAAGAGTGGAAGTCCTTCCCAGTGAAGTTTGCAGATTGGAATAGTGGCTTCAATTGCAGGTGCCCAGTTAGACCTTTTGACAGATAAAGACAGGAAGAATGGTGTGCAAAAGACAAAGTTCAATTCTCTACTACATAACTGGCTTCCTGTGTGACACTCTCTAAGTTATTTCAAGGATTGCTTGTATTATGGAGTTCCTGCCACTATAGCTATGCCAACAAAGCTATGTTGGTAGAGTTTCTGGCAGGAGCAGGGTTTCTTTTTCTGCCAGCTTAGCTGCATCACCTCCCTGACTGACAAAAATCCTCTTCTCTTTGCATAGTTCATTTGGCATCATCCAGGGTGGTTCGCTGATGTAGCTGCATTGGCTAGAGAATGTGAAAAGCCAATTTAGTTGTGCCAGAAAGTCTTTGTAGTGTGGGCCAGGCCTCCAGTCTCTCTGTCTTTCAGTGCTTTCTGTAAATTGGAGATAATGGCATCACTGCAGAGTTGTTAGTGTAAATACCTTGATGACTGTGAGTTGCTCAGATTTAAAAAGTGATGGCAGTCTGATAAAAACTCAAGATGGAAAGAAATAAGATAGAAACTGAAAATAAAAAGCCAAGGACAATATTTTTAGAAAGCATAGTCAAATTTAAAATAATGTTAAGATTTCAAGGTAAGGCACCTAAAGGTAGGAAGTTTTAGGATTAAGGTTGCATGTACAAATGTGATCATACCCTTTGTGCTTATTCATTAAAATATAGTCTCAATTATAGGATCACAGATTATTTTTTTCAGAGGATTTGCTATGAGCTTCTCCTATAATACTTGGAAAGAGCAGTATATATAACCATCTTGACCAAGACAGAGACTCTTTGCAACAGACCTCTATCCATCTCTAGAAAATATGTAGGTAAATGGATAGCAAGTGTACGTCTATGAGAAATACTGTGGAGGTAGATGTGTGACATAATTTTAAAGAACTGATAATAGAGGAGTTCAGGGGCAGTAAATCACCACCAGATGGCATTCATTTATAACTGTAGCCCCTGATACATTACATTTAAGACATAATTAACAAATTAAGTGCACCTTCTATGGTAACCAGCTACACATGTAACTCAATTTAAGACATGATAATGCAGTAAGCAAGCCACAAAACTATTCCAGAAGATGCAGTGAACCACTATATCTTGTATCATGCTTTAAATCGTGCCAGAACCTGTCAAAACCCCATGTGCTGCTCAGCTGGGTGGCAGAACTCCTAGTGAATTGAAAGCTCAACATTGGGCTGCAGCATCCTGATGCCAGACTCGCCATACCCTGGGACTTATCAAAACCAGGTGTGCAACTCAGTTGGGTAACAAACATGGTTTTATAGGTCCCATTGCACGGGATCCCAACACCAGGCTGTCACAGCCCAATGCCAACTCCCCATGCACTGCTTTGTTTATCGGCTGGGGCCAGGAGCTGGTTTGGTTCCTGGCCCCAGTTGACAATCATTTGGCTGGTTGCATCTTGTTGGTGTAGGGGAGCCTAAGCTCCCCCTGCACCAGCAAATAAGGTGTGGTTGGGATCTAATCCCTGATCCCAACGTTGCACATCCTGCCATGCATGTGTGGCATGGCAGGACATGTGATTGTGGGGACTGGGGATTAGATCCCATCATACCTTGAAGTGAATGTCTGTCAGAGTCTGTAAGACAGAGGTACTCAACCACAGACTTGTGGGTCAAAGCCAGCCACCACCACAGTGTCATCTGGCCTTTAAGGATTCCTATAGATTTGAAAATTTGGTAATGGGGGTGTGGTTGCCTTTCCTCTGCTGCCAAATTTCCACACCGATGGGGAGTACTGTGGGCTGATATGGCTCTGTGTGCTAGAGTGGGTGCTGGCCTGCAGAGTGGCCCTTCACCATTCATTTGGCCTGCAGGGCCAGAAGGTGGAGCATCACTGTTTGTAAGACATACAATACTCATGGCAGAACTTTGGATAAAAATCTGCTAAGTAATCCAAAAAGTATTTAAGGCTATAGACAAATAAACAGGCTAACCCCTGGAAAGTCAAGTTACCTTACTTTGGGTTTGTCTCGAGCTTTGCCTCTGTGTGTTCATGGTTGAAAACAAAAATATTCTTTCTGTTGTCTTTGGTGCCTTACTTCCATAGTTTCTAAACAAAGGGCTGCTAACTTAGGCCTCTGGCAAATGTGCAAGTAAAGGTGTGATGGGATCTGATGTGGGATTCCCACAGTAGTGCTTCCTGTTCCAGCCTGGTCACACAATTAATGGTATGAAAGGAACTAGCCACAAAGTTATTATGCATTTTTTGTATAATCATTTTGTGGCTTATTCATTGTTTTATCACACTGCTAATTGCATTAACATGTGGTCAGGTAACAATTTAAGACATGATTAACTGGTTAATCATGTCGTAAGTGTAATGTGGGCCAGTGGCCTTAGTTCTGCATTGCAATTGACTTCATGGAGGATTCTGTTTTTCCCCAATCCAGATTTTGGAAAACTTAGTTTGCTTTTTTAAAAATGTTTTAAAGTAACACTATTGGTTACATGAAAAAATTTCAGTAGGTACAACCCTGGGGTGAGAGAGGGGGTGGAGTTCAGAAACATATTCTGAAGCTGATGAGGCTGTAATTCACTTCTAGTAACTCAGCCTCTCTCAAATGAGAATTCTTTCTCTCTGTTTCATGTGCCTTTCATCCTAGGGCACAGACAGAAGTGACAATTTTTGCCTGATCTGACCCCAGAAAGCACTCTACAGCTGTGACCAAACAGAAATGCATGGCTACAGAGAACTTTAAAAGGGCCCAGTCCCATGAAAATCTAAACCCTCATTGCATGAGGGTTTAACTGAACACGGTCAAAAGTGGAGCGCTTTCTGTAACTTTTGTCTGCAGAGCTCCCAGACTTTCACTGTTTTCGGAATGGGAGCGAGGAAAGGGAGTTTGGTCTCTGTTTTCTTCAGCTGGTACTGGAGGTTGGGACACTAGCTGGGGAACCCCAAGAATGAGCTCCCTCTGCTCCCTTTCCCCGTCCCGTTCTGGAAACAGCAACAGGCTGGGAGGAGGAGTGGCATTGTTACAGAGACTGAGCTGCAGGTTCACAGCAAGCAGCTGGAATCCCCAACTCTCAGACCAAACAGTGAACTTCTGCTTCGCCCGGGGGATCATTGCAACTCATAGCGCTTCCTGCAAAGCATTATGAGTTGCAATGGGGAGCAGCTCTTCTTTCTGTGCCCCTAGAGTTAGTTAGCTGCATTGTCCCCAAATGTTATGGCTGAGGCATCATCATTGGCAGCCATTGGTCTCAGAAGACCATGGAGATTGTGCCTTTGGTGGGTTACTGGGGACCAGCACAGCTTTTTGTGTGGCTGAAGTGTCTGATGAGTGACTATCAGAGCCTCTGGCAAATTGCTCATAAAAACTTGTTTGAGCTTGCACCAGCATGCCAAGTACCATTTTGTCTTGCCTGCCTCTGATGCCTCTTCTCTAGCTAATCGTTGACCCTGTCCATCTCAAAGTAACATAGGCCTTCCTTCATGGTGGCTTTCCACTCACAATGGTCTGAAGTGATAGAATTCCAGTGCTGGCTATTAATGCGCAGTTCACGAAGTTTTTTCTTGTAGACACCAATAAAACTGAGTTTGGGCCATCCAAGTCGATGTTTGTTAATGGCCAGCTCACCACAGAGTATATTCTTGGCAATTTGGCCATCGCTCATATGATTCACGTGTCCTAACCAATGGAGGCATCCCTGTCTCAGGAGCACAAATATACTGGCTATCTTGGCCCATTCCAGAACAGCGAAGCTAGAGATTTTGTCATGCCATGTTATGCCCAGGATATGGCAGAGACATTGCAGATGGAAACTGTTCAGTTTTCTTTCTTCCTTAGCATAAAAAGTCCATGTTTTGCTGTCATATAATAGAGAGCTAAGTGTACAAATGCTGTAGATGGACATCTTTGTTGAAAAAGTGAGCACTCTGTTTTTCCAAACTCTCTTTTGAAGTTTAGCCATAGCGTTGCTTGCTTTTCCAATCTGAGCATTAATTTTGGTTTCCAAGCCAAGATTTTGTGAAATAGTGGAGCCCTAGTAAGTGAATTTTTCAACCACTTCCAAACTTTCATCATTTATTCTAACTTTGGGAGGGTGGTCAACAACCCATGACTACTGTCCATTTTAGGCTAATGGTCAGACCAAAATCGTCACAAGCATGAAAAAGGTAATCTTGCTTCGGAATGACTAACAATTGCTGCATCATCAGCAAGGAGCATTTCATAGACAAGAACTTCTCAGGTTTTTGTTTTCACTTTGAGATAAGCAAGGTTAAAGAGTTTCGCATTGGATTTAGTCTGAAGGTATACTCCTTCTGAACAGCCACTGAATGCCTATTTGAGCAGGACAGCAAAGAAAATCCAAAAAGCAACAGAGCTAGGACACAGCCCTGTTTGATATCACTCTTAGTTTCAAATTCTTCTGAACATGACCAGTTGAACTGCACTGTTCCATGCATACTGACATAGAAGGACTTGATGATGTTCAGGAGCTTAGAAGGGCAGTCAGTCTTCTTCAGGATTTGGAACAAACCATCTCTGCTGACAAGATCAAAATGCTATGTGCAGAGATTTCCTTTGTTCATGGCACTTTTCTTGTAGCTGTCTCAAAGAGAATATCATCTCCGTCATGGATATACTGGATCTTAGACCACATTGTATTCATTCCATACTCTGTCTGTAAGGGTCCATAGTCTTAGCAGGATGACTTTGGTGAACAGCTTCCCAATGATGCAAAGTAAGGATACACTGCGATAGTTATTGAGGTCATTCATATTTTTGTACAGAGTAAGTATGCTTGCATCCTTCATGTCTTGAGGAACTTCATGTTCTCTACAACACGTACATATTAATTTGTGCAGATGGAAGAAGAGGTTGGATTTCCTGCACTTAATACTTCAGACATTATGCAATCCACACCTAGGGCTTCAGAACAAGCAAGCTGATCAATGGCTTTTTCTACTTTATGGTAGGTTCATGGTCAAGCACTATCAGTGCTGTGCCTGGTAGTCTGGTCTTTTGTAGAGTGACAATTGTTGGAGCAAAATTTTAAGTATAGGTGCTGCCAATGCATGAACTCAGTTTGATTGAGAGTGGAAAATTCCATGCAGGGCCTGAGTTACCCCTTCTATGACCTCAGGAGCTGTCAATCAGCCCTGACCCACTTTCAGCTCTGAGCAGACTCAGTTGCTATGCAGATCTTAGTGCAGAGCATGCCCAGTGTACGACTGGAATGAGGTAATACCTCTAGAAATTTCTCTTAGCCAAGCAGCCTGATTGGCTATAGGGCTGCTATAAAAGGTCTGAGGGCCTCTCCCTCTGGGGGGAGAAGATCGCGTCACTGCAGACAGAGGCTGGTGTTTCCAGGGACTGTCTGGCAGTCAGGCTCTTGGGCCTACTGGTCTCCTTCCCCAGATTAGCACTCTGTGCTGGTTAGAGCGATTGTGATTTTGATCTCCTGGTTCCTGATTCAATTTGACTGATTGCTGACTACGATTTTGGACCATCCCACTACGATTTCACCTCAACATTCTGGCATCCTGACCTCGGCATTACTCTACGACTACTCGATCGTCCACCAATATTGGACTGGCGTCACGTCTCGTTTTCATCATTCACCGTGTTACAGTTAGTTTGTTGTTTGTGTTATCCACTCAATGAGCTGTTGACCAGCCCTGGGACTAGGTCTTTGACTGAACCTCGTGGGCCAACAGACCCCTTTGTTGTTCTTGTTGTTGTTGTTGTAAACTGTAACTGAAGACATCGTTCTCCTACGCACCTAAGTGTAAGTCAAATAAATTTCCAACTTGTTTAAGAAACCGCTACGCTTCCCGTGCCTCAGTTCTCCATAGCCAATAGAACCCGGCCTGTTACCGTGTCTAATTGCCACCCCGGCCCACCGTGACTCTGGGGTTTGGTTCCCCACCCCGGGACAACAATATTGACATTCAGTCTCAGCAGTTCTGTATTAATGACTGTGGGTGTTGTCAATGGTTTGGAGGTTGTTGGATATACCTGGGGTCATTGTACATACATTCCAATTTCCAGTCTTTGGGATTGAAAGATTTTCCTTAATTTTTTTGTAGGAGCTGGTTGGGCAATAGCAGCCTGCTTTCAAGTTGAATCTCTAAGCTCCAAGCACCCACTGAAGCAGCAGACTGTGGCAGGAAAATACCTTATTGACTGGGGACTATCCAGCTTGAGGTCAGCAGTAGTTTTCCAGTGAGGTACGATGACCTCTCCCACCACTGGAGACAACCCCTGGTGCCTAGATCTACACCAGTTGATCCATGGTATAACCAGTAACTGTTGACTGCTGTTTGTTTCAACATGCTGGCGAAGCTGCAGTAACCTCTCCAGGGCACAAAATACTGGGCATTTGCTAGGGGATCAAGAGTTGCCCAAGCATCAGAACCACCTTTTTGACTTTGCTGATTTATCCACTGGAAAGGAAGAACCAATACAACATGGGGCCAGGAAAGCTGTAGGAACAGCTGGAAAGAAGACTGAATAATCACCTAACTGTGTTAGGTGTTCCACTGCAGATTTTCTGTCAGGGTTTACTCCCTTAGCCTTCACCCCTCCCAAGGGGGTGGTTGTGGTTACTGTCATCTTCCTCTGCTAGCTTTGATGTTAGGAAATATCCTCTTTCTCCATAGCTGCTTTTGTGATGATCAGAGGATAGCTCTTAATAAAGAGAAATGTCCCTCTCACTAAGTTTAGTCCACCGGCGAAAGTGGTTGCCCAAAGTACAGCATTTGGAGCCATTAGTAAAAGTTAGTTGCGAGTGAGGACGAGTAATTCCAAACCACTTTAACAAGGTGTCGCCATTTGAGAAACAAAGGTTCTATCCCTCCTCAAACACCCCATGTGCCTCAATGGCATGGCTAAGTACAGACAGTCAAAAAGCCTTAGACTGAATCACTTCAATCTTCAGGTAAACTTAAGCTGCATATATTGAACTGATAAGCAAATGAACAGACATTCATCCTTGATTCTGGAAATGCAGCCACTTGCAGGCCAGAAGGCAGGGAGCACTAGAACACACCTCCCTGCTGTGCTGGAGCAGACATCTTTGGCCAAGACTAGCCCCCCTCCTGCCCCCCCATGAAAGGGGAGGTTTACAGGAAAGGTGCAAAGCATCTTGGTATGCTGGGGGACTGTGAGTTAACTTGAATGTGGAGGGTATTTGGGACAGAAGTTCCATAAACTGATTTAACCTAATCCATTGGGGCGAAGTGGACACGCCGGAGGGCAGGGAACAGCTGCAAGCAGACCTGGACAGGTTAGACAAGTGGGCAGAAAACAACAGAATGCAGTTCAACAAGGAGAAATGCAAAGTGCTGCATCTAGGGAGGAAAAATGTCCAGCACACCTACAGCCTAGGAAATGACCTGCTGGGTGGCACGGAAGTGGAAAGGGATCTTGGAGTCCTAGTGGACTCCAAGATGAACATGAGTCGGCAGTGTGACGAAACCATCAGAAAAGCCAATGGCACTTTATCGTGCATCAGCAGATGCATGACAAATAGGTCCAAGGAGGTGATACTTCCCCTCTATCGGGCGCTGGTCAGACCGCAGCTGGAGTACTGCGTGCAATTCTGGGCGCCGCACTTCAAGAAGGATGCGGATAACCTGGAGAGGGTCCAGAGAAGGGCCACTCGTATGGTTAAGGGCCTGCAGGCCAAGCCCTATGAGGAGAGATTAGAGAAACTGGACCTTTTCAGCCTCCGCAAGAGAAGGTTGAGAGGCGACCTGGTGGCTGCCTATAAGTTCGTCAGGGGGGCACAGAAGGGAATTGGTGAGTATTTATTCACCAAGGCGCTCCCGGGGGTTACAAGAAATAATGGCCACAAGCTAGAAGAGAGCAGATTTAGATTGGATATTAGGAGGAACTTCTTCACAGTTCGAGTGGCCAAGGTCTGGAACGGGCTCCCAAGGGAGGTGGTGCTCTCCCCTACCCTGGGGGTATTCAAGAGAAGGTTGGATGTGTATCTAGCTGGGGTAATGTAGGCCCAGCACTCTTTCCTGCTTATGCAGGGGGTCGGACTCGATGATCTATTGAAGTCCCTTTCGACCCTAGCATCTATGAATCTATGAATCTATTAAGTCTGATACTACATCCATCCAGGTTTATGTTAAACTGGTTTCAGCAATTCTGAAAGCAGTTTATATGCACTGAACTTTTGTTATGTTACAGATTTTAATTGGTTTCTGATTATTTTTACAGTTTTTGTAATTTCTGCTCCTAGCCTATAAGTTATGGAGGAAGAAGCCTTTGCAGTTTGTTGCTGAGTTAAGGATGACTCTGGGTGTGTCTACACATTGCTGTATGGTGATATTGCTATGGCGCCATGCTTTAATACTTCCAAAAGGTGATTGTGCAGTACGGGTGATGATTGCCCTGTGCAGTTGGTGCATGCTTAGATTTCTCCATATCGCCACAGCAGCATGCTATAACTGGGGAATGCACCGCTACAGTATTGTAGCTGGTGATCACGTGTAGACCTGTATGATCGCTACGCTGCCGTAGTATGCCATACGGTAATGTGTAGACACACCTTCTGAAGATCAAGGACAAGGTCTTCATTAAACTACTTGCTTTTGGCATTAAGACCTGCTAAGTAGGTGACCCACAATAGTCTGCACATGCTGGGGCCTTCAGGGAGGTTTCATAATTAAATGTTAAGTTCAGTGAAGCTTCATAACCCAATCCATTCCCTGGTCTGCAAATGAATAGTGATCAGTCTAGTAGTGATCTTTTGGAAAAGCAGCTAAGGTGATCTAGGAGAAATATGTATATGTATGAAGTGAGTAATAACACAAATTGAAGGCTCCAATCAGCATGTTCTCATCAAGAATAAATCCTATCTCTGATTAATATTTTGACAACTTTCCAAAGAATTCTAAAATAATAGATTTAGGGACTCCAATGAAAGAAGCAAGAGAGGAATTGTAAGGGGACTTGTGCCTAGGTTTCCTGCTTCATTACAGACTTTGTGTGTGACCTTGGGCAAATACCTTTTTCCCTCTCACGTCCCCAGTTTCCCATCTGTAAATAGTTTTTCCCTACCTCACTTGAGTATTATGAGGATAACTATGATAAAAGATAGTGAAGTACTTGATACTATGGTAATGGAGGGTCATATAAGTACATAAACGAAACAATATACCTTTATGCACAAGAGATTACATTTAGTAATCAAAGAGTTGGCATACTGTTCTTTTCTCTACTGTATATTGGTTAAGCGATATAAAACAAAGTCTAACTGGAAAGTTTTGGCAGTGGTAGGAACTTGCAAGAACGTACGTTTTTTCCCTCTTTTTTCATTACTACATGAATTTTTCCAGTCAGCTGTAGTCATACTAACAAATAGCTGTGCCTCTGGGAGCCCTTTCAGTGGCAATGGCTCAGCGCACACAAACTCTCTTCTCCATAATGCTGCTGGGGGAGCACTAGGCATCAGTGCATCTAGAGCTCCCCATGGTGCTGATGGCATGGTTTAATATGTAGACCATGAAACAGGACCTTGGGGATCACAAGAATGCTCATGTAGTGGGGCAGGGGAAAAGAGCAAATAGAAATGTGTTGGAACACAAAGAGGGAAGACCGACTGGGTAAATGATCCATACTTACCAGCCATTTCTTTTGAAGTCAGAAAATATTTTTTCAGTTTTAGATTAAAACACAAGCTATTTACTTTACCTCCTGTGAATTGTTTGGAGTGTGTTCAATTAGGGTATAATTCAGTCTTTATAGGAGGAAATTTCCTAAAGCACTGGTGCTCTATTATATTTATAAGTAGTATTTTCATGTTTGGCCAAGGTGCAGTTGCTTTAAATGTCCCAGGAACCAATTTTAGTGGCCAGTTGCAATTATGTTCACATTTAAATTAAATTGAATTAATTAAGGAACTCACCCATAGAGGGTTAGAAAATGAATATTTATCACTGATATGGGCAGTCTGTAAACAGATATTAGTTGCAAATTATAAAAGCCTGTATTTTGTTTTGTAAGCCATGTTTAGCAAGCTATAAATTGCAGTAGGGGAACCCACAACATTAATTTACCTGTACATATTCTAAAAGATCTAAACCTACCTTATTCATTTGGATAATAATATTGAAATATTTTAGACTGCCTTAAACTCAAGACAGCAAGATTTTATTTTACTTTTACAGCCAAGATTAGAGATAGGCATATAATAATGTAAACTTTTTGTAAATATTCTGATGAATTAGAAATTGTATTATTTTTAATTCAACAGTGGTACTGTACTACCTTTTTTGTAAATACTCCTTTGAGCATTTTATGCTTATGAATAAGTATCATGCTTATGAATACGGAAAATCAACTTTGGCTCCATATTTCATAGTTTCATAGTTTCTAGGGTTGGAAGGGACCTGAGCAGATCATTGAGTCTGACTCCCTGCCATGGCAGGAAAGAGTACTGAGGTAAAATGACCCCAGCAAGGTGGTCATCTAGCTTCCTCTTCAAGACCCCCAGGGTAGGAGCCAGCACCACTTCTCTTGGAAGTTGGTCCCAGATCCTAGCCACCCTGACAGTGAAGTAGCGCCTCCTGATGTCTAGTCTGAATCTACCCTCTGCCAGCTTGTGACCGTTATTCCTAGTCACTCCCAGTAGTGCTTGGGGGAACAGGGACTCTCCCAATGCCTGCTGGTTCCCCCTAACCAGTTTGTAGATGGCCACCAGATCCCCCCTCAGTCTTCTCTTGTGGAGGCTGAACAGGTTCAGGTCCCGTAGCCTCTCCTTGTAGGGCCTGCCCTGCTGCCCCCTGATCATGCGAGTGGCCCTCCTCTGGACCCTCTCCATGTTGTCCACATCCCTCTTGAAGTGCAGCGCCCAGAACTGGACACAGTACTCCAGCTGTGGCCTGACCAGTGCCACATAGAGGGGGAGGATCACCTCCTTGGACCTGCTTGAGATGCATCTGTGGATGCATGACAAGGTGTGGTTGGCCTTCCTGACTGCATCCCCATACTGCCGGCCCATGTTCATCTTGGGGTCAGTGATGACTCCAAGATCCTTTTCCGCCTCTGTACTGACAAGAAAGGAGTTCCCCAGCCTGTAGGTATGGTGCTGGTTGTTCCTCCCCAGGTGCAGCACCTTGCACTTGTCAGTGTTGAATCCCATCCTATTCTCATCCACCCACCCTTGAACCTGTCTAGGTCCGATTGTAGCCTATTCCTCCCTTCTAGCGTGCCCACATCCCCCCACATCTTAGTGTCATCAGCAAATTTGAACAGGGTGCTTTCTACCCCCTTGTCCAAGTCACTGATGAATATGTTGAACGGTGCAGGCCCGAGGACCAAGCCCTGCGGAACCCCACTGCCCACATCCCTCCAGGTTGAAAATGACCCATCCACCACCACTCTCTGGGTGCGGCCCTCCAGCCAGCTGGCGACCCAATTGACTGGGTGGGTGTCAACACCACAGTCCCCCAGTTTCTTAATGAGAACAGGGTGAGAGACAGTGTCGAAGGCCTTCCGAAAGTCCAGGAAGACTATGTCCACTGCTACCCCTGCATCTAAATGATTTGGTGATCTGATCATAGAAGCCCACCAGGTTGGTTTGACAGGACCTGCCAGTGATGAACCTATGTTGGTTGCCCCTAAGTGTGAAATCCCCTGCTGGCCCCTTGTGGATGTGTGCCAGAATAATTTTCTCAAACAGCTTGCCTAGGATCAAGGTAAGACTAACTGGCCTATAGTTTCCTGGGTCCTCCTTCTTACCCTTTTTGAAGATGAGAACCATGTTGGCCCTCTTCCAGTCCTCTGGCACCACACCAGAGCACCACGAGTGCTCGTAAAGCTGTGCCAGGGGTCCTGCAATGACCTCAGCCAATTTCTTTAGTACTCTAGGGTGGAGATCGTCTGGACCGGCTGACTTGAATACGTCCAGTCCCTCCAGAAGCTCCCTAACTAGTTCTTCACTAACCCTTGGCCTAGGTGTGCCTCCCCTGGGGCCCAGCCTTTCTGACCGCCCCCTACATTCCTGAGCAACTGCGGTATAGTCATCCCTGGTGATGTCCTCTCCTTTCCATTGGGTGTACGCCTCCCTTTTAGCTAGGAAACATTCCCGGATGCTTTTGGTGAGCCATGGGGGCTTTTGTGCCCTCCTGCTCCCTTTGATCCTTGTTGGGATTACCTCCCTTTGGGCTTGGAGGATCGTCTCCTTAAGGAGCGACCCCTCTCCTTGGACACCTGGCTCCCCTCCCCTCTGGGACCTCAGTGCTTCCCTGGCTATTCTCCTTAGCTCATTGAAGTTTGCCCTCCTGAAATCTAGGGCTGCTGCCTTGCTGCAGGCCTTTGCCACCTTGTGCTGGATGGTGAATTCTAGCAGGCAATGATCACTGTCGCCCAGGTGGTCGAGCACCCGCAGCCCCCTCACGAGGTCATCACCCGTGGCCAGCACCAGGTCCAACACGGCATCTCCCCTGGTGGGGCTGTGCACCTCCTGAGTTAGATGGAGGTCCTGCATTCTGGCAAAGAACCTACGTGAGCGGTCAGATCTGGCTGACTGCTCTTCTCAGCAGATGTCTGGGAAGTTCTGGTCCCCCATGACCACATCCTTTGACTTCACTACCTCTGTGAGCTGACCTAAGAATTCCTGGTCGAGCTCTTTCCCTTGGTTGGGAGGTCTGTAGTAGACCCCCACTGTTAAGTCTCTTTCCCCTCGACTGCCTTATATTCTAACCCAAAGTACTTCAGAGTGCCCTTCCTCTGATTCTTTGTTAATTGATGAGGATGTTTATTCCTCCTTAATGTAGAGTGCCACGCCTCCACCTTTCCTTCCTATCCTGTCCCTCCTGTACAGCCTATAGCCCTAGATACTGACCAGTAACAACATTTTGCTTGGTCAAATTATGATAAAAACAATTTTAAAAGCCAAATTTCTATTTTTTGTATTGTTTCTTATTCCCTCCCCACTACAGAAACAGATTTATAAACCCTAGAAAGAAATCTTCATCTAGGTTTTCAGTAAACAGAAAGGCTGCAGTTTCTGTTAGCCTCTGCTGTAATGTAAATAGAAATTAAGTTATGTTGCCCCATAGCATGCAGTACAATTGTATAGCCATCACCCAACACAGAGTGACTCTTCACTATCTTCAGGGTACCTTAGAAAAGATTAGCTGGCATAGCTACACCAGCAACTCTGTATAGATGCAGCTTCTATGGCTCAGAAGTGCTTTTGCTAGCATTACTTATCCAGAATCTTCAAATTGCATACAGTATATCAACAGAAGGACCTTTTTTTTGCTAGTAATGCTGTGCCTAGAGAAGGAGGAAGCCTTTTGGCTGTTATGAAAATGTTACAAAAATTTTAATTGCCCCCCTGGGTGACAATATTATGTACTTAAAAGTCCTGAACATATACCAGCCCTAAGCAAATCCTGAGGCATTGTATGATATCGCCGCATTTAACAGGACATCAAACAAAATTATAGTTTAAAAGAATCTCTCTTCCAAGTCAGAAGAAAAGATTGTTCACCTGTTATACAAGTATAATCTGATGAAACATATGAGAGTGATTTAGGAGCAAGTACCATAAAAGGATGGGATGTGAACTTCAGTCACACAGTACTTAAAAAAAAAAATCAATGTTTTTAACATTTAGAATTACTGTGTGGCTGAAAAAGCATTTTACATTGTGAAATATAGCTGATGTTTAAAATCTTATTGTTTTATTTACCACTGCATTTACAGCACAACCCTGCTAGTTAGCCAGCTACTTATAAAACATGTTTAATGTTTACAAGCACTCAGTGTGGTTATAAACTGATTTTAAGGGCATGCAAACATGGTATGTTAACTGTATTACATGCACCATAGTTCCCCCCTGGAAAAACAAAAAAGTCATTTTCTCTAGTAAACTGAAGTGTCTCATCCTGAATCTTGTAAATAGGCTGCACTGTGCAAACTAGTCGACTTACCAGCATTTAATGGGAACCAAAGAGGTCAATAACTCTTACTTACTATAAGTGATGGAACACTGTGTACTTCAGGGCTGTTAAAAATTGTGTGATAAACAACTGCTTGCAAGAAACACAGAAATTAAACATGAGGAAAAACAACATAGTGTCTGTAGCAAGTTAGTTCCATTGCAGTGTGTGGGGAATTTATTTACACTGAGTATTGGCTTGAATCTAATCTCACTTAGACAGTTTTTACTTTGGTGCTTACTCGTAATATATACTGATATAACCAATAGCGGAATCAGGCCAAACGCTTCCTAGCATATTGAGATAAGAATAGGCATCAAGATAAGACAAACACATCTGTGTTTATCTATTTATGAAAATAAAACATCAAGAGATAATTATGTGCTCCAGTCCCTCAGTGCAGATAACTGAAACAAATACTGAAAGCAAGTTCCTGTCTTCATGTTGTAAGGGTTAATAGTCTCTTGGGGCTATTAAGAAAAAGAAGCCTTTGAGAATCTAACATATCCACAGGTTCTCCTTTAATTCTTACTTTGTTACCACTTTCAACAAATTCTAACATTTTAGGATCAAATGATTTTCCTTTGCAAAACTCAGGCTGGTTTGTTCCTCTCATTAAATTCATCAAGATGTTTTATAACTTTCCCTCTGTAAGGATCTTTGCAGCTACTTTTTCCTGGTACTGTGGTGAGGGTCTGTAATTCCTCAGAGAACCATTAGTCCCTCTTGCAAAGATTGATACAGTGTTGGCTATATTCCAGTCCTCTGGTCTAGTAGTTGCTTTTAATGATAAATTACATGCAATATTTTTGTTAGTAGCTCAGCTACTTCATTCCTTAGTTCTTTAAACTCCCTTGGATGAATGCCATGCAGGCCTGATGATTTACTATAATTTAGTTACTGGAACTAATCGATCATCTCTTTATTGATACTTCCACCTCTGACTCTGTTTCACCTTCACTATTCTCTGCCTTGCTGTTACTTATTCCCTAAGTACAATAAAAACACTGTATACCTGAAATGAGTCATGGCTTGTCCATGACTATATTAACTATGGCTGCATGTAGTTCACAGGACATGTATGGCCAAACTCTGTTCAGTGCCTTACACAAAGGGCTCCTGTTAGCAAACAGAATTAAGTATGCCCTTTTCCTCAAATGTTCAAGACAGCTTCATCTTGTGTATACCATCAGACAAACTAAGACTGTTCAAACAAGTTGTTAGGTGTCCATTCCCTGCTTCACTCGTTGGCGCAAGTGCACTAGATTTCTGAACAAACCATTTATTTTGTGGGCTGCAGAATGAGCTGTTGCAAGAGGGGGTTGTTTGTGCACCAGGGAAACATTCAGACCGTTGAACTTGCCTACTATTACTCATCCAGTAGATCAGGACTGTCTGACTTCTGAATAGCCAAGGGCTTCATGTCCCTCTGGGCCACATACGCTGTGTGGGTCACACCATGTGGCACCCTTTCTCCAACCTCCTACCATGCTGTATGCATCCCTAGGTCCCCTCCTACCCCCAATCTTCTGGCTGTGGGCTCCCTTCACCCCACAGGCCACACCACCCTGCCTCACCCTCAGGGTTGTGGCAGGAAGCAGAAACCGGAGGAGGGAGAACTCAGAGACTCCGGCAGCAGCAGAGTGACGGGGGAGCGATACCCCTACAAGGAACCCAGGAGCCACAGGTTAGCACCTTGGGTGCTGCTTGCAGCCCACAGGCTGCCAGTTAGCCCTGAAGTTGATTTTATTGTCCCCTCATATCCCTAATGATTTTGATGTCACTGTTGTTCTTGTCCTTAGGCTGATAGTACCTTCATTATACTTGCCTTCTTTATGTTCTGTGATTGGTATCCATGTTGACTGTTCCAACTCCCTTTTGTATCTCTCCTCTGCAAATTAGTTTCTTAAACTCTTAGGACAGAATCCTATATACACTTCAATGGATAGTATCTAAATGCATAAGTTCTGGGTTTTTTTGACATTTGTGTACAGTTCATTAAAAATGGCTAATGGTGACTAAATTTGACACCTGCAAATGCAGGTGTCAAATTTAGTCATGATTAGTTAATGCACAGTAATGTATGTGTAAATGTGACCTGGCACCAACTTTAGTGCTATGTCTGCCCTGCCACTAGGGGGCTGGCTTGAGCCCAGCCCCAAGGCTCATGGCTGGGAGTCTCTTCTGTCCCAGGGCTGGGCTGATCTCTGCTAGCCCTTAGCTTAAAACTATAAAATCTTTCAGCCATTTTATGCTTTGGGGTATACCACATAAAGGCCTGGTAGGTCCTGTGCAATCCTCAGGATCACTGCAGGCCTCATGTGGGCAGAAACAAAAGCTGCCTTTGCCTGGTCTGTCTCTCTCCAGAGCTGCTGCTTGGCCACAGGTGAGTGTTACAATGGGCTGCAGCTTTCTGCACCCCCTGCCCAGCCCAGATATCCCCCCAGGGCTGCTGGCTTGCTGTCTCTGGCAGCAGGGCCAGCACCTGCTCCCTGCTGTTGCTCACACCCATCAGTGTCTTTTGTTCTTGCAGGTCCTGTGGTGAACTGCCTTTGCTGCGTGGCTTCTAGTCCCTGGCTGTGCCCCTGTACTGGGCAGTTAGCAGCTGTCCAGGGCCAACATCATAGGGACAGCTGCGCAGGGGCCCAGATAGCTGGTGTAGGACATCATGTCCTCACCATCCTTGCCACTGAGCCTCATCTCTGTCCATGTGTGCACACCAATGCTGACTGCCCAGGCCCCTAACTGGACCCAGGAGGAGGTTGGCGACCCCAAGGTAATCTAGGAGGGTGCCAAGGTGCTTGGGCAGTGTGAGTGGAGCAGGTGCTGGAACACCCACATTTATGAGTCCCTGTCAGGCAGCATGCTGGAGTGAGGGCCCTCCCAATCAGCATGGCAGTGCCGAATTAAGGTCAAGCCCTTGTGGGCACAGTGGATAACCATGACCAACTACAATTATCATTCTGGTTAAGACCATGGCCTTTATGTGGAAGCTGTTCCAGTTTTTGGTTCCCTGGTACCCAGGCCACACCCCTGCAAGTGTCACAAGCAGAGGTAGCCTGCCTAAGCCCCTGTTCCATTCTGACCCCTCTGATGACACATCACTGGAGGAGAAGATCTTGGGCCTTCAGTGCCCTGCCTTGCCCTTCTCCCCAACTTGCTGCATCCACTGGCAGCTTGGGGAGACCTGGCCAGTAACTGCTCACCCTTGATGCAGCCCCAGACCCCACCACAAGAAGTGGTCAGCAGTACCACCAACAGCTGAGAGCAGCGCTAGCTCCTCCCATGACTAAGAGGTTCCCCTGGCTGGGTTCTGGTCTGCCGTACACTACAGGCCATGGATACCGGGTGCAGCAGGTCACCCCTGCCAATGGGGAGGCCCACAGTGAGCTACCACTCTTGCTAGCCTTGGACACATAGTAAGTACCACACTGGGGGAAGGGCCCTTCTAGCCCCCATCCCTGTCCCCAGTCCTGACCTCTGCCCTTGGCCCCAGCCCTTATCCCCACCCCTGTCTGTCTTACTTACAGCCCCCTTGCCCTGGGTTCCCCTCCTCCCCCTCCTCCAGTATGCAGAGAGGCAGGACACAGTTCAGAACTTTATTGAGCAGCCCGTGTCCCTGTGGTTGAGTGGACATTGGCCTCTCATATGCTCAAGAAGGTGGCAATGTCAGTGGAAATGTCTTTCTTCATAGTGGGGGCCAGGGACATGTAGCACTGTGACAGGTAGCCCTCGAGTGGGAGCACATTGAGCTGCTCTGGCACCAGGTGGCTTTCCAGGCCCAGGCAGTGGAGGCTGAGGACAGCAGCTACTGGAGCCTGGACACCCTCCTAGGCCTGGCATTCATGTCCATGCCCCACATGGCCCAGGCCCCATCCATGGCCCTGCTGAATTACTGGGCCCTGCATGCCACCCCACAGCAGGCCCCCACCTGGGTCTGCCAGGAGGCCATCTTGCACCTCTTGCTTGCAGCAGCCCTTGGCTTGACCCCTGTTCTGGAACTGCTGCCACCTACTTGGGCCTGGCCCTCCCAATCTACCCCATGCCATGTGCCTGAGGACACTGGGGCTATACTGGGACAGCTTGAAGGGAAGCCTCCTACCCTCGGGGAGTGCTGTCCTAGGTGTCTGCAGCATGAGGCCACTACCTGCTGAGGTTGCCATGGCCCCAGGATCCACAGGGGAATGGCCTGAGCCTGGGGTGCTGGGCACCTGCCCCTGAGCTCTGCCTCCTTGGCTACCCACCCCAAATCCCACCCACTCTTGGACAGAAAAACAGAGATATTATAAATAATTTTGACATTCTAAAGTGGGTCTTTTATTGTTGGTGAGGGGGAGGGTGGTAGAGAAGTTCTGTATGTTGGGGAGGGATGGGGGAACAGGTCTCTGCTTGTTGGGGAGGGGGTGTTCTGTGAGTTGGGGAGGGATGTGGGAGAGGGATCTATTTGATGAGAGGGAAATGAAGACTTGTTCTTTTGACATGACACTAGTGAGCATAGTGCAGGGAGTGATCAAATGGGGTTAGGGGTGGTTGTGCAGCTGAGCTACAGTAGGAAGTGCTGGAGGAGGTGGTCAACCAGGTCTTCCTGCCCCCTCTTATGGATGCTTGCTTTCCTGGGCCTCCTGGGGCCAGCAGAGCCAGAACCATTGCCAGCAGGAGTGCAGGGCACAGATCATCATCACTGCTAGCAGCAGGGAGGGAGCAGCAGGGTGCTTTGCATCATGGGCAGGGGCAGAGCCTGGAGCAGCTATGGCAGGGGTGGAGGAAGGGTGGGCAAGGAGGGAGCTGCTGCATACTGCCCCTGCACTGGGCATATGGCTTTTAGGCAGGGAAGGGGCTGGCTAGGGATTAGAGGGTGAGGCTGTGTTTCCAAGATTGTAGCCAAGTGCTGGCAGCTAGGGCTGGACCCTAGAGCTCCACTTGGTGGCCACAGGGGCACATGGCAGGGCTGGAGGGACTTGGCACTAAATTTAGTGTCAAGTCTTTGCACGTGTAGACAACTGCCAAAAACCTCTTCCTGCACATTAGCTTAATGCGCAGTAAATTTAGTTACAACTAATTGAATGTGTCCTTTTGTTTCTTCTGTTTAGTTGGGCTGCCATGTAGAACCAGAAAACTTTCAGAAGCAGCTGACAAGTACACCTCAATTGTAAACACTTCTCTAAATACCATGTTTACTTGATTAAAAGACAATGTTTTTTCTTCATTTAACATGGGGTAGGGGGGAAACCTTTCATTTTAGATTCCAGTGTGAGGGGCGGGGGGGGGAGGGGTTGCAGGCAGCTATTGTGGCTCCAGCTCCAGGTTGGGGCTGGAATCAAAGCTGAATGGTTCCTGCCACTTCTACACTCACCTCTGCTTCTCTCTTGCAGCTTCCAGCCCCCACCATGCCCAGTTTCCCCCCCAACCCACTGTGTCACTTCTCCCTATTCCTTCCCCTTCTCCCTCCCTCCCCCACTCCCAACTGCACACTCCCTTACCTCTTCTCCTATGCCAGCAGGCTCCATCTTTGCTGCATCTTAGAGCCTATGCCAGCTCCATGCCACTGCTGCCAGGCCAGGCTAGCACCATGCTCAGGGCCGCAGGCTGCAGTGGAGACTTAGCCTGCTAGCAACATAGCAAAAGTATGAAGAGAGGGTTGAGGCAGGTGGGGGATAGAGACTTTGTGGCAGGGAGAGATGTGGACAGACACCCAAGGCTACAGGGGCAGAAGCAACAGAGAGAAGAGAAGGAGGAAAGGGAGGGGCAGCATTGAGGCTGTGGGAGTAGGTAGGTAGGTAAAAGGGGTGCAAGTGGGAGTCAGACATCAGGGGACAAACTTCATGCATCCCTCGTCACCTCCACACTTTCTGTCCCTTACTCCCTGTCCCACATTGCTCCCCCCATTTCCTGCCTCTTACTGCCTCCCCCATTTCACCACCACTCCTTGCCCCCTTACTACCTCCTCCACTTCCACCCCACTACTTGCCCTTTTACTGCTTCCCCCACTGCCTCCTCCGTTACTGCCCCCTTATTTTGGAAGGGGGAAGGAACACAAATTTACGATGATCCTCCAATAACTAGTTTCTATACATGGAAAAATGTATTCAATGTATACATTTTCCATGCACAGAATCTAATTATTTGGGGTGTCATCTTACATTCAGGATCTTTGATTTGAGTAAATATGGTAGGCCTTACTTCATAGCTCCAGAAGGAGTTCTATACTAGCAGGAATAACAAAGGATTAACAGTTCAACTCATTCTTTGTAAACAGTCTTCCCAGTCCACAATAGTTTGCAGGTCATTCTTCATCGTTTCAAGCAATCTTACCTTTTCAGTAGAGTCTTCCAAATAAAAATTAAGTAGGAACTGAATCTCAGCCTCATTTGTAGCAGGTAGGAATTTTTTGACATACCAGGCTTGTAAAGTAGAGTAACCAAATACATCCTTTACACTGTTATATTTCTGTAAACTTCAGTGCACACCTGTTGCACAAACAATACATAACAAAAATAATAGCTGTATATTAAAATCATTATAACTAATATTATAGTGCTACCAATTTTGTCTAGTGAGATTGTTCTGCTGATGCAGACACCAAGACTGAGACATTTAGATGTAAAGATGTGGATCCCTGAGGCTGAACATAAAATATTCATATGAAGGGAGTATGGACCAATAAATTCCAGTTATAAATGTTTATAGCTGTAGGTAGTAATAAATAACCTTCTAAAGGCAGTATTTCAATTTGCACTTATTGTACTTCATCACATTAGATTTTCAGGAAACAATAATACTTATAGCTGGACATGGAATTAGTCTCATGTTTAATGAATGGTTATCCAGTTAAGCTATGCTTGTATGAATATCTAGACATGCTTAAGTCTGTGGAATCTAGTTATACTGGAAAGGTATGGAATTATTTCTCTGTTACTAGCATTTATATGTTCATCCTATGCATAATCTATTTATAACGTTGTGACAAAAAAATACGTAGTAGCAGAGATCTCTTGGCCCTTAAACTTGTAATAATACAATTTGGCATTTTCACTCGATCATAGGCAGTACGTGTTGGTAAGGGTCTTTGTGGGTGAAATGTTGGCTCCGCTGAAGGAAACGATAATGCTTCTATTAATTGGATCAGGATTCTACTCCAAGCTTTTTTCTTCAGAGGTTCATTCTCAACCTTACACTCATTTACTTCCCTCAAATTTGCTGCCTCTATCCTCATTAATTGCTGCATATCCCCATGTTATCTTCTTTATTATCCCTTACGTGTGTAGTTTTTTGTTTTAGAGAAGGTTTGTCTATGTAGAAAAGTTGTGGTGGCTTAATTTTAAAGTAAACTTTAACATTTGAGTAAACTGATGCAAAACTCTGAGTGAATCCTCTTATTTCAGTTTCAATTAGGGGGAGGGGAGGTTTGATTTAAGGAAAATAGATTAGGAATTGGTTTAAGCCACTCAAATGGAGACAAGCATGTCTGTACATATTGTGCCTCTATTTAACTAAATTGGTTTAATATCATGTCTTTAAATTACATTTGTGGAACTTTTATGTGTGGATGAGGCCTGAGTTTTGAGGGTGCCTAGCTCCCAGTAAAGGCTACATTAATCCTAAAATAAATCCAGATAGTGCATTTATTATTTAAATTAGCCTATTATTGTTAGTCTATCTGTATATTTTTTCTATCTTTATAGCTTTACTGCTGTGAATATTTGAGTACCTCCCAAGGGTTTAAGGACAGAAGTAACTATAACAATAATTTATCTGTTTTCCTTCCCAGGAGGTAAAAAAAATAGTTTGATGTTGCCTTTTTGGGGTAAGGGTCAAATTAGGACTTCTGTAGATATTTTTATAGGGGTGAGGAATCTCTTGTATGAATCCTAAACTTTTTTTTTATTCATAAAAATATATGCAAAATCCTATTTCCTTGAAAAGAGCAGGCAGTTTTCCTGTTTAGAAATCCCCAGTCATGCCAATCATTGTTGCTGCTCATAGTCACACTCATGACTCCTTCTCTAGGCTTTCTACTTTGGATGCAAGGAAGTTGCGCCCCTTTCTCCTAGCTTCTCTGTTTGCAATTTGGGGAAAGCCATCATTATGCATTACTTAGTCTTAGCCTGCTAGGCAGCCTAGTATCCTGGGTCAGAACTAGGTGAGTTGGGCACTCTTTATTATTTGAGACAGGGGATTGGTTTTCTCCTTCTGTTGAACCTGAAGGTGGTTGCTTGAGGCGCCATTGGCCTTGAGACTCATCCCTCCTGGCAGCCTGAACACCCTCGTACAAGAGGTAACATTTCTTTTACTATGTGTGCATGCTTGTATTTGTATATGTGAAAGAACAGAGTGACTAGAAGGAAAGTCAAGTTAAACAGAGCCGGTTTTTTTCATATACTTCTGACAACAGACAATAGTACTTCTTACTTCATGTGGAGTTGACGTCAACTCCTATGAACATTTTGTCTATGCTCTTCACAGGCTGCCTTTTATTGGTTGCCAGTTTCATGAATCCGGTGGTTTGTAACTGTTATAGAAGTTCGTGGTTCTGGAGGGAAAAACTCTCAGGTAGCTAAATTATGAGTATCAGTACATGGGCCTGAATATGGGTAAGTGTTCAGCAGGCAACTAATGAAGAGAGCAGGCCACTGAGGTAATATAGTGAACTTTTTTGCTAGGATGAATGATTAGCTGAGTATTTTTCATATATAAATACAAGTTTCAGTGATAAAGATTGAAGGTCACAAGTACGCAGTGACTAGGTTTGTCTGATGAATAGAACTCAATCTTTTGGCCATCATAGATAGAAAGGTGACTGTGTCTTTTGATAGCAGTGAAGTATCTTGAGGTTCACTTCACTCATGTGAGGACAAATGTTATAAATAATTAAAGATGTTATAGACAAGGGCCTACAACAAATGCCTTATACAAAAATGTATACACCTTGGTGAGAGGTGGTTCACTTTTCTTCTATTTCCCCTCACTTAATGAATCTGAAGAGCTTAATTCTTTTACAAGAGAATGTCTGTCAAATATCCCCCTTGTAGTCTCACATCTCTGGTAATAACTAGCTGAGACAAATTTAGCTGGGAAACTAAACCAGTTGGTTTACCTTTTGGGAAAGGCAACCAATTCAAAGGCTTTGATGTGTAATCCAGTGATAGGAATGTGCAAGGAGGGCTGAAAATGAGAAACAGGCAAATATTTGAATGTCGTATTCCATTCAAGTCACCTGGAGAAACTACTCCACCCAAGAACCCCCTGAAGACCTTTAGATGTAATTTCAGGAGTGGCTTTTAAATGAGCAGATGGATGAGGTTGGCAGAGTCAAGTGTAAGAGTAATGACATATCTGACAGGAATACACAGTAATTTAAAAAAACCCCAAACCACCTTGAACAAGTTCTCTCAGAGTCTGGACTAGAAAAAAAATCTTCTGCCTTTCTTACAGTTCTAACAGCAGTAAGGCTCACGGTCCTTCACGGGATGGTACATTCCAAGTCCAGCTTCTATGAAAACTGATGTTATAGTATATTTTGTACAAGATACATTTAAGGCAAGGTTCTGCAGCTTTTTTGGTGTACTGAATGAGTAGTTCTACTAAAAAATCAATGGATTACTCTGACTTCAGAATTCAAGCACACAGCTAAGTGCTGTGGGTAAATGGGGATTTTAGAGAGCCTGATTTGTGATCTTGGAAAGCTGTATTTGGGATAGGAAGTGAGGTAGTTGTGTATGTTCTACAGCTGCACTTGGAAATGCATCACTTCAGATTTGAATTAGGCTGAATTTAGGTAACATGGCAATGACTTTGTACAGTATATTTGGATAGTTATGAGAGTGGGTATTGTTGGAAGATGCTTGACCCTTTGGATCCTTCTATTCTGTTAAAATGCTCAAAAGTCTTGGATAACTTATTAGAAAGAATCTCTACCTTTTAAGCCTCCACAGTGATTTGCCTACATGGTAGGAAAAATATGGTGACACTATTTCACCATAGTTCTCTCTCTTGCTTGCTCTGACTTCCTACCTGGCAGCAAGGGCAGACCAATATACATGGAAAGTGTATCTGTACCTTGTAGGCCCCACTTGGTTAGGCTTCAATCCTATAAATATATGAATAGTCTCAATAATGCCAGTGGAATACATACTTAATGCTAAGTACACATCTAAGCACTTGTTGAATCTTTCCAGATCATGTTCTTATTATTAACTCCTAATACACAGCTCTACTTTCCTCTTGCCATGTTTTCCTCCCTCAGCCTGCTGCAAGGCCCCATCTCTGACTCTTTAGATGTACAGCAAAAAATTTTCCAAAAAGGAAAAAAAACAACTATCCAGGAATTCCCAGCTTCACCAATGAGGCAGTGAAATATACTTTTGGTGAAAGTTGGGTATGGTCCCCTTCTGCGGACTCTAAGGATGCGTCTACATGAGACACTACTGAGAAGTGGTTACTGTGCATTTATTTAGTACTTGTATAATTAAGTACTAAATAAATGTGCAGTAATGAGAGTTACTGCCGAGTAGCACCAGCGAACACCTTTTTAGTGACACTACTGTGCAGTAACTTAATAATACCGCACAGTAGTGTATTAGCACTGTTACAGCTGTGGTGCATTGCTGCCCAATATTGCAGCTACTGTGCAGTTAGTTACTGCTCAGTCATTTAGTACTTGCAAAACCAAGTAATTGGCATTACTGCACAGTAGCGTCTTCATGTGCTGTTTGCATAGTAGCAACAAGCTAGCACACAGTAGTTCATTATTACTGCACAGTAGTGTAACGTCATGGTTAGTGTCCCCCAATGCTACTGCACAGTTGCAGCCTCCGCCATTAATCGGCTTTCTTCTCTGAGAAATAATGTTAAGCATCAATAGTCTGGAATTTGTTTTCATTATGATTTGGAATGGAAAGGATCAAGGTTTAGGTTTCCCATGAAACAGAAATTCTAATAAACTTGGGTTGTGAATAAAGTGTTCTTTTTGACAGTTTGTTCTATGGGTTCTTCATTCATGCTATTTTATTTCATATATTCAATTACTTTATGGCATGTCAGTATTAGTAGTGCAAACATGTTATAATGTAAAATATATAAATATAAAAGCTGTAAAATAAAGTTATGAAAATTCAACATTTTCAAAAAAAATTTTAATTTCAACTTATTTTGTGGGAATTTTCATCAAAATTTATGAACATTTTTCAAAACACATCAATCTTTCCTCCAAGATAATATTTTAGATCTCTTTAACTGGAATTGCACTTATTGCATGTAGTACTATTTAATGCCATCCAGTGACTGATATATTTTCATGTTCTTTACCTCTCACTACCCTCTTTTTTTAAACCCATAAAAATTAGGTACCTTTCAAAATAAACACACAATTTCAAAATGGAAATTCAAAATATTTAAGTCTAAAATGTCAGTTGAAACATTTTCAATGTTTCCAATTTCCCCCCTTCTTTATTGGACAAACATTTTGCATATTTGGGTAGTTTGTCAAATAATTTCAGTTGCACTGAAATTTTTAAGAATTATCCAAAGCCTTCCCCCTAAGAGCTTACAAATTAAATAAACAAGGCAAACGAAAAGTAAGAGAGGAAAGGAGAGCCAAAAGACACACAGCTCACGTGTGGCAGTTTAGGTTTCCTGACTCCCCATGTAAGAAATGGTTGGTTCATCAACACCTGAACTATGCATTGCTCAGTTGTTACAGGACACCTGTTTATTGGCTGCTGACATGAAAGGAAGTAGTGTGGCTAGTATAAGATCTGTTGATTCCCTGCCTGAATTAGTAGGTACCCATTTACAGCTGAGTTAACAGGGGCACCTTGGCATTAGTCCAGAACAACTCTTGCATCCCTGCAACCAGAACCATAATGAGATGCTTGAAACACTCTGCCACCATATTTTCCCACTTTAAAGCTGTATCCATAAGCCACAGCATCTTCTACTTGTTCATTGGTCTATCTTGCAGCTGTTTCTGCAACAGTCCTGAAACTGTATTTACTCCTTAGCCTGTGTTTCTTACCTGACAACTTACACAGAGGTTGCATCTACATGAAATGCTTTATTGTGTAGTAGAGCTAATTACTGCTCAATAAGTGTCCACATCTATACATGCAGATGTTTACTGCACAGTAATTGGCTATAAGTATGAGTAAATTTGCTACCTGCAAATGCAAGTAGCAACTTAACTCGTAATTAGTAACTGTGCAGTAACGTACATACAGACCTCTGACCAGGAGTAAATGTGCCCCCAGTCAGCCAGGCAGCAGCAGGTGGGAGGGTGCTCCCTGCCCCTGGAAGCTGCCTGCTGCTGGGGTGGGCTCCACCACAGGAGCCTGGGTGGGCAATGTTCCCCTGCCCCAGCATCAGGGAGCTCCCAGCCCCTGCTCTGTGATCACAGGTGCAGGATTGGGAGATCCTTATCTCTCAGTGTCAGCTCCATGGTCATGGGGCTGGCACTGGAAAATTCTTATCTCCCAGCCTGTACCCTGTACTTGTGGGGCTGGCTCTGGGAGATCCTTCTTTCCCAATGCCACCTCCATGGTTGTGGAGCCAGTACTGGGTGGTCCTTCTTTCCCAATGCCAGCTCTTGGCACTGGAAAAGAAGGGTCTCCTGCCCTGAGTCCCATTACCACAGGGCTTGGCTCGGTGATACAGTTATCCCAGCAATCATGGAACAGGGGCTAGGAGCTGCCTGATTCTGGGGAGGCGGGACATTTTCCCCACCTGGGCCCCAGTGGTGGAGTCTGCTCTGGTAACAGGCAGTTCCCAGGGACAGAAAGCAATGTCCCAGTCTCTACCAGGAAACATCTGTCTCCCGGCCTCTGGGCTAGCACCCAGGAGGATCCTACAGCTCCTCCTGGCTGATGAAGGGGCCAGTTGCAGGGCTGAAGGGAGCAGAAGCCATTTGCTGTTGGGAGCAGCATATCTGCTTCCGCATCCCTGCATGTGTAGACATGTGCCCAGGAGAGTCTACTCAAGAGTAGTTTACTCAAGAGTCGATCATTTGCATGTGTAAACATTCCCAAATGTATTCCAGGTGATATTAGGTAGTGCTGCAGACAGAAGTATCTTGCTTATCTGGTTGTAATACTGAGCATCTTGGTTATTAAAAAGATGAATCTAAAAAATGCCCCAGGTTGTGCATTATAACTCAGACAAAGATGAGCAGATAGTAAGTGAGGTTGACTAAATTTATTCATGCAGTGGGTGGACATTTCTGTTGCAAATGGTGACAAGTGATCTCTCATAATTGTTTGGCCATTTAATTGCTATTTAGCAAATACAAACTAAAACACCTCCTGTACATCTGCAGTATGAGTACCTTTATAGCGTATGCTGTCATACTGGTCCATCTGTGGAGTATGCCATATGCTGGTGCTGTTGCTTCTTCAACTATTTTTTATAGGTACAGTTAGAGGGGATGATGGTAAAGGAAAATTTGTAGTGAAGTTAGGGAGAATTGTAGCTTTTTAATTTCCTCCCTTTGGGGGATACATGGTAAATTTTTTTTGGATTAGCAATTAGGTTATTTGGAAAAAGTACAGTTCTGGGTAACTGAAACTATTTACAAATTCAGGTCAAACTTGCTGAACAGTTTTGGCTGAATAAAAGGAAAGAAAATTTCAGAAAGAATGCAATGTTTCAATTTAACATTTTTAAGCACATTTTTGCCTCTGGTTTCAAAATAATATTTTTAATATAAAAAAAAGGGGAATGAATGTATTGTAACTAAGCTGTGTTGAGTAAAATATTTTGGTGCCTCAAAATGAAAATTCCATTTTTTTTCCTTATAGGTTTTCTCTCTCTAGCCTTATGAGCCACTTTGACTTTTCCTCACTTTTTGTACCTTTCTTCATTCATTCATTGCAGCAAATGTTACCCTGGCTATTGACTAGGACTATCACAGCCTTCTTTGAGTGTAATGCAAGCATTCTCTCACACTCTTAGGAGATTGTGATAGCACTGGCAAATACCAGTTAGAAGAGGAACCCTTACTTTTCTTGAATTTGGAACTCACTGAGCGCATCTACATGACACATTTACTGCAGAGCTCATTAATTAGCAACACAGTAAATATCTTGGTGTCTACACATGCAGCCCTATTAGGCCACAGTAAACTAATAAACTCTGCCATTGGAAAGTACTTGTAAATACAGGTACTATCCTACTACAGAGTTATTACCATGGAGCAACAATGCATGTGTAGATGCTGAATGGGGTTTGTCTGGGGCATAAGAATGCTTCAGTGCAGGGGCTGCCTACCAGATAGCACTGCAGTGGAGCAACCTCATGCCTCAGACAGCCCTTTGCAACACTTTGAGATGGGTTGGAGCAGCCCCTGGCTGGCAGACTATCTCCACGGTCACCCTGCCAGCTGGGGCTGCTCTGACCTGGCTCAATGCATTGCACTCCTGGGCTCAGTAAACTCCGGCATGATGTGCACCTGAGTTTATTGCTGTACATTAACTGCTTGTGTAGATGCACCAAGTGTCTCTCACTGTACCCACCTGGCTTTGTGGATCCTCTCTTGTGTGGCCCTGGAGCAGGAGTTCAGAGTCTGCTGTGGAGGCTGCTCCAGCTGCTGCAGTGTTTGGTCATGTTCTCCCCAAGGGATGCCCTGATACTCTCCTGCCACATCTTGAATATTATGTTCAGTAGTGGGGTTCACTTCCGTAGGGGGGGTTGCACTGTATGTCATCACCAGTGGGCGTTCCTGAGGCTCCACCTCCCCTATACCCCAACCATGAACCAGCCTGTTGGGACAGCCAGATGATAGACAGCCCAACTCCACTTGGACATCTGTCATGATCCCTTTCAATCTTTCTGGCCTTTGCTGTCTCACTGATGCATCAACAGAGTTTGCCACCTCCTTTGTGGGGCTATGGTCTGCAGCTTGTAGGCTGTGGTCTGGAACCAGTTTTCTGTCCCACCGCACAGGTTTACTTGGGCGATAAGGCAACTCCAGTGATGGGTCTAGCCTATTAGCATTGATGGTCCCTGAGCGGGCCTGGCCTGCTCAGCTCTTGGTGTACGTCTTCTGGCCTTTCTCCTGGCTTTTGGGGTTTTAAATCAAATGAGTAAAGAACAAATAATAGATACTCCAGGGAGGGGCCTCAGCCCTCTCCCCACCACACATCCTGCGTCTGACAACCTCGCCATCCCTCTGCATCTTCCTTTGGTCTGTCTCCTTCGCCATCCTGGGTGAGGTGCCCCTGTAAATGTAGCCTGAACTCCTCTGTTGGGTTCATCTCTCTGGCCTCTCCCTGCAGTAGTCAGGAGGCCTGTGATCAGCCCAGGGAGAGTTCTCACAGCTCCTTTCCTGCTGCATTCCCCCAGGTGTTTCTCCACTTCCGGCTTTTATCCTAGCTGGGCGGTGTTCTTTAATAATGTCATCAGTCTGTGCTGGCCTCAGCCACAAAAGAAAGCTGCTGACAAATCTCGCAGGCATTCCACCCATCTGCAGCTCGTTCATCCTGGCTGCGCCTGTTGAGGGTGAGTTTGCCCTGTTATCAGGGCTTTTCTTCTTGGTGTTGTGTTGGGATGTCCCTACCATGACCCACACTGTGGGAGGGGTATCCCGCCCCTTTCTTGTTTTCCCCCTGGGGCACTCACATTGTGATGTACCTGAGCCCAGATCTATTAACATCCCAGACATGCCAGAAAAGCCATCTTTTCTTCTTTTTGTCAAAACTATTAGGAAGGTATGGGCTGAGATAAATAGGTGCCTATACACAAGCACAGAGGCTACCCTGATGCACTGTAATTACAGTGTGTTGGAGCAGATTCAATTAATTGAGTCTGGTTATTTAGACTGTTATACAAAGCACCTCAGCTGCCATTTTGAAGCATGGGGACATTGATATATGAGATGCTCCAGGTGCTTTAATTAGAGCATCTCTTGGAGTTGCTCTAATTAAAGTCCTACCCCCCGCCCCACCCTCAGAACACATGTATAGGCACCCCATATATTATGGCAAGTCCTTATCTTCACTGTGAGATTCTTAATTTTGGGAATATGCACCCAGAGTTCATACTAGATTGGCAATTGTAGTTATACATTTTTAAAAAAATTAGTAGTTATAATAGTAAAAATAAATAACATATTTTATCATATATGCTTGCTCCTAAATATGAAGGACAACCTGTTTTGGGAAGGTGAAATGAAGAAAAAAAGATTTTTCCATTAAAATACTAATAAGTAACTTAATAAAACAATTTAGAAAATTTAGAAAACTTTACACAGAACAAGTTATAAAATGAAAAATACAAATGTGGGCTTCACATGTACCTCACATTTCTCATTGCAATATTGTAACATGTGCTCACAACAGAAGGCAGCATTCTGTAGTCAGCAGTGAAACCCCGGCAGATGCAAGGGGATGGGGGAACCTCTCATTGCTACAGTAACCCCTTAGTGCTGGAACTCATTCAGCAGCAGGCTTTGCTTAACAGCAGCAGGAATAGTTCTTTAAGTGTCTTGCTTACAGATTTCTCCCTTTGTTGGCAGCTAAACAGCATTACCATATGTCCTTGTGTATGTATACCCAGATTTTCAGCAGCTGTTTTTTGGGGAAAAAAAGTGCAGGTAATATGTGAGAAAATATGGTAGGTAGCTGGAACTTGGCCTTTTGATGAGATTTAATGTGAACACCAAAAAAAAAAACAAAAAACAATTTGGTTCAGGAATGTTTACAAATTACGTTTCCTAGCCTTTAAAGTTTGGGTGGCACCAACCAGTTTTTTTAGAGATGCCAGAAATTGCATATATCTGTGGATTTTTTTCTGCAAACAGAGCCTCTTGAGGACTCTTTACTTTTGATGATATATTTTTAGGATATTTCTTGGGGACTTGTCACACATTAGACTTAGCAGTTAGCACATATTTAATGGACTTAAAATATGAATGTCTATGCATTTGAGCAGGAGGAAAGTGCTAGTAGCTAGGGTCCTCATTGTGAGGTGCTGGATCTCACTGCAATTTGGGGTGAGAAAAGAACAGTCACCATCACCATCATCACCATCACCAAAGGCATGAAGCTTACAGAACCAGGTCTAGGAGTGCATCACAGCCCAGATGGTAACTCTGGGGCACCAGTGGGACTGGCTGCAAATCCTCAGTAAAATCAACTGCCTGAAGTCACGATAAGTTCAATGTAGGGATGCCAACAAGGTCTTGGATGCAGTGAGGACCATTGTCCTTTACTGCAAGGAGCCGTCAAGGATCTTCAAGGTGGACTATGCTGTTGCTTCCTGTCACATCATGCACTGCATGCTCATGGACACTGTCTGACAACAAAAATGATAATGGAGGCAGTCCTCTGCCACCTGCTAATGAAATTGCTTTGAAGGAACACAAAGATGCCTGATTTAGGGACTTGTTCCCCAGCTTGGCCTGAACACAGACCTAGACCTAGGATGTACAAGATAGGGACAGCTTAGACAAGACCCTCATCAAGTAGGCAGAAATAGACAGCCCAGCACCAACCACTGGTAAGCTTCAGCAACTCCAGTAGAAGAGGGGTTTATAGTATGTTTGGGGACCCAGGCAGATGAGGATGAGTCATGACTTGGGGGCAACTCTGGGCTTGGGGTGTCTCATGGCTTGGGGGTGCCTTTGGGCTCAGGGTGTAGCAAAGTGGCTAGGTACAGGAGTTGCAATCAGTGCAGATTGCCCCCCACCCCTTTAATTTATCAAGAGAATGAGGGCATTAAGTTGCAGAAGAGATATGAATTGGTGGTACACCCATGCTTAGGCCATGGCACTAATGCCATGGGTCAATGGCCCAGTTATAGCTTGACAGGCCAGTATGAGCCACATAACAATAGCCACCTCTGGGAATCAATGGGGAGGGAAGGGGATAGCAGGTAGCTGAGTAATAACAGAGAGGGCAGTTACCATGATGATATTCCACTCAAGTCTTGCTGTCCTGTAAAAATGACCAGGCAGAGCAAGATGAGTTGTGTTTCACCTCATACTGTCTTAAAAGTTGCACACTATCTTAGAAGTTTGCAACAATTTAAAGGTCTGCTGTTCTGTCTATGCCAAAGGTGGGCAAAATGTGGCCTGCAGGCTGGATGCGGCCTGCCAGGCCATTCTATCTGGCCCGCAGGGCCCCTAAACATTTTTAAAAATTAATATTTATGTGCCTGTGGCTGCCTGTGGCCCTTGATGGCTTGCCAAAACTCAGTAAGTAACCCTCCACCTGAAATAATTGCCCGCCCCTGGTCTATGCACTACTGTCTGCACACTTGTCAGTGTCTTAGTGGGATTGCAAGATTCATATACATTTCATCTGTCAACCTTGGTTACACTTCCAGAGTTATTACTGCTTTTTTTCACTCCTTAGAATTTTTCCCAGCACAAGAAAGCTTGGCAATTTCCAGCATAGATGCTGCCCCAAGGTCATGAAAGGACACTTCCAGCCAGAAAATGTCTCATAGCCAGAAACATCACCTGGACCATCATCTGGGCACTGAGCTGCTACTACTGAGAGCTGGCTTTCTGCCTATGGGTGCTAGAAGGACCAATCAGAGAAACCACTGAGAACTCTTCAGCAGGCTTTTGTGGTATCTTGTGTTTAATGAGAAGGAATTAACTGTTTTAAAGATGCAGCACAGCAAATGAAGGGTTCACAGTCACCAAGAGGTTCCCTCTCTGCTCCCTCTCCCACCTGGCAGAATGTTGTCTAAGAAAGTAAGCCAAGGCCTCCTTGTTCAGAATGCCCTGGAGGTGCGTCTGTCTGTGACATTCAGCTGAGAGTGCCACTTCAGCCCAGGCATCATCCAAGTGCCAGGGATTTCCTCTGTCTGCAGCATTCCTGGTGTCCAGGAAGACTTCTCCCATCACCTCATATATTGTGAAGAATGTAAGTGGCAGCCACAAAGCTGAGAATGTTCTTTAGCTTGGCCCCATCCCCTGCCTGCCCCCCAGACCCTCCCGAGGCACAAAATGAGAATGTGGTCATATGGTCCCTACACAGTTCAGGAACCTCAACTGTTAAAACACAGCTATATGCTCCTATGGGTCCCTGCGAAAACTCCTCAATCATAGCATTGCCCTTTGTGCACACCTGTTGTTGCCATTATCTGCCCTATGCAAACTGGTTGGCAATGGAATGGAGTGTGAACTGACTTCCAGATCACCAGGGCCATGCATTTCTTGATGGACATGGGGCTTTCAAGTCCAAATGTCCTAGCACTAGAGATGGGTGGGGGAGGGGCAGCTCAGTGCAAAGGTCCATGAATATACCATGAAACATCCTAAAGTTCCATCATTACTGCTCATCATCCCAGGTCACTCCCACCAGTCCAAGCTCACCAGCAGTGCCCAACATCTGACATCAGCTGACAAACTGCAGCTGCAGTTTGTACATCATCATCTTGCTGGCCTACTTGCAGGAGGCACACGATGCCCATGGTAGCATCATGGTATTCAAAGTAGTGCCTCACCAGGGTCAGGAGCTCATGTTGCTGAATCATAGGGTACCTGTGGAATGCATCAGCCAGGGCAAGAATTTGCTTAGTTCCACCACTTGTCATCTCCAGGAAGCTACTGGAGATACAATCCAATCTGGGAAAGTCAGTCAAGGAGGGATTGGAGGTCCTGTGCCTGGCCGAGGAGGGATTGGAATTTTGCTCCCTCAGAGTGTTGGCCAATCAGTGCTTTTCCCTGCTCTCAGCTGTTTTTGGTCACTGTTGGAAATATACAAAAGAGAGGCTGCAGTTTGCTGCCAGGATGCCTGCTCACCAGTCCATTAGTGGTGGAGAGCAAGATGCCTGGAACATATTCCAACTTGATATTGCATAATATTCCTCAGATTTAGCATGTTAAGTGCCCCATGTGGCAAGGCTGTTCTACAAAAGGACAAGATACAAAGCAAAACTACAACTGAAAAAACAGAGATACTAGCTAATTGGGATCCTTTCTCTGCTGAGAGTGCTGTGAGTTCTGATGAACCTGTTGTTGCTGTATGCATCAAAGCTTTCTGGGGCAAATCAAGTCGTGCAGAGCAGCCAGGAGTCCTAATGTTAATGTAATAAGCCATAGGTACAGGAAACATTTATATGGAATAGTATTCACTGTAAAGAAAAAAGGGTTTCCTGCAAAGTGGAAGTGATTGCTGACTGTCAGCCTTTCATACTACAGAGAATTAAAATCTGATGTGATATAAGTTTATTTCAGTTTTTCATACTATAGAGCAGGTGTGATGAATTTCTAGCCTGCAGACCTAATCCAGCCCTTGGATATATGGTATGTGACCCACAGGGCTCCCCACAGGTTGGAAAATTTAATGGTAGAGGAACTGTGGCAATTAATACCAGCACCTCTCTCCTGCTGTGAAATTCCCAAGACCTGAAGCTGCATCAGAGCTGGACCTTGCCCTATTCCCTTTGTGTGGCTGGATTGGGGCCAGGCCATACCCTCTTCTTCCCATGTGGCTGGGCCACACCTCCTTGCCCCACATAGTTGTATCAGGGCCAGGGGGCAAAGTTGCAGGCAGGCCAAGTCCCCTTCCATCATGAGGCTGGATCAAAGCCAGGCTCCTCCCCACTCCTGTCCATGTGGCTGGATGGGACCCTGCTGCACCCCCCTCTAGGCACGGGATCAGGACTTCCATTTGGATCTGGTCCTTGGATGAACCAGGCATCACCTATCCAGCCTGTTGGGCAAAAAGCTTGAGACTACTGGTTTAGAGAATTAAAATCTGATGGGATTTATTTCAGACAGATGGATGAGCTCATATGCAAATGAAGATTTAAGGGTCAGGATCTCCAATGTCAAGCAAGTTTGGGTGCTGAACTTATATTCAAATTAAAAGGCTCAAATTTTTTTCAGCAAGTCCTGATTTCTCATCCATGAAAAAACATACCTTTTTAAAGGTATTTCACATCGGGCACTTAAAAATAAGGGTCCCAAGATTGCTAATCACTTTAGAAAATCTTGACCTAAAACTTTTTATTTGCACATTTCCTGGAAGTAAATGTTGAGGCAGGACCTTTGTAATCATAGCTCATATTAAGATGGATTATTATAATCTTTCAAGTAATGGATTTTTCTGGAAGGAAGAACTGACAGAACTTCCTTTAATTTGACTTTGGACTCTTCTACCTCATGCCATATCCGTGAGTTGTCAGAGAAACAACTGGTTTTATGTTTCTGGTTTCTCAAATGTTCTAGAAATTGCTGATGATTAGGTAAGGAATTCAGCACTTGAGCTTCAGAATGTGATGGAATGTCTTCCAAGAAGAGTAAACATGAATGTTGATGCTACATGAAAAACAAAGTATGGTTAAATAACACATTGGAACCGGTTATGTGTTTTACCCTCTCTGTTTTTTATTTAAAATCTAACATCATTTAACGTCTCCATCAACAACCTGGAAGATGGCATAGAGTGCGCCCTCAACAAGTTTGCAAATGACATCATGCTATAGGGAGTAGTAGAGATGCTGGAGTGTAGGGCTAGGATTCAGAGTGACCTCAACAAATTGGAGGTTTGGGCCAAAATAAATCTCATGTGGTTCAAGAAGGACAAATGCAAATTCCTACATTTAGGACAAAACAATCGTATGCACCAGTACAGGCTGGGGGCTAACTGCCTGGGCAGCAGCTCTGCAGAAAAGGACCTGGGGGTTACAGTGGACAAAAATCTGAATATGAGCCAGCAGTGTGCCCTTGTTGCCAAGAAAGCTAACGGCATCCTGGGCTGCTATGATAGGGGTGTTGCCAGTAGGTCAAGAGAAGTGATTATTCTTTTCTATTCAGCACTGTTGAGGCCACATCTGGAGTACTGTGTTCAGTTTTGGACCCCTCACCACAGAAAGGATGTGGACAAATTGGAGAGAGTTTCAAACTGCAGCAAGGGAAGTTTAGGTTAGATATTAGGAAGAATTTTCTCAGTAGGAAGGTAGTAAAATACTGGAACAGGTTACCCAGAGAGGTGGAGGAAGCTCCATTCCTGGAGGTTTTCAAAACCTGGCTATACAGAGCATTGGCTGGGATGATGTAATTGGGGATGGTCCTGCTTTGAGCAGCAGGTTGGACTAAATGACCTCATGAGGTCCCTTCCAACCCTGACTTTCTATGATTCTATGATTTAGTGCTTAAGGGGTGTCCAGATGAGTGCGCGCGTACCTTTTGCCCTGTCTCAAACCCCTTTGAGACAGGGCAAGAGGCACATATGGGAGTGAAAAAACATTCCCTGAGCTGCAAGTTTGCAGTGAGGGAGCAAAATTAGATCCCTGGATATGCAGGGGTCTAAAATAACAAGAGTTAAAAAAAAGCAGGGCAGGACATGGTCCCAGACCATGCCCTGAGGCACCTGGAGGCTGAGTCCTCCACAAAGACACTCTGGCTGCCAGAGCATCTTTGTGGTTGGCCCTCACCCTGATGCTTCAGCACCAGGGCTCCCCAGTAAGTAAAGGGTCAGGGGGGCTGGAGGAAGGGGGAGGGGACTATGCGGGGGACCCCCACTGGCCCTGTCCACTCCCCAGCCCCCCCAGCTCTGCCCTGCCTGGCCCCACCCCCACCTGCCCTTCGAGGCCCCTGTTTCCTGCCCTGCCTGCCCCCCAGACCCTCCCAATCCCTGCCCTACCCAACCCCATCCCCCAACCCCCCAAGTCCTCTGATCCCTGCCCCACCCAGCATCCCCACAGTAAACCCCCCCAAACCCCTGCACTTACCAGTAGGTTGAGCTGCTGTCTGTGTATCTGGGGCTCTGTCAGCACAGCACAGGGCAGAGAGATAGCCCCAGTGGCCCCAGCCCAGGCTCTCCTGCCCCCAACTGCTCTGTGCTGCCTGCGGAGGGGGCTCTGCCAGGAGGCCCCAGAGCCCCTACAGGCCCTGCTTCTAGGATGAGTAGAGGCTTTTCTTTCCTTCATGTTTGGTTTTTTTTTTTGTTTTAAGTGACTGTGCCTGGGCTTAGGGGGGCAGCCTTGGGGGCTGGGGGTGCAAGTGGGGGATGGGGCCAGGTGGGGCATTCATTGGGGGGCTGCAGCACCTGGTGGGGGATGGGACCAGGTGGAGCAGCAATCGGGGGAGTGGGGTGAGGCATGTGGGCCTTGCGGGGGAGTATCCCTTGTGGGGGCCCTTTGGACCCTGTTGCGGGGGCTGTAACCCCTGTTGGGGGTCCATAGCCCCTGTGTGGGAGCTGTGGCCCCTGTTGGGTGGCCATAACCTCTGTGTGGGGGCTGCAGCCCCTGTGTGGGGGCTGCAGGACCTATTGGGGGGCCATAGCTTCTGTGGGAGTGCAGCAAAATATATAGTCATGTATTCATGAAACATGCATTTAGAGTTCACTTTATTATTATGATAGAGATGCTGGTAGGCTTCCACATTGCTTTAACACTGTAGATATATCAATAAAACATGCCCAACTGATTGCTGTCTCTGTCTCACTCTCTCTCTCTCTTTATAGTGGTCTTTTGTTTTACTTATAGAGGAACCTGGATTTTGGGGTATTTTACAGAGTGACTTTGGGATTTTTTTTATCAGGGATTTTTCAGTTTTCCAGTCGGGAATACAAGAATTTGTGCTAGGGAGGCCAGTGGTAGGACCCTGCCTGCTCAGAGCTGGCACCTTGGACCCATATGGCTGTGGCTGATCTCCTGGCCAAATGGGGCCAGGAGGACATGCTTTAACAGTTCAAAGCAGGCCACCACACCCAGAATATCTTGCGGGCAATAGCTGCCCGGATGGCTGGGCAGGGGAAACACATGGCAGTAGTGCCGCACAGAGGCCAGCCCTGCAGTCATAGCCGACTAGCAGCTGGCCGGGGGGGCAGATGCCTCTACTGGCTGTGCAGTCCTCTTCCGGGTGTGGCAGGCTGCTGCAGTGGGTAAAGGGTGCAGGGAACTCTCAGGGCTGCTGCAGCAATCCAGCTGGCACAAGGGGTAGTGTCGCCAGTAACCAGTTGGTTGGGCCCCAGAAGCTCCTGAGAGCAAGTAGCCCTGAGTTACTTGCTAGGACAGCTTTTTGTACTGCTGGAGACAGCACAGGTGCTGGCTCCGGGCTCTAGCTCCCCCTGGCTACAGATCTGGGCAGAGCCAGGCAGGGTTATTTTGCCCCAAGTGGCACAATTTGCTCAACAACAAAGTGCATTTCTGACAACATGTGCTGAAGCAAAAAGCTCCAGCTCAAATTTGCACTGCTTCTGTCTGAGCTGCTACAAGTTCACATGTTTGCATGTGTGGATGTGCCCTAAGAATCTTACCCTGCCTACATGAAGAGGAAATGTGGTGGGGAAGTTATATAATTACTCCATCTTCAAAACGGTTTTTTTTTTTTTCACTTGAAAATCCAAGTAAACCCTTCCTGAGAGAGAGAGAAAATCAGAGTCAGACAGAAGGAGTCAACACATGAAAAGGAACCATGTGGGAGCAGTGGCAATAGAAGTAGGGAGCAGGGCAGGGCTGCCCAATTGGCATCCTGTGGACTCCATCTGGCCCCTAGGTGTTAAGCTGGGCTCCCAGTATGGCATTGTTCAGCTCAACACTCAAGTGGCTGTTGCTGCTGGGATTTCAATGCTCCTCCTTCCTTCCTCCAGCTTCTCTTTCCTGCACCCACACGTCATTGGGATAACGGAGACCTGGTGGGACTCCACCCATGACTGGACCACGGGTATAGAGGGCTGTACCCTGTACAGGAGGGATCGTGTTGACAAAAGGGGCGGGGGTGTAGCTCTCTATGTCAAGGAAAGCTACATGTCCCTGCAAGCTGATGTTGGCGACTGGCATGGACAGCTAGAGACCCTCTGGGTAAAAATTTGTGGGGAATATGGCACAGGGGACACAACGGTGGGAGTCTACTACAGACCTCCCACTCAAAGTCCTGAGCTTGACCAGGAGTTCGCCCGGGAACTTACTGAGGCCGCTTGCTCCAGGACCTTGGTTGCCATGGGTGACTTCAATTACCCGGACATCTCCTGGGAAGATCATTCAGCAAAATCCGAGCAGTCGCAAAGCTTTCTCTCATGCGTGGATGACCTCTACCTGACTCAAGAAGTCTGTGGGCCAACGAGAGGCAAAGCGCTGCTCGACCTGGTACTGGCTACGGGGGACGACCTAATCGGTGACCTAGTGATCAATGGGAAGCTGGGTGACAGTGACCACGAGCTGATCACCTTCACCATCCACCGTAAAGCTGGCAAGTCAGTCAGCAACACAGAAGTCCTTGACTTCAGAAAAGCCAACTTTGACCAGCTCAAGAGGCTAGTCAGTCAGGCCCTCAAGGACCATGACCCCAGGGAGATGGGAGTTCAAGAAGAGTGGTTGCTTCTCAAGGAAGCGATCCTCAATGCACAAGCTAAATCTATCCCAACACGGAGGAAAGTCCTTTTTCAGATATGTGGGGAGCCAGAGGAAAAGCAAGGGCAATGTTGGACCCCTGCTAAACCAGATGGGGCAACTGACAACTGACGCCCAGGAAAAACCCAACCTATTAAATAGGTACTTTGCATCAGTCTTTCATCAGTCACATGCCTGCTATGGGACAGGGAAATCTGGGTGAGGGGGATTCCCTACCCTCCATAAATGCTGACCTTGTGAAGGAACACCTTGAGAAGCTGGATACCTTCAAGTCAGCTGGCCCTGACAATCTGCACCCCAGGGTACTCAAGGAGCTGGCGAGCGTCATAGCCCAGCCCCTGGCACGGATCTTTGAAAACTCCTGGCACTCTTGTGTAGTGCCTGAAGACTGGAAGAAGGCCAATGTGGTGCCGATCTTCAAAAAAGGGAGGAGAGTGGATCCGGCTAACTACAGGCCCATTAGCCTGACTTCTATCCTGGGGAAGATCCTAGAAAAGTTTATTAAGGAGGCCATCCTTGAGGGACTGGCCCAGGCTAACATTCTAAGGGATAGCCAGCATGGGTTTGTTGCGGGTAGGTCTTGTTTGACCAATCTCATTTCCTTCTATGACCAGGTGACCTATCACCTGAACAAGAGAGAAGAGGTTGATGTCATATATCTTGACTTCAAAAAAGCTTTTGATCTCGTATCCCATGATCACCTCTTGGCCGAACTGGCCAGTTGTGGCCTTGGCTCCACCACGATCCACTGGCTGGGAAATTGGCTCCGTGGTCGGACCCAGAGGGTTGTGATTGATGGCAGTCACTCATTGTGGTGCCCAGTGACCAGTGGGATCCCTCAAGGCTCTGTCCTGGGACCCATACTGTTCAACATCTTCATTAACGACGTGGACATTGGAGTCAGGAGTGGACTGGCCAAGTTTGCCGATGACACCAAACTTTGGGGCGAAGCATCCACGCCAGAGGACAGGCAGGTGATCCAGGCTGACCTGTACAAGCTCAGCAAATGGGCAGACGAGAACCTCATGGTGTTTAACACCGAAAAATGCAAGGTTCTCCACCTTGGGAGGAAAAACCTCCAGCACCCTTATAGGCTCGGCAGTGCTACGTTGGTTAGCACTACAGAAGAAAGAGACTTGGGGGTCATCATTGACCACAAGATGAACATGGGCCTGCAATGTGATGCTGCGGCTAGTAAAGCGACCAAAACGCTGGCTTGCATCCATAGATGCTTCTCGAGCAAATCCCGGGACGTCATTCTCCCCTTGTACTCGGCCTTGGTGAGGCCGCAGCTGGAGTGCTGCGTCCAGTTTTGGGCTCCACAATTCAAAAAGGATGTGGAGAAGCTTGAGAGAGTCCAGAGGAGAGCCACGCGCATGATCAGAAGTCAGGAAAACAGATCTTACGATGACAGGCTGAGAGCCATGGGACTCTTTAGCCTGGAAGAGCATAGGCTCGGGGGTGATCTGATGGCCACCTATAAATTTATCAAGGGTGACGACCAGGATCTCGGGGAATGTTTGTTCACCAGAGCGCCCCAAGGGATGACGAGGTCGAACGGTCACAAACTCCTGCAAGACCGTTTCAGGCTGGACATAAGGAAGAATTTCTTTACTGTCCGAGGCCCCAAGGTCTGGAACAGTCTGTCATCGGAGGTGGTTCAAGCACCTACATTGAACACCTTCAAGAGTAAATTGGATGCTTATCTTGCTGGGATCCTATGACCCCAGCTGACTTCCTGCCCTTTGGGCAGGGGGCTGGACTCGATGATCTCCTGAGGTCCCTTCCAGCCCTAATGTCTATGAAATCTATGAAATCTATGTGGACAGGGTAGCAGAGTTGAGGAAAGCTATTCTAGGGCACCATGGAGGGACCCCATGCAATGTTGAGCTAACAGGACATTAGAGGGGGTTGTGCCTGCTGTGCAGTGTAGCAGTGGGAGGATGGCATTTGGTGCTGCATGACCTTTAGGATGGGAGGGCTATGGCATAGTGCAGCATTGGGGACACTTACTCTGGAGCATGGCATGGTGGCATACAGCCCAGTGGGCAAGTGGCTTAAGCAACACATGATGGCCAGGTGGGCTTGCAGTCCCCAGCCACTCAGAAGCTGGACAGCCCTGAAGCAGTGGATATTTTTTTCAGATAAAATGAGTACAAGAACGATCCGTGTTATGTCATGTTAAGTACAAATGGCTAAGGTTTTTCAAAGTAACCTAATAGAAACAGAAGCTTGATTTTCCATTTATTTTCACATAGTGTATACATTAAACAGCACAAACTGTAGTTCATAAAGTACAGTGCATGTCACATGATAATTCTTGTTAATCTATTCAAAACAATGTGCCTATAGGTAAACTATATGCCTATATTGGGGATTATACACCTAAGAGAAAAAGAAGCAAGTGTTTTTACTGTAGCTGATTACTGCTCCTATGAACACTCCCATTAAAGAAGAGATTGGCTAGAAAGAGACATTCCCTTGTAGAAAGATGACACTGTGATTGATGGATGGCATGGTAAGGTATCCTGTTGTGCTATGTATTGACTGTGGATAAAATGGGTTAATAAGGCAGGACTAATAAAAATCATAAACCATTGTTGCTGCTCTTTTGGAGAAATGAGGAAACCCTTCTGTAAGTTACTCCTAATCATTCATTTGATCCATTTAAGCATGAATTGCTCCCACAGTACTTGAGAAATGAGCAGCAGCAAGATGTAGTTTCATGTGGGCAGACTCACAATCAAGCTTCTTTTTCTTCTTTCATGGGTTGATAACTTCTCTCATAGCCACAAATTCTTTACTTGAGACAATCAAACCAGCATTTGACATATAAAGTCTACTTAATAAGGAAACATTTCCTTAAGAAAGGAGTGTAGTTTTTATGCAAGTTAATGCTGCCCTTAGGGTAATAATAATTTACAATACAGAACAAATGTATTATATCTATTTAATATTACACAACCTGAAATAGTGACCTATAAGTGTTGTGGACCTGTTTAATCCAATATTAATGGATTAGTTTTAAACCTCTTATTTCATAATACATGAAATTAAAATAACTTGAGAGATTCACAGTGGGACATACAGAATGAGATTGCTAACTTCCTGGATTGCAGTGATATTGTCAGTTCAGCATGTGTTGTGAATCTCATGGAGTTGGAAATATATACTTGGAGAAGAGGTCTTTCAGTAGGCACAAAGGCCAAGTTTGATGATAGTGGGCGCATCTACATGAGGCATTTACTGCCGAGTTGACTAATTAGCTCCACAGTAAAACATCACCATCTACACACGGTACTATTAGGACAAAGTAAATTATTTAATTCCCCCATAGGATAGTACTGCCAAGACACAAGTACTATTCTATGGTGGAGTTATTTACTTCACTGCAAAGCATGTGTAGAAGCTGACAGGGCTGACTGGGGCACAAGGGTGCTTCAGTGTGGGGGCTGCTTGCCGGCTAGCCCCACGCTGAAGCACCCTTGGGCCCCATCCAGCCCCTCTGTAACACATTGAGCTGGGTCAGAGCAGGGTCCCCTGCCACACAGAGCTGTGCTGACCCAGCTTAATGTGCTGCAGTCCCTGCTTTGAGCAGGGGTGTGGACTAGATGACCTCCTGAGGTCCCTTCCAACCCTAACTTTTCTATGATTTCTGTGTCAGCGCAGAGGCAGAAAAGGATCTTGGAGTCATTATTGATGTCAAATGAACATGGGCTGACAGTGTGGGGACACAGTTAAGAAGGCCAACCATACCTTGTCATGCATCTCAGGCAGGTCCAAGGAGGTGATCCTCCCCCTCTATGGTCAGGCCGCAGCTGGAGTACTGCATCCAGTTCTGGGTGCTGCACCTCAGGAGGGATGTGGACAACTTGAAGAGGGTCTGGAAGAGGGCCACTAGCAGGATCAGGGGGCAGCAGGGCAAGCCCTACAAGGAGAGGCTACGGGACCTGAACCTGTTCAGCCTCCACAAGAGAAGACTGAGGGGGATCTAGTGGCCATTTACAAACTAGTCAGAGGGGACCAGCAGGCACTGGGGGAGTCCCTGTTCCCCCGAGCACTACCAGGAGTGACTAGAAATAACGGTCACAAGCTGACAGACAGCAAATTCAGGCTAGATATCAGGAGGTGCTACTTCACGGTCAGGGCGGCTAGGTTCTGGAACCAACTTCCAAGAGAAGTGGTGCTGGCTCCTACCCTGGAGGTCTTTAAGAGGAGGTTGGATGAACACTTTGCTGGGGTCGTTTGACCCCAGTACTCTTTTCTGCCATGGCAGGGGGTCGGACTTGATGATCTGCTGAGGTCCCTTCTGACTCTACCAACTATGAAACTATGAATTTAGTGCTTAAGCGTCCTACCCTGCCTACATGAAAAGAGGAAATGTGTTGGGGAAGTTATACAAGTACTCCATTTTTGATCTCCATCATGTAGATGCTGTACAAACAGTTTATTCAGTCAAATTAATTTCATGTGTAGATGCACCCAGAGTGAATCATCATGTGTACAACAATGCTGGCTTGTACTAGTTGTGGCTCTGGAAAAACTCAGTAAACTTTTTTCTTAAATCCAAGCCTGCAACAGCAGGTGGTACTCTCAACAGCTTCTAATGCAGATGGCCAATTTAAATATAGATCTGTTTCCCCTTAACCTTTCTACTGTTTAGCTCCAGTAAAACACTCTACTCTACCCTCTGTTTTTGCTTGGGAAATCTGCTGCTACTCTATTATCAAAGAGCTGAGAGGTATTATTACAGTGCCTGACTTGAAAGCACTAAAGCAGAGCCTGAAAACCAAGCTGTCCTTAAACTGTTTGTTAACTAGGATTCTGCACAGCAGAAGTGGTCTTGAAAAGTGCACTGGCTGGGAGAGGTAAGGAGAGGTTTCCTCCTGGTATGCTAGCTGCACTATTAGCTAGTTAAACAGGCTACTGCACCAGGAGGTAATTAAATTGTCTGTTTTGTGACACGTTATGCTAGTAGACTTGGGATTAATCTGTTCAGCTGTCTACCTCCAGCTACTTTGAGACAACCTTTTATCTGATAGAGAGCAGAAGACTGAGGGAGAGGTCACCTGAAGCAGCTTTAAGAACTTTTTAAAATTGCAAGTGAATTATACCCTTGTACCTCCAAAAATGTAGACTTCAACATTGCTCTGTAGTGACCTCTTTTGGAAGAAACCAAAACAACTCAGAAGTACTGACAGGAAAGGCACAAAATGGCATAAAATCTACAGTGTGATAAAAAAAAATGCTGAATGTGCTCTGTGCATTGGCTTCCTGCTTGAACTAAGCCCCTAACCTGGCTAAAGCTCAGTCCTTTGTTTGGAAGCTTGGTGTCAATAAAGGCTGAAGTGAAACTAGTCTTCTTTTGTTTAGGGAAAGCTAACTTTATAATGAGTGGCTTAATTATTACATGCATCTAAGATTTTTCTTTCAGCTTTTTTCCCATCTAAAAAGTTTATATAACCTAAGCATTCATGAATCAGAATGCATTCTTCCTGGAACCTGAGACTGAAGGAAGCAGCTTGAACTGGAAAAAGGACTGTTCAATAGCCTGTCAGAATCATGAGCTGAATATCCCTTGATTGGTATTCAAAAGTTTTAAAGCAATCAGAGTTTTGGGCTTTGAAGAGGAAGAGGTACTGGAATTGGAGGACTTTAGGACAAAGTTAAAAACTGAGGTCTTGTCAGGAGTGGCTAAGGTAGCTTGGCTAAGGTAGCTTGGCTTAGTGGCTAGGTCAAAAGGCTCTGGTTGGATATTTGGAAGTTAGGCAGGGGTCAAATGCCAAAGGTCAGTAATTGGAGATGTCCGATTCAGGGGTAAGAGCAAAAGGCAGAAAAAAATATAGTACACTGAGGTCTGGTGCTTAAGGTCTACAGTCAGAACCTCACATCCAGGCATCAGGAACTAGAAGCTGAAAACCAAAAGATAATCTGAGGAGCCAGAGTTTAGAAGTCAAGTCTATTTGTTACTTTCAAGGGATCAAAATAACTATAAGCCTCCCTTAGACAGGGAGGCTACTGAGAAAGTAACAACTAAATTCTTGGGACAAAAGAAAGGCAAAATAGGGACAGGAGTAATGGTCAAATGTTCAAATCAAGTGCACCAAGGGGGTTCATTAAGCAGATCACTGGTCCTCAAATGAGTCCAAGGAGTCAGTGGACACTGGCCAGTGAAACTGCCTGGAGATGTGAATGGACCAGGGGCAAGAAAACAGCCCTGTAGTCCCAGGGGGTCCTCCTGGCCAGAGTCTCCTTCATAGTTAAACAGGATCATTAGCTTGGCTAGGGTGAGTCTAGAAGTCAGGAGTCTGGAACTGTGAACCAGGAGACAAGGATGCCACTGGGGACCTCAGCTGGTGGCTCCTCCATGGAGCTGCTGCCACCAGCATGTATGGGACAAGCTTCATAGACACCCCAGTCTCCTGCCCCTTCTGTGGGCATAGGGAAACCCTGGCGCACATGACCCTCAAGTGCACCAGGCTACAGCACCTCCACCTCCAGAACCTCCTCCTGAGTTTCTGGATGAATTTCACTCCCCACCCTTTTGTTTTGGTCACCCCATCTGCAGCCCCACCAAGTCCCAGGACCTCCTAGTCAACCTTCTCCTGGCCCTGGCTAAGTAGGCTCTGTACTTGGCAAGGGAAGGAGGCTGTGGCTGGGAGGGTGCTCAGAGACTGTGGGACCACTTTCCTCTCACTTGTCTGTGCACGTTTCTGAGCCGAGCACCAGTGGGTGGTGTCCACCAGCTCCTTGGATGTCTTTGAGGATCACTGGGTGCAGCCCAGGGGCCTCTGCTCTGTGTCCTTCTCTGGAGAACTTCTTTTCACATTTTGAACCTTTGACCCCCATGTCACCCTTTTCTTCCTTAGCTGTCCCACAAAAAAAAAGTTGTATCCTTCAACTTTTGGCCCCACACAATGGGGGCTATTAATTAACTAGGTGGGCCTCAAGGCCCATGATCTCTGGAAGATACAAATAGACAGGTAGCTGAGAAAATGCTGTTGTGTAACCCTGCTGGGAAAGCTAACTTGTTAAGCTGCAGAACAGTGACTTAACTCCTATGGTGCCACCCTCCTTACAGGTGGCATTCAGCTACCTTTGACCTAGGTTTCTTTGGATGAACCTGATAGAATTAATTTACTAGATTGAGCATGTGAACATTGCTTGTGGATTCCCATGTTTCTCAGGGCTATAGCCTTCCCAGCTGAGCAAATAACAGAGTTTTGTCCTAACTTTTTGGGGATCCAAAATCTGAATCACCAGGAATTCCTCCTGCCCTTGAATGGTTGTTGGGGTTGATGCAGAACAAATTTTCTGTATGTGATTTCAAGAAGAATATGTGAAAATCAGGACGGATATTCATGGGTTTTTGGTTGTAGTTGTGTTGGTCTAAGGACACAGGCAGGTATGATTCTCTAAGTAGATGTGATATCTTGTATTAGACCAACTGAGTAGCTGGGAAAAAGTTCTTAGCAAGCTTTTGGCTGCAGTCACCCTTCTTGAGGCATAGGGAGTCTCTGCTGGTCTGAAATTCCAAGGAATGAGAGAAGCTAAAACTATGGCAGGATGTCAATGAGAATGTAAATAGGTAGAAATTAGAAAAACAAAAGGTAAGCAGGGAGGGGAGGGGAAGAAAGCAGGGGGGAAAGGTCAAAGGTAAAACACTACAGTGGTAATAATACAAGGTAAAAAAGGCTATTTTAATGGATATTTTTTATGGATGGATATTCATGGTTTTCAGTAGCTTTAATTTGTAAAGACTGAGTTGATCTGTTCTATGATTGGGATGGCTTCTTGGTACTGATAGGTGAGTTTGGCTGATGGCTGCATGATTACAGGGTGATAATCCCTTTCTCCCCCAAGGAGAAAGCATGTAGTTCCTGGTCCTCAACCCACAAACTTGTAGGTTTCTTTAGTGATGTCAGCAAGCTTCCCCAGTTTTTCCTGGACCTGGTGGTGATGATTGCTGTGGCTTTTGGAACTTGGAAGGTCTTGAAAAACTGTAGGTTAAAACAGGGATGGAAAGTGGAAGGAAGTAAGACTGGCATGTGGATATATGTTTTGGGTTCTGTGGATAGTAACAAAGATAACCAGCTGTCCTGCTGTTAAGTAAGGAAGCAGTGATGACATCGTTCCAGAGTCTGCTAATATGATGTTAAATTAACACACACAAGCTGTCCATCTAGGGGTGGTCCACTGATGGAGTGAGTGACTTTATTTCCAGAAGTTCAAGAGTTTTAACCAAAAGCGGGCACATCTACACATGCATTAATAACAGGTACTAAATGCATGGTAATCAGCGCTATTTTGCGGTAGTGCCAGCAGATGTCTTTTAAGTGGCACTGATTTGCAGTAGACTAATTGTAAGGTGCATAATTGCATTAGCATGGCTTTTACCATGATGTGCTAATGAGCAGTACAATTAGTTTACTGCGCTTTTAGCGTCCTGTGTCAATGCACCCATTGTAAAATAAAATGGGCTCTGCTCCAAGACAGTGTCATTAGTAAGCTGTGCAGTTGAGGTATTTCTACACTAATGGTATCACTCTGAACCTGAAGAACTAGAAGAAGAGTCAAGAGAACTCACGAAAATCTTAGAGGCAACATGGAAAGAAAATAAACTGTGTATCCCATTCCTTATCAGATTAGTGTCACCAGAAGTGACACAGGAAGTGTTAGTCACTTTATCAGGTCTGGGTTATTGATTTATCATTACAGTCAAGATTCTGCCCATTGTTTGATGGTGTGTGTGGGTGTGTGTGTGTGTGTGTATAAAAAATGTGGCCAAATTTGGCCTTGCATTTTCTTAAATTTTTCTAAAGGATGAATTATTAAATTCCCTCTAATTGTTCAAGAATTTTGGAGACAAGATAGGACCCACTAATATTTTTATTATTTGGTGTTTGTTTATATTCTAGTTAACATTCTACTTTTTAATGCTGTTTTATGGAAACATGTAAAATAGATACCTTTAACAATGTATTTAATTTTGATTTAGATTTATGTGGAAGTTGTTAATCAGATCTTTAAATTAGCAAGCTTGGATACTGCTAGTAGTGTAGCTATGGCAGCAAAACTCACCTTAGTATCTAGGTAAATATTAAAGTTCAACATCCTTTCTATATCATTCTGTCATTTGCTGTAGTTCTGCTGTGAAATGATATTCCCATAGTCTGCTTAACATTACATGTGAGCCTTGTGTTAATGCCTCTCAAATATGCCTCTCAATCACAGCTACAACACTCCAAGCCTACCACAACTTGGAGGTTATTGAAATTCTCCATCTGCAATTGAAAATTCACAACATGAAGGGAAAAGAACCCAGACACATATTGAAGTTAAACACAAGTTATTGTGTTATGTGGTATTTACTTTAGGCTGTGGCTGCGTTCTCAGACCTGAGGAAGGGCACTTCGTGCCCTAAAAACTGTCTGACATCTCTCATGATGATACAGTTGAACCAGTGAAAGATATCACTAAAAGACCCCTCACTTCTCTCAAATATATGTCATTTTCTTGCTGGTATCACACTGTGGTAGTCAGCACTCCAGCCAGATGTCTCTCAACATAGAAAGCACATAAAGTCTAATACGTGCTTTCGCATATCAGTCCTCTGGAGTCAGTTTTATGGTCAAATGAAGTAGAACCTGCTCAGTCTATGCTCTCAGTGTCCGCTCTCTATACAAGAGTTGGGAATGATGCTGAAAACAAGCGGGTAAAACAAAAGTTTCTTTGCACATAAGTTTTTGCATACATTTAGGCATTCAAGGAATTAGAAGCTAGTTCCTTGGGTGCACTGGAAGAGTTATTGGTGTTTTCCCACTCAGCTGTTTTAGTAGTGGAAGGCTAGACTGTTCCTTTTTGGACTACATCTACTGTATTAGAACTTGAATTTAACAATATCTGTGAAGCTTGATCTTTCCCCTGTAACAGAGCAGTTAATCATAGGTCTGAACAGAGAGTTGCATTATCTCTGAACTTCACAGCTTTTCTCCACTTGGGGGAGCTGCCTTGCAGAGACAAAACTCATGTTTCTTGACTCCAGGAGCTAGCACAAGCTCCTATTGCTGTGTCTAAATGAGTTGCCTTTTAGGTGGGTAGAATTTAGGGATTATCTTTCATCTGATGTCTGGGACACACCCTTCAGTAGATCTGGCATGCCATTTACTAGAGGGCACTAGTGGAGGCATACTAGCATTATATGCATTGTACATTGGATACCCGCACTGGTATGAAAAACCTCACTTTAAAAGTTTGGTATTTACAGAAATATATAAGCAATTATTTAAAAAAATTCCCCATTTAATAAAATATTTAAGGACCTCATTAATTTTGATCATATGGTATTTTTGGCTAGCTGGGTTGCTAAACGTGTGTTAAACTCTGATGAAGAGCAAGAAATTACCTTTGCAGCAGCAGTGGTGTCTCCTGAATGCAGTTAACACCTTATCAGTGCAGATAAGGTGTGAAAAATTGTCTTTCAAACTACACTAGTGTCAACTGAATGCAATTAGCACCTCTACATGTGTTTAAAATCATGACTGCAGGTTATACATTTCAGCAGCCTGCAATATATTAGCACTTAATCCCATCTTGGTGAATCATGGAAAAAGCTGCAAAACAATGAAATGAATACAATTAAGTGGCATTAACATTAATTTATTTTTTGCAGGGTAAATCCAATCCCAGATTTGTGACAATGATCCAAAGAGCTCTAATAACTTGCTGATAGAAGTATCTTGTATAACATGTACAAAGGACAGTACCAGAAACCTGGTTTACTTTTTTGTAGATTGACACTTTCAACCGTTTTTGTTAAATTAATATTATAGTGTGATAAACCCATGCCTTTTCCAGCTTTCTTAATGTATGGATACATGAACAAGTTACCATGCTGTAGGTTAGGGTGCATATTTACTTATTCCAGAATATCTTTGTATGTGCATGGCCTTACTCTGCAGGTAAATGTGAAGTAGATCAACTTCCAATGAAAATGCAGTATGCTAACTTGAATTTACCATAGCATAAGAACTGCACATGTGAAGTTATTACAGAGTAGCTAATATAATATTAAGTTCACACCCTAGTTTATATTCTAGTAACTTGTTTGTTTGCCTGTTGGTTTAGTATCACTCATCATAGTCACTTCCCTGAACTGGAAAGCAAAAATGGGAAAGATACGTAGCACAATAGAGTTCAGATTTAAGGGTTCAGATCTCCATTTTGCCATGTCTTCACTAGTAACAAAGGTATCTTTTTTGCTTTGGGACAATAATTTTGTGTAAGCTATCTTGTTTTGGTTTTATCATGAGGTACACCAAGACAGGTGTCTACCACAGGCAGAAGGCTGACATTCTACAAGTTGCTGTTTTGGGTCCACATAACTGGGCACATATTGGATCCACATATTGCCTGTGTCTGACTTCAGCTTTACTGTTGCATTCCCTTGCCACTAACTATGTGTCCAATACACCTCATAGGCGAAGTGAGAAACACCCGGACAAGTGCTGAAACCCCAGCGGATGGTGCACATTAGGGGTGTGCGAAATGAATCAATGAATCGAATTACTGTCCCTGGTTCAATTCGGTCAAATCTGAATCTGAAGATTCAATGCTGATTTGGAGAATTAGTGTTCAGACACAGATTTCATAGATTGCATAGACATTAAGGCTGGAAGGGACCTCAGAAGATCATCGAGTCCAGCCCCCTGCCCAAAGGGCAGGAAGCCTGTTGGGGTCATAGTATCCCAGCAAGAAAAGCATCCAATTTGCTCTCGAAGATGTTCAATGTAGGTGCTTGAACCACCTCCGATGGCAGGCTGTTCCAGACCTTGGGGGCTCGGACAGTAAAGAAATTCTTCCTCATGTCCAGCCTGAAACGGTCTTGCAGGAGTTTGTGACCGTTTGACCTCATCATCCCCTGGGGTGCTCTGGTGAGCAAACATTCCCCCAGATCCTGGTGGTCACCCCTGATAAACGTATAGGTGGCCATCAGATGACCCCTGAGCCTACGCTTTTCCAGGCTAAAGAGCCCCATGTCTCTCAGCCTATCATCGTAAGGTCTGTTTTCCTGACCTCTGATCATGCGTGTGGCTCTTCTCTGGACTTTCTCAAGCTTCTCCACATCTTTTTTGAATTGTGGAGCCCAAAACTGGATGCAGTACTCCAGCTGCGGCCTCACCAAGGCCAAGTACAGGGGGAGAAGGACATCCTGGGATTTGTTTGAGAAACATCCATGGATGCAAGCCAGCGTTTTGGTCGCTTTACTAGCCGCAGCATCACATTGCAGGCTCATGTTCATCTTGTGGTCAATGATGGCCCCCAAGTCTCTTTCTTCCGTAGTCCTAGCCAGCATAGCAGTGCCAAGCCTATAAGGATGCCGCAGGTTTTTCTTCCCAAGGTGGAGAACCTTGTATTTTTTGGTGTTAAACACCATCAGGTTCTCATCTGCCCATTTTCTGAGCCTGTCTAGGTCAGCCTGGATCACCTGCCTGTCTTCTGGTGTGGATGCTTTGCCCCAAAGTTTGGTGTCATCGGCAAACTTGGCCAGTCCACTTCTGACTCCAATGTCCGCGTCATTGATGAAGATGTTGAACAATATGGGTCCAAGGAAAGAGCTTTGGGGGACACCACTGGTCACAGGGCACCATGATGATGACTTCCATCAAGTACCACCCTCTGGGTCTGACCACGGAGCCAATTCTCCAGCTAGTGGATTGTGGTGGACCCAAGGCCACAATTGGCTAGTTTTGCCAAGAGGTGAACATGGGATAGCAGATCAAAGGCTTTTTTGCAGTCAAGATATATGACAACAATCTCTTCTCCCTTGTCCAGGTGATAGGTCACCTGGTCGTAGAAAGTAATGAGATTGATCAAGCAAGACCTATCTGTAACAAACCCGTGCTGGCTGTCCCTCAGGATGTTGGTGTCAGCCAGTCCATTAAGGATGGCCTCTTTAATAAACTTATCTAAGACCTTCCCCGGGATAGAAGTCAGGCTGATGGGCCTATAGTTAGCCGGATCCACTTTACTCCCTTTCTTGAAGATCAGCACCACATTGGCCTTCTCAAAGATCTGTGCCAGGAGCTGGGCTATGACACTCGCCAGCTCCTTGAGTACCCTGGGGTGCAGATTGTCAGGGCCAGCTGACTTGAAAGTATCCAGCCTCTCAAGGTGTTCTTTCACGAGGTCAGCATTAATGGAGGGCAGGAGATCTCCCTCACCCGGACCTCCCTGTCCTATAGTGGGCATGGGCGTCCCATGGGACTGATGAAAGACCAACACAAAGTACCCATTTAATAGGCTGGCTTTTTCCTGGGCATCAGTTGTCAGCTGTCCCATCTGGTTCAGCAGGGGTCCAACGTTGCCCTTGCTTTTCCTCTGGCTCCGCACATATCTGAAAAAGGACATTTTATTGATGCTCGAAGGTAGCTGGAGTTCAGTTGCAGCCTTGGCTTTTCTGGTTTGCTCCCTGCAGAACCAGACCAGTGCAGAAACAGCTTTAAATGTTTTTTCTATATACCTCGAGGTACCAGGCATGGCTCATGAACACTGTGTTGCTAGGACAGATGGGGCATCTCACAGGAGCACGGGGGGCCCGCATGCTCAGCAACAAACCCGGAAGTCCACCGGGAAGCATGCTGGGGGCCCCCTCCACATCCCCCTGGCTCAGTGATCAGCTGCAGGGGGATCCTGGGTGCCCCCCCCCAGACCCAGGAGGCACCATTCGCTAAGCATGACTGGTGTGGGGCCCCCTCCAGTGCATTCCCTGGTGGACCTGGAAGTGGACTGGAAGTGCTTCTGGTCCACTTCTGGATCTGCTGCCGAGTGCACTGGGGAGCTCCTCGTACTCTTGGGGGACACTCCATGTGCCCCAGCATCTCAGCATTCACAAGCCACCTGGTACCTTGAGTTATGTAGAAAAACATTTAAATCTGTGTCTATGTCTGAATTGCCAAATCTTTCCAAATCTCTCTGATTCAATTTGGAGAGATTAAAGGGTCTCCTGATTCAATTTGGATTCAGAGTTTCAGCCACCAAATCAGGCCAAATCGAACCAGGGACCGAAGGTTTGCACAGCCCTAGTGCACATCCTTTCTCAACCTTTTTCATCCTTGTAAGTGTTCTCCACACGAATGTTTGATGGTCAAAAGAAATCATTACAGTTTATTTTTTTTCTCTAATTACATTTTAGACAGCACTGCCAATAAAATAGGTAGACAGATACCTCCAGACAGTTCCCTGTTTCCTTATGTCTCTTGCGCATGCTTTGGACCCTGAAGAAGAATTGATATTTCTGAATCCCTTCTTTGAATATTTATAAAAAGGCACACTATAATATTTCCATCTTCAAGAAGAACTGCAATGGCCATATTTTTTTTTTATTTATATGTTCCCCTTTAATGTTCCTTTTCCCCTGCTTCTTTCCCAAATAAATATGGTTAATTGTAGGAAAGCTTGATGTCTTGCATAGGATTACATCCTCCTGTTAATAGAAGACTTTCACCTCTACTAATTTATTCATAATTTTGTTAAGGACAGAAGAAAACAGTACTGCCATCTTTTTAACCTCCTAGATAACTCAAACTATAAATATCATCCAGTGATTCATGCAAGCAACCAAATAACTTGAGTTTGAACTAAAACGTATCTTTGAAAAATGACATTTAATCTTCCTTTAATTTGTTCTTGGCCATTCTTTATTTTCTATGTATTGTTACAATGAATGGTATCCAAAACTATGAAGAAATAGTAACAACCATTTTGGAACTGATTTTCTCCTTATTTGGAACAGATATTCCCCTTGTTCTGAATCTAACTTTAAATCTTACTCTTAACTACTTGAACTATGCATTGTTATCTTCCATATATTTATCTTTCACCTTCCTAACAACAATATTTTACATAGGACAAAAAACCCCAATTTCTATCTCGGTTCATCTGCCTTATAGGATGAACATATAAGGCAGATGTCAGCACAAGAAGACATTTCCTTCTGCCTTTCTCAATGTAGGACAAGCAGTTTGAAGTGCTGGTTAGAGATAAGTGGGAAAGTCCCTTCTGCAACTCCCAAGCAGCTATAAATTTGCAGCCAGAAAGGAAATGTTTTTTGTTCAGCTAAGCTGTAAGTACATCAGAAGAGTGCAAACCCTCTTTTGCACAGTTCTTTTCAACTGGAGCTTGGTAGTTACTTTGTCCAGCTGTCATTGGGAATATCAAGCAGCTAGCTATCTGGTGAAAGAGCATAACCACCATGGACTTTCAGAAGGAGACAGCCCTTTATTTTTATTGTCTTATTTTCAGTTAGGTTATAAGTGGTTTGGGGCAGGGTTTCGCTATATATTTTTCTTCAAGCATCAAATCCCCATTTTATACAGGTACCTTTTTCTTGCACCTGTGTGTAACCCATTTTATGGGTTGTTTTTTTTTCCTGCTCACTCCTGTAGGTCTATACAGTGATTTGAGTCCACTGTTGCTTTTTTAGCCATAAGAGCCGGGTCTTTTAGCTTAAGCCAGGAAGCACCAAGTGTCTAGATCCAGAACTCTTTTGTTCAGTCTCCCGTGCTGACAGCCCACTTGTAGATGATGCATTAAACTCATTGCTCTAATCTCTGTCAGGCTTAAAGATGGACTGGCCAAGCTGTGTAGAAAGAAGATTTTTTTCCTCCTAAGCACAACATGTCTACGTGCTCTGTCTCATAACCTGAGGTTGACTGCTAACAAAATAAACCTCTTTGACTTGCTCCATCTTCAGCACATCAGAAACTGGCAATTAGACCCTGAACAGCTTCATACGTTTCCCTGAGGGCTGTGCTCAGGTGTTATGTTTCAGGAGCTCCTGGGAGTGCTCACGAGTGCTTCCAAGATGTGTACTCTGCCTAATTGCTGTTTCCTGGTGTTCCCAAGAGGCAACAAGTGGTCAGAGATTATCTTTTTAGCTGCAGACCCCGGATCTGGAAGGAAGCCTTACAGACATGACTGTAGTAGCAGAGCAGCTGACAGCTGTTGCTATTGCTATAACAGCTTCATGGCATTTGTGTCACTATCTTGTGGTGGTCAATACAGTTTTACTAGAGATGATCCACAAAGCCTCTTTTCCTATGCCTTCTTTGTAGCAGGGCACAAGGAGTCCCCAGCAGGCATGAAAGAGGGAAACAGGTGACATTTCCTGTGCACTTCCCAGAGGCCTTTCTCTTTTATGCAGCAAAGCAAAGTTAGGTCTTTCTTATGATCCTTGACATTATTGCAACTAAAAGGAAAGGTCTCAGTGACTTACATGGAGCAAGGAATCCACCCTCTGAGCTTGGAGACTTTCATGGCCATGTGATGGAAACAGAATTGATCCTTTAGCATGTATGAAGCATGCAGGGACAGTACAGGTATCAGGGAGACACATTGTACTATTTGTTCTGTAGTCTGCTCTCTTACCTGGCATTTCACACATTTTAAATAAGAGCTGGTCAGTAACCCAGAATGAAACTTTGGGCACCCAAAATTACTAGTTACATTTTAACTCTTTAGTGATACCTCCATATCCTCTATTATACTCAATGTATATGTTTTTTATTTTTGTATATGTTACTTCTTTCATTCCTCTATTGTTTTTTTCTTTCTCATTGTCACTTTTTATTTGTAGATTCAACCTAAATAGTCATAGGACATTTCCTTTTCTGTCCCCAGCAACATGTCTCAGTAGCTATTTTTCATAATGTTTCTATCATGATGGTGGTTATGACTCTTTTCTTGGATTGTCCTTGGCAGACCACTACCTGCCTGCTGGATCAGAGTTCAGTGGTAAAGTTTTCAAGGAGCCATATTGTACTTTGGCCTCAGTACAGCCTGAATATCTTTGCTGTGGATAATTTTGCCACATGCAATATCCAAGCAAAATAACCCTGGGAACATAAGAGAATGTAGTTGGAGAAGTACAGGGAAAAGACTTAGTCACTTCTGACTGTGATGTGATTACTGGGATTTGAACAGTGATGTAAAACTTCTAAAACTCATTTCATGGGTAGGCCTGAGAGGTGGTAGTCATCTCTTGGAAGAGGGTGAGTGCCTTCAACACCTTATTAAAATGAGTGGAATCAGGATCAGGCCCTCAAAATTACCTTGAAAAGTTGTTCTTCATAGTCAGCCTCTCACTTTGTGCTTAATGGGTTTGTGATGTAATTCAAATGTTCAGGGAGAGCTTTATATTGCTAGACATCATGATAATTAAATTTTGCTGAACTAAATGATCCTCAAAATGAAGCCCTGCTCCTTTGCTGAAGGTTTACTGACTGGATCCAAAACCAGAAAAGAAAAGTTTAATTGACTTTAGTGGACTTTGGATCAGGCTTATACAAGCAGTCCTGTTACTCAAGTGAATAGGGATTACATGCTGCTGCAAGATGCATTGTCTACACCACCATGTCAGTGTTACTGTGGCTTAGGAAGTGGGTGTGTTAGAAGGAATGTGAATGGGGTTAAAGGAAGTATTACTTTTAAACTTTTGAGGTCATGGGTATACCAGTAAGTTACTGGAAAATATCTCATTTACTCTGAAGTACATACCTACGTGTGTATGCTCTTATCACCCCATGGTAAACGGAAGGTAACACAGATGCTTAAACATCAGTAAAAGAGGGGAGGGCTAAGCTAACAAACTAATTTCCACTTACTTTCGGATAAGAGTGTGCATGTGGGCAGTTACTACAGAGCCACTGCATGGTAAATTCCCTCCTACTTAAATCTCACAGTAACCTATATGAGTGCCTATGTTCTGAGGGGAAGAAGGGATGAGAAGAGCTCAGATTTATCTCTGTGAAGTTGTATAGTGTAAAAATATATATAAATAAAGGCTGAAGTTTGAGTGTTGATGTATGAGAATCTAATACTAGTATGCGTATGTGTATAAGAAATCAGACCAATATGAGGGCTACAGGTATAATGGCATAGATGAGAGTATATGGAACATTTCATTAATTTCTCTGGAACCATACCAATTTATGCATTATTTTAATTTTAGCATGGGTGTTATCAAAGGATGTATAGATTGATAGATTAATGATTTTGCTCATGATGGAATTAAAATATACAACCTGATACTCCCACTGAACAAAGTAAGAATTGGAAGCACTGGCAAAAGGCACCACTCAGTACTTTACTGAGTTAGGTCTTAATATTACCTTTTTCAGGTCCTAATTCAGGAAGGTGCTTAACCCTAAACCTGAGAGAGGGACATGACAGTCCCTTTAAAGTTAGAGGGGTCATATCTTTGTACCAAATTTATGCATCTATTTAAATTTGTCTCTGAAGTAGGGCTTTAACTCTTATGAGAAACTGACACTTCTGTGGGGGGAAATCACAAAAGAGGGAAAAAGGCTATCATAATTGATAACTGTTGAAATAGAGTTGTGTCAGTAAATCCCAATCTATATCAGCTTGCAAGACAGGAGGAGTTTCTGCATTAAGGGTAACAAAAATTAAGTAGTAATTGAAGCATGCTATATTGTGTAGGTGGTATTTTATGGACTTATCTGCTAGAAAAATATTTTTCTCTTTGGGATACAATAGTGAGAGTTTTATAATATGTGTCTAAGCACTGACCAGATGAAGAGGTATATTTTCTCTATGAGGCTTTTTCAAAACACAGATGCATGTTGCTCTACACTAGTCTGTTGGGTACTGTAACTCTACTGGCAATTTAATGCAATTAAATGGATAGACTACAGGGAGTTCATTAGTAAGTAATCTGAAGGCTAAAGCTCTCAGCTGGTTCAGCTCATGGATACTTATTTGTGCTTGCCAGATTCAGTCAAGCCAAACCCCTTAATGGGAAATGTCAATATTATAATTTACTCTTTTCCCATTGGAGCATATTATTTACTGGGGTGATTTAATAACTGTGGGTGGGATTTGCAAAAGCACCTAAGTAATGTAGGCTTTGAAATTTCCATCTTGCCACAATATTTATTTTCAACTTCCTGTACCAAAAAAGCATATGAAATAATTTAATACGTTTCCCAAACATTTTTAGATTCTGCCCCTGTTAACTACACAACATTTAATTACAGGAGACAAGATTCTGATACTGACTGCAGCCCCAAACAAGGGGAGAAAAGGGAAAATTTTATGCTCTTGCTTGGTCTACCTGTGTTTCTAGGCCCTTGAATCTGAATGAGTTGGACTAAAAGTTGCCAAATACCTACTTAGTTCAACAGGTTTGCAGAGAGATGACAGGAATGGCAAGGGCCTTTATTATTTTTTGTTGTATCTTTGGGGCATTGGGAGGGTTTCATGTAGGTGTTATTGCTCAGGTAGCAAATAGTAGTAAATAGTTCTTGAGTTCTGGAGCTGTAGTATGTATAGGATACCAGCTATACCCTTTACCTCTCTCATACATTCATAGTTTCTAGGGTCAGAAGGGACCTGAGCAGATCATCTAGTCCAACCCCCTGCCATGGCAGGGAAGAGTACTGGGGTCAAACGACTCCAGCAAGATGAGCATCTAACCTCCTCTTAAACAACCCCAGGGTAGGAGCCTGCACCACTTCTCTTGGAAGCTGGTTCCAGACCCTAGCCACCCTGACCGTGAAGTAGTGCCTCCTGATATCTAACCTAAACCTACCCTCTGCCAGCTTGTGACCGTTATTCCTGGTCACTCCTGGAGGTGCTCGGGGAAACAGTGACTCCCCCAATGCCTGCTGATCCCCCCTGCCTAGTTTATAACAGGCGACAAGATCCCCCCTCAGCCTTCTCTTTTGGAGGCTGAACAGGTTCAGGTCCCATAGCCTCTCCTTATAGGGCCTGCCCTGCTGTCCCCTGATCATAAGAGTGGCCTCCTCTGGACCCTCTCCATGCTGTCCACATCCCTCTTGAAGTGTGGCGCCCAGAACTGGACGCAGTACTCCAGCTGCAGCCTGACTGGTGCCGCATAGAGGGGGAGGATCACCTCTTTGGACCTGCTCGAGATGCATCTGTGGATGCATGCCAAGGTGCAGTTGGCCTTCCTGAGTGCCTCTCCACACTGCCAGCCCATGTTCAACTTGGAGTCAATGATGACCCCCAGATCCTTTTCCACCTCCGTGCTGACAAGAGGGGAGTTCCCTAACCTGTAGGTATGGTGCCGGTTGTTCCTCCCGAGGTGCATCACCTTGCACTTGTCTGTGTTGAAGCCCATCCTATTTTCATCCGCCCACCCTTGTAACCTGTCGAGGTCTGATTGTAGGCTGTTGCATCCTTCCAATGTACCTACATCCCCCCACATCTTAGTGTCATCAGCAAATTTGAACAGGGTGCTTTTTACCCCCTCGTCCAAATCACTGATGAAGATGTTGAACAGTGCGGGCCCGAGGACCGAGCCCTGTGGAACCCCACTGCCCACGTCCTCCCCACTTAAATTGTTTTGCCAACTTCAGGCCCAATATTCAGGAAGTATTAATTTATGGCCTATACAGGTATGTAATAGCGTGTTTCTGGCCTGCAGGGGAGAAGCAGGGAGAGGATTATGATTCCCATGGCAACATTTCCTGTGTGCCCAGGGCAGCACGCTTATGGTAGCCCATGTTTTGTTGCACAGGTTAGGCATATATATTCATAAGCAAACAAGAGAGAAACCTGTATGTAGCAAGACTTCATCCCAGGAGTGGCTGTAATGCCCCCTGGTGGCCTTGTGGATCCTGCTTGGAGCCTGCTTTAGGGCACCCTCCATTCTTCTTGTCTGCCATGCCTTTGTTGGAATAATTGAAATAGAAAAAAGGAAGCTGCTCTTGGGGCCCTAGAGTGGATCTCATTCAGATCCTACTAGTGTTAATGGTCATCACGTAATTGGGGCACTTTGCCCTGAATCCATATCAGGTTACTTCAGGCGTTTACTCCCTTGTTAGGGCATCATCTTTCTTGGCTTCCACCCCTCTGCTCTAGCTGGCTTGTTACCCTAGGCCCAGTGCCCTGGACCTGGTTTCTGGATTCAAACCTCAGTCCCATCTCTCCCAGGTGCTGGCCCCCTTGGCCCTTTGTCTGTCCCTCTCCTTGAGTGTTGGGCTCCTGGCCCTAGTGTTCACCTCTTTTGGGCTGTGGGTCCCCAACCCTAACTGTGCCTCTCAGGTGGTGGGCTCTTGGCCCTATCCCTATCTTGCTATCTTCTTCTCTTACTGGGCCCTTGGGCCTGATACCCTCCTAGGCTACAAAACAGTTTGCTCCTTGTCCAGGCAAGCTCTAGCTTGGTGTGCCTCTCTGGGACTATAGGACCTCCTAACCTCTCCTATCAGTCCCAACTGGTCCACTGCTATAATATAGCAAAAAGGGCAAGTAACGTCTTAACACAAACCTTCCCTTCTGGGCAAACAAACATCAACAAAGGAAGAAACTCTACTACTTTAAGAAAAAACCTTCTCCCCTCCCCTTGGGCAGACCCACAAACACCAGAGAAGTCCTCAGGCCTGGGTTCTCACTGCTCCCTGTCCCAACCCCTGCCCCGCAAGCATTTCATTCTGCCTCCAGGTCCCTTAGAATTTATAGCTTCTTCCCCTTTTGGGACATAGCCCTCTGCAACCTCTCTGCTCTTTATTTGTGGTCCCAAATGTAGCAGGATCCCAGGCATTAGTTTAGCCAGAGCCATAGTCCTCTCTATGCAGAGCACCTTCCCTGGTAGTCTGCTAGCCCTGCATAAGTTCTCCAGCAACAGCCATCTCTCAGCAGAGCTCTTTTCACTTTCAGCTCCAGGGCTAGACTGACTATCTTGGCTCAGGCTCTGGCTCTCGTTCATCTGTATTCCAGGCTTAGCCCATTTCCAGTCAAGTGACTTCCCTGGGTTGGCTACAGGTGTTCTTCAGTTGGGCTTGCTGGCTTCACCAATGGCAGATTACTGTTACTGCAGCAGTGCCTAGCTTTCCATGCAGGGCTCTCTCCAGATATATTATTGCAGAGCAGTTATCTCGGCAGCTCACAGCTTACCACAAACCTGAGGTCTGCTGTTTTGAAGCTCCTAAGGAGCATCCTTCCTTTATCTGAGACTTTCCACACAGTTGTTCCCCCTTTTAAGGTAAGGAGCTCTGGGCTCTAGGCTTCTGTTGCACTTCATATTCCTCTAGCTTATCCATAAGAACATATAGATATATAATCTAGGTTTTTTGCTCTGTCCATAACTGGCATGCATGTATCTAGACCATGGTGTACCATTTTTACCAAAAAACACTTAAGTGTAGTGATTGAATGTTACCAGTGTCCCAGATTTATCTTTCAGGGCTCCTGAAATATTTTGGTTTTTAATTTAAACAATAAGAAAAAGTGGCATTTTTAATTGCAATGTACTTGGTCAAGGCATATGGCTAAACAGAATACCATTTTCTCAGTATTTATTATAAGTCTGATGGAATGAGTGTTGTGTGCCATTGAACAGCATTTGGACAGAAAAGTCAAATGAATGTAAATTAGAAACATGTAGAAAATAAGTTTTCTGGCCCTGCAAAACTTTTTGATATTTCAGAATGTGTCTTGTCCTTTCAAAGTATTTAATGAAAAACTCAGAGTAAGTTTCTGAGCAAGATCTTAAACCTGGCACTGACTCAGAAGGGAGTGACACCTGCAAGCACCAAGTTGGTGACTGTTCCAGGGGTGGAACTCTCTTTTGCCTTTTCCCTCTCTCTTACGTTGACTAGAAATGTCTTTCTGAAACCCTCTGTGAAATGTAAAGGTATGCTGATTTTGTGTGCAGCTGCAGAAAAAGGCAGGTAATGGAAATATTCAGGTAAGGTATGACTCTGTCTAGAATTTTGTTGGTGTTTGTGATCGATTCTGTTTTAGCCTGTTCTAAATTTCTTTTGTGGTGATCATACTTTTTTACACACCTGACAGCAAATCACAATATTCTCAAGAATTGAACTGGCACAGACTCCTGAATTGAACTGAAATAGATTCCCCTCCACACTCAAAAAATTAAAAAAATAAAAGACTTATGTGCTTTAAACGGTGTGTAAAAGGCACCTGAACCTAAAAGGTACCGTACTTTTTTAAAAAATTCCCTAGGCATGTTGTGTTGCACCTTTGTGTATACTCAGAACTAGACAGGATGGAGTACATGGTACCTAGCTCACACCTAACTTTGATCAAGATCCAGAAATGTACTTCTATTCTGTGTAAATACTTTACGGGGCTCCAGCCTGTTGCTCACAAGAATGTGTAACACTCACACATAGGATCAGGATTCTGACATAATAGAGTTGTAGCTACTGTTTGTGTGGTGGGAGTGGGTGCAGTATGCTTCCAGGCAGCATTTTCTGGGCACTATGACAGTCATATAGATACAAAATAAGCTTTACTTTATTTTGTTTCAAACCTCAGATTTGCATCATATTTACAACATGATTTCCAGCCATCCCAAACTGATTTTGTTTACCGTTCAACATGGCTAGAGGTATAGCGTGGAAAAAAATGAATCTGGGGCAGCTATTATTCATCCTTCCTCCTCTGTCCTCCTGCATTCTTGATTGTGAATGCAGGGAAGCAGCAAGGTGAGAGCTGGGCAGTGTCATGGACTATTCTGGGAATTGTAGGTCTCTAGACTGACAAGTGGAGTTTGCTGCTGGGAGGGACCTATTTTTTGCTAATAAAGCCAAAGGGCAAAAAAAAAAAAATGCCGACTTTGACAGTAAAAATGGGAGTCAGTTCTCCCAGCATCAGCAAACTTCACTGCTGCTGTACAAAACTATGATTCCCAGAATGCCTGTGCCAGCAATGTGCGTCAGAGGCAGGCAGCAGTGAGACAATCAGTAGCCCCTGGTTGCAGACAGAAGTTACATTTGTCACATGATCAGCCCCCTAAAACTGCTCTACAGCTGTGCTGTGACACATGTGCATGGCTGCAGAGTGCTTCAAAAGTAGCTGATCATATAACAAATTAACCCTCATCAAGTGAGGGATCAGATGAATGCACTCCACTTTAGAGGACCTTAGGGAACTTCTGTTCCCTAGAGTCAATTTGTTGCATGTTTGGGGCTGGGCTGATGCAGCCCAACCCTACCCATGGATGTTGTCTACAGGAAGGGAGGAGGGAGGGGGAGCGAGCTGTGGGCTGGGGTTTGCCTGGCCTGAGCTGGAAGGGGGGCAGGTGGATTGGATCCCTACCACCTCTCAGCTCCCTCCTCCAACTTTCCCACTCTGGCTCTGGCTGGGCAAACCCCAGCCCACAGCTTGCTCCCCTTCCCTTCTCCCCACTCCCTTCCTGCAGCGCCATGAATTTAAATGGGCCTGCGCATCTGTCAGTGCCCTGTGGGTGAGATACCCCTTCCTCCCCTCCCTCCTTAGGTAGTCTTTGGGGTGTAAGCTTTGCTCTGTGCTATCCTACATTATGCAACTGAATATGGCAATAGTGTGAAACTTGGCACTTTTGAATGGTTTTCACCTGATCTCAAGCAGTATTGTTTTGCTAACATCTGAAACTCAAAGTGAAACAGGCTGACACTAGTCAGATTCTGTGAACTGAAACTGCAGAAGCTGGAACTACTTTAATTTATTCTCCCGCCTATAAGCATATCTCACACATATTAACATGTATACGTTTTGGCCCTGAAACATTTTAGAGAAAAATTGTCCATAATATGGCTAAGGAAATGGAAAGAAAGGTATAAATCAGGCCTGGGACCATTGCTCATTCATGCTACTGCTGTTTCATAAATCACTGAGATAAACAGAACGTTCAAGCATGGCTTGTATGTTGTGCTTTGCTCTGCTGGCCATAGGTATCTTACTAAATGGCATTCAAGGGGTTAAAGTCATGCAAACAGACAAGGACAACAAAGAAATGAACCCAAAGAATAAACCAACCAAAGCAAGCAAATTGAAAGCTAAAGCAAAAAAAAATTAATATCTAATTTGTCTAATTTTCTGAGGCATTTGAAACCCTCCTAAACCCTTCCACACCCTTCCAAGCACAACATGATATGTTAAGGTGGAGTTTATATTTTGGTAGTAGTCTGTTTCCTTTTTTTTTTTTTTCTTTCAAACTAGATGCCAAAGATCAGGTAAGTTTACTTGCATATATTGAATGCAGGCATATGTGTGTGTGTCTACAAGGCATGTGTGTGTAAGCAACTGGTTGTATGCATGTGCACATCAGAAACTAGGCACGGGAGGATCCACATTTTACTTTTTTTGTACATGCTGCATTAGTTTGCATTTGAAACTTCAGTTTTAATTGCCATCTAAGTTAGAGGGTTGGCAGGAGGGTTTGTCATCAGAATTGGGCCAAACCTCCAGATTTTAGTCCTGGAAGAGACGTGGAATCTTGACTCCCAAAGGCCTCCTTGCATTGGGAAATGAAAAGTGGAGTTAATTTCTCCAGTGATTATTTGCAGCTGTTTTCTGTCTATGGCATTTTCTGTTTTATGGCATCTATGTGTGTATGCATGTAATTATATAGAGAGACAACAGGCAGATATGGCTTTAAAGCTTTGGTGCCTCTTAAGCAGAATGTAACGTATCTTGCAGACCTTGCAATAAACTTTATTTTAGGGAGCCATATAGGTCAGAGGACAACAGCTTTCCACATCTAGAGAACTCCTCCTCCTACTTTCCCTTTCGCCCTGTACCATCTGGCTCTGGAAGTGCACAGGAGTAGCACCTGACACTTGATGCTGCTGAGGGGAGATTTTTTGTTGCAGATGTCAAAGTCAAGCAGGCAAAAACTGTTCCTGATCTTGGTGCCAAAAAATGGTACTGTCACTCTACAGAACTATGTCTCCCAGAATGCCCTATACTCATGGACACTCACTCCTTGTACCACTAACACTAGTTGCTGCTGGGCCTAGACCCAGAAAGTGTAGAAGAAGGCAGAGCTGGAGGTGGAAGGATGAGAAGGGCAGGATTGCTAACTGTCAGTAAATGTACTGACTGTCGGTAAAAAAAACAGGCTAAAAACAGCTGTCAGTAAAGTTGGTAAATAAATAAAGTTGCCACTAATAAAACACTAAGCAGCTGTAGCTTGATTGAAGCTCTGACAGACGAAGCATAGCAGTGCCACCTAGTATCTGAACAGGAGCACAGGACCCTGTAGGGAAGTGTTGTCTTAGCCATATGTTGCTGCTGCTATATCCCAGGCTGTCTGTAATACTGCTGGGTCAGAGGTAGGCTTCTTTGGGGCTCATGCTGGCACAGGGAGAATGGGGCTGGCGGGGTAAGTTGAGGGAGCAGCATGTTGTAGGGTGTCAGGTGGAGGTGAGTAGGGGCTCCTGACTGGGAGGGGAAAATATAGTGTATAACCATTGCTACAATCAAGGAAAGTTGCAAACCCAAGAGATTTTTTTTTTTTGCTGCAAACTTTTTACTGACAACCAAAGGGATTTTTTTTGTTTTTTACTTTGATTGATGTTAAATCCCTAAATTTAACTCACTCCTTGTAGCTGGGGCCTGACAACAGGGCAGGGCCTGGCAGAAGAGTTATAGTTACATTATATATCTATCAGAAAAAAAATGTGTCAGTAAAAAAAAATTTGTAAAAAGCTTTCAGATTGTCAGTAAAAAAAAATCTTGGGTTGGCAACTCTGGGCAAGGGCCCCCCCACTCAATTCTGACAACCCTTACTTAGGGCCTTGTTAGACCTTATGTTGTAAGCCAAATACATTGTAATTGACTTAGTGTTGTTTGGCTTAGTTGAACAGTCATACAGTAAGACGACAAGCCTGCTCTGACTGTCCTTTATCTGCACAGCTATGACTTGCCACTAGAGGTTTGGCGAGCAGGGGCACAACTAGAAGCAGAACTGGCTTGCTGCTCCTGCTAGAGCAAGTGAGCTCCAGGGTTATGGCAAGCACAGGGGATGGGGAAGGAAATTCCCTCACTTCTTTCCACCCATGCATGGAGTCAGGGACATACTGGTCAACTGGATCACAGCCAGATAGCAACAAGCTGCAGGGAGCTGAGGATGCCCTGCACAACCATACGCAGCCCAGGTCTCCTGGGCAGCAGCAAGCAACAGGTGGGGGGTGGAGGAATTACCCCTGTGCTTGCTGTGCTGTGGCTGGGCAAGGTATCACCTGGGCAAAGATGGGGCAGGATGGGGTGAGTGGCATAGCTCTGGAACTTGTTTACTCTGCAGGGCAGGAGCCATGGGACAGAAGTGCAGCGCCCAGCTCCACTGTTCCCAGGCATTCCCTCACACGTGTAAGGATACCGTGTCTGGCTGAAGCAGAGCCTGGGCCTCCTGGAGTGTAGCAAGCTGGGAGGCGGGGGGGCGGCAAATTCCATCCCCCCTTCCCCTCACACATGCAGGAAGCTAGGGACACTTGTGCGGGGAACAATGTGGCAGGATTGGCTCATGCAGTGTGAATGAGTGAACTCCAGAGCTTGACCCTAGCTCATAGTCCTGGGCCAGTGGCCACACAGTAATGGAATAGGAACAAAATAAGGTGGATTGGAGATAATCCTGCCCTGGAGTGTCATAATTTTAAGATGAATAGCAAGTGCTTTAAGCCACTTAAAATATGCCAATGTGGACCCAATCCAGGGACTAAGAGCTCCAGAAACTGCATAAAGTTACTGTGTAACAAGGCCCTTAGGTAGCCCTTAGGTAACATTAGAGACAGGAAAGTAAGTTCAAAACTGTTTTGTCTCTCAAGGACGGTAATTAACAAAATGGTTTTGCTTTACTACTCTTCTAAAAAATATCTGCAAATATCTTTTGTTTTCAGAGGTAGGAAGAGAAAGGGTAGATAACTTACTTTCCTCTTGTCTTTCATTGTGAGACCAGCTGTTTCTCCACCCTGTATTGTATATGACTTAGTAACTATCAGGTAACTAGCATATGTGGGCTTATATTTATGCCACTCTACATGCTCACTCTACACTATAGCCCACTGAAATCAATGGAAAAACTCCTGCTCATTTCAGAGGCCTTTCCATCAGGCTTAGGACCTTCCCGGTTCAAACTTTGCCTTGCCTGACAGTTTCAGTTGGAGAGTAAAGTTGCTCTGGAAGCAGTGTGACAGCATCATATGCCAGCAGTGAATGGGCAAATTGGCCTGTATCAGCACAAGGCAACATGTGGTTACCTCTGCAAGGTAAGCTTGAAGTTTACAGATGGTCTCAGTGGAAAGCAGGAAGTATTAAAAGCAAAGTGGTCCTAGATATAGCTTTAAAAACACATTCAGTCCCAGAATATGAGCCAGGTTTTTCATAGAGGCTAGACATAGATTGCTGGAATCCTTTGGAAATTTGACTATAAATATCAGAAGGGGAGCTAAGAACTCCTGAAAATTTGTCCTGGAGTGCAGGAATTTGTAAAGGAAAAGTCATGTGCAAGGAAACCAGGATAGAAAAATGACACATTTGCCCCATCTTGTGGCAAAAGATATAGCTGCACAAGTACCTAATTGTGGAAAAGTATAAGGAATGCTAATGTTTTCTGACATTGTTCGACATGGAGATTAACATTCAAAGTTTAGCCAGTCTGTACTGACAAACCAGGCACCAGTTGCCTTTCTTTGGTGTTACTTCTTTCAGCTAAAGATCTCAAGGTGTAAGTTTGAGTAAAGTTTGCTCGTAGTTTGCACTCTTTCCTGCATATGTGTATGAGAAGACAGGGTTGCTAGTGAAAGGTATGGCAAGGATGAGGGTAGAGTGATATGGAAAAGCATCCACTGTTTCCTTGCTGTTGGAAGGCATGGTTTCCCTAAAACCCCAGCACAGCCCGAACTCCTTGAACAGAATTGGGTGGAATTATGGCTTTTGCTTAAGTTGTGGAGCATATGGTTTTTCCAGCACTCTGAAACAAGCAAGTTTTGTTTTGAGATTTTGACTTTGTTTCAATCTGCAATTTAGTACAATACTTGTAAGACTGGGGTTATTTTCTCAGACATGTCAAATTGAAAAACTTTGAACAAAGTGCTGTGAAATGCTGTGAAGTCAAACTAGTGATCTTCAGATAGGCTTCTGGTTTCCATTCCTGATTATACTGCATACTTCCTTTATGACCTAAGACAAGTCATTTATCTTTCACTGGGTGAAACCTCCTCAAAAATAGATGATGATATGAAGCCCCAATAATCCTGCAGGTTGGTCTATGCTGGTTAATCCCTGCTTTATGGTAAACAAACATTTGAATGCTTAAGTGGTAGTAGTGCAAATGTCAATGCATTTTCTTGGAAATCATATGAAACTCACCTCAATTTATGAAAATGAGCATTTTAATTCTGCAGCATTATGGCATGATGAGTAAAATGAGAAATGCTGTGGTTTTGCAGCATGACAGTTTTTAGTGTGACAAGGCTTTTGACTTCACCCCAGAGGCCCAGTCACCTAACTCACACTATTAGAAAAGAAAAACCACCACCAATTCCATAATTTTTATAAGGATTTGAAGGAAGAAGTCTTTCAAGTACTTGAATTTCTACAGTGTGGGGAAGCAGGGTAGGTGTTGCCTAAGCCATTTTGGAATCGGATAAAACCAGCCAGTGCAGCACAAATATGGCCTAGCTAGATCAGGACTCTAATTCTGACTTCTTGGATGATCACCTGAAATGAAAAAGGATACAGCTCTGGGGCTGACTCATAAATGTGATCAAGTTAAAAATGAAGACCTGTATTTATGACAGATCAAAAGTGTTTTTTTCAGAACAGTTTATCAATGCAAAGTTGGGTTTCTAAGTGAACATTTCTTTTGTTGTCTTTCTGCAGAAAATTACATTTTTCTTAAGAAACTGGTTGGTAAGGCTCAACACACTTCAGTCAAAAAGCATCAGATTTTCATTCAGAAATGCTTCCGTTCTCCTGCATAACAGCTGTAGTTCAGGAACTCATGTCTCCGCTCCCTTCCTCAAGCCAGATTTCCTGGGTGTTCTACATCTCCCATGATACACAGCTACCAATCTCCGAGAAGAAAAAACATTGCAGTGTATCATGGGAGATGTAGAAGAGTTCACCCTGTAAAGAAACAGAGCAGGAGGCACCATGTTAATGTTTTTATACTGAACTGTTTTGACTTTTCATTGGAGTTTTCCAGTATCCAACTTGACAACATAAATATTTTTTTCCAGAGGACAGGAAATCTTTCCCATTATTTCTATGTACTACAAAACCTGAAGTGAGAGAAGTGTAATTGAAATGAGGATGGAGGTTCACAGTACACTCCTCCCTTTTCCCTACCATAATGAAAAATATTATGGACCAAGGATTTATCAGGAAATTATTACCGAAAATCTCTTTACCTGATGGAAAAGTCTTAAAAGAAAATGAAAACCTTGATGAAAACATAATATCTCATGAAATCCTGTTGGATACATTCAAAACACTCAAGGAACAGGGTTGTGCTCTCTGAAAGAGCATCATTCTCTTATGTTTTTTGGAATGATTTCTTTAGATTCCTATTCTATTAAATTCTGTAGGACTTTACCATAAGGGTTGCTAAGTCCCATAAAGGTAACATTGTATACCATTACTGACACTGTGCATGTGCCTGATGTCTGCTCCAGCCCATGCTAATTAGTGCACATTGGAGCAGATTCAATTCATCATTAAAAATTAAGCTTGACTGAGCTTTAGTTATAGCTCCCTCACTGCCATTTTGAAGCGCAGGATGCTGAATACACATGATGCTGCGGGCACTTTAATTAGAGGAGCTCTAATTAAAGCACCTCCCTGCTCCACCCCAGAGCACATGTAAAAATTCTCATAAACTTCAAGCTGTTGTTACCAGCTGAACACCTGGCCTCCAGTAGTGAAATGTCTCATGAATGCTAGAGATAACTTGATTGTAAGTCATAGTAACCTAATAATAATAAAAGCACAAGAATAATAAGGTCATAGTAACTTAAGTAGAGGAATAGCAATAATTACTTTCAATTTATATTATATCATTGAGTAGTTCAATTGGAATGACTCAGGTTGGGTCTAAGACAACCTAACACTGGAGCTGCAACTGCAGCCATTCCTTTCCAGTGCACACCAGTGGTGCAGGAGCTAGTCTTAAACCTCTGACCTTTAGGAAACAAGGACCAGCCCAGCCCTCCACCAGACCACAGCTTATGAAGCAAGACAGAGTTACAGAAAAAGGGACCCCTCTGTAGAAATGCCTTCCCTCCCCAGCACTTAATTGGCCCTGGGCTCCCAACCTCTGATTGCGTCCTTCCACCCATATAAGGCTTCCTGTTTCCTGGGGAAGCTGTCAGGACAATAAGGCTTTTTGTGTCTTTTGTGTATTCTGTTGGTGTCTCCCTGCATTTGCATCCTAAGTCCAGATCTGACTGCCTATTGCTGACCTTGCTTAGACTTCAGCCTTGACTCTGCCTTGTGTATCAGATTGTTGAAGCTCACTTCTCACTGGTATCTGACCTTGTATGTTCCCTGACTTCACTCTGTCTAGCATTTTGGCCTTGGCTCAGACTTTGACCCTCTGGTGTTGACCACAGCTACTCGTTGGATGTCAGCTACCAGCTTGTGCAAACCACCAGCCAGCCTGTTTATGCCGGGGTGGGTAAAATGGTGGATCAAGCCGGTGGCTGGACTCCATTTCCCAGCAGCCCCTGCCTGCATGGCTGGGGCCAGTTTCCATGGAGAGCCCAGCAGCAGCTGCAGGGTGATAGCATGGGCCCGGGGTTTCCATTGAGACCAGCTCCAGCAGTGCTGGTAGGGCAGGCAGGAGGATGTAGAGCTGCTCCACAGCCAGGCTGGGATCTTGTGGTGGTGACAGTATGGTCCGGAGCTGGGGCAGAACCATGATCTGCTGCCTGCGTGCCCTTGCCTGAAGCATGTAGGTTGCAGATTGTGTCTCTGCCCCAGCTCTGGACTATGCTGTCACTGCCACAACATCCCAGCCTGGCTGCGGAGCAGTTGCATTCCCCACCAATGGGGTGGCACTGGGGGGAAGCTTGGGGAGCCTATAGTCACCCCAAAATTCCCCATACTCCTCCATAACCACCCCTCCCAAGACTGCTGCCAGCCCTGCACAGGCAGTGGCAGTGGAGCCTGCCCCACTCCTGCTCACAGCACAGCCCTCGCTTCAGCCCCCCCACCAGGAAGACACTGCTGCTGCTGCCAGCACTGCTGGGCCTGGTCTCCACTGAAACCCTGGCCCTGCACTGTCACAGTGCAGTGGCAGCTAGGGTGTCCATGGAAACTGGCCCCAGCCATGTGGCCAGGGGCTGCTGGGAAATGTAGTCCATTGCCAGCCAGATCCAGCCTGTGGGCTGGATTATGCCTTTGCCCACCCCAGTCTACATCCTGCTACATGATGAGCACAGGCAAAACTCTGCACCATCTGGCTGCAGCACAACATTGCCAAACCTTCCCATTGCTGAACGCTGCTGAAGCCCCCTGGTTGCCAACCCCTAGTGTAATGGATTACATAGAGAACATTGTCTCACGTAATGTATGGCCTATGGGGCCTCTTGTAATTTGGATGACTTGCAGCTAGGTCTAAAAATCAGGGCTTCTCACAGCTGCTGCCAAAGCCATGGTGGAAATGGGGCCAACACTGAGGAGGTTAATGCCACTTCTGGTCAGCCTGCTTCAGTGTTTTCAGTTTTCCATCTTCAAGGGGGTGCAGATTGGCAGCTGTGGGGTAGGCTGTGGCATTAACCCCTGCAAACTTGCTGTGCTGACACAGAGGCTCTGGTGGTAGCTGTGAGAAGCCCCATGGTCTGGATCCAGTGGTGGGTCACTTGGTCTGCGAGAAGCCCCGCAGATTGGATCTAGCCTATGAACTCAAATGAGTTTGACACTCCTGGTATGGAAGAAGTACAGTAAATCAAAGGTTTATCACATCACATGTTTTTTCATAGTCTCAGACACAACCCAATGGCTGATGAATCCAGAAACTATGATTCATAATGAAAATGGCTTTTGTACTTAAAAAGAATCCGATTCTTTCTGTCTTCACTGTACCTACACTTAAGAGTAAAACCTTTTCAATGAAATTGGAAAGAACAGTTGGATTGTTCTTAGTCATGTTCAGTGCTATGAGAGTAAGTGGTAAAAGATGGGGTGGTAAGTGTGATATTTGCATATTTTTTTTGTCTGTGTGGTGCATAATTTAACCTGATTGTCTTCACTCACAAAAGCTGAAGGGCTAAACCACACCCTCTCCCTACAGCACTGTGTTCTGTGAAAGGCTTGTATGTTCCAGTGGAAATCTACTACTATATGCTCTTTCCAGTACAGGAGCAGCAGGAAGGGGTGAATGAAAGCAGAGCAACCAAAAATATTCCCAAGCCTTAGGGCCAATGTAAGGCTTCTGATTTAATAAACACAGAGTGCCTTGGATTATGTAAGCTGTGAAAATATCGGTGTCATAGAAATACCAGAACTATAGAAAGGGTTGGAAGGGACTCCCATACATCATCTGGTCCAACCCCCTGCCTGAGGGTGGGATTAATCTTTCCAAACCATCCTATACTAATCCATTGTCCAACCTATTAGTAACACTCTACATGCAACCATGGCACAACCACAACACATAAAACCCGAACCTGCCACAGGGAAAGCAGCAGGTCTATGATGGCCAAATCCTGCTACTGCTAATGTAGCTTAAAATACACTCAAGGAACAGGGTTATGCTCTCTGCTACGTAAGAAGGCAAAACCTCCTACAGTCTGTACTAGTCTGACCATGGAGTAAAATTCCTTCCTGACCCAGATATAGTAATTGGTCTGACCTTGAGTGGAAGAGCAACACCCTCTAACCAGCAGCCTCCAGGTTTAAGTCTCAGCAGCACCCCCAGTCCGAATCCCCACCCTTTGCTGCAGCTAACACAATACACCTGTGGCCAGCAACCCTCCCCACCCCAACACAAGAAGCAACAGAAGGGTGAAAAAATCCTTTTCAGCCCCATGTGGCAGCCAGAAGCATGGGAACTACCCATAATAGAACATAGGCATAGCTACTCCTACAGCATCCCTGACCAGCCTCTTAAGTATCTCCGATGCTAGAGGTTCCACAGCTTCCACAACTTTCCTCTGCCTCAGTATTTTAACAGGGAAGTTTTTCCTAATATCCAATCTAAACCTACTTAGTTGCAACTTCAAGCCATTGGTCCATGCCCTGCTCTCTGCTGCAACAGAGAAAAGTGGTTTCCCCCTCTCTATGGGAGACCTTCCTTTAAATATTTGAAGAATGCTAATACATCCCTTCTTAAGTGCCTATTCTGCAAGCTGAACGTGCCTGTTTTGTTCAACCTCGCCTTGTGTGACATGCCTTCCAAACCCTTTATCATTTTTGTCACTCACCTCTGGACCCTCTCTAACTTCTCCAAGTCCTCTTTAAAATGTGGAGCCTAAAATGTTGCACAATAATCTAGATGAGGCCTGACCAGTGCTAAATAAAGAGGCACTACCACCTCCTCTTGCACGGAGTGCATCCTCTGATGCATCCCAAAACCACATTCACCTTTTGTACAGTTACATCATGATATTGGCGATGCATAGGAGGTGCACGTGGGTGCACGTGCACCCCCTGAGATTGTGTGCCCCCTGGAAGTACCAGCCGCAAAACCAGAAGCGCACTTCCAGTTTTGCCTCTGGCTTGGCAATCGACCACTGGCCCCCTCCCCCTAGTTGGTGATTGGCTGCTGGGGGCCCTCTGGTCAGCGATCAGCCACTGGGGGGACCCCCACCCCCATCAGTGTTCTGGTGCCCCCCAGACTCGGGAGGCACCAGTTGCCCATGAATCATCCTGCAGACACATATTGCATCTGTGATATACCAAGAACCCCAGATCCTTCTCCATAGTACTGTCATCCAGTTAGGTGTCACCCATTATGTATTTGTGCTTTTGTGGGTTTATTTTTTCTTCCTGAGATGTAGCACTGTGCATTTGCACTGTTACAGAACAGTACAGAATTATTTTAATTTAAAGTCTTAAAGTATTTTTCAGGTCACATATAATTACAGTATTTTAAAGAAAAAATAGAGAAAAACTATTTTTCTGTGTGCTGTGAGTTTATCAGTTTTTTCTGTTTAGAAAACTAGGCAGTTTTCCAGATATTTCTTATACACAAATAATTATATCAACTAATACACAAAATCATGTTGAATTTGGAAATGCTACAGCTCACGAGGCAGTACCCACTAAGAAAGCGCTTGCTTGTAGTACCTGGCACCTATTTTAAATATTTTTTCTAATGGATGTTAATTTTATTATAATTTCAGGAGAAGCTAGTAGAGAACTCTAAATTTAGGGTGCATAAGATTTCTTTTCCTTATAAAGATTCTGGCATTTTTTTCTTTGAGAAACTTGCAAGCCTCCATTATTTGCAACAAACTTTTGATGTTTGGCAAGAGAAGTCCCTCAGGCCACTGAAGTACCTTGCTTTTGTCCGGTGAAGTTCCACTCAGCTTTTGCTGAGATACAAACTGCTACAAATTGACTTTTCCCTTTTTGCACTTGTTTTCATCAGAAGGGTTTTGACAGCCTGGCTCCCTGTTTGAATGCTTTATGTTACAGTCTTGCCTTATATGTTCACAGACTCTGCTTGCCTCAGGAACTCAGGTTTAGGGATCCAACGCATAAGATGGATAAACAAAGGAGGAAGAATTAAGGCTGCAGGGATTAAGTCTGGCATTTCCCATCTTTTAAGTACTTGACTTGGTATCCTAAATAATATTTGTTTAATGTGATTTTTAATGTAATCATTATTTACATTCTCTTATGTGTTAGCTCTCAACAGGCCTAAGTAGCCGTCTGGGGCACATCCAGACAAGTGTGTACATGTGATCTGTGGGACGTAAAAGTGGGGTGGCGTGTGTGGTGGCAGTGTGCACATCCTGAAACCGGAGCCTGGTTGGCCAGAGCCATGCTCTGCCTGCTGGCCAGGCTCTGCACACCTGATTGCCACCGCTGGAGCCCTGGGAGCTCCCCAGGACAAGCTGCTTGGGCCAGCCTCTCATACCTCACCCAGGACATTTTTCCCCATGCTAACATCATGACCAGGGGCATGCAGGCAAAAAACAGCAGCATGAATTTCTGCCCCTGCTTTTTTCCCCACGGCAACCACACACCCCTGTTTGCGGGAATGTGGCCCTTGGGTTCAAAGTATGTTAATGTAAGTACCTTGGGCAGAAAAACTTACACATGCAGGCCCTCATGCTGTCATTAGTGGCAGGCTGCTCCAAATGGAAACGCCAACATGGGTAATGGGTATCCTCCTCCCCTACATGGCTTTAAAAAAGCCATCCTATAACTTTTAGTTTCCTTGAGTGGCCTTTGGTTGAAGGAGTTCAAAGGGTGAGGTAGCAAATCTTGTTTTTGACTTTTCAACTTTCTCACCTGCTCAGCTGTGGGTTGGATGCCACCAGTCTGCTCTGATGGTGACTGGGTTTCAGAGAAAATGTTTTTACTTATTCATTCCTGATATTTGTCACGTAGAACTACTTCCTTTTCTTCCCTCTCTTGTAATGAAGCAAAGTAATACAAAAGTTTAATAAAAAATGCTTATCAGTGTTAGGCCTTGTGTGTACTAGGATCTTAGCCATTGGTGCAAATTGCCATTGAGGATACAATTTACACCTCTATGTCCTGTTTGAAGAACTGAACCTTATCCCAGTCTGAAGCCAGGGTGACCAGCACTGGCATAAATCAGGTCTACACTAGGGTGGGGTTATCACCAGTGTCTAAACCCAGTGTAAACTGGGCTTTTAGGCACCTTTCTAGAGAGCTTCAGACTGAACAGAAAGACAATGGCTTTATTAGTTGATGGATTTCTAAGTTTTGGACCACATTCAGACCTCTGTTATATGAGTAACTTCAGAGGAACAACAGTCCCTTTTGTGCTCTTTGCTTCCTGTTATTTGTCTGCTTCACTGATATGCAATAAATGGGGCATCTACTAGTGTAATGGGTTCACAGAAAAACAACAAGGCACAAAATTATCTTCCTCCTTTCCCAGACAAATTCCTCATTGCAAATTATATGAAAATTGTATTTATCTATTAAGAACTGGTAAAATAGTAATTCTTATATAAGAATTGTAATGTTAGTAATTAGTGCATAGCTTGTAGAGGATACATTTCCAGATTCTTGTGTTTTTCTTCCTGTTAAATGTCAAAAAGTCTGATATTCTGACTTATGCTGAATAGTGCCTTACTTTGCAATGGCCCAGGAAAATTGGTGAGAATATTTGGAGAATAATGCATTCAGAATGGATCAAAGGTCCTCCAGAACCTACTGATGATCATGCTTAAAGCACACTAGTGTTTTACAGCAGATGCCATGCAAAGGAGTAATAAAATTAGCTACTCCCACCCTCAGTGACTTGGTATCCTTTTACAGCTAGGTTAGCTGAGAACAGTATTTAGTTTGAGTCTGGACTGAGGCTTAAATTCACACTTCTGAGGCTATAGCAAGAAGGCTTAATCTTTATAGTGTTGTACCCTCATTCAGCATGAATACTGGAATCTAAGTTGTACCCTGGAGTACTGCACAACATTTGCAAACATCAAGTATTGCCAAGCTCTCAAAGCACAAAAGCAAACTTACAGTCAGGATATCACAACTTCTTCACTGAACTCCTCTTAGGAGTGGATCCTCTGAATCTGTGCACAGGCTGACCTTCCAAATGAACTGAAGATTTTCCTGAAGACTGCAGGATTTGGCCCTACATGACACCAGCATAGAAAAACTGCCAAAGCTCAGCAGAGCTGCTGGAGTCCTAGGCATGATGTCATCTAGTAAGAAGCTCTAAACCAGAAAGTGAACTTTGATATATTTTCTTCAGTGGTATCTGAAATTAAATGTAGACTCTACCCAAGGTAATAAATCAAGAATAATTGAACCAGTACATTTTTAAAACTGAACTCTCTTTTTATATTCAGTTAATTGTAGAAATTAAAACCAAGTCAGATAGAAACTGAAAAATGGGAATTACTGTGTAATTTGCCTGGTAAGCAGCAAATTCTGTGCTTGATTAGGGTCTCCAACCTGGTAATTTCATAGAAAACTCCCATTTACTTTAGTTCCCTTTGGATCAGGCTTGTTTTAGGGATTTTTGTGGGCTCTAGGCTTCCTACCACAAATCTAGGAGCCTGTACTGTCGGACCTCTGTCAAGAGGCAGCAGCCATGTGAGGGGTGGGATGCGAGGCCCCCAGCTTTGTGGGCATGGGCCAGCACCGCCACAGAAATCCAGCAGGGGTAGCTGATCTGGGCCTGTGTGACATTGAGGCTTGGATTCAACCTCCTGCTACAGCTGTTGCTGCTTCTCAGTGGCCCTGGTGTGGCAGGAATGGCCTCTGTGAAGCAGCAGCAACTGAGGAAGGGAGTTGAATCAAAGCCACAAAGCTGCACGGGCCCAGACCAGCTATACCTGCTGGGGATCTGCGGGAATGCTGATCCATGGCCTTAAGACGGGGGCCTCACATCTATAGCCCAGATAACTTGGGTATATACTCCCCTTCTCCAAATGAAGCGGATTGTTAGCTGGCAGGTGTGCTGTGGGGGGGAAATGCAGACCACTCAGTTTCCCCCCATCCCTATAGAACCAGGCCAGTCAGGGGACTTAACTATATACACATTTATTTACAAAATATAAGGCATGACTTCACGCCAGTTATGGCACAAGAACCCCAAAGATAAACTTAATCCCAAGGGGAAACCCCAATGCCCTTGGGCTTTTCCCAAGTCCTACGAAGAAGCAGGTAACTTTAGGGGGGGCCCTGTCAGTGGGAACTCCCCTTTCAGAAGCCCTTCACTAACCAGAGGGAACTCCCCCGTCCCCTGTGGGAATCCTTTTCCCTGCAACTCACAGGTCCTAGGCCTGGAGGGTGGCCCTCGTTCTCTGTGCCAGGCTGCTCTCTCACCTGCACTGAGCTTCATTGGGGGGTTGCTGTCCCCTGGAACAAAGCTCCTCTATGCAGGGCTTCTGGGGCCTCTGGCTTGACCCTGTCTGCTGGCTCGGTAGCCTGGACACCATCTGGGTCCCTGGACTCAGCCTTTTGCTATGGGTTGGAGGCCTGGGCTTCCTCGTGTAGCACTAGGCTCAGTCCACACCTCCTGCACCGAGCTCCCAGCCTTGTTCTGGGGGTTGAGGACCTGAGCTGCCCAAATGCTCCAAAGGTCCTGCTCCATGCACCAGCCTGTGCACCATGTCTCTGGCCGCACGCCAGAGGTTGCAGACTTGAGCTGCCTCACGCAGCTTCCGGGGTCTGGACACCGTGCCGTGCTGCACACCAAGAGCCTAGCTGCTGGAGCCATCTGCCATTCCCCGCTGATGGAAGTCTTCAGGGGCACTTCTGGGCTACTGCTTCACCCTGCTGAGCGGCTTGCCCTAGCTCTTCTAAGTCCCACTCTTCTCTCTTTTCTGTCCTGGATGTGTTCTCCTCATGCTGGGCATGCGGCTCCTTTTATACTCTCCAGGGCTCTGCCCCTGAAGTCTTCCAGACCTGAGTGTTGCAGTCTGCAATCAGGTCTGGCTGGGGGGAGAACTCCTCTCACCTTCCCCTCAGGAAAGGGTGATGACTGAACTCTTCCTGCTGCCTCCTGATCGGTGGGTGGGGCTTTGAAAAACAAGCCAGCTACACATCCAACCCCCCACCTGAGCTGTTGCCTCTTCACAGCAGGCAGACGATCTAGGCTCACTCTCAAAGCAGAAATGATGCAAGGCCCCCTGCTTTGCAGGTGCAGGCTGGCACTCCCCACCCCACCCAGGACCCCATCAGCAGTAGCCAGTTTGTGCCTGTGAGGTGGGGGGGCTCATGGGTGATGGGGAATTGGAAGGGTACATGGCCTGGACCTCTATCCTCAGCAGAAAACTGTCCCCAGTGCCCCCTGGCACTGGTGGGGAGAGTGGGCACATAACCCGAATGCCCACCCCCCGAATCCACCAACTGAAGGAATGAATGCTGACTGGCTCCAAGCCATCTGTTTCCAGGTGGGCAGGAGAGCACACACATTGTCCCCCTTTATCCCTTATTGCACAGGGAGGAGATGCTCTGCTTCCTCCCTATGGCAGACCAGGGGCATGGCACATAACCCTCATAGGAAACTGTATAGAAATTCTCTGAGGAGCGCTACCTGATTTGATGAGGGTTAATTTTTTGCACATTTAGCCATTTTAAAAGTGCTCTGCAGCCATGTACATGTGTTATGTCATGGATGAGACGTGCTTTCAGGGGCCACATGACACAAAACATAAATTGTGTCTGTGTCCTATGAGTCTCCTGGGTTCCCAGGCTCCTGAGCTAGCTGTCTCCTACAGCTGCTTGGCTCTTAGAGAGCAGGCTTTTCAGGTTTCATTAATATGGCAGCCCCAGAAACCAGTTGTCTCAGGAATCTGAAATCCTTGAGGTCCCCAGCCTTGGGGTAGTCCACTTGGCAAGGCCATCAGAAAGCCACAGACCTGCAAGCTCCAGAATCTCACATGGCAGGGCTAGGCTGGAACTATGAACCCTGATGGGCTAGTAGGAAGGCAGGCAGGCAAGGTAACTATGTTTCCCATTAAAAGTAGAGAGAGATAATTACCCATGTTAGTCTGAAATCAGGCAGAAGGCAAGGTAGGTTTTCACCTTATAGACTAAATCACAGATTATATAGTATACATTTTTATAAGCCTAAGCTCACTTCATCATATGATGTGAAAGTTCATGTACCAACCAGTTTATAAAAGAGAGAGAATAATTTTAATACAAAAGACAGGAAAAGAAGGGGGAGAGGGCACAGACAGTGCTAGGGAAGAGGGAAATGAGCAATAAACCCATAGGGCTCATCCCCATGAACAGGAACATATATTTCCCTGGGGACAAGTAGAAGCAGCACACCTTTTGCCACTGCTACTTGTCCCCGGGGAAAGCCTGTGCTACACATGCTCTGGTATGCAGCAGGATACCCTGGGTGGGGTAGAGGAAGCTGGGGCCAGCAACTCTGCTGGCCCCAGAAGTGCTGCAGCGGGGAATGTGGCTGGCAGCCAGAGATTGGCTCTGGCCAGCTAGGCACTGGTTTTGACTGATGCACACTGCTGCCATGTGCACCACCCCACTTTTTTTTCCAGCATAAAATGTTTTGACCCCAGGATCTCCCAGGGTCAACCCTGCCCCAAACTCTCCCCCACCCTGGCATTGGAAAGTAGTAATGCAGAGATTGCCTGTATGTGTGGCATGTAGAATCGCAGAAAGGTCTGAGGCACCACATATCACATGTCCAAGCTCGTCTGGATGTGTCTATAGGGCACATCCAGACGGACATGCACGTGCATTTCCCTGGGGACAAATAGCAGTGTCACCTAGTTGTGAAATGATGTAAATTAGCACTGTGGTGAACACCTGCATGTGTGGTGTGTGCAGTTTTTGGCACTGAAGAGGGGCCTGTGGGACCACAAACTGTGGTTTGTATTGATGGGGGGCAGAGTTGGCATCTGGGTCAGTTGCCAGGCCTGGTAGCTCATCAGAATGGGGTTTAGGTAGCCTTCACCGTGGTGTGTAGGAAATGAATTTGCTAATTGGGGCATTCCACAGTTAGTTTGGACAAGTGGAAGTTATTGAAGTCTTGTTGTAGTAAAATGCCTGCTTTCATGAGCAACCTTCAACTACCTGAAGGGTGATTCCAAAGAGGATGGAGATAGACTGTTCTCAGTGGTGGCCAGTAGCAGAACAAGGAACAATGGTCTCAAGTTGCAGCATGGGAAGTTTAAGTAGTAGGAAGAACTTTCTCATGATGAGGGTAGTAAAACCTTGAAATATGTTACCCAGCGAGGTGGTGGAATCTCCATCCTTGGAGGTTTTGAAGACTTGGTTAAACAAAGTCTTGGGTAGGATGAAGTAGTTGGGGATGGTCCTGCTTTGAGTAGCAAGTTGGACTAGATGACCTCCTGAGGTCCCTTCTAACCCAAATTTTCTATGATTTTATGAGATTTCTGACAAATATCTAGGATAGAAAATGTTTCAGAATTAATATAACAATTCAAACACGTGGTTGTTTATCTTTTCTGAGCTTTTAAAGGATTTCCCCACTACTTCCTGGAAAAACACTAAAGAAATAAAATTACTCATTAAAGCTTGCATGTGATATGCCATTCTGTCTTTTTCATGGTGGTTGAAGTTGTATGGTAAATATAGAATTAAATTAAATCATTCATTTTGCCTCTGGATTTTCTTTTTCTTTTTCTGGATTTATTTGTCTTGGTATTGACAATAGCTATAAGCAGGGTCTTTCAGAGCCTGATCTGAAGCTGATAAAAGGTTGAGGAAAGACCCACCATTCTGTACTTTAGGTTAATGTCATGTACTCATAGGCAACTGGTAAATGACAATTCATTGTTACATGCTTTTCAAAGACTAATTGCTTAAGGTTTTCTTTCAGTACTTCAAAATTTCTTAATTGTATTAGGCAAGGTCAAAATAACTGGTTCTTTCACATCCTTGAAACCTTTTTATACAAAGGAGAGGATTATGCAAAAGTATGCTCATCCTCTCTAATAAATGATCCCTCTATTATTAAAGAGCATGCATTCAGGATTGCTGTGAAGCATTTCATGGCACCATTATGTACTTGAACAAAACCTGAAGCCTGCAGACACAAGAGTAAATTATAGTCAGGATGATCATCAGAATGCTTTCTACAGAAGTCTTTTCTTTTCTAAAATGAATAAACCCCAAATCTATAAATATTTCAATACTCAGAGTACTGTGAATATTCCAGGTAGAGGTTCTGGTGCATGTATGTTCATGTGCATAGATGTGTATGTGAACCACTGGTCTCCTGCAACTATTGCCAGTCATGGTGACCAGTACTGTCCCACTGTTTTCTTGATACCTGCTGTCTGTCTATATCCACATGTTTTTTTCTTGTCTTCAACTTAGACAATGAGCTCTTTAAGGTAGGGACCATGTTTTTTACAACTTTGTTTGTACAGTGTCTATATCTAGCCATAACTATGAAATTTCTAGACACTAGGGTAGTAATGCTTTGCTACTGCTGCTGCTGCTACTACTGTGTGCTTATAGACAAAGATAAAGGCAGTTACTTGAGCACTCTATTTTAATTTAAACTTCAACAATTAAATATAAATGTGAGTGTACACAATATATTGCTGTCACAGGGGAGCTACACAGAACAGACCCTGAGGGGCCAAGGGGGAACCCCGGGACCCAAAACATGACCAGGAAGACGAGGGGAGCAAAAAAGACATGGCGATTCCCTTACCTGCAGCTGACGTGGCGGCGAGACCAGAGGAGATGGCAGGACCCACGCGGCTGATTAGCCGCGTCTTTTTGAAATTGCGGCCAGCTGCGGTTAATCATGATCAGAGCCGGCGTGGGAGAATAAAGAGTGACCAAAGGGAGGAAGACGGGGAGGAGAGCAGGAGCGGAGGTGCTATTGTACCCCTCTCGGAGGCGAGGAGGAGGCAACAAACTGCCACGAGGCAAGAGGCTCCCCAGAGGCTGCCCGAGGGAGAATGCCAGCGAGGAGATGGCAGATGCCTGTATTTGCAATGGTGGAGCCGGGTGCGAGGATCCAGAGATTCCGGGTGAAGAGACTGACGGAGGAGGCGGTCCCAAGGACAGGGAGATGAGAGACAACCCTGCAATCCAGGTGGGATCGGCACGGGTTTGGGAAGTCTCCCAGAGCCCATCCCAGCGGGAAGCAGAGAACATGAGCAGCGGGAGGGGCTGCAGGAAGCAAGCACCTACTGAGCTGAGCCACTCGGCGAGGGATGAGTAGGGTGGAATTGGAGGGACCAGGAGTAGTCCCGTGCAGCACTCCAAGAGTACATCAGCCGGACTGAGGGGTGCCTTAGACAGGGTTAATAGGGAGAGGAATTCTCCAGGCCAGGGAGCCCAATCTTTATTTGTAACCAAGGAGTCTTACTGGTAGGGTTTTCCTTTATTTTCATTGTTCTGTTGCCTACTTTTGGAGGGGTAGGGAGGAAGCCTGAGAAGGGTCTCATAGCCAGCCTGGTACAGGGTCAGGATAGACCTTCAGATCTGTAACAGAGTGCCCTTACATCATGAGAAGAGGGTCGGGCCTGGAAATGACAGCATCTCGGCGAGGCTGGGTATTAGGGCGAGGTGTAGGGGAGGTTGGAGCCTCACAGAAGACCATCACCCCAAGAGTCCTGACTCCGGATAGGCCCTAGTAGTCCACCCCACCACTGAAATTATGAGCAAAGTCATGGCAGGAGAGATTGGGGTGAGGGCTACACCAGGGCAATATATCTGGGCTATACAACACCAGAGACAAAGCAACAGGCAAGCTCACACACCCAAAGCCAAGCAGCATGGGACTGGATGTTTGAAGCCCAGCGGGTGCAATTGCCATGTACAGTAATTTTTTCCAAATCTGTACCTACCATAAAAATTATGAAACATGCAGAATGAAATGCCTAACACTTTAATCCGATGCAAAGTAAGTATGCTTTATATAGTCAAACTTTCACTACATGGGTATGGCTGTATGCAAATCAAAAATTTTGACAAATGTCATGTTTTGCTTATGTTAAAACTGCAGCATGTCATGGTATGTCATGGGTCAGTAGAACAGATCTTATTGTACACCTTTATCTTACCGTGCCAAGTCGGTGTCCATGCACCCTTGTTCTTGCCCACCACGTCTTTGATGTTAAGATTATTAAGGGAGGCTGCCTTTAGTCCTCCTTGACACGGTACCCCTGACATACTCCAGTCTGTGCCCTATCTAAGGTGACTCGGTGCCCTCACGCCTTAAAAGCTACGCGTGGCTCCTACCACTGCTGATACCATGCCCCAAGCCTCTCAGAGGTACCAGACGTTGTCTTGACAAAATCCCTTGCCACACCCTCACGGCACCCCCTTGCTTGCCTTGCTATAGCCCATGTCCTCATGGACACCCTCTGGGCTCGTCTCAGTTGCCCGCACTGGGGCCTTTCTCCGCCCTCCCCGTGGACACTCTCTGGCCCTTCTCGTGGCCGTGCCCACACTGGGGCTCTCTCTCTCAGTCCTACCTGCACTGGGGCCCTGCCTCACAAGCAGGGCTCAGGCAGCGGTAGCTGTGCCTGGCCCCAAATTCCCCTCTGGGGTCTTAAGTGAGCGCCCTCCCTAGGGCTCCTAGTTTGTGCACCTTTCTCTTGCGCTTGCCCTCCCTGGGGCTTCTGTCTCCGCATCTGGGGCTCAGGTGGCCGTAGCCGTGCCTGGCCCCTTAATCCCTTCCACGGATCTACAACTCCTGTGGGCTCAGGCAGCCTTGGCCTTACCTGGCCCTCAATCCACTATGTCCCTTCTCAGGGCTGGGGTCAGTGCCCTCTTAATGCTGTGCCCTCTCTGGCACCGGGGTCTTCACACCACTGTGGAGCCCCATGAGGCCTCCTCCAACCCCTATTAGCTTCACCCAGTCCTCCGGTGTACCAACAAACAACTGAATGTATTAACAGGAGCCAATAGGCTACAACTCAAAGCTAAGCCTCCTGGCTAAAATGTAAACTCTAAAACTTCAGGCAATTTATCCTCCCAAATCCCTACCAGGGCTTCCTCCATCCGGTCTCTTTCCGTGGAAGCTGTTCAGGCCATCGGGCTTCTATACCCTGCCTACTTCAACAGAGCTCCAAATTCCTCGGCAGCCAGAGGGGAACTGCCTTTCTGGCTTCAGCCTGGCTTGTTTATATAGGCCAGGCCCTGCCCCCTTCTGGTCAGCTGACCAACTGCGGTTGCCCCGGCAACCGGCACATGTAACTCTTTCTAGGAGCAGGGCACTTCAGTGTCCTGTGACAGGCTTAGCACAAGATCAGTTACTGAAGAAGTCTTATGGCCTATGCCATGCAAGAGTCAGGACAGCAAGGCCTTCTTGCTGTCCTTAAAATCTATGAAATGTTTAAACCAGTGCAAGACCATTGACATTAACAAGGTTGTACTGATGGAAGTATGTAATTTGACCCTAGGGGTGTTATGATGTTGGATACAGGGTTGGTTCCCAGTCAGCTGAACATTTGTTACATATAATTATTCAAGTTTTTGTGATTGGTACTTTAATGTCACCCATGAAGTCTGTTGGTCCTTCTGGCCCATCGATTTGTTGGGGCAGCCTGGAATTCTGGGAGGCAGCACCAATTCCTTCCAGAAGTCCATGATGCAGGAAGAATGCACTTGCAGCGACATCCCTTCCCTCCTATGTGCCTGGCCATTTCTGCTCACCCATGTATAGAAATACTCCTCAGATCTCCCTTCCTTTTCTTGGTGCTCACACAATTAGCCCTTTTTAGAGTGCTGGGACTGCAGCAGTGTCAAGCTGTTACACATGGGCAGAAGAAAAAAGGGGAATCCTTGCAGCCTCCCTACCTTTTAGTGCTAATGAAATAGGGACAACATAGTCCTTAATTATTATGAATGTTTGCAGAGGCATGAGCTAGACTACAGCCTACTTTGTCAGCTGATATAAATGGACTTACAAGGTACATCCAAATGAGCATGCATGTGTGGTATATGGCACTGCAGACCTGTCTGTGGCACTGCAAAGTGCACGCACCACACATGCAGACCTTCACCACGCTGCTGATTTGCAGCTTGGTGGGCTTTTCTAACACCAGGAGTTACCAATGTCATAAAAAGCCTGCATCTGAAAATAGCAGGGTGATACATGTGACAGCAGCATGCACCACCCAAAACCAGAGCCTAGTCAGCCAGAGCCATGATCCCAGCTGCTGGTGAGGTGGTGCATGCCTAATTGCTGCAACTGGAGCCCCAGAGAGCCCCCAAGACCTCACGTAAGGCTGCTGGGCTCAGCACAGGTGCTGGCTCCAGCCTCCTCTATCCCACCTGGGGCAACTTGCCATACTTCAGAGGGTGTATGCATGTGTGTTCTTCTGGGACAAGTTGCAGTGGCACAACTATATGCTGCTGCTATTTGTCCCCGGGGAAATGCATGCATGCACTTTTCTGGACATGCCCACAGAGTGCAGGAGAACTATATAGAAAGGGATAAAGGAAGCTATATAAAGGATGGGAAAAAGGGGAGGAAAGAATGGCAAAAGGTGAAGGTGAGCTAAAGGGATCAAAGGAGGTAAACAAACCAGTTAATCCATTGAGGAGCATAGGTGTAATGATATAAATAGGGGTTATAAAGCTAGTTTCGGTAATGAGGTAAGAATCCATAATACCTTTTGAAACCTTACTTAACACAGTTCAGGCTGTAGATCAAGTCTGGTCTTGCAATTTTGTGTTCAAGTCAGCCTTTAAAGTTTTGTTGTTTAAAAACAGCTGCTCTGCAATTAGTGACGCACATCTAACTGAGAAGGGCCGGCGTTGCTTGTTACAGGTGAAGCCCTAGCTTGGTTAAAATGGTTCAGATGCTCAAGGAAGTCAGCAAATATCAACCTTTGCATTATTCTTCTTGTACTGCTTGCCTCTAGAATGACAGCAAATAGAAGAATCCTGTTTTCTAATATCAGAAATAGATAGTAAAGAGTAAAAGGAAAAAATGTTATGCTTCGCCGCATCTACCGTATTTTTCGGACCATAAGACGCACTTTTTTCCCCCCAAAAGTGGGGGGAAAACGAGGGTGCGTCTTATGGTCCGAAGGTGTGTGTCCCGGGGAGACGGGGCGGAGCTTGCCCGCGGAGGCGGCGGAGCCCGAGCGGGACACCCGCCGCTTGTTTACACCGGAAGCCGGCGCCCGTGCCGGTGGCCGGGAGCCGGCAATAAAAATGGCCGGCCACCGGCACACCTAGTCTCTCCTGCCATAAAAACTGGGTGCGTCTTATGGTCAGGTGCGTCTTATGGTCCGAAAAATATGGTATATTACATTACAGTTTCTGTTACTCCATTTCTCTAATACAAATCAAGCACTAATACATTCAAAACAATGTAATTTATGCAAGCCCAAAGATGTTTAAAGTAGCCCAAGAAATGATACATGATTGCATGACCAAGAGATTGTAGGAGAGGCTCAGGTGTGTGAATGCTGGATGATAAAATCACAAACCAGTATGTAGGCACAGGGAAGGAAAGTAAAGATGTGCTTTTGGCACTTGTTTATTAAATAAAGATATATCAAATATAGGACTAATCCAAAACAAGTTTGTTGGATTTAAAGAATCTTTAAACAGAATGTATGGGGGGAAATTGCTAGGTGGCAACTGTCATTTTCTAGATACATAACTAGTACAAAACCAATAGGTTGGATTAATCAAACTGAAAAATGAATGGAATTTTTTGATAAATTTCAGAATCAAGTATCAATTCCAATTCCACAGTCATGAGGGAGGGAATGGATGAAGGAATTTGTGTGAGGGAGCCAACAGTTTATGTTGTGTTTGGTGGTCAAAGTTGACATTTACTCTTTGGTGCTGCACAGGGGGATCTGGTATACTGCAATTATTTACTTAACTAAACATGGAATTTGCTGTGTGGGAGACTTGGGTTTGATTCCCAGGCACGTACAGCAACAACCATTTGTGGCACCAAAGTCTGGACTCAGTCTGGCTTTTGGGTCCTGTCTTAATTGTCTAAAGTGGCGGTGGTAAGTCTGGGTAGCTTCCACTCCTCCATGCTCCTGCCTGGGTGTATGTGTTGAAGGTTATGGTGAGCTCTCATGTATATGCTATGTATATCCAGCTCTCATGTATATGCAGAAGCATTAACAGTTGCCTACTACAAACACAGAATAATAGGAAAGTGTGATCTACTGCAAACTGTAAATTTAATATTTACCTCATGCTTTATCCTAATTCTTATGAACAGGTTTACAATTATGTTAAAGCAATTAAAGAAAAGGTAACTTCGAAAGGAGTTTACTTTTAAATGCAAGAGCTGCAGCCACAGAAAAGAGTCTGGAAACTTCATTTAGAAAGATAGAAAAGTATACGCATCATAACGAATGAAGAAATCTGTGCCAAACTGAGCGAACAGTAAGATGGCATACAGCATTTGTCGGGAAGGTTTGAGCTCAACTCAGGGGAACAATGGGTCAGACCTTGAGCTTGTATGACGTTGGCTGCAGTGGAGGTATACACTAGAGGTGTCTTTATACATGTTCTGAGGGTGACGGGGTGCATTTTAATTAAAGTGGCTCTGAGACCTGCTTTAATTAAAGCACCCACAGCAGCGCATGTATGCAGTGTCCCACGCTTCAAAACGGTGGTGGGGATGTTTTAACTAAAGCTCGTTCAATGAAGCATGGGGGCGCTGAACACCTCAGTTGTGGAGGTTGGCAGAGTATGCTAATTAGCATACCGCAGCAGATTCCATTAAATGAGCCCATATTCATTTTTATGGAGTCACACAAGGAATGTTGTGCTCATCAGATATTTGAAATTCAACAGGAAGCCTTATGGAAAATAATTTATCTGGCACATGGTCATAGTATTGCAACTGCAATACATCGCAGTACTTTCTGGAAGTGTTTAGATAAGTTAATGGGCTTCTTATGGCATTTGAAGAGAAAAGACTTGGCATTCCTCAGTCCGCAGCTTGATGAGGGGAACATTCGTATTTAATTAATATAGCTTTGCAATAATGGGAATGAGACTGTAGGAACCTGAATGAAGAGAAAACAACACCACACAAGTCCAGCAACGCAGAATGAAATTATCAGTGTAATGAGCCATGAAATGATCTGTTCTGTTGTATAGGAAGTTAACCAGAGCTCACATTATAGTCTGTCATGGTTGATAGAATTCAGTCAGGATTGCCCAAGCAAGAAAGGAGAAAGCATTTGCCTTGCTATGGAGACTCTGACATGTGGCTTTAGGAGGACTTTTAATGGATTTTTTTTCAGCCCCAGGACACTGAAAGGGTCTACAGACTGTTGTTTCCATAGCAAGATCATTATGATTATTCTTTTACAAGCTCCTCTAACCATTTATCACCTCTGAGACAGGGAATTTGGTGGGTTGCCAAGAGGAAAGCATATTATCAAGGTGCATAGGTTTTCTACAGGGGAAACAGCCACAACTCTGTATGCTGTGGTGTGTGTTGTGATAATCATATGGCAATTGAGAGCTCAGAAGCAAGTACACTGAAACTCTGTCTGCAGACTAAAGAAGCTATTCAGAGTAGGTATAAAATGCAGAACTTGCTTCTGGTAATCACTGCTACCCTTACATAGGTATTGTTTTGCATGACTAGATTGATGCTGTGAGAGCCAGTGGTAGAGAAAGAACTGGTCTGTGTGACAGTCAAAGGGATATGGAATTGATCTAACTCAGATAGAAGTTAATGCCCTAGGTGGTATGTGAATCCTGCTCAGACCCAGGGTATTGTTTCATGATACAGGAAAAAGTATTTGAAGCATAAGAAAAAAAACTATATGACGTGTAAGAAAAAAATCACAATCATTTTATGCAGCGTCTAAATAGTCTTTCATGGAATCAAGGTCAGACCTTTGTTTTCATGACCATCCAAGCTATTGAAGAGGTGTTCCTGAAAATGTTCATTCACAGCCCATTTTTGGTTTATAGCTAAAAATCATTCAATTCTGAGATGAAGTTCATTTCTGGTATGTGGAGTGCATTGTCAGTAGTTTATACAGGTCAGGAAACACCAAAAATTCCCTTTGGCTTAGCTGACTAGTCATGCAGCTTATATATCGAAATGTAAATACTTGAAGAGGTACTCTCTATAATCAGTTTGTGAGCATTCCCTTGGCTGGAATTTGTTCAGACAAAACACTAATTGAACACTATCAAATAGGGAACAAATCTATGCCAATTTGCAGTGGGAAATGGGGTGGAATTTAGCAAATAAATTGGGAATTGTTAGCATAGTTCATAAGCTTGGATGATATTTTGTCCTTGGTCTTTTCATAAAATATCCATTGCAACTGATGAGAACTCTGGGCACAGAGCCAGCTTAAAAGTTAGGACTTTAATTGTTTTATTATTTATTTGTATTACAGTAACTTCTAGAGACTCCAGTGGAAATCAGGGCACAATGGGCTAATTTTTATACATACATGCAGTAAGAAACTGTCCGCACCACAAACAAACATACAGTCTAAATAGGCAAAATAAAGGTTAGGGGAAACAAAATATTAATATTCCTTTTTTACTCCTAAAACAAATTACAGTATATTCTGGGTGCTAAACCAGATTCATAGTAATATATGGAGAGCCACATTTTTTTAAATTAGGTGAATGGATACATTTATATGTTTACAAATATCTAGTCCATTATAATTGCAAAATTAACCCAAAGTGGCATTTATACACACAAATGCATGTTCTGTGCTTGAACAAAATGTATGAATGCATAATATCCTTGAATATGTGTGAATCCCTGCAGCTCTCTTTGAAACTAGTATCCTAAAATTTCTCGTGGAACCTGGGATATGAGTAAATTAACCCCCATGTTGATTAACTTTCTCAGTGCTTTCTTAGGCATTTGAGGTATGTGACACAACAAACATTTGGGAAACTGCTGATGTAGTTTTGCTGAAAATAGCAATGGGAAAGTTTCCAACATGTAAAGTAACTTTTCCAACCAGCTATATGTCGTGAACATTTTGATTTACTATAAAAGCTATAGTAGAATAACTAACAATGAGTACATTGAATTGACATAGTAACAATTTTGCAAGTATATTAGGTATAAACATTTAACGAGGATTCAACTGAGCCGTAGGCCTTGATAAACCAATCTAAAAATGACTCCTCAGAAAATGAATTTGGGGAGTAACTATGCAACCATATATCCTAGGCTTGGATCTACCTTTTGATCCCAGAGACAAGGCAGCAAAGACAGAGTAGTAAGCCTTTTCAGCATTGTGTTAAGACAAATGTTTCAATTGGTATATGGATGAGAAATATCCTGTAATCTAGAACTGAGCAGATGAGGAAATGTGGAAACAATGTATTTTTTTGGAATATTATAATAACAAGAGACTTTGTTAAATGTGGTAGAAAGGGAGACCCCCTAAAATTTAATAATATAAAATTAAAGTATAAACTACAATTCAACCATAGTTGACTGAAAATATAACTATTATAGTTTCATAAAAATGACTTAGCCTATTCAAATTTATTCCTTCTTCCACTGAAGTCAGTGATTCATTGATTTATTCTTCAGCAGCATCTACTCTGTTCTTCCTGTACTTGGATTTTTTGATCAGAAGACTCCTACGTAGGAAACTGAAGTGATGTAATTTTTCATTTATTTTATGCACTCCAGAACTTGTTTTAATTATACCTTATATTAATTATAAGTAAGGTCCTGTGAATAGTGAACATCGTGCAACTTTGAAAATATCTCATGCATTTGATGAAACTATCGTTTCTATTGCACAGTAAGGCACCATTCTAATAGCTATAAAACCTCACCTAGATGTCTAAGGTGCCTTACTAATGACTTCCTCCATATGCATGAGACTATCCATAAAGAACTTTTGAAAAGGCCAATGTATTCACAGTTTCCCTTAATAGCAGTTCATATGTGGGGCCTGATCTTGTACCTTTGACGTCAATGGGAGTTTTGACCTTAATGAACCACTCACTAGCGGTTGACAAGAAGTACCAGATATGGTCAGCACCAATCTTATGATGGATTGTTGAGCTCTTGCAGTTCCTGGTTTCTGACTGTTTTATCAAAGTAATTGTTTTTGTTTTTGTTTTTAATGAAGGCACATATTTGACCCAAACAATTGAAGTGGAGTAGTTGTGCTCTGCAGGCTGGATCTAGATGCAAGTGGCAACAAGGCTACTTGTGGCAGCTGAGATAGCATGTCAGAAAGCCACAGGAGTTAACACAGCTGTCACTTGCTTCTTGTCGCTGACATGTCCTCCCAGTGGACATCTGTACTCTGGATTTTGGTAGCAGGCCTCACCCCTGTTCACCTTGTTCCCAAATCCCAGACCCCTGTAGAAAACCTTCAGGCCAGATGAAGCCATTCTTTGGATCAGATTATTTTTGCTAATGATGTTTTCTTTTTCTATATTATTTGTTGTGAGGAAACTTTGTTCCTGAGAACTCTGCTAGTTTCAAAGACACCTGCTGTGTGAATGACAAATGGATCCTGTGTTTGGAGGTCTCTGTCCTGTTATGCTTGCAATATGTTTATATATTTCCTAGAAGAATGCTGCCCTTATTTAAAAACATTTAAATAAAAAAATGTATTTTGCATTAAAAAGAGAAACTATCATTGTTACCCTTTAATTTAGCTTCCACTTTTCATAATAAATTGCAATAAGCTCAGATCAGGACCCAGGGCCCAGTTGGTCACAACTGGATGAGGAAGGCAATTCATCCCTTGAAGACTGCAGGGAACCAGGTGCCACCCATCCTAGCTGGAAAATTTGGGGCAACCAATCTCACCTACTCCAATCTTTAAAAGCTGGGTCCAGTCCTTGGTACTCTGTCTGGGTAAAGACTCTGATACTTGTTTCTGGCCTCTTTGCACTTCCTTAACTTGCTTATCATAGTTCTGGCTCCAACTCTTAGCTCACCATGACTTTGGCTTTAACCTCTGGAACACCCTGACTTCGGCACCTACTTCTGGCTCAACCCCAACTCCACTTTCTGTTTCCTGTGAACCTAGCCCCTAGACTTCACCTGAGCATTAGGTGAACTTCCCAGGCCATATGTGACCCAGTCACTAACACAAATGAATCATTAAATGGTCACTCTTCAACTTTTTCCAGGAAGTACAGCAGAATACTGTATTTCTTTTATTTGTGTTTTGTTGTCAATCTTTGTTGAAAAGAAACAAAATCATTTGGTAGCAAATCATTTGGTTGTATCATTACTGACTACATCTAAAGTGCAAAGGCCCTTGACATGTTCATCTAATGATCAGCTTGAGTTTTAGATTTAATTTCTACTATGAACATATCCCTTGTCCTTTCAGTAAAGTTTTACAATTTTCTGCACTAACTGAGAATCTATATGACCTTTGCAACACTTGTCTTCAGAGGACAAGCATAACACTGTTAACATTGATCTTTCTATAGCGAATGTACTACAGTACCTTTTGCAATGGCCCTTATCCTGCCTTTGAGTACAGTTAAGTACTTGAAAATCCATACTTAGCTTATTGTATAGATAACCTTACAAAAGGGTTGCTTTATTTTGCCACAATAACCAGTCAACAATGATGAGATTTTCTGGGACAAGTTGGGTGTCAGAAACGAAAGGCAGCATAAAGGTGCTGACAAATGAAACAAAAGAGAAAACTCTCCTGCTAGACAGACACCTTTAAAACTTATGGGCATTTTCAGTTATTTTATTGCACCAAATAAATCCATTCCAAGAATTCTTGTATTATTTGTATTGTAGAGGTGGCCCCACTGGAGTCAATGACCATTGTGTTAGCTGTTCAGTGAACATGCTATAAGAGACTGTTTGCCCTTCTAAAAGCTGGAGTTTATATAAACAAGACACAGAAAGGGGAGAAGATGGGAGACTGAGGCAAATTAGTGTCCAAAGTCATGTAGGAGCTAAGATTCAGAACCAATCCCCTATTTTCCAAATCATAGTGCTTGGGTCACAAGACAATCCTTCATCTCATAAGCAGAGAAGAAAAGTCATGTCATAAAATCATAGAAAGTTAGGGTTGGAAGGGACCTCTGGAACTCATCTAGTCCAACCTCCTGCTTAAAACAGGACCAGCCCCAACTACATAATTCCAGCCATTCCCTTTGTTTAGCTGCGTTTTGAAGACCTGCAAGGATGGAGCTTTCACCATTTTTGTTGCCCTCCGCTGGACTGTCTCCAATTTGGCCACATCTTTTCTGTAGTGGGGGGCCCAAAACTGAACACAGTACTCTAGATGTGGCCTCTCCGGTGCTGAATACAGAGGAATAATCACTTCCCTTGACCTACTGGCAACACACCTAACAATGCAGCCTAGGATGCCGTTAGCCTTCTTGGTAACAAGGGCACACTGCTGGCTCATATTCAGCTTATTGTCCACTGTAACCCCCAGGTCATTTTCTTCAGAGCTGCTGCTTAGCCAGTCAGCCCCCAGCCTATGCTGGTGCATGGGATTGTTCTGTCCTAAGCATAGTACTCTGTCCTTGTCCTTGTTGAACCTTATGGGATTTTTAGGCCAAATCCTCCAATTTGTTGAGGTCACTCTGAATGCTAGCCCTACCGTCCAGCATATCTACTACTTGCCTCAGCTTGGTGTCATTGGCAAACTTGCTGAGGATGCATTCTATGGCATCTTTCAGGTTGTTGATGAAAACGTTGAACAAAACTGGACCCAGGACCAACCCCTGGGGCACTCCATTTGATACCGGCTGCCAACTAGACATCAAGCCACTGATTACTACTCACCGAGCCCAAAGCTCCAGCAAGCTTTCTATCTACCTTACAGACCATTCATCCAGCCCGTACTTCCTTAGCTTTCCTGTGAGAACACTGTGGGAGACCATATCAAAAGCCTGGCTGAAATCAAGGTACACCACATCCACCAGTCTCCTCACCCCCACAGGGCCAGTCACCTCATCATAGAAGGCAATCAGGTTGGTCAGGCATGACTTGTCCCTGGTGAATTCATGTTGACTGTTCCTAATCACTTTTTTCTTCTCCAAGTGCTTAGAAATGGATTCCTTGAGCATCTGCGCCATGATTTTTCCAGGCACTGAGGTGAGGTCTGTAGTTCCCTGGATCCTCCTTCTTCCCTTTCTTAAATATGGGCACTATGTTTGTCCTTTTCCAATCATCTGGGACCTCTCCTGATTGCCATGATTTTTTAAGGAAGATGTCCAATGGCTCTGCAATCACATCAGCCGACTCCCTCAGCACCCTCAGGTACCTCCCATCCAGCCCCATAGACCTGTACACTTCCAGCTTTTCTAAACAGTCCCTAACCTGTTTTTTCACCACTGAGCACTGCTCACCTCCTCAGACTGTGCTGCCTGGTGCAGTAGTCTGGGAGCTGACCTTGCCTGTGAAGACTGAGGCAAAAAAGCCATCGAGCACTTCAGCCTTTTTTGTATCCTCTGTCACAAGGTTGCCTCTCCCATTCAGTAAGGGACCCACACTTTCCCTGATCCTCCTGGTACTACTAACATACTTGTAGAAACTCTTCTTGTTATCCTTCACATCCCTTGCTAGCTGCAACTCCAATTCGATATGGCCTTCCTGACTTCATTCCTGCATGCCCAAACACTGCTCTTATATTCTTCCCTCGTTATTAGTCCAAGTTTCCATTTCTTATAAACTTCCTTTTTGTGATTTAGTTTACTGAAAAGTTCCCTGCTAAGCCAAGGTAGTCTTCTGCCATACTTCCTGCACATCAGGATGATTTGTTCCTACACTATCAGTAAGGCTTCTTTGAAGTACAGCCAGCTCTCCTGGACTTCTCTTCCCCTCAGTCTGGCTTTTCAGGGGATCCTGCCCATGAGTTCCCTGAGTGAGTCAAAGTCTGCTTTTCTGAAGCCCGGGTCCTTACTCTGCTGCTCTCCATCCTTTCTTTCCTCAGGATCCTGAACTCAATCATCTCATGATCACTGCTGCCCAAGTTGCCATCCACTATTACATTCCCCACCAATTCTGCCCTGTATGTGAGCAGCAGGCCAAGTAGAGCATGGCCCCTAGTTGGCCACTCCAGCACTTGCACCAGGAAGTTGTCCCCAGTACTCTCTAGAAAACATCCTGGATTGCCAGTGCACTGCTGTATTGTCCTCCCAGCAGATGTCAGGGTGATTGAAACCCACTATGAGAATCAGGGCCTGTGATTGGGAAACTTCCACTAGCTGTTTGAAGAAAGCTTCATCTACCACTTCCTCCTGGTCTGGTGGTCTATAGCAGACCCCTACCCTTGTTGCTTTCCCCTCCGACCCTAACCCAGAGAATCTCAACAGGCCTATGTCCAGCTTCCTACTGGAGCTCTGAGCAATCATATGGCTCTTTGACATAAAATGAAACTTCTCTTCCTCTTCTCCCCTGCCTGTCCTTTCTGAACAGTTTTTGCCCATCCATGATAGTGCTCCAATCATGCAAACTATCCCACCAAGGCTCTGTTATTCCAATCACACCATGGTCTGTGACTGTGCACGGACTTCATTCTTCCTGCTTGTTTCCCAGGCTCCATGCATTCAGGTACAGGCACCTGAGCTAACTAGTTGATTTCCATAATTTCTCAGGAAATATGACAGCACCTTCCTTGTTGCCCTCTCTGCTTGCTCTTCCTCCAGGTCTCCTGCTTCCCCACTTACCTCAGGGCAGCAAACCTAGTTTAAAGCCCACCTCACTAGGTTAGCAAGACTATCTGTGATGACGCTGTCAACTCTTTTCATCAGGTGGATCCCATCTTTTCCCAGCAATCCTTCTTGAAAGAACATCCCATGTTGAAGAAGCCAAAGCCCTGCTGGTGACACCATCTGTGCAGCTAGGTGTTGATCTGCAGGATGCACCTGCTTCTGCTTAAGCCCTTTCCCTTGACTGGAAGGATCAACGAGAATGCAACCTGACCCCAGACACTGTCATCCTTGCACCCAGAGCCCTGTGGTCCCTTTTGATATCCTCAGGGTCTCTCCTGGCAGTATCATTGGTGCCCACATGGATGAGCAGTATGGGGTAGTAGTCAGAGGGCCAGATGAACCTTGATAGTCCCTCTGTGGCATCTTGGACCTGGGCTCCAGGCAAGCAGCAGACCTTCTGAGACAACAGGTTGCTTGATGGCTCCCTCTGTCCCCCACAGAAATAAGTGTACAACCACCATCACCAGTCGCTTCTTCTTGGTTATGGTCATCTTCATCCTTCTCACCTTGGTGAGGCCTGGCCTGTCTTCTATTGATAAAATGTACCCCTCCCTCTCCTGTTAGGGCTTCATATCTGTTCTCCAGATAAATGACTGCAGGTAGTGGTGAAGATCTCTGCTTGCTGCCAGGAGTCACAAGCCTCCAGCTTCCACCTTCTTGGGTGTCCATGTCCTCTCTCTTCTCTAGCACTGCACCTGGCATTTCTTCTTCCACAGTCCTAGAGGTCTTCTCCATCATCAGATAGATGAAATCCTCATGGCAGTGGACGCTTCAGAGCCTTGTCACCTCCTCCTGTAGTTCTCTTGCCTGTTTCCTGAAAGACACCACCTAGAGGCACTGCTCATACCACTGGCACTCCCTGACCTGGCCATCACTAGAAGGAACCTGTAAGCCATAGTCCCCGCAGCACCAAACCTGGACCTGCATGGATCCATTGATGGTGAATGGTCTTGCCTGGACAGAAGCCTCACAGGTGCAAGTGGAGGCAATGGCAGTGGCTCTGGCATTATGATGTCCTCCAGCCATTTCCCTGGGTCTCTTAATCTGCCTTCTCTCTTACTGCTCTTCTTCCAAGCAGACCTTCCCTAGCAAACTCACCTGGAACTAGCCTGTTTATTTCTCATTGGCCCCAAGGGGTTCCTTTATTTCCTGCTTCCTCATGCCAACCTGAAAGACTTGCCCCTTAAAAAAAAAAACTCATCTGTTTTAATTTTTATCCCCTTGTCTCTGCTTTTGTATCCCTACAGTTACATTGTAAAAGGCCTTCTCTTGAATATAATTGTTCATACATTTCATAGATTTAATAGATTTCATAGACATTAGGGCTGGAAGGGACCCCGGAGGATCGAGTCCAGCCCCCCGCCCAAAAGGCAGGAAGTCAGCTGGGGTCATAGGATCCCAGCAAGATAAGCATCCAATTTGCTCTTGAAGGTGTTCAATGTAGGTGCTTGAACCACCTCCAAAGGCAGGCTGTTCCAGACCTTGGGGGCTTGGACAGTAAAGAAATTCTTCCTTATGTCCAGCCTGAAATGGTCTTGTAGTAGTTTATGACCATTCGACCTTGTCATCCCTTGGGGCACTCTGGTGAACAAACATTCCCCCAGATACTGGTGGTCACCCCGATAAACTTATAGGTGGCCATCAGATCACCCCTGAGCCTACGCTTTTCCAGGCTAAAGAGTCCCATGGCTCTCTGCCTGTCATCGTAAGGTCTGCTTTTCTGACCTCTGATCATGCGTGTGGCTCTTCTCTGGACTCTCTCAAGCTTCTCTACATCCATTTTGAATTGTGGAGCCCCAAACTGGATGCAGTACTCCAGCTGCGGCCTCACCAAGGCCGAGTACCAAGGGGGAGAAGGACGTCCTGGGATTTGTTTGAGAAGAATCTCTGGATGCAAGCCAGCATTTTGTTCGCTTTCCTAGCCGCAGCATCACATTGCAGGCTCATGTTCATCTTGTGGTCAGTGATGACCCCCAAGTCTCTTTCTTCCGTAGTACTAGCCAGTGTAGTATTGCCGAGCCTATAAGGATCCTGCAGGGTTTTTTTCCCAAGGTGGGGAACCTTGCATTTTTTGGTGTTAAATACCATCAGGTTCTTGCCTGACCATTTGCTGAGCCTGTCCAGGTCAGCCTGGATCACCCGCCTGTCTTCTGGCGTGGATGCTTTGCCCCAAAGTTTGGTGTCATCGAAAAACTTGGCCAGTCTGCTCCTGACTCCAATGTCCACATGATTAATTAAGATGTTGAACAATATGGGTCCAAGGACAGAGCCTTGGGGGACCCCACTGGTCACAGAACATGATGAGTGACTTCCATTAATTACTACCCTCTGGGTCCAACCACGGAGCCAATTTCCCAGCCAGTGGATCGTGGTGGACCCAAGGCCACAATTGGCCAGTTTTTCCAAGAGGTCATCATGGATACCAGATCGAAGACTTTTTTGAAGTCAAGATATATGACATCAATCTCTTTTCCCTTGTCCAGGTGATAGGTCACCTGGACCTAGAAGGAAATGAGATTGATCAGGCAAGACCTATCTGTAACAAACCCATGCTGGCTATCCCTTAGGATGTTGGCGTTAGCCAGTCCATTATGGATGGCCTCTTTAATAAACTTTTCTAAGACCTTACCTGGGATAGAAGTCAGGCTGATGGGCCTATAGTTAGCCGGATCCTCCCTTTCTTGAAGATACACACCACATCGGCCTTCTTCCAGTCTTTGGGCACTACACCAGAGCACCAGGAGTTCTCAAAGATCCGTGCCAGAGGCCGGGCTATGATGCTCGCCAGTTCCTTGAGTACCCTGGGGTGCAGATTGTCAGGGCCAGCTTCTCAAGATGTTCCTTCATGAGGTCAGCATTGATGGTGGGCAGGGGAGCTCCCTCACCGAGACCTCCCTGTCCTGTAGTGGGCATCGGCGTCCCCTGGGACTGATGAAAGACCGACGCAAAGTACCCATTTAATTGGTTGGCTTTTTCCTGGGCGACAGTTGTCAGTTTCCCCATCTGGTTCAGCAGGGGTCCTTGCTTTTCCTCTGGCTCCCCACATATCTGAAAAAGGACTTTTTATTGTCCTTGATGCTCAAAGGTAGTTGGAGTTCAGTTGCAGCCTTGGTTTCCTGGTTGCTCCCTGCAGGACTGGACCAATGCAGAATAATCCTCCTTGGAGGTGAATCCCATTCTTAATCCTTTGCAGGCCTTTCTTTTTAGCCTCAGGACATCTGCTGGGAAGCAGCAGACCTCCTGGGCTAAGGAGTCGGAAGACACACTTGTACAATACTTCCTAGCTCCATTCTTTATTTTAATCATTATCTATTCATCCAACACTTACACAAGGGATGTTTTGATAAATATCTTGCTATATGAGTAACAGAAAAAAATAAATATCCCAGCAATAACTCCCAGGATGGTACGTTCTGGTATTAGTTAGATGTAGACAACATTTTTCTAATAATCATTTAAGAAAAATATTTCACAGAGATATATTGATTTATTTAAAAAAACCTGAAAAATTATTAACTATTTCAACAATATCAAACTTTTTTTACTTTTATCTTAAAATTATATAAATGTAATCTAATATAATAGAGTTCTGTTAAGATGAAACTTTTAACCCTCTTGAAACTAAACATTTTTATTTAGTCAAAATATTTCAGAATATTTCATTTTGCAAACATTTCTGAATATTGACTTTTCAACTCAATCTGAATAAACTCAGATTTTGAAATTTTATTGTTTCCTAAGAAATCAAAATTCCATTTTTTTTGTCTAGACATATTTTTAAGAAATCAGAAACTCTGGTTACTATTTAGATTGGTGATGTCTAAGGAATCACAGGGTGATCTGGAAAGCAGTGATTTCAGTTTAGTATGTAACATTCGTCCTTCATAACTGTTGTATCTAAATCAGTAAGCCCAGGATTCAAGAGCATGGCGCAGATAGTTGCTGGGGTCATCTTTTAAATAAAGCATAAAGCTGTGTAGGTGTTAAACATTCCTTGGAAAGTTTTTTTACAAAGAGCTGAGCACCTTGCATGACTGATTCCCACATAACACAGTTTACAGAAAATCTGTATTTTCAAAATATTCAAATTAGAAGTATTGATATTATTGTTTCCAATGTCTTCCCTGCACCAGATTCATGCTCCTTTAGGGAAATGAGACTGAAGAACAGGACCTCTGAATAAGCAAGTGACTACATTTTAAAAATCTGTAAAATATTTTTTCCATATAATTGTTACACTGAGATTTTTTTAAAGTCATAGTTAATCAGGATTAGGTACAATCAGTCTAATTTTTAACAATTAACAACTAAAGTCTAAATTGCAGAAAAAATATGTTTATGTGGAACAGTGTTCACTGTGCAAGGTTCACAAGCATAAAAGTGGCATAAATATTAGGAAGCTGATCTTCTATATACCAAAAGCATTTAACATTTTTTTCTGGAAATCTAGCTCAGCAAAGTAGGACCTGGTGGGAACAAATTTCCCATCCCACAACAAATTTTTAAGATATCTAATATTTCCCCTGGTTGAAATTGGAATGAACAATCAAAATCTGAAGTATTTCCAAAATGATAACAATAAAAAATATGTTCTCTAAACAATTAAAACTTTGCTTTTAATATTTTTGAAAGTTTTGCTTTCATTTTAACATGCCTTCTTGTTTAACCTTTTTAACGTACATGTTTTAACATAAATTCAGTACGTGTAAAGGCAAAGGCTAAAAAAACTCCTGAACTTGTCCGGTTTGACAATATTGAAACAGAACATACAGACAATTTTAAAGTCTTTTCAACATAATTTGAGTAAGGGAGTGTTAATTAAATGGGCTTTCCTGTAAAGAATCTGTGTTTCAATAAATTGACATTGTGTGGGAACAGAATGATACATAGCAAAATTCCTGAACAGCTATATGAGTATTATTTTTTAAACAACTTTAAGTATTTAAAAGATCTAGACACATTTAGTAAATAGTGCATGAATCAGAATTGTAGAAAACATTGGTTTCATAAATCTATTTGACTCAGCTACATTTTAAAATTTATTTAAAAATGGAAACATTAGCAATTTATAAAAACTTATTTTCAGTTCCTTTTGAAACTTTTCAAGGAACTAGAAAGTCTTATTACATGTCTCTGTTTGTGTCTTTTTGATTGAAAGACCAAAATTTCCTGTGACTCTTCACTCTGATTGGAAATTTTCAATAAGTTTAAGTAAAACAGTGACATCTAGTGCCAGAAACATCTTTTTTAAGCATTTTGTTCAGGCTCACATCACTTGAATATCTTCATCTGCCAACACTTCAAACAGTACTTTTTGTGACAGACCTGGTTTTGATATATAATGTAATATAAATACTGAAATACAATAATTTTTTGAACCCCGTTGGTGACCACATCAATGAAGAGGTTACAAATGGACTGATTAGATATTCCAGTGTGACTTGTATTCATCTGACTTACATTGCAGAATATTAATTATATGTCTATAAATTAACGGAACCTGTGTATAAAGACACCATAAGCTTCCCAGATAACGGGCCAACACTGGAAAGATAATGGAGGAAGCTGTTGGCCTCAAGGATCAAGTTGTAGCATAACCTTCCAAGGTGAGTAGTGGGATAAAAAAGCCACCTAGCTCCTTTTAAAATGAAGCTATGTTTATGAAAGGGATTATATGATGTAATAGCAGAAAACTACACTTGTGACCAAAGAAGTTTTTTTACAGTTCTGTGTTCCTCTTCTGTCTCGTATTTCCAACTAGTTGCAGAACACTGAGTTAGCAAAGCAAATGGGTATAAATCAGAGGTATAAATTTGTGGGTGATCGCTCACCTTCCCACACAAGGTAAGCATGTGGGAGGTTAATGTGTTGCTGTGATTCAGCATGTAGTCCTGAACCCATGCACCCTGATCTAGTGACATGTTTCAGGTCAGTTCCTAAGATGAAATATTTCAGCTCAGTTGAAGTTACCCCCAAATGAAATAATATATGTGATTCTCCCACATGAAAATGAATAAATGTTGTGATGTTGGAAGGTTCCCTACAAGTCCGGCCAATCTACAACTTAATTCCAGTCTGAATTTGAGTATCTGTTGCCCAAACTCTAATAATAGCTGGAAAAAACATCTTAAATACCTGTATATTGTTTTCTTGAAAGAATAAGGGAGAAATTGATCCTAATGCCCAGGTCTTGCATACTGGTTTTGAGCAGGCAGCACAACAGAGTGATTGGGCTTTTGTATCTTAAGTGCATTGTGCTTGTTTCCATTTCACAGCAGTTCTCATCTCCCTCCTTTACTTGACACATGAAAGTCAGTAACAAGTTACAGGGATCCAATTTCTCTCCTAAAGAAATGTTTGCTGAAAGTAGGAATGTATCTGAGTTCATGTTCTGAACCAGATACCCCTCTCTTTTTGCTATTGGTACAGTGTCTTCAAATCATAAAAAGAGCAGCTCATCTTCTACTCAGACTGGATTTTCTCAGGCATATAGGTATTACAGTGGATGGTGGAGAAGGAGGGAGATTCCCAGGCTCATGTCGTGTGTGTCTCATTTTTTCCTTTCATGAATATTAATAAGGGTTATATATGAATTCAGAGGCACATCTCTATGAGCATGCACATGCAGGGGTGTGTGTTTTCCACTGGGCAAATAGTAGCGGCACAAATATGTGCCACTATTTGTCCTTAGGCATGCCCCTACACGTGCACTTGGCACATGGCAAGTTGACTCCGGTAGGGTAAGGAGCCTGCCAGGGCAGCAGCAGCACCGACCCAGCTGCTTGCAGCCTTGCTGGCAGTGAGATTGTGGCTCCGGCTGGCCAGGCTCTGAAAGCTGGTGGCATATGCTGTTGGTACATGTGCCATGCTGTGTTTTAGTGGCATTTTATTTTTTTGATACTGGAATCTCCCGTGTCCAAAAAACCTGCCACGCTGCAAATTAGCAGTGCTGCACATGGGTACTTTGAAATATCTCAGCATAAAGTGTTACTACATCTTATTCAGGAAACTTTTTTAAGGATTTATCCTAGGGCAACGAACATGAATATCTGTATGATTCCACTTTGTCCTGGGATAAAATGGGTTATTCCATGATAAATGCTGCATCTGTTGGCAGCCCCTAATCCACTGCTTCCTTTTAAGGTTTTCTTTGAGTATGTGATTTGTTGGTGGATGTGGTGGCCCTGATAGGAACAGAAGGATGGTCTGGATCATCATCTTCAAAGGGAAAAGTGTTAGACAGTAAGGATGTGATAGCGGGGGACACTTTGGGTCAACTCAAAGGCCCTTTAAAAACTGCTCTCCTCCAGCAATGAAAAGGGCTAACATTAGTTAAGAAAGAGCTAGTAGAAATAGTTTAAACATTTTCATTGTTTGTTCCTGTAAAAAAAAAAAAAAAAACAAAACCATGGCATTTTCATATGAAAATGTAGATCTGACTTTCTGTACTTAAAAAAAAAGATGAAATCTTAAATAATCATGCCAAAAAGTTGAGAAAGGAAAAAAAATTTCTTCCTGTTTTTTTGTGAGAAATAATATCAAAAAAATTCTTGACCAGCTTTAGATCACCACCTTGTCTATATTTTACTGCTGTGTCAGGTTACCGAAATGTGGAAGTGGAACATTAACTAGGTGCCAGGAGTAACACTCCATAGTATAGAATAGTTGTGGTTAAATTTGGATGAATGCTCTCAAGAATGGAGATATCTTTGTGCATAGTTTTAAATGCATTTACTTGTGTACTAATATACTTTTTGTATGCTTCACATCAGTTTTCTAGAAGAAATGTTTGGTATATTTACCTGCCCTCCATTTTACTGTGGAAAAATGTCCAACCAAAACAGTTTGCAACTCCAAAGAATGAATATTTTAGCCATGCTTCAAACAAATGATTCAGGAGCAATTCAGTGGCTGAGATGTGCTTAGCCTGTAATATGAATTGAATAAGACAGACATTAGGGTAAATCATAATCATTTCATAATTAATGAATAGGGAAAAATTAAATTAAATGAACACATTAATTGCTGCAAATAGCTTCACAAGGTTCAACTCTGAACACAGCATTACCATCACTGTGGATTGCTCTTCTGAATTACTGTAAACTGAGCTGCTTATGTTGTCTATCTGAAGTACTTACCTTGCTCCAATTACTGTAACATCTGATTGCCTCACCATTTTAATGTGTTTATCTTTATCCCTGTGAATAGAGCCCTGTTGTATTCATGAAATGTGGAGGCACAGAGAAGTTGAGCAGTTTGCCCAAGGTTGCCTAAAAAGTCTGTGACAGGGTGGGGTATTGAACCAAGCGATTAGGGCCCTCACCACAAAGCTACCTTTCCTCTTGTTGGTAGTGTATGGGCTAATAGCTTGTTAGAATAAAATAATTAGTGGCTTTTGGGTTTAGCATAGCAAATCAGTGTACTTTTTTAGAGCCTAGCGAGTCAGGAAAGGTTAGAACATCTTTCCCCTGCTCCTATTTCTTGTTTTAGCCAGCTAGAGAGTTAGTAAAAAATGTTGGCAACTGAAACATGGTAATGAAAAGTTGACAAATATCAAATAATGACAAATTACAAAAATCTGTAAACAGTTTTGGAAAATGTCCTGAACTGTTATTCCTAGGTGTTGCTGAATGTTTAAGAGTTCTGTCCAGTACAGCAGTAACATGGTAAGGGTATGGACACATGGTATGGACATGTACATTTAAAGCCCTTTCAGAATGAGAATGTTTCAAAGTACAGTACCTGGGAGGCTCTAATTGTTGTGTGTGCATGAGCTGAATGTTTCAAACAGATGATTTATTGCTTCCAGAGCAGGGATAGAGCCCAGGTGTCCTGGTATTGAGCAGAGACTAGGGATAGATCCCAGAAATGGTATTAACCCTTAATGTGTGACTGCTCACAGCATGTCCTAACTTAAATACTGTTTCAAATTCCACAGATTTTGTATGATTTAAGTTTAACATCTAACTTCATCTTTTAAGACTAGTGTTGCAGAGCTAATACTCTATGGATTCTCCATTTTCAGTCCTTGTGCTGGGTGTGGGGATGTGGGTATTCTAAAGAATGGTTTTGTTCAGAGGCTCAGCCCCGCTCCCTAGCACCAGTCATTTCAGAACTCAGCTTCAACTTACAGTTTTATATAATGCAGACCTACAATTTTCAGACTGTTTGCTTTGTGAAAGGACTGTGCTGCATGCGTATGCAGTTCTGATTAAATATACTTTGCTAAACGCATAATAAGGTTCTGGAAGGTGCACATCTGAGAGGGGCCAGCAGGGGAGATTATGCTTGGGGCAGCCAACATGGGTTCCTTAGAGGCAGGTCCTGTCAGACCAACCTGGTGACCTTCTATGACCAGGTCACAAAATCCTTAGACACAGGGGTAGCAGTGGACATAGTCTTGCTGGACTTTCGGAAGGCCTTCAACACCATCTCTCACCCCATTCTTGTTAAAAAATTAGGAGATTATGGTGTTGATGTCTACACACTCAGATGAGTCACCAATTGGCTGGACGGCTGCACCCGGAGAGTGGTGGTGCATGAGTCATTTCCAACCTGGAGGGATGTGGGCAGTGGGGTTCCCCAGGGCTCAGTCCTCAGGCCCGCACTGTTCAATATCTTCATCAGCAACTTGGATGAGGGGGTGAAAAGCACCTTGTTTAAATTTGCAGATAACACTAGGTGTGGGGAGAAGTGGGCACGCTAGAAGGGAGGGACAGGCTGCAATTGGATCTAGACAGGTTGCAGGGGTGGGCAGATGAGAATAAGATGGGATTCAACACTGACAGGGTACTACACCTAGGGAGAAAGAACCAGCAGCATACCTACAGGCTGGGGAACTCCCTTCTCATCCGTGCAGAAGCGGAAAAGGATCTTGGAGTCATTATAGACTTCAAGATGAACATGGACCGCCAATGTGGGGATGCGGTCAGGAAGGCCAACCGCACCTTGTCATGCATCCACAGATGCATCATGATTCGGTCCAAGGAGGTGATCCTCCCCCTCTATGTGACACTGGTCAGGCTGCAGCTGGAGTACTGTGTCTAGTTCTGGGCGCTGCACTTCAAGAGGGATGTGGACAGCATGGAGAGGGCCACTTGCATGATCAGGGGGCAGAAGGGCAGGCCCTACGAGGAGAGGCTAAGGGACCTGAACCTGTTCAGTCTCCACAAGAGAAGGCTGAGAGGGGACCTGATGGTCTTCTATAAACTGGCCAAGGGAGACCAGCAGGCATTGGGAGAGTCCCTGTTCCCCCGAGCACTACTGGGAGTAACAAGGAATAACAGCCATAAGTTGACCGAAAGTAGGTTCAGGCTAGATATCAGGAGGCACTACTTCACAGCCAGGGCAGCTAGGAGCTGGAACAAACTTCCAAGTGAAGTGGTACTCACTCCTACCCTGGGGGTGTTTAAGACAAGGCTAGACAATCAGCTTGCTGGGGTCGTTTGACCCCAGTACTCTTTCCTGCCATGGCAGGGGGTCGGACTTGATGATCTGCTTAGGTCCCTTCCGACCCTACCAACTATGAAACTATGAAAAGGCCCTTTTTTGCATACAATTATTCCTATGTAGCTTCTACTTAAAAAATGTATGTATGCACCTGTCTAGGTATATGAGGACTGCAGAATGTAGTTATGTGGATGTACATCTGGATGATATGTTCCTTAACTCCTTGTTTGAATGGAGGTCCTATGGAGTTTAGGTAGCTTAGCCTTTAGTCAGCAAAGTGCACACTTAATTTTAAACATGAAAGTAGACTTCTTGAAGGAAAATACTTCTATGCTTAAACATTAGTACTGATTTAGATGCTTTGTTGGTCCAGGAACTTGTTCCTGGAAGTGGGTAGCTCAAAACAAAGAATTGGGGGAAAAGATTGACAAAGAGATGAAAGATTTAAAAAGGAATCACTGTGCCTTTGTGTTACAAAGGACAAGAGATAGAAGGCATTTATTTGGTTTTCAGAGCCATCATATAATAATATAAAGAGTTATTTTTCAGATAAAGATATTTTTAAGATATCTTTCATTTAAAGAGTTCTGGTTTATTTCCTGGATATTTTGAAAATAAATTGTGTGCTCAATACTACTCAGACAGGGATGATGTGAATCGTGAATGAGACTTGATGATTAGTCAGGGTTATATATTATTTCTTGCTTGCAGAGGAGACCAAATGAAAGAACTAACTAACATATGCTGTTTTATTTTAAGATCCTTTTTACTTAAAGTAGAGGAGGGAGGGGGGAGTTTTAAAAAAAAAAAAGAGAAGAAGGTAATAGCATCTCCTTTGTGAGCTATCATTGTGTGCCACATCCACTTTTACCAAAGCACAACAATTTCTGATTTTGATACCATTTTTAGTGTAAATAAGCAGGCAGCACAATACCCATGCTTTGCTAAGATGTGTGCTTCTTATCACTAAACTGCCTTTTAAAACAGATTGCTGAATTTTGTTTTGCTCTTGCTTTTAGCTTGATAATTTTGGTTTATTATTTGGAAGAATGGTTTCAACCATTTCACAAAACAGGCCATTATCTTCCAAAAATGACAGCTGTATTTAATGAGCTGATTATATTAAGGTTGAATTTGTAGGAAGAAACTAGGGGTTATTAGCACTAGATGAAAATAGAGATTGGATTTTTTCCAGAAGGCCCAGGGTTATTTTTTGTGTGCTTGCACTCTATAACTTTGTTTAACTTCAGTTTTTGAGATCAAGAACATGATTCCTTATTGCAGGAGGTTGCCCAAACATAATTAACTCTCAAAAGATGAGGTTTAAATAGCTTCAATGAAGCAGTGGGACTTGTTTCAAGTTGTTCATGCTTGTGCAAATTTATGCATAAACCAAGGGGGATGATTTCTACTTATTTTGGTTTATTCTCAAAGTAGTGTGATTAGAAAGGATTTTAAAGAGTGTTTAATGATAATGGTGGCCTACTTAAGCATTCACAGTCTTTCTGATGTATACAAGTACTTATTGCCACTTCCTTTCTAATAACTGAGAGTAGAAAATTTAGCTACTAATCATGAAAATTCACAGTCATTATTAATGAAACTATTTTATCATCTCTCAGGATATCCCTAATTACTGTGGTGAATAGGAGGTGCCTTTGCAAATGATGATTATTTCTAAAGAAAGGTAGGCTGTCTAGTGATTTAAACTGGCATTTTTAAATGATTAATAAAATGTTGGGTATTTTTAAAAGGTCACCGTGAACATTGCAGAACATGATGGCTTGATTAGATAATGTTCTGTCTTTTCTACTTAATGAGAATCTTATTCATTCAGTACAATTAATAGGACACATGTACACGTCAGAGAGAACACACTTAGTACAGTGAATGGAAGCGCATTGGCTTCGAAAAGCAATTCCTTATAGGTTTGGTCTGTGAAGTCCAGTCACTGGAAAATTTATTTATTTATGCCTCTGCATGTCTTGAAACAGTTTAACCAGTGTAAATACTAATGAAATATTAAGTGAAAACATCTGGCTTTAATATGCACTTTCAGGCCAATTCAAATAAGATTGTAATAAATTCACACATAAATAAATCATGAGGCTGAACATCTCACTTAATCATAATGTTTGTATTGAAAGCCATAGAATATATGTGTGTATGTGTACATCACATGAACATACGTGTGTGTACAATTTTTAAGCAAGTACACACACACACTATGGGCAGAATCCTATTTCATGTTAGACACTCACATAGCTGTGTAACTGAAGTTCCTGTACTCACAGTTTCAGATTCTGTTTCAACCTCTGGCATAACAGAATTACCCCACATACCTGTGCTAGCTACAAGAAGCAAAAGAGAAGAGAAAGATGAAGGACCTCCTACGTTTAGTCCAATAGCTTAGTGCTTAGGGCCCTTGCCAAGGGTCTAGCCCTGACCCAGAAGGGGTTTGTGCTCTGATCACCAGTCCACAGGTTGGGCATTATCCAGCTCCTTCTCCAGCCCTCGTCTGGAAGCTGAGTCCCTGGACAGCCAAGGAAAGGGGGAATGTAGAGGTAGGAGGAAGAGATGAATGCCAAAGGTATGTGGTTCAGTGAGGTGAATGCTGGTTCAATGACATGCATGGCAGGTGGTTCTGGATTCATCTGAGCTCTTCCATCCAGTGAGACAGAAATGTCCCCCTTGCTACTATTTTATCCAGTGAATATTAAATACAAAGTGCAGTAGGCCAGCTCCAAGGGGAAGACAGGGGAGGGGTATGGTTAATGTCTAAACTGTGGCCTGGTTGTTAGAGCACTTTGCTGGGAAGCAGGTGATGCAAGTTCAAACCCTTTCTGCATGTAGTGGGGTTGGATCCTCCACTCCCTTGGCCAAGAACCCTAACTACTATGCAATTCGATTAAAACATGGGATGACTCTGTTCCCCCTTGTCCTCCAGAGGAAGTTGTGGGGGCAGGTGGCTCAGCTTCTCCTGTTGTTGTGCCTCTGCCTGGTGAGGATGGGGCAGGATTCCCACCTTCAACCTAGAAGTGTGGAGGTAGTGTAGTGTGGGATCACTTTGAGGTGGCAGATGATCCCAGGTATCCTACCTGCTAGCACTGCTGAAGGCAGATCAGCTGGGCCAAGGACGTGAAACACTTCACCACCATGGTGATGTTGCTGCATCTCAGGAGGCAGCACTCCCTTGCCATTCTTCCTCCTCAACCTGGCTCCAATGGGAGCGTGCCCAAAAAGAAGTCCCTCTCTCACTTCAAAGCTCCCGTCAGAGTGGAGACAAAGGGGGGCACATTTAAAAGGCAAGCAAGGTCACCCAGAACATTGGGGAGATGCTTGCTGTGGGTGGCTAGCCCTTCTCCTTTGTTGAGCGTCCAGGGATCAGGTGGCTCATGGCCCCATTGTACCAAGTGCCCACATGCATCACCTTTAGCAGGACGGTGGTGCCCTCCCTATATGAAGCACGCAGAGAGTACTTGAGGGAGGAGCTGTGCAAGGCATAGCTGCAGGTGGCCGTGCAATTCACCTTGGACATCTGGAGCAACCAGGGTGGCGATCATGCCTACCTCTCCCTCACAGGGCACTGGTGCAATCAGTCAAGGCATAGGTAGGATCTCCTTCAAGTGGAGATGGTGGATGAGTCCCACACAGCAAGGGAGATCATGGTGGCCCTGAATCGCATGGTGCAGAGGTGGCTTGTTGGGCAGGATGAGCTCACCCATGGGTTCATGGTCATGAACAATGGGGCCAATATGGCCAAGGCAGTGTTGGCATCTGCTGTGTGTCACACAAGTTCCACCTCATAGTCAGGGATGCCTTGGAGGGGGACAGGGCCATCACTACCAGCCAGCTCATTTTGAAATGCAGGGAGCTGGTGGGCTACTTCCACCGGAGCATCAAGGAGGGCAAGATGCTGTGGGAAAACAGGCAGAGCTGAGCATCCTACAGCACAGCATCATGCAGGATGTGGAGACTCACTGGAACTCCACATATCTGATGCTGGAAAGGCTGATGGAGCAACAGAAGGCCATCCATGAGATGGCCTTGGTCATGGAGATTGGGATCAGATCTTAACAAAGTAGAGTAGGATACCATCTCCCAGATCTTGGTGGTCCTCAAGCCCTTCCTTGAAGCCACTGAGCTTCAGTGCTGACAATACCCTCCTTAGCCAGGTGATCCCTGTAGTGAAGGAGCTTGAGAATGAAAGGAGAAGTTTCAGGGGATCGATATTCCTGGCTGGGGCAAGCTGCTTTCACCAGAGGTGCAGGCACTGGTAAAGCAGCTGAAGGAGGGTATTAAAAAATTGCTGGATCTGTTGCAGTCCAGTACAGTCCATGTGCTGGCAGGCATGCAAGATCCAAGGGTGAAGGGGACCATCTGCAGCAGCAAAACACTCAATCACTAGATGGAGGTGCTGGTGAACAGTCAGGGAGGCAGAAGGGCAGAGATGGGGGGATATGGAAGAGGGGGATCCATTTTCTCATGCCAGCACTCCAACCATGAGCCAAACTTCTCCACCACAGCCACTCCCAATGTGGGCCAAGTGCATGGCTTCAATGTTGGGGTCCAGAGGTACCAGATGCCAGCTTCAGGCAGGCAGCGTGGAGGCCTCAGTGGCTACCTATCTTGCTGAGAATGTGGGGCCGCTGCACTGTGACCCTTTGGCCTATTGGGTAACCCACGGCCAGGTGTGGTAGCATCTGGCCACGGTTACCTGGGAACACCTGTCCTGTCCGCTGACCAGTTTCCCAAGCAAGAGGGTGTTCACCATTGCTGGTGATGTTGTCACACCCCACCGCACCTCCTTAGCTCCTCGTTTGGTAGAGCATCTGAAGGTGAACCTCCTGCTGCTGGGGTTCCCCGAGCTCCATGTGCTGACGGAGTGAGTGCCGCTCTCCACACCTATTTGCTTTTTTTATTTGCTTTCAGAACCTAAAGGTGCATTTTCACAGAAACTCCTCCACCACCCTGCCTGAAACCTGGCAGGCCTCATGCCTGCATGAAGGGCTACTATTCCTGTTGTTTTCATCCCAGTCTACTTTAACACACACAGGTGATTTAAGTTGTGCTTTCAACAGTTTGAGGTGCACTTTCACAGAACCCCCTGCAGCTATCTCCTTGAAACTTGGTACACACTGTGCCCTCATAAGAGGCTACCATTCCTGCTGTTTTCATCAAAATCTGCAAAAAAAAAGGACAAATTTATAGGTATTTTAGTGATTCCCCATTATAGTCTTTGGCCAAATCTCCAAATCGGCGTTGAATCTCTAAATCCGAATCAGCCGAATTGAATCAGGACAGTGATTGGAATCACCTAATCGAATCACTGCCCCTCCAAATCAGCCAAATCTGAATCCAAATCCAAAGTGAATTTTTGCTGCTTTGCACGCGGGCCTACCAGTTAGGTGTGGAAAATGAAATAATGTTATGCCACATGTGTATGCTGGTAGAGAATTTCAAAGGTGGCTAGTGATTTTGGGTCCCTCAACTTTTGAGACCCAGCCTGTGACATCTTGTTAGAGGGTCCTGGGAACAAAGAGGTTTTGAGAACAATAGCAGCAAGAAAGAATTTGAGAGCCTGAAGAAGATAACCAAAGCACACCAAGCAAGAACAATGGCAGTACAAGACAAGAATGGAAAATTGCATATTTAAAACAATGCAATACACAAGAGATTGGCAGAGTATGCAAGGGACAACTACAACATCCAAATGGCACCTGAAATACTTGACCAAGTAGGGGAACGAGGATCTAAAAGCACTGAAGAGGAAAACCCAGACATCTTAAGAGAATAAGCAGAAGCCCTTACAAGCTTGAAGAATGGGAAAGCACTTGGAGTAGACAGCATACCTGCAGAACTCTTAAAGACAGGTTAAACATAACAAGCATACTTTACAAAATTTGCAGCATGTTATGGAGGGGGAAAACTTGGTGAACCCAGTGGACAAAGTCAGTCATCATTCCTCTTCCTAAAAAGGGAAATCTCCACCAATGCACAAACTACTGCACCATCAGTCTTATCAGCCATCCATGCAAAGTACTTCTAAGAATGATACTCAGCAGACTCAAGCCTCAAATAGAGACTGTGCTGGTGGAACAGCACACTGGGTTCAGACCAGGGAAAAGTACCACTGAGCAAATCTTCAATATCCCAGTACCCTGTGAAAAGTGCCACGATCACCAAAAAGAACTTCACCATAATTTCCTAGACTTCAAGAAAGCTGTTGATAGGGTGTGGCACAAAGCACTTTGGCTCATGATAGAGAAGCAGATCCCTTGATAACACTACCAGAAAAACTTTACAGCAATGCAAGTAGTAGAGCGCTGATTGACAACATTGTTGAATGGTTTGTGACTTCAGTAGGAGTGCGCGAAGGTTGCCTGCTCTCACCATGCCTTTTCAACCGCTTCCTCAAGTAAATCATGCCAGATGCCTTACACAATTTCACAGGAACTGTATCAGTTGGAGGGCACAAGATCAACAACCTGCGCCTCGATGACATCGATCTGGTAGCACGGACATCTGAAGAACGTTGAGGACTTACAGAAATGCTAGACAAAACTGAAAAGAACCATGGAATGGAAATAACCTCAGAGAAAAGCAAAGTGATGCCATCGACAGCAATGCTTGAGGAACACCAACAGTGATGCTGATGTGAAGATTGGCAATGAAAAACTAGAAAGAGTAACACATTTCAAGTATTACCATCACAGAAAACTTAACAAGTGAAAAGGAAGTCAAGACCAAAATAGCCATTGCCACCAGCCAACTAACAAAGCTAAAGCAAATATGGACAAGCAGCAGTATTACACTGAGGGTATTTACACCTGCTACATACTGTGATCATCTCTATGATCCTTTATGGCTGTGAGGGATGGGTGCTTAATAAGAAGCTAGAGAACAGAATTGAGGCATTTGAAATGTGCTGCTTTAAGACGCTGCTGCCTGTCTTGTACACTGAGCACTGGATCAATGAATCTGTCAAGCAAAAAATCAGTCAGGAAATTGGATCGTATGAACTATTTTTGAAGGTTGTGTGATGAAAGAAGCTGCAGTGATTTGGGCACATCATGAGAAGTCTGGACACCTTTGCCTAATCCCATAAATGCAGGGTGCAGTGGAGGGAAGGAGAAAAAGTTCTAGACCCAAGGAAAGCTGGGGAACCAGTGTTAAAGACTGGATGGGGCTTTAACTGACAGTGCACAAAGCTAGCCAAACACAGGGCAGACTGGAGGAGGACTGTTACAGTATCTATGGTGCTCCAATGGTTGCAGCAGCTGACCTGACCTGGCCTGGCTATAAAGAACAGAATCTGGACCTAATTTAAATCAGTACGCATTTTGCCATTTAGCAGGATGATGAGTTACTTTGTTTAATCAGGGTAAAAGGCCAGGTTTTCCGCTCTTTATCCTGCTGTTTGCATTGCCTCGCTCATAACGTCAAGAGCCTCACCGCCACTGGCTCTTTGCTCCTTCTTGAGCTACACCCCCTTCTTCAATGGGTAAAAAGTACAAGGTGAGACTCCATAGCAGTGAGGACAAGGAAAGTATTAATTGACATAGATCTTTTTTTTTTAAGATTGTTCTCTGGGATTTATAGGAAATTATGCTGCCTGGAGCAGCTGACTTCAGTCAAACCCCAAATTTATATGGAACTTTTTTGTTATCATGTATGTATACGGGGACTTCCAGAAATATGCTTCAGCACAGCATAGCAGAATTTCTCTTATCTTACTGTGTGCCATGCTCCTGGTGAGATGATCTGCCTGTTATACTACAAGTGATTTTTACTTTCACAATTGCTTTTAGAGGGCCAAGGGATATTAAATGATTCCAATAGGAAAACATCTCATTCCTCAGAGGAAGAAAGTCAATCACAAATTAAGGCAGCTATTTTTAAAATATAGACAACTGTTTGGTCATAATTTTTTTTGATATCGGGTAGGTAGCCTGCTTGTGAAATCAGCTAAGATGACAGCACAGTTCACTGGGATAACTGCAGATTGTGTGTTGCCAAATTTCACATAATGGTATTACTTATATGATAGGTTTATTTTCCTATTGTTACAGTTATAGGACATGTGCAATTTCCAGTTTAAATTGCTCATTTTAGGGCTTAGAAGGCACACCAGACTGTGGGAGATGCAAGGAAGCCCCTGCATCACTGGGCAGCAGAGATAAGTATTTTGGCCTTGTGTTGTAGCTTGCTGCCATAGTGTTGTGTTGACCCAGGGTGGGGGAAACCTTCTCTTTGGGAACTGATGCTTGTATTCTTTGTTGTGTTGAAGTTTCCACCCCAGACAAAATTTGGTTCATGATACCTCAGCTCAGGTGCAAAATGGCAAACTATCCAAATTTCTGATTTATTCCTCCCTTTTTTGTTTGAAATAAATAGGGGAAAAACCCATTTTAGATACTGTTGTTCCTTTCTAGTCATTGATAAAAATCTGACTTATAAAGTTTTTGTAGGCTGTTGTTGTAGGGTACTACCTCTGTTTGGGAAACCTGAAACGGTATTTGGGTTATTACATTTTTAATAGTAGTTACTGCATATTTAAATTAATTACTTCCTATAATATCTTTTCCTGTCATGAATTTCTGTCGTTACCCTTGACTCAGAGTAATTCCACTTACATTAAAACCTAAAATGTAATGTCCTATAATGTTAACGGTTAGTATTATGAAGGAAACATTATGTTATGAGTTATATTAGATTAGACATTCATGGTCTAAACCAAGGGCCTGATGACAGTAGATAGATATATTATGTTTCAAAATCATGTTTCAGTTGAAAATTTTGCAATATGCTTTGGGGTATGAAATCATTGGGCTGCATTCTATACTGGCATAGTGGGTTCAGCTACACTGACTACAAATGAGTTTTGCCCCTCTACATGAACAGAAAAGTTGATACATTGTAGGTGGGTGTAAGTTAGATACTCTTGGGATTTTTAAGTTCATGTCTTTGGTGAAATGTGGTTTAAAAAAAAAATGCTGATCCTTGTTTTGGTTCGGATGGAGATTGCTGTTCACTACCGGGATTAGTCCTGGGACATTTTGGAAACACTATGATTGTGTAGCCATTGTTGCTGTTAATTTATTTTACTACATTATTTAAAAGGAATGAGCAAGAATCCACAGCTAGATTTTGTCCTCCATTTCCTACGACTGGGCCAGGGGAAAGACCCACCTTGGATTTGAGGCGGACAGGTGGCCCAGAGCCAGGTTCCAGCTGCCACCACCACCACTTGTCTCTGCAGCAGCACAGGGAGAGTACTCACAGCTGATGCTACTATGAGGATGAGTGTAGGGATCAGCACCCACAGTCAAAGCCTCCCACTGCTGAATGCTGCCAAAGCCCCACATCTGTGGGCCAGATCCAGTGGTTCCATGAGACTGATGCAGCCTGTGGGTCATAGATTGCCACCCCCTTTCCAGTGTATACACAAGACATTCAGCCCTTGAGTTCTAGTGGTTTTTCCAAAAGCTGCACAGCTCTGGAAGGATGTGCTGATAGCAAAAAGCCATGAAGGACAATCCTTCTCCATTACTTCACAAAATTCCAAATATTATCTTTATATCAGTGAAAACATCATTATTTTTGAATAAGGCCCTTGGCCCTTTGATTTTACTCTGTGAAAGTCAAGGGGGTAGGGAATTCTTCTTCACCTCCCTTCTGTGTGGTTCTTGGATGAGTGCCAACCAACCTTTCTTTTAAGTATGAGACTGCCTAGCAGAGTTCATCAGGAATCACTATAAAATAAATTAACTTAGAAATGTTTTAAAGGATCTTCCAGACCTTGCAAGATTGAATGGCTCCCACTGAGACTGAGTAGTACTCTAGTCTGCAAGTCAGCCCCATCAGATTCAAATCAAAACTGAGGCTGAGCTCTTGCTGAAATTCTCTGTTTGTCTGTGTAAGTTAAGCTCATCTTTGCTCAGGTCAAACCCACTCCAGAAATGAAGATGTAACAGAAATAGCTAGATGACATATGACATTTGGTTCTGGTCTGTTGACTCTTGTCAGACAGCTGCACTTGTCCTGTTTCATTGTGAACTAGAAGTCAGCAGTAGGTATGGTCTCCTGGTGGATTTACAGTGAACTGCCTGTGACTCCACTCTAGCTGATCATCTTCAACCAATTAGAGCCAATCTACTATATTTTTATTTATATGTGCCTGTAATGGGGCCCCTACCCCATCACTAAAGGTGAAAGGGAGCCCCAGTGAGCAGTGAAGCCAGTGATTGACAAGCCTGAGACAGAAGTAGTGGGTCAGGTGACCCAGAGAGGGGGTTAGAGGCCTTCTAAACTAGGACTGTTTTGGAGGCCTAGGGTGAGAGGGATCTGATTGGCCAAGGAGGAAGGACTCCAGGCTGTGGGGGCTACAAGGAATCCCCTGCACCACTGGGCAGCAGAAATAAGTATTTTGATCTTGTATTGTAGCTCATTGTCATAGTGTTATGTTGACCCAGAATGGGGGAACCGTCTCTTTGGAGTAGATGCTCTTATTTTTTGTTGGGTTGAAGTTGGTGGTTGTAGGGGAAGAAGAGAACACCAAGAAGGGTGCCAGGGGCATATCATGTTCTAAACCCTACAAAGAAGGGGAGTGCCGCTATTGGTGAAGGACTGTAGCGTGAGACAGAAAAGACTGGGGGCATAAACTCAGAGCCTGCAAAGGACAAGACTGGGTTCTGGGGGATCCAGAGCCCACGAAGGCCAAGGCTAAAGCTGGGGCCCAGGAGCCTAGGGTTCTGGGACAGTGGACCTTAGGTGGAAGGACCCAGCCAGAGTAAAGTGGGCCAAGGCTGGGGGCCTCAGCCCAGACAAGAACCTAAGATCTGAAGGAACGCCCCCTCCCCCCCCCCCCCACACACAGACACCCTCTAGGGGCAACATCTTTGTCCATTTATAACACCAAGGCATGGCAGGAGAGTTAAGAGGGTTAGACCCTGAGAGGCCAGAGGGGGAGAGCCAGGTGGGATCTAAGGGACCACAAGGGGGTGACTTGGCTGCCCTCGGGCTGGACATGTCACAGTGCCCAAAAGGAACATTTTATCTCAACTCCTTTCCACTTATATTTCAGTTAAAATGTAACCTGAGTCAACCTTGATCTAGATTTAAAAATAAAGTCCATCCTTCTTGACTCATCTCTAACATTTTAAAATGAAAGGTTGCACTGGCTCTAATCCTTAGTGGGATACCAGAGAAAGAAGTAGAGTTGTTGAACCTGAAATGCTTTTCTTACATTGGAGAATTGGTAATAACTGCACTAAAATGAAGAGTCAGCATGAGATATGAATTAGAACAATTATGGCATTTGGGGGAGTTCAGACTCAAGGGTAAAATCAAGGTCTGGAATAGGTAAATTTGCTTCAAAACTTTTGCATTTGCTGTAAAAATTCCACTGAAGCAGTTTGCTTCCAAAAAAGCAATGCTGTCAAATTGAAATATTGTAAAGGAATATGTCACTTCTGGTGATATTTTTGACAGAAAAATATCAAAGTTAGTCATTTCAATTTTATCTATTAATTTGGATTATGTCAAAATATTTTATTTAAACATTATCATCTTGGTTCATTCAATTTTTACCTTTATATGATAATAATATTAAAATTAGCAGTATCTTGTATTATAAATCCTATAATATTTTTGTAATTAATATTGCATTATATGTTTGACACTATTAAAAAGAAGTATTTCAATTTTCCTGAACCAGAATATTTTAGAATATCTGTTTCAAGGATTTTTTTTCAAAATGATTTTTTTTTAAATGTCAATTTCTAGAGGAATGGGAATTCTGTTTTCTGACCAGCTTTAGTTAGCAGTACTTGGAAAGAAGCTGAATTTCTCTAGAGATATTAAAATGAACCCATCCTCCTTCAAATCAAATACAGCTTTTCAGTATAAGCTAGTATCTTAAAGAGAACAGGATGATTTTCCCAGCATACATAGCCTATACATATTTGTTATAGTACTACAATGAGGTTTTTTATTTCCTTTACTAAATTGGCCACTAGCACAGGTAACCATCAGATTAAATTATCTGATTGATATAATCTGATAAAACCTGTAAGTCCACTATAACAGGTAAACATAAATCAATGTTAGAGTTTCAGCATTAAATTTAATTTTTTAACTATTTTTTTAAATGTTTGATGGGTTAGCTGAGTTTCTAGCTAGTATTTGTCTCTACCTCTCATTGCTTCCTACTACAAAATAAGAAGCACCTACAGAAAATTCAGAGTGGAATGTTTCTTTGTTTCATAGAATCATAGAAAATTGAGGTTGGGAGAGACCTCAGGGGGTCATCTACTCCAACCCCCTGCTCAAAGCAGGACCATCCCCAGCTATATCATCCCAAACAAAGCCCTGTCTAGTCAGGTCCTAGAAGCTTCCCATGATGAAGATTCCACAACAGCTCTGGGTAACTTCTTCCAGTGCTTTTCTATCCTCCTTATGAGAGAGTTTTTCCTAATATCTAACATAAACTTCCCTTGCTGCAACTTGAGACTACTGTTCCTTGTTCTGTCATCTGCCACAGCTGAGAACAGTTTAGCTCAATCCCCTTTTAATGCCTCAATTCAGGTAGTTGAAGGCTGCTGTTAAATCCCCTCTGTCTTTTCTTCTCCAGACTAAATAAGCCTGGTTCCCTCAGGCTCTTCTCAGAAGTCATGTGCCACAGCCCCCTAACCATTTTCATTGCCCTCTGCTGGACTCTCTCCAATTTGTCTACATCCTTTCTATAGTGGGGGTCCCAAAACTGGACATAGTACTCCAGATGTGGCCTCAGCCATGCTGAATGGAAGGGAAGAATCACTTCCGTTGATCTGCTGGCAGTGTTCCTACTAATCCAGTTAGCATTATTCCATTAGCCTTCTTCACAACAAAGGCACATTGATGGCTCCTATTCAGCTCATGTTCCACTGTCAATCTCAGGGGGTTCCTTTCTGCAGAACTACTGCTTAGCCAATTGGTCCCCAGCCTGTACTAGTTCATGGGATTGTTCCATCCTAAGTACAGGACTGGCACTTGTCCTTTTTGAACCTCATGAGATTTCTTTTGGTCCAATCCTCCAAGTTCTCTAGGTCTCTCTGAAACCTAGCCCTACCCTCCAGCATATTTACTATGGCTCCCAGCTTGGTTTCATCTGCAAACTTGTTAAGGGTGGACTCCATCCCATCTTCCAGGTCATTGATGAAGATATAAAACAAAATCAGTCCCAGGACTAACCCCTGGGACACTCCACATGAGACTGGCTGCCAGCTAGACAGTCATTGGTTACTATCCTCTGAGCCTGATGATTCAGCCAGTTTTCTGTCCACCTTATAGTCCATTCATGTAGCCCATATGTCCTTACTTTGCTTGTGAGAATGTTGTGCGAGATCATAGGTGGTGCCTCCCAGCCCTGCACCAGCTCCAGCTGCCTCCCCATGCTGGCCCTGGCCCCACACCTCCCAAGGGGGCCTGGAGCTGGGGGCTGGAGCAGGGCCAGCTTTGGTTGTGCCACCAGCCCGGAGGGGACAAAGCCCCTGGGACCCCCGCTTCCACCCCACCTCACTCTGAGTCCTCCCTAGGAAGAGCCCAGAGCAACCTCGTCCCCAGCCCCAGCCTTCAGTGGCAGCCTTGCCCTGTCCCACACAGATCCAGGGCCACATGCCCCTCATGCCTCCCAGGGTGTGCATAGCAGCAAGGACCATGCCCCTGGATGAGCTGCTAGTGGCTTAGTCCTGTGCTCCGCTCACTGTGCAGCTCCTGCCCCTTCCCTAGCTCCCTCCCTGCCCCTGCTGCAGCCATTGGAGGCCAGGCTGCCTTGTGACCAAGGGCTTCCAATGCCCCGCATGTGGGGGGTGGGGGAGGGCTAAGCCCTGTTAGACCTGCCCCTTCTGCTGCCTATGTCAATCATCTCATTGTCACTGTTGCCCATGTTGCTATCCACTTCTGTGTTCTACATCAGTTCTTCCCTGGTTGTCAGCAGTAGTTAGCTTCACTACTTTTAGCAACCTACCTCTTATTTACTCCTGTTTGAAACAGTGGATAAGGATGGGATGTCAGACAGAGCCAAACTTCATTCACATTCAGCTATTTTACAATTAACAGATGTTATATACATTGATAGTCTGCTGTCCAGTTAACTGGATGAAGAATTGTATATAAACACTTGTATTGGAGCTTGTGATCCCTTTCTTCCCCATTTATTCCTAAACTTAATACATCAACAATTTTCAGTAGAACTCCCATCTCTGCTATAGTAATGCTTCCTGGTAGCAATGGCAAGACCATTAGAAAAGAGTTGCCACTATTATAATTCCTGGAATAAATAAGACAGTGATAAAAATACGTGAAGCCAGTAGAGTAGCAATTGCTACCAACAGGGGGTGACATCCCATGTTAGTTTATTATATTTTGTGAATGTTATCAGCATGGATGCAATCTAAAAGCTTGTCTTTATAGCAAAACTCAAATAGGATGGATCTAAACCTGAAAGAAGAAAGTAATACAGATGCATTTACAACTCATAAAAAATGTCTTGTAGAATTTTCTCATGCTGTCTGGAAGAGAACTGTTAAAATACCTAAATAGAAATAGGCTAGTGTTTGTTTCTGAGAATTGATGTTTTCCCTGAAACATAAATTGAGCCTATTTCTACTTCAGGTTTGACTAAATAAAAAGTGCATATGATTCACAAATAGCAGTTGTACAGTAGGGACTATTAATGCAGGTATAAAGTTTTGATGACAGTGTGAATGCCATTCATCCCCATGCCTATCTTCTGTATTTGTGGTAGCATCTGTTCCTCTTCTCTCTGAAATTTGTGCCCGACTCCTGTCTCAAATTACTCATAGAGCCTATGCTTATGGTCACAATATAATCTGATGACAGCTGATAAATTACAGAAAGGATACTGATAATTTCTAGTCTTATTTTATTTGTCCAGGCAAAATAGAGGCAATATCAAATGTAATTCCCACCAGTGGGTTTAGGACATATCACTGGACTCATAGGTATATCCTAGGTCTTGAAGAAAACTTAGGGATAGATAAATATTAGAAAGGTGAATATGTACTATTGGATACACAGCTCAGAATACTGGCATCCTGCCTTATGCCCCATGCTGTTTATTCAAGTCATCAGCTAAACAGTATGGCAGGCCTAAACAGAGGCTGCAGTGTGTTGCATACAGCAACCATACAGTGTGTGCCTACAGCATGCAATGCATTGCTATTGCTTAAGATATGTAAAAGGTGGAATGAGATAATGCATTGAGTCTCCCAAAAAGTTTATTTATCCTGCTGGAATTGAGCTACCTTTTTCCTCAGGGACATGGTCCTGAGTTAGATTCTCCTCTCTCTCCCTCATGGGAAAGCTTCCTTCAAACCCAGCTCTGGATGAAAAGAGGAAATTTGTTATTGACCTTAACTATATGGTCTTTACACTTCTTTGTTCTGATACAAGGGAGGACAAACATGCTTGCTGTAAAATAAATAAATTTGGAAGTGTGTATGTAGGGGGCACAGATAGAAAACTTGGATAAGCTGGGGGACTTGTATATAAAACAGCACTGAGCCCCTTACTCTCAAATTACCTAGCCTCAGTGAGGATCATGGATGGAGGCAGCTTAGAACGTTTTGGTATATCGCAGTTAGCCTTAATCTGCCTCTAATAATCAGAATCATATTTTGATTTCACAGATGATGGGCTGGATAAGGCCTGGATGGATAACAGCAAAACTAAACTATAAAAGGTAAAGTGTAAACATAGGTCTAAAATCTGTTTTTGTCTTTCCCTACCTCTTGGGCTGCTATGCAAAGGACTGGACAGCATACATGAGTTAGAACAACTGACTGCCCAAAGATCCATGACCTTAGGGAACACCCAGGACATGCCCCTTTGCCATACCTGCATGCATTATGTCCTGGTGACCTGGTTGGCCACAGCAGAGGGAAATGTGTTCAGAGTATGGTATACCAGCCTTAGTCAATATTGCTTTGGGATACTTCTGCCTTAGTAGAGTGGTGCAAGGCACTACCAATTCTGGCCTAATATATTACGTGTTTTTAAATGTAGTAGTTGCTTAGCCATTACACAATACAATGTCTTATGTTGGAACAATGGATCAACCAATTGGTTTCACCTTAGACTGTAACAAACTATTTTGGCAATTTACAGAGACAAGGTATTGGAATTGAGGTAGAGGTATACTTTGACATTTTGACCCCTGGGGTGGCTTGGGGAGGGGTGAGCTTACCTGCCTCAGCACAAACTCCCACAATGCAGGCTGTGGCACCAGTGCAGGTTCTCAGGGGGCTCCCATTCTGGTATCCCCTGATCACCTCACTCCTTCCCTCCCCTCTGATGTTACACTACTGACTATGGGAACCTTGGATGTGATCTATTCTTGCAGGTCCTATGCTCCTAGTGTTCAGTCTGTGAAACAGGGAATACAAAGAAAGGGAAAGAAAACATCTGGAATGAACTAACCCAGTTCATTTCAAAGGCTATTGGTTCCTCAGAGGTATTTTGATGAGTCTCAGGGGTATGTCAGACCCAGGAGAATAATTTTGCAGCATCCAGAGTCGCAACAAATTCCATTCAAGGCAGAAAAATCATCTCATTCCACCCTGAGGTTCAATATTGGGACTCCTAGGAGGCCATCAGCATCTTCCAGTATATCATCCTTTTGAATTAACTTTAAAAAGCATCTCTTTCTCAATACCATATTTGTTTCTCAGGTACTATCCACCTGATATTTATAAGCCCGGTGAGTTGCCAAAGAAATTCAAAGATTAATATAGCTGATTACCTTACCTCCATACTTCGGAGCTTTGGGTTAAACTCAGCCATTGAATAACATTGAATTTTGTGTCTGCAAACTAAATTTTTTGGAAAAAAAACAAGACTGTGATAGCTGCTCAGAAAACACATCTCAATGATTTTATACTCTTTTACAGGTTGATTCAAATGTTGAACAAAAAGGAACATTTGTTTCACCATTACCAGAGCTGATTCTAATAAGCTTCAGGTGATCTCTGCTGTTAGGTGAATCATCAGCCAAAATGTACAAAACTGCTGTGCCCCTCTCTCGCATATAGCAAATATTGCCAGTTCCTCATCATAAAAGCTTTTTTTCCCCAAGAAGCAAAACTCAAGATGTAGCAGCAACAGTAATAGTATTCCCATATTGTTTAAAGGTCCAGACTAAGACTGGATGGAAGCTCCTTCATTTGTTTGCATTACAAGGGCTTAGACAGAAGACACATTTATATAGGTGTGACAGGCAATGGTTTTGTACACAACTGTAAATTATACTGGATCCAGAATGGACAGACATACTGCTGTTTTGGGGAGGATGGTTGCAGTAGGTGCTATTATTACATAGTCTCTCCTCTAAGGAGTAATGGCCTGTCAGTATACCCCAAGATGGAAATGGAGAGACAATGTAGATGCCTACAGTGGTGTAATTTACCAGTAAAAAACTGATTTATTCTGTTATCCTATAAAAGTACTGGCTAGCAGTGCACACTTGTGCTGCTGTTACATATGATGGCTGAAAATCCATAACAATTTGTAACAACTGTTATATGGGGAGCACTAAATGTAGTTTTACCCCAGATCTTTTCTGGGGTAATTCTACGTTGGATATGGCTAAGCAAACCATGGGTAGGAGTTTGCAGGGCCTGCCTACTTCTTGTTTACACTTTATAAAGGCTGATTACACTACTGTAAATGCCCAAATCGAAACAGTGCCCACACGCTACATTGTTCAAGGTATACCAATACATAGATAATTTGTCCTAAAGGTTTTGCAGCTTAAATGGAAAAAATTAACAAGCTGCATAAGGAAAAACAGAGACACAGAGAAGCTTTACTGTATGTACTCAAATATAAGATAACCCTGACTATAAAGTGACCCCCATGAACAATTAGATCCTATATATGGAAAACGTATACATTGGTTATAATTTTCCAGGTATAGAAGCTAAGTACTGGAGGATTGTCTTTAATCCCCCAACCCCACTTCTATAGCAGGGAAAGCGGGGGTGGGAGTGGGGGAGGGTTAGGTGGTCCCCTTGCCCTCTGCCCCTACTCACTTCTTCCCCCTTCAGGCTTCCTGCTCCCCCCTGCCACCTGCCACCTGTACTCCTCACCTTCAGCTCCCCCCAGTCTCTGCCTCCCCCTCCCTGCCCCTTGCTGTCAGATGCTGCTTCGGCTGCTCCATCCCAGAGCACAATATGTGGAAGCTCAGCCCTTGCCTGGCCATGCAGAAGTGTCAGCACTGCTGACTGGTAGGGCAGAGGTAGGATATTCTTTGTTCTCCGTGCCAGGGAGAGACCCCAGGCCCAGTGGGGGAGAGGGGCAGGAGGCTGCTGTAGATCTTGATCTGGTCTCAGCCTGGGCTCAGGGCCAGAGCCAGAGCCAGAGCCAGAGCCTCCCTCGCCTCCTCTCCCCGCCACCCCGCACTTCATAAGCAAATATAAGATAAGGGACTTTTTTCTCCATGCCAATAGGGGGTGGGGGGGAGGCTTGAATTTGTTTTTTATTATTTGACTTTGCTTTTTATAACTTTCTCGTTCAGCTGCAAGTGAGTCTATGAGAGTGATCTATTCGAGTACCAGAATTATGACCTTTTAGAAAAGTTCATTTTTAAAAGGAAGAAAGACCAGCTGTATAATAAATCTGATCTTAGAATTATGGTTTTGAAATTGATTGACAAATGCAATGATTTTGCTTGAAGTGTTTTATAAATGCACTGACTGCTCAGTTAAAGAATTGATCAAAGGGGTTCCTTCATTCTGAGTCCTGAATCGATTTCCTTTGTGCAATTTCTGTTTAAATTTTTTTTAAAGAAATCTGTGACTGGGATTACATTATCAATTTATGTCAATTAATAATTTGAGAAATGTGAGTTATATAATGGGATGTGCATTGCTTACCCCATAGTGCAAAATACGTATTTGTTTTAATTTACTGTTAGTGTGTGTGGCACAGAAGAGGAGGAAAGTTGATTCTGAGCAGAACTCTTACCCAGCACCCACTCACTTTTTACCTTTATGATTATTCTTGTAAGGGACAAAAGGTAGGATAGTTATGTCTTTTTGCAAAATCCAGTTAGAGAATTGTCGTGGCTTTTCACTCAATAGTGTAACTTCTTTGGGATCATTATAAAACAGGCATAAATAATAGGAGAATCAGAGCCCTTGCATACAGGCACATGGATTGAAACTCTGGTTATAAAAGGGATATTAAAGGAGAGGGGAATGTATTCAGCTGAAGGTCACAGGTGAACAGAAGGAGCTAAGAAGGAGCTGTATGCATTTTTTATTTTCGCTTTTAAAAAATATCACTGTCCTTATCTAGAGTAGGAAGAAATTAGTGGGGACAGTGGCTGGCTCAGAAACAAAAAGTGCTAAACCTGGAGTTGTCATGGTGTTAGTAAATAAGGTCGAATGCATTTGCATTTTGGTGTCACTTGAATCTACCTTAACTGCTGCCAGCTCAGAGAGATTCTACATTCAGCTGTAAGTACTTGTCCATCCTTCTCTGAATTTGGCGCAAAGGGTACGAGATTGTCTCACAGTTTACATACTGAGGATACTGAAAAGTAGAGTGTATCAAGATAAGTAGTTAATGTGATGATGCAACAAGGTGTAAGGTACAGTTTTATTTTAATGAATGAGTGGATGCTACCCGACAAGTGGGGCTTGACTGTAGACAATGGATCCAGTGGTCTACTTCAGATGGAAGCTGGTGACAGCTGTGGCAGTCAGTAGGTATCTGATAATAACCTAACAACACAGAGTACAATATCCAAGGTTCATTCACCCGCAACTCTACCAACATCATATATGCTATCACCTGCTTGAAATGCCTTTCTGCTGTCTATATCTGACAGGTGATCTCTACATGTAAGAATGAATGAACACAGATCTGACATCAGCTGCAGAAAGACAAATAACCGTGTGTCAGAACATTTCAGCTTCTGTGGACACTCCATTGCTGACCTCAGGATTGTTGTTCTTAGGCCAGCAACTTTTAAAAACCAGTTTGAACAGGACACTGTAGAGCAAGAAATCAGCCACAAATGCCTGTGTTAAGTATGGTTTAAACAAGGACTATCTCATTACCTGGGTTAACTTTTGTAACCTCACCCCACTTTGTTCCTATGGGTTTAGAGCTGTTCTTTCCTAGTATAGCCCCCTCCTTCCCCACCTGCCTTCCTTGTTTTTTGTATTGTCATTTCTCTCTCTCTCTCTTATACTTTGCTTTCTGCGCATCCTTTCACAGCATGGATGAAGAGAACTTTGGTTTGCAAGTGTTTGTGCTTTCTCTCTCTATATATATAACTTATTCAGTTGCATATAAAGGTGCATATCTATCTGACTAACTTCGGACTAACATAGCTAACTACTTCTCTTTGCTTAGAGCTGGAAGAAGGCATACATTGTGCTAGCTCAAATTTCTTTCATCTGGACTTGCCTTTCAAACTCAGCTCTGAATCTTAAAATAACTGGGGGTGCATAAGCAGTGACACACTTTGCAGAGCAGAAATCAAGCCCTTATGTTTTGTGTTTGGGATTTGCTGTTCTCTATCTGGTTTGTTTGGTGGGGTTTTTTGTTTTGGTAGATCAGCAGACTAGCCAGTAGGGGGCAGTGATGTACTGTATTAGAAATTAAATCGCCCATCAGCTTGGGACATTCCTAGCTACCTGCGCTAGAACAGGCACCCATCCATCTATTACAGTGAATTGTCTGTTAAGAATAGCACAAAGTTGTTGCTGTTGTTTCTAAGGTTGACATTCAACAATGGTTTCTTAAGAATTTTGTTTTCATTTTATTATGGAGAGCTGTGAGTAGAAGGATCTTTTCAGCAGAAAAGCTCTCGAGGAACAACCATAATAGAAGTGTAAAGATGAAAGTAAAAGCAATTTTAGGAAATTAGTGCCTGAAAGCTATGTAGTATGTTTTACAGTGCAATTGAGAGAAGGAGTATATTTATTTAGCAATTGAATGTGGTCTTTGATCTGTCAGTCATAGGTACACATGTACTCTATTAAAGACAGACTAGGCATAGCTGCATTCTGTATGCTAGCAAACTAGCAGTGTATAAAGGGGTCACAAGCACATTTATCATCAGTGGTCATCTTCAAATGTTGGCATAGCACTTGTGAAACCTACCCCAGTATATTAGTTGCACTTGAAACATGTTAATCCACAAATTCTCTTTGAACCAATATAAATAATATTTTAAAGAGACTTATTAGCTACTGCACCATAAAACAAACATTTTTAAATGTGCTGTTTGGTTTTTGCTCATATAATATGAGAGTTCGAGCATACAACAGTAGTATAGGATTCTTTACTGTCTCTTATTTTCAAATTGATTAGATGATAAAAAATTATAATTATCTTTTTATTCTTTGTTTTCCTTTAGTTCTTTCTCCTCTAAAACTTCCAGCAGTTGCCAAATAACATACCTGATCACATGTAGTAGTGAATTGTTTTCACCTCCCACAGAAGACTGTGCTCCAGATTGGTCTTGCCTAAAATAGTATGACTCCAGTGTTACTGTTTATTTTAGGGAGGCTGGCTTAATATTTACACATACCTAAAGGAGACCTGAAGCTGGCAAAATGGGAGTGCATATAGTGCTCAGTATTTGACTGAATCAGGCTTATAAGAAAAGCTAATGGTGTGTGGAATATTTTTTCGACTTTACTGGCACAAATTGCTTGGTATTTCATTGCAAGGCCATAACTGCTTCATTTTAAACTTACAGTAAACTATTGACGCTGATGCTCAGGCCAGAAAGGTGGAAACAGAAGAGTGACATTTTAATTATTTCTAAACCTCTCACATATTTTAAAAGATTTTCAGTGGCGAAGAAGTGCTCTGCACCTACCTTCAGGAGATGTAATCTTTTTAATGTTACAGCAGGTCTCAGTCTTGCTTTACAGTGAACTGTATGGGAGAGAGGTAGCCATTGCTTATTACCTGGGAAGAATAAAGGATGGAGTAGAGCCAGTTAAATTCTGGAATGGAAAATAGGAACTCTTTCATACCTGAACCTGATATTGCTGTAATCCACTCCTCCTAGAATCTTGAAATTGTAATCAAAATGAATTATCAAACAATCTTAAATTCTCTTATGTTAGTTTCTGAAATAGTAATAGCTGTACAGTGGATCAATTTTTTCTTCTCTGTAAAACTGAATGTAATCCCCCATGGAGAGCACTACTCATCACTTCTCTCTCCCTGCCATTCTCCTTGAAAAAACAGGAGGCTCATGTTAATTAGAAAGCAAAATAACAGTAGTGTAGCTGTATTATCTTAAGTACCACCACAGAACTGGTAGGGTTGGTGTGATCAATGAGTTTGTTTCTGCTAGGTGGCAGTAATGTACCCTGAAAAGCTACATGTAGATGCAGCTCTTGCCTGAAGTGACAGACCTGCTCCTGTAAAAGATCTCAGGACTGAGAGGTCAAGAGCAAGGAAGGCTTCTCTGTTCCTTCCTGCTGAAGTCTCAGAGTAAGTCTCAGAGAGGTTCCTTTCAGAAACAGCTTGTTTTGTAGCAGCTGGACTTAGATGCAGTGTATTATTTTCCCCAGAATATAATGTAGAACTGAAAGCATGTCTTGGTTTAGTATGATGCTGCTTTAAAGTCAGGAAAAAAATGGGATAACTTATTTTTCTGTACTTGCCTTAGCAAAATTGAACTGCACTGGTTCACTTAACTTAAAAGAAAGATGGGAAGGAAAGTAGATGCAATTTTCGTGTGTTAAGGGATGCTGAAGCCACCTCTTCAGAAAGACTTAGATTTCATAGAGAAACTACTTTGAAATCTGGGCAATTTTTTCAGTGTCACTTTGGGATGTTGTAGCAACATAAATCTGAAGGTATTCTAAAGGTTGACCTATAGAGTTTCCATTGCAGCTGTGTTACTGGGTAAATTTTCAGGTTTAGAAATTTTGAATGAATAATTAATATAACAATCAATAATGAATAGGAGTACATAAACCAGAACTAAAGGAAAGAATGGCTAATGCAATCTGGGCTCTTGGAATCTGGGGTCTTGTTGGAGGAATTTGATGGACTGGCTCAGTGAAAATGTTTTCCTTGAAACTTTAATGGATTTTGCTTATTTAGTTCATTACCACAATTTAGGTAGTATAGTATATTTCTGAAATTCTTCCCTTTATCAACAGACAGTTTTGTTTACAAAGTAAGATTATTTTTCACATGTCTTTCCTCTCAGCATGAGAAGCAGACAATAAATATCAGCATTTCCTTCTTAACCCAGCAGCCAATCCTTGATTTATGGAGAAAGAATATATTTCTGTCAATAAAGTTATTTAAAATCAGATTATGTGAGTTAGCAAGGTTATACTTTTGCATATCCCTGGAGCTTGTGCAGTCTACATGTCTATGAATTCAAGATGACTATTAACAAATTGGCATACTGTTGATGATAGTGCTTTTCTTTGTGGTGATAGGTATAAACTATTTAAAGTCCCAGAGTGCAATAGAAGATACAGCCTTGAAATTTATAGCAGTTTTATACATAGTGGCAGCACAGATTCCCAGAGATGTTGCAAACCTCATGTTTCATTTTTGTGTGAGGTTTAGTAATGAAGAAGAAGAAAAAAACTGATCAACAGATTGGCAAGAGAAAGAAAAGCAAACAACCAGGGGAAACAGTACCACAGACAGACAGACAGACAGATGTTCACAATGTATGTAGTTAGGAAATGTGCATGCTAGGTCTTTATTTTATTAAAGCTATATTCTTTTAGTTGTATTTCCTCAAAACACATAAATATTTCTGTCTGGTGAAAACAGAGGATATTTCATTTTCCATAAAAACTCTACAATGATCCTATTATTAAAAAGAAAACAAGATTTATCGTCAAGCCAAAGTAGCTCCAGCACATAGTCATTTTCAACAATCCATTGAGTCAGTACATCTGAACTGCCTTTCGTTTCTCCCTGTGGTTCAGATTAAATTGTTTATTAGAATTTTTGTGCATTATTAAAAAAAAGAAAGGAAATTGTAGCCCTTTATTTTAAAGATTGCTGCAATAAAAATTTAGATTATTCAAATTTATCAAGTGTATTGTATAAGGCAGTAACCACAGCTATTTCTTTTTAATACCGTAAGATAGTCACTGAATTTTGCATCTCGTTTACAGTCATAAATAAGCAGGCTGTTTACAAGGCATTGCTACAGGGAGGAAAGAAATGTTATATGAAAATAAAAACTTCTATACAGTGGCTGGAGAGAAAGTGAATGCCAGTTTAGCACAATTCTTAAAAAATGTATATAAATCATTTCAAAAGGATTACATGTTTTAAATCCTTGCTCACTTAAAATAGGACACATACATCCCAAACTACAGTATATTGTGCAAATGTAAGTATGATACTGTGTTACTGTATTCTATTTAAAATACTTTATTGTGACCTATAACTTTCCTTTTAATAGCAATATAGACCAGCTTGAATTAGAGCTATATCTGAGTAGCAAAGCAGGGTTTACCTCTAAGCAATCTTGATGATACTGTTTCTAAGTAGATTAAATATACATAATAGGTATATATCTTGAAAGAATACAGCCACATGCTAACTTTAAGATGCCTAATCAAGTAAGGGTTTAAGGATACAAATAGCCCCTTTTAAGTCAATGGATGGATCCTTGGACCTCAGTGAAGTCAATAGGAGTTTTGCAAATTACTTTTATGGGCCCAGGGTTTTGTTCATGTAAGCCATGTCCTGAAATACGCATGCATTTAAGTCCCTTAATGAAACAGGCTCAGTTAGTATGATTACAATAGGTTTAAGAACATCTTTGGTGGATTGGGATACTGAAAATCACCTGAGGACTAATCATTCATTTTCATTAATAATCAGGACTAATATTTCATTTTCAATAACATAGCATGCAAGTGTCTCATAACCACCTGAAGAAGCATGGTTCAGATTCACTGGCACGTTCTGGCTATATTTCAGTAGTCTTGTCACACAAAACAACCATAATTCTATCAGCCTTTCCATCCTGCCACGTCGCCTTGTGTTTTGCATATTCTAGAAAACTTTTTTCTTAAATGCTGGGACAGCTTGCTGTATTCTTCTGCCTCTAGTGCCAGATCCCTTGGTACTGTGAGTCCAACACAAAGGGCCAGTGAGAGAGATGTTATAATGAAAAAGTTTAAGAACTTTCCAAAACTTCCTTCCCTGCCTGTGTTAGAGATACCATCCTGTGACTTCATGGAACCGGCTGTAGGATCAGGACTAATATTTCATCTCTATACACAAAAATGTACAGTTTTACGGAAGACAGGGTTCTTTGGGTAAATCCAATATCTTTTGTTTTACCAACTCAAATAGTTGGACAAATTCTTCTTTGTAAGCTTTTGGGTACAAATTCCCTTCAGGCTGAGGAAGCATCTGCAGATGGTCTGTGCTCTTCCTGGATGGAGTAATAAAGCAGCCAGAGGCCAGTACATATGCAAGAAAGGCAGTCAGTTAAAATGTAAATCAGATTTTTTATAGACTTCAGCTTGCTCCTTTGCCCACTATAATTTGGAGGACGGAAGAATATTTGCAAGGGAGAAAAACCTTTTCATGGTGTTTTGATACTGTTTTAAAGATGTTTATTGGAAAGTTCATGGATGTTCTAAATGTTATAAGTGGAACTTCAGAGACTGACCAGAAGGCAGAAAGCCAGCGATACAGTCAAAATTGTGTAATGAATACAACTTGGTACATTCCTATTATTTTATAACAACCCAACTGTGCATTGCACTTCATAGATAACATATTTAAAAACATGAGTCCTTGCCCTGAAGAGTTCATAGTCCCAATGCTTGTTTAGTTTATAATATGGATAGTACTGTGACATACCCAGAATGCTTTTGTATTATACATGCTGGTTGTAGCAGCATTAGTGACATTGCATGAATTTAAGACCATTACATTTCTCATGAATGGTAAAGTTGCAACATATTTACATGGTCACTCAAAGTAAGAGTTTATAGAAGCTGCATACTACTATGAATGATCAAGGGAAGTTTATAACCAAGGTTTTAATACTGTTTTTAAATGGTTAGTAGCATTTTTCAAATTCTACACTTGTCATGTCAAATGGCTTTAGAACACGTTCCGTTTCGCTGGCCTTAAAAAGAGACAAAAAAGTAAAGGAATATTTTTTTTTAAATAAAAAAAGTGAACAAACTTTTCTTTAAATCAGGGAATTTTATAATTTAAGCATGCCTGTGTAATGACTTTTCAAGGCCAAACATGGATTGATGATCTGTTCAGGTTAAATGTCCCCTAGATTTGTTAGCAGGTTCATATTTATGTCTCTAGCTTGAATGCTTGACAACTGTTCCTTAAAAAAGTAACTAGCTAGGAAATGAATGTTTTAAATTCCAGGGAATTTCAAGAAGTGGTAAGGTATATAACAGCCCCATATTTGTAAAGGTGAACATGTTTTTGACAGGTTTTATAATGGCTGTAGGAAAGCAAGTCAAAGGTTTGGAAATTCATTGGTAGTTCTGGCAGAGATGAGTGGTCAGAGATTAGTGCAAGGACCAAGGGCAGGAGATGAATGTAATTTATCACATAGTTCTGTATTTTATCATATGGTTGTAGATACACTGGTAAAGAATTGATCTTGCAAACTGTACTCTCATACGTGGGGCTACTTACAAGTTGAAAAGCTTGTCAGACCTGAACAAAAGAATTTTGCATGCTATTATTACTGCTACGTATATGGCTTATGGAACTAAAGCAAATGACACCATCAGATATGTTTGTGGTTCTCAAAGCAGTGTAAAGTTAATTTAAATGAAAATGTGGTCCAGGGGTTTCTGCATCTGTAAAGGCATGATGCAGACTTCTTGCAGAACCCTACTTATTTCTTGGAAAGAAGTAAGGGTAGTGGTAGGGGACTGGAGCAGGCAATCATTGTGTCTCTGCAAGATTCTGTCTTCCCAAACAAATGGGAGACATCACCACAAATTGCCACAGGCTATTTGTCATTTATGGGGCTTAATTCTTACCTCCACATATCAGAAAACCCTCTTGAGAAGAATTAAGGAAGACAGTAGAATGGCTTCAGCAGGGTTCATGCTTTCCTTAGGTTGCCAGAAGCCAGGAATGGGCCTGTTGTGGACAGCAGAAGGGGGATAAAAGGATTCATATATCTGCATCTTATCTTGGATGGGTCTCACAGATTTTATGGGCTGAGGCAGAGTGATGGCCCTCTTCTGAGGGAGATATAGAAAGTATCCCAGCCATTAAGTTTAAAAAGTTTTCATTTTGCAAACTAAGCTCAAGTGAGGACCTTGTTCTTTACTTGGAAAACTTCCAATTAAATCAGTGCTAGTTTAATCTCTTTTAAGAGTTAGTGCAGACCTCTGAATGACCTAATAATTTTATTTTAATACAAATATTCATCAAAATAAAATAAGCCCCTATTGTCTTTACTATACGACATGAAAGTCTGCCATCTTAAATGTTGAGGTAATGGTTCCAAATTAGAGATGGTTAAAGGCTTAGGAAAAAAAAATAATGGTAATCTTTTTTCCCCACATTTTCCATTTAAATTCAAAATGTCAACAACTTTCTTGTTGAAATTTTGATGTTCCAGAAAATGTTGCCAGCTGTGTTCAAAACCTGTTTTGCTAGATTCATACCATTATGTCCCTGTATGCTATTTTAAATTCATACTAATTTTTTACTGTGAATAGTTAAGTCCTTATTTACTAAAATATTAGGAAAGTCATGGAGAAAAAAAACAAATGGCTATACCTTATAAAGGATATCCTAAACAGATGTTGACTGCATAGTTGTTACCTTATACCCAGAAGAATGGTCACTGGGTTGATTAATACAATTCCTATTAAATCAGCGGATGTAGGCTGAATTAGACTAGTTGAGGATCTGGAATGGAATCTCTACCAATCATATGTCTCTCTTCATATTTCTCAATAAATAGCGTGCTCTTTTGGGGTTGTTGTAACTAGCCAATCTAGCTGTGCTTTCCTGATTTATTATTTCAACTAAACTAGATGACAGAATTATTCTTGTTTTACATGAGTGGAGTTGTGTTTATTACCAGACCATATGATATTTCCTTGCTCATTATTTGACACGCATTTAGTTGACAAGCTTTCCATCAGTACAGAACAGCTTGCAAATATGATCTGAAAATGACAGACAATTTTGTGGGCCCTTTAAATAAACTGCTCCATCACAACCAATGGGGACTCTTAAGGAATAACTGAGCTTGGCCTTTGATTAGTAAATGAAAATAAGGAATGTTAACAACACAGTACCTGCTACCATTTTTTCTCTTTTTTTGTTGCTGTGGTTACAAGTGTAAAATGATTAATATCTAAAGGCCATACCACGTCACACTGTTCACAGAAGTCCCATCCATATAAATGGTATTACTGCACCAACAGAAAGGGTAAGAAAGGGTCTAAGGTGTGGAAGTATTGATTATGTTTAATGCTTTCAGCAAAGGAATAGAATTTATGCATGCACTGGGTGTTATTTTGCAGTTGTACGGTATAAATGGTAGTGACTGTTCATGCAAAGTATGTTCTTCCATATAGCTTTGTTAGGATAAAGGGGCCTTTCTAATAGCCTGAGGATATTATTCTTTGTTGATCTAACTCTGTAATATAGTTCATGGTTACAGCAAACTTTCAGTTACAGAAGACAATCAATAATGGCTGAAAATGTAATTTATATTGTTTGTGGTATGTTAAAAACGGTATATGGTAAATATTAATTTTCTACTACTCTCAAAAATGTCTCATTTACCATGCAGGGCAGACTTGCCACTTAAAATAGAAGTTTCAAAATAATAAAATGAAATGACACAAATTCAGTATGGAGTTTCCCACAGATACATGTAAAACAAATGTATTGGCTTCATTCCTGAAGCCATGGACTCAGTCTGACTTCAGTGTGAGCAGGGAGCCTGCCAAAATGTTCTAACCTCCTATCCCATTCTGGATGGAATAAAGCTGTGGATACACAAGTCTATAGGTATTTTGCATGGAAGACCAAGATGTAGGGCAAAAGAAGCACTCTTTTACAGGCATGGCCTATATAAAAAGAAGCAGAAAGCTTAGCATAAGTCAAAACAATTTGATTGTATATGTTTTTCCTGCCCTTTCAAGGAGATTTGATTTTATTCTGAATAACTGGAATTTCAGTCTGAAGCGTGATGCTTATTATGGTTTTCTAGCAGTTAAAGAACTATATTTTGCAAGCTGGTTTAAAAAAATGTAATGAGTATGTTAATAAAAAGAGAAGAGAATCAATGTGTACAAAAGATATCATGGCTATTTCTAAAACTGTTGATACTATAGTTTCAGTATCTAACCCAAACTGAGCCTAAATGGATTGTGAAGCGCCTCTCACTTGTGTAAAAAAACTTAGTATGAACACTGCATCCATTGACTATGTATAAAAATAAGTCAGCAGGTCACTTGAAAAGAAAAAAAGAACAAATTTAAAGACCATTCAGCTTTGGACATGCTAATGACTTAAAGTGTGAAATAGCAGCTTTGTAATTTTGAAACATGATTTCTGTATCATTAGCCTGTTTGTAGGTGTTCAAATTTGTAGGTATGTCCCCAAGTACTTGAAAAATGTTTATTTGCAGCACTGCTGTGGTAACACTGCAATATCAGACATGTGGCAGAATCCTACAGGTTCTCCCTAAATTATACCATACCTGCATGCTCATAATATGAAAACATTCATTTATTAAATAAAATGTGGAATAAAATACTAGATTTTACACACTGCCTATGTATTGTTTATAAGGAAAAATAGACTAACAAATAGGTAATTGATTCCACACAGAATACAATGCAAATTACTTTTGCATTACATAAATGGAAAAGAATCCTAGAACACTTTATAAATACAGTGTAACCTCATACATCTGGCATGCTTGGGACCGAGCACCTGCTGAAAATTTGAAAATTCTGGATTTTTTAAACCGGCATGGTGGCTAGTCATGGAGCAGGGTCGGGGTGGAGCTTAAAAAGTGCTGGATTTTCAAGAATTCCAGATTTTTTATATCCAGATTTATGAGGTTATACTGTAATTATGACTGAGATTTTCAAAGTGCTTAAACTTTCGAAGTGCCATGCTCCCAGTGAATTCCTATAGCATTTGAGAGCCTAATTCCATTGACTAATGCAGACATTTCTGAATGAAATCCTGCACTATTTAAGAAATTGGCAGATTCCATTCCTCTCAGTAGATCCATGAGGTTTTTTTTTTAACAACAAGAGTTTGAGGGCCTTAAGTTGTAAAGTACTGAACCTCAACTTGTATTGACTTCAGTAGGACTTAAAGGTGATGAACTCCGCACAGGACTGAGTCCCATGTTGGTAGGTACCAGTAAATGAAAGTAAAATATAAATACAGAAACAAATCATTCAAGACACACTGTAGGACTGGATGGAAGTAGACCCCAATGGTTCAGGGAGAATTATTGAGCTGGAAGAAACTAGCTGACACCAGGAAAAGATGAAATTGTTTTATTAGAGTGGAGAGGAATAGCTGGTTTTTAAAAGGAAACTTACATAGGGATATTATTATAGTAACATGGCAGAAAGATGCACTGCAGGGGACAAAGACGACAGCAGGGGAAAGACTGAAAAGAACCAGAAAAATGGAGAAGAACATGTGACTCTCAAAGAAGATTCTGTAGACTATTAGAGATGCTGAATTTGAATTGGCGGTTGAGGGGATGTTAACATAGATGCTCTGTTTATGATGTTTCCTTTCCTGTATGTAGCTAAAGAAACAAGCAGCTGCAATTTGTGCAAACTGTGGAATGGGGAGATTTAAGAACAAGAACTAGAAAAAGTCTAAAGAGCCTAGGAAAGAAGGGAAGTTATATTAGTGGTGTGCTGAGAGCAATGTCTTCAGCAGCTGATACAGAGATGGCAGAAGGCAGATTTATATAACGGGGAAAGGCAGGACAAAAAAGAGTGATATTAGATAAAAATTAAAATAGAGTATGAGGCCCCAATTCAAGAGAGGCACTTAATGAAGTGCTATTTCTTAAGCAAACCCACTGATATCAAATGGGTCTTTAAATATATACTAACGGGTAAGTGTGTGCTTAAACACTTTCCTGAATAGGAACCCTACTTTATATGGCAGTGATTCTCAATGTTTTCAGATTCAACTCACCCGTCTATAACTTCTCTGACTTTAGCAGCAGTCTCTGTGAATGTGGGTGTGGGGGGGGCCCTCATTTTCCTTTTCTAAGGGAGATATGTCTTCCCCATCCCACCTCCTCATTTGCCTTGATGAATGAAGTCCAGGGGTACTGTGGTTGAGAATCGCTCTTCTGGGCACTCCAGTTTTTGCTGGCCATGGCAGCACGGTTAGGAGTTAAACAATCCACCAGTGTGGTTCCCCACCCACCTCCCTTCCTCCTTCTGGCTGTATCTTAGAAAGCAGCCTCCCCAGATCACAAGTGATCTAGCTTCCCCTGCAAGGACCTGCCTCTGCTCTTTCAGTTGCCCCTGCCATGCTGTGCACCTTACTATTGAGAGCCAGCCAAACCCAGGGGCCAGCTGGCTGTAGGGGACAGCCCAAGCTGCTCCATGAAGCTGGTGTACCTTGTTCCTGCTACCCAAGCAGGTGCATTTGGGACAGCAGGTCTGGGACACCCTAGGGAGCCATGTTGCTTGGTCTGTCCAACACTGGTCAGTGTGAGGCTCGGGGATGGAGTGAGCTTTCACAGAGGTGCACAGGCTCTGATGGGCAAAACCTTCCCCCCACAGTCCTCCTGGAAACAGAAGCACATAGGACAATCCTGCTTGTCTTGTGTGCTCTGGTTTTGGGAGTCATGGTGGAGGGGTCAGACCAGGAAGAGTTGCAGCAGGACTGAGGACTCGTGCCTACTTCAAGTTTGTCCGAGTGCATGCTTGTGCTGCAGTTGTTCCTGGTCATGCTGTGGCACCCCTGAAAGGGTCTTGCAGCACCCCAGAGTTTCACTGCAGCCTGGTTGAGAACCACTGTTATAGGAAATACAGATGCTAAGTCTTTACCTACAAGAGGTTGAAATATCACAGTCATGATGCAGAACATGCTTAAATAATGTTATTTTAAGCCGATTTATATGACCAATTTCTTTCAGGATTCCATAAAGTACTTCTTCATGCTCTGGTGACATTTTTGTTCACCCCCCCAACAATAATTCAACAAAAGATAGACAAACCACTGTTTTACCAACAAAATACAATGCGCCCACTGTTGATATTTGATTAATTGGCTTGAGTGAATAGTTGTCCTCACAATTCACAACCCACTTGTAGCTCCACTTTGCTCTGCCACTTGTGTTATGATATCATCTTTTAGGTTCTACAAAGACAGCTGGCATCTACAGTGCACCCATTGTATATCATTTTTCTGTGAAGATATGAGCCAAAAGGTAGAGCATTTTTCTGCAGTTTAGGAGGTAGATATTCCCTGGTTTCCTCTCTTTCCCTCCCACAAACAGCTACCAAAGAATGATACAGAAACAAGACAGATTAGGTTTCACTTATTTGTGTTTGTGTATATAATACAAGTGTGCATATACATATGTGTGCATACATAATTTGGATGACAGAGAAGAGCAAGCCTGCATTTTTAAAAGCAACTCAATAATTTTAAGTCCCTTAACTTTAGGTACTTATATTTGATGCTTTAAAAGGACTGGATTCAGCAAGTGCCTGAATACTAAGCACCTGTAATCAGGACACTTTAAGGTGACTCAGATTGGGTATCTAAAAATCACTAGTCATTCTTTTTATAATCTAAACCATGTACCAATCTATCTGGCTACATATTAGCTAAGAGAGCTCTTTTACATCTTGCACAGGTGAGGATGTGCTGACACACTGCATATGCTCAGCAAAATATTTTCTTTTACTTTAACATGCAATTTATTTTTGTTTCTTTCAGTATTTACAGCTCTTTTTTAACCTGCTTTTCCATGAAGATGCTCCTTTCAACTTTGTGCACTACAGCTTACATTGCTTAATAACTAGCACTTCTCCTTCAATAAGTATGACAAGGGGAATCTGTCCCTGCAGCTGACACATGCTAGCTTTGTCAAATGGCATAGGATTGTGCTGTACAAGGCACAAGTTCATGCTCATACTAGCAGCCAAACAATTTACCACTGTGATTTATGGATCTTTCTCTAGTCCAGTGACCAAACAGGATCCCTGCCTCATCCTCTGTAGCTTGTTGTACATTCACTAGCCTGGCCATCTCTTGTTGCAACTTGAAATAATGCACACAGACAAGTACACAGAAAGTAGTATTGACTTGATCTGAATGTACAGTATAAAATGTCTTGGATCCGCCCCTTCTCCCCCCAACAAAAAAAGATCTAACATACTCTGCACTTAAAGACCATAACCAATATGGTTTAGATTTTTTTCATCTGCTACTTATTATCTTCCACAAAAATATGCACATCTAACTCTCTTGTGTGAGTGAAAATGTAAACACAAATCTGTGCATGCAGAAGCAAAGGCGTGCCACTGAAATGCAGCAGTCCCTGTAGTAAAAATACCTCGCTGTTCATTAGCAAGGAAAAGCATTATAAAATAATTGGGAAAAACCTGAACAATACTTTATCCAATTGAAATCATAGGGGGGATTTCATATAGAAGGTAATTACCCAAATTAGCAAAGAACTGGGCCAGGACAGCAGTCTTAATGTGCATTCTTGTAAAACATAATCTTTAATGAGCTCAAGTTTATAGGGATTTTATGGAACCTCCTGTAGCACATTGTCCCGCCAATAAAATGTTGTAGTACTGGTTAGTTAACAATGCAGTGGAAAAGTGACAAATAGTAAGTTATCAGCAGAAGATCTGTCCTTGGGGAAAAAAAGCAGAGATGCAAGTAGGGCCAAATTTAACTGGATACTGCTGGCAGAAAATCTGCCTGGAGAAATGCCAATGCCGTATAATCTGACTGCCAGCTTTGGTCCATTGTGCTAACTGGGTGGAGAGGGATTGGGTTGGTTGGACTTCTTCCACCAACAGTGATCTCATGAAGAGTTTCAACTGGATCTTATTGTATCCTCACATGGCAGAACAGTAATATTTTGAAAGAAACTTTCCTGGAAACAAGACCATTTATTTTGTAGTCAGCTAGCAAGAGGCCACTGTCTAATGTGTTCAAGTCTGTTCTAGGCATTGGATCATGAGAGATGTATATCCCTTCCAATCTTATAATTAACTGCTTTATATAAAAATGTCTAACCCTTTTTTAAAATTTTTTTATTTCCATGTTCTTGACTTCAGGCATCTATTGGCATCCAGTTCCACAGACAAACTAGGTGTAAATGATTTAAATGCATTTATCAGTTTTAAATGCATTTATTTTCAAGATCATCAAGATCATCATTAAATGCATTTATTTTCCAGATGTTCTCTTGTTCTTCCCTCAACTCCTATACCATCTTGCTGTTCTATATCTTCATGATGGTTCCTTTTAGTCAGGCCTTCTTTAAATGAAAGAGGCATTTTTCATATACCTCTGTGTACTTCTACTCATTTGCAAATACTTGTTTTTAGCTATACTCTTTTTTGAAGTTCAGCCAGAAAATAGGGCACAAGTATTCCTAGTGAAGATGTACTGTCGACTTCCTTAATGGCATTCTATTATATTTAATATTTTCTTTCTACAGCCTTTGTTTGTGTTTTGAGCTGTTGCGACAGTTGCAGCAGCTGTAGCACCTCTGAAAATCAGGTCACTGATTGAAAGAACTGAAACATTTAGGAGTCTGATTTTAGGCACATACGCTTGAAAATATGGGCCAATTATTTCTTCATTTTTATTAATTACCATTAGTCTTGGAAGTCATTTATGATCCTTTTTAATTCAACCTCTCAAGAAAAATATTACTTAGAAAAATGTCATTTCATGAACAATTAGCAAAAGTTACAGCTGCACAGTAAAATAGAAAGAATCTCTTTAAAAACTGTTTCAAATTGGCTGGGGTAGGAGCATTGTAAGACAAAACTGAAAGCCATCTAAATACAGTATAAATAAAGGGCAATATTAAGCCATAATGATTCAGGAAGGGAAAAGGATGCAGTGTGGTGTTGTGGGGTTCATTGTGAAGGCTGATTTTAATTAACATTTTTATTAATCATTCGGAAGCAAGGGTAAATGCTGTGTTAATTAAAACTGAAGATGAAACTAATTTGGGAAGTATTGAAAGCACCAGTGAGGATAGAGAATAAGATGGAGAGAGGTTTGAAACCAGAGGAGAGAAATAACAAAAATGAGATTCAACCTAAAAAAGTTCAAGTCAATAAATATGGGGAAAAGAACCTGAAATATACATATAAGGGGAGGTAGATACATGGAAAGAAGCAATACCAAAAGAAACCTAGAGGGGACTATAGAGAGCAAATTAAATAGGAGCTAACAGTGCACACTGGCAGCAAAGAAAAAGCAAGTGCAGTTTCAGACTGCATGAACCAGTTGGTGCCAACCTTTTTGGGAGGTATGCCACCAATTACCGTTTCACCCTCCCCAAGTGCCACTAATCCCTTCCTCTGTCTGATCTACTGCTCTGCCTTCTGCTGCCTGCTCTGTTGCTCTGCTTTCTGTCCTATCTGCAGCTGCACTGCCTGTTGCCTCCTTGATCTGCCATGTGCCATGCACAGAAGCTTTCTGTGCCACTTGTGGCCCATGTACCTCGTGTTGGCCACCCCTGATGTAAACAGTTACAATTTGGAATAGAGAGGTGATATTTCTCTATAGTAGAAGCCGTATTGGAAATGCTGTCTTCAGTTAATGGGTGTCTCACTTTTAGGAAGATGTAGAGCAGCTCCAATATGACTCTGGTATAGAGGGACAAACCCTTTAAAACTGTCCCACTTCTACTGACTTGTGAAACCAAAAAACAGATAAAACGTTACTGTGCAATACCCTGCATGCCAGAGTCAATTCCCATGGCTGTCCCTTGCCATGAGAACACAGGGGAATAAAGGAAGTACGCTGACCACACCAGGAGTGGAGCAATAAAGCACATATAGTGGAGTCGCATCATATGCACATTAACTTATGAAAATTCATCATACGCGTATGCCCTGGAGTGCCCATTGTTTGGATTCAGCCTGCAGCTGCCCACCACAGTGCTGTGCACAGGGCCAAGCAGCTACATTGGGAGCAGCCCTGTACCACTGGCTGGGGGAGGGAGCAGACTGTACCACTGGGCAAGCCCAAGGGTAATTTTGACTATACACGATTTTTGCCTTACGCACTGACTTTAGAACCTAGCCCCAGTGTAAGATGCGAGTCCACTGTAGATGCATAAGCTCATGAAAATAGATATTAGTGTGGGTGATCAGTATCCTGCCTTATCAACTGTAACAGCGGCCAAGCAGTGGATGAACTGTTAAGAGTTTATGCAAGATGATTCTGGTCCTTATTTCCGAAATTCATGAAATGTATTAAACAGCCCAGTAATTCAGGCTGCATGCTCTTGTTCACAATTTTAGACTAGAAGAGTGACAACAGTTATTATAGACCTTGTATGTTGCCCAAACAATGACAAAGACCCTAGTCCAAAAATTCCTTTGAAGTCAGCTTTTCAAATTGACCTGACTTCAGTGCACTTAAATCATGACTTAGATCATATCTTAAAAAATTAGGTGCATCTCCACTAGAAATGGTCAATTGTTTAAAGCCATCCATAGTGGTAAGTAGAAACTGGGAAGGGTAAAATGAGATTGCACAGTGGAAAAAACAGGCATCAGAAACTGTTTCCTAATGGCACTGATCAGAATCAGAATGCAGAACAGATTCACATGGTCAGAGAAATTTAGAGTTTGACTTATTAAAAAGTGCATTGAGGGAGCAATCCCATATTAGGAGTGGGATGAAACAGGTGATCTAATTAGTTTTTCTTCTCTCTACATGCAGCTGAAGAGTGTAATATAGTCCATTTAGAAGTAAACTGTAATGCTGCAAAAATGTATGCATCTGTAGCATATGTTTAGCTGAGATAGAAATCAATGGAAATAAAGCTAAAATAGATTACAGTCAAATTGCTATTTTAATCACACAAAGAAGATGTATATCTAAATAGAAAAAGGGAAATGCTAGGTGCACTGATCAGTGAGAAAACTCATGGATGCCCACTGGATGCCACTGTTGTTCAGTAGGAAGTCACATGAAGAAAATTCCTATGGCGACAGAATATTAGGAACTTTAAGACAAAAAGTTGCAGTCCAACCTTTGAAATCATTCATTGATTAATTTCTTTAAAACTTACTTTGTCTGAGGAGTTGAATCCTTGTGCTTTGTATTTCTGAAAGTAGGAGGACTGCTATAATCAATGGCAAATTACTGTTTATAATTTTACTAAGAATGCTATAAAATCTAACTCTAGTTTTACTGCTCAGTAACTCTAGCTGACAGTTTCCATTAACCATCAACTAATATTGCAGAATCAGAGCAAGCAAGGTGTCACAGCCCCAAGCTATTAGAAGGCCCCCTGTGTCCTAACAAAGACCCTGAGGTGAAAATATTTTGCATGAGCAGCCACTGGAATAACATTACAGTTTCTCAGCACTGCATTGCAGTCAGTGTAGGGCCAGCAGTCCCACTTGTACACAACACAAAATAAATCTCAAATGTCTCAACTGGGTGCCTTTAACAGCAACATAGCTAATATGCTTATGGTGAGAGACCAGACAAGGTTCAAATAAAGAGCTGATGTAATAAATAAACATGAGGTCAGTGTGGGAACAGCAATAATTGCTTTGTATGACAAGATTTGCATAGCAAACACTTCTGATTAATGTACAGCCAATGCTATGTATAAAGGAACTTCAGTATCTTTGCTGGATCTGAACCTTCCAATCTTGAAGGTGCAGTAGCTTCAACCAGAACAATTAGTCTTTGTTTACTGAAAGGCAGATAGAATAATTTTTTCATATTTAACTTTGAAAGAGTTTAGTCTTGCAACCTCATGTTGGTTACATTCATGTAACAGAAAGCTGGAAGTAAGCATTTTATACAGCTTGCAAATGGAGATTAGCATATCAGTTAATACAGTTGTTAAGGGAATACGCTGACTTTTGGTCTTCTCTCTGGTTAGGCTGAATAAAGTTATGATTTCTTTAAATACTGTAAACAAGATAAAGCCTTTGCATGTCATGCTACCTTTTAAGACAATCCAGATCACAAAAGGATGCTAGTGTTCTGAGTTTCTAGTCCGCTTTTTAGTCTCCAAATACAAAGCTCCTCCCTTTTCTTGGCTGGCTGGTATAATTGCCACTTTGCCACCACTGATGTATGCTGAACTGTCATACGGCAGTGAAATGCTGCGCTAAGTGCAATAAAATCTCATTCTTTACAGCCTCTTTTCTGCAGAGTCCAGTTAATTCTTTTCAGCTAAAACTTTCACTTCTTTGGAAAAAGAACTGTAATCCCACTTGAAATATGGGCTTGACTTTGCGATCTTAAAAAAAGAGAGAGCCTCATACTTAATTGGAAAAGAGGCCATACACATTGTAGTTGTTTAGGGAGGGAGGGAAAGCATTTTTCTAGTTTAAGTGAATTCCCTATGCAAAAACAATCTTGTACAAGTGACAAACATTGGGCAGTTAATGGCAAAATGAGGCTTTCATAAAGTAAATATTGGGTAATGTGGTCTTTTAAATAAAAAAAAATGTTGCTGCTTATAAGGAATGTCTGTAGACTGTGATTAGGGGTTATTACTGATCATTTTTGATAGGTAAACTCTTAAAGGAGTGTTTTGTAAAGATGGCATGAAGGGATAGAAACAGCTTGTTAGAGAACTTAAGAAAAATAGTTAACCTCTCTGTAAGTATGTTGGACAAACAGCATCAAATACAGGCATATCACTAGCAATAATGAAGGTAACTTATCCAGAAATGTTTACTTAGAAAAGTCAAAGTAAAAGATCAGGGGCCTTCTTCTCTCCCCTTCTCTTTTGCTTAAGTCTAATTCATATCTCCTGTGTACTAGTAATTCTAGTCCATTACTACTAGAATAAATTTCTTCTGATAGAAAAGCTGCCTGGGAGTTGGACTGTACTGATGTTCCTCTAGCTAGGGGACATTAGAAGTATGCTCCCTAGGCCACCTCGCTCTTAGGGAAGCGCACTGATTGACAGCCTGCACTCCATCCTGCCTGGGAAGGGGCAGACTGTCAAGTGGCAGTTGGCAGCTGCTGAACAGCAGCAGCTGCTACTGCAGCTAGCAGGGGAGGTTTCCAGGTTTGGGAGAATTCACCCCATTCCTGCCAATCAACATGCCCTGTTTCCAGCCCCTCCAACTTCCCCTTGTCCTTCCCCCCAAATCACTCATCTGAGCAGTGGGGTAAGCAATTTGAAGGCCAGAGCAGCTTGGCACCAGACACAGCTTTGTGGTGGGGCAGCAATTTAAAAGCCAGCAGCTGGAGTGGAGCTTGGGGAGCTGCTTGTCAGCTTTTAAATCATCACACTGGTAGGTAGTGGGGCAGGAGGGAGGAGCCAGGTCAGGGAGACTTTCCTAGAGCCCCATTTCTGGCCACCCACTTATAAATGGCTACACTGCTGCTCTGCCCTGAAGTAGGAGCACCACAGGGAAGCCAGCAGGAGATGGCAAAGCCCCTTGCCTTTTCCCAAAACTGGGGACTGCCCAGTTTGAGGAAGAGGCAGGGAGCAGTGGCTGCTGCTCCCCTTGCCTCCCAGTTCCCTCCCAGGAACAGGGGAGTAGTAGCTGGCTCCCCACCATGCTTTTCAAGACCAGAGTGACCCCAGTCTTGGGAAGGCAGGGAGCCTTTCCTCTGTTTCACTCCTGGTCCACAGGAGGAGTTAAGCTGGGGAAAAAAATGTATAGATGCTAAGACTCCTGGGAGAAACTCGCCCAGGAGCAATTTAACCCTGATTGGTGGCAAGTTATTTTTTTCCCAGAGCACTCATTTTTGCTCTGGGAGAAAAATCCCCAACATCCGAATGCTTTTGATTTCTACTGGGAGGACAATGATTCCCCTAATAGAAACTGAATGTCTGTACCTGGCAATATATTGAATAAAATCATAGCAAATATTAAATTGCAAACACTGTACCTGCAAATACTTGATGAGATACTGAGATGTTCCTTTATCTTCTCAAGAACAGGCCATATATAAAAAAAAAAAGCTGCTTGAGAACTGTGGAGTCTTTATACATATGCTAATAAAATGTTTATAACAGTAATTTATCAATCTGTGCATGTCAGCTTGCACGTGCAATATAGAAAAATAATAGGCAAGTTGGGCAGACAGACACTGGACCTGCTCTTGTTCCTGCTAAAGTCCATGGAAAAAAATGTCACTGAGCAGCATTGCATTGTGTTTGAATTTGAATATGGCAGCAACACTTTTCATACAACTATGCTTGTTGTCATGTATTAATTCATTTGCAGTAATGTGATTTCAGGGAATGTTAAAATATTGGCTGGTAATATCACTGTTTTGTACTGGGTAGTTTTTAATTCCACAACAAGAGTCACCAGAAAATAGGCTGTGTTCCCTAGGATGGACCCCAGAGGAATCAGACAGATTTTAATTAGTGGTGTAGCGAACTGCTCAAAACAATTTACTGTGATATGTTAGCATTTGCTCTGTTTTGCTATGCTGGATTCACTTCTGATTTAGACCTAGTAGGAAAGTATAATCTATTCCAGAATGATACTGTACATTGTTCTGGTTTAGTAGAAAGACTGGAATTGCCAATACTAGATCAGATCAGTGGTCCATCTAGCTCAGCATCCCATCTCTAACAGTTGCTTACCATCCATCTGGCTCTGGCTGAGGGGACCCAGGTGATTTGGGGGCTGTCTTCCAGTCCCTTATCTGTTCACATCTCCAGGCAAAAATACTGGGCAGTGTCTACAGGCTCCTTGGATTCATTTTGGGGCTAGTGGGCACTGTCTGGTGTGGTCTGCTTGGTGCACTTGTTATTCACCTTTGACCCCGACTTCTGTCCCTTTTTTTCACTTTGGTTGCCCCTAGTATTCAGTTGTTGCATGCTTAATAGCTCCCTCTAACAACATGGGGGTAGCAGTTTGTGTGTGGGCTCCAGCCCATTGTCTGTTGTGCAACAAGTAGGTCTGTCTGTAACAGTAATTGTACACTAATTTACAAGCTCTCATATAGTCTCCTTATTTCTTCACTTGTGCCTCTAGAGTCTTATCAGAGTAAAATTCTGAGCCCCTTTGCTTGAGGGTAGTCTAACACTACTGAGGAAAAGCAATAGGAATACTGTTGCGGGATGATGACTGGGTCAAAGATCATTAACTGGACAAAACACATTTATTACTGCACTTCTAAGTAAGACAAAACCAGATACGCTCAAGTTGCGGCTAGGCATGCCTACAGGCTTACATAAAACAGGCAGTAGGCAACTCAGGAGGATGAAATAATCATCAGCCTGAACTGTGAAGAAACTTTAATGCTGTCTTAAAGTTGAGATGAGAAACACCACTTTGCTCCTTCCCAGTGTTCAATTCCTTACAGAGCCAGTTTCCATTTCTTTCACCTCCTCCCCCCAAGTCTGTAACACTTCAACGGCCCACATAGTATTATTATTACACACCCACAAATCCTATCCAAAATCAGCGCGAGAGCATTCAGCTCTAGTTAAGATAGGGCCATAAAACTGACTGCCGTCTTCTCAGAAATTGCCTTGTTCTTTTGATTACATCGGGCGAGCTCTGTCACAACCAAGCCGTGCTCTGAAATGCAGACTCCTGAGAGAGATGCACAGCCCTGGGGCACCCACGGTTTTCATTTAGTGGCGGCAAGGGCCCAGCAAGAAGGTTGCCTGAATCATGCGATGGTGCTCAGCAGCGGTTTTCAAACTTAAACCCTGGGGGGGTCTGCAGGAGACCACCAGGGGCTTGGCAAGGAGATTGGGGGTAATGCCAAAATGGGCTGGGCAGCGTGCTGCCTTTGCCAAGCCAGGTTGCCTGGCTCCACATCAGGTTAGGGACTGAAGTGATAGGAAAGGGTTCCCTGACTTGGGGAAGTTTGATAACCTTTGAAATATCTTTTTCTTCCAAAAACAGCAATAACAAAAATCTATGTAAAGCGGCAGAGAAAGAGAAGGGGGCTTTCCAGAGGGCTGGGGTTGCGGAGGAGTCGCTTGGGTCAGTGGTGGAGCTGGAGAGTGTTTTCAAAGCTGCTGGCTGAGACCCTGAAACACTAGGCAAGTTTCAGGAGTTTCCAGCGGCCCCTGTGCCCACGGGCAGAGCTGGCAAGCGGTCGGGAATTGCAGGGTGGTGGGTCTAGCCCTGTCCTCCCCCGCGTGTCCAGAGCGCGCCTCGGGTTTCCCCTCTGCTGCCGGGCCCTGCCCAAGAGAGAGTCCTGCTGCCTCGGAGCGCTCCTGCCTCCCGCGGCACTTCCCCTTTCAGTTTGCCGCTTGGAGGGAGAGTAGCTTTATTTGGGGAAACAAAAATTCCCTTTTATTTGGAAAAAAAATACGCCACCCCCCCCCGGCCCCTCCCTGCATGCGCCGCGCTGCCCCACCACAGCCCGGTCACATTTCGGGGGGTTGGTCTGACCTAGTTCTTTGGGGAAACGCGCTGTATTAAACCAGCTCAAACTAAACCTGGAGCCACAGTCGGCTTTTTGTTTTGGCTTTTTGGAGGGGTGGCGTTAACATTAAAAACAGAAAACAAGCCAGGCACAGGCTTCCCGCGCGGAGCGGGCCCGGGGCTCGGCTCTGGGTGGGGGAAGCGCGGGGCCCCGCTGCCGCCTCCAGCCCCGCGGGCGGCAGAGGAAGCCCGCTCGCAGCGGCGGGGGCGCCCAAGTTGGTCAAGCGACGCTGCCTCCGCCCCCGGGGGGAGGGGGTGCGGTGCCCGGCGCCCGGCGCTGACAGGTGCTCCCGGGGCGCGGAGCGGCGCGGGCGCGGGGGCTGGGGCGGGGCGCGCGGTGCCAATCCGAGCGGGGGAGGCGGGGCTTCGCCCCCTGCTCCAGCCCCCTCGCTCCTCTCGGTGCGTGCCTGCGCCTGTTTGGGGGTGGGTGGGTTTTTTTTTAATGTATTTTTTGGGTGGGTGTCTCGCTCCTCCGTGCGGAGCAGCCGGGCACCGCCGCTCCATGGCACTGGCGCGCCGACAGCCTGCCATCGCAGCCCCGGGCCGGGCGTGAGCGGGAGGGGGGCGCCGCCGCCCCGGAGCGGAGCAGCCGGCAGAGGCGAAGTGGCGCAGCCGGGAGGCGGTCGCGGCTCGGAAGCAACTTTTCTCCCCGGAGCCCGGCGGGGCAGCAGCGTCACCCGCCCCGCGCCCCTCCGGGAGGGGGGGGCGCGCACAGGGATATGCCATTTGGACCATGTAATTGCCACCCCGGGAACTGAGACGTCGCCCGGCCGCCGACATGAAGCTGGCCAGCAGGCTCCTGTGCTGCCTCTGCTTCCTGGGGAGCTGCGGGACCCTGCAGCCCGGCGCCGCTCAGTCAGGTGGGTGGCGACGGGACGCGCGGCTCGCGCCCTCCGCGCCCCGCACCTGCCGCCGCAACTTGCTCGGGGCGGGACGGGACGGGACGGGGGAGACGAGACGGGGGCTCTTCCTTCCCAGCCCCGTGTCTGCATTTCGGGATGCTCTGGGCCTCGCCCCACTCCCCTCGCCCGGCCTCGTCTGTGGCCGCGGAGATCCTGCTGTTGCTGCTGATTTCTGTGGCCGTGGGGGAGCGCTCGGCCCGCTCCGCCCCGCGGCCGCGCCGCCTTCCCGGGCCCGGGCCGGGGCTGGTGGGAGCGCCCTGTCCCACCTGCGCGCGGGCAGCCCCGCAGCCCGGCCGGGGCCAGAGCCGGGCGGGCAGGTGCCCCCCGAGCCCGCCGGCCTTAAAGAGAAGCCCCCTCCCCACCTCCTCCTTTCCCTCCCCGCCTGCCGGAGGGGCTCGCAACTAAGTTGCTGCGCGGCGGCCGCGGCCCCTCCAACTTGTGCGGAGCGGGGCTGAGCGCTGCCGCTGCCTGCCCGCTGTCGCTCTCGGAGCCGGGCCGGTGATGGAGAGAGGGGGCAGGCGCCACCAGACCCGCCCTCGGGGGCTCTCCTAGCTGAGGAATCCGCTGCCAAGATAAGGCCGGGATATATATATATACATACACACACACCAGGGAAGGAGCAACAAATGCACCGACCGGCCCCGCAGGCACGGGGCTCCTTGTCTTTGCTCCCACCTCCAAGTTGGACTAGGCAGGAAAGTTGCCTCCGGCCCCTTCATCCCCCAACCCCCCTTCGCTAGGCTGGCGGCTTCATTGCTGTTAGTGTCGGCATGACATTTTCCGCTTTGCTCCCGCCCCATGTGGAGCAGTGGCGCCCTCCCCATCCCGGGCGGGCTCGGGGAGGACGAGGAGGACCCGCCTCTGCCGCCGCCGGCCCCCGGGAGCGCGGGAGGCTGCGGGAGCCGCGCGCAGGTGGAGGCGGCGGAGCGGGCTGGATGCTCCGCAGAGATGAGGAGCCGGGGAAGCCCCTTCCCCGTCCCCGCGGCCTGGGAAACCTCCTCCAAGCAAGTCCCGCCGGTGGGGCAGGGGGAAGCGGGCCCCAGCGAGCACGCAGCGATTCCCCCCCCCTCCCCCAGCAGCAGCTTGGAGGAGTTTTGTTCTGGTCCAAATGAGAAATGAAGTGCGGAGAAGTAAACTAAGCTGCCAGAGGGCGACAAGATGTTGAGTGAATTGCTTTTAGATGAAACAAATTAAGGAAACGAGGGGAGACAATCTGCTTCTCGCATTATTAGACACGCTCGGAGTTCAGGGGGAAGTGGCGGATTTTTGAAATGCTAATTTCTTTCCGAAGCAGAGAGGATGCACCTTATTTACTGGTCTCTGTGACCAGAATGGAAATGCCGAGGGGTGGGGTGGGAGGGTTATTTCTATTTATTTATTTATTTATTTATTTGTGTACTTATTTATTTATTTTGGTCACCGATATGAGTCTTTGCTGGGGGGGGGGGCTTCCATTATATCTCTCTGCAAGGAAAGCAGGCATCCATTTCCCTCTGAAATCACTGCTCGGCTTCCAGGTAGCCCCTTGGAAGCTTTGTAAAAGGGGACGTCCCAAGACAGCTTTCTAATATCACCAGGACCAGTGCCATTTACATTTCAAATATCACGGTTTCTATCCCCAGTGGAACAGTTCCCGGGAAGGAACTCGCCTTTTGCGTTTACACAGAAATGGTAGCATATCATATCATCCCTCCCTTCTGCAAAATAAAGACCCCCGCCCCCTTCCCCTGTAATGTGGAGGATGGACAGAGTCAAGCTATATAATTCATAGTCCGCAAACAATGTGGCAGGCTGTTTAACTTAGATCTATGCCTCAAGCTTTTCTTTCCCATATATTCCTAGGTGTGAGCAAATATAGGCAAGTAAAAAGTATGTAGCAGAAAGACTGTTTACAGGTGAAACAGAACACAGTAACGGGGTTAAAAAGCAGAAAATAAAATAACATGTTTTTCACCACAAAAGATTCTCTGCAGAGTAGGAATGCCTCGAGCCAAATCTCCTTTAGCTGTCTTTGGTGGTCCTTGAAGTGTTCATATATTTAAGACCATTTCAAGCTGAAGAAGCCTTCAGTTGCTGATGTGGTTTTGGATTTTACCTCACTGAATAGAATAATGGTGTTTACATTTTCCAGGAAAATGTTGTATTTGTATACCAAGACAGTCATGGGAACATAATAACAGCTTTGGATATATTTTCTTGTGGAGTATTGTTTTTTGGTTAATGTTTAAAGCATTAACAACAGGATGTAAAGCAAGAAAATCTGAGCGATTTTAAATTGTGCAGGAATGATGAAGTTTGACCAATGTTGTGTGTAGGCTTTTGAGTTGGCATGCATTCCTGTTTTTATATAACTTGGTATTCAAGCTATGGTGAAAAAGAATTGAAATACTTTTATCATTGTTTCAGGGGAATGCTTTTTGTTTTTATGCTTCCCAACAATTAAAACATGGCTTTTTCTGCATATGATCATCTCTTTTAATATTTTGACTATTCTGATAAAAATGATTTTTTTTATTGCTGTTTCTTACTAAATTGGTTCATACCAGTAAAAAAAATTTTTTTCATAAGCCTTTAGCTTCAATTGTTTTCAGTAGAAATATAATTTATTAAGCCTTCCACTTTCTCTCTCCTTTTATCTTTTCTTCATGGTCTCCCTCACCAGTTTCTCTCTCTCTCTGTCCCTCTCTCTTTTCTGTTGGATACTTTTTATGGTCTCTTTTTCCCCCTTTCTCTTGCCTCCTTGTTATTTTGTCCCTAGCAACCTTCCACTTTGGCACTGCTGGAGCTCCCTGAGTCACTTTCCATTCCTCCTTTCTGATAAATCTGATATGGCTGGCTGAGTGGCCAACCGCAAAGCCATTCCATTGCCCAGATTTATTCCTGAACGAAAATAAAAAGGCATCGATCCAGGGTCACTTGCACGTCCTCAAAACACTGACTCCCAAGGCCAAGTCTCTTTTAAGGAAGCTTCACATCTCCCATGGGTAAAATCCTTTATTCCCTAGTCTATGCAAGAAGAAAAGGTGTGTTTTATTTAAGTAGAAGGAGTGGAAGGGACTGCTTAAATTCTAAGCATTTATTGGGCAGCTGTGAGAAATATCTGTTCATGACTGTTGTACTGTGCTTGGTGCTTGCTAAATTAGCAGGTCAGATCAGACAGGTGTACCTTGTTTTATAAATACTGAGGCCCTTCAAGGGTTAGGGGATAAAACTCCTGGTGATTTTAGTGGACTTCAGATCATGTTTTCTTCATTCTGAACAGACTGTTGAGATGACTGCACCTCCAGTGCTGTGGCTGAGAGAGGTAGTAAGAGCTGTTTACTTCATTATCCTTAAGAAAGAAGTAAAAGAAAACTAATGTAATTTGCCTATGTGTCTCTGTGGATGTTCACGTACTATGTGCTGTGCACATTCTGTGTAGCTTAAATTGGGGCACATGACCAAAATAAAGCATGCCATTACCTGGAAATTGGTCAGTTTTTATTTTACTAGCAAAAAGCCAATAAACAAACTCCTTTTTCTGGTGTACAGTATTGCTGAACTGTTCCATAATTACGGCCAATTTAACTTAGCACTGTTTGAAGTATCCAGCTGTTCGTTGAAATTAATTGTACTTCAGATATTTTTGCACAGTTCTCTTCCGCAGTGATGAGCCTATTCAGTCTGATGTACACATTGGTTTTATACTCCTCTCGAGGTCGCATCGGAAGGGACGTCACATGTCTTTTGAAAGATGTATCACGTCTTATCTCCAGCAGCCAATCTTGGTGCTTATCCTGTTTGTTGTGACATGATGAATATTTGGTCATTACAATTATTAAGCTGAGTTCCAAGTGCCTTTGAAAACATTTAATAAAATAAATATTAACTGGAAATTTGAGGAGAGTGGTGAAAACAATAGACACAGGCCATGAAAAAGTGAAGCCCAGTCTTTTGCAGGTTAAAGCTGATGGTTTCCTATTCTGTTCTCTAGCTGCAAGGTGACCCAGAGTTTGAGGTAAAATTCTCCTTGATGTGAGTTGCAGTGGAGATTGCAGGACCTGGCACAGGATTAGGCTGCAGCTTGGGCAGGGATCAGAGGGAAGATAGTGCAAGCTGTTGCTATTCATGGGCTGCTGGGAGCGCTTGGGCATCTGATAAAGACAAAGGCAATCAACTTACGTCCCCATTATTGTAACAACCCTTGTGGACCACAGCTTTAATACAGAATTGTCAGGTGTACAAAGACCTTTGTCAGACCCCTTTCAATTTACTCCAGCATTTTTCTCATGTTGTGGATAAGACATTGAGTTAGTTAGATTAGGTTCTCCCTGCTTTAGGGGGGCATTCTCTGAAGTGTTCCAGTGGCAAGCCTTGGTATGATCTCTTTAGACCTGCCTGGCAGGCAGAAAAGAGCTGCAGGGCAGCAGTGAACCAAGGCTACCGAAGCAACGTGCTTATAATTTACACAGAATTCTATAAAGAAAAGGACAAATTCTACTCTTAGTCATACATTTAGAACCCAATAAACTAAACTGGGATCCTTTGGTTTAAACAGAGGAAAGAAATCAATGATGTGGGGTGTATAGATTTTAGCTCTAAGAGCTTCCTTTACAGTTAACGTTGAATACAATAAAATAATAAGAATCTGGTTGAAATACATCCGAGTAAACAAAAATTGGACTTGCCATTAACAATTTAGGTGGATTGTCATTTTATAGGTATTGTTGCTTAATAAAAAAAAAGTAAACATCACAAGTTAAAGGTGTATTGTCAAATTCAATCCTGCTGTAAGAATGAGCAGCAAGCAAATCTGTTGAAGTGTTACACAACCAGGGAATTTGTTTTCAAGTGTAGTCTTGGGTTTTTTTGTTTGTTTTTTAAAATCTATTTATAATCCTGAGTTGTTCTAAAATACATGTTTAATTTTTGTTTTCTGGTTACTGGGTGAATTAGCCAGAGCATTTACTTTATCTGAATGTATTTTTGTGGATGGATGCTGGTTATTTGTTTTGTGTTGGTTTGTTTGAGTAGGATGGTTGACATTTTAAAATATTCAGCTCATCTACTGGAAAACAAACAGACAAATGAAACAAAGTAATTTAGAATATGTTTTATATAACATTCAGACAGGCACATGCTTTTGCTGGAAAAAGGTTCATTAGAAGATAGTTAAAGCTGAGAGTGATTTTACTGCTAACACCCAACTTTTTTATCATGCACGTTAATGGACTGCACTTTCAGACTAAGATATCAGTTCCTCAGGAGCCCTTCTGTTCTGAGCAGGTATCAGGACCTACCTTTAAACAGAGATGCCCCAGTGCGTGGTAGGGAGGGAAGACTTGGGAAGTGTAATACATTCTTCAGCTATATTGCATTCTTTCTGTGGTACAAGGAGAACTGAATATATATCTCTCTCCTGTCCCTGCCTAGCCTTTTGCACAGTCTGTCCTTTCTTCATGGATGGTTCTCTTATCCCATGAACAGCTTTCTGTGGTTTCCAGGGAAAAGAGGACGCTTCTATTGAAAGCATCTAAAGCCTTTGTTCCTGCTGGAGGGATAAAAAGGCCACTCAACATACAGCCCTTGTTAGAAAGGTGACTTGTTAGCTTAGACGTTTGACTCTCATTTTGGGAGCAGAAGCCCTGGGTTCAAAACCTTCACAATACCTCCAATCAAGAGGGAGATTTATTAACATTTTTTGTGAAATCCTGGTCCTTGCTGGACACTGATATTAATAAGCCCCAGCAAAAAATACAGGCCACACTTACTGTATGGTAGAAATAGTGACAGAGAGTTATTACTCATAGTGGATAAAATCAATGTACCCAGGTCTCTGAGTATGTTTCTGTGGCTAAGAAGGTTAAAGTGATCTGTACAGGTAGTGAGTATAGCGTTGGTACTCCTCCCTTTGCAAAACTAATAAGACCATTCCTAGAAAACGATGTCCAGTTCTAGTGGCCAAAAAATCTTATAAAAAGATGTTGGAAAAAGCTTTGGAAAAGAGTTGGAAGACTTATTTGTGGACCAGAAAACCTACTGTCAGTGCAAGAAACATAAGAAGTTCAACTGGCTAGCTCCAAAGAAAAGGGCCAAATAATTTCGGTCTGAGTCAGTAATGCTTGGAATGAGATTTCTGATACAGACCCTTTAACCTAACAAATAAGTCATAGCTACTAGAGCTAGACCATTTCAAACTGGAAAAAAGATGCATGTTCTTTACAATAAGAGCAATTAAGTGCTGGAATAACCAGCTAAGAGAGATCATAAATGTTCCATCACTGCAAGTTATTAAATTAAGATATGATGTCTTCCTAACATATGCTTTAGTTCAAGTAAGAGTTATGGCCTGTTTTATTTGGGGTTTAGATTACATGGTTATAATGGTCCCTTTTGACCTAGGAGTCTGTGAATCTTGGGGATAAGTTGTGTCCTTTGTTTGTAACAGTTTCATAGAAGAATAATTATAATGTACAGTAATATACATAGTCAGATTTAATGGGTCCTTAGGAATTCTTACTTTCTGTTATAAAAGAATGGGTTTGAAGTAGTGTAAACATAAATTTAAGTTTTAAATGTATATCAGTATTTACGTGGTGAACTCTTACTTGGTAGAAACAACTAGTCAACATTGACCTCCAAATCTGCCTGTGGAGAAGAGCAAAGGCTATTTTTGGAATGTGTAAATTGAATTTTGGCATGCTAGTAGTGTAAGCAACTATCACTTTGTTAGTCACTTTGTAGAGTAAGAGAATAATTATATTAACTGATCTTTCCTTTATTTGCAATACTGTAATTTCAAACTCTGCCTCAGCTCTAATTAGTTTAACTTTCTCTCTCTCGCTCTCTTTTTTTTTTTTTTTTTGGTTTGAGGTATAAACCTGTGCCATACTTGGTGGTGGTTCCCATGTGATAAATTGTACAGTTCTGTGATAAATGGATTGTTTAATGCATCTTTGACAACCTCATTTCTACACTGTCCGCTACCTCATGTCTGCCAGGAGTACTGCTAACATTCCAAACCTCTCAGCAGCTTTAAACAGCTGCCAATTTTTCCCCCCAGCCTGCCAAATAAATGCTTTCTTTCCTCTGAATAACACTGATATGAGGTGCAGAACAGGCGAAATCCACTCTTGCATCAGTGATATGTTTGGGATCTAAAATCTTGAGCCTCGGATTTGAAATGGACATTTCAAATCATTAGACTGTCATAAAGATTTCCCTTTCTAGCTTTTGTTTCTGATACCCCATAACATATAAAGTCTTATTGTATTAGTAAAGTGGAAATTCCTGGATTTTTAGTAGCCATAACTGGAAGTTTGTGCAACCAAAATTTAGAGAATGTGACATTGTGATGAAAAGGCAAAAGATCTGAATTAAATCTTAGAGGGGACGTTGAGACGAGTGCAGACGTGCAATACGTGGCACCGCAGACCCATCTGTGGTGCTGCACGCTGCACATGCAGGCTTTCTCTGTGCTGCACATTTATAGCATGGGGTGGGGGAGGGGGGAATGACACTAGGAGATCATAATGAAGCATTTGTGCAGTGTAGCTCTAGGTCACTAGCCTATAAGCAACAATAGAAATTTGTACCATTTGTTTTTAAATGGAAGCATGACACTTGTAATCTGGGGCTTAGACTTGCTTGCTATCAAAAAAGCAAGCACTTCTCATTATGGCAAGATAGGTCCTTCAGGTTGATAACATATATATATATATCAACTTGAAGGACCTATCTTGCCATAACCTATTTGCTCGCTCGCTTGCTCATTCTCTCTCTCTATACATATATACCTATTTTTTTATTTTGTGTGTGTGTGTGTGTGTGTGTGTGTGTGTGTAAAATATGGTTTTTCCTTTTATCTTTTTGGTCTATATAGTTTTTAAACACTTGTGATTATACTCTCCGGGGTAAAACCTTCTTACACCAGTAATCATTGAAGTTCTAGCTTCAGTGGCTCAGAAAAAGTCATCAAAAGCTTTTGCTGTCTATTTTGACAGGGAGTTAGTTATATTACCCAGCATACTTTGTGGTTCAAACCATGCAGTCCCTTACATAGCCATGCAAGGGCCTCTGTGAAATAGAAACATGTCATTTCTGTTCTAGGGATTCAAGAAGCAAAGAGGGTGACCTCAAGGTGCCATGACTTTGTGCAGCATTGCACTCAGTTGGAATGTAAAAGGCATGGTGGTAGGAGTATTACAGGAGTGCTCTGTAAAACAGAGGTGCATGTACATACTTATACAATAGAAGGTGGTTTGTGGGTTTTGTAGTACCGATAAAACTTCTTATTGTTGTATACTGCCGATGGAATGCTGCATGCAGCTCTTTAGATGTATTTGCTTTTAGCACAGTTTTTTGCTTGTTTAATTCTTCATTGGAGCCAAACGGAGGTACCAGGGTATTTAAGTGATGACTGTAGATGGCAACTCTAAGCATGGACTCCAGCCTTTGTATACATGGGATGCATATATCTAGTGCTTACCCACTGGACTTTGGTCTGTGGCACTTCTTTCACCATGGTGGTAAGGTACAGGATTACTATGAGATGGGAGTGATTTTGCCCAGAGTACTATGATTTGTCTTTTAATCCAGGGCTTACACAGTTTGCACGATACCTTTACTGTTGAAAGCATTTGATATACCAAATTAGTTTCCTAATTTAATATCTTAATTTTCTGGAGTACACCAGTTAATCAGCCCAAACAATAGACTAATTGCCTGATAAATGTGTATTAACAATTATGATGTCTGATTTATTTATCCAAGTAACCAAATTATTGTATTATGAAAATACAATCAAAAGACCTTCTATGCAATTTTTTAATAAAAAATTAAAAAAAAACTTTAAAACTCTAGGAAATACTGGCACAGATTTAATTGGTATGGCAGGTAACAGGGTAGGTCATAACAAGATTCTATGACCCACTGAAGTCAATAAAAAGATAGTGGGTAAACTTTTCAGAAGTATTAAAGTCTCACCAGCTTCTAGTATAATTTAGAGCCTTGTTACACATTGCACTTGTTGATGGGTGTTAGTGCTAGCTTGACTCTGGAGCAGTTGCACCTTAAGGATAAAAACCATCTCTGACTGCCCCGTACCTGCACAGCTCTGATTTGTGACTAGAGGGCTTGTGACCAGGGACCTGAATAGGAGCCATAGATGCTGAGTATGTGGGAGTCCAAGGGCCCTGGCCCCCTCAGGAAGAGGCTGTCCTCAAATGAACATCAAGTCCCAGTCCTGACCTACATGATCCTGGGACAGCATTTGTCCCAGGTTCCCATAATTGTGCAGGGATCCTGGTCGTCTGGTCTACCTTTTTCTGCAGTGAAAGTGGTGGGTTTTTCCCTTTGCAAGCTGGCAGAATCATCTTAGGCAAAAATAAAAGTTGGTGCCTATGCTAGGAGCTACAGCTGTGAGTTGCCACTACAGGGCTGGTGAGCCAGGACAGGTTTCTATTGGATGACCTCTTGATGTCTGTTCCAGTCCTGTTTCTCTGTGATGATTCTATGGTGTGTGAGGGGTGGGTTGGGTAGGTGGGGTGGGAACATGAAGCTGGGAAACAAAGTTAATTGGATGGGTAATGAAATGGGAAGTAGAAAGGAAATGGGGGTGGGGGAAGGGTGGTGAGATGAAGAAAGTTAGCCACTGAAGAATAAAATCAGAAATAAAATTTAAAAAATCCCAAACAAAAAAGAATTTAAAAAGAAATAAAAAGGAAGTATATTAAAGAAGGTCTTATATTTTAATAAATTGGGATTTGGGGTGTGGGTGATGTTGGTCATGCCTCCTGGGGTGTCTGGGAGGTGGGAACAGTGGGGGAAAGTGCTTTTTGAGTCCCCATGAACTGGGCCTGCCTTCCCAAGACAACAGCTCCCCAGTCAGGCCCACTACCTTGTCCCCCACCACCTTCCCTAGACCCCACTCCTAGACCCAACTGTCCTCTGTGACCTGGCTAGCTGACTTGTGCTCTGCAGGCTGTTTGCATGGGGTTGCACCACTTGGGGAGGAAGGTCACGCACGTGGGGGTAGGAGGGGGAGTTGACTTAGGGTCAGAACTACCACCTGGGTAGTAGAGTTCAGCATTTGGAAAGTTTATCCACACAGAACTGGAGGGTAGGGAAAAGGACACTGTATCCTGTGATGGTGAAGGACTGCAACTTGGGTAGCTTGTCTGTGGGGACTGGCTACATGTTAACGGAACACAAATTGGGCAGCATGGATCGGAGAAAAACCTGTCCTGGAGCGGCATAACTTTAAGCTTCCTAAAGTGTGCTTAAAACTAGTTTCAGGTGTTAACCTCCAGATTGTCCACACATTAAGAGCTCCAGGAGCTGTCTAAAATTAATATGTAACAAGGTTCTTAGGTTTGTGTCACTCAAGTGCTTTTTATAAAATTTCATCCATTGACAAGTTTTTTACTTTTATAATAGCTTTCCTTGCAACCAGACTGATTGTTCAGCAAAACATTGAAGCACATGCTGGAGTCCAAATAACTTCAGGTGCTTAAAGTTAAGTATATGTTGAGTGCCATGTTGAATATGGATGGAAATGGACATATAGCAAAATATGAATATATGCTTGAGTGCTTTGCTTAATTGGGACCTCTGTGAGTTGCTGAGAACTCTTTTCTCCCATTGAAAGTCAAGACAATGGAGGATGATCATGGAGCTGCCAACAAGAAGCAAAATGGGAATACTTAATAGTTATGGCTCCAGCTCAATATCTGTTCATTTAATTATATTGAAATATTGATCATTTTAAGCATGAAAGTTTGTGTAGCATGTTTAGTACGGTAATGTTACATTTCAGCAATCATTTAAGTTTAGTCCAATAGTTGGGCACAATAATAAGCATTTGCACATAAAAGTTAGCCCTTTTCCCTCGGACTGAACGTACTGACAGTGGTATATCAATTTTATGCTGGCATCCATCTAGCTGCAAGTTTAATATTTCTGATCCATCGAGTAAAGTTAAAATGTGGATCTTTTTATTCATTTTTTGTCAGTAAAAATGCAAACATCTAAATTAAAAGTGCAGTTTGCTAAGGATTCATGATAGTATTTAGAATTCAGTATTAATTTCTAATTTTTTCTAAAGGACAGAATGAGCTCGTTTGTTTCAAGAGATATTTTTGTAGCTTGTAAAAATGTCAGTGGAGTAGCTAACGTTTTCCAGTTGTTGTTGACTTTAAATTTAGCAATCATTGTCCTTGCTGATATAGTTGATGCTCTAAAATGTACTTGCCATTCAGCAAGGAACTGAAGTGATGGTAGGCAAGTACAGTTCTTTGATGGCTATTAACAAAGTTCAGACAATGTATAACAAAGTTACAAAGAAGTTTACAGGCTGTATAAAAATAAAACATGCTGGCATAAGCAGCAATGCCCTTTCTTGAAGTGAATAGTGAGCAGATAGAATTCTTAAGTATGTATTAATAAAGTTCAGAGTGTGTATGTCAAATGCACAATGAAGCTTTGGAGCTATATTGACAGCAGAGAAAATAACATGGTGGCTTTCGTTTTTTGAAAGACACCTTTATTATTTTTTCTGTCCATACTGTAATGATTGTCACCTGAATTAGCACGCCATGAGTAAGAGATACCGATGCACAAACAGAATGGCATGCAGCTAATTTTGTTCAGCAAATTGAGATCTGATCCCTGCTATTTCACGCCCTCGGCAAGCTGACTCAGTCACTCGTTGCAGTGTAAAAATGAAATGTCTAAGGGCCAAAATCTGCTCTCGGCTACAGCCGAGCAACTTAGAAGTTACTCTGCTGTAGCTGGTAGAGTTAACAGAAACAAGTGATGTAACGTTTCATTAACCAAAATGGGATATTTTTATATAAATAACAAGTAATATGAGGAGAGCAGTTTTCTCTCTCCTTGTGTCCTTGATCAACCACCTATCTTTTGAGAAGAAGCCTGATTATTGAAATGACTGGGGTTATTTCAGATTTATATATTGGGATTATTTGAATTTGGCCCTTTTGTCTTCTACAATTTAAGCCGTTGTCTTTCTGTTAAAAATATACTGGTATCCACTCATAAAACAGGGAAAGCCCAGTGTGATCTAACATAGGATGCCATACAAGATTTCATATCTGTGATGTCATCAGAGTGCTGTAGTTCATACTGAGAAAATCATATCTGTGAAATGCAATTATATTAAAGTTTAAACAAAAGTGAATGGACTTTTTTTTAGGGTAATGCATTTTATAAGACCAGTTACACAGGGAGACATTTTAGACAAGCTTTTGGGCACAAGGTAATTTTCTTCAGGTCTGGGAAAGCACCCAACTAAGAAAAATCTATATAGCATTATGTAGCATTTTAATTATCTTAGTGTTGCATAACATGCTAAAGGCATGGACCAAACTGTACTATGAAATATTTTTATGCTATTATAGTAAATAATATAACTTCTCTATTGAATACACCAGGCACATATCCTAGGTTCTAGTGATATCACTCACCTGTGTGAGCTGATTATATTAATATCACAGGAAACAGGATAGGGCTTGTGTGATATAGTGTTTTCTGTTCAAAGATCTTCTCATGCTTTTTTAACCTGAAATAGTAAAACCTCTTAATAACCATTTTATTATATATACCCTAGTAGTACTGAAAGGTCCTTATAGGGGAGTAGGGTCACATTGTATACATACTTTTAAAAAAATGGGGACCCTGCCCCAAAAAGCTTACTGTGTAGCCCATAATCCCCATCTTACTGTCATTCCATATATAGACAGTAACCCTCTTTTACAGAAAACTCACAAAGACTTGTACATTGTTGTTAACTCCAGTGATTTAAGTTTGTTAGTTTGTTTGTTTTTGCTTGTTAGTTTCTTTTAATCCCTAGCTCCTAGATTCATGTAATTAAATAAGAATCTTAGTATTCCTTTAAAGAAACGGGTAAGCTTCTGGTACTCATGGTTGTGGAGAAAGCTTTCAAATGTGACCCTTGAAAGCTGAAAGACTAGAAGGCCAATTTTAAAATACACTGATGAAGCTATTTTCATGATCTTGGGACCCTGACTTAATGTTTTTTGAATGTTTTTGGTAAGCATTATTTGCAACTTGCTTAAGGTCTTTTATAATGTCTGTGACAGAGCCAGAAATAGAACCCATATTTCTCACTTGGAGTCTACAGATTAGTTATACAAGCATCTTCCTTTCACTGACTTTGCTCTGATAGTTGTCATGACATGTGATTGTACTTCATACTTCAATCCAGCAATTAACAGGTGTTCTTGGGTCTTTGAGAAATGAAGTCACACAATTTTCTGTTGTTTGTTGTAATAATCTCTGTTTTCCCTGAAGATTCAAGAAAGTTATGGATGGCATTATAAATTATCCTATTCCAGGAAACACCAAGTTCCTAGCATGTGGCATCTCTGTCAGCACTGTATGCCAGATTGGCTCTGCCATTTTGGACAGGAGGTTTCTGGAAGTAGGTTTTCCCTGGACCTCCCCATCTTAGGAAGGACCAAAAGCCATCTGTTACTGGGAGATAATATGAGATTCATTGTTAATGCTTTTTTCCAGTATAGCATTTGGGTCCAATGAGGTTGTCTTGTATGGAGATGTGCCATAGTTGCACATGAGGGCTAGTGTTTGTAACCATCATCCAAATTAATGTTTTGCATCTTGCACTTCCTTTCTTTCAGACTGGTGATATCTCTGGTCCTGTCCTGGGGTAGGAAAGCTTTTGAGTTGAGCAATGCATAGTAATTCCTATATAGTCCAGCTGTCTGCTGGGGCCAAGCTAAGAATTAGGGTAGGTTATAATGAGCCCAAGCAATGCTAGTATCCCAGGAGCAACATGTCTGATCTTTTAATGCCTTCTGAAACTTCTGCCTTCTGCATTCTTCAAGAGTAATAAAACCCTGTCCCATTTAGACCAGTTGGCACAGGTCCAATGATTCTCTTCACCAGAGGGAATTGGCCCTTGTGCATGCAGAATAGCATTTTCGGATTGGAGAAGGGAGTATTCTCAGGGAAAGGAGAGTAAAACCTCATCTTGGAGATCCACCAAACTCTTAGGTGACCAACCAATTGGCGCAATGGCTGCTGTACTCTCAGGTCCATGCCTTGTCATACTAGTTTTTCTTTCAAAGAAAGGAAGGACAAGGGCTGAATACACAATACGATGAAGCTGCTGGAGTGTGCTGATTAGAGCATGCTTTGAAGCACTGTACAGTTCTGATGCACTATAATTAGAGTGTGTCAAAGCAGGCATCCCATACGTCTACCGGCACCCAAGATGGTAAAACAGCTGTTGGAATGATAATAAAAAAAACACTAAGCACCAAAGTCAAGTGACTACTGTGCCTTGAGGTAAGCACTGACATGGTGAGAAAAGCAAAAAACAAAACAAAACAAAAAAGGAAGAATGAGCTACTGGAACACTGCAGAACCCTTCAAAGCTAGGGACAAGTGCACTAAATACCTAGGATGGTAGTCTCAAAATTAAGCAACTATAGTGGACCTGACTTAAATGTATAGGCTTCAACCATATGCTAGAAGAGCATTGTCTGGTACTCATGGTTGTGGAGAAAGCTTTCAAATGTGACCCTTGAAAGCTGAAAGACTAGGAGGCCAATTTTAAAATACACTGATAAAGCTATTTTCATGATCTTGGGATCCTGACTTCCCTGTTTTTTGAATTTTTGGTAAGCATTATTTACAACTTCCTTAAGGTCTTTTATAATGTCTATGACAGAACCAGAAATAGAACCCATGTGGTTCTCCACAACCATGTGGGCCGACAATGCGAGGTCACGGTTGGCAGGGCTAACTGGACCTTGTCGTGCATCTCAAGTAGAGCCAGGGAGGTGATCCTCCCCCTCTATGCAACACTGCTCAAGCCACAGCTGGAGTTCTGTGTCCAGTTCTGTGTGCCCCACTTCAGGAGTTATGTGAACAGCATTGAGAGGGTCCAGAGGAGGGCCACCCGAATGATCCGGGGACTACAGGGGACCTGAACCTGTTCAGCCTTCACAAGAGAAGGCTGAGGGGGGACCTGGTGACAGTCTATAAACTCACTAGGAGGGACCAGAAGGGTTTGGGAGAGACCCTGTTTTCCCTAGCGCCCCCTGGCCTAACAAGGAATAATGGACACAAGTTGTTGGAGAGTCGGTTTAGATTAGACATCCGTAAGAACTACTTCATGGTCAGGGCGGCTAGGATCTGGAACCAACTTCCAAGGGAAGTGGTGCTGGCTCCTACCCTGGGGGTCTTTAAGAGGAGGTTTGATGCCTACCTAGCTGGGATCATTTGAGCCCTGTTTTTTTTCTCCTGCCCTGGCAGGGGGTCGGACTTGAAGATCTATAAGGTCCCTTCCGACCCTACTTCTATGATTCTATGATTCTGTGAAGAGCATATGGAAATTCTGGAGAGAAGTACTTATTCAACAAAGGTTAGGTTAGTAATGAATGATAGTGGTTCTGATTGATTTTTTTGCTATTGCTGTCTAGAAGGTTTAAACATTTGGGGAGTTTTGTCCTTCTCAAACAATAAGAAGTAAAGGCTCAGAATCAAAAAATGAAGAGGGATGAGAGTCCTGCATTGATTACGGACTGAGTTTGCTGCCTTGCCCTGTACAGACATTAACATCCAAGCAAACTGAGCATAAACCTCTGAAGATTTTTTGAATTCTAGTCATAGGTATGAGTGAAGCATAAGTAAACATACCCTGACTACATCTAATTTAGTGGGCCTAAGGTACCAATACTTATGAACACACAGTGGTCTGCCTTGGCTCCTGTGTATGTCCTGGTGTTGTTAGCCTATACTGAAATCCATGGCACTACTTCGATTTTAGCCTACCCCTGCTGTAGGTATGCTTTGACCTGAGCTATAATCAATAGGTAAAAAACAAGAGGGTATAAAAATATCATCTAATCATAGGCCACGTGTCAAAATTATATTGTCTTTTATACCTGTTATGCACAGGTGTAAATTATATTAAAATGAAGCCTATGATGAATGGACCCAATAGCTTTAGAGAGTTGTTTCTACCCTGTCCTACCACAGTCCCATCATTTCCCCGAAAATCTGCTTATGGCTTGAAGACTGTGGTATGATACTCTTCATTTCCCTGAATTAGACACTGATCAGACTGGCTGTGCAAATGCCTTTGTCTTTGTTTGAACTGTTCTTCGTTTCTTTCCCTCCATGTTTCGTTTCCAACAATACAATTGCTTATGGAATTGTAAGACAGAAATAGCTTAGTAATTGCTATATTATTTTGCCTGCAGTAGCAATGAACATCTTAAATTTAATGCATCATCCACACAGAAAATTGAAATTTGGCCAAACTTGAGGGCTCTGACAGCTAATCTTAAAGAGCTTTTGGCTGACATGTAAGATAGGATCTCATGGATGAGATTCACATGAAAATTGATGCTCTTTAGGCTTATTACATAAAAGAAAAAATTCTTCTGGCTTGTAATAGGCTGAAAATAGTCCTATGGTGAGTCACTAAGTTTTATATATAAATCTCCTTGGAAGTCAACACAAGTCCAAGGAAAATATTAACTGGTTAGATCACATGTGCAAATGACTGCATTTTTAATTCCAATTAAATCTTGCCTGTTGTTTAAGGTGTAGCAGATCAGGTCCCATGCAAATTTATGATTGGTTTATTCATGGTAGATCTTTCTTTAGGAATTTTTAATTAGATTTCCTGTTTAGAATGCCATTTAAAATAACTGGTGCTACTATAAAATCCAGTGACTTTTTGACTAAAAGGCATGACCACAGTGGGGAAATTCATCAGTGAGTGTGGTAAAAATATTTCCAATGCTTACAAACAACACAGACGCATTTATTTTCATATGTTACACTGAAAATCAGTACTTTAAGGGTCAGAATTTTAGCTGAATAAATTGGTGAGACTCTCTTGAGTTCAGTGGAGCTATGTTGCTTGACACTGCCTAAGGTATAACATTCCCTTTGGGTAAATATAAACTTCAACATGCTTCATCAATATTTATATTTTAAGTCAGTAAATCTTGATGTTGTACCTCAAAAGAAGTCATACCTACCTATTAAAAATAAACGTTATATTCAGTAGAAAATGAAAGGCCTGGTTTTCAAAATTAAGCTCATGTAATTATGCAGTCAGGAAACTGCGCATACAAATGGTCAGTTAGATGTGTAATCGTCTATTTGCATGGAAATGTATCCAATTTTGCAGATTGGCTCTTGAATATTCACTGTATAAAATACAGATCTGTATGTAAGGATGTACCCATTTGTTGAGTTTTTTGTCTGCTGAAGGTTACTTGCACATCTCTGCAAATGACAAACAACATATTTACCTTTAAAGAAAGTTATCAGGGAAGTACCAGTACACTTTGAATTAGTAGGCAATAAACAACAATTTTAGTTGGAGAGAAATATTTTCAATATGCAAGCCATGGGATACCAAACTCAACATCATATTGCATGTGTATCAGTAATTTCAAATGATTTGAATGGAAGCGTGAGATTAATTCAAATACATGTGTAGCTACACAGGTGAAACTCACGTCACTTTTGAATAAGAGTTTTTTCACATGGGGGCCTAATGCCATTAAGCCTATGTGCATTCATTTTATAGCTTTATCAATGTCTTAGTTTTCTGAACATCACCTCATAGAAAAATCTCTCTTGTGTAAATGTTAACTATATCTGCACAAAATAGCTGACAAATAGGCCCAAGGCTCTTAGGAGCCTAAAGTCCCACAATCAAAAGTAATTTGGGGCCAGTTCCAAAAAGTATTTAGGCATCTATACTCACAGGGTTTAAATACCTGTTTGAATCCAGCCCTTTAACATTCTGGGACATAATTTACATTGCATCTTTAGTTGATAATTCTTAGGTGTGCCATCAGATCTAATTCACTTTCTTGTAACAGATAGGTTGCTAACGTTCCTAGTTTCAATCATATCAAATCCCAGTGGAATAATAAGTACATACTACTTTCTTTTTCATTTAAAATGTTAGTTTAGAGTGCTGACCTTGATGATTACAACACTGCTTATTGAATCTTATGTTTGACTAGAATGAATTATTCCTACATTTGTACAAGGGAAACAGAAGCAGAGATTGACAACACAGAAGCACAGTAAGACTGATACTGAGAAATTTCTTTCTTTCTATCATTTCATTTGTTTGTGCCAACATTTTACTTACACATTTTGACTCATCATACATCATAAGATTCCAGAGAGGGGAAAGCAGAAAATAGAAAGTAGAAACTTGTATATGGGGAAAAATTTAGGTATGTCTTAAATTCCATATCCATTATGAACTGGTCCTCTAAAACTTCTTCATACTAATTCTGAGTTACTTCTATAGAAATGATGCACAGAAAAGAGAGGCAAAGGCTTTATGAGTATTTGTGGTCCTTTTAATAAAAGCTTGAAGTTTATAAGCCAACCACAGTCTGAAATCAGCCACAGAATTGGTCCCTAAACTGATATTTTAATGAGAGAATCATTGGTGATTTTGGATCACAAGTAATTTGCCAAGGTGCCAGTTTTAGCTGACAACAACTTTTTTTGATATCTTGTGTTGAGTACGCACCTGAGAAATCAAAGCACTTAAGCAGGTTTTTAATTTATTTTAAAATATATGCCTAGGTTTGTCCCTATTTAGCAGAGCATTTAGCGCATACTTTGCTGAGTTGGTGCTTCAGATAAGAAACCTCCTTCAAAGCAAAATCAGACTGAAGCAAGTGTTTTTAGTGATCAGTAGGTGGCAACCTTCTTCTCTGACTGTGTAGAGAAGCAGTGCTGGAACTGGGTGTAGACCATAAGAGCTCTTTGAGATGCCATCATTTGGATGAGAGATGAAACTAAATCCCTGGTTCTTTGAACAGAAAATCCTAATGCTTCTTGTGCAGTGATAAGGGTGTTTAAGCCTTGAATGTTCTGTCCAAATTCTAATTTAGGTGACTATGTGTTCCGCTTCTATATAGAATATGAAAAAATGCATGCTCTTTAATGGCTAGAGAAGCTCGAACCTCCCTAGGATACCTCTGGTGATACCTCATCCAACAGTGTGCCAGATATCTTGATATTACACTGTCCAATAAGCAGCTGACACCCAGAGCATAACATCAACATCTACTACTGAATAAGAATCATTCCTTTTGCTTCTAGCACCTTGATATGTAGTCTGAGAACTGCAGCAGCCTTAATTTTAGGCCACCGGTCTCCATGTAGGTAGGCATAGCAGACAATCTCTTTGGGAAGGGTTTGGAGACATGCTGCACTGCAAGGCATGCGGCAACACAAAGAGCATTTGGAGATTCACTGAGTGTAAAAGGTATGATGCAACTTATAATAATTGCATTAGAAAAAGAGCTATCTTTGCTCCATAGCAACTGCTTTCCATGTTACAGATGCTGCTAGGACAAAATGTAGAAGGACAGGGTTAAAATATGTTACTCAGTGATAACATTGATATATAAGAGGCTACTATACGAGTCTCAGCAGAGTACAGTATTGATCTTGTGAGTGAGGATTAGCTAAATGACTTACAAGCCTTGTAAGTGTTAGTGGTTTGTCAGGCCTCTTCTTGAGTGGATCAGAAGTATATCCTATAGAGATTTTTGTATGATCCTTTTAATAGTAATGTTTGAGATGTTGGTTCTATGTTTTTATAAGTCACAATCACAACTTGCTGAGTACACAGCCTTTGGCATATTACCTGTTGTCTTGCAATCTGGATATAATAAAAAAAAATATTGATTTCTTTTTTTAATTAGGTGTATCCTGTTTAAATATTAATAGGTTAAAATAGATCATGGCTATTCTTGATTTTAGGTGGGTGAGCTGAAGTTGAAAACGTGTAAGGAATGTGTTATTTTATACGTAGCTCCCCATGTCTATGAAAGCTATGAAATCTGTCATGTGAAGAGTCCAGGCTATGTGGCACAGCATGGGAAAATGGATTTATTATTAATTTATTGCTTGACACTCTTGGCAAACTTATTTCAATCTATAAAATATTTTCATCTGAAACTGGGTTAAATTGGGAAGGGACACAACAGAGACAAACTATGACCATTAGCAAGCCATATAGTTGTTTATGGCAGGGAGGGTCCTTTCCTAGTGTAACCAGCATAGTCAAAGTCCATCCAAATCAGTGTACTAAGGAACTGGACTTGTTTCTTATTTTGTCACTTATTGTTCATTTGAAAAATCAGGATGTTGATAATGATATCCACAATAATTTTTCACTTGATTTAAATATATATGCCCCTTCAAAAGAATTCAAACAAATACTGCTGCTGTTTCACAGGCCTAAAGATTGAATCTGTCAGTCACTTTTCCAGACGTATAATTTTTTTGGTGTATGTAGCTTTTTAATTCTTATAATAATAGGATAGTTTGCTTTTCCAGCAGGAGGTCTGCTGAAAACAAGCTGATGCATCTCAGCTGTCAGCTCACTATATAAATAAATAAACTCTTCATAAATTCCTTTCAAAGAAATGAGCAAGACAATGCTAGAGAACTCTCTCTCTTTTTTGTTGCATTAAAAAAAATAGCTGTATCATGTCAGCGACCTGTAATAAATAGCACTGCAATGAGAAGCGACAGCCTCATTCACCTTGCATCCATGCAGAAATAACTAAGCTCTCTTCCCATGCCTTGAAAGAAGGAGAAAGAAGAGAATTAAAGAAAAGAATTGACCTTGGCATGCAGTCACTTTCATACTAACAAGGAGCAGCCCAGCACCAAGAGATTGAAGTTTTCACTGGTGATTTTTTTTTTTTGTACAGCACTGCATTGCCCATGATAGTTCAAGCTGTTTGGTACAGAGCATAAAAACTGTGCTCGCTTTCTTGCATTCTGGAAGATTGCTTGAAACCACAGTTAGTTTGCTTATCTATGGGCAAAAGCCCAGGGCTTGAAAGTTTGTAATATTTTAATGAAATGAGAACAAATGCTCATATAGTGACAAGGCATGACATAAACGAGTGTTATTGGTTTTACTTTTTTATTTCCTTCTATGACCATTACAATATTAAGGTAACTGGAAATCTTTCCTGTGATAATAAAAAAAAAAGTTTAAAAAGATAATGTAAAAGAAAATTAAAAGGTTTTAGCAGAAGGCCAACAAATACATGGAACCTTTTTTAATGCATCTTCCTTGTAAACATTTTAGTGAAATGGGGTTTTATTTATCTTTTCCCTTGGAGTAACTTGTTGGTTCTGAAATTGTTCTCACATTCTCTATACCTGACTCCACTGAGTTAATTAAGATCAGTGTGCATTAGTTTTGTAGTTAATTTCCATACTATTGCATGAACTTAAATTTTGTGTTTTGAACATTTCCGAAGTCCGTAGGGAATTCGACGAAGAACGTGTATCCAGCAGTAACTGAAACGATAAAACAATGTTAAAAATCATGGGAAGATGTTTGACCTGATTTCGATCTCGCATCATATGCTGTGTTTTAAAAACAAAACAGGTAGTGAAACACTTGTATCACTTCACTGACTTCAGTTTGGTTAGTGCTAAATTGATATCAATATCAGTGGGATAAGTCAGACCACACAGCACATTCCATCAGCATACCGTTCTGGGCTTGGCCTCATTATAGTTAATAAAAAAATCCTTTATTGACTTAAATGGGAGCAAGATGCACTTGTTAGCATTCTGAAGTTTTGACATGCCATTTGTGCATGTCCCTATTATTTTTAGGACATAAATTTTACATTTTCTGGTACTGGGACCATAAGAGTGTGGGAGCATGTAACACTTTCTTTATAGGACTAAATCAACCAGGCCACTGCACTGTGCTTGTAACTCTTCCTTAGACAAGTTCTGAGGCCTTCTGGTTCCTTTTCACCCTGAAGTTTCAAGCTTATGAGTGCATCTTCCTACAAGTTTACCTGCTGAGGGCCTGGATAGAGGCTGACTCCTTTTCTTCTTGAGGTAGTACTAGTAGTCAGAGGTGGTGACATTACTGTTCATTGGCTTTCTTGAATGCCTCTCTCTTCTACCCACTGCCTTTTGGGTACTCCTTGGTTGGAGAAAGGCTAAGGGACATCACCCTGACAGCAGCACGCCCTCACTGAGGCATTAGGCAGTTAGCAGTAGCTCTAATCTGTTGTTCTCTGGCAAAAGCTACAACCATTGAGGCACTGAATGTCTGGACATGGTCTGGCCTTTGGACTCTGTCTTGATGATGTAAAGGGGGAATGTTAGGTCTAGAGCAGTCTTCACTCCTCCATAGTTTTGCCTAGGTGTACACACTGAAGGACTTGATGTGATGGTTGCATGGACCTCTTGGATGTACACTGTGATCCAGAGGATTGACAGGTGCCAAGAAGATGCATTTCTAGTTACATTTCAAGCCCTTGTCATCTTACTTCCTGTAGACTACACTCTGGATTTTAAGAGCCTCACTTCTCCATTTACTAGATTACTAGCCTCACTTCTCTTTTTACATTTACTAGAATCTGTTAATCTCCATCCATAGTCCATCATTTGATGTAGTATCTGTAGCATACAATGACTGAAGTATTTCATTGGTTTTCCTGAGAGAGACAAATGCCAGCTGTCATATTGCTTTGGCATCAGGTTGTCTCTAAATGAAGCACCAGGATTATTTTTAGTGTGTGTGTGGTCTGTGTACAAATACGTGTGTGCGCCTTAAAGAACTAGAGAAAGGTGGCTATTGCTTGCAAAATGCAGTTTCCTATGGGTAGGTGAAGAAGGTATAAGAATGTAGCAAGAGAATGTTAAGGGGAAGAAAACATAGCATTTTTCTGAGCCATCCAGCAGTGCTTCTCTTGTTGAACATAATCATCAACTCTGTAGTAAGTATAGTTATTGGCCCTACTGCTTGCTGGGTTGACAAGGTACATGAGTTTAAAATTCTATCTGGTTATCTTTGCTAACAGCGCACTTGGTCAAGAGCTCCTTTTAGTAAGAACTGGAGTTTGCAGTACCAAGATATGCTTCAAGCAGAAAACCCATTCTCAACAACTGTAAGGGAGCCTAGTGTGATAAATGAACAATTGTGCTCGTATAAGTGAGATAAAGAAATTAAATATATCTAATTAAAAGTGCCTGTTTCAGTCTTGCAAAATAAAAAGTTTACAATCCTTCAAATACAGCCAAATGGTTCTGCTCTACCTTCAAGATACAGGTAAGAAATATATTTATTGAAGCTGCAGAAATTCTGCAGTCACGGTATGCTAATGGCTATCCACAAAGGGGGAACAACATCAGTGAACTTATATCTGAAGAGTCACAGTGATTTGAGTTATTTTTAGTACAGAGGCATGCCATTTTTAAAGGACCAGATTTCTTTTCAGATGAAAAGAAGGCTGCAGGCCACTTTATATGAAACAGATCATTTTCAGTCAGATATACCAACTCCTTTGCTTTACTTGCCTTATTTAGCAGTTCCATATATATTGCTTAACTTTGCCATTTCCCATTAATCGATAGCAAAGAAGCTTTTTTTTTTAAAAAGCAGGCTAAGGCATTGAGGATTTGGTAAATTAAAGAATTTAAGCAGTTGGCAGCAGTACAAGGTTAAACCCTATAACAACAAAAGATAGAGAGGCAGGATACAAGGAACTTTTTTGGTTGGGTTTGGAAAGCTAAAATTATAAGAAGGGTACTTGACTTATTTCTCTCTCTCAAATTTGACTGTTCTTATATTAACTCTTTTTCCCATGCTTGGTAAAATAAGGAAATATTTGAATGTAGCCATTTTCATCTTATTTTTATTTCTTTACTGGGCAATATTTTCTTGTAATAGTTTCTTTATTATGAATTCATTGGATAGTCATTCAAACAGTGGTGAAAATAATGGAGTCATTTAGAATTCATGGGAATACCGTATGTATTTCTAAAAGTCTTTCATTGCAGTTTAGTATTAGTTAATGGGTGCTTAAAATAAACTGTTATCACTTGGTTTTATTTTTATTTTTTACAACTACTTATTTTACTTGTTTAATGTAGCTGATGCCATGCTGATTTAGTTCCTATTGCACTTAAAATCAGTAGCATAACTAGAATGGGGCAACTAGGGGTGGCCACCCCAGGTGTTTATTTGGTAGGGGAGGAGAATGTGGAAAAAAATCAGCTCCCATTGTAGCACAAGTATACAGTTACACTGACAGAAGCTGGAAATTGCTGTTGCCCTAGGCACACAGCTGCTTTGTAACACCTCTGCTTAAAATTTAAGATCATTGCAGTTTAGAAAGAATGAAGTGTTAGTATTCCCCGAATATTGAAAGTAATTGGTCTGTCTGTGGGTGCTGCGAAATGGTGGAAGTGATGCTGTTGGGATGTATGGGCCAGCTTCTTGGACTTAATAATTCCAATAATTTCAAGGCAATTTTCAGCTGTCTCTTGTTAAGTATTGCTTCCAGAAGTAACTTGAACGACGTGTGCCCCTGACAGCTGGGGGGGCATGGCGGCAGTGGTAAGTAGGAGCTCCTGTAGACATGGCCGGCCCTGTCAGTGGGGCAGGGGTGGCAAGTGCCAACCAGGGGTTGGCGACTACTCACAGATGCCGCTGGCAGCAGCTTTCTGTAGTAGGGGGTGCTCGGTCAGGGGGTGCACGTGCACCTATGCGTTGCCCCTGAGAAGTAAGATTATGTGGAAAGGATTCTGTGGCATCCCTTACTTTAATGCAGGGATGGGCAATATTTTGGTCCTGAGGGCCACATAGACTGTTTTGGTAAACTGTCTCAGGCCAGGTCGGCAGCCCCTATACCCTCGCCCCCCAAAACAACTCACCAAAACTTCCTATGTGGGCTGGGTCCTATGTAGGCAGCAGTGTTCAGGAGCAGGATGGGTGGGTGCAGGTTCTGCAGACAGGGGTGTGCTGGGAGCAGATTGCAGCTCTGCCCTGCCTCAGTCCCATGCTGTCACTGCCTTATGATCCCATCCCCAGTCCTGGATACAGTTCTCTGCCTGCCTGTGCACCCTGTCCATGTGGCTCCCCAGAGCTGTGTCCAGGGCTGGGGCCAGGATTTTGTGCTGTTGATAGCTTGGGGTTGGGGCAGAGCTGAAAGGCACCTCTGGGCCTTGTAGCACCCATGATGGGGAAGAGGAGGGCTGCGAGCCTTGCAGAAGAAGTTTGGGAAGCCAAGGAGGGGAGGCAGGGGCAGGAGATGGCCATGTATCACTGCTGAGCCTGCCAAGTGGGGGGAACTTAGCCTCCCTCCCCCATCCCCTTCTCCAGCCTAGGGCACACAGTCCACAGGTTGGGGAGTGAGGCAGAAGGGCCTGGCAGTGACTCCACAACCCACCTCGCATTTGCAGTGGCCAGCACTGGGTTGAGGCCAGGGAAGGCAGGCAGCACCGGGGGACCCCTGCCCCATGCCAGCCTACTGCTTGCCCCAGGATGCCAGTGTGGCAGCAGCAGCCCCCAGCCCTGCTGGCTCAGCATGGGGTGGAGTGGTGGGGGCCAGTGGCAGTGAAGATAATCTCAGTGTGGGCACTGCATCAAGAACACCTTTCTGGGTGTCTCCAGGGAGACTGTATGTGGCTGGGCAGGGAGCTGTGTCCAGGGCCCCAGGCCCCAGCTCTGGGCCTGGAAACAGTGCCCTCACTGGGGCTTTTGCTGCTGTTGCTGCCCCTGCACTGCCCTGCTGCACTTCACTCCATGCTGAGTTGGCAGGGCTGAGGGCTGCTGCTGGTGTGCAGGCATCCTAGGGCGAACTGCGGGCTGGCACAGGATAGCATGCCCCAACGCTGCCTGGCAGGGACAAGGGACCCACTGCAGGCTGGACAAAATTGCTGTGTGGGCTGGATTTGGCCACTAACACTCTAGCGTCACTTCATTGGTTCCCCACTGCAGAAGAACTCTTATTAGGATGATACATCGAAGAATGATTGATATTAGCATGATTGCATTCATCAAGACTGGAGATTATAGCCATTTGATCTGCAATCCTTAAAACCTCTCTCCTACGCTGTGTTGAACCAGTCTGCCTCATACATGTATTCGTATGGATTTTGCTTCACACTAAAGTCTCATTTGCTTTATCATTGATGCCCATAAATTGATCTTTTCAGTGATTAATTATTTCTGTATTCCCTGGATTAAGTAATTACTGCCATGCCCTTGATGTTGGGAATCCATACACAGATCTTAAAAGTAGGGTCATCTTGATGTAACAGCATGTACTCAAGTGGCAGATGTATCAAGAGAAAGGAATGGAAAACAAAAATAGATAAGGTGAAATCCTATATTTAAGCCTAAAGGGGGTTGTTTGTGTGGGGTTATTTTCTTGCATATAATGCACATTTCAAGTCAAAGCATTACTTCCTTCTAAGAGCTAACTAATATTTACAACATTTCACCCCTAAATGTATATTAATTAGTGTTTAACATCTGGCATTAAACCTTGAGTGGACATGCATCTGAAAGCCACACAACTGGCAAATGAATTTGTTACAACCAGAGCAACTATAATGAATATTAAGAAAATGTATAATGGTATAACACTTAATCAAATATTAGCTATACCATTAATAATTGCACTTTAGTATGATCCAGTCTGATATTGTTTCCTCTATCCTTGCTATGTAGTATACGCAACTTGAGAAAGATGCCCATTCAAAAATAAGTCTTTTTATATTAACAATTCAGTTCTTTTATATTTGCAAGCAATTAGTTACTTGTCTCTTTCATAGTAATTAGATACAGAAGTATGAAGCTGATATAAATGCATACTATTCATAATGGAGATTCTATAACTGTAGGTTATTACATAAATGATAGCATAAGTAATGAAGATTTTCATAGATTTCATAGACATCAGGGCTGGAAGGGACCTCGGGAGATCATCGAGTCCAGCCCCGAAGTCAGCTGGGGTTCTCCTGCTTATTTTCATTGGACAATATGTCTTTCATGGGGAAGGGAGATGAAAACTATTTTGAACATCTTCAGACATTTTTATAATTCATATTACAGCTAATGATATTATTAAAAACATAAGAGCTTTATAAAGGGACACTGTCCACTGGATATGTAGTCTTTTAAGCTCTTAAAAAAAAAAAAAAAAAAAAAGTAATTTCAAGCAACTCCCCAGGCTTGAATACTTTCACCAGAATCTGTGGATTTTACTATCACATTTTCTAATTTGCTTATATGAATTTTCTTTCCCCTACTGGCCTATCCAAAACCAGAAAGTAACATGAACTGAAGTAAACTAAGGTATCCTCTAAATCCTGATTGTCTTAGATATCATTGGGCATTACATGATAAAATAAGTTTGACACCTTACAACCTGTATCTTGATCAGAATTCTCTGGAAAGCATTACAAGTTTTTATGTTGACTTTGGTGTGTTTCCGCTTTATACCTAAATTACAGTGAAATGAACATAGTAATCACACTGACCCATCAAGAAAGAGAGGTTTATTGTTGTTTCTAACCCTATCAGTTACAATGACTTTTGGTTGTGAAGACTATTTTTGTATGAAATCCCATAACTTTAGATTCTAAGGCATTTCTTAATCCTCATTTTCTCCCCAAAGTTACTTCTGATCTTAATGAAGATTTTTTTTTTCTAAAGTATTTGTATCTTTTATTTTACAATTTCAGCCCTGTTTTCGTTATACAGTTTGGCAAATTCCTCTATTACCATTCTTGCAAATACTGGTTCTTTTTATGGTGTGTACCACCTTAAAGACACTTAAACAGTAGGGCTGTGTGAAACAGCAGCGTTCTGCTTTCACTTCCATTTCGAAGTTTTGATGGAACAGTGTTTTGTTATGAGTTTCATTTTGGTTTGAAAACACTGTTCCATTCCACTTTGTCAAAACAGTTTCGCTGTTTTGATGTTTTGCCCATAGGCTATAATGGGGAAGCATGAAACAGCCTTTAACTTTGTCATTTCTTGCCAGATTCTGATGAAAGTTGCAGGGATGCTAGCCCCTTCTGAGGGCATGAAGCCTGCCAAGAAAGGTGCAGGGAGAAGCAGCTGTTGCCACTAGGCTCAGTTCTCAGCACTGGGAACTCAGCCCAGCTGGGGGAAGTGGCCCCACTGCCAGGCTCAGTTCCCATGCTCCCTGTTTAGGTGATGGACAAGGGGGCAGGTTGGAGCGACAGTGCCCCCACTGCAAGTGCTGGCTGAGGAGCAGGAAGCTGCCAGCAAAAGCGGCCACACCACTTCTGGAAGTGGCTGCAGGACCTCTGGAAGCAGCATGGCCACTTTTTGGTGAGTGAGATCACTTGCAGGGAGACCTCTGCCTCTCCCCGCCCCACACACTCTACCACCACCCCAGTCAGTGAGATTGGCCACCCCCACTTCCGGTCACTGACTCAAGGTGCCAGTTGCCCATGACTTTTACGGAGCATAAGAATTGACGTGGTTTGGAGATCAACTTTGCTGTTGTCTGGTGTCACAGACAAGGTCTTTTTTGGGGGGCAATATCCGAATGTATTTCTACATTATCAAACCCTACATCTTACTACTTGGCTTCCCCCTCACTAACATTATTGCAGGACTTTTTAGTAGAAATGGAAATTGTCAGCTATGCTGATTAGTTGGTTTTCTATCTATACTAGTGTATTTGGTGTATCTTTTTTCCTGTAAGGAAAGCAAAAAATCATCAGGATTGGTCAGGTACAGCACTGAGCATCAGCCCAGACTCTGCTCACACTCAATAACCTTGTTTGTAGCCTGGTTCCCCACAGAATGTGGAACTACTTGATGTTTCAACATTCATTCTCTTTTGAGTCTCAGCAGCAAAATATTGCTCTGGACATGGCTGAGACATACTTCAAGTTCCAATTGCTAGGAGGCAATGCCTCCAAGTTTTAAAACACCCGCGTTGAGACAAGAAGGGAGGCTTCTTTTGGCTGTGCCTCCAAAGGTCATATAGCACATTATGTTTTCTCCAACATGACAAAGCGTGACAGAACAAAGTATTCATCTTGTGTACTTGTCAGTTTCATTCTACCAGCTCCAAAATGATGAAATACTACAGAATATGCTCCTGCTTGTTTCCTTTGGGGACTTGCACTGATTTGTTTAAAGTGTCATCTGCACCCAGTAAATGCTTCATTTATTATAGCTGACACCTGAAAATATCTAAGGGAAATGTATCAAGGCATCACACAAATATTATTTTTTATTTGCTGTTGTTTACTTATGGCCTAATATAAATGCAGTCCATTATTATAAATTGCAATTCTCTAAGCTGCCACCTGTGTGTGTGGGCATATGTGTGCATGTGGTTGTGTGTGTGTGTGTGCTTTGAACTGACACATTGTGATATCTGGAAAAGCACCCTGTTTCAGTCACTAAAATGCATTTTGATTCTAGATGGGGTCAACTTAGCTGTTAATTTTCTTGGCAGGTCACAAATGAATTCTTGCCTCAGGAATTTCTTCTTAAACTTTAGCCCATTACTTGTTCTGATGTCTAAGCAAAGAATAAAAATAGAACTCTTGCAAAAAGTGAATATTTGAGACAGTGATGTGACCTTAGTAATTAAAGTAGTTGACACAAAGGTTTCTAGATTTAATTCTAAGCCTCATGTTGGATTTATATGAATCTCTCATTGCTATCCCTGAAACATACAAAGGGTTACAGAATCATCTTTTATGAACAAAGCAATTAGTGCAAAAATAGGGAACACAAAAGCAGATGAAAGGAATACTTTACCAACTACGGAACTAATTTTTGTGGTCATGTGTCAAAGTCAAGGATCTATATGTGATTTCTGAGTCTCATTAATGATTTTACTATTAATCTAAAATCCATTCTTCTACTCCTTATGATATTTATAAGAGGGGTAAAAACTACCACTGTGTGATTTAACTAATAAAGTCAGTGAGACTTTTTATTGGCTTTTATAGGAAATGGATCAAGTGCCAAGTTCAGAGAATGCTATTCAGCATTGGGTAAAGCATAACTTTTTGGATTTAAATTCTTTTATTAAGTTTTGTTACAAGTTAAGCTGTTAAGCTATTGCTTGAACATAGACGATATAATTTGTGTCTTGAGGTTTTCTTCTTCTGTACACTACAATTGCTTTTGTGTTGCAAGTGCCCTTTAAAAAGCAAAACTTTCCCAATAGCTCTATTAGCTTTTGTAGCAGGATAATCCTTCTAGAGTGTCTCATGTGATTTCTTCCTATGTTACTTCTCCAGTTTAACAGCTTTTATAGTAATTTTTTAGGTAGCTGTGCAGAAACGGGTAGTACCTGTGCATGTTAAGCAGGCTATATTTTACTATCGTCTTTACAATAAACCTAATTTGACATTTCTTACAGGATGGCAAAATGCCTCACACTTTCTAGCCCTTGCCCATTGCCCATCTTTTAAAGGAAGCAACATGAGTGTTTCAGAGTTGAACAGTGGGTTTGCCCAGATACACTGCTGTTGAACTTTCAGTAGCTCCCTTGTTAACAGGTTGGGAGGGATGACGCACCAAAGGTCCTCCAGCTGGTGAGTGCAACAGAAGACTTCTGTGAGACTATTGATCCCAGTATCCTTCCATTCCTGTCCAGAGCTATTGTGAAAGTCCAACAGGATACTATGAGACTGGACCCTGTGCATGTTACTGTTTCTGTCCATTGGATTATAAATTGGGATCTGTAGATGATGCAGTTGGCTGGCTAAGATAGAGACAGCTTCTTCTGAAAACTAGTTATTACTTTTCTGTGGGAGCTTTTCTCCAGCTGTCTGATGAATGATTGTTTAACCAGTAGAGACAAAATGTACCCATCAGTGCATTTCCATGTTTTCCTCTGCAAGCAAGCAAGTGATGGGTAAGTCTTAGCATGGGCTGTAGTTAGCGCAGTTGCTGTTTTCTTGGTTGCCCAGGTACTCTACAACTACAGGGCCTAATCCTGTTACCTTTGGTCATGGTCTGAGCCTAGTATCTTCCTTTATAAACAGTCCTAATGAAGTGGCTATATGTACTTCTCAAAATGAGCACAGATGAAGACAGAATTCAGCTTCTTGATGAATTCTTGCACCAGAGCTAAGTAGGTTACCCAGCTAGACAGAAGCCTTTTTTAATTCTACCTCAGGTTTCCACCCTACCCTGCCCACTAGATAAATGCTTTGTTTGCATTCAGAACATTCAGAATATGTCCTAAATATTGCTATGTTACATGTCTAGACTGGTATGTGATGTGGAAGAATGCATTATGGAAAAATACTAATTTGGGGCCTTCAGTTACTTAGACAAGGCTGTATAGATGAAGATTCGAGAGGAAGATGTTATAGGTGAGAGAATTATAAATTAGTAAATAAGACCTGTAGATTTTATATTTGTTACATAATACCCCCAATATAAATAACATATACTTCCCCCTAAGTATGTATCCACAAACAAGTTTATCTTTTGCATATAGCAAATTGTAAATGGCCAATATATTTTAATGTTGCCTTGTTTTACAACTGTCATTACAATTTTAATTAGTTAAATTAGATGTCTTGCATGAGTTTTTAAGACCTGGCTAGACAAAGCTTTGGCTGGGATGTTGTAGTTTGGCATGGTCCTGCTTTGAGCAGGAGGTTAGACTACATGACCTCCTGAGGTCCCTTCCAAGCCAAATTTTCTATGATTCTAGTAGCAGCCTTATTGTATGGTGTATCTTCTAGTGCAAGTAGGCTAAAACATGAAGGTTTGATTGCTGTTAAGATTCTCACTTTCTCTAGATTTAGAATTATAGTGTCTGCACACCTTGAAATGTTAGCGATGGAGGGTTGAGAAGCAAGTGTGCCTTATCAGGTGCTGGACTGAGATAAGGATTCTGAGGCTCTTTTTCCCAGCTCTGCTGCAGATATGTGACCTATGTCCAGTCTTTTCGTGATCAGAAACTGGTTTAAACTAGTTGTTCAGTGCACATAAACCAGTTTCAAAATGGCTGAAACTGGTTTAAGATAAACCTGGTTGAATGTAGCATCAGACTTAACTGATTTGGGTCAAACTGGTTTATGCAGCTTTAGTCCCAGACCTCTTCCTAGTTTAAGTTAAACCACAGTCACCCAGCATGCTCGACAGCCCAGAGAGCAGGGCTGGCCCTACCCCTCTGCTCTCTAGCCTGAGCAGGGGTGGGGGTGTGGCCAGATGTGTCCAGGCATGGCCCTGTTAAGGCAAAACAGACAGAGAGGGGATGAATTCTTCCCTCCTGCCCTTCCAATGCAGCCAGACTCTGCCTGTCTGCGGGCAAGCTGTGGAAGTGGAGGTGGAGGCGGAGGAGGGGGCCAGGGCTGGAAGACTCCAGCTGCAGTCATGGGGGGGCAGAAGGGAAGGAGGGAGGAATTAACACCCTTTACCTTAATGGGGCCAGGCCAGGATGTCACCTGGCCACACACCTACTGCTGGAGCAGTGTGGGGAGGGGAGGAGTGGGTTTATTCCCCACCTTTCGTTCCCTGTCCCACTGGCAGGGATTGCAGCCATACCAGCATGACCCCATTAAGGTTAAGGGGGCAGAGAAGGGATTAATTCCTCCCCTCCCCTCCCCCCATACCAGGGACTGCAGCTTGGGCAGATCAGCCCCTCTCCATTTTCCCTTCCACGGGGTGGGGGGTGGGCTCTGTAAAATGCTGGAGGGGGAGTCTTCTCCCTCCTCCTCCCACCCACCCTCACCACTGCAGGGCAGGGAGGAGAACTCTGTGCAGTGCTGCCTAGCCCCAGAGAAGGACTCTTTCCCATCCTCCTCTGCCCACTCCTCCCCACCCCATGGTGGGAGGGGACGCTCTGTGCAGCGCTGCCCTGCCCTGCCCAGCCTGGGTGTGGCGAGTGGCCCAGCCCTGGTTGAGGCAGCTGCGTGTGCCCAGGCTGGGCCAGTGGGGTGGTGCTCTCCCCAGTAACTGCACCTCAGACAGGGAAGCTGAACCCTGTCAGTGAGCGCAGCCTGGCCTGTCATGCATAGGCGGTGGCTGGCCAGGCAGTGAGGTACCTGGGCTGGCTCAGAGGCACTACAGGGGATCATGTATCCACAACAAGTTCTCACATTAGGTGGCTGCCAGGCTCCGGGCCCAGTGGTGCTTCTGAGCCAGCCCAGATAGCCAGCTGCCGCCCATGTGTGCCGGGTCAGGCTGCACTCATTGACAAGGCTCAGCTTCCCTGTCTGAGCTGCAGCCACCGAGGAGGCCCCCACCCTCATGGCCTTGCCCAGGCATATGCAGCTGCCTTGGCCAGGGCTGAGCGGGATGGGGCTGGGCTGGGCTGTGGGGGCAGGACCTTCCCCAGTGGTTGCAGCTGAGTGACAGCTGCTCCTCATGCCCAGGCTGGGTTGGGCCAGGCAGAGGCCCCCTCCCCACCCCACCCCACAGGAAGGGACGGGGGAGGTGGAGGTGTAAGAGTCCTCCTCCGGGGCTGGGCAGTGGTGCATAGAATCCCCCCACCCTACCCCACAGTAGTGGGAGACAGTGAGGAGGAAGAGGGAGAAGAGTCCCTCTGTGGGGCCAGGCAGTGTGGCTCTGAGCTCCCCTCCCCTTCCTGTGGTGGTGGGGGAGGAGGAGGAGGGGGAAGAGTCCCTTTCCAGCACTGCACAAAGCCCACCCCTCCCCATCCCATAGCAGTAGGGGAGGGGGGGAGGAGGAAGAGGAGTGGGGGGAAGAGTTCCCCTCTGGGACCAGGCAGTAGAGTTGTGTGCCCAGATTGCTCTCAGCTGTCAGGGAGTCATTGCTTTGGGCAGGGCTCTCCCCCTCTTACTTCCCCACCCCTGTCTGGCCATGCCCCCATCTGGCCAGGCTCTCTCTTCTCCCACCCTCTGAACTCTGCAGGCCAAGGTCGGGGTTTAAACCCATCCTCAATCATACTCGGGCCTGATGGGGCCTGGTCATGCCCTACCCCCTGTTCACCCACTCCTCAAGCTCAGCTTCCCTGCAGAAGGAAAGGGAGGGCTGCTCTGCATCCCTGGGCTTCTGGCCTGAGCCACTTCAGGCATGTACCTGCATTTCCAAAATGACATGTGGATGTCTGTCCAGTTGTAAATCAGTTCACTCTCTGTAGTTAGACTGATCATATGAGGGGTGTGGAGAAAGGAAGGGGAGAAGCAGCATTTAACTGCTACCTCAACAAAAATAATGAAGTGGGTACATCTTGCCCTCCCTGCATTCCTAAATGGGAAGGCGATTTTCTGACTGAAGGGGATTGTCTGTAACAAAGAGAACTCATCCAGGGAAACTTTTTAAGAAGGGCCAAAAAACAAGCTAATAGCTTGTAATATTTTCAGGAGAGTGTCCTTTTTTCTGCAGGGCTGTGATCCTTGTGATTCAAAGGCAAAACAGTGTTCATATCATCAGGCCAGTTAGGTAAGTATTGTGTGGATAAATAGAGTGCTTCACTTGCCAGAACTGATGGTTCCTTAATCTTCACAAGTTTAGTTAATCACAGTAAATTAAAAAGAAATCACAGGAGGGTAGGATTCCATTACTCCGTGTGGTAGGCTATAAGTTTCATTCTATGGAAAGAAAGATGCCTGCTGGAGTGGTGGATATTTTGTTAGACTATGCAGCATAAGAATACTCTACTACCATTAAGTTCAAGTGAGGGGCAGAGTCTGGAGTCTGTAACTTGCAAAGCTGTGCTCTGATAACATTTGTGTTTTTCTTCTAGTGATTCCTTGGAATAAACATTATCTTGGAAAGAGCATCAGCTAGGGGAAGAAATATACTCAATGTTACGGTGACACCTTAATATCTTTTTATCAGTCATTGATATATTAACATTTCACTGTGGCTAATTTTTTTCACGGACAGATGGAAGTCCATATTACTGCATAGGAGTGGGGCACTTCCTTGGGCCAAATAATTATCTATCCAGTTTTCAATTAGCAAAGACTGCCAATTATCTGGAGTGGCTTTTCTTTTAATTATGCAGTTATTAGGGCAGCTAGGTAGCTAGCCTGGAGGGGGAAGAGAACTCAACTGCTTGGGTGAATCCTTATTATGAAAACCCATAAAAACAAATATAATACAAGAAGTCATATGATGAAAGACTGCGTGAGAGGGAGACAGAAACAGATCAGCAAGATGCTGTTAGATAATCTACCTGAGGCACAAACCATCTTTCTACTGACATGATCATTAATAAATATTTTTAAAATATCAGACTGGCAGATTGTGGCACAGAGACTGAAGAAAAGAAAAAAAGAGACAGACAGCCTTTTGGCAGCCTTCAGTCCACTGACAGTATATTTATTTTTTTTAATTTTTAAAGCAAACTTGTACTTTTGAGGGGTCTATTGGTTCTTTATTCAATCTGCAAATGTAGAGGTCTTTCATTAATACCAGGTGGCAAAAGCATGCCATGAAGACTGATTTATTAATTGGCTCTCAGTTGTCATCTTGTTTTCTCTTCTTTTTACTTTATCTAGTCTTTTGTAAGTTGATATTATCTGAAGATATTTTTTTCCATAATTATAACCACCTCCTTTTTCCTAATAGTCCAGCTATGTATATTATAAAGAACTGTATTGATCTAGGTTGTTTTTTCAAGCTTATCTTTTACAGTGAGTTTTTCTTTATGCTAGATTTTCTGTCTTGTAGCTATTGTTGTGCTTACCACAATCTACCTTTACTCTCCAGTTCTCAAGAAAGAGGAACGGAGGTTTATAATTAGATATGCTGCTGGAGCATTTTAAAATACTTACGGGAGCTTTTCATGGTTGAGGGAAGTGGTGTGTTCTTTTCTTAATTTTTTTCCCCCCATCCTGGAGCATTTCAGTAAAAAAAATTAGTGGGAAATGTGAACCTCCCTTTATTAATAAAGGAGAAAGGAAAATTAGTGTTCTGACTTCACTTAGCAAATTCACATCTTCACTTACATCCCAATCCAGCAGACTACTTCATCTTTAAGTACATAAATATGGAACCTTGTTGATCCAGCTAATAATGTTTGCTGGATCAGGGCCTTAATTATATGTATGGTGAGTGCTGATGTTAATGGAAGCAGGGGAGAGTTGAAATAAAAATATCTGTAGTTGCAAAAATGCCTTTTTAAAGAGGACTCTAATTCCAAAATAATAGACATGAGAATTTAAATTTTAGGTAGTTCCCTAGAATGTTAAAACACCGGTAGATTTTTCTAAGAAAGCTGTATTTTAGATAACTGGCTGCATGATGCCACAGCATGTTGTAAATGTAAAGACACATTTTAAATTTTATTTTATGTGGAATCCTTTCAAGTTTACTCCCCTTAGACTATAGCATGATGGAGTAAACACCTGGTAATTGATGTAATTTACTGCAAATAAAAAGGCACTTGTGAGCAGTGCTTTGTTGTACAATGTAAGCTGTGGTTTGTTCATTTGTTCCAAGGGGTTTTTTAAATGCTGTCCTGTAAGTGTCATCATTTCACAATGTTCCTCTTCTTCAGAGGACGGAAGAGATAAACTATGGCCTTGTGAACCCTGGGCAAGAGTTCTTGATTGCCTGCATATATACATGATGTCTAAAGGAGCTGTAAACTAGGGGGAAAGCAATGAAGTTACCACTTTTGCCCAAGTCCAAAAGAAGAATTGGTTAAAAAAGAGATAATATGCATTGACAATTGCATCTTTTATTTAGTTCATTTCTATTTACACAATACATTATTGGTTAAGCTGTTCCAAACCCATTTTAAATCATATTGTCACCATAAACATGTGAAAGAATGTAAAATGGAACTAAACAAACAGCAGACAGCCAGGAAGCTTTTAGTTAAAAGAAAGGATGTAAAGCTTGGGTAAATGGATTTCATAAGTTTCGGATGACCTAAACTCTCTTTTGGTAGTCTTGTCCTGCCCTACCTCCAGCCAAATTACTGAGAATAACTCAACATTTCCAAAGAAAGTAATCGGGAATCATGAGTTAGGCCCCATAAGCACAAGGGGGTTCTCTTTATTTATTTTTTAATTCACATTCTTAAGCTTCTTCTCAGTGGCCATGAAGATCCAAAATTAACTTTTTAAAAATAAATGCTACTTTTCCAAGGTGAGGATTCCATGTCCCCAAGAGCAGGGTTGTCATGGAAAACAACAAATATTACATGATTCATGCTAAAGTCTAGAGAACCTTGGTAAATCTGCAGCTTTGTGCCAACACTGTTTTTTTCTTAGTATTGCTGTTATGAACCATGTACAGGGGTCACCATAAGATCATAATTATTCTATGAAAGTAGATGATACATAGTGGCCATATCTACGAGGCACTAACTGTGAAGTTGTTACTGCACAGTCATTTAGTACTTGTATGAATAAGTACTAAATGACTGCCCAGTAACTAGAATTACTGTGTAGTAACATCACTGAATGGCTTTTAGGTGATGCTGAGTGCACAGTAGCTCATTATTACTGCGCAGTAGCGTTGTGTCACACTTTCTGCCATGTGATGCTACTGCACAGTAGTAATGAGCTACTGTGCAGTCAGAGTCTTGTGTAGACACGGCCAGTATTAGGGTTCCTTAGGGAAGCAAAATTCAAACAACTGTAATAGAAGGGCTGTGCCATACTTTACAGACATTTGGTAGGTTATTTAATTTACCCTATCACCAGTTGTCTTGCAAGTCATTCTTTTGCAAACAAACACCACCAATGCTATCTTTTCTTTTACGTTTGGCTGGTGAAATACTAGAGGCAGTGGCAGCTTTATCAAATGAGCCAGGATTTCATTGAATATCTCCACTGAAAGAACTGTGATAACAACTCCATTAACTTCAAGGGGAGCAAAGTGAGGTCAATGATAAACTCTTGACAAAATCTTGCCCCAGAATGTTAAGAACATTTTACCAATACAGCATGCTGACTTATTTTGTTGCCCCCAAATATGCAAATGATGTATTCCGCCTAGGTAAGACTCCACTTCTTTTCCCTAAACCCAGAGGTATTGGGAGAGCCAGATCATGCATAGGCAAAAACTGATTGAGTGAAATACGAATAAGGACTTCAGGACTTTGTCTGAGATATAGATCTTGATGGTGCAGGAGGTAGATGCTGCTTACTAGGACCTGGAAAATGAATGATGGCCTCTGGTTGCTATTGATTTTGCAATTGCCTGACATCCTTCAACTTCATCCTTCAACAAAACAATGTATTAGTTATTTTGGAGGGACTGGTAAAAGATTTTTGGAATAACATGACTGTAGACTGTACAGGAGTATATTGGCTGATACTATAAATGACAATATTGCAAAATAAAAGCCCCAATATACCTCTCAACTAAGTCAAAAATAGTTTGTTCCATTAACTTGAGTTGAATCAGACTTTGTAACTAGCATTTATTTATTAGCATGTTAAAATGCTTTCGTAATTAGGCTTTGGTACAATATCTGAATCTTTTGAGGTAGAAGTTTTCTTGTTTACAACTCGCAAACCAACTCATCTGCATTGTGTTGTATCGAGGCAGGGTATGTGCTAAGCTAATTACATTATAATGATTGAGGTGCGACATATTTGTGGGGATTAATGACTGTCTGGGAGGAGCTGATAGCCCAAGGTACAGCCAAAGGTCATTAACACCAGTTGGCTATTAATTCAAAGGAAAAACTCTGTACCTAAGTACATGCTGCTTATAAGAGATGATGCTATTATAAGAGGAGGGAAGAAATTTGAGGCATGGTTGATGGGGGTGGGTGGGAAGGAGACAAATTATAGGCATATGGATTTTTCAGTATAATACAGTATTAATTAGGTATGTACATAGCACAGTTGTCGATTAAGCAATCCATTTCTTTCTATCATCTCTTAACATTTTTTTCAGGTTATACTGAGCTCATCAAAAAAGGCTCATTTTTTGGTTAAGTTCCACTTTTCTTAACAATGCCTGAAATGCTACCCATCATAACATTTTCTTTTATTTAAGTATATTACTAACATGTATTTTATAGGAGAGTTTAAAAAAAAAAAAAGCCCCTCCCTCCCAAAAAAAGAAGAAATTAATCTAGGGTTTGCAAAGCAGTCAAGTGACTGATCAAATATTGTCATTTGGTTTGCATATTTTTTACTAGTCAAAGATTATAGCAATCTTAGAAAAAACCTACGGTTCTTGTAGTTTTCTTGACAGAAATATGATTTTTTAAATTGTCTTTTGACACATTTCTTAATGAAACAATTGTGCTTTTTCTCTGTATTATTTGGACCCATTAGCAATTTTTAAACAATTTTTTATCAATATATTTGACCAGTCAGTTGACCAAACTTTATTTGACTGGTCAAATACTCAACCCTAAATTAATTCAAATGGGAAAAGATGCAACTAATTCACTAAAACTTCAAGGATTTGCTGCCTAAAAATACCATGCTTGTTGCACAGTACTGTTACTAGGTATGCTATAGAAAAATATGTGATTTAGTAGAATGCTAATTTAGACTTTCAGTTTCAATCATCATTTTACTGGTGCATGTATTAGTGGCTGAGTATATAAATACTACATAAATTTATGACTAAAGCAATACAGATTTAAAATAAAATGAGTTCAGTAAGGCCTCAATTCAGAAAAGCAATTGAGCTCCATTAAATCATGGAGTTTTAAGTAATTGTTTCCATAGGGATGAAGTATGCACTTAAAGTGATTTCCTAAGTAGGGGTATGTTTTTGAATTTGGGCCTAAATAATTAATTAGTGGCAAAAGCTGTGGTCAGTATAAATTTTTTGAAGTGCAAGAAATTTCCCAGCCTATTTCTGATAACTGGAAAAATGTTAGTTGTTTATTACCACTTGTCTTTCAAATTCTCTATATGAAAGCAAGTTAGACTATGTGTGCGAGGGTTACCATACGTCTGGGTTTTTCCAGACATGTCCTCTTTTTGGGTCCTCCCATCTCCATCCGAATGGTTTTTTGGACAAATGTTCAGGATTTTGCTTTGCCTCTGCTCAGCATCAAAGCTTTTCCCATCATGTCCTGGTTTGCCCCAGCAAGAAGCTGCTTGGGGTTATGGGGAGCGTGTGCGTGTGCATGCACGCACACACTTGGGAGTGAAGGGCATCGGGGAGGTGGGGGACTACAGATCATGAACATGTTGTGCAGACAGGGCCAGGTAGCTGCAGGTCGGGAGTGAGGGGTATCAGCAGGGACTGGAAATATGGTAACCCTTGTGTGTGCTATCAATGCCAATAGAAAACAATATCTGACATTTTGGCATTCAGTGGTGTTTAGAAGAGCAGAAGGCTTATGCTGGGAGACCTGAAATTCTCAAGAAACCCCCATATCTGACAGTCCTCTTTAAATAAAATTGTAAACTAATTCTTGTGCATGCTGAAACCACATTAAACACCAGAACCATAAATATAGGCATGTTTACCTGATGCTTTTGAGGCCATCAGGTAACAGTCAGAGTTGAGTTGTGTTGCAGTGTTATGCTGCCACTGTAAAGTTAAAACTAAGTCTTTCCTTCAGAATGAGGGACATAGCTAGACCTTTAGGTAATTGCCATAAATTTTTAAAATGAATTATTATTAAACCAGAGAGACCTGGACTCACCTGACTAGAATTATGCCAATATTATTGCTTGACATTAGTTAAGAGCTTGAATTCACTGATATAAAATGGAGTATATTATCTTAGGATAAAGTCTTGGGGGAGCACTTACATTTTCAAACAATGACTAATGAAGATTTTTGGTGCACACACAGAATAAATGGAAAGGATCTGATTTTCCAGAATTGTTGATCGTCATGTCTATTAAAGTGTTAATACTTTCTATGAATCCCATTATGATGGGTGTGATGAATGAATAACCAAAAAAGAAAATCCACCAAAAACAGCAAAACAAGACAACTTGGAGGGAGGAGGTGAAGATAAGTCAAAGAAATAGGAAACACGTTGAAGGGGAATATAGAGATAGATGCACATATCCATTAGCCATTCAATAATCTGGTTTATACATAACTGACGGTTTGGTGGGGCAAATCCTGGATTCTGCTGGGATACTTGTGCTGAATTCAGAAGGAGCCTGGGACACTCATCTGGCACCACATAGGATTGGGTCTTTACCATGTTGGCTATTTTCTCATGGAATGCCTCTGCATTGTTTATGACCAGCAAACAAACATGATTCTTAAGGAATCTTCATGTTTAAAATCTCTTAGGTAAAACTGGATGCATTCCTTGAATACTTCAATACTTAAAAAAATATTTAACCAAAAGAGATTCAAATAAAATTGAAAACTTCACTTTTATGATTTTTAAATTTCCTTTCTTTGTTAATAATAAAAAATTATTGGCTAAAAGCAATTATAGCCTGAATAATAATCTTAACATTTAACCAAATGTGCTCTCTAATTTTACTTGTTTTCAACCATGTGGCTTCAGGTCTCTTTGACTTAAAGCACGCTGATAGTGTCAGTGACGTGTGCAGTGTTGAACTCAATGAAAATTGCTGCATTCCTTAAAATTGGCCAGCCTTGTTATGATGGCCCAGAACTGTGGACCTATCAATGCAGTCTTCTGCTGAAGTTAAAAACTAATCTAAGATTATTTTGGGGTGATGACAAGGTTGGAAAATGGAAGAATACATCAAACCTGTGAAATTGATTTACAACACCACTAAATGTTGAAGTCAGTGGGACTTAAGTGTTTTTTAATTATGGAGGGACTTAAGATGGCAATTCAAGCTAGGCACTTTGCCAAATCTGTTTTGATTATGTTATGTTTGAGAGACTAGTGGTGAAATTTTCTAAAGTGCGTACATGATTTAAGAGTTTCAGTAGGATCCTCAGTCTCAGTTTCTAAAGTGGTTTAACTACTTAGTCTCCTAGAGTGTCTGTATGAGTTCTTGGGGGGAATGGAGGGGGCATTTTAATTAGAGCAGCTCTCAGGAGCAGCAAGGCAGCAGCCCTGGACTTCAGGAGGGCAGATTTCAATGAGGTAAGGAGAATAGCTGGGGAGACACTGAGGTCCTGGAGGGGAGGGGAGTCGGGTGTCCAGGAAGACTGGTTGTTTCTTAAGGAGACAATCCTCCAAGCCCAAAAGGAGGTAATCCCAATGCAGATCAAAGCGGGTAGGAGGCTGTGAAAGCCCCCGTGGCTCACCAAAAGCATACAGGAACGTCTCCTAGCTAAAAGGAGGCATACACCCAATGGAAGGGAGGGGCCATCACCAGGGAGGACTATACCTCCGTTACTCAGGGCTGTAGGGGGGTGGTCAGGAAGGCCAAGGTGGCGATGGAACTGGGACTAGCTACCCAGATCAAGGGCAACAAGAAGTCCTTTTTTAAATACATAGGTGGTAAAAAGAAGGTAACATGGGGCCTTGGCAGGACACGCTAGGAAATCTGGTCATCACACCAGAAAGCAAAGCTAACTTATTTAACAATTTCTTTGCCTGCATTTTTCTAAGCAGGGACCGGGCTACACCCCCCGTCCTCGCCACTGGGACCCCCGTAGGTCCCAGGGGAGGCGCACCCAGGCCTAGGCGCAGTGAGGATCTAGTCAAGGAACTTCTGAAGGGACTGGACATATTTAAATCAGCAGGTCCTGATGATCTCTACCCCAGAGTGCTGAGGGAATTAGCAGAGGTCATTGCGGGACCCCTGGCACGGCTTTACGAGCACTCATGGTACTCTGGCAAGGTGCTAGAGGATTGGAAAAGGGCCAATGTTCCCATTTTCGAAAAAAGGGAGGAAGAAGGACCCAGGAAACTATAGGCCCGTCAGTCTTACCTTGACCCTGGGTAAGCTTTTTGAGACAGTTATCCTGCTGCATGTCCGTGAGGGGCCAGCAGGGGAGATTATGCTCAGGGACAACCAACACGGGTTCATTAGAGGCAAGTCCTGTTAGACTAACCTGGTGGCATTGTATGACCAGGTCACAAAATCCTTAGACATAGGCGTAGCTGTGGACATGGTCTTTCTGGCCTTTTGGAAGGCCTTCAACACTGTCTCTCACCCCATTCTCACTAAAAAACTAGGGCACTGTGGCGTCGACACCTACACAGTCAAATGGGTCACTAGTTGGCTTGAGAGCAGCACCCAGAGAGTGGTGGTGGACAGGTCTTATTCAACCTGGAGAGATGTGGGCAGTGGGGTTCCGCAGGGCTCAGTCCTCAGGCCTGCACTGTTCAACATCTTCATCAGCGACTTGGACGAGGGTGTAAAAAGCACCCTGTTCAAATTCGCAGATGACACTAAGATGTGGGGAGAAGTGGGCACACTAGAAGGGAGGAATAGGCTGCAATTGGACCTAGACCGGTTACAGGGGTGGGCAGAGGAGAACAGGATAGGTTTCAACACTGACAAGTGCAAGGTACTGCATTTGGGGAGGAAGAACCAGCACCATTCCTACAGGCTGGGGAACTCCCTTCTCATCAGTGTGGAGGCAGAAAAGGATCTTGGAGTCATCATTGATGCCAAGATGAACATGGGCCGACAGTGTGGGGATGCAGTCAGGAAGGCCAACCATATCTTGTCGTGCCTCCACAGATGCATCTCGAGCAGGTCCAAGGAGGTGATCCTCCACCTCTATGTGACACTGGTCAGGCCGCAGTTGGAGTACTGCGTCCAGTTCTGGGTGCTGCACTTCAGGAGGAATCTGGACAACAAGGAGAGGGTCCAGAGGAGGGCCACTCACATGATCGGGGGCAGCAGGGCAGGCCCTAGGAGGAGAGGTTAAGGGACCTGAACCTGTTCAGCGTCTACAAGAGAAGGCTGAGGGGGGATCTAGTTGCTGTTTACAAACTAGTCAGGGGGGACCAACAGGCATTGGGGGAGTCCATGTTCCCCCGAGCACTACCAGGACTGACTAGAAATAATGGTCACAAGCTGGCAGAGGGTAGATTTAGGCTAGGTATCAGGAGGCGCTATTTCACTGTCAGGGCGGCTAGGATCTGGAACCAACTTTCAGGAGAAGTGGTGCTGGCTCCTACCCTGGGGGTCTTTAAGAGGAGGCTAGATGAACACCTTGCCTGGGTTGTTTGACCCCACTACTCTTTCCTGCCATGGCAGGGAGTTGGACTTGATCTGCTCAGGTCCCTTCCAACACTACCAACTATGAAACTATAATTAAAATGCCTGCAATGTCTTGCGCATTCAGCATCCCATGCTTCAAAATGGTGGCGCGAGGGCTCATCTAATAAGTGCCCCCACCACGATTTTGCAATGGGGTTACACTGAATACATGTGATGGCAAAGCTTCTGGAGCATTCTAATTGGGACGCTTCAGCAGACTAGATTTGTCAAGCATGTCAATGCAGGTATCCCACACAGGTACAGGCACTGCTAAATCCCATGGACTTTCAATGAGACATGCCTAAAAACCTGAGTCAGTTTTAGAAAGTAACTTGGGTATTACTGAAAATTTTCTTGTGTATCAAATGTTATTGAACCATTTTTTTTTTAATGTTTTCCTAGTCAATCCCCCTTAAACTTAATTAACTTGTGATACAGCTAATCTCATTCAAACTAAGTGTTTCCAGGCTCCAGAATACACATTTAATGTTAACAAAGCTGAAGTGAGACTGTTTGGTTGCATAACTCCACTGTTCAACTATTTTTCAAAATGTATATTATACTGTATGTGGAAATCTGATTTCTATTCCTCTGCATTTTGGGGTTGTTTCGATTGCAAAGTTAAAAAAAAAATCAGACACCACTTATGTAAATATAAAACATAATATGGCTATTAATAATGCTTAATCTATATAAATTATTCCCTAACTTTTTATCAGGTATGTCTTAAACCTATTTTGTGAAGACACCCATTTTTCTTACTGCACTATCTAGGAGGAATACTTTTCTCTGGCATGAGGAAAACATGTTTGAGTTGTCCTTCTCTGTTTTAGCTAGTTTTCCCTGTGCTTCCACTTGCTCTGATAGCTGAGACTATGCTTAGAGCTTTTCTGTGGCTCCCTTTGAACTCTCTACATTAAGACCCATGGTAGTTAAAGCATTATTGGTGAAAGAATAAAAACAAATACTCCCATTACAGAATTTAAACTATCTGCAATTTAGTTTTTCAGCAACAAATGCACTATTTGTGAACTATCTGATGGTGTAAAATGGTATAATAGTTTTCTTGGACTGCAAACATAATGCTATAATCCTAAACTCATGTTGTCAGGGTCTTTATGCCATCATGTATTTCTGCTGTATACCCATAATGTGATATCCCTCCATGAAGTACTTATCTTGCTCTTAGGACAGTATTTATAGCTGGATTTGTTTAATGAGGCAAATAGTTTGTCTTACCGATTTCTGCCGCTACATTTTTCTGCTTAGTTTGTTATATTTGGTTATGCCATATGGACAAGTTTAGTCCATGTATTAGTTTGCAAATATTAATACAAATGATTTTAAGAAGCTGAAAATTGGAAATTCTAGCACTCTCTTCATTTTACTTTGGTGGTAGGATATTCATCAAACTAATACCACATTTACATGGGGAATTTATCTTCTACTGAATTAAATGTTAAAATGTTTAATGCTGTTACACTTTCTCCTTAATTTCTAGTCAACATTAGAATGCATTATAGCTGTTTGCAAACACTGGTACATATCATTTGAGCAAAGAAAATTAGGTTAGCCATGTTAGTCTGAAGTCAGGTAGAAGGCAGGGTAGTTTTTCTACCTTATAGAAACCCTATCACATGAAACACTGTTGATCAAAATAACTTATTTTAAGATTATTAACCTTCTGGGGGTGTGAATGGTTTGGCTTTTCAAAAGTATGCGACTAATGGTTTGGCTTTTCAACAGAACAGATGTTCGGTGCACATAAACGAGTTTGAAAATGGCTGAAACCAGTTTGTGATAAACGTGGTTAAATGTAGTTGTCAGACTTAACTGATTTTGGTCAAACCAGTTTATGTAATATCTGTCCCACTTTAAGATAAATTAGAGTCCCCCAGAATCCCAGCATGCTCTCTGGGCTGGCCAGGGCTTTCTGCTCCACAGCAGGGCTGGCCCCTTCCCTCTGCTCCCTGGCTGCAGCTCTGGCAGAGACTTGCAGGCTGCTCCCTTCCCCTCCTCGTCCCCGCTCCCTGCCAAGCAGGAATTCTCCCCTCCCTTTTGCCTTGCTGTGAGGTATCTGTGCATTAGCTAGCAGACCACATGCTAACAGGTAGCTGATAACTCCTCTCTGTTGTTTTCTTAATGGGGTGATAAACGCTGTTATCAGTTGCTGGGCTAATCAGAGTGTCCTGCCAGGGCCTGGCTGCCCCCCCCTCCTTTCAACTCAGTGCTGTGAAAGTGAAGTGGGGGACTGCTCTAATGCCCCCTGGCTTCTAGCCTGAGCCTCTGCAGACATGTGCCTGCATTTCTGAAATGAAAAGGGAATGTCTATTCACCTCCCAAATCAGTTCAAGCTTTTCAGGTTAGACTAACCTGAAAAGACTGAATCAATCCAGGTTCAGGCTTTTTGAACGTCTGTCCCTAGCCTTAAGTGTAAAGGTTTTAAAAGCACCTAAATGGCTTAGCTTGTTAATACCCATTTTTCATTTGTGATTTAAGAGCTTAAATGCCATTAAGTTTTTCAAAGGTAACAATTTTTGATAATTACCTTCAGATTCATAATTCTGGCCTACATGATAAAGTTTTCCAGCACCACTGTGTCAGCTAGGGGTGTGAAAAGATGTAGTTATGGTAGCAAAACGTCTTCTATGAATTCAACTATGCAGAAAAGGGCTTCTGCTGAGACTATGGATTCTTATCTCATCATCTGGACTAACTTTTATAACCTTATGTCCCTCAGTGGCTGCTTTGTTTATCCCTTTGATCTCTTCTATCCACTTTTGCCTCCCCCAACAGTGCCCTCTTCTTTCCTCTTCCTTTCCTTATCCTTTGTATTTAAATGTATTTTTTTCTTTCTATTTAGTACTTCTCCCTGCTCTCTCTGCAAGTTCATTAATAGCATCTGATGAAATGGGCTATAACCTATGACAGATTAAGCCTTCCTGAACCAGTTCGTCTGTAAGGTGTTAGGCCCTGGATTCTGCCTAACTTGAGTAAAATAGCTATGTAGTTAGGTGATGTAACCAAACCACCAGCACAAAAATATTTTGCGTGATTCCACTAGGGGGCTCTGCCAACATGCCTATGTTGGCATAACTATAGTGGCAACAGCTCTATAATATTGACAGGCCCCAAACTTGTTTTGGTTTAAGTAAACCTGTAATTTTAGACCAGCCTGATTTAAACTAGAGTCAAATGCTGCATGGACAATTATGCCACTATGTTATGCTGTGCTGGGCAGAAACCCGTAGTAGGTCTGAATGAGCTAGCTTGGATACCAGAAGCAGTGTAGTTGTATTAATGGAGTGCTTCATCCAATCTAAGTAGTGCATCTGAGAAGTTTGGCATGTGAGCATGGGCACAGTCCTGTACTAACACCATTATGTAGTTACAAAATGCCTTGTCTATGGTAGTAACTAAATGTTGTTTTGTATTAATTACTTCAGTTGCATATAGATGTCATCAAAATTAGAGACTATTTTCTACAAAATAGAAATGCTGTATTTCCTGTGTCCATCTGGTCTCATGGCAGCTATATGTAAAAGACCTTTATGAGGTGGATTCCTTTCCAGTACTGAGAATGAACTACATATTTTTCTTACCTTATGCCATTTCATTTTGCAGTTGCAAATAAAGCTATAATATAAAAAGTGTTGCATGTAAAACTGCTTGATTTTTACAGGCCAGTAAATAAATGCCCTTCTGCAATTCTGTATCTTCTCCTAATAAAGTTAAATTCAGTGTATAGCATTACACGTGACAGGGAATTACTTTTATCTCAAACCTGGTCTGTTAAATTGTTTTGCTAGTTGCATACAGTTGGATGTTCAAAGTTTACTGACAAATTTAACAGCAATTTAAGTAACTGGGGGAGGGGGAGATAGGATTGAGGAGGGTGTCCAGTGGGTCCACAGAGGGGAGCTGCCAAGGCTGGGGAGCTAGTTGGTTGGTCTGCTGGGAGGTAGGTTTGTCCATCGGAGGATGTAAAAATAGCCCATTCAGGGTTGGGGGTAGAGGTGAGAATAGCACAGTCCTGTGGCTGGGCTGTTCTGAGAACATGTGCAGGAATTTGAGATGCCAGACCAATAACTTAATCTTGATCTAAGTTAGCTCCCCTGAGGAGGTGCACTAACTTAGATTAAGAGTGCCATTTTTGGGGGTGATTTTAAGTCCTCCTCTGAATGTCTGTGACTGGGAATTTAGATCAATCTAAAGCTGGTTAGGATGATCTAAACATTAGAATCTTAACATTTGTTCTTGCTACTGCCATTTTTTTTCTACTTTACAATTAATTTTTTTAGAGAGAGCACTGCATTTGTGCATTATTTTTTTCTTCTTTATAACAGGTCAGCACTCAGAACAGGGCCCAGTCATTGCTCATTTTCACACCTTTGGCTACAGTAGTTGTCATATGAGGTGTTCATCATCCAATGTCTCCAACTGTGCATTCAATTTAAAATGAAAGGGAATTCCATCAGCATATTTTATTTGAATAGTTAATAATCAGGTTATAGTATTATTTAATATAAGTTATTATACATTGATTGTATTGTCTACACTGTATATATTGGACCAGATTTTTGGTAATATGCTGCATCTTGCCTTGGGATATTCTTATTAAGAAGGAAACTGCACACCAACATACTTGGTCCATACTGAGTGGATAGGAACAAAACATAATATTCATTAATGACACATAAGCAATTACAGAATTCAAAGAAAATCCTTTGGGAATTAATATTTAAAATCTCAGGTAAACATCTGAGTTCCTGAAGTTATTTTTTCCAGGCATTGCAAGAAAAAAAGACTAAGAATCATCATCTGTTTCCTGTCCTCAAAGCAAAACCTGCATACTGAATAGCTGAGTGACAAGCAATCTGGCCTATCCATATGACCATATTGTTTTCCTCCCCTAATTAGCCTGGTTCTTACTGTGCTGATGAGGAAACAGATGCACTGAGCAGCAAATTACCTTCATCTCGCCTCTGAACAAAAAAGACATAGCACTTAATTGACTCATTTGATTTCTGGCAATTCAGAGCAAGCAAAGTGGAAATATTTAAAAGTGGCACTTCACTTTTTGTAAAGGGGGAAAATATGTTGTATGTGTATGTGCATGTATATGTGTATAATAAATACAGCTGTAGAATTTAAACTGCAGTGGAGTTTAGGAGTCTAAATTTTTTTTATTTGACATTTGCTCATGAACCTCCCTTTCCCTCCCCTGAGAACAGTAGGTTTTGGTGGTTGATCTAAAGGCTATTACAGTACTGGTGAAACTTTCCTGTACTCGAGTGGCCTTAGATTTGGATCCTTAATTGATATGGCTACAAATATAGATCCATTAATCTAGCAAATTATAGAAGGTTTTAAAAATCTCTTCAGCATATTGACATGCCTCTGTCATTGGAGACTTTGGAAATTTGTCAGTGGGCTTTCTACTGAAAGTTAAATCAATAATGTGGTATTTGGTTCAAGTTAGTGTAACTTTTTATATGTTTCACACAAATCCTGGCCTGGGACAGGGGTAGTCATAAACATTAGGGGGGTGTGAAACTTTGGTCACTGATTTGATTCAGAGAAGATTTGGCCCGATGTGGAGGCTGAATCACTGAATCTGAATCAAATTGGAAGAAGAAAATCCCTTCAAATCTATTTGGAAAAGATTCAGAAAATAATTTGAAGATTCGGAAGGCAGTCTTTCAGGGGAACAGAAACTGAGAAGAGGAAGGGGGAGCAGGTGGGGAAAGACTGACATCTGTAGCTGGCCAGTGACTGTGATTTTTACCTGAGTCCCCTTCCAATCACAGTGCTCTGGGGGAGGTATGTAGAAACAGCATATAACCTTCTGTTTGCAGCTTTTCTGTCTCTCTTGTGAGCTGTTTCTGCCTGAGGAAAAGAGGGCTGGGTGGCTGGCCCAGACACAGGTGGGCAGGTGAAGATCTAACTGGCATCAGGAAGGCCCCCTGTTACAGGCTACCAACCCTGCTGTTTTCATCCAAATCTGCTTTAACACACACACGACACGAGTTTTGCTTTCAGCAGTTTGAGGTGCAGTTTCCCCAGAAACCCCTGTACCTATCCCCTTGAAACTTGGCAGGCTTCATGCCCTCAGAAAGGGCTATCATACCTGCTATTTTCATCTAAATTTGCCCCAAAATGACAAGATTATAGCTATTTTGGTGATTCCCCATTATAGTCTATGGCTGAATCACCGAATTGCGCCAAATCAGCAACAAATCTTCCGAAGCTGATTCAGCCAAATTGATTTGGGACGGTGATTGGAATCTCCAGATCAAATCATGGTCCTCTGAATCAGCCAAATCTGAATCCAAATCGAAGATTCCCTACTTGCACAGGCCTAATAAATACCACTTGGGGAATTTCTTCTCTCAGACATATAAGCCAAACACCACTGTTTATCTACTGGGGAACAAATCTGCTTCTAGGATTGAAGGGTGCCTATACAGGGTGCCTCTTGGGAGCTGCTCTAATTAAAATGCCCACAACATCTTGTGTATTCAGGGTCCTGCATTTCTAAATGGTGGTGGGGGTACTTTAACTAACGCACATTATATAAGCTTTAGTTAAAGTGCCCCTGCTAACATTTTGAAATGTGGGACTCTGAGTACATGAGGTGCTCCAGCAGACCCAATTAATCGAGTGTGTTTTGACATGTTTTAATCAGAATGCTTTGAAGCATGTGTTAAAGTTCCTCATATGATTAAGTAGAGACCTTGCTGTCTGCCACAGCTGTCTTAGAACTACAAAAGAAGCTCCCTTAAATTGCCACCTGAAGAAAGCTGCACAGCTAATGTATTAATCTGGAGAGCAGAACTTAACTTTTTCATTTGCAAACGAAATGAAGGGACATGTTTAACAGTACCCTCCAATGAGGGAAGCAGAAAACCAGAAAACCTCTTCCAAGAGCCTTCTATTAGCTTAGTATTGTGGCTTCTGAAATTTCTCTAAATATGTTTAACAAGTAGTTATTACTTCTGACTAAATTATTTATCAGTCCATCCATTCTTTTATCTACCCTTTCTTGGGAAGAATTTGTTGTTTCTTTATTAAAGGTAGTGATGATTTGGCACAGTTATTTTAACTCAGTCCAGAACAGAGGATGGTGGGGAAGAAGTCTTGCTGTATTTCTTAGGCTTGGGATTGGGACAATAGAAGTTGGTTCCCTGTATTTCAAGTGCTGCTTAAGTTATCTCGAAAAAATAAAATAATTGAAAGGGTGCTATAAAATGTGTTACTACATACTTTATTTGAAATGTTATCAACATATTTTTTCTCATTCCATCTTAGAATAAACTGACACCTGCATAAGTGATTTATTACACTTTGTTTGTAGAGGTGATGTTATCATAGCTTAAAAGAAAACCTTCGTTTGGTTCAGTGCAAAATTCTGAAAGTTTAGGTATGGCCTGACTCCTATGCATTTTTATGCCCATGGCTGGTTCTCAGTAGGGTTCCCAACTGGCCATAAACTTATAGACAGCCTATTGGAAGGAAGGAAAGAAGGAAGGGAGGGGATAAAACACTTATCTGGAAAGTCCATAAAAATAAAAAGGTCTGTCAGTTAAAAACTAAGAAACTGATCTTGTTTGAAGATCCATTGTCTGAATTAGACTAGATGCTAGTGTTGATGGACAGAAAGAAAAGAGCAGCATCACCTTGTGTCTGAGTGGGAATGCAGTTTTGCACGATGCAGGGAACTCTACATCATGGCTTTGTGATCCACAAGATTCCCCCTTCCCCAGCCATGTGCTGCTATTGCATTTTGTTGGCTGTCACCTGCCTGCAAGGGCTGCTCACCTTGAAATGTGGGCAAAGCCACATGGCCCTGGGCAGTATGAGGCAATGGAAAAGATGGAGAGGAGCAGTGTGGCCAGTATGGAGCTGCAGGGCTGGAAGTGGGGAGAGGCAGTGGATTGGGGTCCATGCCAGAACCCAGAGAATGGAGCTGGTGGAGGTAAGTTTAGGAGGTGGGCTGAGGTAGTGTGAATATTGTGTAGGGTGTGGTTGGGGGTATCAGGCTGTTGTGGGTAGGTAGGGGACCCCTGGGGTGGCAGCAACAAAGCATAAAATCATGATTATAGTCAGGTAAGACTATGGAAAAATTTGGTGTTAAACCCCTTAATTTGAACCTGGCCTGTATTACTGCTGTCCAGGGCTTCATGGAAGGGTTAAATTTACACTAGTAAAACGGATATCAGTAAGAAGTTTGGTTGTCAGTGAAAAAGTGCAGATTGTCTGTAAAATAAATAAATAAATAAATAAATCTTGGGTTGCCAGCCCTGCTTCTCAGAACCTTAGACAAGTTGTGTGGTCTTGGTGAACTGTTGCTCTAATTTAGCTTTTTTTTTTCAGTGTTTTCTCTGTTAGGATCTCATTTTAATTCCTTGTGAAGAGGTACGGCATTCCTAGTACTGTGAAGACTCATGCAAAATGAGAGAAGTGTTAACCTCTGATTTGTTTAGTGTAGCTATTTCTTCTCTTCTTCTATGAGCTAAGCTGACCTTCCCATTTAGTATAATTTCCCACTGATTTGCCATTAAAAAATGTTTCAGTAACACCGCTCTGGTATAATACTTTTAACTTTTGTTTTTTAAAGCCTATTGCACTGGAGTAAGAGTGTTTGTGTGTGGTATTCATGGATTCTCATATTTTTTTGGCACCCTGTTTCTTTCTTTGATAGTAATGATATACAGAATATCAGAACATAAATGGCTGGTGTTCTATGTCAGTTTGCATTTTTCTATGTTCATTGATATGCATTTGACAAAAAAAAATCAATTTTAAAATTTAGTTTTGGTAATGGATTTCCTTAAAGAAAGAAAAGATTTTCCTAATTTGAGGAAAAGTCCCAAATAGAACCAAATTTAATTGATACAAAAAAAATTGAATGGAGGGGAAATTTTGGATCTGGAAACTTACTAACACTGAGATTATATCTTTTTAAATGTTTAAGATTTCCAACAGCTCCATTTGTTATTAATAACCATTTCAATTACTTGTTTTTCTGTTTCTTAGAACTTTTCTCTAGCTCTATCCCACTTTCTTTTTATTCTACCTCCCTCCCCAATTTATAAAATGCAAGCATAAAAGAAAGCTTTTGGTATTAAGTAGGACTGTTCAGCCAGTAAAGCTTTCAGGTATATACCAGCTATTGTGCTATGATGCGCAGTGCCAATTCATTAATCAAAGTAAAACACATTGTAAAGAAAGAGGATGGCTGGCATAATTACAGGGGCTATTTTGAATTCAGTGTGAATTATAGATGCTAGATCTTCCATAATAAGATTCCTAACAAATCCACTATATTGGTGAAGTAATTAGAATGCTGTTTAACATCCGTCTAATTAAAAAAATAATAGATTCCTTCATTCCCTTTTGCTCAAGTGTAAGCACACTTGGAATGTAGAAAAGAAACATAATCTTTAATCTGAGTCAGTGGGCTTCAGCTGACAGATCACAAAGGATCTGTGGATAAAAACTATTAATTTAGATTCATTAATTCATCCAACTGTTTTCTTTCTGTGAGTAAATGATGCTGGGCTGTCCATACCTGAAAAGTGGATAATTATCAAAATAAGACCTTAAGCTATGAATGGGTATTATCAAAAACTAGGAAATGGAAACAAACAGGCTCTGAAGGATAAAATATGGAAACTACTAATTTTTGTACATAAAAATGAAGCCCTTTCTGAAAGAGCAGAAAAGCAAAGGTTTCTTTAATTGTAGGTATAACAAATGACACGTTTTTACCCAGTAAACCATTTTCAGCAGTATCTCTCCTTCTTTCTCACTCTGTGAATTCTAAAATCAAACTAGCATTAAATCAGACTGCTGAATTCATTTTGTATGGTAGTTTCAGTTTTATGTTGCTCCACATGGCAATATGAATATGGAAGACTGCATATTGCGCATGAGAGTTTATTTTAATCTAAAATAGTTTCTGTACCTTGACGTTCACACATACAGGTTTGTGTAAGAAAATCATAATCATGAGAGGGAAAACCCAAGCTTTCCCCTTTGGTATTGATCATCTCAGGCCAGCTGTTCCATAATTATTTTATAGTACATAGAAAGCAAAGATCAAGAGCAAAAATTTCAGAACTGTCTACAGCTAGATACACCAATGGATTTAAATGCCAAATCCTGAGTTGTGTAAGTCGAAAACAACATATCCTCAAAACCACTCCTCACCCCTCACTTAATCCTGAGGTGCTTTTAAATTTTAAATTATTTCCTGTGGATATATGCAAGATCTGCCCAGCCCTGATGTTGCATAGAAGGTAGGTTTATTGTTCACCTAAGTCCCATCAGCATTGATGAACTAGGCACTTCTTCACATTTCCTGCCTAAATAGTCACTAGAGCAGGGACTGGAACCGTAGTCTCCTCCCTTCCAAGTTGAATATCTTGACCCTTATTCATAGATTCATAGATGCTAGGGTCGGAAGGGACCTCAATAGATCATTGAGTCCGACCCCCTGCATAAGCAGGAAAGAGTGCTGGGCCTACATTACCCCAGCTAGATACACATCCAGCCTTGGCATGAAGACCCCCAGGGTAGGGGAGAGCACCACCTCCCTTGGGAGCCCGTTCCAGACCTTGGCCACTCGAACTGTGAAGAAGTTCCTCCTAATATCCAATCTAAATCTGCTCTCTTCTAGCTTGTGGCCATTATTTCTTGTAACCCCCGGGGGGGCCTTGGTGAATAAATACTCACCAATTCCCTTCTGTGCCCCCCTGACAAACTTATAGGCAGCCACCAGGTCGCCTCTCAACCTTCTCTTGCGGAGGCTGAAAAGGTCCAGTTTCTCTAATCTCTCCTCGTAGGGCTTGGCCTGCAGGCCCTTAACCATACGAGTGGCCCTTCTCTGGACCCTCTCCAGGTTATCCGCATCCTTCGTGAAGTGCGGCACCCAGAATTGCACGCAGTACTCCAGCTGCGGTCTGACCAGCGCCCGATAGAGGGGAAGTATCACCTCCTTGGACCTATTTGTCATGCATCTGCTGATGCACGATAAAGTGCCATTGGCTTTTCTGATGGTTTCGTCACACTGCCGACTCATGTTCATCTTGGAGTCCACTAGGACTCCAAGATCCCTTTCCACTTCCGTGCCACCCAGCAGGTCATTTCCTAGGCTGTAGGTGTGCTGGACATTTTTCCTCCCTAGATGCAGCACTTTGCATTTCTCCTTGTTGAACTGCATTCTGTTTTCTGCCCACTTGTCTAACCTGTCCAGGTCTGCTTGCAGCTGTTCCCTGCCCTCCGGCGTGTCCACTTCGCCCCATAGCTTAGTGTCATCTGCAAACTTGGACAGAGTACATTTCACCCCCTCGTCCAAGTCGCTGATGAAGACATTAAAGAGTATCGGTCCAAGCACTGAGCCCTGCGGGACCCCACTGCCCACACTCTTCCAGGTCGAAACCGACCCATCCACCACGACTCTCTGGGTGCGACTCTCCAGCCAATTCTCCACCCACCGGACTGTGCAGTCATCCAAGTCACAGCCCCTTAACTTGATCACCAGTATGGGGTGGGATACCGTATCAAAGGCCTTCCTGAAGTCCAAGTATACGACATCTACCCCTCCTCCTGCGTCGAGGCGTTTTGTGACCTGGTCATAAAAAGAGACTAAATTGGTCAGGCACGATCTGCCTGCCACGAACCCGTGCTGGTTTCCCCTCAGCATAATTTGTCCTGCCGGGCTCTCACAAATGTGAGCCTTGATGATTTTTTCAAAGATTTTGCCAAGGATGGAGGTGAGACTGACTGGCCTATAGTTACCCGGGTCCTCCTTCCTCCCCTTCTTGAAAATGGGAACCACATTGGCCCTTTTCCAGTCCTCCGGGACTTGACCTGTGCGCCACGAGCGTTCAAATATTCCCGCCAGTGGCTCTGCAATGATGTCGGCCAGTGCCTTCAGTACCCTCGGATGGAGCTTATCCGGGCCTGCCAACTTAAAGGCATCCAGTTCTTCCAAGTGACCCTGCACCACCTCAGGGTCCACGCATGGAAGTCTGGTGCCTTGCTGCTGCCTCCCTACACTCCCAGTGAGAGAGTTGTCATGCTTCTCGCTTAGGAACACTGAGGCGAAGAACTCGTTGAGGAGTTCAGCCTTGTCCCCTCTGTCCGTCACCAATTGTTTCTGCCCATTTAGCAGGGGTCCTATTCCTCCCTGGGCCTTCCTTTTACTCCCTATATATCTAAAAAACAATTTCTTATTGTCTTTTACTTGGGTTGCCATCCTCAGCTCCGTGGTAGCTTTGGCCTGTCTAACTGCCTCCCTACAAGCACGAGCAGAAGAGGTATATTCCTCTTTGGTGATCTCTCCCTGTTTCCACTTTTTATGTGCTCCCCTTTTGGCCCTTAGTCTGCCCTGGATTTCTCTAGTCAGCCAGGGAAGCCTCCTGGCCCCTTTCCCTCTTTTACCTTGCACGGGGATCGTCTCGCTTTGTGCTCGAAGGATAGCTTCCTTAAGGCACAGCCACCCTTCTTGGGCTCCCATCATTTCATAATTGGAACATAATTGTCATGATTTCTCTTACTCTTTCTCTCAATGAGAGATTCAGCAGGAGGGTTTGAGAGGGTTCATTTCCAGATAAAATAGTGTCTGAAGCTTAGGGCATTCACGTGGGAGATGGGAGTTTTTAGGTTTAAATTAAAAAAAAACACATAGCTTTTTAAATTAAAAAAACCCCATAGCTTTATCAGGCAAAGGTCTCTGATCTCCCACAGCTATAACAGGTGGTGACTTGAAGATGGGGTGTGGGCACAGCTGTTGTCTGGGATGTTGTGTGCTGCTTTCCTTCTTCTGCCATTTCTTGGCTTCATGAGCAAGACAGTAGATTAGCTTGATGTATGGTGCAGCACCATTGAGACCTGTTACTAGCCAGCACTTCCCAGTTTGTAGGGTTGGTGCCACCCTTCTTAAGATGTGCTTTCAGGGCATCCTTGTAGCACTTCCTCTGTCCTCCATGGGTCCTCTTACCATGACTGACCTTACCATGAAGGGAAGAGGACTTGTTTTGGGAGACGTGTCAGCCACCTGCATGAAGTGGCCAGCCCAGAAGAGTTGATGTTTCATGATCTTTGCCTCCAATGCTTGTTATGCTAGCTGCAGAAAGGATTCTGGCATTAATGCAGTGGTCTTCCCATCTAATTCAAAGGATCTTCCTGGGGCAGTGCTGATGGAACCATTCCAGGTGCTTAAGCTAGCTTCAGTATGTCACCCACATCTCACACCCATAGAGGAGCATGGTGATAACAACTGCATTACAGACCAGGATCTTAGTTTTCATCTACAGAGCTTGGGCAGGAAAAACACGATGAAGCAGCTTTCCAAAGGACTTGCTGGCACAGATGATTGTATCTTCAATTTTACATCAAGACTGACTGACTGGGAGAGGTGGCTGCCAAAGTATGGGAAATGCTCAACGTTTTCCAGGGGTTCTCCACCAATGGTAATTTGTGGGGGAAGAAGCGGGGGCAGCTTGTGGTGGAACAGGCTGATGGAGTATCTTGGTCTCCCCAATATTAAGAGAGAATCCCAGGCTATGATAGGCACCTGAATAGAAGTCAAGGGTGGACTGCAGATTTTGGTCTCACTGTGCGTGAAGATAACAGAGTCATCAGTGTATTGAAGGTCAGTCATGCCAGTCTTGGGAACTTTCATTTTACTCAAGCCCCTGATAGTAACAGAGCACAGAGTACTCTGTTACAGCAAGTAAGACGCTTCCTGGCAACAGAGAAGAGAGCAATGCCTTAGCAGTTCCCACACATTGACTTGTCTCTTTTCTTGAAGATGGTCACAATGTTGGCATTCTTTAAGTCAGGTGAAGCTTCCTCATTAACCCATATTTTGATGACAATTTGGTAAAGTTTTTGCACTAGTGCTGTTCCACCAGCTTTGAAGACCTCTGCAGGAATGCCATCTGGTCCTGGCACCTTATTGTTCTTGGTCTGAGTGATGGCACACTGGACTTCCTTGAAAAATGGGGGATCAGCAAAAGATTCTATTACTGGGTGTTGAGGGATGGACTCAATGGTGGCAGCTGAGACCTCAGATTCAAGGTGGAGTAGAATCTCCTTCCAGCGTTGTTTGATGGCTACATTATCTGTGAGGAGGGTGGAGCCATCCTGGGATCTCAAGGGGGTTGGGCCATTGGATCATGGCCCATGGATGGCTTTTATTGCTTGAATATTGCTATTGCATGAAGCTTCTGATGTCATGCATGAAGCTTCTCATGCCAAAGGGATTTAATAGCAGCCCTCAACTACCTGAAGCAGGGTCCAAAAGAGGATGGAGCTGGATTGTTCTCAGTGGTGGCAGATGACAGAACAATGAGTAACAGTCTCGAGTTGCAGCAAGGGAAGCTTAGGTTAGATATTAGGGGAAAAAAATCTTACTAGGAGGGTAGTAAAACACTGGAACAGTTTATCCAGAGAGATGGTGGAATCTTCATCTTGGGAGGTTTTTAAGAACCAGCTAGACAATGCTTTGGCTGGGATGATCTAGTTGGTGATGTTCCTGCTTTGAGCAGGAGGTTGGATAGATGACCTCCTGAGGTCGCTTCTGACCCTAATTTTCTATGATTCTATGAAAGGAGTTCCACTATGGTAAATTTCAGCTGACATATAATCTCTTCAGCATTATACTAATTTGCTGTAAATTGGAGTAACACTTAGGCTACCATGTTTTATGTTTGGACACATTTGGTTTCCTTGATGGTCTTGTTTTGCTGCTAAAATGACTAGTCTAAAGCATGGACTCTAACAGACTATACATGGATAAAAGGAATGCACTAAAATAATATTATCCTTTTTTCCCCCACACACTTCTGCAAACAGAAGTAGACTTTTGGTCTGCAGCTGTGGTTGCAAAACTTCACAGCTTAAGTGGAAGGGTTATGGCTGAGAGAACGACTAATGTTTTTGCGGCATCATACCCCTAAGAGCCAAGATGTACTGTTTAAAATGATGGATAATGCCAAGTATTGCATTATCCTTTCAGAAAAACTGCCTTCACAGACTGAATCCATACAACGTTCCAAGTAGGGAGACGGGCCTCTGCCTATGGCTAAGTCCTATCTGTTACAGAGCTTAGGAAGGTCTTCTCTAACACTCTTTAACATTTGCATGTGTTCCACCCTTTACAGTTCTATGCATTTACTGAGAATCTGGGGAGAACAGAGCACCTCCCCTAACCTGGTCATAATAGATATTTTCCTGGCATGCTTATCAGATTTGTCAAGACATTTATGAGTTGAAACTTGTGGTCTCAGAGGCTCATTTCCTTAAGAATATGCTATTTAGGCCAAAGCTTTCTTGGAATTTTCCAGAAGTATGATTTAAAGTCAGAGTTTAATAAAAAAAATTATGTGGGATAAAACCTGTGAATTATTGTAAGATTACCTTTTTTTTCCCCCCTTCATTTTCTTGGGCCTTACATTATGATTGCTGGTGCAACTTGTGTACTGAACCAGGGAAAAAACATTCTAATTTCCTATAGATAGACTGCTCTGCAAGAAAACTAATGAAATGTAGAGATGCTAGGTCTTTTTTTTTTTTTCAAAAATTAGTTTTGAAAATTCTATGAGGCACCTACATGCATCTTTAGATGTCCAAAGATCTTTGAGAAGATGGTTCTAAGAGACAGGAACCATGAGTGGCAATGGGACATCAGTTTTGCATATAACATAATGACCTGTCTACATTGATTTTGAAAATGACACAAAAGCACTTAAGTCACTTTGGTAACGTTTTCAAAAGTATCTGCCTTCAAGATTAAGACAGAGCATCCACTTAAATAGAGCATGTACAATCTCCTGATAATCATTGGGTGAGTTATTCAATGTCTCCAGATTTTCTTTTTCCTCACAACACAGGATAAAAGGTAACTAGAGCATCATGAGGTGGCTTACTTATTCAGAAGTGTCCTGACATGTATGTTCTCCCATCAGCATGGATAAACAAAAGAAGGTTAAGAAGCTGATTAATAATGTAACAGAATCATGAAAAAGCAGTAAGAGGGGGGGAAAAAGCCATTAGTCTGAAAATAATAATTAAACATTTCAAAACACTGCTAAGGGGATCAGATTTCAGGTACAGGAGCAGAATGGTTATTATTTTGAAACTTCCAGGGGTTACTGATAGTACCTCATGCATAACTAATCCTTGGCATATCACTCCAGCTAGTTAAATTGAGGAGCTGTTTCAATATTCCAGTGCCTTAGGTGTTGACTGCTGATAGACAAGTATTTATGTGCATGCTATACCACTGAGTCGGTCAAAGCAGAGTAGGAAATTAATTGTTCTACCTCAGACAAGGTTTGAATGCCAATTGTCCATTCTCTTCTTCCTCCGCCCATTTTTCCTGTCTTTTTTTTTTTCAATATTTAGTCAAGGCAATTGAGCTTAAATTTAAAGTTTCCCAGCGCGTTTGCATATATCATTTGATGGGACTGTAATTCTGTAACAGAGAAAAGGCCTCAATTAATCACCTTTTGAACTGAGCAGTGCAGCTAATTGAATGAAACTTGCTGGAAAAGATACCAAATAATTAGTTTGTGTCTCTCAGGTTGTCAGTATATGGGTATCATAATAGGTTTTTTCATGACTACATTTTATTACATGTTAAAATATTAATTAACATAGAAAACATATTTTAGGACTCTGCTTCCTTATATTAACAATGGCTAGTTGTTGCTTGTCAGGAGTTCAACTTTTTAGAAGTGATTATGTAAATGCAATGTATGAAAAATCAAGGAGTTGTGTTTCATGGAGGAGTTGCCAATTTGTTTTCCAAGTGATGTGAAGAAGCAGGAATTTTCCCTGCTTCATGGAGGCCGAATAGCTTCCTGGGTAGTAGAACAGTACTCTGGATACGGTGGTTCAATATTTGGCTGTACCACCAGGCCTCTGGGTAATTTTGGGTCCTCTCTGAATCTCCGCTTTTAACCGATCTGTTAAAATGGTATGATACTATTTCTGCTCTTTTGTAAAGCACTTTCGCTAGGGATAGAATTTGCACATAAACCAGTTTAAGTAATTAGAAACTGGTTTAAACCTATAGCAGAACAAAAGCTCAGTGCATATGAACCCATTTCAAACCGACTGAAACTGGTTTAAGATAAACATGGTTGAAGGTAGTATTAGATTTAATGGATTTGGGTCAAACTGGTCTATGAAACTTCTGTCCCAGACCCCATCGTGGTTCAAGTTAAATAACAGTCCCTTGGCATCCCAGCATGCTTTCCAGCCCTGGTCTGGTCTGGTCTGGACTGTGAGGTCTGCTCCAGAGAGCAGGCCTAGCTCTGCTCATCTGCTCTCTAGCTAGAGCAGTGAGGGCTGGTTGACAAGGAAGTGGGAGGGGGCAAGCACAGCTGGGGATGCAGCCCAGTATGCAGAGGGAGGATTGCCCCCCTAGGCAAACCCCAATTGGGGCCTGGGGCCATGGATGGGGGTTAAACACCCCTTCCCCTGCTCAAACTTACTGCTGGCTGTGATTGTGGAGAAATCCCAGAGGCACCTAGAGCAGGAAAAGGAAGTGATAAGCAACCCTGCAGAGTCCTGTTGTTGTGATTTTGGACTGCAAATCCCAGAGACCTCAGGGACAGCAGGACGAGGAAATGAACACACAACCCATGCTGGCTGTGCCAGAGAGCCGTGCTCTCTAGTGCCCCCCAGCTTCTGGCCTCAGCCATTGCAGGCATGTGGCTGCATTTCCTGAATCAAAGGTAAATGTTTGTTTACTTTTGTTTCAATTTAATCTGTGCATTTTAGACTAACCTGCAAAGACTGAATCAATTCAGCCTTGGGATTTTTGACCGTCTGTACTTAGCCTTTGAGATCTGTAGATGTAAATAATCATAATGCAAATATTGTTTAGTTTGAAATGTCACTGTTTAAGGTATACATTTTCAGTCCTGACTCAGGTAAAAATCTCAAAGACTGTAGGCATTGAGAACAGGTTTCTGATTAAGGATTTTGAGATGATCTAAAAAAACTTCAAATTTGCATCAGAAATATGAAGAAGGCCTTACTATTTTCCTGTCCCCCCTGATAAACTACAGTGCCTGTCCTTGTTTCCAGTGTGCATTGTATGAGGTGGAAAAAAAGTAACCGTTAAATGAAAACAAGTATAAAAGTGAAATTGAACAAATGCTCTATCTTTTGTTGAATATGGAAACATTAAAATAGCTGTTCCCTAAGTAAAGGAGCGGTGCACAATATAGGGCCTAATTCTGTGTCCATTGAAATAAGTGGAGAAATTTGTAAGGGCTTGATCCAAATTGCCTGACTTGATGCAAGCTAAGAAGGTAAAGTGCATTCTTAACTTTATGTTCGTGAAGTATTCCACTGGTGTAAGTAAGGTATCAGCAAGCTTAATTTTAAGCTCATGTGCTTACCTTACAGCCTGGACCCAGAGCCTTATTTATGCCAGAAGCTGTACTGAAATATTTTTTTTTATTTGAATACCGAAGGACTATATTCATGAATAAAGGCTGCAGAGTCAGATTTCTGAGCCTTGATTCATAATCCACTGAAACTGATTAGATGACTTTGACTGCAGTTGGCTTTGGATCAGGCCTCTTTCAAATAACACAGATATATCAGAAATAACTTTTAACTTTATTCCATGCAACTGAGATACCCTGTTGTTATTACCAGTGATTGTTGTAAATTGCAATGTTAGATTTTGCAATTTCACAGCAACATGGTAAGAGACAGTTTTCTATTTATGAGCCACTGAAGAAGTAAATCCTTTCATCACAAGACAGCCGAGCTCTCAGTTGGAGTCTATCAGAAGCCAAGAGTCACCAAGTGACTGGTTTCTCAATATGGAATTTTTACCTATCAGACTGAATAGTATCATTTTATATATTAGATTTCTCTCTATTTCTATTGAAAATATTTCTGGTGGTACAAAACACATCGTTTGGTGGACTATACATAAATTAAATGTACATACATTGTCCTTCTGGGGCATTCTTGTTTTGATGGGTGCAGTATTCAAAATACAGACAAACTGCACGTACATTCAGGCTATTAGGATGAGTATACATACCTGTCTCAAGGCAGTGGCTTAATGCTCTGTCTAGTCTGATTTGAGGAAAAAAATAATAAATGCCTAGCCCAGTCTAGGTTTTTAAACTATTTTAAAATTTTCATTGCTACATATTTTTAATAACATTTATTTTGTTTTTCTTCATCACTTTATTTCACTCACTTTGCATTTTAGACAATACTTGTGAAGCCAATATCATGATTGCCTAAAAATGCCTTTTCTAAGTTTTTGAGCTTTTAAGGACAGAGGTGTTTTCCTGCCCTGGAAGCATATTGACTTTAGCCTACTCTGTTCTGTGCTGTGAAATGAAACTATAATCCCTGTATTTTGTCTTCAAGTGGACTTGTGAATGCTAGATCTGTGGACCCAGCTTTGATATCCTTATTACTTCTCTGGCCTTCTCCTAAATAGAAGCAAGTATTGGCTTTTTCTGCAGAAGAAGCTGGAATCCCTGCTTTGCAATGGGAGGAAGTGCCCTGTCAAGCAGCTGGCTTCATTTTATGCTATTATGGCCACTGTAGTTCGCTGAATGGGGTGCCTCATAAAAACTACGATCAGTCAAGCTAGTGAGGTTCTCCTGCAATGCACGGTCACTGTGGGATCAAGGCCATGGATTGTATGTACCAGTAATACTTTTTTCCTCTACTTTGTTCTCTTTCCCACTATACAGAAAACAAATTTATTGCCTGTGGAGCTCATGGAATTCAAAATAACCTTGATTGCCAAGTGTTTCCCATGAGTAGTTACTTTTTGGATGCTGTGCTTTATACCTTGCTGGGTCGGTACTGTTTTCTGTTTAATGGAGAAAGAGTTAGAGTTAGTGCCAAACTGTGTGGTCAAAACAAATTTTGTTAGTGAGCATGGGTGCGGCCAATGCCTTTTAGGAAACCAGACCCCTTGCAGTGCATGTTGTAGAATATTTGCTTGTTAGCCTCCCTGCATCTCCCATTCACCTTCGCTCAATAGAACTTTTCTTTGCAGCATGAAGGATTTGCATAGTAAAGAACTTGTACCACAAGAGTGAGCTTTACTTCCTTTCTCTCTCCTTTTTCAAATTCTTTTACAATTTTTGTCCGTACAGTTTCAGTTTGCTGCTGCAAGAGCACTTAGATTTTTGTTACATAGCCAGGGTAGAAAACTGCCTCGTACTTTAACCCATGACAACTCATCTGGAATATTTTTTCCCCTCCATTTGCCTTTCAGCATAATTAACATAGCTTTATGGCTGAAATTACCAAGTAGAATAGCAGCTAAATATATCTGCAGTCAAGTGCAGCAGAGGCTTTTATTAAGATTTTCAAGAGAAAAAAATGAAAATGAAAAAATAATGAATTACAAGCAGTGTAACAATTTACTGCATATTTCATTTATTCAGAACATCTAGCTGCAAATGAATACAATCTTGTTTTATATCAAACAACCACATCTGTATTTTTGTTTGATTGGAGCAGAGATTCATATGTAATTGTAATGAAAGCAGCAAACCAGAGTTCATAAGTAACAATGGGCGCATCTACACATGCAAGCATGTGTGGTTGCAGCAGCTCAAATAGAAGTAGTGGAATTTGAGCCAGGGCTTTTTGCCTCTGTGTGTGTGCCCAGACATGCACTGGTGTGGGGCAAATTGTGCCACTTGGGCAAAATAACCCTCCTTGCCTCCTCCTGGATCAGCACTTGTGCTGTCCCCAGCAGTATAAAAAGCTGCCCTGTTCTGGCCCCAGCAGTACAAAAAGCTGCCCTGGCGAGTAACTCAGGGCTACTCGCTCTCAGGATCTTCTGGGCCCCAGCCAATTGGTACCTGGGGACACTACCCATTGTACCAGCTGGACTGCTGAAGCAGCCCTAGAGAATTCCCTTTACCCACTGCAGCAGTCTGGCAGTGGGGGGTTGCTGTGTGGCTGTGACATGCTGTGCACCTACCAGACCTGGATGGGGACAGCAGAGCCAGTAGAGGCATCTGCCTCTCTGGGCCAGCTGCCAGTGGGCTGTGGCTGCAGGGTTGGCCTCTGTATGGCACTACTGCCATGTGTGCCCCCTGCCCAGCCATCTGGGCAGCTATCATCCGGAAGATGTTCCGGGTGTGGTAGCTTGCTTTGAACTGTCAAATCATTTGCCCCTGGCCCCAATTGGCTAGGAGGTCAGCCACCTCCAGGTGGATCCAAGGTGCCAGCTCTGAGCATGCTCCTCTGGGGTCCTGCCACTGGCCTCTCTAGCAGGAATTCTGGTGTTCCCTGTTGAAAACTGAAAAATCCCCAACTAAAAAAATACCAAAGTCACTCTGTAAAATACCCCAAAATCCATGTTCCTCCACAATTAAAACAAAAGACCACTCATACAGAGAGAGAGAGAGAGAGAGATCACTTGGGCAATGCTTTATTGATATATCTACAGTGTTGAAGCAGTTTGGAAGCCTATGAGTGTCTCTATCGTCATAATAAAATGAATTCTAAATACCTATATGTTTTGCTGCTCCCACAGGGGCCACAATCCCTGCCCCCCAGGGGCCAAATGGTCCCTGCAGGGGCCATCAACCCTGCTTGCTCCCCCAGCCCCACCAGGCCCCATCCTTCACTGGCTCCTGCAGCCCCCCCAATGGCTCCTGTCCAGCCCCATCCCTTGCTTGCATCCCCAGCCCCCGATGGCTGCCCCTTCCCCACCACGCAGCACTTTAAAAAAAAAACAGAAAAGGCAGCAGGGGGCAGCAAGGCCCAGGCTGGGGCTGCTGTGGCTGTCACCTGGCCTCACTCTGTTTATGGGGGTAGGGGGACACCTGCTACTGCTGGTGAGTGTAGATTTTTTGTTTGTTTTTTTTTATTTGCTGGGATGCTGGGGCCTGGAGGGGCAGTGGTTGAGGGGCTTGGGGGGAGATGGGGCCCGGTGGGACAGTGATGGGGGGGAGCTCAGGAGGCAGGCAGGGAATGGGGCTGGGCAGGATAAGGATTGGGGAGCAGGCAGGGGTCCGGCTGGGTGGGGCAACAATTGGGGGGCTGGGGGAGTGCACAGGGCTGGAAGATGTCCCCCCCATGGTCCCCTCTCCACACCTCCAGGCTCCCCACCCCTTATCTACCAGCATTGGAGCTTGGGTCCAGCTCCCTGCATAGGCAGGCAGCGTGCTTCAGCACTAGGATGAGGGCCTACCATAGAGACACTCTGGCTGCTACCAGGTATCTTGGTGAGGGGCCCAACCTCCAGTTGTCCAGGACCATGCCCTGCCTTGCTTTTTTATTTTTTTGCATTTTTTGTGACCCCTGGATATCCAGGGGTCTAATTTTGCCCCTGTGCTGCAAATTTGCAGCACAGGGAACATTTTCACATTTCTGTATGTGCCTCCTGCAGCCTCTTAAAGGGGTTTGACATACTGCAAGACGCACACATGCACTTGTCTGGGCACTTGCCTGGATGCGCCCAATGGGTGCATCTACACATGCAATTAATGTGAAGCAGTAAACTCCAGAGCAATATGAGCTAGAGTAAGCTACTCGTGGGCACAGTATCTACATGTGCTCCCTGAACAGCAGCAATTTGAGTGGGGGTGGAGCAGGTTTAGGTTGGGAGAGGGCACTAGGGGTTAGCCCTGGGGTCCGGATGGTAGTGTCAAGTGGTGAAGGGGCTGGCGGGGGCAGAAGGGTGCTGAACTTGTGGAATTGTGTGGCTAGATGGCAGGAAGGAGTCTGGCTCCTGGCTGGCTGGGATGACCAGGTGCAATTAATGCCTGCAGTCAGCACCTACACATGCATTTCACTGCAGTTAATTACTCCACCATAAGATAGTACTGGCCCCAACAGTACTATCCTTTGGCAGAATTAATTAGTTTACTGCTTCCTAATAGCAGTGCATATGTAGATGGTGATGCGTTACTGCACAGCTAATTAGTCTACTCTGCAGGAAAGTACATGTGTAGATGCACCCAGTGTGTGTGTGTGTGTGTGTGTGTGTGTGTGTGTGTGTTTAGGGATGTTACTGTACATGTATAGGTTTTACTTGTAAGCTTGAGAGCCCTTTGCAGACATACAAAAATAGAGGCACCTTTCTAGAAGGAATTATGAACCAAATTTTCACCTAATATAAATTGACATTTGTTCCACTCATGTCAATGGAGTTGACTCCAATGCAGTAATGTTGATTTACATCAACTGAGAGTCTGGCTCTGTGTATGGATTTTCACATGTGCTTCTATATTGGCTTAAACTCTCGTCCAGTTTCTACATCAAATACCATATTTACTTGAATTCAAGATTAGCTTTTTCCCCCCAATCAGCAAGAGGGAAAAGCCCCTTGTCTTGGATTCACATACAAGAAAACCACATTAAATACATTATTAATAGTTAAATTGCTGCCAAAAACCAGCATCTGCTCACTAATGGAAACTAACTATGAAGCTGATTAAATGCAGCCAACACTGAGCACGACTATAAAACACATGGCTCATATTGGGCAAACATGCTGATGGGGACCTACTACAAGAATAAATTAGTGCACCCATCTGAATAAGATACATGGTAGTGCCCTTTGACTGGTTCCAGTCATGAGTGGGGAGCTAATTAGCCCATGGATCCTTTCTGGGGGGATTCTGGAGTATATATACATGCACACACAGAGAGCAGTGCTGAATTGTGGGGTTACCACAGCTTCAAATGCTGTTGACTCTGGTGGGGCCGACCCCAATGAATTAGATGGTAAATAGTGAGCCTTTTGGCTTTGAACTAATATCATGCATAGTTTATGCTACATATAAGTAGGTACAAAAGTGCTGTTTAAAAGTATGTTTATGGAGTACCTGTGCTAAAACTTGCAGCATTTTTCAAAAAGGTAAAATGCATCAATTCTGGATGAACTAAATTACTACAGGCATGCTTACTTCAAAGACAAATGTTTTCAAATTTGTTTCAATTTCATGTGCTCATGGAAAGCTGGGTCTAACAGTGAGTGGGGCAGAGGCTTCAGGGGGAAGAAGTTAGGGATGCAGAGGGCAAGGGGACTACCTGGCACCCCAGATTTATTTTCTCTACTATACCAGTGGGAAGGGGATACATTCAATGCAAATCTCCAATAGTTTTATATAATACTTGGAAAATTATATCAAATTTGTAAATTTTTGATTATATCTAATCTAATTATTGGTGGGCCATTTTATAATCAGGGCAATCTGAGTAAGCACAGTAGTTTAAACTGTTGCATAGACTTGATGGTCCCAAAATGTCAGGTGATTATAAAAGGAGAGAAAACAAATGTTGTCAGCATATACAGTCATGCTGATATGTTACAATGCTAACTATTCTCTGGTTATTTGGTACATTGGAATACCTCCATCCGACGAGGCCACAACTGGAGTCCAGATTTTGGCCCCACACTTCAAGAAAGAAGTGGACAGATTGGAAGGAGTGAAGCAGAACATTACAAAAATGATTAGAGGCCTAAGAACAAGGATTATTTACTCTGGAGCAAAACAGATTGAGGGGGATTCAATAACAATCTTCAAATACCTGTAGGGCAATTTATAGAGAGGATGGAGATAACTGTTCTCTGTGACCTTAGGGGGCAGGACTTAGGGGTCATGTTGAGTTTTTTTGTAGAAGAATAAAAGTATTAATTGTACATGCAAAGCAAGGTCTTTGATCCTGCAGTGAATGTGCACTGAAGGAGAACTTCACTGCTTTGACTGATCATACCTGCTATGAGAGGCACCTCATTCAGTGAACTACAGTGGTCCAACATAAAGTGAAGTTGGTTGCTTGACAGGGCACCTCCCCTCTGATTGCAAAGTAGAGGTTTCAACTTCTTCTACAATGACCTCAAAATTCAGTAGAGAAAATTTAGGTTGGCGTTAGGAAGAACTTTCTGACTAGGAGGGTGGCTAAGCACTGGAACAGGCTACTTAGGGAAGCTGTGGAATTTCTATTCCTGGAAAAGTTAGACACTTGGTTGTGATGGTTTAGTCAGAAGGCTGGAGTAAGTGACCTCATAGGGTGCCTTCCAGCCTTATAGTCTTATCTTCATGGTACTGAGGAATAGTCAGAGTGTTTGGTTTACTCTGGTTTTGTCTTGGGCCGTAGCTACATTGGAAGACTGCATAAAACCTCTCTTAAAGTAGTATAGCGCAGATGCAGTAGAAGTTAATTTAGTCTGAGTGAAAGTTACAGCTGACTGATGATTGCAGATTCCTCTTAGGAGGCAACATTCACTAACCCTGAGTGGAAATGAATATAGTAGAAGCTTCATTAAGAGACAAATCCTTTCTGAAATCCTTGCAGACCCAAGTGTGACAAAACTGGCAGTGGTTTGAAGAGCTGGGACAGCCCTGGGTCACTGTGGGCTATAGGCATCTAGCTTTCAATTTGCCAGTGCAAGAAGAGCCTGGGATCATGATCCTGGGCTTCTCTTATACTGGGCATGTCTACACAATATGTTTACTGTGGAGTAGACTAATTAGATCTGCAATAAATGTCTCTTGTCTACATGTGTGGCCCTATCAGGAAACTAATTAACTCCACAGCTGCATAGTATTTGTAAATACAAGAACTACCCTGGCTGCAGAGGGTTTTTTTGTGCACAGTAGCACGTGTAGATGCTGCCTCAGCTAACTGCGGCACAAGGGTGCTTCAGTGCGTGGGCTGTCTGCTGCCTAGCCCTATACTGTAGCACACTGAGTTGGGTTGGAGCAGCCCTGGACTGGCAGGCAGACCTCCTGTGCCCCCTGCTAGCTGGGGCTGCTTTGACCTGGTTTAACATGCTGTGGACCTGGGCTCACATTCAAATGGTACAGCTAGGAGCAATAAGTTCTGGCACAATATTTGCTGGAATTCAATGCTGTATGCCAATACCACATGTAGATATCTTTCCTACTTACCAGTGGGTATGTGATTGGGATCTGATTCCTGATCCCAAAATCATGTCTCCTGCTATGCATGTGCAGTATGGCAGAAGGCACAGGTTTTGGGATCAAGGATCAGATCCCACAGCACCTTTAAATGAATGTGTGCCAGGGGCCATAGTTTTCTACAGTTCAAATAAGTAATTTCTGTGTCCATTCAGCATTTTCTGATAGTGAAGCCTTTGGATTTGAAAGTTAAATATTTAGGCAATTATACACTTAATAAATTCACTATAGAAAACTTCATTTATATCTGACTACTTTCTGTATTCAACTTTAATTAAAATTATACAGTTTACACAGTCATTTTCATTGAGGAAACAGGAGACAAGGTATAATACCAGACAGAAGTTTTTTTCCTGGAAGTTATGAGCTCTAAAATGTTTCTGGAGGTTCTCTAGAATTCCGTGTAGCATAGTATCTTGGCATATTTCATCTCAGGCTAGGGACAGACATGGATAATGTGGGGCCTCTGCAGGACATGCTAGGAAATCTGGTCATTGCACCAGACAGCAAAGCTAACCTATTTAACAATTTCTTTGCTTCCATTTTTCTGAGCAGGGACTGGGTCACTCCCCACATCAGGACCCCCATAGGACCCAGGGGAGGTGCACCCCGGCCTAGAGGCAATGAGGACCTAGTCAGGGAACTTCTGGAGGAACTGGACGTATTTAAATCAGCAGGTTCTGATGATCTCCACCCCAGAGTGCTGAGGGAATTAGCAGAGGTCATTGTGGGACCCCTGGCATGGCTTTATGAGCACTCATGGTGCTCTGGTGTGGTGCCAGCGGACTGGAAAAGGGCCAATGTGGTTCCCACTTTCAAAAAAGGGAGGAAGGAGGACCCAGGAAACTATAGGCAAGTCAGTCTTACCTCAGTCGACACCTACATAGTCAAATGGGTCACTAGCTGGCTGGAGGGCTGCACCCAGACAGTGGTAGTGGATGGGTCATTTTCGACCTGGAGGGATGTAGGCAGTGGGGTTCCTCAAGGCTCAGTCCTCAGGCCTGCACTGTTCAACATCTTCATCAGTGACTTGGACGAGGGTGTAAAAAGCACCCTGTTCAAATTCACAGATGACATTAAGATGTGGGGAGAAGTGGGCACACTAGAAGGGAGGAATAGGCTTCAATGAGACCTAGACCAGTTATAGGGGTGGGCGGATGAGAACAGGATGGGTTTCAACACTGACAAGTGCAAGGTGATGCACCTGGGGAGGAAAAACTGGCACCATACCTACAGGCTGGGGAACTCCCTTCTCATCAGTGCAGAGGCAGAAAAGGATCTTGGAGTTTTTGCTGATGCCAAAAGGAACATGGGCCGACAGTGTGGGGATGCAGTCAGAAAGGCCAACCATACCTTGTCATGCATCCATAGACAGGTAGGTCCAAGGAGGTGATCCTTCGCCTTTGTGTGACACTAGTCAGGCCGCAGTTGGAATACTGCATCCAGTTCTGGGCGCTGCACTTCAAGAGTGATGTGGATAACATGGAGAGGTCCAGAGGAGGGCCACCCACATCATCAGGAGTCAGCAGGGCAGGCTGCTACCCTGGGGGTCTTTAAGAGGAGGCTAGATGAACACCAGTACTCTTTTCTGCCAAGGCAGGGGGTCGGACTGGATGATCTGTTCAGGTCCCTTCCAACCCTACCAACTATGAAACCGTTACACATAAACCAGTTAAGTAATCAGAAACTGGTTTAAACCTGTAACAGAACAGATGTTCAGTGCACGTAAACCAGTTTGAAAATGGATGAAACTGGTTTGAGATAAACCTAGTTGAATGTAGACTTAAACCGGTTTGACTCAAATCAGTTATGCAATGTCTGTCCCAGACCCTTTGCTGGTTTAAGTTAAACCAGACACTCCCAGCATGCTCTCTGGGCTAGGAGGGGCTCTGCTGCACAACAGATCTGGCCCCTCCCCTCTGCTTCTTGGCTGGAGCTCTGGCAGAGATTTGCAGGCACAGCAGGGTCTGCTGGCTTCCCGGTGTTCCCCTCCTCTCCCTCTCACCACTTGTTGATTAAGCAGAGATCCCTTCCCTTCCACCTCTTTCCCACAGCACAGACTATAGCCAGCATGTAGTATGCTAGCTAATGCTGTGTAAGGCAGATAGGATAGTGTCCACTTAAAGGTTTTTGGAGGTAATCAGCAGCTCAGATGATAAATGTCTCGGCATTCCTTCCTTTGTAAAAGCCAGACATGGTATTTGGGTAAATCTGATATATTTTATTAGACCAGCTAAATACTTGTAAATTTTTTTCTTAGTAAGCTTTGGGGTTTTAAAATCTTTTGTCAGGCTAAGGAAGCATCTGCAGTTGGTGTATGCTCTTTCTGGAAAGAGTAGTAAAGAAGCCAGAGGCTGGTATGTATTTTCCTTTTGAAAAAGCTGTTTAAGAAGAGCTTGTAATGAGTGAGGCTTCATTTTCTGATTGGGTGTTAAATGCTGATAACAGAGCTGATAAACGCTGTGTTATCAAGGGGATGGGGACCCCTCCCTAATCACAGTGTCCTGCTAGGGCCTCCTCTCAGCTCATGTGCAAGGGAATGGAGGGCTGCTCTAGTGCCCTGCAGCTTCCAGCCTGAGTCACTGCAGGCATGTCCCTGCATTTCTGGGACGTCTGCCTGGTTACAAAACTGATTTAGCCTAGCCAGGTTAGACTAACCTGCAAAGATTGACTCAATTGAGGCTCAGGCTTTTTGAATGTCTGTCCCTATCCCAGATGTTAGAATTACTATGTAAAAACTGTTGCACTTCTTCCTGCAAAGCCTCTTATAATGGTTTATGACAATTTGTGTCATCTTTTGAATGATGGGAAACGGAGGAAAGGATTTTAGTGCAGGTTGAAGACATAATTGTGATTGACTGCATTAAAAAGGTGATGTGCTGTAATAATGTATGTAATATGCATTCAGATTATGTACTTTGCCTTTAATAAAGTAAATTGCTATGTAGAAATACTGGAAATCAGCACATTCCTAAATCTAAGGGAACATGGCCACATTTATCATGCAGTTTAGTGGGTTCTTGGAATATTTGAGTAATTTCTATAGCTGGTCAAGAGTTTTTGACTGCACTATTTTCCTATTGGATAATATATTTTCATCAAAATAAAATGTCCCACAGGAAGCTATCAGTTTAATGGCATTTCTTTGATTTTTTTTCTGACTGTTTCCAGTTGAAAAACAGTAACAAATTATGGAAATATTTGTTCTGTTTTTAAACATTCCTTTGTGCCTTCCCCCCCTCCTCCCCAACTTTTTCTACTGCAAAAATGAGGGGTGGGTAGCAGGGCAGAGAAAGAGGGAGAGTTAAATACCTGAAAAAAGAAAATTGGACATTTTTGGATTCTAAAAATTGATGCAAAATTACACTTTTAACATTAAATGAAATTAAAGCATCTCTTCAGCACTGCAAAAGGAAGCTTCATGTAAAAAAAAAAAAAAATCCTACAGCCCAAGTTGCAGCAAGGGATTTTCCAAACAGCTTTTGGCTTTTTCCATATTTTGATGCTAAATAGATAAATTAAGCCAAATTTATCCTTGCTGCTGTTGAAGGATATACATTTCACCCGCTTGTTCTGTTTTGGTCTCTGTCTCATTTGGACTCAGGGTGAGAAGGAAGAGACAGCACTGTCAGTGCTTCTTCCCATGAGGTCATTTGGGGTAGTTAGAGTAAAGAAGTAGGTCTTCCTTCATGTTAGCTTTGCTGCTGGGTACTGCTATGTGAATTTTTTCCATCAGTGCAACTTCTGGCTGTGCTGCCTATAATCGTCCTGGTCTAGTGTTGTTCACTGTTTAGTTTTCTGCAAGCCTTCTCAGCAGAGGGGAGTTCATAGCTGTGTTTTCTTTCTCAGCAAGTCTAGTCTACATGTCTTATGAAATGGATTATAGATTTTAGGTACTTTTAGCAGTTTAACATGGGTCACTATTTTTAATTGTTACAGTAGCTATTGCAGATGCTTACAAAGCTGACCAAGAATTATTTGCTTTGTGGTTTATCTTTAATAAGGATATTGAAATGTCTCAAGAGCAAAGTCCAGATTCTTATAGATAGTGTTAGCTTGTAATAGGAGGCTGCTTGACCTTTCTTTTAACCCTGCTGGTTTATTCTTAACTCGGGGATGTTTTTCTCTATAGACCATTAAGGATGATATTAAAAATAATTATTTTATCTCTTTAATTGTAACTCATTATATCACAAAAGTTACATGGGGGTAAACAACTTTGTTAACTTCCCCTGCACCCAATTGAAAAAAAAGTATAACAAATCTTTTAAAGTCTACAGTAGGCCAGCTGAAAAGGGCTAATGATCGCTATCTAAATGGTATATCAATAAACTTTTGGAATAACTAGCAACAAGACCATGTAGACAGAGATGGAAGGAAAATTGGTTATAAACTGCCCAGTGTGTTGGCCACTGAAAAAAGTTCTGAATAACAGAAACAATTGCTTTCTGTAATAACAGAAAGAATATGCCCTGAATAACAAGGTATATTTAGTATGTTCCATATCCTTACTGGTATTTCAAATTGAGAGGTGCCATACAATAAAAGTGGACCCATTGCAGACCAGAATCATATGCAAGTTATAAACTTCAAAGGCTCATCTCTTGGAAAGATGAATAACATGCAGTTGGGGCTTTGTGGATTTTATTTTTGAATGGAGCATTTATTTTGCTCCTAATTGCCTTCCAGTAGCAGATATGGGAGTGTTTTGTTACTTGGAGTGATCTAATGCAATGGTCTTGAGGACTTGAGATGTTTGTCATTAGGGAACAGTGTGGAAGGAGGACAGTTTTAAATTTTGATTGCTTTCAAGCTGTCTGAAAACATCCAACATTAAAAAAAAAATGTATGTTGAAAATTTAACCGGTTTTAATTCTGAGTATTTTATTTTCTCTACTTCAGCTGTATTCATTATTCATGTTGTTCCACTCCCTATCTGATGAGATCAGTTCTTACAAACTCCAATTCATTGGTCCAGTCATGAGTGGATCTAGGGTTTCAAAAATGAGGTTGGAGGAGATGCAAGTGGCACTGCAGGGGTGACTGGAGCCACAATGCTTCTCCTCCCTCCCACAGGCAGATTGCCAGAGACTTTTTGGAGTCCTTGAAGATGCTATGACTCCCAACCCCCTTAAACCCCCGAGCTCTGGGCACCCCCTCCCCTCATGCAGTCAGTAGCATCTCTCCTCCTTTTCCTTCTCTTTTTTTTTCCTCCCCATCGCCAGCCAGATTTAAGGACCTGCCCACTGCCCCCCTGCTACCAGGCCTGGTACCGTATGCACCCTCTGGGCTAGAGCATATATTCGCAGCCTGGTACTTCCCTCATCCTGCTTCAGCCAGGGATGGTGGCAAGAGCAAGCATGTCTCCACTTCCTTCCTTCCTTCCTTTCTGCTTGCCACGCCACAACCCCTGCAGGTGCTATCTCTTGTGGCTCCACAGTAGTGGAGAGATTAGACTAGTTTAGGAGAGAGAGTGAGCACTACACAGTTCACATGGCTGGTGACTGTATTGTTCTGATCAGGAACGAGCACTAAAAGCAAACGGTGCCTAAAGAGGTACACAATATATAAATATTTAAACAAACGTGGTCCATGTGACCGGACTCTAGAATAGACTCCCAGCAGTGGTGGTGCAGGCACCTACCCTAGAGACCTTCACAAAGAGACTAGACAAGCACACCTTGTATGAGTTATTTGACCCTGGCCATCTTTCCTGCCCAGAGCATGGGAGCTGGACCCTATGATCTCACGAGGTCCCTTCCAGCCCTAAACTTCTGTGAATCTATATATATAGATTCATATACAATGGCTAATGCACAATATATCACACTGGGGAGCCTGCCAGCCTGGGGCTCTAGCAACACCTCAGACTTGCAGGCATCTGCAGTTGGAGAGAACTGGATCCACGTGCAGGAGAGCTACACTGTTGAAGGGTGGGAGTGTGACTGCACCCTCTGGATTCACCTCTAGGTCCATCTCAATTTGGTAGAACACTTGAGTACAAGCTTAGCTGCGGATGCATATATATGCCTCAATGACCCCTGTGGGCACATGCCCATGAGTGGGTATGTGCATTCCTCAGAGACAAGTAACAGTGGCACATATTTGCGCCGCTGCTATTGTCCCCAGGGAACACCTCTGCATGTGCTCTCTAGTGCGTGGTACGTTGCACCTGCGCTGGCCCCAGCAGCCTTACCTAGGGTCCTGCAGACAATCTGGGCACACATAGCCCAGCTTCCCACCGGAGCGTGGCTCTGGCCAGCCAAGCTCTGGTTTTTTCATGGCACACACTGCTGCCACATGTGTCACCCTGCTTTTTTCTGGTGTGGGTTTTTTTGACACTGGAATGTCCTAGTGTCAAAAATACCTGCCATGCTGCAATTTAGCAGTGTGGTGAACACCTGCATGTGCAGCACCTAGGTTTGTGGCACCACAGATGGTTCTGCGGCACCGCAGACCGCATGTGGATGCTCATAGGGATGCACTCTGTGGTATTTAAACACATGCTAGAAGTAAAGTGTGAAAATTTAAGACCTTTTAAAAATAGGGATGAACTTAAGAACATGCTTATATGCTTTGTTAAAAAGGGGCCATAATTAGGAGAAGGACTTGAAATAGCTCTGAGGACCTTCGGTCTAGTGGGGTAGGGGGAGGGATGTAATTGAAAAACAAATTCCAAGGATCTTAAAAGATTTCAGAACTGACTTTCTAGAATGCCCTGATTTTGTCTCAGGCAACATTCCCAGAAAAAAAAAGGATTTATTGGTTGGATGTAGCTTTTACATTTATTTCTCTCTCTTCATATTAATACAAAAAGACTATGTGCATTTGGAGGCCCTACGCCAGTGGAGGCCATTCCTTAAATAAAGCCCCTCATCCTTCCTGAGCGCCACTCTTATCACCTTTCCCTGTCTGATCTCCTGCTCTTCTTTCTGCTCCTTGTGGTATCTGCTGCTGTACTGCCTGCCTCCTCCCCGTTCTGCTGCGTGTCCATGCCACTTGTGGCATCCCCATTGCAGGTTGGCCACCCTCTGACACTTTCCTGGCTCTTTATATAATGCGTGCCATGGTTCTGGAAATAGGTTTGAACTATGTTTCTTATTGCATCATTGTTGCTTCATCCCATTTAAGATGTATAAGCACCTTTAAGTTATTGTCCTACTGTTCCAGTCTTGTCCTCATTCATCTATATAAAACTATATATTTGTGATCTTACCAATGCAGTTTGGGTCCTGTAGATTTATGTCTATGAGGCTTCAGAAAGGCCATGCTGAGTGCCAAGAAATAAACCCCTCCCCCTTATAGCTGGCTAATCAGGCATTGCTCAGGGCTGCTCAAGCCACTTGCGTGCATTCCTATTTAGATTAATTCATAAATTCAGGTGTGAGTGAGCATAGCTTAATTCTTCATGGCAATTCTGGGCTTACTTTGGTGGTTCCATTGACATAGTCATAATGTGCCTGAAAGCTTTGGGAGCTTTGTTTCTTTGGTGCCCTGAGCGCAGCCACAGAGGATACAAAACATGGAACTTATAAGCATTTTCAAATGGGAGAGTTTAAATTCTATGAGTGTTTTTGAGAGTTAAAAGTTTGCCGATGGGGATGCAAAGAAGGCCCCAATGAATTCATGTTTATATTAGAGTAAAAACTCTCGACAGCTTTTGTTCAGATATCTGCCTTTAAAGGGGATGAGATCAAAACATCCCACCCTTAAATTTATTTCATACAGGCGATTCACAGTTGTCCTCATTCAGAGCCGTCATGTGCTTCGGAATTGTAGACCAAACTCTTTTAATCTTCCTCCTTCAAACTTTGTGTTTTCAAGAGACCAGAAGAGAAATCCACTAAGTGGCAAACAAAGAGCTAGAACAAGTGGAAGATAATATGGTCCATGTAACTGTCATAAAGATGCATGCCAAAAATGTAAAGGGTAAAATGGGTAATAAGAAAACCAAGGAGCTCAGAAGAGGTCCCTCCTGGTGGTTAAAGAACTGATTTACAAGTGTCAAGGTAATTAGTATATGGAATCTCAAGTTCTACAGCACATGAAAATACCCTAGTGTCATGGGGCGGGGCCCCTGGAGCAGCCGTGATCTCCCCTGGCGCCCCTACCGTGCCAAGTTGCCGGTCTAGCACCCTCTTTCTCGCCCACCACGTCTTGCTGTTATATACTATATTAAGGGAGGCTGCCTTGCACTCTTAGACATGGTGCTATGTTTGTACTGGCCCCTGTTCTATAAGGAGTGACCTGGTGCCCCCAGCCTTATGGGCTACGCATGCCTCCAACTTCCCCTGTAGCATGCCCCAAGCCTCGCAGATGTGCCGGACGTTCTGTGTCTCTTCTTGTCTTAGTGACCCCTTCCAGGTCGTCTCGCTCTTATGCTCACCCTCTTCGGGGCCTCTCAATATGTACCGCACCCTCTCCGGGGCTTCTCATGTAGAGGGAGTGCCCCCACTGGGCCTGTCTCCCCGTGCTCACGCGCTCTCACCCGCACTGGAAGTGCCCACGCTTCCCATGGTAGGTTACCCCACTGGGGTTTCGTTGACCGTGCTTCCCGCAGTTGGGGCTCAGGTGGCCTGTAGCTGTGCCTGGCCCCCTGACCCATCTTCTGGGTCATGTGCCTTGCTTGGGCTCTACCCCCGATACTGCCCCACTGGGCTGGGGTCAGGACACCCCACTAGCTCTGCCCGATGTCGCCCCACTGGGCTAGGGTCGGGACACCCCCAACACAGCACCACCGTGCAGCACACCACCTGCTGTGCCTTCCTTGGCATCAGATTACTGTGCCCTCCCAGGGCACCAGCAACCCCCTTGCTACCGGGGAGCTCCCTTGAGGCCTCCTCCACCCTACAACCTCACCCAGTCCTCCAGTCTGTTATATAATAAACCAGGGAACATAAAGCCATAAGCCAACCGGCTATAACTCAAAATAAGCCTCCTGGCTATAACATAAACTGCGCGCCACCCTGGCTATTCTTCATGCTTCCCAGTCAGGGTTCTCTTCCCCCTTTCCCTCATACAGAAGCTTAGGTGGTAAGGCCGCTCAGCTCTGCTCTGCTCTGCTTTGTTCTGCAGCAGAGTTCCTGCTCTGCTCTGCTCTGCAGTAGAGCTCCTACTCCTCAGGCAGTCGGATGGAACTGACCTCTGGCCTCAGCCTGGCTGCTTATGAAGGCCAGGCCCTGCCCCCTGGCCGTCAGCTGACCCAATCAGTTGCCCTAGCAACTTCTACCTGCGCTACCCTGCAGATTGGCAGCTGGGTCCTTGTTACCTTCGCTAGTAGCGAGCACCATAGTGCTCTGCTACACCTAGATTTTTCAACAGAAATTATTCTCCGGCTTTTGAATTTCTAGCCCCATGTTGATCCTGTAAACTTCATGACTAATCAGTCCAGTATTCTTTTCCCAGACAAGTAGATAATTGATGAAAGAATACAGTGGAATGTATATAGTATAGACTCAGAGATTTAAACAAAGGAAAAAATCTAAATATGGCAATCAGAAGGGGCCATAATTTTGTGTTAATTAATCAGTTCCAGATGATTTCTGTTGCTTCTGCATAATTCTTGAGCTTCTTCACTAATTCACAGGACCCATTTTGATAGGTTTGAATACTCTATCGCAGTCTTATCCCAATTAAAAGTAGCTCGGTTTCATTACAAGGGCAATGATACCCTGTAATACCCCAAATCCCCAAATTCAGATTATGATGATGTTTACGGTAAAAAATAAGTTGTGTGTAGGGACTCTTGGTGGTATTGGCCATTCTTTGTCATTCTTCAGTTGATTCAGTTAGAGGTTGAGTAATTTTTCAAATACACAAATCTTACTGGAAGAAAGATATTGTGGATATACATCAGTGTTGGGGAAATTTATCCTTTCTCCCATTTAATTTGATTGTTTTCCTTGTTTTTTTAGCAGCATGCTTCAAAAAATGTTCAGTTGCTACTTTACACTTCTGTATATGAGAGCAGGTTAAGTCTGCAAAGAAGTGGTAGAGGAATCTGACCAAAAATTGCAGAGAAAAAAAGGGGAAGAGTCCAAGAACAGAATACTATGTAACATCCATAGAAAGTGTGAGGGGAAATACTCATACAAAGAGACACTGAGAGAATAGCTAGAGGAGGCAATTTAGGAAACATGGAATGGCCCTTGGAATCAAAAGAAACTGAGTGATGAAGGATACGGCATGGATAAGAGGGTCTGTGATAATGGCCATGAAGAGGTCATCAGAAATTTTGAGAGCAGCATTGTTCAGCAGAGCAGGCAGAAGTCAGCCTGTTCTAATCTGCTCATTTGATGTGTTTGGTAGGGAAAGGGGCTGGGATTGGAGAGACAGGTAATTAAAGGTATTTGGTGGGATGGGAGGGAGAGTATGGAGTGATGGAAAGCTAAGGAGTCAGAGTAGACAAAGATTAGACAACTGAATCAGAGACTGGGAGCATTGGAAAGACATACCGTGTAGTAAAAAAAGTCCTGGAAGTTGCTGTACTGGCTGTCACTGAGTAGGGCATCAAAGGAAACAAATCCATGCTAGAGAAAAATCTTAGCAAAATGTCAAAACAGGAGAAATGTTCAGTTGAGAATATTATGGCAAATGAGTGTTGCTTCCAGGGTTGAAAGTTGAACAAAACCAAACAGTGGGCTGTTCAACATCTGGATTTAGACAGTATTACTTGGACCCATTTCTAAATGAGGGTGATAGCTAGGTGAGTAAGTATGGGGTAGTAACTTTGTCTGTGGAGGAAAAAAAATGGAAGAGCCAATTTATGTGAAATATGATCATTGTGGAGGCCTGATGTTTCTTGATCTGGTTTAAAATCAGAATTAACTATATTAGAGTCAAAAGAGTGATTTTTATGTATATGAAACAGAGATCATGCTAAAGAAATAGTACCACAGCATGTTTTGTGATTTATGGAGAAACCCGTTCTTGCAAACTACCAAGCCCAGGCTATTCTAAACACAGAATAGACCCTAAAGTCACAGATCGGGCTCTGGTAGGTCTTTGGTGAACATGGACTTGCATCTCAAATTGCAGACTATATATAAAAAAGGTGGCATTCAAAACAGATCATTCTGGTAACTAAAGCTAACCGAAATCCACTTAAAAGTTCAGTGTGAGTTACTCTTCAAGACATACATGACAATGAGCTGCCAGACTGCAGTATGGTACTTTTCTATTCTTAAATTCTGCTATCTTTCAGGTTTATCAACTTTGCTCCTCTCTAGCTCCAGGAGGCTGACTCATGATAGTAACCACTTCACATAGTATTTCCAGACTGACGTCCTTTGCTGGATGCTATTGTGGCCCTACAAAAACAGAGATGTTCTTAATTTAGAGGCCTCTTATTAACTTACTTACTATGCCAAGCACTTATAGTAAAAAAGATGCTCTTTGCTGATAAGATTGAGTGATTAATTTGCAAGCCAGCAAGGATTTAGATTGTTCTAACAATTATCATATTTGATGGATTAAAGACCACGCTAGGATATCTGTTGCCTTGGGAGTTTATTTACACTTCCTGATCTGCTGCAGACAAAGAATCCATAGTGTGATGATTGCTATAAAATGCCTTGATAATCCTGTCAAATTAAAATAAAGTCTGACAAGAAACTTTTGCCCGAATGTATTATTCAAAAGTCTCCAAATGTCTTTAGACGGACTAGTGCTCAGAACCACTTGTGAAGTTTGTCAGAACTAATGCTGTTTCCATTTGGCAGAAAATGTAGAGGTTTCCAAATATGATTTCTTTCTGATATGAAACAAAATAAGAGACTTCCCAATCTTTTTTGAGCCCTTCCACTTCATATACATAACTTAAACATTCATTGGGCCAAAGAAAAATAGATTTATTCTGTAACCCTTTGTTCAGGGTACTTATCTGCTGGATAGGAGATGCATATTTGAGACCCTGAAGCACAGTTCTTAAAACACCTGGAAGTTTCACTTTTTTGGGCCAGAAATTCTGTCCTGAGAACCTTTCCCAATAAACAATACAGTGAAAAGTTCTTGACCAGTTCTAGTGAAAACCTTGGATCCAGTCAACCCTGACACTTTTTGGTCACATATGGACTTTGTGGTTGGGTTAGCTAATAAATTGTACATTTTGGATAATTATCTGAATCTTGGGGATTTTGCCTATTGCTGTGCTGTTTCTTATTGTAGAGAGTTCTTAGCTGTTGTCTATGAGCACACCATGTGTGCGGCCCCCCTTTTTTTGGTGAAGGTTTTTTGACAATGGGGAGTGTCAGAAATCCCCACTGCACTGCAAATTAGTGGTGCAACAAACACCTGCATGTGTGGCATGTGCGGCTTGTGGTGCCACAGATGGGTCTGCAGCACCACAAACCACATGTGCACACTCATCTGGACATGCTCTTAAAGGGCAATTACTTGGCCCTTCTGTAGAAAATCAGAATGCTGTAAGTTAGTGAGGCAAAAAATGAAACATCTCACATCACTTGTCCCTGTGAGAAAATTTAACCTGCATCCTGTTTGTATAAACTTTCATACCTTTCATTTTTTAAATAACTATTCATTCTGATCAGTGATTTCTCTCTATTTTAATAACTTTTGAACCTGATATGCCTATTCTTTCCTCTTGGTCCATACAAAACACAGAAAAGAACTTTGCATGTCAGAAACCTTTAACTGTGCACAGTGTATAAAAGGTCATTCAGTCTGTATGATTTACAGACTTCAGTTAACTTGGACTCTGTCTCCTTTTCCTTCTCATTCCTTGCATACCTTTCAGCCCCAGTCATAGCCTCTTTCCCCCCTCTTCTCCCTCCCCCCAGATTTTTTCTGCAAGGAATATGGTGGTCACTGCCCCCAATAAACGAACTGGAAAAAAGGATTTCAATGTTCACAATCCTTGCAATGTGCAAAGGAGGTGCTGAGAACAATGTTGCTCTTGTTCAGCCAGATTGCATTTTTAACTCTTTCCCTTTCGCTGCAAGCAGCCCAATTGCCCATTCCATATAAATCCAGCAAGCTCTATGCATACAAATAGCAGAGCCACAGAGCCCTGTAGCAACTAGGCAGAAATGAAAGGAATGCAAGCTGAAATAGGTTTATAGTACAGTATCCCAGTGCTTGCTCCCATAGGCCAAAATTCAGCTGTTAGATGCATTGCAAGACATTTGGATGTCACTTTGGATTCTCTCATCAATACAACATATTATTATGGGCATCACCATGTTATTCTTTTCACGTTTACAAACCATGATTTTTGAATTTGTTGGCCAGTGATTTGTTTTATTTAAGCTTTCTTCTGTAGTTAGATACCTTCAGAACTATTATTCCATAACCCTGCATAGTTTTTAAAAATCCAAGCTTTAATATGGCATACTAAATAGAATTAGTTGAGTTTAGAAGAGATTTGTGAAGATTTAGTTCTCAGTACAGTTGTATTGATTTTGTGATAAATTTGCCAAGAGTTCTTCATTTCTGTCTTCCTTGTTTTCAGGTACATCTCTATCCTCCTTTTAAGGGAGCATTGGACAACAGGAATGACATTGAGCTAGATGTGGTGTAAATAGGCTTTCTTTCAATGGAGTTACTTTGATTTGTACCCAGACTGGTGCTACTTTAAAATAGAGAATAAAGCTGGTGTTTACAAATTGTCAAAGGTGAACAGGTGTTGTCCCCTTGGGATTTTTTCCTGCATTTTTAATAAAATACTATAGAAGGTGCTTTGCCATTAAAGGATATTATAGACAAATGTGCAAAAGTTAAATATATAGGGCTAGATGCTCAATGGGTGAAAATCAAAACAGCTCCATTGAAATAAAGCCTATTTATACCACAGTACATCTGGCTCAATGTCATCTCTATTGTCCAATGCTGCCTTAAAAAGAAGATGGGGATGTATCTGTATTTATTATATTTATTTCCCTTGTGCCTTGGAACTTTAGTCATGAACAGGACCCCATTATGCTGGGAGCTGTACAAAATTCAGAAAAATAAGACTGTTGATGCCTCAGAGAGTATACATTATTGTATCTTTTAAAATGTTAACTATAATCCAATTATAGATATTTTAAAGCAAAAAATGTACCTTTAGTTATAAATGTGCAATCGGGCTGTTCAGAAAATAAATTTTCCATTCCAATTATAATATCAATATTCCGATATTTGTTTTCACCTCTAAGCAGTGCAAACATTGTAAAAAAGCAAGAGCACATATGTAGAATGAAAACTTTAGAAATGCTGGATTTTGAAATACTGAAACAAGAAGATGACATTTGTTAGTGAAATTCAGCATTTAATTTTGAAATGTTAATTTAAGGTATGTTTAATTTTGAAATGTCAGCATTTTGAACAGCAGAATATTTTGTTTGAAGCAAAATATTGCATTTAGGGTTTTCCTATGGGGGAAAAATATCATTGACATCAACTGGGACATAATTTTCCTACCAAAGAAAATTGTATTTTGATGAAACTCTATATTCTACTGGTAGGTTTTTTTTGGTTTAAAATATTTTTGACTAGGTCTACTATGCAGTTTGTTTGCTCTACTAATAAGGCACTTTATTTATAAGAAGGAGCACTTACTTTTACTTTTTTCTAAAAGTGGGAGGCATAAAAAGTAAATAGAAGTGCCTCAGCCAGCCCCTCTGCAGCACATTGAGCTGAGTCAGAGCAGCCCCAGGCTGGCAAGCTGAGCTCCCAGGCCTCTTGCTAGCTGGTGCTACTCCAACCCAGCTCAATGTGCTATGGTCCCAGGCACATGATCAAACAGTGTGCCCAGGATCAATAAACTCTGACATGATATGTGCCAGAGTTTATTGCTGCGCATTAATTGTACTCCATAAGACCTTATTTATAGTCTTTCTGAGTTGGTTGAAATTACCCTTTTTGAAATCCTTTGCCCTTGTTTTGTTGTTCCCTTGCTTTTTCCTAGCATCATGGATTCTGTAATACTATGGTTGCTTCCTCCCAGATTCTTATCACCTTCAGTTTTGCAATCTATTCTTCCTTACTGATCAGAACAGGATCCAAGATAGGTGACACCCTACTTATATCCTCAATAGTTTAGAATAAAAAGTTGTCTGCTTTGCACAGTAAGAACTTACTTTACATTTTATATTTTGCTGCATTATTCTTCTAGCAGATACTGGAGGAATTTAAATCTACCATTTATACTAACTTTTATATTAGGCTGTCACTTATAGCATATCAACAATATATAATAAAACTAAGGTAATGAGATTGGACAAAGAAGAGAGAGAGAAACTATAAACTCAATACTCATATGCTACAAGAAAAATAAACTGAATAAAGATTGGCAAGGTAGTAGAGCATGAAGCTCTAAAACCTCTCGGCTGTTTAACAGGACGGGAAGCAGAAAGGAAAGAAAAGAAAAAAAATTCTGGGGTAGATAAACCATTGCTAGAAATATAGCAAAAAAATTATTCCAGCATCAACTAAGAGGCTAGGTAGTATCTGCTTTGAAAGCCATAAATAGCAGCCTTTTGGATTTTTAGGTTTTCTGAGCTCATTATTTTGGTTCCCTGGTTTCTCCTAGGATGCAGTACAGAATGTACATGCCTGGTGTTTATGTACAAACATGGGTTGCTGCTTTCTTTACAGAATGAAAGCTAATATCTTTCAAAGATTACAGACAAGAGCCAAGTGTTAGGCATTCCCAGCACAGTGCATTACCCCCAGGACTGCCTAACCACAAGATTACACATGCTACTTGAGGCAGACTGTTTTACTTGTGTTCATTTAAAATGATCTAGGGTACATTCTGCCCTGATTACACCTTGCAGTCCTATAATTTCAGTGGTTCTACAAAACTTGAGTGCCTGTCCTTCTCCCTCCCCACCATGTTGGGGATATTCCTAACTGTCCAGCTAAGCTTCCATGTTTCCCAATAAGAAAGCAGCACAAAATAGAGAGAATGAAGGCCCTAAGACATGGTCTATTAGTCTTTGCATGCACAGACTTTATGAGTAAGATACTAGCCCTGTTAGAAGTATATAGCAAAGTTATTTCCTTCAGTGGGGCCTGGATTTCTCCCCTTCAGTTCAAACATGCTGTTTTTGTTTTATATTATAGCACATTCATTTCTAATGTATTTCAAATCAATGCCTTAATAAATAACTTCTCCCACCTTTGGGACAAATGTTGTTTAATTCTGTAATCGGAGAAAATTTTGTGAAGAATTAAGTATCTGATTGGGATGGCTGCTGCTTCTGGACAACTGCTAGAATGTGGTACTTGGCATAAGAACTATGAACCAATGATTGTTGCTTCTGCTGTGTCTGACTCTTATCTGTTTGGCTAACAACCTCCCCACAAGTCTTGTGTGGCATATTGAAAAGTGGGATAACATTTTCAGGAGGCTATTTTGAAGTGGAAGATAAAGGTTTGAAGGTTTAAAACCAGTCAATGACTGTAAGAGTAAAATCATGATTATTAAACCAATTAAAGGTATTGTCAGAATGCACTGGAAAATACAGCTAGGGGTTGGCATCTTATGGCCTGCAGGTCCAATTTAGTCCACAAAGAGGTCCAGTCTGGCACAGGCAATTGGTGGCATAGAGGTGCACTGGGCCACCCATCCCCTCTACTGCAGATCCTGCTGTTCCACCATATCTATGCTTTATTTGCTCCAGAGGGGTCAGGAAAACAGCCTTGGCAGTGCAGGGTGAGTGCAAGTAGCTAGCCACTCAGCTAGGAAAACCAGGAGAAGGGGCGGGCTTCTGATCCACAGTCACCACCAAGTCATAGGCTACAGCCCCATGCTGACAAAAGACTGATGACTACTGGTCTAGCAGACAGAGTACTGGATAGGGGTGCAAGTGACCTGAATTTCATTTAGAGCTGGCCAGAACATTGGCTAAAATTTAATTTCAGCAAAAGAAACTGAATTTCTTGTAGAGTGTTTTTGATGTAGGAAAGAGAACTGGAGAAAGAGAGGGACTCCTTTGCCTGGTATTTACACGGTGGCCTGGGAGAGACCTAGGTACAAGACCCTGCTCTGCCTAATTCTCAGTGATTTGGATTAAAACATGTCTGAACAGGTATTGTACCTAGATTTCCCACATCACAAGCTAGAAATCAATCACCAGTCTTTAAGAACAAATCTGCATCATGCACTTAAGTTTTTGTTAATGTGTTTCGGAGGTTTTCCCATCATTCCAGTGGGATTGAGACTGAATTTTGGAGCCTCAAAGTTTCTACAAACTAGATTCTTGATTTCCAGTCAGCATTACTTCACTTCCTTTTTCTTTAGTTTCTCTATCTGTTAAACAGAAATGCTTGGTTCCTTTATGAAGTATTTTGAGGTTTAGTTTGTAAGAACTAGTCATTATTATCAGAGCTAAGTTGTAAAAATGGTTCATCATCTGATTGCATCTCGATGCAAATAAATAGCTATGAAGATTGTATTCTCCAAGTCAGCCTTTGTATGATGTAGCTGGAAATACTATCAAAATATTAAATTGAGCTGAAGTCCCTCTGAAACTGTGGTCATTCTGAAGCCTTTTTTTAGCCTGTAGATAGGCTGTCCTTTTTCTGAAAAAAAAAAAAAAAAAGTTCTGACAGCTATTCCCTCTCCACTGAAGGACTGTTAATGGTGTGGCTGTATACTGTCTCTTTCACAATCTTCTGCCCACCGACTTGATTCTGGCACTTGTTGAAAAAATGCTTATGTAAAGTTTTAGGGGGGTTGCTAAGTATTTCTGGGAACATAGCAGACTTGGGTTCACTACTTTAAAGCAATCCTGGCCACCTAGCATTGCTATAATGGCAACATTGAGCACGTGTAGCCGAAACGAGGGGTGTGTGTGCATGACACTTTAAAGCGGGTTAAACACTTTTGCACCACTTTAATTGTGTTGGTGTTTCCATGCATCAGCAGCATATTGCGCATTAATTCCAGCCACTGTAACACATTCAGCAGCATAATGTGCCTTAAATGACTTTGGGGTGCAGAAAACTGAAACACCTCCAAGGAGTTTGTGTGCTACTCTGTAGCTGTGAAGTGAAGCACTGGGCTCCGCCTAGCTCAGGGGCTCTGCAGGCAGCTTGTGCAGGCAGCTTGGCAGCAGCCCAGGAAGGCAAGCTCCACTGAAGAAAGAAAAAAGTGGCAAGCCTGATTTCCTGCTCCCCCTCCTCCCCCCCGCCTGCCTGCATGAGCTGTGTGGGGACCCAGTCCTTCCCTCCGTGGCTGTGGTGCCCCCAGGGACTGCTCCACCTGCCAGCAGCTCACCTGCCCCTCCCTCCCCACCTCTGGAGAGGTAAGTAAGACACAGGTGTACACAACATGGGGGCTTTGCCCAAAATTGAACCAGTGTTTTTAAAAACCCACCACTTCAGTTTAGGGCCCGAGATTTCATCTACACATGCCCATTGTTTCAGCATGAAACTTGTATAGAGCCAAGACAAATGGGCAAATCTTGTTTTTCTACAGTAGTCTTGGGGTTGTTATGGAGGCATATGGTTATATCCTAAAATGATTATAGCAATGGTTTCCAGTTCATGAACTGTAAAGCCAAGGCAAGTGGCCCCCAATCTTACCAAGGTATAAATCTACCCTGCTGTCAGGGCTTCTGGCCAGTCTGGCCTAGATGGGCTGAGCCCTTGAACTTCTGCATCTGACCTTGATCTTGGGCTAATGTGATTGCCCCAGTTCTCTGTAACTGTATTGGCTGCTGACCAGAGTTCCCTCTAAGGTGCACACATGCCCGGCCATACACGAGTAAAAGTCTGGCCGCGCACAAAATTTTCAGGCCACACACCCTCTGGGAATGGAGCTGGGCTACAGCATAGGATACTTAGTAAAGTAAGCTCCTCCTCTTGGCAGAGCCAGGGGCTGGCATGGGCTCTGCTGGCTCTGGGGAACTGTTCCGCTCCTCTGCATCACCTAGGGAAGCGAGGACACGCGTGGAGTCATGGCCAGGGACTTTAGCACTTCCTAGAGTCGGTGGAGCCTGTGGAGCAGTTTCTTGGAACTGGAGGAGCCAAACTTGGGGAAGGCAGTGGCTCCTTCTTGAGGTGAGGCAAAGCAGGGATGGAGGCTGGGGTGGGGGCTGGTGCGGGTTCTGCTGGCCCTGGGGAACTGCTCTGGGCTCTGGGAGGTGCTCCACTCCCCGGCCCTGATGCCACATGCCTCCTCACTCCCCGAGGCAATGCAGGGGAGTGGAGCAGTTTCCAGGAGCCCAGGCCAGCTTCCAGCCCCCAGCAGAGCCTCACTCAGCAGGCAATCTCCAGGCCCAGGACCCAGCCCCACAGGCTCCAGCCCCCCAGGCTCTAACCCCCCCGGCTCCGGGCTTCAGCCCTCACCCCCAGCCTTCAGCCCCCAAGGCCCTGCTGCCTGCCCCGGGGGTGAAGAGTGAGGAGCTTACCTTTTGTAAATGTCCCACGCCTCACCAAAAGGGGGAGACAGGACTGTAGCGGCGTGCTCATGGACCGCTACTCCTTAGAGGCAACATTGCTGCTGAGAGCACCATTTAGTCCTTTTAAGCACACCGGCTGTAGGCATGCCTTGGCAACACGCTCAGTCTGCTCTGGCAAGCCTTGCATTCATTGCTCTTTCTGATTTTCCTGGCTCCTGACTCAGCGTTGGCTATTCTTGACCCTGATCTTGGGTCTGCCCTGGAACTGTGTACTAGCTATATGAGTCTCCTGGCTCCTGACTTTTCCCCTCAGTTTTCTCTGACTCTACTCTTGGATTTTCCCTGGAAGTTAGCATCCAGCTTTCAGATAGTCCAGGGTGCAACCAGAGAATCTTGCAGATCTCCCACTTGGCTCTCCTGGAACCAGGTCCTGAAATCTGGCAGCAGGGGAGCAGCAATTAATGGAGCCACTGCTCCCTCACTACCAAATTTTCAGACCCATGGCGAGCCCTGGAGGCCAGGTGATGTGACTCCTTTGGCCAGAGGTTGATTACCTCTGAATTATTATATTACCAGCTTGTCTTGGAAAGCAGGAGGCCTACGACTTTGGATCATTGCCGTAAGTTTTTGCCATTCTGTTTTTGTTTTCCGTTGTTTATTTAAATACCGATGTCTTTCCAATGCTTGTTTTATCTCTGTCATGACATTGACCTGCATTTATAGCATGACATGTGTTTTTCATTTCAAGTTGTTTACTTCTATATTTATCCGTCTTTTGTGTAAATTAATATAAGACTGGAAGTTTAAAATTTGTGGAATTAAGTTTTGTATTGGATTTTTTCACTCATGATGTGGAAAGCCAAAAAGCTCTTCCAATGATAGTGTGAGTTTCCTTTTTAAGCAATTTTCTTTTCTTTTGAATGTTGAGTGTACTCTTATATAACATTAAATTCCTCCCGTTCTGTTTATAATTATAGCTATCTGGGAATCAGGTTTACTTTGTCATTAGCAGAGATGGAATATTTTCATTGTCCATGTGCTGTATATTAAGCTGGGCCAAAACTAAGGCCATTAGTCAATTCAGTTTTATGAGATCCTGTGCTACCACAGAACTGATGCAAGATGTATTGTACTACATATTTTTGACCACCTGTCTAAGAAGTATGGATGGGAAGAAGAAAGTTGTGGGCTTTATACTCTAAATGCTGAATCAGTCCCTTATAGTGTGGCCCCATGGGGCTGGTCCTTTGGCCAGATCCAGCCACCACCATGAGGTCATTCCTCCACTGCCATATTTCTGGACCCAAAGGGAGCTGTGCAGGCTGGATGACTTGACTCCATGGGATAGATACAGCCTGCAGGCAGTAATCTCTGCAGACAGTAACCTCTGCCTTTGGCCGAATATTTCAGCTAAAGACATCTTTGGGCTGTTTTATCTTATGCTGGAAAACTGGCCATTAGCTTAAGGTAGCACAGTACTTGTTAAGTTGCCTTTGTATATCTTGTACTGTTTAATACACCCTTTTTGTACATTTGTCATTCGTAGTTTAAAGTCTAGCTCATCACCTTTAACCAAAAATTGAAAAACAAAGTTTGTACTGGGACATTTGGGCTATGATGGAGCAGTCCCTGACAAGACTGAAATGGGAAGTAACAGTGTGAGCTACCTACTGCAGACTTATATTTTGCTATCCTGTAGATTCCAAGCTATTATAGCTGCTTTGACTGTGACTGCTTAAGGCTGACTTGTACTAGAGTAGGGAAAGAGAAGTTCCAATTGGTTTATGCCAGAATAGGCATAATGCCTTGGGGCACAGGAGAGAGATAATAATTAGCATTAAGGTGATATAATTCCATTGGAAAGAGATAATGATACGAGGGACTGATAGACCAAGAAAAAAGCATCCATACTAGGGGCAGTAAATTAGTGCAGTAAAAATCACATCCATAATAAAAATAGTTATATTAATACAAATCTGTATTTAGACCAGGCCTTAGAAAAATGTCATGCTGCTTTCCTCTGAACCAAAGCATAGGGTCTTTGCCTTTCTATTGTCTTATACAGGCTCCCATCCCACCTCTACACCTTTTAAGGATATTTTAAATTATTTTCTTACTGTTGCACTAGACTCACAGCAACTCATCCAAAGCTGTTTTAATGCAGAAATTTGTCTATAGGTATGATCCAGTTTGGCTTTCATATTATTGTCTCCTGTCTCTGATTGGTTAGTGCCAGCTGTTACAGAAAAATGGGTGGTACCCTCCCATGGGCAGTTTTGGTATAATTTTTTCCTAATTCCTGTTAACTAAAGGTTGCCATATGCCCTGAAGCAGGGTTTTATATTCCTTCCAGAACTTCTGGCCATTATTAAAACAACTCTTGGCATTCTCATCTTAATTTGTGGATTATTCCAAGACCAGAGAAGATACACTGAATAAATTCATCATTGTGAATAATGGTTCAAAAACTATTTATGGTATAGATATATATACCTTAGGGCTATATATTTTGGGGGTAGCATTAAAGAATAGAAAGCTAACAGTTAAAACAGAGGTTCTTTTTTATTACTTCGTTTAAAGAGAAAAAACAGGTTGCAAATTGAATTATTCCATTTTAATTAGCTGTACTAGATGCTTTATTTCTCTTTATCACTCATTCTTTTTAGCATTGACAGCAAGGTTAAGACAACTATGAGCAAACATTTGGAATCTTGAGGAGAGTGCTGTTCTTCAGGCTTATTGGAAATATCCGTCAGTGTCTCAAAAACTCTTTATGATCCCAAATCCACTCTTTGAAAACCGTCAGCTCTGTCAAGAAAAGCTATATGAGGAAACTCTGATGCCAACCAGCAGAATGAATGGTAGAAGAAGGTTATTCAAAGAATTTGGTCCATTTGTTATTATGTGTATACTAGGCTTGTTTTCAAAAGCCTTATGGATTGGTGATATCCATTATTTTCTAGTCTTTAAAGTTGCATTCTCCTGAGAGAGAAGGAATGTGAAAAACTTAATTGATCTAAAAAAAATTACAATCTTTTATCTTCTTTTTGCTGTTTTGACTTATTGAGCCACACAGGTTGTAACACTTAATCTCCCCTTCCGTTTTATTCTTTTAATTTCTCCTTGTATGTATGATAGAAAAACAGATCCCACATAAGAGGACAATAAGAACTAATGGCCATTTTTGCTATACTTATGCCCACTACCTCGATATTTTTTGTTGATTCTTCTCGTACTTACTTTAGTTTTTGCCAATGCAGTTTGACATGGGACTGGAGGAGAGGGGGAGTTAGTCACTTTGGCCAGTCATTGAAGGTTCAGATCAGTAACTCCTTTCCAAAGTCAAGAGTTCGAATTGATTCTTTCAGGGACACCCAACCAATAGTTTATTGCAACTTCATATTACAGGTTTTTTTTATATGAACACTAAATTATGTGTAGAATAGGGAATATAAAGGGGGAAAATGTGAATGAAAGATAAATTTTAAGTTACAGTACTTTGAGGTAGTGTCTGGATCACATCACAAATTGTAGTTACTTCCTGCAAGCCAATAATTCCCACACATTTTGTCTTTTTTTTCTGATGGTGACCTAAGACAGTTAATCAAGCTCAACACTAGAACTGGTTGAAGCTTTTGATTTTACCCATTTTCAAATCAGTGCCCCATTATTATTGGTTACACATATAGGCTGCCTTTCTTCCAGTTACACAACCCATTGGATACCTTTTCATAATTCACAGGGATGCTATCCTGGTTAGCTTTTGTTTAAGTGCTTTAATTATTCAGTTTCTTCATGTATTCATGACTGTATGAAAACCTCTTATGAATTTGATTTGGGCCCTTTTTTCACTTCCACCAGTATTTTTTTTTATCTAAAATATTTGTTCAGTATATAAGGTTGGGGGATACTCTACCTGCATACTATTCTTCATAATTACAGCTCCTTGGGACCTGACTGACAAATGTGGATCAGGTTATGAGACCAGGGTCTTGGATGATCCATATGAATAGTGATAGGAAAAATGAAAATTACTTCCTTCTTCCCTTTTCCTTCTTCCTTCCCACACCCTCTGAGATGCTTTATTTTTCATGTGTTTCTTTTCTGGTTAAATTTCATTTCTCATCCCCATTGAACACCTGAACATTTTATTATTCTTTGTGTTGTTGAATTACTGTTATTCACGGGCAACATAAATAACTTTGCGTTGTTGCATAATCTCAGCAAAACCCTGAAACTAATTGATACTTCTCCATTCATGTATTGAAGATACCATATCGTTTTAAATAATTAGGGCCTGATTCTGACATTGCTTTCAAGGTATAAAGAGATCTTAGTGTGGTCATAAATACAATTTGCACCTATTTAAAGGCCCTTTTCCTAAAACAGAATAAGGGCCTTGTTACACATTGGAAGTTGAGCAGCTCAGATGTTGATGGGTGTTAGTGCTAGCTTGAATTTGGAGCAGTCACACCTTGACACTAAAAATTTTCTCTTAACCCCCATACCTATACAGCTATGACTTGTCACTAGAGAGCTGCAAGCAGGGGCCTGACTAGGAACTCCAGCTGTGAGTGGCCACTACAGGGCTGGTGAACTAGGACTGGCTTCTATCCCTGTTGTAGGTGGCAGTGTGAGAGATGGGCTGTGGGGGAAGGACAGGAACATGAAGCTGGGAGGCAGAGAGTTAATGGGATTGGGGTGGGTAATAAAATGGAAGGTGGACAGGAAATGGGGGTGCAGGAAGGGTGGTGAAATGAAGGAAGTCGACCACTGTAGAGCAAAATCAAAAGAAGTTAAAAAAAATGATTAAATGGGGGAGGTGGGAGTGGTGAGGGAAGGCACTTTTTGGAGAGTTGTTGCCCCTGCTTTGGGAAGGAAGCCCCAGCTCATGGGGCCTCAATCTGGTCCCCTACCTTGTGACACCCCCTACCCCACCAGACCTTGCTCCTGAACCTTTCCTTGCCCTGCAGTGGGGGTACATGTGCACCCCCTGTAAGTGCTGGTGCACCCCTGACAGACAGCACTTAGGCAATAGGCAGGGGGGCAGGAGAGAGCACTGGTGCCCTTCCCAAGAGCACCAGTTGGGGATTGGGGGCACCAGGAGAAGTGATCCCCGCAGCAGATTGCACTGACCCCAGGGCCCATTGTGCTCACGCAGAAGTGCCAGTGCTGCGCCTCTGACACTTCTGGGTTAGCATGATTGGCTGTGGGAGACTGTCTCCCCACTGTCAGTGCAATCAGCCATGGGGGGATCCCTCGGCTGCTGGAGGGGAAAATGCCCCCCCAACTCAGGAGGCACGAGTCTCCCATGATGCCCTGTGAGCTGGCTAGCTGACACGTGCTCTGCGGGCTGCTTGCATGGGGTTGTACCTCAGGGGGTGGGAAAGTTACACCCTCAGGGGTGTGAGGGGCATTGGTTTTGTGTCAGAACTACCTTCTGAGTTCAGGGGGTGGAAAGTTTCTCCATATAGAACTGGAGGGTAGAGGAGAGGACACTGGATCCTGGGATGCTGGAGAACTGCAACTTGGGTGGCTAATCTGTGGCAAGTGGCCACACATTATTGGAAAAATAGCTGGGTAACATGGATCAGAGAGAAACCTGCCCTGGATTGGCATAACTTTGAGCCACCTAAAGAGTGCTTAAAACTAGTTTCAGGTATTAATGTGTGGACAATCCAAGGGTTAAGAGCTCCAGCAGCCACCTAAAATTAATCTGGAACAAAGACCTAGAGTTAAGATCACTTAGGTAAATGAGAATTAGGCTTTTTAATATTTTAAAATCTTAATTTAACACACGGTTCAACAAGGACAAGTGCAGAGTGATGCAGCTGGGGAGAGGGAACCAACATTATGGTTATAGGTTAGGGGCTGACTCTTTCAGCAGCACAGAGGCAGAGAAGGATCTTGGAGTCAGGACTGACTCCAGGATAAATATGAGTCGCCAATGTGACAAAGCAACAGGCAGAGCCAACCGCACCCTGTCAGACATCAACAGGGGCATCACTAACAGGTCCAGAGAGGTCTTGCTCCCCCTCTATGCGGCGCTGGTCAGGCTGCAGCTGGAGTACTGGGTCCTGTTCTGGGTGCCGTGCTTCAAGAGGGACGTGGAGAACCAGGAGAGGGTCCAGAGGAGGGCCACTTGTATGGTTGGGGGCCTCCGTGGCCAGCCCTATGAGGAGAGGCTGAGGGACCTGAATCTCTTCAGTCTCCGCAAGAGGAGACTGAGAGGGGATCTTGTGGCTGCCTACAACTTTATCAGGGGTCAGCAGCAGGGACTCGGGGAAAGTCTGTTCACCAGGCCCCCCCTTGGCGTCACCAGGAACAATGGCCACAAGCTGAGGGAGGATAAGTTTAGGTTAGATATTAGGAAGAACTGCTTCACTGTAACGGTTGCCAGAGCCTAGAATAGGCTTCCCAGGGAGGTGGTGCTCTCACCTTCCCTGGAAATCTTCAAGAGGAGACTGGATAGGCACCTGGCTGGGCTCTTATGACCCCTGACACCCCAGTGCTCCTTCCTGCCCATGGCGGGGGGTTGGACTCGATGATCTGTCTAGATCCCTTCCCACTCATTGATTCTATGGTTCTGTGATACAGTTTAGAAGTGCATAATAGCAGAAGGTAACAATCTACAGTTTATAATGCAAACTGCCAGTGTACTGAGTTTGCTGGATTTTGGAGAAAGAATTTACGTAATTTCTCATATGCACATACAGATTGAATTTATTTTAAACAATGTTTCAATTAAAACTGATTCCAGAAATTTTACTTTCAAAGAGGTTTTTTTTTGTCTTTTTTTCCTTTCAAGGTTATTTACAGTATAGGAAGGCAAGGCTTAGATGTAATCTGTGAGACAGCAGTACTTATTGGATTGTATGTTATAAATGACCTGATGCCTCCTTTATACGATATAATCAAAGCCTTATAATATGAGAAGACAATGATGTTTCATTAGGCTTAGAGATGCATCTTACAGTTCCTTGCTGCTGTTTTCTCACTGTGTTCGCTCAGAAGGAGGGCAGGCAATGGAAAGCTGACCACTAAAATGAATTGTCCCTTGATGAACTGGAGACAGTCAGTTTGAATGCGAGTCTCTCAGAGGTCATCTTTTTACAAAAAGGTATCGACAATTTCAGTTTCTATATGTATTTAATGAAGTTGGACACACAGCATGAAAGTGAAACTCAGTAATGTGTAATGATGGCTTACAGAAAACCCTAATTGGATTCTTATTATGTAATCTCTCAATGAACCAGCATAGATGTTAATTAATACTACTGGTGACATGTAGAATTATTTAAATCTAATGCAGCCTTTAAATTTTTTTTGAAAAGGCTATTTAACACTCAGTGGGATGCATCTCTGATAGCATTGCAGTGTGCTTATTATTGTTGTGCTAGATTATGATACATACTTAGAGACAACTATTAATTAAAAATATGCTAAAAGTGCCAAAAAGATGGCTGTAGGGAAATGATGAAAGGCTCCAGAAGCAAAAGATTCTTAGGGTATGTGTAGATATTACATTTAGATTGACCTACTTAAGTGTAAATTGGACCAAAAATGGTTGGGCCGATTGAATGCATTAACCCAATCCAGTGAATATCTATACACATGCAGACTATAGCTCCAGGGTTGGTAAAACGCAGCCACTCTCACTCCAGACCCCGGGCTGCACTCTTTCTACCCCTTAACCCTGACCAGGCTATTTTCAGTCTCTCAGCTATTCCCTCCAACCAACCTCTGCCCCCACAACTTGGCAATCCCATCAACTCCCACCATCCCATGTACCACCCCCCCCACTGGGTTACTTACACTGGGTTCCTAGCATGACTCTCAACACTGACAGATGTCTGCACACACAGATCTACAATTACATGGCTTGAAATAAGTTGCATGATCATTGACCAAATGCAGCAAATATTCTTTTGTACCCTTAGACTGAATATTTGTTAAACGTGCCATAAGGTGATGTCTAAGTGTTATAAAATAATTTACATAGCACATATAAGTCCCATGTAAAATATAGAAGACTGGTAAATTATTATTGAAAATGATGTTCTTATAAATAGGTACTACAATATCAGAAAAATTTGTCATTTGACTACATTATTTTTTCATTACTTGAAAGAAGAAAGAGTTGGATTATCTTTATTATTTATTTATATTGCACCCTTCCTAACAGAGGCTCTGAAAAGCTTACAATAGGAGCATAGGATAACTTTATAAAATGGGAGATAACATAAAACCCACTAAATAATGGCTCAGCCAACATAGGTTTTTCTAAATGCTTGGTCAAACAAGGTATTACATTGCTTCTGAAAGATGTCCACCTTGGCCTCTAGGAGGTGCATCCAGATCAGCATGCATGTGTGGTTTGTGGTTTGCCACAAACTGTAAGCAGCATGCATGCATCTGTTCACCGTGCTGCACATTTGCAATGTGGAAGGTTTTTTTTGACACCAGGAAATCACCAGGAAAAAAAAAAGCAGCATGGCACATGCAGCAGTTGTGTGTGCCCAGCCTTCCCTATCCCACCTGGAGCATTTTTCCCCACACTAACCCTACATTCAGGGGTGTGTACCAGGGCAAAAAGCAGCAGCATGAATTTGTGCAACATCTTGTTTCCCCATGGCAACTGGTTGCCCCTGCTCATGGGGATGTGGCTTCATCAGCCTTAAGGAGGATGGAGTTTCATAGCTGAGGAGAGACTATCAAGAACACTAGCATCTTCAAATGTGTCCTAAAGCTATTTTTAAAGCAGGTCACCAACAGGCAGAACAAAAATCCATTACAATTTTAGTAAAAACTGACTATTTCCCTCCCTAGGAGTATCAGTAAAATCTGTCTAAGGTAATGTACTTATACAGGTATCCGAGAACCCTATTTGTATCTTCCCACCACACGTGTAAGGTAGAAGTCTGCTGCTTATTTCACAGATGTGGAACACAGGTCTGGAAAGGAGCACAGAATCATAGAAAATCTGGGTTTGAAGGGACTTCAGGAAGTCATTAGTCCAACTCCCTGCTCAAAGCAGGACCATCCCCAAATATGTCATCCCAACCAAGGCTTTGTCCACCTGAATCTTAACCTCTAAGGACAGAGATTCCACCACCTCTCTGGGTAGCCTGTTCCAGGGTTTTTCTATCCTGCTTGTGAGAGAGTTTTTTTCCTGGTATCAAATCTAAACTTTCCCTACTGTAACTTGAGACCAGAGCTACTTGTTCTGCCATCTTCCACCACTGATACCAGTCTAGCTCCATCCTCTTTGGAACCAGCCTTCAGGTAGTTGAAGGCTGCTATGAAATCCCACCTCAGTCTTCTCTTTTCCAGACTAAATAAGATCAGTTTCCTTAGTCTCTCCTCATGACCAGCTATAGACATTATGCTTTTACCGTTATAAGTGATCAGAAGCTGGTCTATATCCATAACAAAAGTTCAGCGCACATAGACTGGTTTAAAAATGGTGGAACCAAGTTAAAGATTTGCCTCCCTCATCAAAGGACTTCTGTGAAAACAACACACATCTGCCATGTTCCCCAGCCCCATGACTATTTTATTGCCCTCTGCTAGTGTCTTTCCAATTTGTCCACATTCTTTCTGTAGTGCAGGGACTTAAATCTGGATACAGTTCTCCAAATGAGGCCTCACTAGTGCCAAATTGAGGAGAATAATCACTTTCCTCAGTCTGCTAGCAACACTCCTACTAATGCAGCCCAGAAAGTCATTAGCCTTCTTTGCAACAAGGGCACACTGTTGGCCTTTATTGTCCACTGTAATTTGCTCCTTTTCAGCCTAGGCAACAGGGAGTTACAGGGAGCAGGGAGAGCTGTCCTGGGTTGGTAGGCAGCTGCCTCCCAGCCACGGGGAGATCAGGACACGTGGCTGGGAGGCAGCTGCCTGGAAACTGGGACTGCTTTCCCAGCCTTGTGGAGATTGGGACCAGCCCCTGGGCCCCCTGCCAGCCTGGGGCTGGGACCCAGGAGAGCCCCTCATGGCTGCAGGAGGGGCAGAGCAGGGCAGGGGCAGCCCTAAACTGATCTACACCCATTAGGAGCAAATTTGTTCCCGACAGGTGCACATTTAAATGCATGTGGGTGCTCAGTTTAATGTGCTTGAATTTTCCGGGCAGAAAATTCAAGTACATTAATTGCACATGCACACATGCCCACTGAAGTTATTGCCAAGAGACACAGCAGAACCTAAAGCTGTGTTGTGGTCAGGACTGTTTAGCAGATAATGCAAACTGCCCGTTTCTCTCAGAAGTGAATTCTCCCTAATGCACAGCTGTTCCCATTTGCTCAGAAAGCTGGGTCCTTCATCTCCCTTCAGATGTGCAACTAGCCATTTTTGTACCCTGGGCAAGATGCTGAGTTCTGGAGAGTCTTACTGGACCTTGGAGAGTCCCAGATGTAGGCTGCTGCTGTCTTCTGAGCAGACTCCCTGGGAGCTGGAGCCCCTTCTATATCAGTGCCTGGTGCTGGTACCGTACATCAAAGGCTCTGATCAGGGACTCGGAGCAGTCAGGCCAGCTTGAGCCAAATATCTCAGCAGCCACACCTTCAATAAACCTCAGCTAATGTACTCTGCCCCAGTTTAGCAGCAGCAAGCATCCTGATTGGCTGCTGGGAGTGCTGCCTATCCATTTAACACCATCTAAGGCCCTGGGTTTGCAGGCCAGTCAACAATTTTGCTGTGGCAAGCTTCCTGGTTCCTGCACTCCTGGTTCCTGTCCCTGGCTTTCAGCTTATTTCTGGACTTCGGCTTTGGATTTTCCTCTAGATTTGTTTCCTGATTCCCAACCCCCATTTGGCTCTGTTTTCATACTTTACCCTGTGGATTTTCCCCTGGATTGGTATTCAGGATCTGATCCCCAGATCCTGGCCCTGAACTATGTTGTGGATTTTCTTCTGTTGTTGGTATATGGCTCCCATCCTCTGACCCAGCCCCAGGCCCCTGTTTTCCCTCAGTGGCCTAGCCAGCACCTACACCCTGCTTGCCTGCTTCTAGTTATATTGCTGTCTCCCTGCAAGAGTAGATGTAAATCAAGCCATGTATTTGTTCACAGTTGTATTAGTTAGTTATGCAACAGCGGGAATAAATAATTTAAAGCAGAAACAAAAGGCAACGTGCATTTGTAACAAATTTATCACATGCATATTTCATTATGAACATTGTCAACGATGGGTTTATTTTGGTAAATATGAATCTAATTTGTATAGCCTCTAATCTCATTTTATGAGTGAAAAATAATGTATTACTGTAAACAGTACTTATTTGAGATCATTAGCAAATCACGTATGGTAGTTCTCACTGTTGAACCACCTCCGTTTAGCGCATCATTTTCTGTATAATTAGTTTAGTTTCTGTGAGTTCCACATGTATACTTTAATGGAGTCACTTGATCTCTTCACAGCTTTGATTTTTACCAGGTATCAAAGCTGTATGCAGTATCACAAGGAAAAAATACTAAGATGACATAGGGAAATTGGGAGAAGAAGGAAGAAAGTACTATTGTTTAAGAATAAGGTAGTATTTCTGCAAGGATATATTAAAACACAGCTAATGCACAGCAGCACCATTGAGGCAGAACATACTATTATACCATTCCTGCTTTAGATCAGTCATAGAGTTTGACTGTCCCATCTTATCCATTACATGCACTGTCATTTCTCATCAGTGCAAATGGTGGCTCAAGGAGGAGGAGATTTACGTCTTAAGCAAATCACATTGCAATACTAGTATTTCAGACTCGGTATGCCCTGTTCTAGATGCAGCTGGTGACGGGGGGTGTCATCCCTGTCGGTTTTTCAAGTTATAGAAGCATGAACAAAATATGAAATCCTAGTCAGGTTAACATACTGTTCATTGCTGAAATACAGAAGTGATGATCTTTTAATCAGGTACCATTGAGTACAAAATTAATCTCTGGGTTTTGGCGGGCATTGCTAGCCTGAAAGATGTCTTTACATAAACTTATTACTTTATCCGAGATGCTTGGACTTCTAGGATTTTATGAATATACTTGCACGTCACAGGTGATCTGCATGATTTAAATATACACTTGGCATAAAATTCACTTGTGTGTGGAGGGCTAGCAGAAACTCCACGCACTCTTTTAAGTGCTACTCAAGGAGTACAGCAGCATGATACATGACTGGGGAATCCCCTGCTGGGGGATTCTGTGGCCTCTGCAAAGAGGGGAACGAGGGCAGCCACTCCTGGGGTATCAGGCACCCAACTATGCATGAATTAAGGGTAGGAATTCCAGGAACGCAAAGAATTGAGTCCCTGAAGCCCCAGAAGTGCCAGCTGAGGAAGGCTGGAGAGCATGCCCAGCTCCAGGCTGCCTGCACTCTCCTGCCTCAAAGCAAATAGGCTTCTCCCACAAAACAGGAATATACATTCATACCACCTACGTTGCAGCCACAAATTCGGGGCATTTGTAAAGTGACAAGGGGCATGGATGTCGGTGTGCTTGACCTTGGTGTTTTTAGAATTTTTTGTTATAGCAGCATGCAGGCGCCCTCTGCTTCCAACCTAAGTGTCCAAATTAGGTTTTTGGTACAAAGAATTTGGGCTGGTCTTTTGTACAGGACAAGTCATCTTGGTCTTGCAATATCTTAGTGCCGCATCTGTAAAGTTATACTTCCTACCTCATGGGGAAGAGAATGAATACATTAAGATTGTGACATGCTCAGATATTATGGGTGTGCTGGGAGACTTAGATGGATGTGGAGAAAAATATAAAAACAATCAGTTTGTTGTAAGTTTTGCTGAGGTCCAGTTTAAGTGACTGATTTAAAGGAGCCAAATGCATTCTGGTGTACCTGTGCTGAAATGAAATAAGTTATACCAGGGAAAAAATAGAGGAAAATGAAATGAAAATCATATCTCTGTCTGATTCAGAGTAACACCAGTTAAGTGCACTTTAAACTTTTTAAATATACGAGTAAGTAGCGTTGTCTTAGGCCTGAAGTTAAATATATATGTGTGTGTATATATAGATTCAGTTCCTTGAATATTGCTGAAATAAAGAATATAGCTCCTTAAGTATTCGATTACACTACATGGTATACCACAGGAAATAATCTGTGACTGGTATGAAGATGGAATGAGAGATGCATCCAAGTTCATCTAGCTTTAATTTTTGTCAAAGTTGACAATCATTTGTGGGATAGAGTTTTCAGACTTCCACAGCCAAAACCTGGGAATGGCAATATGATGAACTGTCATATCTCCACTTTCAAACCTTCACCCTTGCCTTTCATTTGCAAATGAAAAAGCAAATGACCTCTTTTTTAACACATAGTTCAGTAACCACCTCCTTCTATTCACATGGCAGTAATAATGAACCACTGGTGATTCACCACTCTGATTTGTATCATAAATAACAGGTCATCTATACTATTAATCATACTAATTTCTATATCAATAATACTTTCATGGTCCAGTTGGACCAATGCCTTAGAAGGGGATCATAATGGCAGAATGGTTCCTATCTAACCTGAAAATGGAAAGGATATGTTTTTAACCTTCCTGCTACTCTGTGGGTGCATCTACATGAGATGCTATGTTGCCATAAAGGTGAGCTACATCACTATAACTCATTGCTCTGGCAACGTAAAATTGACAGGTACAAACTGATGCCAACACTATTGCACAGTACTGTGGGAAAAAAATTGTGGAGCATTGGGCGGATGTGCACCCTGTATCATTGAAACTGAGAAGGGGAAGAGAGAATGTTACAAATGGATCCTATAGATAATATATGAAAATTTTGACATTCTGAGTAATATAATCCTCATGTGCACATAATTTATTTTTTTAAGACTCAAATTCCTCTTAATTATGTTGAAGGATTAGTCAGAAAAGTCCATATCCTTAGCAGGTATAATTTAGCAGTGGACTTCAAGAGAGCTCTATGAGGTGGGGATCTGCCCTGTTAACTTAATTAGTGCTATGTTGATTCATATGAGATGAGAGCTGCTGGATAGTTGGTGTTAATAAGTTGTTATTGCAGTAGCATCTAAAAAAAAGTAAGGTTTTATACTGGGCACTATATGTCAACTTAATAATATACATTGTCTACCCAAAAGAATAAAACATCAAAATAGAAGAAAAGGAAGAGTTAGAGAAAGGAAGTGCTGTTATGCCCATTCCGTACAGAGGAGATTGAAGCACAGATTAAGTGAATTGTTAAATCATCCTGGGGTCTGTGGCAAGGGAGAGGAATTGGATGGTGATTGCCTATGTCATAATTCAGTGTAGTTCTCGTAAAGTTATCTTTTCCCTTTTGATAGCGTGGTCTTCTTACTTTAGGGTTCAGGGAAGTGGGGAAATGCTATCCAGGATTTCGGGAGTAGACTGGGCCACCAACGATAATTACTTTTGTGACACTGGATAGCATTTTTGTGCTTTCCTTTTGAAATTTCAGTGGCAAGGACAAGATTACCTATGTTGATACTACAGCTGTAGTCTGTTAGATCTTTTAATTCCTGCAAGATAATGAGAGAGAAGAGAAAGTTAATACATTAGTACATGAGAAGAGTGGTGCAGTGAGACAGTCTGTTTACTAGTTGGATTCACTTGTTATCCATGCTCCATATTTGCATTACAGCAAAGTGGGAATGGCAGATGGTTAAAAAGAATAAATGGAAACTATGGTAAATGATTGTAACTTGCAAAGAAATTTGACCCAAAGGTAGCCATAACATAAGAAATACAACAGGAAAGCTGTATATATATTGAGAAATCAGTCATTTGGAAGGTTTGATTACCTATATTGAATACTGGTCATTTGCCAAACCAAGTAGTAGACAAGAAACTTATGGTGACAGATACTCAACAAGTGAAGATCATAATGACATAGTAAAGTTTTAGATTATTATTTAAAAATGAAGGATGCCAAGCAGAATGAAAATGAAAAAAAAGAGACAATGGGCCAGATTTGTTGCTACTTGATGGAAAGATTAGTGTAAAATGAAATGAAGATGATGATGATGATAATTACATTCAGACCTACAAAGGAGAGAGACTTACAATTTGGTATTTAATACCTTTTAGGTAATTTTCTAGGTAATTTTAGGTATTCTTTTTAGTAATTTTTAGGCAAACTACAAATTTAGTTTTACAAAGATCCTGGTGTTATAGAGTACTATATATTGTACAGAAATGAAAATATGTTCAAAAACCCAAGGAGCCTATTACATTTTGAAGAGAGAGGGTCTAGGAAAGCCATATTGTATTTTATTACAAAGCACTATTGTAATGTAGTGAAGAGTTTTTGTTTTTTCCTTAGGCGAGCAAATTTTCCTGGATTAGAAGAAGCAATGCTGAACAGAACTTTATTGGGAATGAAACCAGGTTACTCAGGAATTAAAAGATCTAATAGACTACAGCTGTAGAATCAATATAACACATCAGATAAACTTTTGTCCTTGGTAATGAAATAGCATCATGGCAATAACTTTTGAAAGAATTCCCAAAAAAGTTACTCATTGCTGCACAAGATAAGAACAACTGTATATTTACAGTTGAGTGATATCTATCAAGGACACTAAAAATCGTGTTTTGTTTTTCTTTTTTTTTTTGTTTTGTTTTTTCCCTCTACCCTGAAAATGTCATCAGGGAAATCATGCTTATTTTGGTTTGCCTAGTAGCAGTCTTTATTTTACAAGTAAAGGTATGTTTTTATAACAGTCAGTACCCTGGATTTTTGGGCATCTTCTATACTGTCACTGTGCATATCAGTTAAGCAGACAAAATTAGTTTCTCAGCGGAACTTCCTTGTTGCTAACAGGTACTATGTTAAGATAGTGGGTTTGCATAGGTATCACAAAGGTCCTTCTCTGTTTCTCAAAACCCTTGTGCTTGGTGATGATGATGGTGATAGAAAGAACCTTTTAATAATCCCTTTATCCTCCTTGCTCTTTTCTTAAATGATGCAGAAAGCATACTAAAAAAAAATATGTTAAGGTAGATAAAAGCTCCTGCAGGTCAGAAAGAGTGTTCAGACAAAACCTAGTCACTTGTGTACACCGTGCTATACAGGCAAGCAATAGCTAATGTTTCATTATATGGGCAGTAATTGGATACAGTACTTGGAGAAAATATTTAGGTGCCAGACATACAACAGCAACATCCCAGATGGACATCTCAGAATTAAATAGGGTTTAAACAATAGGGTTGCACACATTTAATAATATTTTCTAGAAATTACTTTTAAAACCTATATTATTAAACAATACAATATTTTTTCAACATTCTGTAGACTACAATAGAGATGCTATAATCTGTCATATTCTAAAGTATAATATGAAATAAACATTTTAGAAAAGCTATCATTGCCAGGTAAATTATAAAGGAGCTATTTGTAATGGAGTAGGAATAGGTAGTAAGTCATTCTGAGCTGAGCAGTGACTGAGTTTGAAAGTATTTCCCCAGATTGGTTGCTCAGTAGGGCTGCACAAAACTTCCGTCCCTGATTCAATTCGGCTCGATTTTGGTGGCTGAATCTCTGAATCCAAATTGAATCAGGAGACCCTTTAATCTCTCTGAATCGAATCAGAACCCTCCAAATTAATTCAGAAAGATTCGATGATTTGGATATAGACCCAGCTGTAAATGTTTTTTCTACATACCTCAGGGTACTAGGCGGCTCACGAATGCTGCAATGGTGAGGCAGATGGAGCATCCCACAGGAGCCGGGGGAGGTCCCCAGTGTGCTTGGCAGCAGAGACAAATGTGGCCCAGAAACACTTCTAGTCCACTTTGGGGTCCACTGGGGAGTGTGCCAGGTCTCCTCCATCCGCCACATGCCTTCAACTTGGCAACTGGTGCCTCCTGGGTCCGGGGGGCACCTAGGGTCCCCCCGTGGCTGATCGTTGAGCATTGCAGCATTCACAAGCCATGCCTGGTACCTCAAGATATGTAGAAAGAACATTTAAAGCTGTGTCTATGGTTGAATTGCTGACTCTCCAAATCAGCATTGAATCTTCAGATTCCGATTCAGCCGAATCGAATCAAGGACAGTGATCTGAATCAGCAAATTGAATCATTGTCTCTGATTCGGGCCCAATCTGAATCAACTACAGCCCATTTCGCACACCTCTACTGCTCAACGTAGCAGCTTTGGATAGCTGAAAATAAAATGTGTGAGGGTTTGCCTTACATTTGTCACACACATTTTTAGTAAACTAGTCAGATGCTATCACTATAGGACAAGACAGGAGGGCCTAGCTTTGTTTAAGGACACAGTCCTGCATTGAACTCTGGTCTGGGCAGCCCAATTAATTTCAAAGTGGTTCTGCCTAGGCACAGTTCCTTGCAGGACCAGGGCTTTAAGTAACAAAACCCACATTTTAAATCACTGTATCTCACTTTTCAGTGTTATGAAAGACAAGGTAGGTTGATGCAGCAGGAGTTGCTTTTAGTCCAGATAACCTTTAAACCACAAATATAGAGCTCCAAATCCCATCTGCAGTTCTTTGTATCCCTGAATATGTCTCTTTTGACATTATCTTGTGAGAATTACAAGTTTCTTAATTTTGCTGTTAGCACAAACAATGCTATATTTTTCTCCCAAAGACTTATTTTCCTTGCAGAAAAATAATCTCTGATAAAATCTTATCTGGACTATTCCAAGCACTATTTGGACCAAAGGAATCTGAAACAAATCCAGCTTATCATTAGAGTTCAGATTCAGTGAAGCTAGAAATGCCAATATGCTGATTTTTATCTTGTGCATTAAAGAAACTCAGAAATACTGCTAGAAAGCAGTTTTCTATAGTCATCTTTTAAGCTTCATGTTTATTTCCTCCAAAATTGAGCATTCAAACTCTAGCCAGAAGCATGAGCATGATGGGCTTGTTTACCCTCCATTGTTCATGCAGGTAAGGAGCTGTATTGCTCTAAATGCTGGGTCTATATTTGTAGTGAAGTTAAAACAGAGTTTATACATTTTGGCTGGACTTAAGACTTTTTTTTGTGGAAAACTGTAATAGAAAATGTTTTATGGAGATGGTTTGAAATGTTGGAATTCTCATGCAGGTGCTATAGCTTTCTGTAGTGCCTTTGATTAAGTAAAGAAAAGATGTTGAAAATAAGCAAAAGTTTTTGGACCTCTTTCCTGATGACAGCTTTTCACATGCCACAGTGGGCGTAAGCCAGGCCTGTCTACCAAAGAAATGAAAGGGTGCTCCAAACAGTACCCTATTGTGCAGTTCCATCAAAGGCAGGAAGCTGGAGGCCTTGTTATGTGTGCCTTAATCCCCCCCTTCACTTTTACCCATTCTGCCATGTCTCCAACAGCATGTTCATTTCAATGCGACAGATAAATAGGTGTGAGTGGGAGGCTGGGTTGCAGTGGTGGAGGGTAGGTTCCATTGAAGGAGCTGGCAGGGAGCAGGGGTGAAAAGATGTTTCAGCATTTGTTCTCTTGATATCTTTACATTCATGTCAGCATAACTAATGCAGATCACTATTAAGTACTGCTGACAGTTGCACTGGGCCACAGCAACAATGTGTAGATGGAAAGCAGGAAAATGTAAATTGTTATACATATATATGTATGCTAGGTTAATGTGTCTTTCTAAGAGATAATGCATAAAACGTATTTTTTAGCTCTTACATTTAGAGAACAGAAGAAACAAAAGACCTTATTAACTTGGAGTTAGAAAGCTGGGCTTTAAATGGGACTTTATTGAACAATCTGTGGGTCACAATATGCAAAAGCTTTCACAGTATTGCATGGATTAATATTCGCCGATACCACAGATGATTTTTTTCAAAGTTCTGGAGTGTTCTGAAGCAGTCCAGAAAGGATTATTTTTCATATCATACTTTTATGGGAATGTGTTTGTTTTTTTTTTTAATTTTAATTGAATTTGAGGGAGTTTTATAAGAAAATGAAAAACTGTTTTAGAAAATTGTTGGCGATGTCCCAGAACACAGAGTGAACTGGCTGAAAGGCTAAATGTCACTGGGAAAACTAGACTGGCTTTATTTTCCAGTTTGCTGTAAAAGCCATCCTCCAAAGTTTCACTAGAAAGTGTTTTATCTTTTATTGTGTAAATCTAGATACTTATTTAATTTCTCTGAACAAAAATTTTGGTTCATTTCCTGTATTGAACTTTCTACATGTGGAAGTCTGTGCCCTTATGGTGCCCCACAGAAGTCAGTAGGGTCAAGTCCATCTAGCTCTCACTTCAGAACTGGGGCCTTGACATGAAGTTAATCCAGGCCTGGAACCCAGCATATGCCTCACTTGCCACTTATTCTATTATGAACTTACTGCTGCTTGGTCCTGTGCTAAATACAGACAGTGAAAAAGCCCAAGGACGAATTGAGACCATCTTTGCAGGTTAGTCTAAGCTTTGTAGATTAAACCAAAAAGCAAGTGAACAAACATTCACTTTTGATTTCAGAAATGAAGCCACATGCCTGCAGTGGCCCAGGGCAGGAGCCACAGGGTGCTAGAGCACTCCTCCCTGCTTGGCTGGAGCAGACCAGTTGGGCCAAGGCTAGCCTGCCAACCCTGCAAGATGGAAGCGGGGTTGCAGGGAAAGTGCAGAGAATCCTGGGATGTGGGGGGACTATGACTTGAATCGAGGGGATCTGGGACAGAAGTTCAATAAAATGATTTAACCTAAACCAGTTAAGTCTGATATTACATCCATCCAGGTTTATCTTAAACTGGCTTCAGCAGTCCAGCTGGCACGAGGGGTAGTGTCCTCAGGTACCAACTGGCTGAGCCTCAGAAGCTCCTGGGGGCAAGTAGCCTTCATTTTTTAAAGTGTTTTTCATTTTTATACTGCTGGTGCCAGTGCTGGCCTCAGCCTCTACCTCTCCCTGGCTGAACATCTAGGAGGAGCTGGGCAGGGTCAGTTTGTCCCAAGTGGCACAAATTGCCTCACACCAAAGTGTATGTTCAGTCATGTGTGCTGAGGCACAAATCTCTGGCAGAAATTGTGCCACTGCTATTTGAGCTGCTGCAAGCACACATGTCTGCATGTGTGGGCATTCCCAATGGCTGTTTTACTAGTGTTGAAATGGCATCGTAGCTGTGATGGTCTGGGAGATATTTAAGAGGCAAGGGTACTATGGTATCTGAAAGCTTGTCTAAGTCTATCCTAGCTGTGTAGTTATTCCAATGTAAGATATCACCCACAAAAATCCTTATTTTTTGACTACTTGAGAAAGTTTCAGTTGTAGGATCAAATACTACTTGCAGTAATGTCTGTGAAGCTAACTTTAGCTGTACAGGCATTAATGAAGACAGAATTGGACCTGACACTTTTTTTTTTACTCCAGTTGCATGCAAATGAAGATCATTTCACCCTGTATGAACCATCAGTTTAACAGACTGCTGCCAGCTCATGCTGTGTCACTCTTGTCAGATGCATCACGGGTGACCCTTTCCACCTTGCAACATGTTAACTCTATCAGGGGAAAAATAAAGCTTTTGCGAAGCAGGAACGTGGTATTTTGCATTGCCTGTGTTGAGCACTTCAAACCCTATGTAAGTAAATAATAATCGCACAGGACATCATCAGTTACTTGAGAGGATCATACAAGTTTAGTGTGAGCAATTCAGAGACAGACATTTTTCTAAACAGAACAGAATGTTGCATGCAACAGAATTAGATGAGAAAAGCTAAAAACAACTAGGAGCTTTATCTGAGGTTTGGAAACCTCTCTCTGAATGTTTACCTGCAGCAAAATGTCTAAGCAGACAAAAATCTGTGTGCATAATCATTTATTGTGACAGCAAGCCTGCATCATTAGAAATCAGCCTTGAAACAGCGTATGTCCTACTGTGTCTTCAGCCAAATTCCTTTTTTGTCATCCAAATTAAATCCATTCAATATGCTCTTTGCTTTATAACCATATAAAGTAGCAGAAAAAAATAAGAAAGAAATGCTGCGCTAATTTTGGTAATTTCATACTGCAGAAATCAATTGAGAATTATTTGAATACAGATTTCTAGTAGGATCGAGAGAGAGAGTTATAATGTCCCAAGAAGTACATTTGCTTTTAAAGATCATAATTGGAGCCTTCATATTTCTTTAAGCACTTTATTTTAGAAACAGCCAGCGTCTTAGAATGAGGTACTATAAAGTCATTTAAAGTTATTGCAGTACTTTGTGATTTTAGGAGACCTTTAGTCTTCCAAACTGCAGTCCCAGTATCAGTATGCAAGAAATCTCTTCCTTGATGTAACAATGATCAACCACTAAGCTGCAAATGTTAAATCATGCTGGGTTTTTTAGTTATCAGTTAAAATGGAATAAAATGAGAATACAGGTTTTTATACCCTTTCACTAATGGGACTATGAACCTGTCACTTCTGAAGTTTTTTACAAAACATTCCCTTAAGAAAGGCAATCAACTGCTGACATTTTATGCCAGTAGGTATTATTATAAAACTCAAATAGCTGATGATACCTCATAGAAAATGCTCAGAATATTCTATACAGAAGTAAATTCCACTGATATGTTGTCACTGTCTCTTTTCTATGTTATTGGTTAGGTAAACATTCATGAAAATAAAATCTTAATAGCTTAATTTTTTTTTGCTTTATTCCTCTCTTGCAGTCATCACCTTCTCAGATAATGACCATTTTGATAAGCTACTTCTTTTATTTTTATGGAAGGATTCCTCTTTCTGTTCATGGTGTCTCCTAACTTGCATGGAAAATCTAGGCTATGGATAGACATAACTGCTATGTTAAAATTATATTATACTGATAAAAAGCGTTACACCCTAACTAAAATGCCTGTCTGTTCCTTTCCATCCAATATAAGCAGAGTTAAAACCTTTGTATCTTTATGTCTGTTTCTTTTGGGTTTAAAATTACAACTTTTTAGCTAGAATGGACAGATGGGACAATTAAATCAGAATAGCCAGTGAACACTTCTAAGTAGGATATTTTTCTGCTCCCTTCTTAAAATTGTTTAAAATTATGTCTGCCACAGTTCTTGTCTTGCAATTTAGACAGTCATTTCCTCTTTATTGAGATGTGTCCTCTTCTGGTAGTAGTGGCTTATTCTGTGAGGTACTAAAGTTTGTTTAAAAATAACTAGCTATGTAGCATACAACACAAAAGATAGTGATTGCTTGCTTCTTTCAAGACTCTGAACTCTAATTTTGCACAATGTAGCTTCTTCCCCAAAGGCTTAAAGCATTGACTTTATAACATATATCTTCCTCTTGTGAAATGAAGGGATGAAAGTTAAAGTTACAGTTCGTAGGACCTACCAGCTCTATTATTGACTCACTGCTGGTCTTGGAGCAAATCATTTCCCCTTTTTATATTGTTGTATTTCCCTCCTCCTCCCTCCCCAAAATAGATGGTTCCACTTAAATTAGTATTAATTATTCATGATATGTATATTTCAAGGGGAGAGACTTGACTTAAAATTGCAGGTATCTCTACCAGTGCTGACATTAATAGCAAAAGTAATCATTTACATGCTCGGGTAAAATAACTAGATTGCTTCATATTCAAACTTTTTTATTGCAGTATTTAAGGTTATCAGATTAATGGCCTTGGGCTCAAAACCAATAATTTCATTTAACTGGGATATTTTATTAATGTTGAGGTTAGAAAGCTGAAGCAAATATTTCAGGTAAAAGCAATAGGATAATAAGAATAAGAATGTAATAATTTTAGCTTTGAATACAGACATGTGCTTTCTCTTGTGATGCCTGCGCTGTAATTCCTAATTGTTAGCTGTACAGTTATGTTTTTAATATGGTGGGATTTTGTTCATAGGAATCAAATAAAAGACTAATTTTTCCTCCCAGCTGTTTTCCTAAAGAGGAAGCCCCATTGAAGAAAGTTATTCGATGCCTTGTCATACCTGAGGAATACAAATAAGGGATGAATCTCAGAATCCAGCTATTTCGAACTTGATGCCATGGTGATGGGTTTGGCATACAAGCCTGCAAAGAACAGAAAAGGCACCTGGCCCTGTCTTAGTGCACTCACGCCCAGTGGTAGTGGAGGAGAGCTCAAGGTGACTCTCACCTTACAGTCTAAGTACCTTGTGAGGCATAATCAGCCTCATATTAGGGCAGCAGGTCCCTGCTTTCTCTCAACATACATCCCTAAAATCGATGAGTTGCAGAGAGGGAAGCAAGCTGGACTCCCTTTAACTGCTATGTAGATTGCATGTGCCTTTTGGATGCTAGGAAAGGGACTGGTACTTCCTGAGATATTCAGCATTTGTGCAGCTTGTGAGTTGCACAGAAAACTGCTTACACCCTAGTAATTACAGTGGTTATCAACATGATTTATAGAGGTTTTAAGAGTATAGCTTACATTTTTTGTTATTTTGAATCTCGTAGTGCCTGGTAATCAAGGCAGTATGGTCTGGTAGATAGAAAGATACCAAGAAAAAACTTGAATACTCTGAAATAACTTTTTTTTTTTCCATAATGTGGAACATGAGACTGAATGTAAAGCATGTTGCTGCACTTTTCCAACCTGAAGGACTAAACGGGACTCTGGAATCTATCTGTTTCACTCCTCACTTAGGCTTCAAATGAATGATACAAACCACACTCTAGTTCTTGCTTTAGCTAGTTAGTTTGTTGCTTTTTAATCATTTTCTCTCTTTTTGTATTACAGCTTGCTGCTAGGGCTCCATTGTTTTAGGCTCTGTAATAGATGCATAGTAACAAACAGTCCCTACTTCAGAGTGCTTACAATTTAAATAGAAAGGCCAGGCAGGAAAAAGTGGCACAGAGAGATGAAGAAACATATGCTGTTAGCAGGTCAGTTGCTGGAATCATGCATATAACGTGGATTTTCTGTGTGGCCTCTCTGCTATATACCATTCTAACTTTACATTAAAATGTGATAGCGCACAGATTTTGTCAGAAATATGTTTTTCTGTCAGGCTTTTTCTGTCCCCAGTGGAAAACGCAATTTGTGTTTCATGCCAAGACCTGTTACAATGGGTACTTTGTCTTGCATTAATCGATTAATCAAGTCTGCTCTATGTTCTAATTAGAGCTCTCTAGCATGGCTGCAGCATCATGTGCATAAACCCCTGCAGGTTTAAAAATGGCTACTGGGACACTTTAGTTAAAGACCATCAAATGAGCTTTAGGTAAAGTGTCCTGTGACCATTTTTAAATGTGCAGAAGCTTTTTTACACGTGATGCTGTAGCTTTTTACTTAGAGAGGCTCTTGGGGAACTGGTCTAATTAAGGCCCCTCGAGTACCCTAGTCACTGGGGAGCTTGTCCCTTTGATTCAGCCAAACTGAATGCATTTGTGGTGGCTGGTTCCCCTGATAGCTTCAGAGAGGAACCTAGGCTGAGAGAAGCCAAAGATGGAAGGAGACACCTGTATCTCCTGCTTCCGTCTTTACCAATGTTTTCCTGGATCTTTAAGCACAGCACAATTGTTCAAGTAGGTGAAATGTCAAACCTCCTGCTCTTTGTGAGTGGGAAATGAAGCTAGCAGGGCCTAATGCTAGACTGGAAAATTTGCCACCATTAAATAAGAAAAGTTCTTAGTGTGCACCTGTCAAAAATTGAAGATAGTATCACTGCTGAAGGTAAATGCAGCTACTTTGCTTAGTGATGACAGACCTATCTTTTATAACTGGGGAAGATTTTTTTTTTTTAATCTGAGAATTGTCCCTTATTATACGGGCCCTTCACAGGCAGTTAAGTTTTGGCAGGCATCATCTGGTATGATATTATAGGGCTGTATGAGTTGGCCCCGGAAAAGACCTTTTAATTTAGTCTGTCCTCTTGGCAGTGAAACATTATTGCATCCTTTGAGTGGTTTAGGTTTTTTCAGGGCTTTTTTTCCCTTTTGGAATCTACTTTTAGCAATCTTCAGGAATTGAACTTCCACCACTTCCCTTTGAGAGCTCTTCTGTGGTTTTACACATTTCACAGTGAGAAATATTTTCTCTGATGACCCGCCTAGAGGTTCATTTTTATTTTGTGCCAAATGCTTCTTGAAATTCCATCCTGTCACTGTGGTTTCAGAGGAGTTACACTAGGTTGAACTGAAGGCAGAATTTAGTGCACATAAAACCAGATCTTTAATGACCCTGTTAAATTATAGAAGTATTTATTTGCTCAGAACATTTGTCATAATGGATTTGATTTCCATCTTTATTCCAAGGAAAAAATATCTGTGTGCATACATTTTAAATGAGCTAATAACCTAGGGCTAGGGCTCCTGCTCCTAGGGTGTTTGAGCAGTGTAACAGTTTTTTAATATGCAATATGGCCTTACATTGCAAGTTTGGGGGAACTCCAGCCTCCAGTGCAACCAAAAAGTAGTACTTGGATGCCTGGAGCCTAAATACCATAGTGACTGGTAATAGCCAGCTAGCTAGGAGTATTTTATACCACTTCCATTTTCCTTATGCCCTTAAAATGAACAAAAATCAATCTTAAATTAGATTTTTAAATTAGATATTGCATCTTTGTAGTAGCCTCTATCTTTCAAATCACCCAATTATGTAACAGTGCTATCTGTTCCTGAGAGAAAGTTCTATAACCACTGTCAGCTACAATTCTTCCATCCAATACCTTTGCTATGTGATTTATGTAGGAATTAAAGCTGTTTGAAAAATGGAATTTCTATAATAAAAAATTCTGCAGACATTAAAAAAAATATTTTGAGATAGAAGAAAAAGCCAACAATATAAAATTACCATGTACAACAAATTAATGCAATTAAAAAACATGAAACATTTTGTTTGCATAATATATAAACACAATAAAGCAAAATCAGTTTTAAGTATAATTAGTAGAAATCTAACTAATGCTGTAAGGTGGTGGTAAAGTCTAAACAAAATGTTTAGAGGTCTAGGAAATATAGCTGAAAAACTGGGGGGAGGGTTTGGTTTGGAAAAGAGACAACTGAGAGGGAATTTGATAAGTCTTCAGATACTTTAGGGATGTTTATAAATAGGGTGACCATACATCCCAGTTTTCATAGATTCATAGATTCATAGATGCTAGGGTCGGAAGGGACCTCAATAGATCATCGAGTCCGACCCCCTGCATAAGCAGGAAAGAGTGCTGGGCCTACATTACCCCAGCTAGATACACATCCAACCTTCTCTTGAATACCCCCAGGGTAGGGGAGAGCACCACCTCCCTTGGGAGCCCGTTCCAGACCTTGGCCACTCGAACTGTGAAGAAGTTCCTCCTAATATCCAATCTAAATCTGCTCTCCTCTAGCTTGTGGCCATTATTTCTTGTAACCCCCGGGGGCGCCTTGGTGAATAAATACTCACCAATTCCCTTCTGTGCCCCCCTGACGAACTTATAGGCAGCCACCAGGTTGCCTCTCAACCTTCTCTTGCGGAGGCTGAAAAGGTCCAGTTTCTCTAATCTCTCCTCGTAGGGCTTGGCCTGCAGGCCCTTAACCATACGAGTGGCCCTTCTCTGGGACAGTCCTGGATTTCATAGGTGGTCCCAGCCAGTTGGTCAAAATTTAAAGAGAAATCCCAGAATAACAGAGACACAGGCAGAGAGGAGAAGCAGCATGGTGCATCAGGTAGCTCCATGTCCCTGCCATACTGCCCCCATGCCCCTGGCCACCAGCCTTTCTGACTTTGAGGAGTGGGGTGGAGGCAGTGTCCCGGATATCGTGGATTTCCTTACAGTCATCCTAATTATAAAGCATATGGTGATCGACTACTGACAGTGAGTAGGATAAGAATGAAGTCTTAAATTGCAAGAAGGGGAATTTAGGTTGATATTAGGAAGAACTTTCTAAATATGAGGATTTTAAGATTTGGAATGGATTACATAGATACTGTGGAATCTCCTTCCCCTAAGGTTTTTAGAAACAAGCTAGACAAACATTCGTCTGGAATGGTTTAGATGGGGATCCTGTCTTGAGCAGGGGTTGGAATAATAACCTTTTATAGTCTCTTCTAGCTCTATTATCCGATGATATCACATAATGATAAAAACATATTTTTTGCCATAAGCACGTGATTTTTTTTTTTACATTAACAGAATGCAAAGCTTGAAACATGATAGAATTTTTCCTGTTAACACTGTTGAAATTGTGGTGTTCTCATGACATTTTTAAATTTGGTTGAAACAGCATTTTTCTGATTGAAACATTTTCATAAAAACATTTTTTCCACCAGCTCTAACAGAAGAAAAGTAGGTTTAAAGTATATTTGTAGCATCAAAGCAATTTAATACATGTAAAAACCCTGTTCTGGATCATTGGTGAATATCAAAAGTTGGTAACGTGTAGAGAAACTGTATACATCGGAGATGTTTTTAAGAGAAAAAGAAATCTATCTAAGCCAAAACCTGGGACTAAGACATCTTTGAACTTTGATAAACATTTTAATGCAGAGCCAGGCATTTCGCCCAGAACCTAAACAAAGGTCTTGAATCAGGAAAACATTTAAATATGTGCTTAAGTACAAGCCATTTTCAGTAAAGCACTTCAACAGATGTTTAATGTCTAAGCTTTTAATGATATTTAGACACTTAGTGAGATTTTCAGATGCACCCAGGCATGCAGTTCTTATCCTACCTTCATTTTAAGTCACACAAATAGCTCAAAACATCCTAAATATTTTTCTGAATAGGGATGTTTTCCTGCCTTGGGATCAAAGTGCCAAACCAAATACTAAAATTAGGAATACTTGATATTTGAAATTTGATCCAAACTACATAGCTCACTCCTGGCTGTCTAAACAACTCACTTCACTGAATAAAGTAAATTACATTTTTTTTAAACTTCAAAGCTGACTGATGGAACTTATTATTCCAAGAAAAACATGGTGCTATCTGAACTCTTTGAAAAAGGATAGAAGTTAGCATGTTTCAGCTCACCTTTGCTATCAGTTCTGAACAAGAAAGATTTTTCAGGTTCTAATCCTGGAAGTAATCCCATTGACGGTTCTGCAGTAAAATGCTGGTGGGGAATATTAATTGCTAATACTGTGGGCCCTGTTTCAAATTTACCTTTCCCAAGATCCATTAATTGTAGTCAGTTACAAAATAGTTGTTTTATAACATCAATAAATGATGTTAGTGATGGGCAATTCAATTATAAACCCCTTCATTACTAACTTGAAAAAACAGTACTTCTCATCCAGACGTTTATAAACACCTGGGAGACCTGTGGAACCTAGTATATTTTCTGCTAGCATCAAATAAAAATAAATAAAATGTATTAAACATGAAAAAGCAATACAGGTAAAGTGTGATTAATTCAACTTGAAATGACATTTCAGTGTAACATAATATAACAAAACTATCCCCAAATCATTCAACACAATTTGTCTTTGGTGACAAATCATTTCAAAGCAGCATATTCTTGAGCTCCAAATCTATGAAGATGTGTGTGCAGATGTAACTTCATGTTACGAAAGTCATTCCATTGAGTTTGGGTCTACTTGTATGCTTAAAAATTAATCAGATAAATAAATTCTTGCAGGATTTGGGTTTGCTTAAATCCTATCAAAATACAATAATAGCTACATATAACTAACTGGTGATGGCAAAAGCAATTGTCTCCTGGACCATATAACTACAAGAGGGATGTGCATTGTGGCTTATGACTGTAAATCAATCTGTTTAGAGAAAGATTTTCTGCAAAGGAAATTCCTTAATTGGACAGTGAGCTGTTCATCTCAAATTCTTTCTTTACTGTGTATTTTCATTTGTCGGGGGAAAACTGGTGAGCACTAGGCCTGTATAATCTGGCTTCAGATCTGGCCACTTCAGATGGCAGTGATCCAATCCAGAGCTCCGGACCAGGTTTCCACCTCAATCTGGCCAAAGCGGCTCCAAAGGTTTGGAGCGGCCTCAAAGATTCGGCCATAGGGTATAATGGGGAATCAATCAAATATCTATAATGTTGGGTTTTTTAATCTGATTTGAATGAAACTTGCAGAAATGGTAGCCCCTGCTAAGAGTATGAAACGTGCAAAGTTTCAAGAAGATTGGTGCAGGGATTTGGGGGAAACTGTACCCCAAATTCTTGAAAGCCAAACTCATGTCACAGCTGTGTTACATCACAGGGGGATCAAAACTGCAGGAGTGCTAGCTCTCACTGAGGCCACAAAGCCAGCCAAGTTTCAACAAGATTGTTGCAGGAGTTTGGGGGGGAACTGCACCTCAAGTTGCGGACAAGCAAAACTTGTGACACGGGTGACCCTGTGTGTGTTAAGGTGCAGAGGGGTGAAAGCTTCAAGGGATGGTGGCCCCTGCTGAGGCCACGACACCTGCAAGCTGTCAAGGAGATCGGTGCTGGGTGGTTCTGGGGCCCTGCACCTCTAGCTGCTGACAGGCAAAACTCGTGCCATGGGTGGTTGTGGGACTGTCTGTCTTGAGGAAGTTGATTGTATTGATTCTTTCCCCTCCTTAGCCTGGTTTTCTAGGTGCTAATTGATGGCAATTAACTGGCTACATTAGCTAGGTCCTGTGTAATTGAGCTGGTCCCTGCGTGAACCATGATTGATTGGTTACTGGTAACACAGTAGCTTAACAGCCAGGCCTGCAGTAGTGTCCCCCATGCCCCAAGACAGAGACAGTCAGTCCCACAAGCACCTGTCACGAGTTTTGCCTGTCAGCAGCTAGGGGTGCAGAGCCCCAGAACTCCCCTGCACCGATCTCCTCGACAGCTGGCAGGCTTAGTGGCTGCAGCAGGGGCCACTATCCTTGCAGCTGTCACCCCGCCGTGCACACAGTGTCATCCATGGCATGAATTTTGCTTGTCCACAGCTTAAGGGGAAGTTCCCCCCCAAACCCCTGCACTGATCTTCTTGAAACTTTGCAGGCTTTGTGACCTCAGCAAAAGCTACCAGCCCTGCAGTTTTGACCCCCTGTGGTGTAACACAGACATGACACGAGTTTTGATTTCAAGAATTTGGGGTGCATTTCCCCCCAAACCCCTGCACTGATCTTCTTGAAACTCGGCAGACTTCATATATTCTGCAGAGTCTATCATCTCTGAAAATTTCATCCGAATTGGAGAAAAAACTCAACAAAGTTATAGATATTTTATTGTTTCCCCATTATACCCTATGGCCAGATCTCCGAGGCAGCTCCAAAGTGCTTCGGAAGCTCTGAACTGCTTCGGGAAGCCTAACGAGGCCAGCACTTTGACCCACACATGCTGCTTCAGACCCCAAAGCATCTGAAGCTTCTCCAGATCCAAAGCCTCGCACAGCCCTAGTGAGCACTGTGCAGGGCAAGACAGATCTTTAAGTTGGTCTAAGTTCTAGTAACTTTATGACCATAGTGAGTAGTAAATTTAAAATATTGAGGCTTAGTATTTTTTTTTCCTTGGAGAAATGAGGGATCATCTTTGATTTGAGGGAAGCTTACCATAAATCCATTACCATGATATTTTTACTATAAGGCGTATGTATTTTCTCCCACATACATTCAAAGGAGGGCTGCCGTCCCTGGGGTCCTCAATCCCTTTACAGCTTTTTCTGCCTTGACCGATATTCAGTCATTTTGTAAAGAACCTGTCTTTGTATTAGTGCAAAAAGCACCTAGTATCAGGGAGAGGGTGGCAAGAATAGATAGAGTACTATTTCCAGGCTGACCTCCAGATGCCTTTGGAGCTTCAATACACTCCAGTGGTCTTGGAGGCCAATTTATTTCCACTGGATACTACAAATTAATCCACTGACCTTGTTAAGTGAAAATTAATTTTACAAGACTACTTTTGAAACCTAAAGTGTATGATACTCTAAATCCTTCCTAGAACCTGATATGTGGTTGCATATTTGAAATGATAGCATGGAAAAATTGCAGGCGTAATAGCTACTTGATCTCTACAGAAAATCCACAACATGCACAGTTAGAAGACTGATGATTTTTGCAGTGACAGTCATTATACATGCTTGTCTTTAGTCCATACCCCTCTGGGGCTTCATGTTTAATTTAGTTTATGTAATAGAGAGATCATCCTGTGCACTGTGTCATTTAGGCTTTGCCCGTTGGATAATTGTCTCGCAACAAAAAAGCCAAAAAACCCAACCCCCCACTCCAAAAAGAAGCCTATATAGAAAAAGAACATATAGTCATCCTTAATGTATATCAGACCCTTACTCTATAGATGCTGTATTAAAAATGCACAAATATGTCCCTTTTGGTTGTGCAATTAGTCTCCCTAGTTTAAAAAAAAAAAGAAGGAAAACCAATTGGTTTAACCATTTAGCATTTGTAACAGTGGATGATGAAGATCCAAGGCAGTTTGCCAAATTTTGTTCATCCACATCAACTGCCAGTGTTTAGTGTGAATGAAATACGTGAAGAAAAGCATCCAAGGCTTAACTTATGCAATTGTATTTGGGGGTAACTAAGTGAATTATGGGACTCAAAAGTTTGAAAGGGAAAAAAGCATTAGAACAGAATCTAGTAAAACAAATATAAGATAATTTTTAGGCTAAAGAATGATTCCTGTTTAAAAGATGTGCATCATCTGTAAATTTATTTTAAAATCACATTTGGAAAAATTCTCATTTACTTATTTCTTGGAACCTTCCTCCACATCTACATGAGATGCTGACTGCACAGTTGTTACAGAGCAGTCATTTAGTACTTGCACATACAAATACTAAATGACTGTGCAGTAACTAGAATTACTGTGCAGTAGCATCCTTGAATGGCTTTTTGGTGATGCTCACTAAACAGTAGTTTATGACTACTGCACAGTAGCATTGCATAATGTTTCTTGCCATGTGATGCTACCTCACAGCAGTAATGATCTATTGCATAGTCGGTGTCATGTGTAGATGCAACATTAATGAACTGCAATGAACTCCCTGCTTCCGTTGCTACCCTTAACTGTTATCTACTCCCTGTCCCTCTCATCTTTAAAAGTTCTTGGCCTTCCATGTTTTGCGTCTAAGTCTTTTGGTAAGAGCATATTTTTCCTATTGCCAGTAATCCCCATTAATATCCCTAGAGTTTGCTCAGTATTATTCTTTTATCTTCTGTTTGGTTGGCTGCAAGATTGAACACCATAAAGAAGGCCTACCCAGAGATGCTTAGCTTTGTGTCTTTCCTCACTCACATGCCTTCTCTTAGCCTTTCTTGAAAAGCATACTCAGGAAAAAAAATAAACAAGTCCTTATGTTCCTCCAAAGCAAATGTTTGTAAAATGGCATTTAACTGACTCCTGCCAAACACATGTATGTAATGTCCAGAGTTGAATGGGACCATGATTCAGTCTTACCCAAACCCTACCACATCTTAGCTATGGAAGAAGAATGCTGACAAGTTTGGGCTGTTGTAAACCACAAGAATGAATTACAAAGGCTGGAAGGTAGGGCATTCTCAGTTAGATCAGCCACCTCCTCTTCATTATAGACACCTTTATGGCAGTATGTCATGAAGCACCTATCATTTTAAAGTAAATCTAGAAATAAATATCATAACTAGGGTGAGGGTAGCCATCCCAGGCTCAAAGAGAAGTAACTAGTGGCTTGAGGTTGATTCGGAAGGAGGTATTGAGTAGGGTTCCTCAAGGATCTGTTTTGGGTCTCATATTGTTTAATATCTTTATTAATGATTTGTAAGATGCCATTGAATGCACACTTAGAAAATTTCCAGGTAACAGCAAGTTGAGTAGACTTGCAAACACTGCAGAGGTGTGATTAGTATCCAAAATGACCTTGATAAATTGGAGAACTGCTCTGAAAACTAAATGAATGGTATTCAATAAAGATAAGTACAAAGTCCTGCACTTGGGATGGAACTAATACACAAGGGGAAATAATTGTTTAGACTGAAGTACTGCAGAAAAGGACCTGGGGGTCATAGCATATTGGGTTGTAATAGGTGCATAATTTGCAAATCAATGGACATGATCCTTCCATTCCATACAGCACTGGTGAGGCAGTGGGAGTAATATGTCAAGTTTTGGGCAATAAATCTTTAGAAAGACATAGATAAATCAGAGAGAGTCCAGAACAGGGGGAAAAAAAAGTGAGAGGTCTGGGAAAGATTATTTACCTGGAAAGTTTGGAAAAACTGAAATTATTTCATCTGGAGAAGAGAAGACTGAAGAGAAATTCAGCAATAGTCTCCAAATTCCTAAAAGTTGATTATAAAGAGAATGGAAATAGACTCTTCTTTGTTGCCAGAAGGGACAGGATTAAGAGCCTCAAATTGCATGAAAGGAAATTTAGGTTGGAGAATAGGAAGAATTTCTGATTCTGAGGGTGATCAAGCTTTGGAACAGGTTACCTTGTTGCTGGAAGGTCTTGCATGACCAATCTCATCTCCTCCTATGACCAGGTGGCAAATTGCCTGGACAAGGGAGACAAGGTTGATGTCGTATACCTGGATTTCAATAAAGCCTTTGACTTGGTCTCCCATGATGTCCTCGTGGTTAAGCTGGAGAACTGTGGCCTCGGCCATCTCATGGTCTGATGGCTGGAGAACTAGCTCTGGGGTCAGACCCAAAGAGTGTTACTTGATGGGAGAAAATCAATGTGGTGTGAGGCGACCAGTGGCATCCCTCAGAGCTCAGTACTCAGGCCAGTACTCTTCAACATCTGCATTAATGATCTGGGTTTGGGTGTTGGACGCGGACTGGCAAAGTTCGCAGATGACACTAAACTATGGGGCAAGACAGTCACACTGGAGGACAGGCTGGTGATACAGGCCAACCTGGACAGGTTTGCAAGGTGGGCGGACCAAAAACTAATGGCATTCAATGTAGAGTAGTGCAGGGTGCTCCACCTTGGGAGGAAAAACCAGCATCATACTTATAGTCTCAGCAGTTCTACACTCACTAGCACCATGACCAAAAGAGAGTTGAGGGTCCTGATTGACCACAAGATGAACATGAGCCACCAGTGTTATGCTGTAGCCAGCAAAGATAACCAAACTCTGGCACGCATCCACTGATGTATCTCAAGCAAAACCAGGGATGTCATCCTCCCGCTTTACTTGATCTTAGAGACGCCACAGTTAGAGTGCTACGTCCAGTTTTGGGCCCCCTCACTTCAGGAGGGACATGGATAAGCTTGAGAGAGTCCAAAGGAGAACCACCTGCATGATCAAAGGCCAAGAGAGCAAACCTTATGAGGAGAGGCTGAGGGACATGGGACTCCTCAGCCTGGAGAAGAGAAGGCTCAGGGGGGACTTGGTGGCAGCCTATAAGTATATAAGGGGTGTGCATAAGGAACTGGGAGAACAGTTGTTCACCAGGGCTCCCCAAGGGGTAACAAGGTCTAATGGCCACAAACTTTCAGAAGGCTGATTTAGACTGAACATACAGAAAAACTTCTTTACAGTCCAAATGTCCAGAGTCTGGAACAGACTCCCCTCAGAGGTGGTGCAAGCACCTCCTCTGGACTCATTCAAGAAATGTTTGGATGCTTATCTTGCTGGGATAATTTGACCCCAGCAGACTTCCTGCCTATGCCAGGGGGACTGGATTTGATGATCTCGTGAGGTCCCTTCCAGCCCCTAATGTTTATGAAATCTATGAAACCTAGGGAACTTGTGGAATTTCCATCCGTTGAAATTTCACAGGCAGGTTAGACATATGCTTGCCTGGGCTGGTTTAGAAAGGAATGGTCCTGCTTTGAACTGGGGGTTGGACTAGATGACTGCTTCAGGTCTCTTCCAGCCCTACTTTTCTATGATTAGGATTTAAACTATGCAATGAGCTTCAGGTTTGCTGGTCCCTGCATGGATCCCTGTTAAGAGAATTTGAGCTTAGGGGTCTGTTGGCATTGAGTTTGTGGAAGATCAGGGTCTAGAAATATTAGCCCAGTGAAGAAATAAAGACAAAACTGATAACTCTGATTAAATAATTTAATTCCAAAATGATTTATACTAAAATGTTTGTTCAAATTATTTATTTTCAGGGAAATGTTTCATTCAACAACCCTTTTCTTTTTTTTAAATGAAAATCTGTAAATGAAAATGATCTCCATTTTAATTTCTCCCCTTCTCTGGTTTATTCAATCTCTTTCTTAGAAGCAATATGGAAAAGGTAAAAGGAAGTGGTTTAAAAAGGTGGGGAGGACACTTTATCTTTATTTTTTCATTATTATACAATCACACGCACCAAAATGCTTACAGAATTTTTTTAAATGTAATTTCAGAAAGGTAGAATTTCCCAAACATCCTTGGAAAAAAATGAATGATTTTTTTCTGTTAGTCCTAGTAGTAAAAGGTGATTATGCTGCTTATGTGAACAGTGTATATGGGCATAGGATTCTCTCTTTCAGCTAAATGTTTCCTGATAAACCTTGAAAATGAGATGATTGCTTAACTGTGCCACTCTTATTTCACTTACTAATTGCTTGTTTTTCTGTACAACAGAAGATCTAGATTTAAAATTGCTGGTAAATATATATATGTATAAAAAGTCAGCCTTCCACATACTGTCTCTTAATCCTTTTTTATTTTAAAAATCGTGTAAGCATAATAGGAATAATTAGCTTTGACGATGAACAAATCTGGCAATAAAGCACATTAGCAGCAGCTTTAAATCAACATGTAAGCCTGCAGTCTTGAATTAGTTCATAGTCACAGTAAAATCTAATTAACACTAAAGCAATCATTTAAGTATTCATCTTTAGTGTGTATGCATGCGTGTTTGTGTGTGTGTATATGCTTATGTGCATACTTTTCTTTGCCCTCAGTTGCTGATTTTACAAAGGAGCCTAGTTCGTGAAAAGCTTGTTTTGAACCTTATTTAAAACAGGTTTCCTTTTTAGTATATTCAGATCTGTGCCTGAATTACTTCTTGCAGAAACAAATTATAATAAATGTTGAGAAAGCAATTACTTTGTATTATATAACAGAAGAAGTGGATAAACCTAAACCATGAAAAGACATTTGTTGGGTGAAATAAGAGGTTTCAGATATGAAATTAGCATAGAATAGCAATAGTGGGGGTTTTTTTGGCACAAATAATTCATTGAATTATATCCAGATTCAGTTCATGAATGGTTTTGTTTCCCCCCAATTTTACTTTTCAGTGGATGTGCAGTTCACTAAATATACATTTGACCAACTTCATTGTGCTTTGAAACTTGTACTGGCTTGCCCATTTGGGCTAAGTACAGATAATCAAAAAGCTTGAGGCTGAATTGATTCAATCTTTTAATGTTATTTTATAATGTGTAGATTGAGCTGATAAGCAAGTGAACAGACATACACTTTTGATTCCAGAAATGCAGCCACATGCCTGCAGTGGCCCAGGCCATAAGCAGGGTGGGGGCGAAGAGGAGGGGTGGGGAAAGCATGGAGATGCTAGAGCACACCTCTCTGCTTGGGATAAAGTTAGGCTGTTCACCCTGAGAGAGGGAGATGAGAGGCAGGTGCAAAGCATCCTGGGATGCTGGGGGACTGTGAGTTAACTTGAATCTGGAGGGGATCTGGGACAGAAGTTCAATAAACTGATTTAACTTAAATCCATTAAGTCTGATTGTGGAGGAGTGAAAGAGAACAAACAAAAGCCCCAAGGTGCCTTACATGCTCTGCAGGGGAGGTCAGGAGAAGAAAAGCAGCCTGCAGCAACAGATAGTGAAAACAAACAACACTCACAGCATGGAGGGCCAGCAGGGCTGCAGCTGGAGACCGGAAGGGAAAAGAAACTTTCACCAGACTTCCAGAGCTGCATATCGCTCAGGATTGGAGGAGTGAGGCTGCCCAGAGGTATTTCCAGCCCTGGAGGGGGTCAGAGGGGGGTCATTTCCCTGAAAGCCACAGAGAGAGGAATGGTTGAGCTTCCCGGCAGGCAAGGGTTGCAAAACTTGCCAAAGGAATGCTCTGGGAGTGATCCTGAGAAGAAGGAAGGTGGAGGCCTGCACACACTGGCTGTTGATAATCTCTGGAGTGGAATGTCAGCGGAGGACCCAGAGGAGAGGCCTGAGGAAACTGCTGTTCCAGGTTAGAGCTTTGCTGCACATGGGAGAGATCCCACTGGGACTGTGAATGTTCACAAGGAAGCTGGGCCGGCCTATGCAGAACAGTGACGGACTAATTGATTTGTTTTGCTGTTGTGATTGGGATTTGAAAGCCTGACCCCAGGTGAAGGGGACATGGACTGAGCCTGGCAAGGAGACTGAGAACGCTCATGGGGAGGGGAGGGGGGTTGGTTCTTTTTCCTTTTTTTTTTGATACTTGAGTACAGGCCAAGGCCAGCCCTGGAAGAAGTGCACCTAACCAAAGCCAAAGGTGACCCTGGTGGTAGAGGGCAGAATAATAGATTAACGGGCAGTACTGTGACCTGGCTGCAGAAGATTTTGAGCACCATCTGGAGAAGCTAGGCTGGGGTAAAAGGGAGGTTTGGAGCCCCAGAGAAGAACATGGGCATTGCCTCCTAGAATATAATTTCATCAAAGTCATGGCAAGCGAGAAACATAAGATCAACTTCCTGGCTGACCAGGTGATCCAAAGCTGAGGTCCACCCTGTCACCGCCTGTAGGAAAATGAACTCAGGGCAGTGGTAGCAAGCCCTACAACACGTACAGCCATCCCACTGATGCTACTTCCACCCAGGTTTATCTTAAACCAGTCCTGGCCATTCTGAAAGCAGTTTATGTGCACTGAGCTTCTGTTGTGTTACAGATTTGAACCGGTTCCAATAATTTACACCAATTTATGTGTAATATCTGTTCCTAGTCTCAATGTTTACATTTTGCACAATAAAATTGTATCTTGAGTGTCCTGAAGATACAATTGCATTTTAATAGATTGATTATATTATGTTTGAAAGTAGTTTAGAGGTTGGAGAGGCAGTACATTCCAGACCTTGCCATTTAATATTTTCAAATAAGCTCTGTTTCCCTAATCTTGGCTTCTGCCACACTTCTGTATATGTATTTCAGAATGCCGCATATTCTGTTGGAAGCAGAAGCTCTAAATTCTTACTAATTTGCAGCTGTTTATGCAAGGAACTGAAATACTGTGCCATGGTGGAAATTAGGGAAACAGATGTGAATGCTTCAATATGAAGCACATCACCATCATTCTGTAAAGAAAATTAAAAATATAAGTGACTGAAGCTTGTTACTGCCTGCAAAGAATTTTGATGGGCTGGCAATTAAATCAGAGGAATTCTAGACCTCCCGTTCTAATAGATATAGAGATTGGAATCTATTTCTGACCAGTATGATTGAATAAAGTTTACAAGATAGAAAGAAAGAAGAAATCTAGATTTCAATTGTAGCACTTAAGTCATTATTTCAATGGTAAATTAAAGTTCCATGTTGACAACAAGGAAAAGAAAGACCTATATAGAAAAATAAACTGTGGACTACAATTTTCTCTGCTGTAGTCTACAAAGCTGCAGTCCATTATTATACAGTATGCACAATAGGGCTGCTAAATGTCATATAATTATTATTTTTTTATTATCTCCACTTTTCCTCACCTGGTTCACAACACACTATAGTGGGGGTAGTGTGTGTTTTCAGTGGTTTAGATAAAATGTAATAAACTTATTCATTAAATCTGAAAGTACATTACACTAACAATTCAGGAAAAACATTTTTGCTGCTGCAAAATATTTGAACCATTGGATTTTAAACAGTGTTCAGAATTTATAGAGTTTGAAAATGCTGAGTAGCTGTGATAGCTCTCAGTGAGATCTGCTGGGACTGGAAATGTGACCTAAGAACTTTACAATTAATAGTGTGCAAGTGTGGATAGTGAATAGGAATAATAAGTTAAAGATATTCCTACAAAAAAACTCATTTTAAACATTTCATATAGATGGGTGTATCAGAATAATAGAGAAGTTGGCCTAGAAGGAACCTTTGTAGATCATCTAGTCCAACCCCCTGCTTGAGGCAGGATCATCCCTATCCAAATCATCTTACACAAATACATTATCTAACTTGTTAGCAAAACTACACAGTCAACCCTGACACAACACAAGACATAACACCCTAACCTGCCACTTAAAACCTAGAGACCATGGTAGCTAATGTCCTGCTGATGTAAAGATTGTTAAAGAGATCCCAGGAAGAGGGATACCCAGTATGACGGTTTGTAGCAATTTCTCAGAGCTTTTTTTCTCCATTTTAATATATCTGGTTCTAAGGGCTTGAACAAATGAAATGTTTATATCTTGAAAATGTTCAAAATAGGCATGAATAAATGATGCAAACTCTGAAACTTATTTAGACCTCTCTACCTTCTCTGTGAAAAAGTGAGCCCTAATGTAACTGAGGGCATGCAGCTGGATTTGCCTTGGGATGCCTCTGGTTAGCCCTGGATAAACTGGGGCTAAATCCATATCAGTTTCAAACATTGTGTTTCAAGGTGTGCTCATCTGTGGCCTCTGTGCAGTTTTTCTGTCAGTATGGGATAGATATTACTGTGCAATATCTCAAGCTGCTTGGTGTTCTCTTCAGCTCTGGGTCATAATGTCCAGACGGATGCATTCCTCAGCTGAGAGTCCCATAGCTGACAGTGCTGCCATGGCTGTGAGCGCCATCAGCTCGGGGACTCTCAGCCACTGGAGATCATGGTGCACCCTGGCAGCTGCAAGCCCCATCAACTAACAGGGTTTCCAGGAACAGGGGAGCACCTGGCCACACGGCCTATTAATGGTGTGATCAGAATGAGCCACTAAGTCATTCCATGTTTTTTGTGGAACAACTTTGTGGTTAATTCTTTGTTTTATCATATCATTAATTGATTGAATGTGTGGCTGGGTCACAATTTAAGATGTGATTAATTGGTTAAACACGTCTTAAGTGCAGCATGTAGATGGGACTTATGAGTAGCAGCCTCCAATAGTTTAAGAAAGATTTAGACATTCCTTCATTAACAGAGCATTGTAACTGCACACTTTAAAAAAAATCTAGAATTAGCCTTTTCTTTTTTATGCAATTTAGGATCTTTGCTACTATACCTGATAGGTGGAATTATTGTTTCTGAGATAGTAAGCTTTTTGGGGGCAGGAACAATATGTTTATTGTACATATGTCTAGCATCTGAACAAATTGTAGGTTTGATCCATGACAGAGGCTACTGAGGGCTATCACTATATCATTAATATATTACTTTATTAATTATCAATAGTTATTAAATGCACATGTGTACTTTTATTATGGAATACAATGTGTTTAATTTCATTGGCAATATGAGTGCTTACATGCAAGTCAGAAGGGCTAACAATTCAAAGCAGTCTTCATCTAGGGTCAGGGCTTACAGGATACTTACTATCAGGAGAGCTATTTATACTTGTTCCATGTTGATGGTTTATTTTACATGCAAAACTTCTCTGTAGTTTTCCTGGCACTTGTTAGACTATGCTAATTTCCAACTCTGCCTTTACTGTCAGACTAGGTGACCTTGTTGAGCATTAACAGAAGTTTGGAAATTCTACAGAAAATACTGATACACTTCACTCAGTCCCTTTTATCTAAGGATCTCCAAGTACTTTAGAGGCATGAATAAATTAAGCCTGAAAGTTCAAAACAAGTCTGGGTAGTAAGCAGTAATATCCTATTTTAAATCTGGAGGCAAATGAAGAACTAAGAGATTAAGGCCCATTTTACACATTACAGGTACTGTGCAATTAACTGATTAATTGTGCAGCTACCTTAAGACCAGCTATATATGCAAAGTAGCTATCACATGTTAAAAAGTTCCAAGCAGCTATAAAGTTAGAGCTTAAAAATGTGTGCTAACTTTATAGCTGGTTGCTATGCAAATTAAAGCTTGATATGTAGGAAGATGTTCCCTGCAGCTGGTAGCCCCATTAGCTAAACAGGGCTCCCAGCTGCAGGAGTTTACCATGTCCAGTGTGAAACCTCTGAGCCCTTGGGATCACAGCTGTCATGATCCCCAAGGCTCAAGGGTATGTGAAACCCCTGCTGGGTCCAGGAGATCATGGCTGCCATGATCCCCAAGGATTAGGGGTGTGTGAAACCCCCAGGTCCACACATGAGCCACGTCTCAGAGTCCAGTACTTAACAGGACTCTGTCCCAGCACAACTAGGACTAAGCACCCCATCAGATGTGGGGCTTTTGGTCCCAGCTGCACATGCTTCCTACAGCTGGGAGCCTGCTTCTTGCCAATGCAGGGGAAGCCCAGGGTCCAGCTCCCCCAACACTGGCAATAACACGTCATTGAATCTAATGCATGATCTCACAATCATGCCTCCTGCCATACACATGTGGCATGGCAAGAGGCACAATTGTGTAGATCATGCATTAGATCCAATTGTGCCTTTACCTGTGCATGTAGAGGGTCTTTGCCTTATCCAAAGACACTTAAGAAAATCCATGCTATTGGTATCAAATTCTACAACTTGTAACCTTTAGTCTTGTTATCTAGCCATAAACCTTCCTTCCCTCTTATGGTATGTTGGATGTCAGTGTGAATTCAGGAATGAGTGAGGGATTATCCCATTTTATGTCCTTTTTATGTGGCTTTGGATTGTCCACTTACATTATCATAAATCTAGGCTACTAGGTCTTGTGTGCATACAGTTGGTTTGCTGTGCCACAGCAGAGGAATATTGAGAAAATGGCCCTTTACTGGCTAGGGATAGTCAGTTTTTAGAGTTCATTTAGAAGTGCAAACTGTTCATAGCATTTCAGCTGATGGCGCATGCACTCCCTGAAGAAGCTGTAGTGCCTTGCCTAAAGCTAGCCTCTGTGTGAATGCTAATGATTAATACCATGAGATCCCAATGGTGTTGGAAGCAATATAGTTAAGTAAAAAGCAATGGTTTGGATAAAAGGTCTTAAATCAGACTAATGTTGGCAAATGTCAGTTGAAAGAGAAGGATTTAAAAAAACAAGAAGAAAGAGAGTAATTTAAGAATAAATTCAAAGAGGAAAATGCGCACATTCCCACAAACTAATAAAATCTCTGCAAATGGGGAAATGAACCTTCTCTGATTGAAATTTAATCACAGAAAGGGTTTTATTGTAACAAGGAGGATTATAATTACCATTAGAAAAAGGAGAGTTTTTCCCATTGAACTAGATTTGACTATTCCAGCCTGCAGCTCAATATGAGGAGACAGCTCTGTGAAGTGAAATGATAGAGCCGATGCAATACTTTTGCTAGTAATTTTGCTAGTAATTTCTAAAATATCTGTCAAATCCCCCCAATAAAATCTACTTAAAGAAATCTGTTTTAAACACTTAATCTTCACTTGTTTTCATTAAAAAGCAATGTCCAAGAGTTACCACATTATCTGCACATCGGATACAATACTACTGCATATTATGTATTGACCAGCGTTGATTTTTAATCGCAGCCACTGTATCTAAGTGCATCTCGGGAGTGGCAAGAGGGCAATAACCCTATCTATCTGTCTGTCTATCTTTAGTTTATATGTTATTTCGTCTTTGTCGTAAAACAAGAAAACAATTCTGACTTGATGGTAATGAAATAACCAGTGAAAACTGTTGCCATTTTTTTTCTGTTTCCATACTCTGCCTTTTTGATGTAAAATTCAGAGTATTCTAGTATGTCTAGTAACTCCTCAGGCTAATTATTATTCACAGGACTGAGGATTTAATGGCACCAAAATCAGAAAGGTGACATTTTGTAATTACTTTGCATAAGCATAAATTACTACACAAAGTTCAGAAAAACAGAGTCTTAACAGTATGTTCCATTATTTTTTGGGGTATATTAATTTCAAGACTATGAGATTCTGAACTGGCACAATTCAGTGCAAGGAGGTTTCCCGTTTTGTGGATTCCTCTGTAGGACACACAACTACTTAACTACTCTTACCAGCTTTCATCATAATACATTTTAAGTTAACTTGGTTACGTCTTGTGAGACAAGCTGGTTGCAGTCAGTAAATTGTATCTGATTTGTGTGTCTGAATTAGGTGTAAGAAATTCCATTAGTGTTAAGAATACCTCCAGCCTAGTTAGTAAAACATTTTTGTTTCATGATGGAGAAAGGGATACATCTGTCCTCAGAGCAGTGGGGTTGGACCTGATGATCTCATGAGGACCCTTCCAGCCCTAAACTTCTGTGAGTCATTAGGGGGAAACTCTGTTGTTTGTGCAATACATTTATTGGCTAGTACAGGGGAATCTGAGACATGTCCAGTGAGCTGGATTTGTCCTACAGAGCCACATCATCCGGCCCCTGGTGCTGGCCCTGGGTCCTGAGTACCCTGGGATGTAAACTCTCTGGGCCAGCTGACTTGTAGGTGTCTAGCCTCTCAAGGTGCTTTTTCACATCTCTCCACTGCTAATCTTCAGTATGCTGACCATTGTGTCATTTGTGCCCACTCAGTTAAAGAACTCCAGGTCACTCTTCATTGTTTTGGTGAAGCATATGAAATCCTTGGACTCTCAGTCAAAGTCACAAAAACAAAGATACTTTACTAACCCCCCCCCATGAATTGAATTAGCTGCTCTTCCACATATTACAATAGATGGCAGTCTTTGGGGAATGTTGAGTAATTCCCTTACCAGGATAGCCACCTTTCCAAAAAGGTAAACATAGACAATGATATTTAATACTGGATAAAATCTTCCAATACTGCCTTTGGACATATCCAAAATCTGTCTTCAGTGATCAAGATATTAGGAACCGAATCAAACTCCTCCTTTTGAGGCTGTAGTTGTCCCTGCCCTGTTGTATGGGTGTGAAACTTGGATGACATAGCGAAAACCTCTGAAAGCTTTGAGACATTACCATCACCAGTGTCTTTAGTAAAAACATCCCAGTCAATTGGAAAGACAGAAGAATGAATGCTAGCATTCTGACTCAACCACTACCAGCATCAAAGCCATTTTTATATAGCACCAGCTTCTTTGGATAGGACATGTCACAAGAGTGACATGTCACAAGAATGGCTGACAACTGGCTCCCAAACCAGGTTCTATGCTCCCAAATCACTGGTGGCAAAAAAGAAGGTCAAGAAAAGTCAAGAAAAGCATCAATACCTGGGAGACTCCAGCACTGAATTATCTCCAGTGAGGTGCTGTGATGTATGACATGGCATCAGTCACTTTGAGCAAATTCTTCTCTCTGTAGAGGTGGATAGACGTTAAAGACAAAGGGAAAGAGCTGTGACTCAACATCACCAGATCTACACCATCTCAGAACTGTTTGTCATGATTGCAGTCATGTGGATGTCACATGGCCCTCAGTCATTTATGGACTAACCAATAATTTGTTTATTCACTGGAAGACTGTCTGTTTTTCTCATATTGAGGGTTTGCTACCACCACTAATAGGACACTTTACAAAGCAAATATCCTTATTATGCCTTTCTTTACCAATCCCCAGCCTTACAAAAAGTCATTGCCAATAGAATGGTGCACCTGAACATACCTAAAATAACAAAAAATCTAGTGCACAAATGCAACAAAATGTCTGGGTGGGGGCAGAAGGAGGGAGTCACTTATCTTACAATTTAAAGTTTCCATGAACTGTAATTAAAATAAAAATAGATGTATGGAAAATATGCTGCCAGCTTTTGCATAATTTAAAATCATCCCAGAGGTGCTCCACATGTATCCCACATTCTGCTAAGTTAATTTGCCTTGTTAATAATTCTTTTATTAATAATTATTTTACCTCCAATTTTCTCACTCTGAAGTCCAGAAATGTATACTACATCTTGAATGCTCATGTGGTTGTTCATATCAAAAAAAGGATTCACATTTCAAATGGCAAGAAGTGAGCATTAGGATGCTACATTGTTGATAATGGTGTATGATAAGAAACAAACTGTGATCATGGCTGTCAAAATATGTTATTTCCACATTGATTGCTACTCCAAAACTTTAGGTATATTTAATGTTTTATATTCAAAGCGAATCATGAGTGTACATATGTCTTCTCCCTAGATCCATTTGTGCACCTTCAAGTACAAGACGTCAATGAAATGGCAGATTTTTTTGATGTCTCTACAAATTTCACCTGAAAGTTTGAAGAGATCTCATGTTTTCCCTTGATGGCTAAAGCTACCTGTAGCACACGTTTGCTTTTAAAGTTAGTGTTCCATGTTTGAACTAATTTGAACATAACTATTCTATGTTAGGGGTATGCAACCTTTTCTGACTTCAGTCTTGAAAACCCACTCTGAGCACTGGGACCTAGCTGCCTCTATTGCTTTTCTCCACAGTGTCATGGGGAGGCCACCAATAGCTGAAGTCCCCTGTCACTGAATGCTACCAAAGCCCCATATCTTCAGGTTGGATCCAGTGGTCCATGACCCTCAGTCTGTATCAATGATGAACAATAAATAACTGGGTTTTTTTAATGAGAAGAGCCTTTGGTAGCAGTTATAACTATTTTTTTAATATTTGTATTTATTTTGCAATAGTCTCTGGGAACTCTGGTTGTGGATTAGGGTCCCATTGTCTTAAATGCTGTGCCAACATAGAATTAAAAGATAGTGCCTGGTTTTCACTTGCTTCTAGTACAGTGCATCTTAACTGTTGTGGTTTAGCAAATCTTTCCATTCATTTTCAGAATTTTTTTTATCCTTTGAAACATGGGTACTGTGTTATGTTTATTAGTGACACACCTTCTCTCAGGTATGGTTATAAATAGCTACTTTATCCAAATGTAGTCTTTTAAATTCTATATAGAAAACTATTGCTACCATACCACTTAGCAACTCCCAATTTCTATTAACTGAAGTTGTTGACATAGTATGGCAGTTACTCATAATCTAGTATATATACAGTCCAGTTTACAGTTATCTACTTCAGAAGAGCCACCAGAGTTGGCACCTTAGTGGGTAAGGCAAGGATTGAAGGATGCTAAACAACATGTGTTTAAGGCATAATCCGTGGAAATGGATGGTGCCAGAAAAGCCCTTCCCTAATTGATGACAAAAGATTATAGCATGGGAAATCCTTGGGATGATACTTCCCACTTTGGTGTTGCTTTCTCAGCATATCTTTGGAGGTACACCAACCTTTCCCTTTAGCAGATAATCCATGAGTGACTGGTGCCTCCTGAATCTGGGGGTGGTACCCGCAGAAGCTGCTGACGGTGTTGGCCCTGTCAGGGGGCACCGGCCCTACTGACGGCATCAGTGTTAGCCATCGGGGGGGGGCACTGGCCCCGTCGGGGGGTGGGGCATATGGACCCCTTACCAGTCACCTATGCCGTAGTCACACTATTCCTCTTTCACACTATTTCGGAAGTAACCACTCTCTTCCACATCTTGACTCTTTCTGCAAAGCAAGGGCAAACTTCACAAAGTTTACTTCTTTCCTTCAAGGGGTATCCTGTCCCTCATCAATAGCGATGTTGCAGTCTGTGCAGTTTCCTAAATAAAGTTTCCTTCCCCTTATGTGAGTTGGGGAAAGAAGAGGAGAGTGAATGCAAGACATTCACCTCCGCAGTAGAATCTATCCGTGAATAGGCAAAGAGATCAAATTATCATTTGCCCATAGGAATAGAATCACCGTGTCAGTGCTCATACACTTAGGAAGGCAGCATATGAAAGATTGCTCACTAGGTGTTAAATCTTGTCCCCATGGAAGTTTATAGCAACATTTATGTTGACTTTATTGGAGTTAGGATCTCACAGTCAGTTATCCTGTGCCTTTTCCTTTTGAGAAACAGAAGATTTCTGTTTCAATGGCTGTCATATAAGCATTGCAAAGAAACCAGGGACTGGAAGAGAAACATGTTCCACCAGCAGTGAAAAGGTTAATAAAACTGGGGTGAAAAACAAGATTTTTTTTATTTAGGAATACATTAGGAAAAAGGGGAAGAGCTTGTGCTTTTTTTTTCTCCTTATTCTATCAGTAGCATTTGGTAAGAGGAATTAAGCACACAGTTACGAGGGTCATCCAAATTATTTAGCAGTCATTTTTGCTCCTTTCAAAGTAATTTATAAATTAACTCATGAGTATTATTTGTAGTGTAGCCATGACACTGAAGGATTCCAGGTTATGACATGCTAGTGTTTTAAATAAGTTGAACCTGGGAAAATGGAAAGCAATCAGGCTAGAAACACGATTCATGTAAAATTTGATATTATTTTGAAAGGAATGGTTTCAGAAAACTCAGAAAAGCATGTAATAGCTTTACTGATATTTTAATAGCTAAATGCTACTTCTAAGAAATTGCAAATGTAAATATTTGATTCTTATATTTGGTACTTTAGTAGGGATTTTTAATTATCTCACTATTAAACAAAGAACATGCTTTTATACTGTGTATTTTTATAGTGAAACATTTAAACCAATTCATTGAATAATGTCATGCTACATTACGTTCAGCAAGATCTTTCTATATATATTGTTTTTAGTGCTTTCTGTGTTCTCAGTCCAAAGCTTTTTTAACTATTATTTGAAAAAAATACAAAACTAAGACTTAGCATGAAATATTCTTTTGGTCATTTGGCTTCTGGTAATATAATATTTTGAAATTATAGTGTCATTTTTTGTATTTATAATTTTGAAATAATTGGAATGTTTTTAAATTAATTTTTTTCATCATTTGCCCAAAAAATGATTTCCTAAAAAATAAATGCCAAGAATATTTTCTAGTTGGGGGTAATCTCTGGAATTCCAGAAATGTTTTTATCTTTAGCACTCAGTACATGAAATGTTCGTTAGTGATCTCTAATATGTCTGTAACACAGAGTAATAGATTATAAGAGTTTCACATGTTAGGTAGCTTTTAATGAATGGTTCTCATGTAAAATGGTTTACTATAAGCTGAGTTTCATCCCCAGTTCTAGGGCTGGGGGTTGCATGAGGAATATGTTATGACTAGAATTAGGCAGGAAATGGTTCTCTCACCCTTAAAATATTTCTACATTTTCTGAAATTTTTCATGACTAGTCTACATCAAAATGAACCCAAAACCTTGACACTGGACACACCTACACGAGGTAAACTACGTTGCTTTGCAGTAAAGCACTGCACAGTAAGCATGTGCATCTACATGTGTGCATGCTTACTGCACAGTGAACTATGCTAATCACAAGTAAACTTACTACCTGCAAATGCAAGTAGCAAATTTACTCATGAGTAGTCACTGTATGGTACTTGTGTAGATGCCTGACTGGGAGCAAATCTGCTCCCAGTTAGCCAGCCACTGAGGGCAGGAGATTACTTTCTTCCCCTGGGAGGTGCCTGCTGCCAGGATAGGCTCTGATACTAGAGCCCAGGTGTGGACTATGTCCTGCTGCCCTGGGAGCAGGGAGCTCCAAGTCCCTGGCTCCAAGATTACAATCAGGGAGCAGAGGCTAGGAGGTCCTTATCTCCCAGTGCCAGCTCTGTGGTTGCCCCAGCTGGAGCTCCACAGTCACAAAGCTCAGGCTAGGATAAGGATCTCCTGGTGCTGGCCCGCAGTCACAGAGCCAGCTCTGAGAACGTCCTGCTGGCAGGGACTGGAGAGCCTGTTCCCTACTTGCTATTAGCTGCCTCACTGGCAGATTGGGGCAGGAGCTGGGATTTGCCTTTCCCCTGCAGCTCTTTCCAAGTCCTCTGCCCCGATCAGGGAGCCCGGTTGAGAGCTTCCTGCTGCTAGGGCAGGGGGATATTGTCCCCGCCCCGGCAGCAGGCAGCCCCCTGGAGACAGCCGTTTCCTGGCTCAGTGCTGTCTGACAGCCCCTGAGCTAGCACCCAGGGGAGTCTTGAGCTGCTCCTGCTGGTAACAGGGACCCATTGCAAGGCCACAGAAAGTGGGAGGAATTTGCTGCTAAGAGCAGCAGATCTGTTCCCACATCCCTCCCTACATGTGTAGATACCTGCCTGGGAGCAATTTTTGCAAGTAGTTTACTTGCAAATAAACTGATATCAGATCAAATGCATGTGTAGAAGCACCCTGTTTGCATGTTTATTTATGTATATAAAGTAGCACTGCTTTAATGGGAAAGAATGGCAGAAATCAATAACAGAATAGCTAAGTAACTGGAATATCCTCAGAATATCCCAGGGAGAATTTGGGAGAACCAGATTCAGGTCTTCTTCAAATTAAATACAGCAGAGACTTAATCCAAGGTCCCCAACATCTTGCATGAGTTCTGTAATTGCGACACTGTTGGCCATTTCTCGTATTCTTTCTCTTCAGTTTTGAGCATAAATTCAATAGTGGATCTGAGAAACCTCTCCTCAAAACTAGCACGTTCTCATGAAAAGTTTTTTGGTTTTGATTAATCAGTGTTTAAAACAAAGTTTGTTAAAAAATTCCGGACCACCTCTCATTTTGACCTCAAAGATTAGTTTGACAGTCCTGGGACATTTCCCTTGAAGGTGCTTTTAGAGTAGGATTTTACATAAATACTTAAAGACTTTACATTTCCAATGCCGACTTTCATATAACCTTTATGAATACAAATATGTGCTCATAAATTCAACAAAGAGAAACAAAAAAATGAAACCGAAGCGCATGTCATACCTCTTAATGAGAGAGAAGAAAATGAAAGGTGAACTAAGACCCACTTTTCTTCCAACTATAAGCTGTGCATTTTCTCATGCCTATTACCAGAAGTCTTGTGAAACTTTGTAAATTTCAGTCCCTGAAAGAATTATGAGCAATGGTACTTTTTTAGTGTTAGAAAGTAAAATGCATGCAGTTGCACTTAGAGTGAGCTTCATTGCAGTCAGTGAGGCATGGTAGCAGCTCAAGAGCCTCTCAACATGAATGCTATTTTATGGTATTGGAGTCTTAGCCATTGCATTTTGCCATCATATCCTTCCATCTCTTGCACGTGTCATCCTTTTTATCTCATTGTGGCTAAGTGGGGTCCCTGACTAGCCACAGAGCTAGTTTCCCACCTGCCTCTGAGCATGCCACCCACCTGACTCGTCTGCCATGCCTCGTTGTAATTAATTAGGTTGTTAATTAAGGTGGGAGGCTTCCCATTGTACACCCTGGTATTGAGGGGGCTATCCGTGGCTCCATTCCATCCCTACACCGCAGCCCAAGCCTCACAGATGGCATATCAGGGACCTTCGGCTTCCATATAAGCCCTGACCCTGTCTGAGGGCAGTCATGACCCCGAGCTTCTTTGCTCAATTGTAGTAAAGAATTACAATTTCATTATTTAAAATAATTATAGTTCAAGAAAATACATAGGAAGAAACCAAATCAGAACAGATACCCTCATGTGGTAAGGCTCTAATCAAATTAGGTATAGATTTAAAAACCACTTTATGATATCAGTAAAGTCAGCATGGTCCATACCAACTCATTGCATCCATAGCATATGGATCCTTTTTCTACTTGCAAATTGTATTTGTAATTAGATAATTTAAAAGGATACTTGTTTTAACGATAATCCCACTAAATAGTAAGTATGATGGTTCAGTTCCTGAAAACCAAATTCTTTCTTTAGGTGTATATGAATTGCTCACATTGAAGTCTGTGGGAATCATATGCCTGTGTCTAATTTGGTATTAAATTTAAATATAAGACTTTCTTTTACCAAATATTAAATTAAAATGAGTTGTTTTTTCTTTTATTAACATTTTCCATGGGCCTTGTAAATGCATTGAAAGCAGTTTGATAGATGTGCTTACTGGAACAATTGCTTATACTACATGGAATCTATAGTTAATTCAGCACTCTCCATTTCTGAGCTTCAAAGCTTATTTTAAGTTAGAAGATGAATGTGATTGGCATTCTGGCTTCATCCCATTTTTAACCCCAATTTACATTTTACTGGTGAACTTGCTGCCAAGACTGCATTTTGATTCTCTCTCTGTTAGATGAAGAAAATCAGATGTTTGCCAAGCCATTGAGGCTTGGCTTTGAAAACCATCATATTGGAATTATAAAGGTAAAATAAAGTATGAGTATGTATAGATGTTACACTTAGATTAATCTAAGTGCTGAACTGTACACGTGTTCAGGGAGGTTAGATTGGGCAAAAAATGGTCAGCCTGATCTAACTTTAATTAACTTAGGAGTAGATTGGGCTAACCCAGGCTGGATCTAACCCAAATGTGTATACCAGTGCAGCTCCAGACAGGCAACACCTCCACAACCCGTCCTGCAGACCACCCACCGCGCTGTGGACCAGCTAGCCTCCACCATGGACTCACCAGCTCCTCCCGGACCCACTGACCCCCAGCCCCCTCTGGACCCACTAGCCTCTCCCACTCACCTCAACTTACTTAGATTACATTCTTCATATGAATTCTGGCAATGGTAAATATGTGTACACACAGGACTTGATCTGTCATCTGGAGGCATAAAGTGAGCCAGGTGATTGTAGATCAGGGCCCAGGAATGTATGTACACATTTGCAGTGCAGCCCTGGGGCTGGGAAAGCCTAGCCAGTTGCCTCATTCCTGGGGCTGTGTTTTTTTTTACCCCCAACCCCCAGAGGCCTATCTTTAGCCCTCCTACCCCCACCTACATCTGGATAGGCACCTTCCCCACAGACCTTCCACTCCCCGCCCCCCATTCACCAAACCTTCCTCATGGACCTGCTAATTCCCCTGATCCCACCAAACAGCTCTATTCCCATGAACCCCACCCCCATGGACCTACTAGCCCACCAACCCACCCTGTGGACTTGCTAGCCCCATCTGATCCTGCCCACTCTTCCCTCTACCTCTGCTTACTTGGATTGGGCTCCCAGAACCAGCAAACATCTGTATAACTGGTACCCAGTCTACAATCACACTGCTTAAAGTAAGCCCAGTAATAATAGGTCATATCCTGGGAATGTCTATGCATGGCCTGTGTCTCTCTCACTGGGTGTATCTACATGTGCAATTAGTGTAACTCAATAAATTCTGGTCCAGTTTGCACTGGACTTTATTGTTCCTGGGTACAGTGTTTACATGTGTGCCTGGGACTGCAGTACATCGAGCCAGGGCAGTACAAGAAATCCGCCTGCCAGCCTAAAGCTACTCCCCACTGACACAGCTCAACACACTGTGGAGGGGTTGCCTGGGCACAAGGGTGCTACAGTGTGGGGCTAGATCTACACGTACATTGAAGCAGAGTAAATAACTGTGCCATAGGATAATACTCGTGGCTGACAGTACTAACTTACAGTTTAGTCCATTAATTTACTCTGACCTAATAGCTCTGCACATGTAGAGGGTGATGCTTTACTGTGGAGCTAATTATGCAACATCATGTAGATGCTCCCAGTGTCTTGAGAATTAATCTGTCAGACTGACGTATCCTGGAAATTTAGCAGGGGCTCTGTTAAGAATGTTCTGCCTGAGATGATGATACACAGTATTCCCTGGGTTATTGTTTGCTCCTCTCCAAATTAATGTACTAATGCTTTCATTTTGACTCCCCCCTCCCCCCCCAATACATTAGTTTCATATTTTCTACCACTAGAAAACCTGGTCCTACTTTTTTCCCTCAGTCTCCAAAATTTGAATTCTGTCTACTCACAGCATTGCATAGAAACTTTCCCAACTGGTTTCTTCATCTTGCACCTGTGCTTGCAGCAACAGTAGAGGGAGCAGATATTTCCTCCCTCAAATTTTTCATACATATGAAAAATATCTTTACTATTATATCTATGTACTGTTATCCATATCAATATCCAATCCCTTCTGGAATCCTGCTAAACTCTTGGCTTCAGTGATGTTTCATGGCCTTGAATTTAGTTCATGAATTATGGATTGGCTTTTAAAAAAATCTTTTAATCTTTGTTTTAACAACTTTTCAGCCTTACTTAATAATATAACTTTATTCTTGTATTATGAGACAGGGTTAACAGAAGTGCCAGATCTATCTTGTGTTGGTATTAGGCTTTGAAACTAAAACAGAATAATCCAACTTTGACTGGAAGTCATCTTTGCCTTTGCTTTAGGGATGATCTAAAAAGTAAAATAAGTTTTAGTGGGAAAATAATATATTCAAATAAAACTGGTGGAGGTATTTCACATCCAGCAGATGAAAATATTCAACCTGGGAATTGTTCAGGCAACAGAATGTCCAAAATTTTATCTTTTCTTCCTCTCTATCTGTAAGGTAACCTGATTATAATTCTAATCTCTTTTGCTATGTCAGTTTGGCAAAACTATATAATCTGTCATTCCTTTGGGGAAAAAAAATTGTAGATAAGACCAAGTGTCCCTTCTTTGGAACTTGGTTAAAAATGAGAGTAATATTCATAATGACAGAAGCATGCGTGCACACACACATTTGTGTGTGTGTGTGTGTGTGTGTGTGTGTGTGAAACCAACTCCTGGGCACGAGCTTAGAGGAAGGCATCTGTGGTCAAGAGGTTTATGTAAAATTATTTGTGGATTACTGTTGGAACAGTACCTGTTAACCACTTTTTCTTCGGAAGGTTGCACTGGAAAGTGTACAAGTACACTGAGTATATGTGTGCAAACACACATACACAAAATGCATTTTTAAAAGTTAGCTCTGGACATGCATAAGAGTAGGCAGAGGAGGAGCCTAATTTCATGCACGGAGAGAAAATAAAATAATTGTATTTGGCCTGTTGAAATGGTAAGAAAAATCCGACTCAGTCTGGCTCAGTAATAATATATATCATGGTCAGGTTTAATGCTTATTAATTTTGGTCAGGTTGTTAGTCTGTGTGTTTCTGTTCATTCCTCGCAGGACTTCTTTAGAGCATTCTTTCATTTTTTCTAAAGGGAAAGTTACCAATAAGTCAATAAGTGTGTTTACTGTGAGATCAGTTTGTTTGTAGGAGAACCTATTTCCTAAATATTGAATTCAAACATTTAAAGGATTATGTTAACTAAGCATTTCTATTCCCAGGGTTGCAAAGAAAACAGTAATACAGCAATACTTAGTGCTTCACACATAATTAGTTGGTACTTGAGCAGGATTACAGATATGCACGCACACACAGACACACACGCACACACTTTTTTTAGCCTTCTACTTGTTATTCAGCACTAGCTAAAGTCTCTGTCATTCTTCCAGATTTTGTATATGCAGAGACAAAAGTAGTTAGTTTCTTAACCCTTCCTATTCTGCTGCTCCACTTCCTGCTTGAGCACGTCCTCTGACATTTAAGTTACAGAAGAAAATGTACATTACTAGCAATATCCCAATATGTTTTTAAGAAAGTTGAAGTATACATTATTGTATGCATTGTGTAGTTCAGTGAAAAGACTGAAGAACAATTCAAGTAGCATTCTCAATATATTCTGGATAACTGGAATTTAAGGAGGGAGCATCAGTTTTTACCAGACATTGCTACAGCTGACTTGTTTGTTCCCAGGATTATGAAGACACCTGCACATTTCTTTGAATGCAGACAGCTTTCAATTAAGAGAGATACAGACTGCATTTACGAGCACAGCGGTGCCCTATTCTGAACTGCTAAGAAAAGGCCTATGCTATCTACTACATATGCTCGGTTGCATACTAAGGAAGCAGTGGCAGATGAATGGTAAAAGGCTTTGGTGTATCTATGTTCTTTGCTACCATTCACAGATTACCTAAATTAGCCAGCCTGGTATAACCCATTGATCAAAACAAAGTAATATAATAATGCATTACATTTAGTGGAGAAATCACAGAGCTGTTAAAGTTCATAGGAAATTTTCCCATTAACTTTGGTGGAACTATGATCTGCCCATAATTTTGTTAGATAAGAGTAGCATTTGAAATTAATTTTGTTTATTTTCAAATAAATATTTTTGTGGCATGGAAAAATATTCTGTGTATGCAGTGAGAGATAAAGCTTACATCAATTCAGAAGGCTCCCCCAGCCTTCCGCAGAGTTAAGCCTCATTTAAACTTCTCTGGGCAATTCAAGAATGAAACAGGGAATTGGAATGCCTGATTATAAACACTTTTCTATACAAGGGGATTTTTAAAGGTGTAAGTGCAAAAGTGCTTGAAAACATTACCCTTGTTCTGGTTGTCAATGGATGGAAAAGACTAAGGGATGAATTTTTGGCGGGGGAGAGATGTTTCCTTTCTTTTTTAATCTGTCACATGACCTTTCATAAACTTTTCCATTTTTGTATCACTCATTGTATGGCAAAAGGAAAAATGAAACCTTTGTTACTCTGTTGCACTAATTTTTCAAGAGCTCAGATTAGATATGGTTCCAAAGAAGGGTATAGCTGGGACAGGGTATCAGCAAGCACAAGCTGTGTGCACAAATGCATACAGTATTTCCCAGGGAGGTTTGAGGTGGGATGAGGCCTGGCTTTATGTAAATTAGTGATGGCACCAGCGCAAGTGAATAGCCCACTCATGCTGAGAATGGGATAAGGGAGAATAATCAACTACTTGAAGCACAAGTGGTCCCATGAGGTCAAAGGTAGGCTATAGGAACATCCAGGAGGTTGATGGGAAGTGGACTTTGGTGCCATACAGGGGGCTGAAGAATGTGGAGTAGGTATTATGGGGCTGTTGGTTCATTAGAGAGGCTGGGGAAGTTGTGTGGTGCTACAAAGCAGGGCGCTGCAGGGATAGCCATGGATTTCATGCCTTTCCAAATCTTCATATGGGTTTTGGAGAGAAATGGAAGAGTCTTGAGGATGGCATAAAAGGAGCTGTGTAAAGGGCTGTAGGAAAAGATGGACTGCTGGAGCATGTCCATGTGCTGGTCCATTCCCTACCATGTGCTGTGAGCAGGGGGATGAGTTGCAATGTCTTGGTAGCCATAATCACCTCAGACTATCTCTGCCCACAGTGAATGCTTCTGGGGAGAAAAGTATCCTCCATTATACAGCTCTCTTCTCTCTAAGGGTGCATACAAATGTTTGCTGCACCCAGACTATGTTCATTCAGCTTACTTTAAGTTGCATCATTGAAGATCAGGAGTGATGCGTATAGATGTGTGCTGGTGCTGGGAACCATGCCAGGAACCCAGTGTAAATAACTCAGTGTGTGGGGGGTGGGTAGGGGGAGAGGTGAGTGGTTGTGATTGATGTTGTGGGGGAGCTACTGGGTCTTGGGGGTGGCATAGTGGGTCCATGGGGGGTGGGGGTTGTCCATCCAGAGATGGGGAGGGTTGGAAGAATATAGCCCAAGGGCTGGGGCAAGTTGCTGGGTTTTCCTAGCGCTGTGGCTGTCCTGTGAATGTGTGCAGCCATTCACCTACTCAGGTGACCTAACTTAGATCAGGCCCATCTTTCTGGGCCCAATTTAAACCTTTTGAATGTCTGCCACATGTGGGCATTTTGATCCACTACCCTAGTTAGTTCCATCTAAATGTAATGTCCCTAACGTACTCTAACAATCAAACCCTGCATATTCCTTTTCAACATTCGCTTCTCCCATCACACCCCTTCTCTCTCAGCATTCTCACCACGTGGTTCCTGTGGCACACCTGCACTGCTAACACTCAGAGCAGATATACACCCTCCTTGGCCACACAGAGCTCCCTTCCCAAAATTCACTGCACACCTCCTTCCCTACCATACAACTCTCCCCTCATCTATGCCTTTGCTGGTTAATTGAACAACCTGAATAGGAATTGTTTTACTGATCAGTTGGTTTCTTGCATCTTTGTGTTGAATTTGAATTCCTAAATAAGTGTAGTAAAATTGTATTTTTACATGTTAGATGTGCCAACATTAGAACATATGCCACAGACAAAATGACATTTGTTTTGGGGGTGTGAGGGAGACAACTGTCTAGCAGCTAGCAGCACTGCATGTGGAGTTCAAATCCCTGGCTATACCCTGAGGTACAACAATAGATACTACTGTTGGATGGAGTTAAACTTTCCATATTAATTCCTGTTGGTACAGTCACCCATGAGAGGGACCAAACTCTACAACATTTTCATAGTGGCGAAAATAACTTTCTCTTGATCTTTCTGTAGTCAGCAGGGGGACGGAGCAGCATCATCCTTTCCAAATAGGAAAGATGAACTTCAATTTTTACAGAAATATGGATGGAATCAGGGTCTTTTGGTAGAGTTTGTATCTACAAATACAATTTTCTTTTCTTTTCACTGATGATTTCCTTCTCTTGGGGATTGTCACAATCATGCTGGCTCAGATGATCTGAAGTTGAGTTTATGGCTAGAAATAAGGGTACCAAGGGAGGGGCTCTCATGATTTCAAATCCATTGTCTATAGTACCTTATTTTTAAAGGGACCTTTCCCTCTAGTTATTTACAAATAATAAGAATGCAGTATGAAAAAGGGGCTGAAGGTAATCCTGTCAACTTCAGTGAGTTTATTCTGATGATAACATTTAGGTAAGTACTTTACTCAATCAGGGCCGTGGTGTGTAAAGCACTTACTGATTTTTTTCAATATAGAAATGCTATATGTATGTAAATATTGTTTATTATTTGCCTTGTTCTTGATCCCTGTACAGCTGGATCTGTACAATTAATCCCCAAACCACCAACCTCTTTGGGTTTAACTTTTTAAAGGCATGCTTATTCTTTTTCATTATCATTGCAGCAAGAGGCAGATCTTTTATATATGTTAATTCTCTCACTGTACAGGAGCTTTGAAATTGGAAGATACTGCTTCTGTGGATGGGGAGTTTCAAGTGTTTACACTTTTGCTGGGTAACAAATACGGCTAGACAACTCAAGAGGTCCCCTCCCCATCAGTTATAGAAAATTATGTCACACCTTTTCCTGACAGCTGTTGGCTACTTCAGATAGTTAGGAAAGCTTCTAAATCCATTCTTGAACCTATATTGTCTCTAGGCAAGAGAATAGTTTTCAGCAGCAGTTTTGGAGAAAGTTATTCCCATTCTGTGAGGCTAGAACTTCCAAGTAAAACTGGTACCTGACAAGACTTTCAAAACACTATGGACTGCCTTTAGGATTGACTGACCTTAGCTATAAAGATGAGCCAATATAGATGTAGACACAGATGGTGTGCACAAATATGTAGATGGTGTGCTTAGAAGACTTACCTAATTAACATGACACACTTTACATTAGTTTACAAAATAATCCATGTTATGATCTTTATATATATATAGAAATATAATGATGAATATATTTTTACATTGTTTAGTTGCACAGAACTTTAGAGATCATTTCTTTTAATTTTTGATTTATCTTTTGTAATGGAATACTCTAATACTCCAATTATTTATCCATCTTTTCTGAAAGAACTCTCTGGAGTTAGGAGTCTTCCTTGCACTTGATTTAATATGTTTGCCCCAAATCTGCAATCCTTTGAGGTGAGTTATCCTTTAATTATCCACTGTTTACTGAGGCAAACGAGTTACTGAACTGCTGAATCATCACTTGAATTTCATGAGCTGAGAGCAATTCCCACTTGCACTTCACCCCACCTAAATGTGACCCAAGCTATTTCATTTTGGAAGCTGAATTCAGAGTAGATGCAGCAGAAAGAAATGGCTGTTCAATGGAGGTATGCAAAGTTATTCATGGCTTCCTCTGGTGATGACAAATGTTGGCAGTCAGGGTAACAGTTCTGCTTGAAATAGGAAAGCAATATTGATCCTCTCCCCAAGGTGAATTACGGAAAGCCAGTTTATTTCCAGTTTATTGAAGAACTATGTCAGAAGACATCTGTACGTGGATTCCAAGGCCTATTGTTGACTAATGAAGTAACTTTGAAAAGAAAGCAAAAGCTCTGTAGCTTTTTAAAAAATACAGTCAATGAATCACTGTTTTGCATTATTGCTATTTTGACCAAATAAAAATGATTTATTTTTAGTTTCAGTATATACAGGATGTAGGCACACATTGCCAGATTATTTAAAAATATAAACCTTATTTTTTTTTTTAATCTAGCAACTTCATTGACAGTAGTATAAGGTTATCATTCAAGAAAAGAGCACAGTCTCACAGCACAACCACTCCCCTTTATCTTCTTAGGCCTCAGAAAATAGGCTTTGCAACAGGTCCTAAAGGTCAACAGAGCTGGGCTGGTTTGGGCTTAAGAGAGGAGTAACGTGGAGAATATTTCTTCCATTTTAAGAACTCTATCTGGAACGCCTCTGCTGAGTAGAAGTGTGATGTATTGAGAAGAGCAGTACAACCCATTTAGGGTACATCTCCAGTGCACAATTAAAGTAGTTACATGGCTTTGCCTCTAATCCCTGTTCTGTCCACATGTGCCTAAGGTTAGTGGTGCTTTCTGACTCTGGGCAAAAGCCCTAGTGAGGCTTTCCATCTCACAATTTGCAGTAACTATTCAGGTTCAAATGTTCTGGTATAGATAGAGTTCTAAAAAACGCCCATACTTCAGGGAATACCATTCATGCCCAGGACAACAGACGCTGTCTCACAATTTGATGGGAAATAATCAATGGCTCAGTTTACTTCATTGGAGAGGACTATAGGATACCTCCCCAGAAATCCTAGTGCTAGGCTGAGTGAGTGCAACACTAGGGAGGACATGGTAACCTGGGTATACCTTTGCAGTGTGGCTGCTTACACATGAGTTGGGGCTACCCAGGTGTGCAGCTCCTGATCTCCAAAGTTAAGTCTTCAGTAAAGATAGTACTGTAGAGCTAACAGACATTACCTTAGAGATAAGAGGTCAAATTAACAACCTAAGTGCCACATACAAGTTATTAGCCAGCCAACATCTGCTGTCAGGGTGGGGAGACACTGGATGGCATCGTTGTGGAAGTTCCACACTGTTGAGCAGAATTAATTGATGAATCATTTGGACACACAAGATTTGGAAGCTGGATCCTTGTGCTTCTACTAATCATCTCTCTTAGTTAATGAGGAACAAGTTCTCTTTATAACATGTTTGAAACCCTGCTGGAATGGGTTCACTTGGTAGAAGTGTAGCAGGGTGCAGAATTGCCATGCTGGCAATTTTTAATAAGTACTAGGGCTGTGCGAAGCTTCGGGTGCTGATTTGATTTGGAGGAGATTTGGCCCGATTTGGTGGCTAAATCTCTGAATCCAAATCAAATCAGGAGACCAATTAAAAGGTCTGAATGCAAAGCTTTCTGAATTGATTCAGGAAGATTCGGAGAGCTTCAGAGATTCAGGCAGTCCCTGCTTGCTGCTGCAGGGAGCTGGACCTGGACTCCGTGCTGGTGAGTAGTGGAGAAAGGAAAGAGGAGAGAGGAAACCATGGGAGGGTACCCCTGACCCCTGCCCGCTCTCCCAGCCCCCCACCCCATGGCTGCCCCACCCAGCCCCAGCTCCTGGCTCTTTTAAAAAAAAAAAAAAAATGCCCCCACTCACTAGTGCCTGCAGCAGCCTCAGAGCTTCTGAGGGCTCATGGCAGAGTCCCCCATGCAGTGCTGGGCAGTGGCTGGCAGCGGGGATCACCCCCTGACTGGCAGCAGTCAGGGAGTGCCGTGTTTTTTTTTCAAAGAGCTGGGGCTGGGTGGGGCAGCTATTACGGGGCTGGAAGAGAGGGCAGGAGATGGGGCCAATTTGGAGATTCAGCCAATTCGGCGGTGGCCAAATCTCCAAACCGGATTCAGCCGAATCAATTTAGGACAGTGATTTGAATTGCCAGATTGAATCACTGTCCCCCAAATCCAAATCCGACCCCAACACTAGCCGCTTCGCACAAGCCTAATAAGTACAAGCATCTTGCCTTCTCCAAAGTAGTTCTTTCAGTTCACTGTGACTTCATAAAACATCTTCTATGTCTATTCGTGCAAAAAATGGCAAAGGGCTTACATTCAGTGCTGTTAAATTCTAATTTCTATTATCAAGCTTAAAACCCTGATCATCTTTAGTCCTTCCTTCTTAATGAATGGCTTGAGAGCACGTAATCCAAAGTATGTCTTTTTTAGAACTTCAGACTTTAAAACCAGTTTTTACTAAGCAATTTAGCCTTTTCTGAGTCTGGTGTAAATAGCAAGAGGTGAATAGTGACTTTTGTGTTTTGTTATGGGAGCCTGAATAGACCACGATGCTTTTTTTGTTTTAATTACAATATATAAATATGATTAGCCTAAGTGGAAAAATAGCAAAATATTAAAATGCGAGGAGGTAAAATATTCTGCAAGCAGCTCCCATGTTCTTTTATTTTAAACAAATTGCAGGCTGTAAAAAATGAGAAATTTGAAGTTTTTAGTGACTCTGAATGTACAGTATTGATAGCAAAGGTTGGGGGAGAAACAATAAGAAAAGGAAAATGGTTAAGCCAACAGTTTCAAATATAGATGATCAGTTTTTAATATAGTTTTATAATAGTCCTGATAGTTAAAGGGATTTTTTTACTGTCTGCATCAACAGCAGGAAACTCTGATCATGCAAAACAAAATTGACTTTAATAGCATTTAGGAAAGCTTATGTACACAATATCAGTTTGAGAGGAACAGTCTTACAATGGAACAATCTTATTACAGAACATTTTAATAATACTTCCATAGTCATAAATGAGCCAATTTCGTAACTGACTCTCCCTAATGTGATCTAACAGGATTGTTAGAACTGTTCTACAAGTGACCTGTTTACTTGAACTGATGAAAATGCTCTGTTGCAGCTTTGACTGTTGTTTCTCAGCTGAGGGAAATGCAGTTACCTGATTTGCTTGCCTGACTAGGAGCTACAGATGTGAGTTACCCTTACTTGGCTGGTGAGGCAGGACAGGCTTCTATCACTGCTCTAGGTGGGGGTGTATGAGAGAGTGGTTGTGGGAGGAGAAAGGGGTGAATAAATCTGGGAGGTGGAGAGTTAATGGGATGGGGTTGATAATTAAATGGCAGGGAGAAAGGAAATGGGGCTGGGGAGGAAGGGTGGTCAACTGAAGGAAGTCAGCCACTGAAGAATGAAATAAAAACAAGTAAAAAAAAAACAAAAACAAAAACAAAAAGAATTTAAAAAGAAATAAAGAGGAAGTGAATTTAATAAATTGGGAGTTGGGATTCTCTGGTATGCATTCTCGTCCATTGAGCAATACCTCAGAAGTTAACCTGGTCCTATAATGCATCTAAACCAGGGATACGCAACTCAAACTTTATTGAGGGTCACTTGCAAGGTGCACTTTGCAGTGGAGGGCTGTCACTAGAGGGAACCATTACATTGAAAACAAGTCACTGAGCTTCACACACAGGTGCACGCACAGACTAACAAATTGCCATGAAGAAATGACACAATTTGCAATGATGAAGAGTAATTTTACTCACTGATTTACTTTTCATATTTTTTATGCTTATGGAACAGCAGTAAACTACAAAGATTTATATTTAATAAAGACTAACTTTAATAAAGAATTATAGGGTACAATTGGGATTGCCTTTGTGGACCCCTGGTAGCCCACCGGTTCAATTATGATCTATATACCAATGTCTAACTTGTTCCTTGAAGCATGGATGGAATCATCCATAGTTATCTTAGGTTTCATGCCTACCAGTATTTCTAGCATCTGACAAAGTAGGCTGTAACTATAAAAGCTCATGCCCCTGAACAAGTTGGTCTATAAGGTTCAACCCTGCCAAGTCTTCTCCCTAAATTCAGATTAACATGGCTAACTGCCTCGCTTTACCAGTATTCTTAATCATGGAGTGCCCTTGCTACAGGATTTGCCTGGTATCCTCTAGTAGCTGTAAATGGTAGAGGTTGATTGCATGTGTTGTTAGTTGTATTGGTTGTATTAGCACTTTTCTTCAATTGTCCATGTCTTTGCTTATGTGTTTTGAGGCATATTTGTAATGCATTCTATATACCAAATATTGATTGGAAGCTATAGGGCATGTGTACATTAGCTCTGCACTGCTCTTGAAGCATCTGTTAAAAAGTAAGCTGACTACCCATTCCTGTTCTGCACACTCCAAAATCAGTTCTTTAGGGACACACTGCACTTATGGTTTTTGGATCCCTGTCTCTGGCATGCTTGAGAGGCAGAAAGGAAAATCCTTCAAGGGTTCTCATCAAATCATTTTCAGCTCTGGAGTGAATGCCGTTGGAATGGATGGTGTTGGATCAGGATTTCTGATCTAGATACCTTGTTCCTGGTGGTCCCAGACCCTCAGCCTGACCATGATCTCTCAATTTGATAGTATGTGAATTTTATTGATAAACAGTGATTGAAGATAAGAATAATGCCAACCATTCTATATCTACGAGTCCCAGGGTTGTCATTAGAGGGAAGGTACGTCTGGCCAGTATGCAAGCTTCACGATGAAGTTCTCTCTTGAATATCAGATGTCAGCAGGCTGGAGGCTGAGGCCCACCCTTCCCCAGTGGGGAGTGTGAGATGGGCTGGTGGTATGCCCTCTGTCCATGGTGGCCTCAGATTCTTTCTCAGAGATCCTTTGCTGCTCTGAAATCCTTTCTTTTGTACGTGTTGTCCCCTTGATGACTCTTCATCTCTAGGCCTTGCTGATTGGTCTCTCATTGGTAGTCATACGGCCCACATTCTGTCCCGTCAGCATATTCTTTTGTTTCACAAACCTGTCATATGCACACATCCCAATTTGGGCTTTTACAGTCTTCTAATCTGGTCTCTTTCCCCTGTGGCAAAGTGCGTTAGCCACAGGGCTAGTTTCCCCACCTGCCTCCGGGCACTGCCCACCTGTGTCTCTTGCTACACCTTGATGGAACATAATTGAGTTGTTAATTAGGCAGGAGGCTACCCGTTATACACCCTGATATTAGGGGTGTGGGGGGCTATCCACAGCTCTGTTCCACCCCGATACTGCGGCCCAAGCCTCACAGATACATCTCAGGCAGTCAACTTAACCGTCTTCTTTGCCCATTAGCTGTAGTCCCCTTTCCTGGGGCCTTCAGCTTTCCTTTAAGCCCTGGCCCCATCTCAGGCCAGTCGGGATCCTGAGCTGCTTTGCTCAATATGGATGTCTCTCACAGTGGGCCCCTGGTCCTTTTGACCCTTCTGGTCCTGGCCCCAGCATTGACCAGTTGAGTCCCTTGGTTGGGTCTATGCCTCCTGCCTGCACTCAGGGATTGGGGTCCCCCATTCCCAGCTTAGGTGCATCAGATGGGTGGAGTTTATTTCTTTGGTGGCAGTCCGAAGAGTGAGGTGGAACAAGTGTAGACACATGCATAGCTTTTGATGGCACAATGGAATCTTCATAGACCTTTAAACTCATATAGAATGTTATTGACTTGCATGGGATTTAATTGCAACTCTTGTGGACTTTCAAGCAATATTGTCTAACATGTGGCACAGTATAAGATTTCTGACTCCTATTAAAACAGTGTAATCTAAGTGCTCTATTTTATAATTAACTCTGCTGTAAAGTGCATGGGAAGCATGGGATGTGAATGTGTTCATGAAAGGTCAAGGAAAATGAAGGAAAAAAATGAGAAACAAAGAAATGGAAGCAGACCAGAAAGTTGCATATAATCTTCGCGATACAATTTTTAGAATTCTTGAAAGATGTGTTCGCAACCATGAAATCAGCAGACATGAAGCTTTGAATTGTACAATGGCATGCACAGAATATTGATTCATCCTAGTTCTCACTAACCTTGGTATTATAATACTTCAGAGTTCAGAATTGAAATGGACAAAGTGTTCTCAAATATTTTCTCCAATGTATTAATCACAAACTCATTTTCTTCAACAAAAGCCATACAAGAACCCTTCCCAACTAACTTTTTGTTCAACAAATATAGACTTGGTGGAAAAAATAATCCTCATTATTTTCCCATACTTGAGTTCATCTCTGTTTTGCTTTTGGTCTCTGAGCAAGAATATGCTTTACTTCAGTCTCTTGTCACCTTGGACATTAATTCTTGAAAAACATAGTAAGATTAAGCAAAACAACTGGAACTATTTTCTCTCTACAGCAGCACTAATTATGAGCCTGTTTTTCAAAGTGGTACTTTCTTCCATCTGCCAAAAGGGAGCAACAGCAACAAATGACATCATTTGATCATATTATTTCATTCCCCAGAAGTGTCTTGTGTCTGTATCTCACAATGTTTAATATGAAATAAACATTGTGAGATGTTCATCATCACAGCATCATGATAGTCTCCAGTTAACGAAGAGAATATCCTGACAGACAGAAGTGGGGTGACTTGCCACTTGGGCAAGTTCACATAGGAAGTTTGTGTTGAAGCTGGGAATTGCACTCATGTCCTCAAATCCTAGGTTAGTGCCCTACTTGGGGAACCAAGCTTTTCCATAAAAGCCATTCTCTAGATTTTTAGAAATAATGTAAAAATGAGAAGGTGGGGGGGGAGGATTTTAGCAGTCCATAGATCCAAGCAATTTTTCATCATTTACTAGAAGAGACTTCTTTTTCACTACAAAATTCATGTAAACATTGAATTGCATGTTATAATGTAATTTAATCTGCTTGTGCATATTTTCAGTAAAGAAGACGATCCTTATGCCCACATCTAAAGTGTATTCAAATTCTTCTTCCAAATACCAAAAGCCATGGTTCAGATAAATAATTGGTAGGTTCTTTGGGTAATCTACAGTTCAATTACAACCCTGTGGCACAGAATATTTGTAAAATGAGAAAAGTTTTAATCTGATGTCAGAATGAAATTTAAAAGAGAATGAATGCAATAGTTGCCAGGGTACACCGGAACATACCTTGCAGGGAGATTTGTTTGAACTGCCACTCCTTTCAGAACTTTAGCTACTTATCAATTCATAAATCTATCACAGATGACTTGGCAGCTAGTTTCTTAATCTTTTTGTTTATGTTAACTAATAATCATTGCCTTAGATCTTAGACTGGGTTGATTTTTTCTGTTATGTGGTGTGGGTAGGAAAATGGAAGGAAAATATTTCCTTTCAATTTTTCCTTTTTCAGGGTAGTCTGTTGAAAACATTGCAGCTTAGCGGTTACTTTCTGCCTTTCATAAAGAATTTGCTAAACAATAACTCTATTTTTTACACTCATTACATTTTCTTAGTACTGAAATTCTCTCTTTGGATTTGACTGCCAGATGTTTCTTATGCAAGCCTTATTGGTTTCCATTACCTACTGAAAATTGACTTTAGGTGGAAATGAATATTGCAATTATATGATTATGTCTGCATAAATTAGTGTCATTTTGTATTTAAGTATTTTTAAATAATTTCCTGTGTATACATATCCACTGTGGACAAGTTACATTTATTCAAAACAAAGCACAGAAATAAATAAAAAGTTCAAAGTTACCATAATAGAGTTAGAAAAACAGAATGAGGGTTGATTGGGTTTTTTTGACCTTCATATATTTAGCTCCCAAAGTTAAGTATCACAGTCAAGAATCTGGACTCTAAGCAAGGTTAGCTATTTCCTTGCAAGTGAGAGAATAGGGAAAACATAACAACCCTTTGCCACTCTGCAATCAACTTACTGTGCTATCCTTCCCCTATGTACACCAGCGACCAAACTGAGGAAAGAGAATAATAACAGAGGTTAACTGAAAAAGGTACTTTGGTGCCTTGGGTCTTAGCTCCTAGAGATGATCCAGCCAGTTACAGGGCAGTTCATTTGTCTTAAGCCACTGCTGCAAAACTGGGTAAGAATTTTGATGAGGTGTTACAATAACATTGTAACTCAATCTGTCTGCAAATCATGCTTATAAACTCCACAGATAGGGTCAGAATTGCTGTCACTTACTTTTTATGATGTTTCACTTCAAGGGGGAAAAAAGACAGCTTCTCTATTCATTAAGAGCTTGTGGCCACTGGTGTTGGACAGTACTGTCTTCCATAAATTATTTGATTTACAGAGACCTTTGTCCTAAGGCTTCATGCAAGAATCCTGATGGTAAAATGACAGAGTAAGAATAAACCATTCCAGAGTGTGTGAGTTATCAATATCCAGACAAGGGAACCATAGTTTATAGGAGGCAAGCACAAGTAAATGAGAGTTAAATCAAGCTATGCAGAATTCTTAACACAATATTAGATGTTTCCTACATGTTCTCCAGTGGATTTATTTGACAGCCAGTGCATTTCCCAATACTGAGAAATGACTGAAGGGAGCTACCCAAAAAATGAGGATGATTAAAAAAAAAAGCAGCAATCATTACAGTGGGACAGTAAATCTGTAGAAATAAAGCATTGAACCAATGGCTATATCTTTCTTCCCCTAGATGGAAAACAGTTTTAGTACCCTTGGAAAATATGTCAACTAGTTTAGTCACATCTGGAACTGAAATAGCTTCTCTTAGGATTTACCAGCAATGCTGTATTTCAGTATGCTGAAGGACAAGCCAATTCTAAAGTGCAGTCCAAGGTTGTATGAGCCAGATTCTATCCCAGCCAGTTGGCAGCTATATGGTATTTTAATATTTAAGCTATTATCTGTACAGCAACAGAGGTGAATCCTGGTGAAGATGAGATGAAGAACACCCTACACAAATAAGTGCACAAATAATTTCAGAGCTGCAAGTTTGCTGGTCAGGGTGCTATAGACTTGTCCACAGCACCTGCCCTTAGGTATTCCGTAGACCAAGGGCTTAAGAGCAGGAGCGATGGCAGAGACCTATCCAGGGGATGTTTTGAGTGGCAGTGTCACACTACCTTTAATTCCTATTTCACTGAAAGTTTAAAATGAACTGCCAGCAGGTACAGCTATATTTTTATTCATCTGGAGCTGAGAGAGTCAATCAACTTCATGGTTCATTATTGTCTACTTGATTTCTGGTAATCTCTTCACTGCATCAGTGTGAACAACTCTTGATCTTCCTTTAATCAAGCTAGCATTTCTTCTATGGTTTTTATTTGTGTAATCTGGATTATTTTCTCTTCTAGATAATGCTTTGCCGCTTATTCCCCAACATGTCGAATAAATGTGTTCTGCTACCTAGGAACTTGTGCAGAATGCCTGTTTTTCTAGGGGATTCAAACTCACAACAAATCAGAGATGGGGAGGGAAGTGACAGAGCTAAAAGCAGACTGACCTGTGCAGTATTCAGAGGCAAAAGGGAGTTGCAGAGATGAGATGAAGAGAGAAGTTACTGCAGTGACCCTTGCCTAAATTATTCATTGTAGCAGACGATGTGGGTGGAGGCCAGCTATGTGAAACGGGGCGCTCAGATGGGTGGGGGAAGGAAGGGTTAATTAGGTTTGAGGAAGATGGTGAGGAACTGAAGGTCTCTGGAGCATGATGGAAATGAATCTTTGTAGGGTGTAGTGGGTTTATTGACACATTGAGAAGATAGGGTAGGATTCAGTGGGGTTTGAAGGGGATGGTGGAGCTGAGCATGAAAATATATATAACAACGGGGGCCGGGCGGGGAGTGGAGCCAGCAAGCATTAAAGGTGTCAGGGGCAATGTATAAAGGGCAGTGAGGGGCTCTTTGGGACAATGGTAGAGTATCTGGGGGATTCATATCATGGTGCAGAGAGCAGTTTGGTCTGTGGCCAGGCTGGGGGTAGCAGGTGCCTACCCCACCCTGAAGCTGGCAGCCAAGCTTCCTGAGACTCAGTTACGTTTCCTTTTGCTTGGATCATAAACTGAATTACCATAGCCTAGGCTAGGTTTACTGATAGCATGTTAGTAATGCTTCTAGTTTCTTTTTAACTGAATCAAAATATACTTTGTGTTATGGGATGATGCGTCACACCACCTGCACCACGCTTTTCAAAATCTCAGGGATGGGGGCAAGGTCAGAGAGAGCATCCTCATTAGCAAACTTCTGGGTCTTGAGCAGATCAGCAGACTTGGTTGGGCTGGTCGTACTCAGCCCTGTTCCCCCACCCTGTGGGCACGCTGCTGTCATAGGAGAGAATTCTGAAGCACCTGGATGTGATCCTGTTCCACCCTTCTCTACTCCTGAAAACACCGTTGTTGCAATGACAGGTGGATCCTCTTCTTTCCAGCTGCTATTGTGATGTAGTCATAAGTCTAAGATGAACATATGTTACTGAATAGACACAATAATGTATTTTCAAGTACTCAGCCAGGATGGAATAGAATAACATTTTGAGATTTAGACTTCTAGGTGCTATTCAGACACCCAGGAGGAAGCACAGGGTCTGGCTCTATATATTTATTCACTTTCCTCTTATGCTGTTTTCCAAATATCAGTCTGAGAGACAGAATAAAATCTAAGCAGTGGCAATGCAGAGCTGTATGGTAAATATTTTATACTAAACAAAGAAAGTAAATTCTGTAGTAGAGATTAGTGCATATGCAGAAGTATAAAAAGTATATACAAGATAGTATGATAAATGAGGTGTATAGTATAAAAAATAGTGCAATTATATAGTTGATAAAATAATATTAATCTTGTCTCTTACTCTTGCTAGAAATGTATTTTCCCCGCAACTGTGCTATTAATTATATACAGCTAATTGTAATCCTAGCATTTCAATTTTCAAAATAAATGTAAAGAAATGTTTATGGTAATGTATAGTCTTTTTCTAGTATAGTGTTTGCTTTTTTTCTTAGCCTCTAGCTAATAACTAAGATATACAAAGATCACAGGAAAACTGGAACAGAATAGTAATCGGAAGTAAGTTAAATCAAGCTGTGTCTGTAGAATTTGCAGAAAGTAACTATTTTGTTATACACTAATAGGCTGAAATCTAAGAACCTTGGACAAAGCTTGAGAATGCCAAATTTGTGCAACAGATTAATGGGTTTCAGGTGAAATAATAGATTCTTCCCAACCCTAAGGCAGAGTGCAGACAGGGTAACTACAGAGCCAGATAGCAGCTGCTAGAATGAACCATGAGGTATAATAATTATAGCTATACACAACCCCTTTCAGTGTGTGGAGTTGGTGTAAAGGAGATTTAGCTGTCTCAAAGCAAAATGGTTCTAATTCAGATCTGAAAGCTGACATATTGCCAATAGATTTACAGGAAAAATGTTGGTGCATGTTGATGTGTGCCATCACTACTATCTTACTAAGATATGTATATGATTCTAAGGGGCTTATTGACATGGTATGCCAGGAACATTTTTTTTTGAATTAATGACTACAGAATTCGGTTCCATGATTTGCAAGCGGGGGGCGGGGAGCGGGGAGCTGGGAATGCCATCCTCCTGTTGACCTTCTGCTTTACTACTCCTGACACACTGCAAAGCCAAGATAGTTATACTGTATTTGGGTGTAGGCAAGATGGTGCTTATTACATCCCCTTTTTAGATTTATGTCACCCCCTTCATGAAGAAATACTTTTATAGTCAAGGGATTTGTTGAACCGATATCAGAATCTTCTTTATTTTAAAGAAGAATGGAATGAAAAGTACACACAAAGATCAATACTCCAGTAACAGTGAACAGACTGGCTGCTACAGTCTAATTGCAAGGGGTGATATTTGAATATTTATGATGAAATGAACCTTGAATAGCAATCACTCACCTAGTAGGGTTCAACATGTAGTGAAATGCTGTTTCCTGTATTTATCCTCTCTGGTACAATGCATCTTGAAGATGACCTGCTCAGTTGATGAAGCCCTACAGTCTCCATCTATACCCATTTTATGTAAACTCTTACTAATATATGAATACTAACAGTTCATTACCTCCAGTAGTGTAGCTTGCTCATATTTGATCAAAGTTACATGGGGTGTTTTACTCCAGCATGAGTGTCTAAGCAACTCGACTTGTCAAAATCATCTTGACGTAGGAGGATCTGATTCAGCCCCTGTCACCATCACCATAACGCTTGGCACTTCAATTGTCTTTTCCATGTATAGATCCATGAGAGCTCTACAAACATGAATAATGTACTCCAAGGAAACTTCTCCATCATTATTCAAATCTCTCCTGCCCGCCCAATACTTACAACATAAATATGGAGATTTGGGTTTTTTAATAATGCTTTCCCCCTAAAATTGTATTACCATACCACTGAGGTTGGAATTTCTATGGGGTCTAAAGTATCTCAATGCTCAGTCCTTATTGAAAGCCCTATTTGATATTACAAAGAGGTGACCAATTGCCCAATTGATCACTTTTCTCCCTTAGCTGTCTCTTTGTCTTTGAGACTATAGACATTTTGTGGTAGGCACTTACTCTTTAGTTTGAGAAGGGCCTTACCTATTTTGAGTTCTGCTGAAAATCAGTAGTGGGATGCAATATCATAGGAAGCAACAGACAAACTTGTCATCAGAGAGGATGCATAAAGGATACAGCAGAATCTGAGTAATTAGAATCTCTGAAATCCTCAAAATTCTGTAACTAGAGTAGCCTTGTAGGTCTGATATGTTAGGAAGGGTGACTGGAAGTGGGACTTCTATCTTATGCGAGTTTGCAGTGCAGCCAAAGTATAGTGTACCTTTCCTGTATTGTAGAGGTGACATTAATGTTATGGGTGCATTGATAGCTTTATTTTAATAATGCTAGAGAAGTTCCAGTAGACAGAAAAGCAAATATGAGTAGCTATAAGAAATCCAGTAATCGTGGTGGTAGCAGAAATGTTTTCCTGTGATTCTCCCAGTCTCCCTTTTTATAGCTTTTAAAATTCTCTTTCTCTTCTTTTTTCATACTTTCTTTATTCTCTCCCTCTCCATGCTCCTCTCACCTCCCCATCTTCATTTTTATTTTCTTTCCTTGCCAAAAGCAGTTTAGAAAAGGAATTATGGAACTGGCATGACTTAGAAAATCAAGCCAGAAAAAAAATATTAAATCTTTTTTTTCCTCCCCCCAGAAGTAAGTGACTTATGAATTACACACAGCGATCATTCTTGTTGAGCCATCACAAGGGCACTAATTTCCAGAAGTCCCTGCTAGACTGTTTTAACCCTTGTTTCTGCCATTTTTTCACATTTTTGCAGATTGTTGGCTCTGCCATACAAACCTACCATAAACATGTATAGAACGTACGTAGAACATAGTAATGACTGGTTTGCTACTTTATAACTCCTGAAATTAGGTGCATGTATAGTGCCCTTGCCAGTTATGCCATGATTAGTGTATTAATTACAGCATAAATGTAATGTATAGAAGGGGCCTTAGGTTCTTCCTCCAGAGACATAATGAAACATAATCACAAGGCTGTTCAGGGGTCCAATTACTTACTGGCTCCTTAATATAAGGGTTGAGATGTTGGCCCGCATCCCCATGAGTTTGTTTTATTTTTTTTGTCTTTATTTGATTATTTGATTTACTTGAGTTGTTTACTGATTTTTAAGATTGATTCAAAGTCCAAATGAAAAACAAAATCAAATGAATATTCCAGTGAACAGATCCTATTTGAGTAGAGACCAGGTACAGAGATGGCTATTTAAGCAATGGTGGAAACTGGATGCTTTCATACAATTTAATTGTAGCACATAGCATCACAAGATGATATTGGTGCTACCTATCCAATAATAATACATATCCCTAGAAGTTATCTTATACCAGTTAGGGATTATATCAACTCTTTACGTATGTGTATCAAGTAAGTGACATTAAGCATTAGGAAATGACAGTTGATACTAGACTGTTTCAGGTGGGAGGTGTATGTAGATTAATCTATTCATTTGAAATTCTAACTAGGAATCGAGTGTAGGCCTCAAGTGTAGGAAGTATTTATAATAAAAAATTAAAAACATACTTTACAGAATTCAAAGAAAAGTGAAATATAATACAAGAGAGAGATTGTGAGAGTCAAAATGTTGCAATATTTAAGAATTTTATACATATTCAGCATTTGCTTGTGTAACTAAAAATGTAATAATTTTAATAAAATTAATGCAATTATTCATTATACTTGAATGCATAATTTAAAGATACTCAAGCTGCCTTAATTAAATAATGATTATGCCTGTGTGGGATAGAATTTATATTATTATTGTAACAGAGCTTGTACAATGTTTTTCAGCCATAGATGTCAGAAAGCTTTTGTCATGGAGAGTAATTACTTTTATTCTTTTTTTAAAATTAATTAATTAATTAATTAATTGATTGATTGAGATTTAGAAAGTTTACTGGCTTGACTTTCAGATGCATTAATTAGCTATAATGTGTAATTGTCTATAACACGTGTTGACTTCAGGGTGAGCTGCCATTGCCCAGCATGTCTGAAACTCAGTGCATAAACACTTTGACCAAAGTCAAACAAGTCAACAAGTCAAAAGCAAAGATAGGAATAGAAACCGTATTTCCTGGTTCCAATCTAGTATAGTTTCCACTACAGCTACATTGTCTCCTGGTTTTGCATTGGCCATGCACCTTGAAATCCCAGAAAAATTGGATGCCATAATCTGACTGTTTAGTAGTTGCTAAGAGTCCAGGGATTATGATACCATGCATATCTCTTCTACTCTGCTTTCTGCACATCCTTTCACAGCATCTGGTGAAGTGAATGTCAGCTCACAAAAGCTTGTGCTAGATATGTCCATCTACTTTGGTTAGTCTATATGTCTTACCTTATGTATTTGGCAGTATGCACCAATTAAATATATTTTTTTATTGCTGTGTGTATCTATTGTTTATTCCATGCAAGTGTTTTATAAATTGGTCACTGGAAAAAGCACATCTGTCTCTGTAACTTCTTTAAATACTTACCTTTGCAACAATAATGTTTATTGCATAATAATTAACCAGCCAAAAAAAAGTTATTTTATTTGATGTGCTAAGCGTGCTAAATCATTTAATCAATGATTTTTTTTCCCCAGTGGTTCTGGAAAAACTGAATGGTTTCCAGCATGATCAGAGTTTTTTTCTGAGTTTTTTGTTTGTTTCTTAGGATGGAAACAGACATTGCCATTGTGCCACAATTATTTTTTTTTTTTTTATGGCAGCATGAAGGACAAACAAATGGATGTCCATACCCCTTGTCACAACACAGAAATCCAAAATCTGTGGTCATGACAAAGGTGGTAATATTTTCTGCTGCTTTATCGTGGGAGATGCTTGTTTTCTTTCTGGCACAGGAATGTGGGCAGTCTGGGGCTGCCTGCACTCTCCAGCCACTCCGGGCACGTCCTCTATAGGATTGGGCACCTCCAAACCCTGAGAGCTCCTGCCTGCGTTTCCTTCAGAGATTCCCCTGGGCATGTCTCTGTGGACTCTTAGTGTGCAGTAATTCATTACTACTGCACAGTAGCATTGCTGGGCATGGACCATGATGCAACACTATTCTGCAGTAGTAACAAGCTACTGTGCACTAGGGATGTGCGAAGCAGGCCCTATTCAATTCTGATTCAGATTCAGCCTGAATTGGGGACAGTGATTTGATTTGTTGATTCATATTACTGTCCCTGATTTGATTTGTCTGAAGATTCAATGCTGATTCAGAGAATCTGCAATTTGGACATAGGCACAGCTTTAAATGTTTTTTCTACATACCTTGAGGAACCAGCACAGCTTGTGAATGCTGAGATGCTGGGGCCAATGGAGCATCCCACAGGAGTGTGTGTGAGGGTGGTGCTCCACGTGTTGGGTGACGAACCCACAAGCGGACTGGAAGTACTTTGGGTCCACTTCTGGGTCTGCCATGGAGTGCACTGGGGCCACCCCCCCACTCAGTGATCAGACAGAGGGGGACCTGGGTGCCCCCCCCAAACGCTGGGTGCCTCAGCATTGCAGCACTCATGAGCTGCCTGATACCTAGAGGTTTGTAGAAAAAACATTTAAAGCCGTATTTATGTCCAAATCTCTGAATCTTTCCAAATCTCACTGAATTGATTCAGAGGGTTCCAATTTGATTCAGAGAGATTAAAGGATCCTCTAATTTGATTCAGATTCAGAGGTTCAGTCACCAAATTGGGCTGAATCTGCACCAAATCGAATCAGGGACTGAAGCGTTGCACAGCCCTATTGTACAGTAATAACAAGCTACCATGCAGTAAGTGTCACTAGGCAGCCATGCCGGGAAACTGTTGGGTGGGAACGCAGGTTACTGTGCAGTCATTTACTATTTGGTTATGCAAGTACTAAATGACTGTGAAGAAACAATTGCATAGTGGGCGTCTTGTGTAGACGTGCCCTGTAAGCAGGATATCTGAGGTTTCCTACTTACAGAAACAAACCAAAGGTTGCCCGGGGTGTATCGCTGCAAGCTGGGAAACCCTGGCTTTCCCCATTTACAGAATCTTGCCTCAGGGCATCTCCAAGGTACACCTCTAGGGAACATGTTGCTCATTGTCCTGTAGGATCATGTCCCTGCCCTATGCAATGCAATGGGTGACACATGTTTAGTTAAATGAAGTGGTTCAGCTGTGGTGTCTCACCACAGCTGATCCACTTCATTTGGCAATGTCTGTTTATATCATTAAGGTGATTTACTCTTCTATAAAACTGGCATCCTTGATTATTATTGTTGATTATACTGTATAACTACTTCAAAAGCTGTACTAAACGCTTAAAAATGTTTATGTAAAACTGTGCACTAGTTAATAAAAGGGAGAAGAGCTGTTTTTGGTTTGGTTTTTTTTGAGGGAGGCATTGTTTTTGCTTTTGTGGGGAGAGGGAAGCTTTAATTGTTTTTACCAACAGAAAGAATATGAATTCTGGTTACTGTATTTCTGTGTTCTTGAGGTGAGAAAAAAGAAGCCTCAGATTAGAGATTATTTTGAAGTTAATTACACAGAGCCTTTATTAAAATAATGGCAGTAACCACTGGCATTAATATTACCCCAGTAAATGCTAAAAACTGTGGGCCCATGGGCAGTCATTTATTATATGGATGTACAGTACTCAGCATGATGGAAAACTCGATTTTGTTGGGCCTTTTTGTTTCTACTCTAATGTAAGTGTTCCATAATAAGTTGACTAAAGTTATATGGCAGCAGATCCATCTTGTTCCATATAGATAGAGAGGTACGTTTCCAGCTCTAGTGCATGATCATAGAAAAGGGTAGGAAGGAACCATAGGAGGTCATCTAGTCCAACCCCCTGCTCAAAGCAAGACCATCCCCAACTCTATCATCCCAGCCAAGCTTTTGTCTAGCCAGGTTTTAAAAATCTCCAAGGATAGATATTCCACAACCACTCTGAGTAACTTATTCCAGTGTTTTACTACTTCCCTTCTTCAGAAAGTCTTTGCCTCAAGGTGTATGTGGTCTAAGCAAAGACACGAAGTGATATTGGAATCAGAAGCACAGGAGGGAAAGTGATGAAACCAAACACTCGGTCTTGGCTCTGCAGGTCATTGCCGACCAGGAGTAGAAGACAAGTTTATTTTGTCCTAGTCTAGTGTACTCAACCATCATCCCTCAAAACAACTACTTTTTAAAAACTTTACTAATTTTTTTGTGTACCACAATAATATAAGTTCATCCAGACCCATTACCACTTCTGACAGTAGCCAGAATTATTTGCTTCATATAAAGATGTAAGGCAGTTACAATATAACCTGCTCCGAGGAAAAAAATTCTTCTTACCCTCTGTCATTTAGTGTATGGTTTATGCCCTTGAAGCATGAGGGTCTGTACCCATAATAATACTATGCAATGTTGTATTCATTTTTAAGGTATCTTCTCCGACTAAGAACAAGTCATGAAGGCAAGTATAAAAATCTCTGTGTGATCGTGTTGAAATCAATGGCTAAACTTCCATTTATTTCATCAGGGCCAGGATTTCATCTTCTGTGTATATTTTCTAAAGTGCCTCCAGATTAGAGGACCAGGTTGTTATTCTATTCATCATGGTATGGCCCATTTGCTACTGTAGGAGTATAAATTTGTTTTCTATTACTGTCATATATCTGTCCTTTCCTCTAGTGCTGTAATAATTTCTTCAAAATACCAGTAAAAAAGTGTTGAGAACTTAAAATTTTATCTTAATTATGTCCTAACCTTTACAAACTAGATTAAATTGCTTTTAAAAGAAATGTCAGCAGTCATGTACATGCTGTACAGTTGTGCCCAGTCAATACATTAGTAAATTGAATGAATTATATACATTGTAATATTCATTAGAGCATGAAATATAAAGAACTTCTGACCTACAGGGAGGTAAAACATCCTCATGTGCATTTTGAAGCAAAAAGGTTGTGGAGAGTCTTATGAAGCTCAAAAATGTTAAAAGAGTCAGGCGTTTAACTTCATTCTTAAATCAGTTATTTTATTTTTTAACCCTTACATTTTTTAACAATGAAGAACATTTTCAGACATGTTGATATTATCAGGTGTTAGAAGCATATCAGAGAAGCTTTGAAGTGCTAAATGCAATGGTTTTCAATTGAAAAGAAAAGATGCCCATTAAAAAAATAGAATGATTAAACTTTTTACAGGTCTGTGACATAGCTACTTTCTAGTCCTAAATCTGAATACTTTAAAAATAAAACTATGATAAACTTTCATTAAACTATAGAATTATAATTATGATTAATCAATTAAGCTATAGAACTATCATTATGATTATTTAATGGAACAGTTTGCAGTTACAAAGCTGCCCTATTAAACAGTTGTCATGAGACAGTTTTAAGACAGAACAAATTTTGGGAATTTTTAAAATGTATGGTCTGCTCCATACTTTGAACGTTTTAAATAGAAATGTTTAATTTAGATTCCTCTTGTAACATGTTCCTTTGCAGTATTTTATATGACTCTTAACTTAAGACCTTCAAACTTTTGGCATTATAGAATTCCACCTGCCAGCATCACATAGGACTCTGGAGAAGCTGCTAAAATGTAAAGGAAGTTTCTAACAGCTTTCCAAATAATAGGTTTATGGAAAAACAGAAAATTCTTGTTCATCTTTGACTGGTCCTTGGAAGTATAAAGCATTTTTAATAAACAGGAGGAGTCATGCCAGAAGAAATGAGTTTCCTATGTAACTGAAGACTTCTTACTCCATATTGCCAGAAGATCAAGGGAAGTAATTATTTTCCTCTATTCTGCACTGGTGAGGCCACATCTGGAGTACTGTGTTCAATTTTGGGGCCCTCACTACAAAAACAATGTGGATAAGTTGGAGAGAGTCCAGCAGAGGGCAATGAAAAGGGTTAAGGGGTTGAAGCATATGACTTGAGGTGGTTCCAAAAAAAATGGAACTACGTTGTTCTCTGTGGTGGCAGATGAAAGAACAAGGAGCAATGGTCTCAAGTTGTAGCAAGGGAAGTTTAGATTGGATATTATGAAAAAAATTTCTCTCTAGGAGGTTGGTGAAGCACTGGAATGGGCTACCTAATGAGGTCATGGAATCTGCATCCTTGGAGGAGGCTTGGCTTGACAAAGCCCTGGCTGGATGATCTAGGTAGGGATGGTCCTGCTTTGAGCAGGGGGTTGGACCAGATGACCTCCTGCAGTCCCTACCAACACTAATTTCCTACTACTATTCTATTATTCTATATTCTAATTATTCTATTATTCTATACCAGATTTAAGACATTTCTGAGATTTGGGGGCAGGAGTGACTATGATGATCTTCTAGTCTCACCTCCTCCCACAGAATTTATGAGACAGATTGTTTATAATGTTTTTTCCTAGAAAAGCATAATCCTATAAGCTTCTTTCACAATAAATAAGCAGAATCACCAATACAAAAGGTACCTTCCTGAATGTAACTGAAATTGATTTGCCTTTGCATTATCCATTCAAATTGTGTCTGATTTCTAATTGCTGGAGGGGTAGGAGTGTGCACATGTGCATGTGCATGTGCATGAGAGAGAGAGAAGAGGAGAAAGAGGAAGAAAGCAGAAACTTTAAAAAGCACTAGGTCCTGGGAAGTTAAATTTCCTGAAGCTTCTTGCCACAAAGCAAAATCTTGACAGGGATAAGTGCCACAGGATACAGTACTTTTGAGATGTGAATGCCCCATAGTCAGATCTCTGTGCATAGCACCCCTTTGGAATTATAATTTATTGTTAAATAACTTCTTAGAATAGATCAGCAAAACTGAAGGTCAAAAACAGAACATAAACCGAGGGTGTGCTTACATGTGCATTTACTGTGCAGTAACTGAAATTACTGCACAGGACAGGCACATGTCTACATGGGCACACTTATACTATGCAGTAAATTTGGTGACTTACACTGACTTGAGTGTAAATTAGATATCTGCATCATGCAAGTATTAAAGTTATGCCCGATCAGTTACTATGCAGTAACACTTTGTGTGTAGACTGACTTGGGACTTACTTTAGTTAGAAGCAGAAACTAAAGTATGAAGAGGGAGGAGGAAGAGGGGGAAGGAGTACCCTTATTATTGACTGTGTAGCTGGCCAGTGACTGTCATCCTTCCCTGAGGTCCCTTCCAATCCCAGTGCTCTGGGGGAGGCATGGTAAAACTGCATAAAAAGTAGCATTGTTTTCCCTGTCAGCAGCCAGAGTTGCAGGGCCCCAGAACCCAGAAGCCCCAGCACCTACCTCCTTGAAAGCTGGCAGGCTTCATGGCCTCAGCAGGGGCTAGCATGTGTGCAACTTTCATCCTGTGGGGCCTTAACACACACAGTGTCACCCATGTCACGAGTTTTGCTTGTCCGTAGCTTGAGGTGCAGTCTCCCCCAAATCCCTGAACCTATCTCCCTGAAACTTGGCAGGCTTTGTGGCCTCAGCAGGGGCTAGCACGCCTCCAGAGTTATAGGTTGTTTTGAGCTTCCCCGTTATAGCTTATGGGTGAAATGTCGAAACAGCGTTGAAAAAGCAAAAATGTTTTGATGAAACAAAACAGAACAGCGCTTTCAAGTCGAAATGAAATTCGAAACAAAATGCTGTTCCGTCAAAACGGAATGGTGCTGTTTCGCACAGACCTACTATTTAATACAGCACCAGATCAATTAATTGAGAAACTGAATCAGACTGATATTTGGGGCTTCCTGGTCCCAACTATTTTCTCCAGTACTAGCTGATTCAGAGGAAGGTACAAAACTTGCTGCACATACAGGTATGGAATAATCTGCCTACAAGGCAAGTTATTTTGTAAGATTGGTTTATGCTCTGAAGCATGAGAATGTGCATACCTTTCTAATTTTTTTCACTTTTTCTTTTCATTGTTTTGCTTATTTCTGTTTTTAGTATCACTGGATGTTCTTCTTATCGGTGTGAATGTGTAGTATATTTCTTTCTTTCTTTATTTGTATTTATTTATTTTGTACCTTAGTTTCCTTTCTGTCAGTTTTTGACAGACAGCGTGATTTGGTGAGGGGCAGAACACACATTTGTCTCAGCCAATCAACGATTATATTTATAGTTAAAAATTACATGTTATCTCCATTAAATACATAAAGGATGTAAGGAAGAAGTTGTAAGGAAGAAAGCAGCCTTCGACTACCTGAAGGTTGCTTTCAAAGAGGATGGAGCTAGACTGTTCTCAGTGGTGGCAGATGACAGAACAGGCAGAAATGTTCTCAAGTTGCAGCAAGGGAAGTTTAAGTTGGATATTAGGAAAAAACCTTCTCACTAGGAGGGTGGTGAAGCACTGGAATGGGTTACCTAGTGAGGTTTTGGAATCTCTATCCATGACCTTTTTTAAGACTCAGATGGACAAAGCCCTGGCTGGAAAGATCTAGTTGGGGATGGTCCTGCTTTGAGCAGAGGGTTGGACTAGATGACCCCCTGAGGTCCCTGCCAATCCTAATTTTCTGTTAGTTTATGATTCTTTGCACAGTCTACGTTTCTTGAAAGGAACAAGGAATTCTTTCAGCTGAAAAAATATTCATATTTTGTAAGAAGGCTATATATTCTGTATACAATATTAATTAAAATCTTGTTTAGCTCCAGTTTATGGTAAAAAGGTCTTCAAGAACAGTGGTTAAACTCCTTTTTCACACTAGGTTAAAGGCTGATGTATTTCAGGCTTGCAGCCCAGCAGACTACCCTTGCTGCATCCCATTCGAACAAGTTATGCCAAATGGATAGTTTGCTGGCACACACAGAATGCAAGGGAGACAGAAAAGCTAGGACGATGCATAGAGGGATGGAATTTATTTAGAGTCCACTCACAGCTTACACTGCCGGCACAAGCAGTAGTGGCCTCGGCCCTGTTTTTCTTTAAGAAAGCCACACAGTTTTTCTTGCCCTCCATTAAATGGTTACAAAATATTTATTGTAATAAACTAAAACAATGCACTGCTACAAGATGAGGTGATTCAGCTCCCCTTAAAAATAAGTTTTAAAAGGGGATAACAAAATATAAATCTTGAGGGAAATTTTATATTGTTCATCAGCCTTTTATTTCCTCTTCTTGATATTTTGTTCTTTCTCTGTAAAAGCTGCCTACTCTTTTTTTTTCCCCCCAGCTTTTCCATTCTGGAGATCACTGACTGAAGATTCTTTATTATCTAGAGCAGGAGTCAAGGGCCTTTAGAAAGATTCATTTTATATATTCATATAATATATATTATATTTATATAATTATATATAAAATATATATTACACACACACATATGTGTGCATATGTATGTATGTATTATATATATGTATGTATAATGTATATAAGTATTTTTATATATATATATATATATATAGTATGTATATATGTGTGTATGTATTATATATGTGCATGTGCGTGTGCGTGTATGTATGTGTGTGTATGGATATGTGTATATGGATACATGGTTCTATATATAGATATGGATATGTGTGTGTGTATATGTGTGTGTGTGTGTATGTATTAAATTTGAGCACAAGAACAAATACAGAGGCATAGCATGCACAGTGTAAAACTCTTTGGCAAAACTTGCTTTGAGTCACTACCCTAGCACACTTTCAAAGTCCAGTTCCCTCCTCTCTCCCCATCCCTTCCATCTAAAAACAAAACAGTCTTCTGGCTGGATATCAAAATGATTCAGAAAAATAGCTAATTACATCAGGAATCAAAGCAGTTCAAGTAAGTTTAGCTACCAGTTTGTGAACTTGGCTTCATGAGACATTATATTTCTTCGACTGCATTTTTCATCAGAATTCTGAACAAATTCATTTAATTTGTATCTATGTAGAAAGCAGAGCTCTGGATGATAAAGCATTAATTAAAAACAGATTACTGGAAGTTTGCTGCGTTTATGTGAACTGATAACGTTACCATTTATGCTTGTTTTCATTATTCATCTTTGCCTGTTCATTTTCAGTAGAAAAATTGTGGGATCTATAGAAGTTACCTTGTGAGTTGTCACTACAGTTTTAACTGAAAGAGTTGCTGTGTAACAATATACAAACTTAGTGCAGTTTGTGAGTGTAGTGTATAAATGACAAACAAGCATTATTTTAGCCTAAAAACTGCAGGTCTGAAAAGTAGATTAGCGCGATTCTGAAATTGTATATTAATACTTTAATTAATTAACAAAGTCTGTCTCCTTGTCACCATTTAGGAACTGGGAGACATTAGCTATGTTAGTCTGAAATCAAGTAGAAAGCAGGGGAGACTTGCACCTTATAGACTAACCAAAGTGTGTGTGTATGTGTGTGTGTACACTTATACATAAATAGGTACACCTAGGAACCAACAAACTATAAACAGCAATAAAAATGCATATGTATGAAATATATCTTTGTTTTTCAGTTGTTCTGATCTAATACTTCCTTCTTCTATTTAATCAGTGAAGTTAAAAAAGGCCCAGAGTGATTAGGAAGCGAATAGAGAAATAGAGATTTTGAGATTACATCAGTCCTTTAGGGCGCCTCTGATTTATTTAGGAATGAACTTTGTACAGAAGTCCTTGTGCAGCACCATAATGAATAAAAATTAGAAACTGAGAGCAAGAACATTACATAGTACTCGTACCCTTTCCCAGCTTGTCTTGAGTAGTTACTGCTTCAGCCAAATATATAGAAGTTTATGCTTAAAATTCTATTTAGCAAACTATGTTCTAAATGGATTTCTTCCTAACAGATCGATTACAATGCATTTTATAGGACAGGAGATAACAATGAGACTTGCCCCATGTTTTTTAGTGAAGCTTTTCCCAGGGAAGAAACTGGGATCTGTGATTGTTACCTTTGCTGTTCAGGTCTTCAGCAGCTGTCAGAGGCATAACCCAGCCCTGACCAGTAATAATAATAGATTGTAGCACAAGTGTTGGGTGGGAGAGACTTATTGAAGGGCTGGATTCTCAAGTCCTCTTATCCCTACTGTCTTTCATAAGCATCAAAAGTAGTTAGTAACCCATAACCTCTACTGCTTTAGGCTAATAGGGAAACTTCTGGAGTTTCAGAGCTACCCATTCAAAGGATGCTACAGCATGGTAGACTGTGCACAGTCAGACTGATAGTGAGTAGCAGTGGGACCAGGATGGTTGTCCAATTCTTGTAGTCTTTGCCTTTGAACTCTGACAAGCTGTTTCAGTCCTAGGAGCACTTTCAAAAAAAATGTGGCAGCACCAGAGGCAGGCACCCAGCTTCACTCAGATTTTATCTACATGGTACTTTGCAGATTGACTATGCAGGAAAAGTACCTCATTCTTTATACTATTCGCAGTGTGTTTGGCAGAGCAAATGTACAGTGACTGGCAGGCAGTTCTGGACCTTCTCTAAAGCAAAACTAAAATCTGATGTTTATGGGAAGCTAATGAGCAAGGCAGAAGAAACTATATTTTCTAACAGCGGAGTGAGGATATCAGTGGTACAATATCTCCTATGGGCTTTGGTAGGATAGGCCACTGATTACTTTATATATAGTTATTTTTTCATTAAGCTACAAATGGGAGCTAAAACTGGGTTCTGTGTTTTTTTTCTCTTTATTAAATAGCTTAGTGTATTTTGCTCAGTAGTTTTCCAGTATCTTGCAAGGTGTGCAATGAGAGAGCTTCTCTGAATGAAGTTCCTGACCCCTGAAAATTCAGAGGTCCGTATTATGTCCCCAGTCATGAAAATATGTTGGAATGGGTAGGCCCCCAACCATTTCTTTGGGCTTCTGCAGGGGTAGATCTTGAGGGGTGCAGCAGTGTTGTCACCTTGCGCACCCTTTCCCTGCAGCTGGATATCCCAGGCCAGTGGAGGATACTAGGGGCTAGTTAGGCATTGGGCACAGAAAGCTGGCTGCTCTTGACTGCTACAGGAACAGGGGGAGTCCTAGAGCTGCTCCTGCCTGGCTCTTCCAGGATGGCAAGAAGCAGCTACACAGGGAGCTGTGTTCAGCTAGAAATAGTGGTAGGGTGAGTGGTTAGGGGTTCTTCCTTCTAGCATCTACTTTGGGCCAGCAGGAATCATTTGGTGGGGGGAAGTAGGGAGCAGGTACAGAAAGGAAGAAGATACCCATCATTGTCACTGTTGTCCCTGACTGAGCCCAGCATGCTGGTCAGCTGCTCCCTGCAGCCACCTCTCTGCCCTTCAGGTCCGAAGATTTAAGATCAACGCTCTCTCATGTCCCCAGGGCAGCCAGAGACATTTGCAATGAGGGCAGGTAACTCCTTCCTACACCTACACCCTGCCACCCCCTTCAGATTTCTTCCCCCGCATGGCCTATGGTCTCCAACTGTGTCTTGCTACCTGGCCATATGCTGTACCCCTTCTACTAAATCTCAGACCCTGTCTGGAGTTTGTGGCAGGATCAGGGCCTAAATTAAACTTGCAAATCAAACAATGAATGATTTATACTGTTCCCTGCCTTTTGAAGCATTGTAGGAATTCAGGGGTGAAATTCTGGCTTCAGTTTAAATCAATAGTACTTTTGCCACTGACCTTAATGGGGCTATAGTTTCACCTCAGAATTCTGTTTTTATTACCAGCAGAAATGTTCATAACCAAAAATTAGCTTCTTTCCCTTGACAGGGATAGACGAGCAGTGCTCAACCAGTGGCCCATGGGATGGATCCAGTCACAAAGCCATGGCATCCAGCTTGTGGGGTTCCCTTTGAGTCCAAAATTAGGCAAGTGTGGGGAGGAGAGAAGCAGTGGCATCATCTACTCGTTGAAGCTCCCACAGCTGCAGCAATTAATACACTCACTGCTCCCTCACTTTCAAGCTTCCAGATTCATGGGGAGCCCCATGGGTTAGAGGACATGGCCCTGTGTGCCAGATAATGGCACAGCTGGATCTGGCACACGGGTCTGGCTGCAGACTGGCCCCATGCCACTGATTTGCCCCACAGGGTTGAATTGGTTGAGCACCACCGGCATAGACCAAATTCAGCTCTACTATGAGTAGGCACAGCTCACCATCAGTACTAATGAGCTACTAATGGTGGATCTATCCCTAAGTTTCTAAAAGCATTTGAGCGTCACTCAAAATAAATTATATAAACCTTGAGGGAAGAAAATGTTGTACAACATGTCCAATCCCCTCATAATTCTGAGGTGCCCCCTTAACCCACTGACGCAAGAATTCTTGCCGTTTGTTACAAAAAAAAGAAAAGTCTTAAGAAGTTGGTTTTGTGCCCAGCGGAGTTAATGGCAGAACTTCAGTGGAGCTATTTTAATTTCCTGAGGGGAGCAAATCATGACTGGGTTCTGCCATTTTTTAAAGAAGTTTGTATGTGCCAAATATGTGCTGTTCTGTTACAGGGATAAACTAGTTTCTCATTACCTATACAAGTAGAAGTGTAATGTCTGTATCTGGTGTTTGTTCTAAGTTGATCTGTCCATGTATGGATCCTTATGCTTTCACGTGTGCTGTACATGTATGAAGGTCTAGCCTTCCCCGCAAAAAACAGCTTTTTTGTTCCTTAAAAGTGATGTCCTGTAGGTTTCACTTCATCCCTGACAGGGCTCCAGGGACTTCATTGATATTACATAAGGGATGAATCTGCCCTATTTTTTACACAAACCTATTTGCTGTCCTTGCACACTTTTGTGTGCAGGCAGTCCCCAAATGCAGGGCCTTGGATAGACTTGCCGCGAGGTAGCAAAGTATATACAGTACTGTGCTAATGATTAACTGGTGTGCCCCTGAGGTTTCCCCACACAAAACTGCCTTACAGCAGATTCCTTATCTGCTATCAAGGGAGTGTTTACAGCAGCTAAAACTCTTAAGCTCCTTGTCTCAGAGACTGATGGGGATAATTAAGCCAGTGTTTTTCAGCCCTCTGCTCTTCTTCATTGCATTGCTGGAAAATGGAGGTGAGGGCTACATTAGCCAATACAAGACATGACAAACCATGTTTAGCAATTTGGTATATATTATGTTTTTGGCTCATTACTTCATTCTTGCTGCTCGCTGCTGATATCCACCTATCTGAATCTGCAGGTAGAAGAAAAAATTACCCAACAATTGTAGTTCATATTTTTGTCCCTGTGCAGAAAAAAGTCCATCATTATATGCTATAATCTAATATAATAAATCTCATGCACATTGATTTATGAAATGACAGGAAAATACTGTGGGGCATTCTATTAAAACATGAACAAAGCGGATTTCTCATCCACTTGTCTATTCTCCTATGAGTCTGGATGAAATGATGCAAAATAGATTGCTCAGCATCTAACTAAGAAGACAGATGCAGAGATCATGGTTAGCGATCACTGCTATACCAGAATGAGTTTTTCTTGAACTGCTGTAAATTATGATGTTACACTAGATTATATTTACTCTTTTAGTAAATAAATCTCCTGAAATGAAATCCTGAGTGAGCCAGTTTGAGGTAACTCCAGTATAGGAACAGAGGAGTGGAAGGGACCTCTCATGCCACAAAATGCAATCTCTTGCCTTCACAGGCAACCAGTTATCCACAGTGTCCTAAAAACTGTCCGCTCCAGCTCCTCAACTTACCACAAACACCACATATAATGGTAGGTTAAAAAGCAAGAGAGATTAGGGTACTGCCAGTATCCTGCCACTGCAATGGCAGAGAAGGAAAAATATCTCAGGAAGAGGACCATGACAGTGGAGGTCAAAACCCTCTGCAGTCATTGTCTTGCAGTCCTTGCAGGTCCAGAAGAGACATTCCTTCATGACCCCAACTGGTTTTTATTCCGAGTAGAAGTGAAAACACCCCAAGGCCCTCACAACTTCTGTTTTTGCTAAGCTAAACAAGCCAAATTCCCTTAATTGTTCTTGTTTGTTTGATAGACTTTCCCATATTATTTCCCTGTCTTTTTGTTCCCTTAATTTTAGTAGCTGTTCTTTCTACTTCTTTGCACTTTGTCTCCACTGGTAGCTCATGGTCATCCTATAGGCATCTCTTCTTTTTTTTTTTCCCCATGGTGTCTCCAAACTGTAAGACTCCATCTTATAGTCAAAATCTTTATTATTGATTGAGATCACAATTTTGCCCTTCATGCTATTAAATGCCAGATGATTTTTAATGTTCCACTCTACAAAGTTATCTTATCTTCCTGTATCTAAGTCCAAGCCTTCTTCCATATTGGCAATACTCCCCCAGCTAGTGTCATCTGCAAATTTTGTAAACACATCACTCCTTCCCATAGCAAGGTCACTAAAGAAAATATTAAACAGGATGGATAGCCATGTCAGTCCCTGAGGAATGTCATTAATTGCTAAGGAACACTACTGTCTACAGTCTAACTCATCTTTAAACATAACTTCTTGTAAATTCCTTCTATCCAACTCTCTATCCACCTCAAAATGATAGTGTTGATCCTCACCCAATGATGTCCTATGGGGGCACAGTGTCAAAAGCTTTGCTTAAATCTGGATAGATCAGGTCCACTGCATTGCTCTAACTAAAAAGTCAGTTCTGTTGTCACAAAAGGATATTAGATTGGCATAACTTAATCATCCTTGGATGAAACCATGTTATGCCCAATTTTCTGTTTTCTTTCAGATTTTTTTTTTATTATTCTTTCTTCAATATGTGTCCTAAGACTTTGCATAATATTGAAGTCAAGTGTCTGTAATTGACTGGACTAGTCTTCCCCCCTCCCTTTTGTTTAAAGGCAATGCATTTGCTATTTTCTAGTCATAGATACTATCTGATAGATTAGTTAATGATATGTGCTAAAGTAGTTACTATTTCATATACTAATCCTTACAGCATTCTGTGATGGAGATTTTCCCTGATTTTGTGGCATTGTTTGCTTTTGCATTAGATATGATCATTTCTATAATAAAGTCTTCATTCCCATTTGGGCTAGGGACAGACATTTAAAAAACCTGAGCCTGAATTGATTCAATCTTTGCAGGTTAGTCTAACCTGAATCTAACCTGGCTAGGCTAAATTGCTTTGTAAGTGCATAGATATCGCCCCTGGACTTAAAAAATGCTGGCACATGCCTTCAGTGGCTCAGGCTAGAAGCGACGGGGGGGAGAAGGGGTGCTAGAGCAGCCCTCCCTTCCCTTATAAAGTGCTGAGCTGGAGGGGCTGGCACATGGCCAGGCCCTAGCAGGAATCCTTGCTCAAACAAGAAGTGGTGGGAGGAGCAGGAGGAAGTCGGGTAGACCCTGCTGTGTCTGAGGTCTCTGCCACAGCTTCAGCCAGGAAGCAGAGAAGAGGGGCCAGTTCTGCTGGGCTGAAACAGAGAGCAGAGCCCTACCCAGTAAAGCATCTGAGATGCTGGGGGACTTTGATTTCATTTAAACTAGGAAGTCTGAGACAGACATTGCATAAACTGGTTTGACCCAAATCAGTTAGTTCTGATACTTCAGATTTATCTCAGACCAGTTTCACCCATTTTCAGTCTGGTTTATGTGTACTGAACATCTGTTCTGTTACAGGTTTAAACCAATTTCTGATCACTTAAACCAGTTTATGTGTAATGTCTGTCCCTAGCCTTGGAGCAATACTATTATCCTGAATACCACTTAATCCTTACTGAAACTATGTAAGAACTATGTAAAATACTACTACTGTCCTGGTTCTCCCTTTATGTAACTGGAGAAGTTAGAGTCCAAGAATTATGCAATAGCTATGTAATATCATAATTAGGTGGTTCTCCACAGTTTTCACCCCGTGAGATATATAGACATGTACTGTAGGCAGAAAAGGTTCTTTGGGTGAATCTGATATCTTTTTTTAGACCAACTTTAACAGTTGGAAAAAAATTTTAAGCAAGCTTTTGCATTCAAAAACCCTTCATCAGGTTGAGGAAGTTTCAGAAGTTGGTGAATTTAGGCCTTCAGAAAAGAGAGATTTTTCAGTTTTGGTAAGCATGTGTGTGGAGAGATTATATTTGAGGGTTGGTCACTGCTTTCAGTTTCATCAAGTCTGAGGTTGGAATGTTGTAAGGTGTTGGTGTTGTTCCTCTGATGGTTGTTTTGTGGCTGGAAAACTTGTTATCAGAGTAATTTGTTCCTTTTCTTCTTTTTATGTAGGGTGAATGTTGTAGAAAGTTTTTTGTAGTCTCTTTGTATCCATTGTATATTATTAGGGAAGATGCTTGGATTTCTGTTTTTCAAGTTGTTGTAGTATGTGGTGATTTTTGTAAGGAAACTTACAAAATACGTCCCAGAGATGAGCCTATGAAGTCCACTTCATCAGCTGGATACTAAAAATCATGGACTAAATACAGACATTGGATTTCTGACACATTATACCTGCCTGACATCTGATTTCCCAGGTACCTCTCCACTATTCATCACCCTTCTCTCCCCCTCCACCCAGCTTGTCTCTCACCCATTGACTCCCAATCTACATCTTCACTGGCTACCTGTCTTGTATGCATACCAGCCCAGCCTCTGGCTTCTTTACTTTTCATTCCATCCAGGAAGAGCACACACCAACTGCTGAAACTTCCTCAGCCTGACGAAGGGTTTTTGAACCCGAAAGGTTGCTTAACATTTTTTTTCCCAGCTATTTAAGTTAGTCTAATAAAAGATATCAGATTCACCCAAAGAACCTTTTCTGCCTATGTCCTTAGACCAACATGGCTACAACCTATACCCCTGAGACATGTATTATGGAATTTTAGCATTCACTAGTAGTTCCATGGGATAAAGTTGCGTCTCATGAGTGTGGCAGGAACTGAGAACAGAAGGCAAATCCTGTAGTTGCTTCCTGAGCCTGTAGGGTAATACAACTGGCATTATCTTTGGTCATAAACACTTGGGAAAAAGAGGGAAGAATTGGCCTTCAAGGAGTCATTAGCTACAGAAACTCATAGATCAATCTTATATTGAGGAACAGCAGATGTAAAGGTTTTTTCCTGTCCTTAGTATGATCTCTTGCCCAGGTTAGGAAACACTGTTTTACTTGCATAGACAACAGAGATTTTCAAGGAAGTTAACAATTCAGTCACTTTCAGTGAGAATTTGCCACCTGACTCTTTTGTGCCTGCAAAAATATCCTGATGAAATCAGTAACTTCTGTTTACAACAAATTACTTTGATTAGGGGTACATACCAATTTATTACCATTTAATTAAATTATGTCCATGTCTTCTTCTCTACCTATTTCTTCCATTTAATTCTATCCGAATATGGTGGTGTTTAGCCTATCTGGTTGATAGTCCAATCGTATATTGTAACATTACAATTTATCACAGGCAGTTTAGTGGCAGCACCTATTTTGGAGTTTCGTACCAACTGATGCTGATCTTTTCTTTGACATGGAGGTAGTAAAGTTATTTTAAAAAGTACCTTTCCCTAGTCTGTGAACAGAAGTTGTACCCACTTGCAACAGAGCTTAATTTGGTCCCTCATTCAGAAAGGCACAGAAGTGTACATAGACATTTATTCGCAAGTAGGATATTTCTCTACATTAAGATGTACTGGGAAGTTATTCGGTGGGGTTTTTGAGGCTAGCAATTCAAATGTACTTTTGTGCCTTATATTCCAGTGTGGGGATACCTTGAAGCCTACTGAAAGAAAGGGCTTTTAAACAGGTGTAGATCTGTGATCTCTTGACTCTCAGCACAGCATAGCATATGAAAATGACTGATAACTAAATTAAATGCAGAGACTCCATTGAAATTAATTATGATAATTCTTCTGTATCCTAGTATATCTAAGCTTGGAAAGGAGCTTTCCTATAGGTCGGTTAGGGTGCATGCACTCAGTTGTGATGTGTAGGAATTAACCATTGCTGTTTGCAAGGTGCAGTCATATTTCAGATTCCTTTGTGTATAAAACATGAGAAGTATCACATCTGTATAAATGTAATGCCAAATCCTGAGGTTCATTTTTATCCAACAGAGTGCTAAGTGAGTAAAAAGGGCTTCATGATCTGAGCTATAGATACCAGGGAGACAATTTGTTTTGAAAATAATAATTCACATCTTTTGTGAAGTCTTACATGAAACTACAAAGTAAGTCAAGTAGAATCTCTTACCATGAATTTCAGAGTTGCATATCCAGATTAGCACTTAGGAGAAAACACACTTTGTCATGTAATGTGCTTACCTGCTTTCTTTTAGTAGTATGAAAGGGTAACCAAAAGTGATCATTTGTCTGAACATATTGAATTCAGCTCATGTTCTATGGATAGTCAATGCAAGGATACATCACTGGGCATGTCTACACGTGCATTTTCTGTATAGTAACTTGCACAACAAGGCACTGCTCAGTAAGCATTTTTTATGCTAGAGTCTATACATTCAGGCATTACAGTCCAGTAATGCTGTGTGTGGACTGACTTGGGACTAACTATTCAGTGAGGGCTCCATATAACATAACACTCAGAAGGAAGAGAGGCATCCTTATAAAATACTTTAGGTTTGCTTAACAAACCACTGGAGTGAGGCTGAGCTAGGATGCAGCTTTTAAAGAGCTGTGCTACTTACAGGAAAATAAAATGTTCATTCAGTGAGTGCTGCCTGGTAGGATAATTCCTGAGACAATCTCGTTTGTGCTGTCTTATGGGCTAATGAATGTTTGTATCCTGGTCACACAGTATAAAGTGATGATTTCTTTTGGCTGATGGGCTCAGTCACTATGATTAGCTCTCCACCATTAATGTTCTAGTCAACCTGAGAATGTAAAGCTGGTATTAATACATCTGGGCAAAATTACTGGAAAACAGTCTACATAGGTCAGCAGTATATTGATCCATTTGATCAATTTAGTTTTCATTTCCATCACTGATGCAGTCATATTACTTTAAAAAAAAAATTCACCTGTTTTTTATAATCCAGGTCCTTTAAGCAAACAAAGCAGATTCAAGAAGTATTAAAAAGGAACTTGAAAATTCATCAGATGTGGTTTCTTCTTGATATTATATAAGTACTTCTTCTGTAATTAATACTGAATGTTATTCACTATATACCTATTCAGTAATTCTAGTGTTTCTCTTTGCATTCATTAAAATACCTGCACTCACTTTTTAGAATGTCATCTGGGGCATTGTTTTGACAAGATGATTCTCCCCATTTCATACTGGAACTTTCTCTCGGGATTATTATGGCAGAAAATATTTAATGGATCCTTGTAAAGAAGAACAACTTGAGAAAAATTCTTGGGATACTGTTTGAAAAATATGCTAAGAGAGGCTATAGGGTTGTTGGTTGTAGCTGTGTTGGTCTAAGAACATAGGCAGACAAGGTTCTTCAGGTAGATATGATATCTTTTATTAGACCGACTAAATAGTTGGGAAATTGTTTTTTGCAAGCTTCTGGGCATAAAAGCCCTTCTTCAGGTATAGGAAAAATCTGTTGAGAGAATGTATTAAAAGAGGCTATGAACTGCATGATTTATTTGCCTAAAATTCTGATTTATATATAATTCTAGTCTTCTCCAATTTTTACGCAGAAAGGATTAAAAATAGCCATAACTTACCTTGTTCGTAGTATCAGCATGTCTCAAATGTTCCCAGAACAAAAAACATTTGCTGCCTGCATGTACTAACTGCCAAAGGACCATGTATCATGTTTGTTTGAAAGACAGAGCACATAAAGACTGTCAGTCATGGCTGTTGAAATAGATACAGCATGGTGGGAAATACTATTCCATTTTCTTTACCAGCCAGAAAAGAGAAAAAAAATTAAAATGCATAAAAGCACAAATGTGGATTGCTCATATTATCTTATTAGCTACATCCCCTACAAAAGCATTCTGTTATGCCTGTGTTACAGAACACATTGTAAAGAAAGATAATGGAGTCAACTGTTCTCAACCTTTAACATTAACACTACCTATTGTGAAGTGAACCCTGTTAAGATGAGAGTATCAACAGAAGGACTTTTTTTCTGAAAACTAAGCAATGCCTGTACCACCATCCTTATACATTAAGAGCTAAACCTTTTCATCAGTCTGATATAATAAATATTTCCCATCTTATATAATTTGCCATCAAATAACATTTGACATTCAAGCTGCTATATTTATTGCTAGATTCTTTTTTCATTGTTGTATTTTGTCTCCCAGCACATCAAGATATGTACTTTCCCTTCCTTACCCAACTGCAAAGCATCAGAATGAATGAATGAATATAAAAACCTCTGAAGTTGAGCTTTAACTTTCAGTGAAAAAGTAGGGTGGAGAGCCCTGTAGTAGATTTTATTTTCTGTCCTTGAAGTGGTTTGGGATGGAAAACAGTTATAAGTAAGTATATTAAAGTACATTAAAGATAACTTCTCAAACTGAGGATTAAATAACAGGTAGATTTGGGCCAGAGAGATATTTTGGAAAGCTAGAGAATACCCATTTAGCCCACTAACACAGGGTGCATACAAGTATTACATTTCTACTGGTGGAATCACAGTTCCACTGGTAGAAACCCTAAGTATACAAGTGTTCAAACAGTTTCTACTGGATCAAAAATGACGGGGGTCCAACAGAAACTTTTACCACCTCTAATGAGATAGAAGTGGCCTCCAGTAGAGTTTCTATTGGAGAAACAGACACTTGTACTCTTACCTCTCTGATAGAAGCTTCCATGCTGGCCTCTGGATTCCCAGTGTCCATTGCTTTGCCCTGCCTCTTACCCCACTGCTGACTTCACTGCCTTGGCTGATCACAGAATAATACCTTACCCCTCTCAGTTTTGGGACTATGAAAACCCAGCCCCTTGCCACAGCCTTGTGGCTATATAGCTTACAACCTCCCAACCCACTGGCTCCCAACCTGCTGTTGGCACTGGATTTACAATCCAGATACTTTGTTCTAGGCAGACCCACTGTCCCTCATGGCCTCAGGTTCCCCTCTAACTGTGCAGTAGATATTGTGCAGTAACACACATGTAGACATTGAATGGGAGCAAATTTACTCCTGGTCAGCCTAGCCAGCAGGGGGCCACAGGGTACAGGGTCTCTGGTCCTGGCACTGCTCAGCTCCCCGGCTCCCTTCAGGAGCTGGGGTTGATCAGTGACAGGACTGGGGAGCTCTCTGCCCCTTATCCTGACTCCTGGTGTGGAACTGGCAGCTCCAGAGGGGGAATGTGAGTGGGGAGCTGCTATGGAGGACAGGCGAGGGCTAGATTCCCAGTCCCTAACCACTCCCCAGAACAGCCTGCTCCATGCCAACCAGGGCAGCTGCTGGAGAGGCCTGCCCCCCCTAGCCCTGACTGTTCCCCCTCCCTGCCCCCCCCCCCCGCCTGGCATGGGCTTCTTGGCAGCTGCAGGGGCAGCTGTCTCCTGGCTCCATGCACACTAGGTCCCCTTCCAATGTGCACAAAACCAGAAGACAGCTGCTGCTGCAGCCAATAGAGATGTCCTGGTTGCTGCAAGGGGGCAGAGCAGGACGGGAGCAAATCTGCTCCCAAGAGGGAGCTCATGTAGACATGCTTCTGGGAAGGCTTACTACACAGTATTTTTACTGCACATTAAGCCTTCAAATTAATAGCACCTGTAGATGTGCCCACATATACTCTACATACACACACACATGCATGCGCTGTAAATTCTATATTTTGTTCCATACTTTGAAATCTTTTTGGTTGGATATCAAAAATTGGTTGATGCTCCCTGATGATGTATAACAGTAGAGCATTTTAAAACCCAGTTAGTTTAAAGATTAAACACTTAAAGTTAGTTCCATTCCTAATTAAGTGCATTTGTTTCCCTATACTTCTCATAGCCAAGTACCTGTGTGAAGAAAACATAGCCATTGCCTTGGGAACTAGTATATAAAAAATGAATTAATGTCATTTGGTGTTCCTACCTGAGTTCAAGTTAGACAGAAATTCACTACTCAAGCACTTATAACTGATTCAGTTAAATGCCTTGGAAGAAGTTAAAAATACAGTTTCCAGGTGTAGTCTCTTACCACGCCTTTTACAAGTGTCTGAGGTTAAGGGTGATAAAATATACAGAATTTCAAACTGCTGATATATTTTCAACTTGCAATGTAAACAAGAGGAGAGCATGTTCCTAGGAAAATTGAACAGAGGCCACATTCCACTGAAAACAGGTTATTACACCAAAATGAATTTGTGCAATTCACATGATAATATTTAGCCATAATAATCTCCAGACTTGCTAAGAAATGTAGTGCCAACTAAGTTTCCTATGCATGGTCCCAAGATCACTGCAATCTTCAGCTTCTTGGGCCTGCCCCCCCTGGCCCAGACTGTGAGTAGAATGAACTCCTGTTTCTCTATAGAGAATGTGAATTGCCACCAGGCCAGCCCCATGCAGCTTTTACCAGTAGGCATTTCTAGTGCTCAGAGCTTGAAATAAACATCCCCAAAGGCCAACAGCATACTGGGCAGTATTAATATGAGTGTCATTTGCAAATCAAAGTGCTCTGTTCAGTACTGTGAGAATCTGGAGTGAGATCCCTTTCAACCTTAGTATTTTATGTTTTCCCAAATGTACCATTTTGTAAACCCCCTTTGTTCATCCCCAATGGGTGTATCTACATGTTCATTAATGCTCTGTAATTATGGCATATTACGTTTAGTACCTGTAATAATAGGTACTAATTTAATGGACTGTAGTTGGCACTACTGCACAGTAGCACTACCACACAGTAGACTAATTCTGTTGCACAGTAGCATGGTTTTTGCCTGCTGCACTAATGTGCAGTAGAATTCATCTACTGCATATTTAGCATCTTGTGTAAATGGCCCAATGTCATCCTAAAGTGGATTAATAATTTAACCCTCCTGAAAGGTTTACCTGTAATCTGCTCATCATAACAAAACTTAACCATTAAGATTCAGTATCACAAAGCAGAACGTGAAGAAATCTACCTCTAATCTGCAATAATTTACTGGTTCCCAATACAGATGCAAGAAACTGTATGTGAATAAGGAGCGTACTAAACCCTCTGGGTTGAAGGACACAGACGATAATCCTATAACTGCATCAGCGTGGAAGGGAGCAAGAGTGAGGGAAAATATACCCTGTAGGTGGGAAATAGAAGATTGAATGGCCTTGCACCATTAGTCATAGTCGCAAGACTTGTCCAGTTGATCATTTGAGGTTCTCTTCATAGCCAGTGAAAATAGGGAAAATCAGTTACCATCTTGTAAATGTAAAAACACTGTGAATGGTGATTGACTGGTGCAGAATTGTTACCTCATCTGGTTAACATATGAGGAAGGGACAGCCAGGATATGATTCTTAACCATTCAGATTGCACATTCCTTAATTCTTCCAATTTTCAGAGAGGTGAATACAATGTCTAGCATTTTCTCTCCCTCTCACCACAGAAATTAAAAACAATTGGGCATAGAAAGCACAAGAAATAACTTTCAGACATCTTGGATGTATTTATTGTAGTTCAGCATTTTTTCTTTTGTGATTTATTGCAAACACATTGGATAGGAGTTTAACAGTATCCAGTGACTTATTTTCCCCTGCATTAAGCAAAAGTGTTACAGTTGAATCAGTTTTCAGTGTATTTCTGGGAGAGGAAAACTTGCAACAGTAAGAGAAGACAACAGAATAGTTGTGTGTCCATGCTGTCAGCAATAGTTTCTTGTATCTCCTTAGGATTTTCCTAAGAATTTGTCAAGCTGAATTTGGGGAAAGATGACACAACAACTGTTTAAGAATTCTTGGCAGTCCTCAGTGGAGTACAGCTTTGCTATGAACTGACATACCCAGAGAAACACTGGTCCTAGAGCAAGATTAAATTTATAGCTGTGTCACAGTAGATAGTTACATTTAAATGTGTGTCCAGTACTTGTCATTTGAGTAGGCTGCAATCAGCTTGTACTGATATTACCTGAATAAATCAAAGAGCTGAATAGTGCAAAACTCTCTCAGATGAGGAGGCAATGCATATTGTTCTTCGATGAAAACAGCACCATTATAGTGCCCCTGTCAAGTATTATTGTAGCCATAGCTACATGTTCCCATGGAAGGGGTAACATTTTGGTATCTTATAGAGTTCCACAAGAAATATGCACTTTTTAAATGTCCATCCTGTTAGATTTGTGAGATATGAACACAATTATAGCTGTAGGTGTAGGTACTATCTATGTGTATTATTATATAGAAGTTTATGAGCATTCCTCATATTAATTAGGAATCACAACCGAAGCAATATAACAACATTGTATGGTTTCTTTGTATTCCGTCTCAAAAACCAGTATAGAATAATAATATGCAATAAGATGTTTACATAATATACCTTTACTTCTATGGGGCAGATTTTAGAGGCACAAAGGGAGGAGCTGTGCCTTGCAAAAAAGTCCTTTTTCGGGTAACTTCATGACAGCTAATACATTTAGAATTTTCCCCAGAAGGATATGGAACTATCCCCTCTTTATGTTACCCCTTTCCTTTTATGCATCATTAATGAACTGTATCAGGGTGAAAATCTCTTCATTAATTCTAGGGTACTCGGGCTATGAACCAAATCTGATTTCTACTGGTTGACTGTATCTTTGCTCATTACTCCTCTTCTCCCAGATACTAAAAAAATCTCTATCCTAAATTCCTCCAATTTAGGAAACAAACTGTCTTTTTTAAAACTATCCCTCCTAATAGCACAAGCAGCTTCTTAAAATATTCATCTCTCTAGTTTTCTGCCCTTTGCACTTCTTACAGAAACATTTCAACTTTTTCTCTTAAATCACTGTAAGTCTTCCTTTGCTGTCCTCCCTGTTTTTTTTTTTTTTCCTGGCTTCAAGTCTCTTCATTAAATAAATTACAGCCAGAAAGTCTTGTCAGATGAATGGAAAATGGTTATGTAGAATCTCAAAACTTTTTCTAAAAAAAAAAAAATAATTTTACTGGGCTAGATCTTTATCGACCAAATTCAGTAGCACCACTTCCATTGACTTAGTTGAAAACAACGTCATCCATATCTTCATATTGTTTTTGTTGCTGTTATTATTTGTTTCCAAAACAGTGGCCACATCTACAAAAGACTCTAACTTTGCGTTAGCCTAATACGAATTATTACACAGTAGTATGTCATAACAAAATCCCTAATTGGTTAACCAAGTACTAAACTTTAGTGTGTGTTAACTACGGTGCATTAATGAGCACATAGATGTGCCAAATACGTAGAGTAATCAGGCCCATTGTAGGCTTGTAGGTAAGATGAGTAACTGAAGGTATACGAATTGCTGTAAGCATACTGAGCACTGACTCTAATCTAAGTATTTGCTTCCTAGCACTGGTGATACCAATACTACCTCACCCATAGAACAGCATAGGAAGATCTGAAATAAGTAGAAAATAACTTGCCAGCAGGGTAGAATGTGTTCGTTGCATGCAATGTATTTTTTTAACATCAAGAGTAAACCATATGAAAATTACCCTTCTGTTTTATATGTTGAAATACAGGGCTCCAGGGCAGACCAGTAAATTATGCAGTTATGATTCTTGAGCAAGCTAGCTGCATGAGTTTACTTTGCAGTCATAAGTTGTTCCCTTATCTTGTTATATTGTTCTTCCCAGCAATCAAATATTTAGATTTGCATCCCACTACTTTTGATGGCTAGAAGCAGTATTTTCAGATGGCAGTATACATCAGGTTTACAGATTTTGTTTTGTAGCTTGAAATGTAGAGAAAGGAAGAACACACTCTTTATGAATCTAGCAACAAGGCCTTCAAACTCTCTGGCGCTCTCCTTTACTGGAGTACAAGATATATGCTGGTCATCTACAAGACTACGTTCTCCATCGACTGTGATTTCTGGTGCTGTCTGCAAGGCAGGGCTACTTATTTTGACAAGGAGTGTTTTTATTGTTCTTGATTTAAGGGGAAAAAATCCCAGCGTTTCCATGCTGTTTACCACTCCAGCATGCACTGTGCCATTATACAGTGAACTTGCCCTTTTTTTTGGCTCATGAAACTCTTTTATTTTCAACAGCTTGCTATTACAGAAGAGATTGCTTGAGCTAGTACCCACCTCATTCAATTTAAAAACCCAGCAACCTAGCAACAAAACAGAGGTGACAATGATGTGAAATAACAAAGTGGTGATATTGTTTTAAATAAAAGATATACAAGTTAACAAGGACAGGCATTTGAGCTACATAGAGAGTATTAAGCACTGGTCCAAATACCTGTTGTTAGATTTATGGAGCATTTTTCTTAATGCAGCCTCAATTTCCTATGTTGCAATGGTTTGACTGACTAGGGTTTTTAAATAATCTATCTGAGGTGTTTTTATGGTCTTGGTTAGCCCATATTCTTGCAGAGGAGAAATTGGTGATGCAATCCTGTTTATTTACAGAAACATACATAAAGACTTACTTCACTCAAACCATGCCTGCACTATCTCTGTGCCTCTGTGAAGAATGCCTTGCCCACTTCGTCCCACTATGCATACAACAAATACCACAAAAATGAGGAACTGTGAGCAAACACTAAACACATGGCATTAGCTTACTAAAGTGCTGCTGCTGCTCTTCCAAAGTCAGCTATCAATAGTAGCATGATCATCCTGCAAACTGCAGAGGTGTTACATAACATAGCTCAGCATGAATCATTTGTTTATTTATTAACATTGATGTAACGTCTTAAAAAACGAATGGCAAGATGCTTTCCTCCTCGTAACTCTTGAAAAATTAATTCTGTTTGGGTTTGCTTAAGAAAGCAAATTGAAAAGCAGTTTACAAGCAGTCCAACAAGAACTCTGGAGGAGGTATTTTCCTGCTGTGCAGAAAAGCAAATCTACTCTGCAATACATGAAGCAAATTTTTTAGACACTTGTGAATAGTAATTCAAAAACATGGGCATGTGGAAGGGAACTTATCTTTAGCTGTGCTGTAGATGCATAATGGCCCAGAGATAAGTCATTTTGATTATTTAAGTACAACATGCAGCGCTGTAAAAACATTTCCATCTAGGCATTGTTCTTGGTTATATCCACTTTGCCTGTGTAAAATGGATATATAAAACTTTGGCATGGGTCAAACTTCTTACAAGGCAATTTTTATGGACATATAGAAGCACTTCCGTGCCGAGTTACTGCAAAGGAAGGCCTCTGTCTATTAAGAATGAGCATGGCTTGGGCAGAAAGCATCAGCAGAAGCAGAAACAAGTGTGTGTCTACATGAGACACTTTACCTGTTATTAGAGCTAATTACTGCACAGTAAATGTCACCATCTACATGTGCAGAAGCTTACAGCACAGTAATCTGCTCTAACTGCAAGTAAATTTGCTACCTGTGACTGCAAATAGCAAATTTACTAACAACTACTTACTGCTCAGTAGTGCATGTGTAGATGACTAACTGGGAGCAAATTTACTCCTGGTCAGCGAGACAGCAGGGGGTGGGAGATTGCTCCCTATGCCCTGGAGCTGCCTGCTGCTGTGGTGGGCTCTGCCATAGCAGCTTGGGCAGAAACAATGTCCCTCTGTCTTGGCAGTAGGGAGCTCCCAGCCCCTGTGTCGTGATCATGATTGGGGAGCAGAGGCTGGGACACTCTTATTTCCCAGTGCCTGCTCCACTGTTGTAGCACCTGGGCTGAGAAATTCTTATCTTAGATGAGAATCTTCCAGTGCTGGCCCCATGACCACAGAGCTGGTGTTGGGAGATAAGAACCTCCCAGCCCAGGCCCTGCAATTCCTGTTGCCAGGGAAGGGGAATGTCTCTACCTGGGCTCTGGTGGCAGAGCCCAGCCCAGCCCAGCAGCAGGCAGCTCCTGGGGTGCAGGGAGCAATGTCCTGACCCTCACCAAGAGGCACCTGTTTTCTGGCCCCATGCTCCCTGCCAGTCCTTGAGCTAGCACCTTAGGGGAGCCCCCACCCCACACACAAACTGCTGCAGGGGACTGGTGTTTGGTTGGTGGGGGCGGGAGCAGACTGCTGCCATGAGCAGCAAATCTGCTTCCACTTTCCCACATGTGTAGATGCATGCCCAGGGTGGATTTACTCTAAAATAATTTACTGTAGAGTAAACTCACCCTGGAGCATTTGCAGGTGTAAATGTGCTCAGAAGTTGTACATGGCATGCGCCACACTGCTTCCGCTGGGTATTCAAGCAACTTATCTAACTTCCTATCTCCTTCAGCTCCATAAGGGGCAGAGTCAGGGATTCTGTCCATCTTTATTGCTCTATGTGTAAGCTGGGGTTCTGCTGATGCTACTCATGGAAGGCATCTTGCTGAGCTGGAGAGCTGGTTGTAGTCAGGCTGAGGAGATTACATTTGGCCTTGGAACAGCCCACTGTCTACTATTGACAGCTCCACAATGGACTATCCAGTCAGAATGACCCAGAAACAGAGTCCCTTCCCAAAAATCTCCTGCAAGTAGGAAACGGGGAGAGCATTCTTTGTAACATTGTCTATTTGTCCACCACCATGGTCCACTTCACATCAAACAACAAAAATACTTCTGCAGTACACCAGTCCTCCTTCTTAAATGAACCGTCTGAGGTGATTTGCTATGAAAGAGATGTGGTGAAAGAGAAAAGGGAGGACTTGATTTACAGCACAGAGCTCAAAATCCAGCTTCTGTTGAAGACCGTATCAAGACTCCCATTTCAACAATGTCAGGTTTTCATCCAGAGCTCTCTGTTCCTTATGCAGCTGTGCAAGACTTAGCCTTTTTGGTTTGTTGGCTCAAGGACAATAGTCTTCCGGAGGGAGTATGCAGGCATTCAGGCTTATGAAACTTTTTGGGGGTGGGGGAGGGGGAAAAGGGGGACACTTTATTACATAAGCTGAAAAATTGAAATTAAGTTGGTTCCAGATCCTAGCCACTCTGACAGTGAAGTAGCGCCTCCTGATATCTAGCCTAAATCTACCCTCTGCCAGCTTGTGACCGTTATTTCTTGTCACTCCTGGTAGTGCTCGGGGGAACAGGAACTCCCCCAATGCCTGCTGGTCTCCTCTGACCAGTTTGTAAACAGTTACTAGATTAGAATCATACTGTTTAGAACCAAAAACATATAAAATCATAATGCCTCTTACTTTCAAAAATATGTCCTGTCTAAAGCCAGCCTACACATCCAAGTACCCACAGTTTGTTAAGTTTGGTTATAGTTAGTTTTAGACGTACCTTGTGGACATGTTTTTATGGGTAAAAAGTAAACTTTAAGATGGTGTTAAAGAAGGTACAATTAAACTTGTGAGGGAAAAAGGAACTTATTTTAACAGTCTAACTCATTCTGCAGTAGATTCAAATTTGTTAATTTTCACAGGATTCACAGAAGTTTAGAGCTAGAAGGGACCTCGTGAAATCATTGGGTTCAGCCCCCCCTGCTCTGGGCAGGAAAGACTACTGGGGTAGTATAACCCCAGCAAGATGTGCGTCTCCTTTTGAAGATCTCCAGGGTAGGTGCCTGAACCACCTCCACTGGGAGTCTATTCCAAAGTCTGGTCACACAAACCATGAAGAAGTTTTTCCTTGGCCAAGGACAAACATTCAAAAAGCCTGAATTGATTCAATCTTTGCAGGTTAGACTAACCTGCAAAAATTGAACAGATTTGGAGGTGGATAGACATTCCCTTTTCATTCCAGAAATGCAGGCACATGCCTGCAGTGGTTCAGCTAGAAGCTGGGGGGTGCTAGATCAGCCCTTCCTTCCCTTCCACAGTACTGAGCTGGGGGGCTGTGGGAGGGGGGTGGAGTGGGGTGTGTGGCCAGCCAAGATGCTCTGATTAGCCCAGCAGAGAATTCATAACAGTGTTTATCACCCCTAACTCACTGTTTATCACCCCATTAAGAAACAACAGAGGGACATTACCAGCTACTTATTGATTCTGCCTTTGTCACAGCATGGGCCATAGGCAGCATGTGGTCTGCTAGCTAATACACAGATACTATTCTTGGAAGGCAGAGGGTGGGGGGATTCCTGCTTAGCAGAGAGTGGGGGCAGTGGGGAAGGGCAGCTTTCAAGTCTCAGCTAGAGCTGCTGCCAGGGAGCAGGGGGAGGGGCCAGCCCAGCCAAGAGGGCATGCTGGGGGTGTCTGATTTATCTTAAACCAGGAAGGGGTCTGGGACAGACATTGCATAAACTGGTTTGACCCAAATCAGTTAAGTCTGATACTACATTCAACCAGTTTTATCTCCAACTTGTTTCAGCCACTTTGAAACTGGTTTAGGCACACTGCACATCTGTTCTGTTACAGGTTTAAACCAGTTTCTAATCATGTAAGCTAGTTTATAATATTCTGTCCCTAGCCTTAATGTCCAAGATCAAGACGTCCATAAACTTAATGGGAATGCTGCAGATGAGGCTTGAACTCACCATCTCCACTGCTTTGCAAGTACTGTTGTATAAGTACCATGTGGTAACCTGTTGCACCACTGGAGTACATAGAAGAAGCTTGCTCCATATAGGGTTAGCAAAGGTTAGAGAGCTCACAGATTTTTATCGCATAAAGAAACTTAAAATTTTGCTTTTTGTCATGGAAGTTAGGACCACATCTGAAAACCTTCCATGAAATATGGTATACCAAGATCCAGTGCAAATCAGAAAACATCTAGCATTGTATTGTTGAAAACTGTTGAATATTTGTTTCCTAATTTGAGATCCTTTCCATGATCTTGAAATGGAAAAATCAACTCAAATGCAAATATTAAGAATAGAGATAATCTGAGCTTACTTTTCCCATGATCATGAAAAGAAGAAAATTTGTTGTTTTGTTGAAATTTTCTATGGACTTATTTGAACTTTCAACCAAAACTAGAAAACTGAAAGGTTTTGTTTAAGGCCCAAATCTTTTTGGTTACAGTAGTTTGACAAAAAATGAAAAATTTCATAAAAAGTAAGCACTGTGTAAAAAAACCAAAAACCTCCCAAAACATGAAACTTGAATTTTCCATAGAAAAACAGCTTTGAGAGAGAATTTTCAACCAGCTCCAATTATGGGATCATATTGTTAACTGGTGAAAACTAGAAATGCTTGGAAAGAGATTTTAGTTTTCTCTTCTTTCTTACCTGTCATGGGTGACTATTAATCTTGAGGAAACAGAAAGGATGCTTGACTACCTGCTTCTCTCTGTCCCAACGGCTTCTTTTGTGATGAACTGGGGATAGAATTACCGACTAACAATACAAGGAGCAATAGAGCATAGTACAACTCCGGCAGCCAGGCTACTAGGCTTCTCTGAATGAATTGGGATTTCATATGATTTTTATTTATATTCCCTAAGGAGCACTGAGCACCTCAGAGCATTAAATGTGTCCAGCATAAAGATCAAATGTGATCAGTGAAATTTATGGGGAGGTATTTACACAGAAGGTCCCTACTGGAAACTGATCAAATACAAGCTTCTCTTCATAGTGTTTGGTTTTGTCATGAGTTTGGTTCTGTCACTTACAGGAAATAGGACAACTGAAGTCTGACTGGATTCAAACTTCCTCAAAGTTCAGCTTTTCTCACTCATGCCCCTCTTGAAATGGCAGGTCATAGAGAAGACAACCCAAGGACACTAATGGAGTACTCCAGAGTTAAGTGGGAGTGACAGTAGCAGTAATGTCTGGTCCTCCCTTCTCCCCTTGATTTGCATAAGCTGGAAGCTGTTGGTAAGGGATATTGGGAGAGAAAGAGAGATGTCTCCATACATTATGTATAACTATGGAAATATTCTGTGATGCACTATAGCTGTTCTTCTCATTGTGTCATTTATTTTCCTGTCTTGATACACATCATCAGGTATACAATATGATTATTGCATTGTATGAGCTCTTGGAGGTGAGGCCTGTTATTGTTTTTGCAGTATCTAATGCAATGGGATCATCTCCTGTGGTTGGCATACCACAATATAATATTTATCTAATTTTTATATAATAATAGTTATGAATTATTGACATTTGTTTTAGAGGTCAGTTAGTTAATTATTATTAGTGACCAATTACAGACTAATTATTATTTGTGTTCCATTACAGCTTTTGTACATGCAGATTTTTGTCATGAGGTTCTGTAAAGGTTCCATCCATGTATGCTCTGAGGGGGGGGGAAAAAAAAAAGAGTTGTTTTTTTCACACTACTGAATTAGTTTGACTATTCTTAACATTATTTTTACTTCCCTGATATAGAGAAGTCCCAGAGCAATAATAATCAAATGTTAATAACATGATCTATGAAAGTAAAGCCAAGATAACTTTATATTTAAAAATATAGGAGGGAACTTTCTCTGCTTCTTCAAGTAAATGGGCTGTACTTTATGCTTTAAAACTCAAGTGAGAGGCAATGTTGGCATAAGAAGGGGCTTTTTAAAGGTGAAATCAAGGACATTCCTGCAAATTAATTACACTTGAAAGGTAAAGTGCAGTGCAATTTAAAAATTATACACTGGAGTAGCTTTTCCAAGATTTGTAGAAGAGTCTGAAGATTTTAGACCTGTTTTTAAATGTAGTCATGGTTACTTGGCTTCTGTCTCACAGAAAAGTTTGTTCCTTATCCACCAAGTAGGTAGAAAAGATAAGACCTATTAACTATAAGGAGTGGCTGCAGATCCTGGAATAAATAAAAGCTAAAGGAAGGAGCACTATTAATAAATAAACATGACTTTTACAGGTAAGTTCAATCTAAGGTAATACGCATTCTAATCATGATTCTTTCTTTGCATACAAACTCAAACTAGGTTTCCTGCTTAATAAACATACTGGTCAGGCCTGCCGGAATTGCAGTGTCCTTGAGTTCAAAGTAAAAAACCCCCACCTTGAAAGCTGGATAATAACTTTGACTTCTGGCTAATTAATTCTTGATACTTTCTATTTCATAGATTTCATAGACATCAGGGCTGGAAGGGACCTCGGGAGATCAACGAGTCCAGCCCCCTGCCCAAAGGGCAGGAAGTCAGCTGGGGTCATAGGATCCCAGCAAGATAAGCATCCTGGAAAATCTTGGAAAAGTGGAATTTTCATTATTTCATCCTTAACAAATTTCAAGCACAGCCCATTTCTGTTATCAGAAGAAAAGTTCTTTCTTATATGTCTCATGTCCCTAACTTTGTTTATTTTTAAGAAAAATTTCACATCTGTGATATTGAGCAAGAAGATGCTAATTAAGTTGCCCAAGACCTCCGCAAACCAGTTTTCTCAAAGTGAGGTATAGCCTAGAAAAATGGATTGCTGTACAATGTAATCTTAAACCAGTAAGGGATAGGCTTCCATTGTGGAGGTCTGAAGATATACCTGCACAATGCATGCATTTGTGCTGAGGCATTTTTCTTCTTACTTTATCCTTTTGCAGTCTATTCTACTGTACGTCAATACTAATCAGAAGAAAAGTTCAGTACTTGTGGGTGAAACAGAAGCATCGTGCAAAAATAGGCCCTTATTCTGTAGTGAGCCCTACAGGACAGACCTTGTATCCACACTGAGCCCTTAGGCACAGAAATCCGCCTGTATGGTTGTCATTGTAAGATTGGAGCCAGGGTGTTCATTTTGCACAAAACTGGAAAAAAATAATACCACCACCCTTAAACCAAAGGTTGTGTGCTATTTTATGGCCCTGGATCTTATTTTGTTAGAGCCTGTGTGTGTCATACTGGTATCCCCATCAAAGTACAGACAGTGATTACAGGGCTGGGAGCAGAAAGTACAGTAACAGATCAGGTGAGGGAAATGGATTAGAAAGGCACTTGGGGAAGGTGTGTAGCTAATATGTGGCATGCCCACCAACAAAGTTACCACCCCCCCTCCCATTGTAGGGTGTCCAATGGGCACTATTTGTAGCCTTCCTTGGATGGAGTAGAGAACAAACACAGCATTGACATGGAGGACAACAGATGTAAGGGATAAACAGTTCCCTGAAGGATCCTTAAAAAGGCAGAATATGTGCAAAGTCTAGGAAATATTTTTAGAGATAGGGAACAAGTAAGGAGAGAATTACAGCTATATAACTTGACTACAACAAGTAGCTGCCTGCTACAAGTGCTCTTCTGAGAAAAATGAAGGTTATCTTCCAATTGTATTTTTATATGGTTCTGCATGCCAGGAAGTAGTGTCCAAACGGTAATGCAACATAAGCCAGGCTATTTTTGATTACATCATACAAACTAAAGTGAAAAAAGAAATTACCCATGTGTGGCTTAAAACCTATGGTACCTATGAGCAAACAGAAATACATTTGATTCCAGCTCACTTCCCAAAAAGATTGCTCTTGACTGTTCTATAAGAGATGCTGTCAGGCAAAATCCCTTCTCTCCCAGATCACTGGTAAGTTTTCACTGCGGGCGCGGACAGAAGTTGTTTGTCACATGATCAGCCCCTTGAAAGTGCTCTACAGGCATGCCCTGACAGAAGTACATGACTCCAGTATACTCCTAAAGTACCCAATCATGGGACCAATTAGCTTTCCTTTAATGAAGGCTCAGATGAAGACACTCCAAAATGAAGTGCCTTCATTAACTTCTGTTTATCCCTTCCTGGGATCAGCCCAACCCCACCCCGGTGCTGTCTTCAGGATGGGGGAAGGGGAGGGAGGGGAGGAAGTTCATCTGGAGTTTGCCCAACCTCCAGCACAGGCTGGGCAAACCTCAGAAAGAGCTCCCTCCTCTCCCTTCCTCCACCCACCCCCATCCTGAAGACAGCACTGGTGCTGGGAGCGGAGAAGGGGCTAGGGGACAGAGGCTGAAGCCATGCAGCCTCTCTCCCCTAGATCAGCTCTAAAGTGGAGCTCAATCACCACCCCCAACCCCCGACCAAACAGCAAACATTTATTGGGTTGGGGGGGAGGGGTCACTCTAACTCACGTCACTTTCTGTGAAGCACCATGAGTTCCAGTGGAGAGCCATGCATCTTTCAGCAGTCTGACTTGAATGAGACATACAAAATGGTGAGCATGAGAGAATCTGCAAAATTATCTGAAACAATGAAAACAGGTCTGAAAACATGAGTTTAAATGAGCATAAGTGATCAACATTTTTGAATATCTGGTTAATTTTATAGGACAGTGAAATTAAAATATGAAGCGTTTCTCTCATAGCTTTACAGCATGAAGGCTCAGTCCTGTATTCTTTCTTTCTATAAGCACTTGTCAGGAGTCCTGCTCACATTAGTGAAACTTTGTCTGAATAAGGGTTGACGGTTTGGCCTCATAACTTTAGGTGAAGCTCTACTACCTTTATTCATGCTCTGTAATATTTTACTCCTCCATTGCCCCATTCATGTCAGTTGCGCTGTTTGTAGAGTCAAGTACAAGTCAATTGAAATTAGTCTGTGTCTCCAGATATATTAGTTTTTTCCTTGAAATCTGCTTCTCTTTCCTATTCTGTGCCATCACTCTATGAATATATAATATCACATAACAGACTTGATACTGACTACTGAAGACTGAAGTGGAATGAAGGCCTTGAAATCCAGATGACAGAATCTTAAGTGGAAATCAGCAATTTACAATATTTGAATACTGACAATTGATTTTAGACTTTGTCTTATACAACAAAAAATATTTTTTCATCTGCATTGGACTACCTCTAAATTAAGAAAATAAACAGACAAAAAAACTGCCAGTAGATGCATATTGGAGATGTGATGCATTTCAGGCAATGCTTGGTCACATGTTTTGGTCATGTTCTATTATCAGTGGTAAGAAATTATAACTAGATTTAACATGGTTTTGAACACAGCAAGGATACTTTGGGCAAATATACCCTGTCCTTTGATACATCCCTAAGGAATTCCAACTGAATTCCTTTTCAAATTCAGCTCTTACAGTGGTCCTTAGTATTACATAGGATTACATTGCTGTACTGGAAAACCAGGACATCTCTAAAGGTCGAAATCTGGTACAAAAATGAGATAGCACAGTTGGCACCTGTGAAGAGAGTTTTATATTTAACAGACTTAACTCCTTTGAAAACTTTAGTGCAATTTGGAAGGAATCCTTGGAATATTTTGATAGCTAGATTATTGCTCTTTGCATGCTTCTCTTTTCTTCTACTCCTCCCCTTCCAACCTCCCCCAACTTTTCCTTTTGTTGTTTATAGTTTGTGACATAGTCCGGGTTGACATGTACAGGACATGTCTACAAAGATGTTTACTTTGCAATAGATAAATTATTTGTGCAATGTATATTGCACATCTGCACAATTGCCCCTACTAGGCTGGAGTAAAGTAATTTACTCCACAGCAGGATAGTAATTGTAAATACAAGCACTATCCTGCTTCAGAGTTTTTTTATTTTGCAGCAGTGCATGTGTAGATGCTGCCTCAGCTGACTGGGGCATGAGGGTGCTCCAGTGCAGGGAGTACCTACGGTCTAGGCCTGAATTGAAGTACACATGTGCCCCAGCTGGTGCCTCCACAGCACATTGACCTGAGGGGAGCAGCCCTGGGCTGAGAGGCTGATCCCTGGGGCCCACTGCCAGTCAGGACTGTGCTCTGCTAGGCTTAACATGCTATGATCCTGGGTGCACATGCAAATGGTGTGCCTGGAGCAATAAACTCTGGTGTGATACGCACCAGAGTTTATTGCATTGCATTAATATGCACATGTAGATGCCCAGTTTTATTTATAAATGTTTTATATTTTTTTGTGTTGTATTTTAAAAATCAATATAATAAATACATAAATGAATAAAAAAGAAAGGGATATAATGTTGTTCTGTCTTCTGGCATATTCCTCCCCAGTCCCTGTTTTAATTTAATGCCCTCTTGTCTTCAGTGCATCTTGTTTTCCATCTTTCCTTTAGATTGTGTCTCTCAGAGGGTCAGGCAAATTTATGCTTAAAAGTTATTAAAACAAAAAAAGTAATAAGTAGCTCTAGTTTGAAAAATTGTAAAACTCCAAAGAAACATTTTAATTTACAATTTTTTATGGAAATGGTCATAATTTTTTTTGAAGTTGGCTGCAAGGCACTGGAGTTCTGCTGTTAAATAATATTCATAAATGTTTCTCACAAGCTAGTTCAATTTTTAAGTCTGTTCTGTAAGTCAGTTAAAAGAGCCCAAACACACTATGCATCTGCTGACCTTGGTCTGATTCAAAATTATTTTAAACGTAAAACAGTAGTGGATGTGACTTTCTATTGTGGGAAATATTTTTGCAATGCGTTAAAACTTGATTGCTTAGCATGGTGTCCAGGTCAGACTTACTCTTTCAGGTTAATTTATCAAAATAACATATACCTCTGGGGGCACATCTGTGGTATATGATTGACTAAATCATTTTCTGCATTTTTTAAATCCTTTAAAAGTTCACTTCTTGCACCGAAGTTATTCATGTTATTCTAATGCAAGTCACTTCCTCCAGCAGTTATGCCCTCTTTTAACTGACTGGGGTTTAGTACAAACAATTCCTGATTAAACTGAGCTGCTGCATTGAAAATACTCATTTCTTAAAGTTTTTATTAATGACGAGCTGTTGAGTTAGTTGCGGTGGTTCATTTTGATCCATGATCACCCCTTTATCAGAGATGAGAAGCAGATTAAATAGTACATTGTGGTGACGTAGGTGTTAATCCTTTTAGAAAAAATACTCTTCTTTGTTGCCTTCAGTTTTCACCACTATCATTTATTGTTTCCAACTGAAACTTTTTCTCTAGAATTTTCCCATTAAATGGACAATCTGCCTTTTGACAGGATCGAGTCACTATAAAACATGGATTACATAAAGATATAAATATTACACATTTACTTTAGAAGTATTTTAAAAGAAGATGTCTTGGTGCCCAGGTCCAGAGTGCAAGCAGTCAAGAGATGCAGCTGGAGCAGTATTTCAGGCAGACAAGAACTGGAACCAGAACTGGAAATGATAACAAGATGGAAATGGAAACTGAGGCCACAAAGAGACATTTAGTTTATTCTGGGAGAGTCATGCTCTTCCAGGAAAAACCAGAAGTATACAGATGTTCAGAATTTTTTTCCAGGAGCAAAAACGACCACTCCAGGAAAAAAATAACCTAGGAACAAGCAGGTTTAACTTACTCCCAGAACAGTTTCTTCTGATAGAATGAATGTGTCTATGTTCTTTTCTGAGAGGAAAACACAACATAGGTACTCCAGCATCCTCGGGTGCTTTGCTGTTACTCTCCTCCCAAGAGACAGTGTCACTTGGTGGACTCTGCTTTTCCAGCTGACCTCCTTCACAGTCCCGCATAGGGATGCAGGGAGGTACTGGCTGACCCAGATTGATTAGTCATCCAGTCTGGGCTGCCCTGCACCCTGCTGCCGTTCTGTCTTCAAGCAGACTGAGGGATCCTACAGACCATGCTAAGATGTATGCACAATGGCCCCCTCCCTGTGCCGCATTAGCACTGCAAGCTATCTGCTCTTCAGGGGCTCAGGATCAAATGTCTATTCAGGTGTCTCTGGTTAAGATTTTCTACCAGAAAAACAAACCTGGGAGAATTCTCTTGGGTAATTCAAACCTGTGTACACAGCCTAAGGTTGGAGCTGGAAGCAACACGAAGGCAGAACTCAAGAGGCAGTGCAAAAACTCAGCCTTAGTGGCCTGCTCAGAAGCTGCAGAAAACACCCCAGGAAAGCAGCGGCAAGTTAGTTTGCTGCTTTATGGGCAACTCTTGCAGAGCTGGGTTGCATAGCGACAAGGTTTCTACTGAAGTATGGCCTAACCTGCTTACCTAACATTCAGGGAATCATTGAGCAGATATACTGGCTCTCTGGCATCTGCACGTCCCACGTAAATGAAACATAAAGAGTGTTTATGGTCAACATTGAATGGCATTGCCAGAATTAAGTAGGCTACTTTTTGGAACAGAACAGAAATACTGATTTTTGACCAGTTCTAGTCACTGATCCTCACTCTTAAACTACAGTGCTATGATCTGTATTATACTTCCAAATCCTGCATGAAATGTGGGTGCTGTTATTTTCCCCCGCATTTAGGCTATCTCTGTTCTTCTTTGAGTTTTAACACTTTAACGTCCTTCAGAGGCTCATTCCAACAAATGATCACCTGTCTTTATCTAGTTAATTCAACTACCATCACAAAAAGGTAGTTCCAGATTATATGTTCAGAAGATCACCTGGAGGATAATATTCCCGAACAGGGGCGAGGGGAAACTTTCAGGAGTAACTTCTTAATTTATGCTGCAAGATTGGTTATTCTTTCATGGGAGCTGTTTTCTCAGAATGTCTTTCTGTGTCTGGTTCATTAAATTTGGTAAAGGAAGGCAGCCCTGGATGTTTTTGACTAACTGATTTCTGCATCTCTTTTTTTCTCTAGATGGCACGTGCTCTTTAGTCTTCTGTATCTTTCCAACTTTATTTTTTTCTTATTTCAGACAGGTTCTCACAGGCAGGAGGGCTTTGCTACATAGAGAAAGACTTGCAGTCGACACCAAAAAGTTAGCTTGGAAGTGCTGCAGTCAAATGGAATGGCAAGCAGAGGGGTAGGAAGACAGTGACTACAATACAGTGAGATCCAGCTATGAGGCAGTAGTACTTTTCAGGCAAGCAGTATATTCACAGAAGTTTGGGGGATAGCAAAGCAGACGATTGCCACAGGGATGGGGACAGGGAGCAACACTGTCAGACAGTGTAGGTAGCTGCAGGGGCAGGAGACAGAAAGGACATGAATGAAGAGCTCAAACCTCTCCTTCATGTCTTTGCTTTCCTGAGAGCTAGTTTGGTTCAGGATCCTTGTGCATGTTGATCCCTGTATTATTGTATGAGGTGAAATAGGGAATGGCTTAGTATGAAACAGTGTCAAAACAGTTTGTAGATCTAGCTAGCCAGAGAACTGTGTGATTTTAATGGAGTATTTGGGTGGTATTGGGAGATGTTCAAGCTACAAAGATCAAGGAGCTTTAATTGTTGTGCAAGCCAGCTGATGCACTGAGTGATAGAAAGCAGTGATGAGGAGTGGGAGGCTGCAGCTTATCACCTTTTCTTTTCCGTTTCCTCCCCCCAGTTGTAACCAAAGGCTTAATTTCTATAATTTTTAGCAGTAGTATTGGAAGTCTAGAATTTCATTTTGGAAACCTAAGTTCATAAACATTACAATTAACAAGCAAAATGTGGCAGTTTCATGCATCTTTTTAACCACTGCTTCTACTTCTACAGTTAATCTAAAAGTTAGTCGCCCATGGGATGCTCCATTAAGGATTCTTTGACATTTGCATTATCTGCATCTGCTGTAATAGGTTAGTGTGTATGTTATTCAAAATGGTAGTGGGTCTAATCTGACAATAAATGTATGTTTAAAGTTTAGCTGTTGCATTGCATTAATGTTGTTTACCTCCAGTTTGTTGCCTTATACTGGCATATGACATGAGCAATATTAATGTTATATAATAGGCAGGATTAAAGGGTCATATTCAGTCTGAACTGGAGTTTAACATAAAGCAGTATCCAGTCTGCTTAAGACTGTTGCAGCAATACCTGACACTAGTATTTGCAATTTGTGAATCTCTTATTACTTAAGGAGCTAATCTTGCAAAGCACTTGCTTAGCTCACCTAGGTTGTCCCATTTAGCTCAGCATGTCTCCTTGCAGGAATAATATGAGGCTTTTCATAGTCAAAATCTGCATATTTAGTCAAGTGAATTGGAGAAGCAAAGAGAAATTACACACTTGTTACATATTTCTGTTTATTGTTCTACATTCCTGTTGTTCTAGAGTGCTTTCTAGTGTGTCTGCCTACAGAGAAATTCTTCAGACTATTAACTTTTCAGTCTTACAGTGTTTTCCATACATTATTGTCAGAAAGAGGTTTGGGGTGCTTAAGCAGTATCCCAAACCTACAGCAGTTCTGAAAAAAGAATAAGCTTGTTGCCTAGACCACAGATGAAGGTAAGGAAGAAGCCTATTGGACTGGGTGGATGAAGTTCTTGTTTTACAGAAAAAATATACAATGTACCTTACAAAATGAATGTGCTCCCATTAAAGGAGCATATTAACAACTTCTTAGTTATCATTTATTCAGATAGGAGATATATTCAACATTTTCAATAATTTATTGACTGCCTAATAAAGGCCACTAGTTAATTTTTTTTTTTGAGTGGGAGGACTGAAAAATGGACTTGAACCAGCAGCTAAATGAAAAGTCAACCTTTCTTTCAGTGTGCTATAGTTCAAGCCATTTTCCAAATATAAGTGTTATTAAGCAAGTCTACTCGAAAACTGTTCTTACTGTTTTTCTTCTAACCTGTTCTTCTAAGCATCCATTTTATTCATGTGGTTTTTCGTAAGTTCTTATGTTTTTTGAAATCTCTACTTACATAGTCAAAATGTTGTGCTCAGATTCATTAAGATAAAGAAATTAGCATCAATGGAAAAATTCTGTTATCTGACTACCCATTGGATTGTAAAATTAGTTCAGTCCTTCAGGAAATAAGCTTATATTATTAATATTGAAGTTTAGGATCCCTTGGAGTCAAGGGGCTAACTATTATCCATTAAGTGTGTGCCAGTAAGCGTACCCAAAACAGCTAGCTTATTGGCATTCTCCCAGGAGTGATCTAAGGTGGCTACATTACATTCATTTTGGGGTGTAGTGTGCTTGCAGAAGTAGTGTGCTTCACTGCAACTCTCCCTAGTGTGTTCCATTACCATGCCCACAAGCTTTAATATCCCTTAAAAATGTATTATTATTATTAACCACAAGATTGGAACTAAACTCTGCCTTATTCTATCAGAGCAATATTCACTTTTTTCCAGTATGACTAGGTTAGGAACCTAAAGTCTCATGTCATCAGGGAGGCTGCATTTATTCTACTCAACCAATTTCCATATCTTTTCATACCCATAATGTCAGCTGTTTCACGACAACACAGATATCTTCATATTCCATTGCACTGCTGCCAGGTGTAACATGAGAGAGTCTGAATAGACTCTACTTGGGATGAGTAGCCTTGTGAATAATGTTATTACTTTTAGCAGAGATGACTAAACTCATTCATGGGGAATGGGAAGTTCCTCTCAACTCTGTGTTATTTAATGGTGTCCTGAAAACTGATGTTTGGTTGATGGTTGCATTTTCTGTGGTATTTTACACATTATTTTCTTCAACAGTCAGTTTCTTGTGGGGGGGAGTGCATTTGAATGTTTTTCAGGCCTTATGTTCTTGTAATCAAAATGTTTTAAGGGAGCTGGGAGAATTAGTGCCCTGTCTCACACTGGTGGTGCTTTCTTTAACTCAGTGAGGCCCACTCTATTTTCTGTGACTGCTTTGATTGCCTTTACCTGCTTATAGATTGTGCCTGAGTAGATTTTATGTCAGTGTTTTCCTGTTTGCTTTTTGCTTGCTTTATTCAATAATCACTGAGCTTAAAAGGCAAAGATTACTGTTACTTTGGCTCACCTTAGGTTTCAAAAGCAATTTAGCATAGTGTTCCTATAGTTTGTCAGTAGTTTTTTGAACAATAATTTATCCATAGAGTGGCTTATGGACCTTTTCCAGGAATAAGATGTTTGGGATACATTAGTGTGTTTGAGTCTCTAAAGCATTTATTTGCTACATTGACTGATCATGGGCAAAACAAGGTAAATCAATATTTAAACTCACAAAATTGTAGAAAAATAGGGATGAAACAGATGTTAACAGGTCATGGGCATCCCGTGTGACTGATGAAAGACTGACGCAAAGTACCTATTTAATAGGTTGGCTTTTTCCTGGGCGTCAGTTGTCAGTTGCCCCATCTGGTTTAGCAGGGGTCCAACATTGCCCTTGCTTTTCCTCCGGCTCCCCACATACCTGAAAAAGGACTTTTTGTTGTCCTTGATGCCTGAAGCTAGTTGGAGTTCAGTTGCAGCCTTGGCTTTCCTGGTTTGGTCCCTGCAGGACCGGACCAGCGCGGAGTAATCCTCCTTGGAGGTGAATCCCGTCCTCCATCCTTTGTAGGCTTTCCTTTTTAGCCACAGGAGGTCCGCTAGGTCTCTGGAAAGCCAGGGGGGCTGCTGTGCCTTCTTGCTGCCTTTCCTCCGTGTTGGAATAGATTTAGCTTGTGCACTGAGGATTGCTTCCTTGAGAAGCAACCACTCTTCTTGAACTCCCATCTCCCTGGGGTCATGGTCCCTGAGGGCCTGACCGACTAGCCTCTTGAGCTTGTCAAAGTCAGCTTTTCTGAAGTCAAGGACTTCTGTGTTGCTGACTGACTTGCCAGCTTTACGGCGGATGGTGAAGGTGATCAGCTCGTGGTCGCTGTCACCCAACTTCCCATCAATCACTAGGTCGCCGATTAGGTCGTCCCCCGTAGCCAGTACCAGGTCAAGCAGCGCTTTGCCTCTCGTTGGCCCATAGACTTCTTGGGTCAGGTAGAGGTCATTCTATGACCCCAGCTGACTTCCTGCCCTTTGGGCAGGGGGCTGGACTCGATGATCTCCCGAGGTCCCTTCCAGCCCTAATGTCTATGAAATCTATGAAATCTTATCCATCTAACCCCCTGCTTAATGCAGAATCATCCCTGACTAAATCATAATAGTAAAGTATTTGGCTAACCTGCCTTGGAAATTTCAAAGAATAAAGGTTCCATACCCTCTCTGGGAAAACTGTTCCAATGGTTAACCACCCTAGGCATTAAGTATCTTGGTACTTCTTCCCAGCGAGATGCTAAGCCACTGAAGACCACTCACCAAGTACAATGATCTGACCAGTTATATACCCAACTTAAAGTACTTTCATCCTGTCTGCATTTTATTAGCTTATTATTGAGTTATATGCATACTCATATACACACCCCGTATGTGGCACTATGCTGCTTTAAGTGACATAATGGCCTCTTAGTCCACACAGTTCAGCTTGAGAAGACTTTCAGGCTCTACAGCACAAAAAGGACAGCCAACCAGCATGTAGGCATCAACAGGCACAGCACGACATATACAGAAATGATAATCTCAGATGCTCTAGGGATGAGTCTTGACATAGTGGACCATACCACACCTGAACCCATTAAAGTGACTTCAAAATTTTATAGTAGTGGTATGTGGAGATGGGGGAGCAGGCAGACATCTTCATGTGCTGCTAAGCCCCTACACTAAGTCACCCTGCACCCCAGCCTGCTACTCCTCAGCTGGGGCACATGCCTTCTGAGGAGAGCTTGAGGGAGCTGGGCTTATTTAGTCTGTCAAAGAGAAGACTGAGGGGGGATTTCACAGCAGCTTTTAACTACTTGAAGGGTGGTTATAAAGAGCCTGGAGCTAGTCTGTTCTCAGTGGTGACAGATAAGAGAACAAGGAGCAATGTTCTCAAGTTGCAGCAAGGGAAGTTTAGTTTGGATATTAGGAAAAACTTTCTCACTAGAAGTGTGGTAAAGCACTGGAATGGGTTACCTAGAGAGGCAGTGAAATCTCCACCCTTGGAGGTTTTTAAGGCCTTCCTCAATAAAGCCCTGGCTGGAATAATGTAGTTGGAGATGGTCCTGCTTTGAGCAAGGAGTTGGACTAGATGACCTCCTGAGGTCCCTTCCAACCCTCATTTTCTATGATTCTATGATTTTATGAAAATGCAGGTAGTTGTTCATCCAGCCTGGTAGTATTGTGGCAACTCCTAGTGGCAACCATGTTTTATCACATTCTCTCTGCTACCATGAGCTGACGATGTTCTTAGCTGAATAGAGAGTTGTATCACCCGTTTTAACCTGTTTCTTCATGAAGAGGTAGTGATTTGTGTGCATAATGTGTGGTGTTGGTACTTCCAGCAGATAGACAGAAACTAAAACAAAACTCTAATCTGGATGGTGAGCATGTGTAATAGGCCTGTGCAAGTAGGCAGCTATTCGATCTGGCTTTGGAGCCACCTTGGAGATCCAGCCATAGGGTATAATGGGGAATCAATGAAATATCTATAACTTTGTTGTTTTTTGTCTAATTTGGATGAAACTTGCAGAGATGGTAGCATTCTGCTGAGAGCATGAAGCCTGCCAAGTTTGAAGAAGATTGGTGTAGGGGTTCGGGGGAAACTGCACCCCAAATTTTTGAAAGCAAAACTTATGTCTTGTGTACGTGTTACATCACAGGAGGGTGAAAATTGCAGGGGTGGTAGCCCCTGGGGAGGCCACAAAGCCTGCCAAATTTCAAGAGGATCAGTGCAGGGGTTTGGGGAGAACTGCACCTTAAGCTGCTGATAGGCAAAACTCATGACATAGATGGTCCTGCGTGTGTTAAGGTGCAGCAGGCTGAAAACTGCAGGCGTGGTGGCCCCTGCTCAGGCCACAAAGTTTGCTAAGTTTCAAGAAGGTAGGTGCAGGGGTTTGGGGGGAACTGCACCTCAAGCTGCAGACAAGCAAATCTTGTGACATGGGTGACATTATGCGTGTGTTAAAGCTCAGCAGAATGAAAGCTGCAGGCCTGCTAGCCCCTGCTGAGGCCATGAAGCCTGCCAGCTGTCAAGGAGATAGGTGCAGGGCTTCTGGGTTCTGGGGCCCTGCACCTCTGGTTGCTGACAGACAAAACTCATGACATGGGTGCTTGTGCAACTGACTGTCTCTGTCTTGGGGCAGTCTGTATTGATTATTTCTTCTCCTTAGTCTGTGGTTTTGTATGTGTTAATCATTGCTAACTAACTCATTATCTAGTAGCTACTAGTAGCTAGGTTCTGTGTATTGAACTGGCTCCTGAGTGAATCATTATTGGTGGGTAACTGGTAACACAGTAGCTTACCAGCAAGGCCTGCAGTCATTCCCTCCCCCCCAGTGCCCCAGGACCGACACAGGTGCACAAGCACCCATGTCACGAGTTTTGCCTGTCAGCAGCCAGAGGTGCAGGGCCCTAGAACCCAGAAGCCCTGCACCTATCTCCCTGACAGCTGGCAGGCTTCATGGCCACAGCGGGGACTAGCAGGCCTGCAGCTTTCATCCTGCCGAGCCTTAACACACACAGTGTTACCCAAGTCACAAGTTTTGCTTATCTGCAGCTTGAGGTACAGTTCCCCCCAAGCCTCTGCACCTATCTCCTTGAAACTTGGTAGATTTTGTGGCCTCACTATGGGCTACAACCCCTGCAGTTTTCACCCCCCTGTGGTGTAACACATACCTGTGACATGAGTTTTGCTTTCAAGAATTTGGGGTGCAGTTACCCCTGAAGCCCTGCACCAATCTTCTTGAAACGTGGCAAGCTTCATGCTCTCAGCTGAGGCTATCACCCTCGCATGTTCCATCCAAATCAGACAAAAAACAACAAAGTTATTGATATTTCATTGACTCCCCATTATACCCTATGGCCAGATCTCCGAAGTTTTTCCAAAGCAGTTTGGAAGCTCCAAACTGCTTTGGAAAGCCTAAAGAAGCCAGTGCTTTGATCTGGACATGCTGCTTTGGACACTGAACCATCCAAAGCTTCTCCAGATCCGAAGCGCGGTACGAAGCCTCCCACAGCCCTAATGTGTAGCATTGACTGTAGTGTGTTTATTCTAATATAATTGTATGGGAACTACCCAAAAATATATTTATAAGAAATTATTGCAAGACTCGGAATTCTTAATCTGTAAATGTATGTTTTAACAAAAACGATGGGAAAGTAAAAATAACCTACTGTATAATTTACCACTTCAATTAGATTTTTGCCATGGGCATTTGAGGAGCAGTATGTAAAATGCCTTAGTTCCAGTTTCTAATTCTGTAATTTTTAAACAAGCAGTTGGAACTGTCAGAGCGAGATCAAATGTGTTTTATAATCCTAGCATTACTGGCAAAATAGAGTGACAGTGCCTGCAATTTCTAATGTATAAAAGCGTTGAGTTTATTTAGCTGGTTGTATATCTTTTTAGAAGGCATAGTAAATATGCACCTTATATACAAATCAAAATAGATATATTAAATAAAAAAAATTCTATTTGCCATCGTGTCAGGTGAACAAGGCTAACTACATCTCTCTGTAGATCTTCCTGCCCGTGTCCACCTTCTAAAAAAATGCTAAAAACTGCCTTGTATCTTCTCAGTATTCTCTCTGTATTCAGTTAAACAATCTATTCCTATTTAGGAAAACTGTTGATTTCAGTACACCTGTTAAATGTTTTGGTTACCTGATGAATTGGCTGAAAGGCCACCACATCCTATCACAAGATTTGACTGATTTGATGGTTATGATCACAATAAGTGGGAGGAAGGGCTGGGAAGAAGAGAGAATTGTTCTACCCTGACATCCTAGCATAGGCCACAGAGATTCTTGCTGCATATGTATTGCTACTCTTTCACAATGTAGCTGGTGTGCAGTTTTCAAGGATAAGGAAATGTGCGGGGCACACCTGTGCCACAGTTAAGAGTCTGGCTGCCCTGCTATGCAAGTGTTATTGCCAAGACCTTTTGTATTAGGTCCTGGCAACAATCCACAGGAGGACTTCTCACTATTTTTTAAACTCCATTGTTCGCTACCCTGCATCTATTTTACAGTACATGCTTTTGAACACCATTTCTGGCAATTGGGCAGAACTTACAAGTAGCTATTTATAAGAAAGGGTAAATTATATAAAATAAATTAGTTGTTAAACTGATAAACTTAGGAACAGAGAAACAGCTGGTATTTTATTGCCTGTAAGTTCTTTTGTGTTTCCCTAAAGCTCTAGCTAAACAAGAGTACATTTATAATTTTTTAATGAAACTGTAGAAGATAAAAAGCCATGACTTCTGGAGGTGGATGCTAGATTTAAGACATTCGCATAGTATTGCAACTGTGTCAAAGCAGCAAGTTAACCAGCTATTGAAGGCCTTTTTGCTCATAGTTTTTATTCTCAAGTCAGTTCAATTTATCCTTTGGGAAAAGAAAATGTAATAACTTGTCTTCCCAAAGTTTGAGAGAGACTATCAAGATCACAGTTAAAGCAAACATTGGACTATTAAGCCATGTCCCTTTTAGAAATGCATTATTTCTGTTTATAGACCAGCTTCTGCTTAAGTTACCAAAAGATTTTTCCATTGTACTCTAACTGCACACAAATGCTACCACAAGGCTGAATGATCTTTCGGGTTTGATGGGCTGGATTTTTAGTTGCACACAAATTTTAAATTATTTGTAGGATTAAGAGATGAATTAGTGCAGATCCACTAAATGGAGGTAATCAATTTGCCCAAGGTCCTAAAGGCAGTCTGTAGTAAAGCAGGGAATTAAACACGCATCTCTTAAAATCAAACCAGTTTGTTAGTTTACTATACCACCTTTTCTTCTCCTTGGGGCTGTGGGATAAATGTTTTTATGACACATTTATCAGAAGGGAACTGTCTTGTATGGCATCTTTAGGTTTAAGTTAATTTACCTCCATTAGTGCTGTTTCAGTCTGTTGGTAGACCTCAATAGAGTGTTACCATGCAATGTTTGTGTCAACTTTGGCCTTCTCCAGGGTCTGACTCGGTGTACCGCTCAAGGTGGATGTACACATTATGATAACAAAATATTATACTAAGGTCAGTCACTGTCCACATCAATACCATTATTTATACCATTATCATTAGATGCAGAGATAACAAATATCCATATGCTATTCAAACATCTTAGGCCCCTCTTATGAAGGTAGAGCACCTGTACAAAAAGACTCAAGGCTATTGTGGAAATGAAGTGTCACATTAACTATGGGAACTATGTATGTTTACAACCAGTTATAAAATGAATATTCTGTAGTATGCATCATCAGTGCTTTCCTGGCAAGCTGCATGTGTGGCAGGACAGTAGGGGGCGCTACTACATTGAGCCACCCACCTCGCTATGCCTGACCAAAATCCTACTTGGGGTGTTTCCCCTGGGGTGCCTACATCCAGCTAGCCTCCTTCCTGGAGCATACCCACAAGCCTGGGATAATCACTGCCACCACCTGGGCTTTGGTCTCAGGGCACTGTGCAGCCCAGGGTACACAGACCCAGCAGACCTTGGGGCTGCTTTGCCTCCTGGTAATATCTAGGGGTGCTTCTTATAGCCCGGAGTCACCCAGGATAAACTCAGGTAGGACTGTATTAATTAATACACGGCCAAACTCCCCTCAGCTTAGCTGAGCAAAGAGGGCAAAAAGGCTGGTCACTCCCCTCTTCTCTCAAGAATTTACAGTCAGGCAAGCTGTAACAAATAGCATTTATTGATAAGAGGAGGAGAGAATGGGGGGTCATAGAGCAAAGAGATTTTAGAGGAAAATGCCTTGAGCAAAACAGAATGGGCTCATGGACCCTTTGAATACACATCTAAAGTACACAGCCCTAATATGCTGGCTAAATTTTAGGTAAATTACTCACATATGCATCCAGAGAATGATGCATGTGGGGGGTAGAGGCTTCAGTGTCTGTGTCTCAAAATGAATTCCCTCTCCTTCCCAAAATGCCTGCTGGAGGAAGCCCCCCCAGACCAGGTGACCTCTCCCTTAAATAACTTTTCTGAACTCATCACTTGGTTGCAACCAGAAACAAGTATTCTCTGAACACTACTGATGTATCCCAGTCCTTTAAAAAGTCATCAGCAACTCATGGTGGAGTGACCAGTGTCACAAAACTGATCCCACAGGTTTCTTGGTGGGAAACTTAAGACAAAGGATCTGGACACAGTAAGCAGGGATGAGAGGAAGCAAAGCATACAAACCTAAACAAGACACACAGCAAAACAGTGACAGACAAGAGGGAATTTCTTCACACCATATACACAATTTCTATTCCAAATTCAAGATCTGAACAGCCATACATTGAAGACTTTTTGAGGAAAGCATTGATATGATTACAATATCCATGAAGTATATTTTCCAGATTTAGCCTGAAGCATTTTAGAACAGGTCCTTTATCCAAAGAAATATGGCATGTCAGTCACAGAAAAAGGAAGATTAGCTAAAGGAGCAGGATGGAAGTTGTCTGTGTACCATAAATTGGCATTTATGTGTGTGTGAATGTGTGGAGTTCTTTTAAATTCAACCTAGAATTGTAATTTTCTAGGGGTTTTTTCTGTGCTGTTTTTGTAGGAATTTACTTCCCTTTTGTTAGTGAGATGCATTCCCAACAGAAAGTTCATTCTTAGTCTGTTGTTATAATTCTTGTCTGTATGCTGCCTTACATGTTATGCTGTAGAGAGGCCAAAAAGCAGGTAAGAGAGGGAACATACAGGCTTTGTGATGTGATGGTCTGTATGTTTGTCACGCATGTATCCAGTTTTAATGATTATGCTGGTTGACTTTCATGGCAACCGGGACTGAAGTTGATGTGTACTCATTTATGTAACCTACTTCTATTAGCACTGAGGCTGTTTTCAGGTGGAAATCTGCTTGGAAACTACTTCTGGCTCTTGCAGTTTTTGGCTGATGAATCCAAGTGAGGGCACAACTGGTTGGAGTACAAGGGACAATAATTTTAAAGGGAATGTTACCATGACAAGCCTCCTTCTGCAGTTAATTCACTTTTTATGCAAGGGGAAGAAATTAGTTAACATGTTAATCATAAACTGATCATTTAATATGGTTTATTTTCAGGTACATCTGTGACTGTTGTGATCTGCCTCCCTGGCTGAAGGGAATATCTGTGATGGTAGAGGTCTGGACTTAAAGATCCAGGAGATCATTTCAAGGCACCAGCTCCTATGAATGAGGCCAGGGTTCATCTGATAGGAACATGTGGTTCAATCAGATTTGCTGATTGCTATAAAGAGCACTCTGTGTTCACTGAGGAAGAGCATACTTGGGAGGGAGCAGTCCTTTAAAGAATGGCCCAGGCCAATGAGGAGAATTAGGCTAAGTGACTTTCTTTTAGCTCCCAAATAGAGTGCAAATATTTCATAGATTTCATAGACATTAGGGCTGGAAGGGACCTCAGGAGATCATCGAGTCCAGCCCCCCGCCCAAAGGGCAGGAAGTCAGCTGAGGTCATAGGATCGCAGCAAGATAAGCATCCAAATTACTCTTGAAGCTGTTCAATGTAGGTGCTTGAACCACCTCCGATGGCAGGCTGTTCCAGACCTTGGGGGCTCAGACAGTAAAGAAATTCTTCCTTATGTCCAGCCTGAAGCGGTCTTGCAGGAGTTTGTGTCCATTTGACCTCGTCATCCCTTGGGGCGCTCTGGTGAACAAACGTTCCCCCAGATCCTGGTGGTCATCCCTGATACACTTATAGGTGGCCATCAGATCACCCCTGAGCCTACGCTTTTCCAGGCTAAAGAATCCCATGGCTCTCAGCCTGTCATCGTAAGATCTGTTTTCCTGACCTCTGATCATGCACGTGGCTCTCCTCTGGACTCTCTCAAGCTTCTCCACATCCTTTTTGAATTGTGGAGCCCAAAACTGGATGCAGTACTCCAGCTGCGGCCTCACCAAGGCCGAGTACAAGGGGAGAATGACGTCCCGGGATTTGCTCGAGAAGCACCTATGGATGCAAGCCAGCGTTTTGGTTGCTTTACTAGCCGCAGCATCGCATTGCAGGCTCATGTTCATCTTGTGGCCCCCAAGTTTCTTTCTTCTGTAGTGCTCTCCAACGTAGCACTGCCGAGCCTATAAGGATGCTGCAGGTTTTTCCTCCCAAGGTGGAGAACCTTGCAGTTTTGGAAGGATAAGAGGAAATAAGCTTGCTTAGGAAGAAAGCTCCCAAAGTAAAATGTCTACAAACCCTGCACCATAGATGTGAACCAACTAGAAGGCTATGTGAGAGGTTCATTACTTTTTAACATTACCTTTACATGCTGCATTCCCAAAAGGGGAGAGAAAATGCCCGCAAAGTATAAAGTCTGGTTAACGGCAAAAGAAGGGGAAAAGTAAGCAATGGCAGGACCCAAAGCCAAGTCCTGCTACATCTATTTCTTGCAATAAAAACTCTGGTTACCAGCAGCCATTTGGAAGTTATAAAACCTGACTTGCCTTATCCTTTTCCATTTGCCATGTATTTGTCTTCATTTGCTACTATGTAGCTTCATGAATAGCATTTTCTTTGTTTCAAAATTAACCCTGTGCACTAAGACTCCTCAAAATATTTCATTGACGCTCAAAGCAAATCCATTCTTTGCAATAAAAAATAGCAAATACATATTTCAATAACCTTCACACTCATGGATAATACTTTTTTTCCTGATTTCCTGATATCTGAAATGCCTTGGCCAATACTTTGTGGGCACTCAAATCAAAGTGTAAACAAAATGCAGTTTACCACAAATCAAGCTTTATAGGTTTAAAGTGCATAGAACCACTTCTAAAGGATTTAAAAGGCTAACAATGAAGTAGTAGCCTTATTTACAGTGGGGATGACACCAAGTGTCCCTAAAATGGCACCATCAATTAGAAAGTTGTGTGTTTGTGGAAGGAGAGTCAGAGGGATGATTCTGTACTTAAACACCTTTGCATTTTGACCATCTGTGAATAAATATACATACATCTACTGTGTGCAGTTTCCTGCTGACCACAGTTGATGTGAAAAGGTACTATAAGTACATATAAGTAGGTAAGTGATAGTTCAAATCTTGTCCATGTATGGTAGATGCCCAAATAACACGGATTCACTTACTTGGAGCCTTAACGTACTGCTTTCAATTTATTAGGACATAATGTTCTAGAACAAAACACAGGGCTAAAAGTGGCCAACTGACATGAGCCCCTAAATCCCATTTTGAAAAAAGGGAGGCAGTTTTGAACCACTTTTCCAAATGGGTCTTATACTTTGACATTTTAGGTCACAGTTATACACTGTAGTATTTTTAAAATCTAAAAAATCCCTTTAAACATCCTGTTTGTGACCACTTGTCTACTGTCCAACCAGGGCCATAACAAGACCCACATTGACTTAAATGGGAATTGGCTTGTGTTGCCTTCCAGTGAACTGATTTATGTTCACCAAACATAAGGAAGATAATCTGAGTTTCATAGATTTCATAGACATTAGGGCTAGAAGGGACCTCGGAAGATCATTGAGTCCAGCCGCCCCTCCCCCCGCCCAAAGGGCAGGAAGTCAGCTGGGGTCATAGGATCCCAGCAAGATAAGCATCCAATGTACTCTTGAAGGTGTTCAACGTAGGTGCTTGAACCACCTCCGAGGGCAGGCTGTTCCAGACCTTGGGGGCTCAGACAGTAAAGAAATTCTTCCTTATGTCCAGCCTGAAACAGTCTCGCAGTAGTTTATGACTGTTTGACCTTGTCATCCCTTCAGGCACTCTGGGGAACAAACCTTTCCCCAGATACTGGTGGTCACCCCTGATAAATTTATAGGTGCCCATCAGATCACACCTGAGCCTGCACTTTTCCAGGCTAAAGAGCCTCATGGCTCTTAGCCTGTTGTCGTAAGGTCTGGTTTCCTGACCTCTGATCATGCATGTGGCTCTACTCTGGACTCTCTCAAGCTTAAGCCAACCTAAATCTACTCTCTGTCAGTTTGTGGCCATTGTTCCTGGTTATTCCAAGGGGTGCCCTGGTAAACAGAGCATCCCCTATTTCTTGCTGCTTCCCCCCCGACCCCGCAATGAATTTGTAAACGGCCACAAGATCCCCTCTCAGCCTTCTCTTGTGGAGGCTGAAGAGATCTAGGTCCCTCAGTCTCTCCTTGTAGGACCTTACCTGCAGGCCCCTAACCATACGAGTAGCCCTCCTCTGGACCCTCAAGGTTATCCACGTTCCTCTTGAAGTGCAGTGCCCAGAACTGGATGCAGTATACCAACTGCAGCCTGACCAATGCCACATAAAGGGGAAGTATCACCTCCCTGGACCTGTTGATGATGCACCTGCTAATGCATGATAGATTGTGGTTAGCTTTACTGATTACTTTGTCACATCAATGGCTCATATTCATCTGGGACTCAACTATGACTCTGAGATCCCTTTCTGCCTCTGTGCTGTGGAGAAGGTCACCCGTAGCTTATAGGTGTGTTGATGATTCTTTCTCCCTAGATGCAGCACTTTGCACTTGTCTTTGTTGAACTGCATCCTATTCTTTTCTGCCCACTTTTCCAACCTGTCCAAGTATGCATGTATTCGATCCCTTCCCACTAGTGTGTTTACTTTACCCCATAATTTCATGTCATCCATGAATGTGTACAGAGTGCTCTCCATGCCTTCATCCAAGTCACTGATGTAGACATTGAATAGCACAGGTCCAAGGACTGAGCCTTGGGAAACCCCACTGCCCACATCTTTCCAGGTCAATACTGGCCCATCCATCACCACTCTCTGGGTGCAACCCTTAAGCCAATTTGCCACCCACTTGATAATGTAATCATCTATTTCACAGCTGGTCAGTTTGTTTATGAGGATGAATATGAGTCGCCAATGCGATGAAGCAATAGGCAGAGCCAACCACACCCTGTCATGCATCACTAACAGGTCTAGAGAGGTCTTGCTCCCCCTCTATGCAGCGCTGGTCAGGCTGCAGCTGGAGTACTGTGTCCAGTTCTGGGCGCTGCACTTTAAGAGGGACGTGGAGAACCTGGAACCATCCAGAGGAGGGCCACTCGTATGACTGAGGGCCTCCGTGGCCAGCCCTATGAGAAAAGGCTGAGGGACCTGAATCTCTTCAGTCTCCGCAAGAGGAGACTGAGGGGGGGATCTTGTGGCTGCCTACAACCTTATCAGGGGCCAGCAGCAGGGACTCAGGGAAAGTCTGTTCACCAAGGCCCCCCTTGGAGTCACCAGGAACAGTGGCCACAAGCTGAGGAAGGATAGGTTTAGGTTAGATATTAGGAAGAACTACTTCACTGTAAGGGTGGCCAGAGCCTGCGATAGGCTTCCCAGAGAGATGGTTTCTCACCTTCCCTGGAAATCTTCAAGAGGATAGTGGATAGGCACCTGGCTAGGGTGTTATGACCCCTCCCACCTCCAGTGCTCATTCCTGTCCATGGCGGGGGGTCGGACTCGATGATCTATCTAGGTCCCTTCCGACTCCTTGATTCTATGAATAGGATGAGATACCATATCGAAGGCCTTCCTAAAATCCAAATAGATGACTTCTACCTTTACTCCTGCATCTAAGCATGTTGTGACCTGGTCATCAAAACAAACAAGCTTAGTTAGGCAGGATCTACCTACTATGAACCTGTTCTGGTTGTCCTTCAGCATTATTTTTTCCTGCTGGGCTCCCACAAATGTGATCCTTGATAATTTTTTAAAAGGTTTTCCAAAGGACAGAGGTGAGACTAACAGCCTATACCTAGATCTTCCTTCCTCACCTTCTTGAAAATAGGGACCATATTGGCCCTTTTCCAGTCCTCTGGGATCTGACCTGAGCACCATGAGTGCTCAAACAGCTGTGCCAGTGGCTCTGCTATGACACTGGTCAATTTCTTCAGCACCTTTGGATGAAGTTCATCCAGGCCTGCTGACTTAAATACATTCAGCCCCTCCAAGTGTCCCTTCACTAGGTCAGTGCTGACCATTGTTGGGCTGGAGTTCCTCCTGTGCCTATTTATAATGCAACTGGAAACTTTGTCTTGATCCATGATTGGGAATATAAAGGCAAAAAACTCATTGAAGAGTTCAGCCTTGTCCCTCCTATCTGTCACCAATTGCCTAGCCTGTCCTGTAGGGGTTCAGTGTTATCCTGCGCCTTCTTTTTGCTCCTTATATACCTGAAGAAGGACTGTTTGTAGTCCTTTATTTTTGTCGCCAGCCTGAGTTCCATTGCTGCTTTGGCCGTCCTAACTGATTCCCTGCAAGCACAAGCCAAGGAGGTATAATCCTCCTTGGTAGCTACCCCCTGCTTCCACAGTCTGTATGCCTTTTTCTTTGCCCCTAGGCTTTCCTGGGTTTCCCTGTTTAGCCAAGAGGGTTTATTGGCTTCTTTGCCACCTTTTGTGGACAATGGGATTGTCTCCTTCTGCGCCTGAAGGATCACTCCCTTGAGGAATGACCACCCTTCCTGGACTCCCATCTTGCCAATGCTCTTGATCTTCAGTGCCTCACTAACTAATCTCCCGAGTACATTGAAGTTAGCCTTTCTGAAGTCTAGCACTTCTACCCTGCTGGTTACTTTTCCCACCCTATGTCAGATAGTGAATTCAATCAGTTGATGGTCATTATCCCCTAGTTTAGCTTGTACCTGCAGAGCCCCCACCAGGTCATCCCCTGTAGCTAGCACCAAGTCCAGCAAAGTGTTTCCCCTAGTGGGACCATATACCTCCTGTGTTAGGTGGAGGTCCTGTATGCAGGTTAAGAACCTGCATGAGCAGTTAGATCTGGCTGACTGCTCCTCCCAGGACATGTCAGGGTAGTTTAGGTCACTCATGACAACCATGTCCTTTGACTGTACAGCCTCTGAGAGCTGCCTTGAAAATTCCAGTTCTAGCTTATCCTCTTGGTGTGGTAGTCTGTAGTAGATCCCTACTACCAAGTCCCTTTTCCCCCAACTCCTTTGTATTCTAACCCACAGTACCTCAATTTACCCCTCCTCTGATCCCATCTTGATTATAGAAGATGTGTATTACTCCTTAACATAGAGAGCAACACCCTGCCACTTTCTCCCCACTCTATCACATTTGTACAACCTATAGCCCTCAATGCTTACTGCCCAATCATGAGTAGGGTCCCTCCAGGTTTCAGTTAGCCCAACCAAGTCAAACCTATTCCTTGCAAGCAGAAGTGTGAGTTCCTCCTGCCTGTTCCCCATGCTTCTAAGCATTAGTGTAGAGACATTTAAGGCCCACAATGGGTGCCCTTTGTACCCGCCTGTCCTGAAGCCTATCAGGTCTCTTAGTACTTACTGTTTGTACTTACAGTACACATGCATGGCTTGTGGCTTGCTGATCCTATGTTCTCTTTGTCCTCTGCATCCCTGTCCCCCAGTGAACCTAGTTTGAAACCCTACATAGGAGATCAGCGAACCTGTAAGAAAAGAGACTCTTTATAAGAGAACAGACTCTTATAATAGAAAAAATCCATTTAAAATAATGCATAAAAAACAACAATTCCTCCTTGTTCTGATTACAATTTTGTCCTGCTATCATATATTTTCCAGTGTCCATGAGGTTGGCTGGGTGAGGGAAGAGAGGGGAAGAGAGGTATGGGAAGAGAGGGGAATGATTCCACAAGATAACTATTAAGTGGGTTGCTCTTGTGGGTTCTCTATTGTGGAATGGTTAAGGAAGGTTAAGTGTCAAATTATATCAAGCATTCCTAACGGTAGCTTTGTGCAATATATTGTTTTGACCCCTCAAACAAAGCTGGGGCTCTTGTCATAGGAGCTTATTTTAAGCATAAATATTAGAACTATAGACCAATTTGGAAAAGAGGAATGAAGCACTACTTGGGTCATGGAGTCTATCCCCCTTTTTTTTTGTAATATAGCATAATATAATCCTTCCCATTGATGGAGTTAAGCTTAATATTGATCAGCCAGGACTAGTTTTTCTCTTAACTCCACCCCAAGTCATTTTGTGAGGCAGTTCCAGGAGATCACTGCTCCGGTGGTTTCAAGCTTTCTTCCCCTTTCCAGCCTAAGTTATTTAATGGACAGCTTGTACCCATTTGTTCTTCTTGCCAATATTGTCTTTTGCATGAAATAACCCTTCTCTCACCGGCTGGTATTTAGCCCCTCCCCACCACCAGGTGTCTATGGAGAGCAATCAGCCTTTGTTTGTTTTAACTTAACAAGCTAAGTACTCTTCATTCCCCCTTGTAAAACATCATTAATCATCTTACTAGCTTTTCTATGCACCTAATGCAGTTTGAGTGCACCTTTCTTGAACTTTGGTGACCAGGTTTGTACACAGTATTCTAGATGAAGTCTAATGAGTGCTATATATAATAATGATATTAACACCTTCCACCGCTACAGGAAATCCCTCATTTGATGCATCTGAAGATCACATTTTTCTTTTCTGTAGCTGTAGCACACTGATGGCTCACAGTCATCCCTAGATCAGCAAATATGCTTGTTCCTTATCTTTTTCTGTCATTTCCAAATGATCTCCCATATTAGATTCTTGTTATTCACCCTTAATGGCTAACCTTGCTTTTTATATTATTAAATTTCATCCCATTTATGTTATTTGAGTCATCAGTGTCAGTCAGTTTAGACTAAGAGGCCTGTAGTTTCCTGGATCACATTTTTCCTTCTTAAATTTAGGTTCTGTGTTTGTTATTCTTCAGTTACATGTTACCAACCTGATTTGATAGATCTATTAAAAATTATTGCTACTGGTCCTGTGATTTTATGTTTTATTTAATTTAGAATTTGGGGGTCAACATGGTAAGTGATCCCAAACTAAGCATATTGTCTTTGTCTATACAAGACACTTACTGAACAGTAGGCTAATTAGCTGCACACTAACTGTCTTGGACATCTACACATGAACCCCTATTAGGATGGAGTAAACTAATTTATTACACAACAGGATAATTAATTAGCAAATACTAATACTATCCTGCTGTGGAGTTTTTTTTACTTCACAGCAGTGCACATGTAGATGGTGCCCCAGCTGGCTGGGGCACAAGGGTGCTTCAGTGTGGGGGCTTCCTGTGGCTAGCCCTGCAGTGGAACATACTCATGCCCCAGCCAGCCCCTCTACAGCATGACTCCTGGGGCTTTCTGCAGCCCCTCTACAGCATGACTCCTGGGGCTTTCTGCCAGCTGGGGCTGCTCTGGCCCAGCTAAATGTTCTGTGGTTCCAGGCCCATGTTCAAATGGCATGCCCAGGAGCAATAACATCCAGTGCAATAAGTGCCAGAGTTTATTTCTTCGTATACATGCCCATTATTTATTGAATCCTAGTCTAAAATAGCATAGTCTTTTGTTTCTTCAGGGTTTTTTTCATGAAGAAATCCATCTGTTACATCCAGGAATAGCTGGCCTCTAACATATTAGTCTATAATCCTTAGAACTACTCCAGTATAACTTCAATTTAGTTTCCTCTCCAAAGTTATTTTGACTTATTATATTTTGTCTATGCTATCCCTTCTTATTGATTTGTATTCTGTTATATTCTTAACATGCAAAGCTGTTCCATCATTGTTGCATCTGTTTCTCTTTCCCAAATGGTGCATGTCCTTTGATACCTATGTCCTAGTAATGACAAGTTTTCCTCCATGTTTCTGTTATCTTGGTTTTTTGTTCCCCATAATAACCAGCTTCACATACTACACCAGTAGTTCTAGTTCCTCCAATTTCTTGCTCTCTACATTAATCTATAAATTTGTTAGCAGTATCTAATGATCTAGCCAAATTAGGTACAGTTCTTTCACTAACTATATTGTCTATCTGACTACAGCACTTATCTATATTTGTACTCTCTTTTACCTGCTGTGGTCTTACCCTTTGATTTTTCTTTTCCCATTGATGTGTTCTCATTACTTGATTTTTCCTCTTCCCATAGACTAAAACCAGGCATGGCGATTATAGAACAACTTTCTCCTTTTCATTCTAATTTTAAAATTATTCTTACCAGTCATTCCAGCCTGAATCCCTTTAAGCCATACCAAGTACTGGGAGTCCATCTATTGAGGAAGTTGTCTTTCTGTGAATGCCTCCCAGTGGTCAAACAATACAAATGTGTATTGAGCTTGACTGTCTTTTCATGCCTTCATCATAATTTGCTAGCGACCAACAAAATTCCAGCAAAGATTACCTGAGCTGCCTCTTCTTTGAGCATCATCTCTATATCCCTTAGTGTAGTTGTCCTTGAACCGTTTCATTTCAGATTTAGCAGTTATTTATCCTTTCATGAAGTGATCAATGGATTTCTTCTGTATTTGATTAGGGGATCCACATCTTGTATCTTTTCCCTCTCAAACAGTATACTTTTCTCTTCTGTCCTGGTGACAAATGCGTCAGTTATTATTAAAGGGTCTGCAGTCATATAGATGGGATTTTTTGGCATTGGTGTGAATCTCAGGTCCTCTACTTTGTTCTTCCTTTTGTCTGCAGATCATTCTATCTCCTATTCATTTTCAAGCTGCCTACTTTTTATCCTTCTTCTTCCTTAGACTCTGGACTTTGTTGTCCCCAACAACTCTTCCTCTTACGTATTATTTGAGCTCTTCTTACTTGCTCCTTTGTATTCCTTTTCTGCTTGTCTTTTTTCCTGTTATGTAGTGTAGCTAGTAGGGCTGTGCAAAGTTTTGGTCCCTGATTCCATTTGGCAGACATTCAGCCTGATTCAATGGCGAATCTCTGAATCCGAATAAAATCAGGAGACCCTTTAATCTCTCAGAATTGAATCAGAACCCTCCGAATCAATTTGGAGAGCTTTGGAAAGATTCAGGTATTTGGATATGGACACAGCTTTAAATGTTTTTTCTATATACCTGAAGGTACCAGGCAGCTTGTGAATGCTGAGATGCTGGGGCAGATGGAGCATCCCACAGGGACATGGTGGGGTCCCAGCATGCTCGGCGGCAGACCCAGAAGTGGACCAGAAGCACTTCTGATCCACTTCTGGGTTCACTGATGGGGGCGGGGGGGCCTGTGCTCCTGTAGGATGCTCCATCCACCCTACCATCACAGTATCCACAAGATGCACCCGGTACCTTGAGGTATGTAGAACATTTTTTTTAAAGCTGTGTCTGTGTCCAAATTGCTGTTTCTCCAAATCAGCATCAAATCTTCAGATTCAGATTTGGCTGAATCAAACCAGGGACAGTGATCTGAATCAACAAATCAAATCACTGTCCCTGATTTGGGCTGAATCGGAATTGAATACAGCCCGTTTCATACGCCCCTAGTAGCAAGCCTGCTCATCAATGTCGACAGCATGGAGAGGGTCCAGAGGAGGGCCACTCATATGATCAGGGGACAGCAGGGCAGGCCCTATGAGGAGAGGCTACAGGACCTGAACCTGTTCAGCCTCCAAAAGAGAAGGCTGAGGGGGATCTTGTGGCCTGTTATAAACTAGTCAGGGGGAACCAGCAGGCATTGGGGAAGTCACTGTTTCCCCAAGCACGGCCAGGAGTGACCAGGAATAACGGTCACAAGCTGGCAGAGGGTAGGTTTAGGTTAGACATCAGGAGGCGCTACTTCACGGCCAGGGCGGCTAGGGTCTGGAACCAGCTTCCAAGAGAAGTGGTGCAGGCTCCTACCCTGGGGGTGTTTAAGAGGAGGTTAGATGAACACCTTGCTGGGGTCGTTTGACCCCAGTATTCTTTCCTGCCATGGCAGGGGGTCAGACTAGATGATCTGCTCAGGTCCCTTCCAACCCTAGAAACTATGAAACTATGAAACTCAATTTCTTCCCCACTAACTGGTCTCTTGTCCTTGTGGTCAGGTGTTTTTGTGAGTCACTAAGAAGATTCCCTTTACTCAGGTGTCTGTAGATCCTCAGTTATCTATCCACCTTCTTCTCTTCTTTCCATCGTGTCATCAGTTGTCTGAATTCCATCATAATTTCCAGCTACATCTCTAGTTTGTGTATCTTCTCTTTCTTGACTTTTTTCAGATCACACTTCATACCCTTAAAATTATAGTTTACCTGCCCTTGTGGGTAAAGTATATCTTCCAGCTTCTGCATCCAGGTCCTTCATTGTATCCTGCATTTTTTGGGTCTTCACCACGGGTGCCTCCTCCATGTTGTTACCTTCAAGAAATAACAAACTTCCCAATCCTCCATGCAAGCATGCCTTTTTTGTTGTTGTTGTTGCTCTTCTTGCTGGTCCTTTGGATACTGGACTCTCCTGGTCACTGAATTTATGGCACTTAAGCCTTTTGCTTAGGTGTGATCTACCTCCTCATTTAATATGAGTGGAGAAATATCTGTCAGCAATGATAAAGAAAACGGAGCCTCCTTCATACCCTCACCTGCAAGATTTCTGTTGCATTTAGCTCCCGAATAGATTCTGTAAACTGCAAGGAAACAAACTACCAACAAGAATAGACAGACGCAATAATTTACCCCTAAGGATCAAAGATTCACTCCTCCTTCACCAAGAACAAGTTTTAAGCAACAGTAACTGTTGTCTGTCCTCTGTTCACTGATTCCTCTGAGGGATAACGGTCACAGTTTTTTGCACTTGAGCAACAGTGCTGCATTGCTGATGTCTTCTTTTTATTTAAGAACAAAACTCTTGTGTCTTGTTTCCTTGAAATATTAGTTGATACCTTATGTGTTCTATGCAATGCAAGATGAGGCCTTTCCAGGGCTCTATGTTCAACCATTTGCTTCTGACTGTTTCCCATAATACTGATAATAATCTACTATTCACAATTTGATGTAGTTCTGATTTCTTGAATGCTTGAGTGATCATTTTCTTTGGTAATTGAGTTCCCCAAAGAATTCTACTATTCTGATCACCCACTCAGAAAACTAAGCATATTAATTTGAAAAGCTGCATGAGCACATGGCCAGGATAATGGCAGTAGGGTAATTGGAAGGAAATCTTTTACAAAAGACTTATTTTCATCTAATAAAGCCTTCCCCAATGGTTACACTACATGCCACGAGTGTGATACAAGTGCTAAAATATTTATCTGTCACTCTAAAATCTGGTAAGATAGGCTAAAGATTAAAAATTACAATGTCTCTTCAGTGGCATTTTGTAAAAATTAAAGAATATATATTTTCATAACATTTTTAATCTTTGTGCAATGACTCAACTTTTCCATTTTTCTTCTTGTGATAGGTTTTGGGTCCTTAGGAGTGGGAAATAGATCAAACTGAGGACTTCAGGCTGTAGTAAATATTTGCATGTACTTATATATTAGTATATATTTGTATTAGTCTATACAAATACATGTAAACATGCAAGTACATATATGTCATCGATAATGTATTACAGCACAAGTCCCTTTAAAGGCTGTAACTAACAGTGCAGTCTGGTTGTGCTTATATGTTGTAAGAGACAGTACAGATAACAAAATGCTTACAATCAAACTTGACAAGGTAGAGAGTAAGAGGCAAAGAGACAGAGAGAAGTAATTGCCCAAAGTCAGATAGCACATCATTAGAAGATCTGGGAACAAATTCCAAGACTCTTAACTCCAGGTTCAGTGCCTGATCTATGTCCCTGGTATAAATGAATGTAAGTCTTGACTTAGTTACACAGGGATGCAGTTTAAAAGGTGTCTGCTGTCCAGTTCAGTGTTGATTGGTTAATCTAGTTTTAGCTGAACAGGTTTACTATACGCATCAAAGACTTCTCTGGGATGACTGCTTCAAATCAATATTTATGCATATGCAAACAGTAACAGATGCAAGAGAGATCCATGGAGTGGCTTGTTTCTTTTCAAAACCACTGTATTACCTTATCTATTGGTACTGTTGAGTTTTGGGGATGCACTTTGGAATTATTGGGCCTGCATGTACTTCACTTTTCCAGAATTCTTCTTTTTTGGTTGAGATAAAGATCTTTTTTTCCAGTTACCATTTCACTGTCTGGGAGGTTTAGTAAATTATTTACTTATATAAAGCAAGTGAGGAGTCAGATTGTTTATCTTAGTTTGTCACTAACTCAGTCACTGAATAAGGGAAATTCTCATAGTCTTGAGCATTCGAAGGAATCTAAAAGAGTGAGGCATCCAGTTCCCACTAAAGTTGAATATCTTTGGGCTATGCTACTTAATGGGCATGGAGGGGTGGAAATTCAATTAGGTGCCTGACTTTTGTAATATTGGCACAAAACACCTGGTATACTGTTGACTCTGAGGTGAATTCTGACAGCCAAGAAAGGTTCAAAGAGCCAGTCCCACCAAAATTAAACACTCACAACGTAAGGATACATAACTTTGTAATAGCAAATTCAATAATAAAATACAGAAAATATATAAATGGCTAAAAAGCAGAGATAATGTAAATCAAATGATTCAAATTTATAAAATGTAGATTTATCTAAATGCATATCAATCTTTTCAATGTCTGAAAGCAATTTAATCTTAAAATTTCTAAATCCTAAAGTCTTAAAAGCCTCTAAGAGATGGCTAGCATGTTAGAGAAAGGACCTTCTTACCTAGGTTGCAAAACTAAGGGCACTTACACACATGCAGGGAGGTTGCTCCGACGTGCTGTAAATCCAATGTATTGGAGCAGACTTGCTTAATCAAGCTGGAGTGAGGAAATTAATATGCCCCAGCAGTCTCCAACATTATGTGTATCAGTGTCCCTATTCTGAAAAATGGTGTAATGTGCTTTGAACTAAAGCTCATTGAACAAACTTTAGTTCAGTGTCCTGACGCCATTTTTTCAGTGCAGGAACACTGATGCAGGTGATGCCTGAATGTTTTAATTAGAATGGCTTGCTAATTAATGTGCCTCCCTGCCTCCTGGAGCATGTCTATAAATGCCCTAAGCTGCTAAATAGCACTTGGCAGGTACACTTGCAAGTGAGCAATTCAGCAAAAGATGTAGTTCAAGACTGAAAAATCCCAAAATGGAGCCAGTTTTTATGCTCTATTATTTGGCTAAAATATCAAAAAGCTTATTAAATAAGGAAAAATAAATAAAACTTTCCTAATGAGTGCTACTTTAATAAGTATCCATATGCCTATTCTTATTCCATATATAAGATGCATCTTGTTTAAAATTAGCCTTGTGTATCATCAAACCACTAAAGGCAATCTTGTACTAAAAGCAGTCTTGCAACCTTTACCTTAGCGTTGTTTTTTTGGTCCATCTTTCATGATTTTTTGAAAATAGGGTACATCTTGTGACATTCTGTCACCTTCTCATTTCCTTTGCCTTGTCTCTCAGCCAACCTATATTCAAGCAAATACAAGTAATACTACCCTATCCTATATCCCATTCTATCCTAAAGTACCTTAAGGCCTACTATAGTTGACAGTACACACACGAATATTTTCAAACTAGGGTGCCTAAAGTTAGATCTTTAATTCCATATTCATTCTGTTTCCTCCTGTGATGAGTCAGTTTCACTCACTTATACATTACTCACTTCTGGTCCATTTTACTCATACATTTTGTAGTAAACTGGCTCTTTTGTGGAAGGTTTATTAAATGCCTTGCTGTAGTACAGAGGACAAGTCTGCAACAAAGTCACTGGCAGACTCTGTGTCCTGTCTAAATCCAGCATTACTTATCTGTGTAGCTTGCCTATAGTGTTAATCAATGCCTACAGCTGCCATTAAGATCAGTGGAATCTGATGGTTCCTGGCTCTGTAAATTTTAGCATGTTTCTGTAGGTACTTGCTCTATGAAGGTTTTATGCAGAAATATGGTACTAGAGATGTTTGGTCCAGACTATGCTGTTATTTTCTGAGAAGTCCACAAGTGCTGTTTATGCAGTCAGGCGTTTTTGAAGGAGACTAAGGTCTGGACAGGCATTACATATCTGCCAAGAGAAGTGGTACTCTTACAATAAAAAATGCCAGCTGGAAGAAACATTAACATCTGGAAGATCTTCCCTGTATAAGAGTTTCTTCCCTAGAATAAATTCTGGTACATGCAACTCCTTCATGATCAAGAGGAGTCAAGCAGTAGCTTTTCCTGTGCCTTCCTCAGATCAGGGAAAGTGGTCTGGGGTAGGTTTGGGGCATTTCTGCATGGCTCAACTCCTGATCAGGAAAGGAGCTGAGCTGCCACTAGCTCTGAGCCTTTCTGAGACTGGGAAGACTCCATTCTGAAGAAGGTATGTAAGCACTTCCTCCTTGATCAAATGTAGTTGAGGTGTGGTTGCTTTCTAAGTCTTCCCCAGACTGGAAGGAGTCCAGCTGCAGCCTCAACCTTGGAAAGGTGCAGAGAATTTCCTTACATCTTGACCTCCCATGGTCAGGGGGAGCTGAGCTGGTGCTGATCCCTCAAGCCTTCCCTCGACCAGGATGACCCTAGTCTGAAGAGGTCATGGGGAGGTGGGGGAGAGGCGTCTACAAGCTGGAGTGCCTGTATGCTCAGGCAGGAAGATTTCTCAGGAAGATTTCTATCAAGCAGTAGAAAAAAATGCTTATCCATGGTCTTAGTATATAGGGAGCCCATACAATGTGGGAAGTGGAGGTGGTCATCAGTTTCCTGAGTCAACCATCCTTTATTGGAAAATGCTAGTTCATTTAAACTGAAACTTTTACTGTGCCAGTTTCAATGGAGCTTCAGTGAAGAAAGATTCTTCCGATCTCGGGTGGGGTTCGGATCAAAAGGGAGAGTGGCAGGGAAAGAGGAGCTCACCCAAACTCATCCTGACCATTAGGATATTTTGAGGCCTAGCTTCATTTGGTTTGGAGAGGGATGATCCTGCCTCTGGGAGCAGGTTGGACTATATGACCAGCCCTACTGCTCTATAATTTCATGTCCCTTCTCTGCCTAATTCAGACCCAGGTTTTGAATCTGCCTCTCCCACATTCCTGGTGACTACTAAGACCAACAGACTATTGGCAATTCTGTTGAAACTGTTCCAAGAAGAACTTTTTAAAAATAGGTGTAATTCAATATTCATAAAGCCAGAGAGAAACAGTCTATCTACATTGGCAAACAGAGGTGTGGGTCCCTATTTCAGTGAATTCTTAATTATTTATACACTATTGTACAGATTCAATAGGAACAATTGAGAGACCCCTCTAGGAATAGCCAGTGGTGTGATGATTAGAGCACTCCTCTGTGGTGTGGAAGACTGAGGTTAAAAGCTCTAGTCTGAATCAGGCAGAGAAGGGCCTTGAAATTGAGTTTCCTACTTCCAAAGTTATTGTCTTGAGAACCAGGGCCACTGGCTATGCTAAGATAGGTCTCCATGGTGTGTAAAAAATTTCAGAAAGATCCTTTATCCTGATTATGAATAATCTGAAATCACAAACAATTTTGTAGATGATAAAACCATTTCCTATTTAGCTCTAATGGAAACAAATGTATTTGACATTCTTATGTCTCTCAGGATATTGCATGCTTCTGTGTAGGGGAGGAATACTTAAACTAGCTTTATTATCATGTACTAGTCCCCTTTGACTTTATTCTGTTGAGTTTTTAAGCTCACTGTGGGAGCATCTATATGAAATGTTTACAGCAGAGCTACTCTGCAGTAAAGTCTTAGTGTCTGCACGTGCAGCCCAATTAAGCTGCAAGAAACTAATTAACTCCACTACAAATTAGTACTTGTAAATACAAGTACTATCTTATGGTGGTGTTCTTTAATGTGTAGCGGTGCACATGTAGATGCTAACAGGCTGGCTGGGACATGAGGGTTCTTCAGTGCAGGGGCTGCCTGCCAGTTAGCCTCACACTGGAGCACCCTCGTGCCCTAGCCAGCCTCTCTGCAGCCTGTTGAACTGGGTCGGAGCAGCCACAAGCTGACAGGTTGACCCACAGGGCTCCCTGCCAGCTGGGGAGGCTCTGACCCGGCTCAATGTGCCGTGGTCCTGGGCACACATAAAGATGCAGTGCCCAGGACCAATAAACTCTGGCATGATATGCACCAGGGTTTATTCATTTGCATTAATTTCATGTGTAGATGTGGCTGCACTGTAGTGCAGTTAAAGCAATGACTACCATATAGACAAATCTTTGATCTGCTCTGAAAATATCAGTCAGTACGTAAATGGCAGTGACAGCTAGATATAGCACTGCAGTTTACATTCAAGGTGCTTGCTGTTTGTGTTTCTTGCTCACATGTTGAAGCCACTGTATAATGCATACATATTTTGCATTAATTTTGAAGTTCTGAGCCATGTTTATAGTCACATTGATACTGGTTGAGATTATATGCTCATTCAGCAAGATCTAGCTCAATAGGATAAAGAGGGCAGAGAGGTTATACCATGTAAAAGGGATGGTACTCCAAAGGTATGCTCAGAGAAGAGACCTATTCACACTTTACTTAGGCAAAAGCCAGCAATTTCACAGCACCTACTCTATAGCCCTGTGTTTCCTTCTGCTCCCCAGTGTAAATGTTACAGTACAGTGATGGATACCCAAAGCTGCAACTAAAGGCTGAAAAGTCATTCTTAGATATAAATAAGTATCATTCTTAGATATAGATAAGTAAAAGTAAGGAAAATACATTCTGGGCATCTAGACACAACCTTGATATTACATTTCTGCTTGGTAGGTTGGCTTAATGTGATGTAATAACAATAGGCTGAGTTTTGAGGCATTTTTCCGCTGCTCCTATCAGCAAAGTCAGTTTCAGTTTTCACATGAAACAAAGAAAGAGCTATTGTCTTCTTTCTACCAGTCAGAAATGTCCTTGCCAAAGTCATATTTAATATAGAAAAAACAGCATTGGAACATTTATTTTCTCTCCGTCATATTACTCCTTACTGGATGGAGGAATAAATCATATGTTTTTGTGTCTGCACATGTATGTGTGTAGATGTGGAATCATAAATATTAAGTAGCATTGACTGAGACAGCAGTAAAGTATTATCTGGGGTGAGGGAATAGTTCTTCAGACTGTGGGCGCATCTACATGTGTATATTAAGGTGAAGCGATAAACTCTGGTACACATCACACTGGAGTTAGTTTCTCTTGGGTGCATGTTTAGATGTGCACCCAGGACTGCACCATGTTGAGCTGGGTCTGAGGAACCCCAGCTGTTAGGGGGCCCCAGGGATCACCCTGCCACCCTGGGGCTGCTCTGACCTAGCTCAATGTGCTCTGGAGGGGCTGGCTGGGACACAAAAGTGCTCCAGTGTGGGGCTAGGCGGCAGGTAGCCCTCACATTGAGGCACCCTTGTGCCCAAACCAGCCGGGTCAGTGTCTACATGAACGTTGCTGTGCAAAGTTAGGTATTTACAAGTACTAACCTGCTGCAGAGTTTATTAGTTTCCTGTGGCCTAATGGGGCTGCATGTATAGACAGCAAATGTTTACTTTGGAACTAATTAGTGTACCTTGCACTAAACATCTCATGTAGACATGTCTTGTGGCATTTTGTCTGAAGCAGAAAGCAAGATGTATAATCAGTGTAACTTTATATTGGAGAGTTTTCTCCCATTCTCACCTTCAGTAACTGTTGGTATTTGTCATATTAATTCCCAGTGAGCATCTTTCATCTCTACCCTTACTACCCATTATCTTGCTGCGCTACACAAGCTCCAGTGCCGTCTGCCTTAACAAGAATGTAATTTCAGGAAGAATAAATTGGGAGGGTTGTAGGAATCTTTTATTTAGAGGTCAGGAAGACATCTCTTCCTCCAGAAGGAGAATGCTTTGAAGATGTAGATAACCTTGGGGTGTTTTCCTATACGTTCCTCCCCCCAACCCCTTTCCTTCATGGAACCCAGTCTGGGAAGGAGGCACCAGGACTGTCCCAAACAAAGTACAATACATGTGAGACAGCTGGCTCCTTTCCTGCACAGCAGTCATTTTCCTCCTTTAGCAGGAGACATCTGGGCTACTTGGCTGCTCTTCTCAATGCCAGCCATTTCCTCTGTCACACCGGCTGGCTCCTTCATCCCATGGGAGACCTGAAGGCTGGCCAGATCTCTACTACAGCAGGGCATATTGGCTTTCTTCAGATGATGGCTTCTGGTGCTGGCATTCTTTATTGGCTAGGGTGCCCAGAACAAAGTTTTTAAATCAATCTCCTCTTTCAATATTTGTGTATATGAAATAAAGTATTTGTCTCTGTGAGTATGTACTACAGCACAACCACCCACTCAGACATCTCTCTCTCTCTCCTCTCTCTCTGTGAATGTGTATGTGTGCACATGTGCACACTTACTTTGGTGCATATTGGGTTCTGAATGTTTACAAATAAGGTTACTGCAGGAAGCTGTTGGGTGACTGAACATTTTTATGAATCAAGCCTACTTAAGTGTCTATAGGGAATTTGTGCTTTTTTTGAAAAATTGTGATTATGCTGGATGCTAGATACTTGAAAGTCTGTCCATGATGCTTTCTTTTAAAAGAAAAAAACCCCTCTGGCTTTAAACTAATGGAGGAATAAAGGGTATGCAAGGCACACTAGCTTTAGGAAGTAAAAAAATGATCAGGTAGGTTAGCAAAACTTTGTATTCCATACGACTCATCTCTAATGTCTCCTATATATTTACACAAAGTATAGATTAACTGTGTCCTTGGGATAGTCAGTAGCCTTCTGTGAAAAAAAATATCTGCTGTTGTTAGACTCTACTATGCATGTAACACAAGGAAGGATATGACTAAAATTCAAATTATTTCCCCTAAAATAAAATGAACTTGAGAAACTGAACAAGCCAGTTGATCATTAGCTCTATGCTTATGTCCATGCAGCATGTCGTCGGGTTTTTGTTTAAGATATGTATATCTGACAACTTAAAACCTTCTTGATTCTTTTTCCCCCCATTATAATGAGCATTACAAGTTGGATACATGCAATGTTCTTGAAAGATATTATTGTAAATATTATATTTTGGTATTCAGAAAGAGTCTAGGTCAGGAGTTGAATATCTTTTTTCCACTCCGCTAGAAACTGAAAGGGGAAATGACAGCATATTGGAGAAGCAGGTTTTGATTTCCAGCATATGTCATTAAAAGTACATTATATATGTTGACACAAGAGTTTGTCTTGAGCTGCCTTTTCCTATCCTTTAGGGAAGAGAGAGATGCATGTTGTCAAATCGGAGAGTGCCTCTTCTATTTGAGGCTCAGAAGTCTGAGCAAAAGAGTGACAAGCCACAAGTGTTCCTCTGAAGTAAGGCAGCTTGTGAAAGGAGAATTCAGAAATTGAGGGCATGTCCACACTGCATGGAATAATGCAGTTAATCATAGGGTAGTCAGTCTGCACCCCCTATACACCCCCAATATGTAATGTAGCTATTATTTGGCGCATGACCAGCACCATTTTTAAACTGTGTTCTGGGCTTCCTTATTGGGATATGACTAGCATGCTTGAAGTAGGGGTTACATTACAATTTTTGTTAGAGGGGCAGAGTGTGAGGGACTGTAGCACATGAAGATGGGACCAACAGTGCTGTAGAAGTTCTTAGTGTGGTTTGAAAGTGGTGTAGATATGTCCTGAGAATCTACCAAGATTTCTGTCTAGTTGGCCGTCCATTTAAAAATAAGAATAGCCACCAAAGTCTGTTCTTCAGTGCCTTCACATAATATATCTTCTATCTAATTACTAACAATTGGTTTCACTGTTACTTTTTTACAGATATAACAGCAGTATGAGCATGAGGAAAAAATACACCAATAAATTTAGAGGTAGAATGGAATACAGGCTTTGTCTTTCAAAACTTGCTAGTTTTAGCCATAGAAAAATAGAAAATGTACCTACAATATATTTTTGTAAGAGGTATTTTTTTAGGGGAAAATGTATGGGCAATCCTATTTTTAGAAAAAGGACATTTTTAAAGGGAGTCAAGTACATGTGAAACAAAATTCTCAAAAGCAATGTACAGTGATTTGCAAGTATTTTCATTATATTTAATAATATAGGCTAAATCCTGAGGTGAGGTATGCAGACAGAATGCCCACTGCAGTATGCCTGTCTTTCCCAATCTATAAAATTAAGATACTACTTCTTTTCCCCCTGTTCTTTCTCTGTATTGTCTATTTAGAGAATAATATCTTTGGAAAAGCCTGTCTCTCTCTTACTATTGTATCTTATAGTGCCCAGTATCAGGAAGACACTGATCTTTATTGGGGATTTTTGAAGCTAGTAAAATACAGGTATTAATTTAAAATATTTCTAACTTAATGGTACTAAAAGAAGACAGGAAATTTTGTGTATGCATCTTGCAAGACAACATCATAACTGTAATTACTCAGAAACAATAGGTTGTCACTACTAAACAGTGCAACCAGCTGCCATTATGATCTTTTTGTGTTATATTGTCACTGTGTAACTTTGACTATCACAAATTACTGCTTCAATGCCGAGATCCTGTTCATTGTCTTAACATGTAACACGGAGAGGTTTATGCTGTTTGTAGCTTAAAAGACTAAAAATCATTAATGCAGTTACACAGAATGTTAAATGTTGATCGTTGTCCAACAACATGCACACACAATGCTGAATTCACAGTGATCAAACCAAAATAAGGATTTTATTTAAAAAAAATAATAATAACAACAAGAAAGTGCATGAGCATGCATTATTTTCCTGATACTTAGACGTTATTTCATTTCATAAGGATAAGCACACTTGCTCAGCTTTTGGTCTGTCAGCTGACGCAGTACACTCCAAACGGAATTTCTTTCAGCTTTTTAATGACAAACTACTTTTATTAGTATGCCAGGGGCAGCATGGTGCAATTTTGTCATAGAGTGATTTTAAACTTTCATACAATCATATGGGATTCCAAGGTAAATTCACCCAAAAGCTTATTTTAGTGCAAATGAGAGTTGCTATGCAGCTTGATACCTACCAAGCTGAAGAAAACTAATGGTGATGGTAAGAGAGCAGTGGGAGTAGGACAAGTATTTCTTTAATTCAATATGTACCTATTGAATTTGATGAAATGCAACTTCATCAAGCTGGAGTAGGTAGGGGTCTTGATTTCTATTTATTTATTTTATTTATTTATTTTGTAGCACTAGACTTACAAAATTGTTTCCTACAAAATAAATAAGGATTGTTTGTTACTTAGAAAAGTTGTGTTTTCTTTCCATGTTATCCTCAAATGTAGTCCCATAGGAAAGAGATATTAGTACAGTAGTAGCGGAGAATTGCATATTTAATGCATTTTCTTATTTTAAAGATTGCCATGGCAGTAAAAATATTTATAAACCTTAAAAAAGGAGGTTCTATTGTACAATATGTGTAGTCTACACAGGAGACCTCTTTCATCTTATACAAGCTAAGTCTCACTGGTTTTGTAAGCTCATCAGACTTCGACATCCAAATGTATCAGAGTGGTCATGTTGCAGAGTCCACTAAAGACAGAAGCTTTTGAAACTCTTTGTTACAGAAAGTGGGCTGGAACCTTAGGTTCAGCCAAGTTTTGCTTAGGACCCACAGTAGAAGCAGAGTTATTCCTCCTGTCAGTTCTCTGAGTCTATGGGTATCTGGTGGTGGCTGTTTTGTTTTTTGTCCCCACTATTGAAGCTTAAGGCAACCTGGTCACATCTATAATTTATGCCAGCTGGTAATGGTCCCAGTGTTGCCAACTCTTATGATTTTTGGCATTGTTCTTAAAGTCTATGCTTCGGGAATGTGAAAAACTTGACTCTTTCTTTTACATATATATATATATAGAGAGAGAGAGAGAGAGAGAGAGAGAGAGAGAGAGAGAGAGACGTTTTTCACATTCCTGAAGCATAGACTTTAAGAACAATAACAACAATTATGAGAGCTGGTCCACGGAAGCTTTTATTTGGACCAGAATTGTGATCTCACCAGATCTTGCCATATCTCTTATACCAGGTAGCTGGACTTGGTGTTTTGCAAGAGGGAGAGGAAGGGAATGGGGGAGGTCTTCTTGTTGTTGGCTGACTGGTTGTTAAAGCCAGAGTTCTGCTCCATTGTGCAATCAAATTGTTGGAAAAAAGAAAAGAATCCGGCCCTGAATTTTCATAAATACCTGGCAGTAGCTTAAATACTCCTGAGTAATGAATAATATAGCTTCACAAAAACAATAAAACAGACTTGATTTATTTTTACAACAATATTCACAAATTTGATTCATTGCTATTCTTCCCACTTAGCTCTACTAAATAACTGAATATGGGTCATGTATTTATGTACCAGATTAGACTGGTATAAAGAATCCGGCAAGAGACAAGGATTTTTGTGGGCAATATCTTTTTTAGTTCCAACTTTATAATTGGGAGGGTATGGATGAGTTTTCAGGTACCATTATACCTTTCCTTAAGTTGCATCGCACACTTGAAGTAGTAAGGAGGATCATCACACAATGACAGACTTTCATATTTGATGATTCTTCTTACTGCTTCAAGTATGGGATGTGAGCTGAGGAAGAGTACCCAAACATTTGTCTATGTCCCTCCCAATTACACAGTTGTTCAATAAAACCCACACAAATGCTTACCTCTGACATTTTCCCTGGACCATCACAACTGTAACATTATCCCATTGTGTGTGTGTGTGTGTGTGTGTGTGTGTGTGTGTGTGTGCAGGCTGGATTTGTGCAAAATTTCCCAAATTATCAAAGATAGTTAATGGCACCCAACAGTCTTTGACTTTAAAGGACCCTCGGGTTCTTTTGAAAATCTCACCCTAAATCAATAGGACATACGTTTTGAAAAGCTAGGCTTCTAACTTCAGTCACCTGAAACGGATTCTGTTTTCACAGAATGGTCAATGCTTCCTGAAAGCAGGTGTCTTTAAGGGAATTCAAATTTGTACCTAAAAATGAGTCATCCAGAATCAACCACTCCTTAAAAATATGTAGGCATGCAGATTCATCAAAGACCTCATAGTTCTCTTGTCCAGTTCATCTAAGAGTATGTTTTGGTTGGATTATATAGTTGAACAAGTTGTAAAATTTTCTAAAAGTGTACCAGTATAGTGAATATCCTGAACACCAAATAAGCTTTGGTTGTGCTTGCTCTGTTCATTTTATTCCTTTGTTAGACACTTCCATGACAGCTTACAGTACCTCCAGCAAGTAACCTTCTGTAAAGCAGGCCGTGTGCTTGTATAGATTAGCTAGGTGTTATGTGACTCTCTCTCCCTGTTGGCAAAGTATATCATTTGTGCCACATACTCATTCCTCATAGACCCAGGGCATCTGATCCACATCAACTCCCTAGCTTGTATGTCCCAGTTAGCAGTTCACTTACACAGTTGCCTCAAGACCAGAATGGCCTTGATCATTTTTATTGTCCTTGAAATATACTATTATTTTTCTGATTTGCTTTGGTGGAAAGCAGCTGGGGTTTTTTTATTCAGAAAATAATAGGATTGGTTAATAGACAGGGAAAAATGGGGATATATTTCAAATGTAATCACTCTACCATGCCCTCAGTGGGGAAACTTTGTTTCTGATAGTGCTGTTTAACTTAAACGTCAGCTAAATTTCTGGGCCTAATTCAACAGGAGATTTCCTTTAATGTTACACCCTTTATTATTTGTTCTACTTTTTTTCTGAAAAAGCTTGTTTTCTAATTGGCTTGCATGGCTAAATAATGTGACAGATCTAAAAGTCTGCAGAAGCACCTCAAGCCATAAGTAACCTCAAAAAAGGCAACAAATTAGCACAGATTTCCAAGTAACTTTGATCAATTAATTCAATCTCATCTTCTGTTATGCAATTAGAAATATTGCTAGTGTCCAAATGCATGGTAACTACAGCTGTTAGGAAAGAAAAGAAACAAAAGAATTTATGTTGATTATAATTTATACTGACATACTGAGAATGGGGAAAGCACCCAGGGCATTCAAGATCTAGCCAAAGATCATAACTAAAGAATTGGAATAATCTAATGACTTGGACATGGGTATTCCTCCCTCCTCCCCCCGCCCATTCCATTTTTAATTACCTCAATAACTAGAAAAGGTTGAAAATGCATTTAGGTACTAATTAGTTGTTTATACTGTAATGCTTAAAAATACTCCTGTGTTTTCAAAACAACTTTGAAGAAAGTTTATTCTTAAAGAAGTTTTACAAGGGGAACTATGAAATTAAAAGGCTTTGTCAGATATGTCATTTGGTCATAGGTTATGGTATTGTCCTAAGTGCTGAAATATGTAGGTTGATATTTTGTATTAGAAGTAGTTGAGTGTAAAAGGCTTTATATGTGTGGGTGAATGAAAACAGGTAAATTCTAGTCAGCAATGCAAGTGCAGTGTCACTGCGATCATGTCTTCATATGTGGCCAATATATTTCCCACCAGAAGTTCATGAAATTTTTGCATGTTACAAGGACTGCAGTCTCCTATTAAGAAATACAAGAGCATGGTGTGAAGGCTTTGTTTCTATGTGGCTTAATCCTGCTGTTAGCTAACTGATCATGACTATCATTGATTTCAAAGTCAGGCTCAGTGCCTCTGGAAGTCTAGACTCAAAATAAGAATCTTATTCTCTGAGGAAAACTGTATTGGTCAAGATGGTTTTGTTATACATTCAGTATTGTGAGTTAAAATAAATGGAAAAAAAAATAGAAGTAGACTTCGACCTTCTCCGTGTAAAGTGTTTCAGTTTAATTTATTCATGCATTTCCTGCTTGCTGCTTGTTCTTATATTTGTCTTTATTCAATCAATAATTTAATCAGTGAGACTTTTATTTGTTTCTATGTACTTTGCTGGATGGGAATGGACTTAAGCACATGCTTAAAAATAAGCAGTGTTTTGCTGAATTAGGTTTTAAGTGAAGGCCTGCCTGTTTCTCATAAAGATAATTAATGCATTGGAAAAATAGCATTAGTTTTGTAATTGTATTGGAAGAATGTTAACGTTGAAAGATTCAGTTTCATTTTATAGGAACTCTGAAAAACAATGCTTATAGTGAATTCTGCCTCTATTTCTGTTTGCTCTATTCCCTTTGCCTTGCTTTTATTGCTAAATAAATTGACATGAAAGTAGGATTCCTGTTCTTTAAATTGCAGTTCTACACTGAAAAGTGATTTTAACAAACTGGTATTGTGGGGTTTTCTGTTTGTGTTTCTCTGATTCCATGTCAACCATGTTCAGTTCAGAAAATGCTAGTTTTTTCCGAACTGCAAGTCTGGCAAACTCAGCCTGTGATCTGAAAGTAGATGTGGAGTCATTCCTTCTTGCATTTTAACCACTAATAACCAAGGCTCTGGGAATTAAATGACCTCTCTAATTGTACTTGGGAAAATCCCACTCTATTCTCAGTATCATTTTGGTGGCTTCAAGGCAACTCTGTTTTCTTTAGTGGATTTATACAGTCTCTGCGTATAGGGACTGTGGCTCTGAAATAGGTTGGCTCTGAAATTGGAGCATGGAACCCAAATGAATGCTCACTGTAGTCACTTTTCCATAGACTTCAAATGGAATTATTTCAGGTCATAAACTCAGTTTTAGAAACATCCCACCTAAACTTGTACTCAACTTTAAACTCCATCCCTATTTAGGAAGGCATTTCAGCACATGCATAAGCTCCATTAACTTCGATAGGACATAAGCATATGTTTACATGCCTAGTTGAATTGAGGCTTCAGTAAGTACTTCTTTTTATAGTGAAGTTGTAGGACTACCATCTAATTTATTTTGAATGCCTCTGATGGTTCTGCAAAGCTAATATGCTAAAGCTAGGGCTGTGTGAAGCTTTGGTAGCTGATTCGTTTGGAGATTCGGGCCAATTCAGTAGCTGAATCTCCAAATACAAATTGAATTGGAAGACCAATTAGAAGGTCTGAATCGAATTGGAAACCTTCAAATCATTTCAGAAAAGATTTGGAGCTGATTCAGAGATTCAGTCATAGACTAAACAGGCAGCAGTCCTCACCACACTGGACACAGCTGCCTCCAGCTGGTAAGTCTGTTCTGGTGGGTGGAAGGGGGAGGAAGGGGTTTTGGCGATGGAAAATCAGTGCCCCTACAGTGAGGGAGGGATTGGGGCTGGGGCTGGGATGAGCTGCCCAGCTGGGGCGGTGAGCCATAGGACTCAGGGAGGAGGGTTCCTGCCACTGTGCGCCACTAGTCCAGGAAGGCATGGGAGTGGGCATGTGCCCCTGGATCTGTATGGGCTGGGCTGGGCCAGGTGGAACTGGGGCTGCTTTTTGGGCAGATAGACCCAGCTGGAGCCCAGAGCACAGCCCTGGCTCCACCTGCCATACAGAGCACAGTGGAGCAGGGATATGGGGGGGGCTGCAGCCACCCTAAAATTCCCCATAGTCCCTGCTGCCAGCCCCTCACCAATCTGGGTGCATGTGCTCACCACCATGCCCTGCCACTACACTCCAAGCTGGGGTGAAGTTGCGGTTTGTCCGGGAGGTGCCGGGAGGCTGGCCAAGTGGTGGGAGGACATAGCCCCAACTCTCAGCACCTTCCACTCCCTGTCCAGAGTGCAGCCCAGCCCACCCTGTACAGATGTGGGGGGCACATGCCTACTCCCATGCCCTCCCAGAGCAGTGGTGTATGGTGGCACGTAGTGGCTGGAGTCCCCCTCCCCAAGTCCTGCACCCCCCCCCCCCCCCGGCTGGGCAGCTTGTACCAGCCCCAGCCCCAGGCCTAATCCCTCCCTTCTTGTAAGGGTATTGATCTTCTCCCCGCACCCCCCCCATGCCCCTTCCCTCTCCTCTCCACCCGCCAGAACAGACTTATGAGCTGGAGGCAGCTGTGTCCAGTGTGGTGAGGACTGCTGCATGCTAAAAGGGAGGCATACACCCAATGGAGGGATGGGGTCATCACCAAGAAGGACTATGTTACAGTCGCCCGAGGATGTAGGGGGGCAGTCAGGAAGGCCAAGGCAGAGATGGAGATAGGACTAGCTTCCCGGATTAAGGACAATAAGAAGTCCTTCTTCAAATACATAGGGGGTAAAAAGAGGGTCCCGGGTAATGTGGGGCCCCTGCAGGACACGATGGGCAACTTAGTCGTCATGCCAGATGACAAAGCTAACATATTTAACGATTTCTTTGCCTCTGTCTTCCTAAGTAGGGACCAGTTCAGCCACCTTCCTGCTGGGCCCCCCTCGGGCCCCGGGAGAGACACGCCTGGGCCAGGGGTTAGCGAGGAGTTAGTTAGGGTACTTCTGGAGAGGCTGGACGTGTTCAAGTCCGCTGGTCCGGACGATCTTCACCCTAGGGTTCTACAGGAACTGGCCGAGGTCATTGCGGGACCCCTGGCGCGGCTCTGTGAGCACTCGTGGTGCTCTGGTGAGGTGCCGGAGGACTGGAAGAGGGCCAATGTGGTCCCTATCTTCAAAAAGGGAAAAAAAGAGGACCCGGGAAATTACAGGCCAGTTAGTCTTACCTCAATCCCGGGTAAGCTCTTTGAAAAAATTATCCTGGCACATATCCAGGAGGGCCTTGCGGGGGAATGCATGCTCAGGGGCAACCAACATGGGTTCATCAGTGGCAGGTCTTGTCAGACCAACCTGGTGGCCTTTTACGATCAGGTCACCAAATCATTAGACGCAGGGGTTGCTGTGGATGTAGTCTTTCTGGACTTCCGGAAGGCTTTCGACACTGTCTCTCACCCTGTCCTCATCAAAAAGCTGGGAGACTGTGGTGTCGATGCCCACACGGTCAAATGGGTAGCCAACTGGTTAGAGGGCCGCACCCAGAGGGTAGTAGTGGATGGGTTCTTCTCGACCTGGAAGGACGTGGGCAGTGGGGTTCCGCAGGGCTCGGTCCTCGGGCCCGCACTGTTCAACATCTTCATCAGTGACTTGGATGAGGGGGTAGAAAGCACCCTGTTCAAGTTTGCTGATGACACTAAGATGTGGGGGGGATGTGGGTGCACTAGAAGGGTGCAATAGGCTACAAGCTGACCTTGACAGGTTGCAACGGTGGGCGGATGAGAATAGGATGGGGTTTAACACTGATAAGTGCAAGGTGTTGCACATGGGGAGGAAGAACTGGCACCACACTTACAGGTTGGGGAACTCCCCTCTTGCCAGCACGGAGATGGAAAAGGATCTTGGAGTCGTCATTGACTCCACGATGAACATGGGCCGGCAGTGTGGGGAGGCAGTCAAGAAGGCCAATCGTACCCTGTCATGCATCCACAGATGCATCTCGAGCAGGTCCAGGGAGGTGATCCTCCCCCTCTATGCGGCACTGGTCAGGCCGCAGCTGGAGTACCGCATCCAGTTCTGGGCGCCACACTTCAAGAGGGACGTGGACGATATGGAAAGAGTCCAGAGGAGAGCCACTCGTATGATCAGGGGTCAGCAGGGCAGGCCTTATGAGGAGAGGCTACGGGACCTGAACCTGTTTAGCCTCCACAAGAGAAGGTTAAGGGGGGCCTGCTACAAACTGGTCAGGGGGGATCAGCAGGTATTGGGGGAGTCCCTGTTCCCCCGTGCGCTGCCAGGAGTGACCAGGAATAACGGTCACAAGCTGGCGGAGGGTAGGTTTAGATTAGATATTAGGAGGCGCTACTTCACAGTCAGGGCGGCTAGGGCCTGGAACCGGCTTCCAGGGGAAGTGGTGCAGGCTCCTAGCCTGGGGATTTTTAAAAGGAAGTTAGATGAGCACCTTGCCGGGGTCATCTGACCCCGGTGCTCTTTCCTGCCAAGGCAGGGGGTCGGACTAGATGATCTTCCTAGGTCCCTTCCGACTCTAGCTACTATGAAACTATGAAACTATGTTTAGTCTAAGGTCAAATCTCTGAATCAGGACCGAAGCTTCGGACCTCATTTGGCCAAATCAAATTGGGACAGTGATTCAAATCACTCAATTGAATCACTGTCCTCTGAATCAGCCAAATCTGAATCCGAAGCGAATATTTGCTACTTTGCAGAGGCCCAATTTAAACCACTTAGAGGTGACACATGTGGCATGGACAAAACAGCATACATATAGGAAGCTAAAAAAACCCCCTTTTCAATATGGAGTTTTACACGCCTCGTAACTGCACTGGTTCTGGAAACATGACAGAGGTTTTCTGTTGTCGCTTTCCAGGAATCCAGATCCACAAACCTGGCAGTTCAGGTTAACTATCATGGAGGGAGTTTCTGGCTACATTGACTCCATCTTATTCCCATATGCCACTGGCATTGCCAGCTATTTGAAGGACAGCACAAATTTCCTAAAGAAACTGGACTCTGCTGACAAATTTCCAGCAAATAGCATACTGGCTACCACAGACGTCATGTTGCTATACACCAGCATCCCTCACAAGGACTGGTTACAAGCCATAAGAAACATCATCTCCAGCTATGATACTGCTTCAGTTTCCATCACATTTCTGCTTTGTCCTCCCATACAATTGTATGAGATTTGGTGACTCCTTATACCAGGAGCAGGCAAAGTCTGGAACCACAGGCTGGATTGGGCCCACAGTGGACTCCATTTCCCAGCAGTCCCTGGCCGCGTTGCTGCATCTGGTTTCCATGGTGACCCCAGTAGCAGCAGTGCTGTGACAGTGAAGGGCCAGGGTTTTCATGGAGTCTGGCCCCAGCATTGCTGGCAGAGCACGCAGCTGGGCAGGGAGTCCCAGCACAGCCCCGATCCAGGCTGCCTGGGCTCCCGCTAAGATCCACATGAAGCTGCTGGACCTGTCAGGTCCCAATGGGAGCCCAGGCAGTTTGTGAAGGACAGCAGTGGCTCTGCCTACCTTGGCGGTGGTGGTGGTGGTGGTGCTGGGGGCAGCTTGGGCTCCAGCAGTGCTGGGTTGGGGTTGAGCATGCAGCATGGCATGGGCCAGGGATTGTGGGAGGTGGCTGTGTTGAGAATCCTGCCACCACCTGCTGGCAGTCACAGGTCACAGGGTCACTGTTGCTACCACTCCCATGGGTGTGCCTTCCTCCCCTCCTTCCTGCAGCAGCCATCCAGAGTCTGCCCCCAGGCTGCCCTATAGTTTGTCTGCACTGCCACCAACCAGTGGACAGCCCAGAGGTGGTAGTGATGGCAGCAGGGCAGCACAGTCTGGACAGGTTCCAAAATCATGTTATGTGATTAATGCATTAGAAAAATGAATGTGTTATTTGGTTTTTGTGTTATTCATGAATGTTAATGGTGATTAATCAACAGCCCTGTTTAAAAGCCAACTTAAATAGGAAACTGTAGAACAAGAAATCATCCACAGACTGAATTGTGTTAAGTATGGTCTAAACAGAGGGTATGGATTCTCATCCCATTACCTAGACTAACTTTTGTAATCCTCAGTGGATTAACTGTTTTGTTTAGCCTCTTTGATCTCTTCAACTCATTTTCTCTCTTGGCAGTGCCCCTTCCCCTATCCATGCCTCATCATGTCCTTATCCTTTGTATTTGAACAATTTGTATATATTCCTTTCTATTTTGTATCCCACTTTAAATCCATTTGCAGCTTCTGAGGAAGTAGGCTGTTGTCTATGAAAATGTATGCATTTCTGAGTGAGTCAGTTTTTGTGGTGCCAAAATTACTTCAGACTAACACAGCTAACTATCAGTCTCTACTATGTTAAAAACATAAAACAAACACAAAATCCCCCATTTTTGATCACTGAAGTAAACAGTGATTTGAGTACATGCAGGGTACATATGCATTAAGTAGTAAAATATCATTTTTTTTATTATGAAGTGGACCCTGACATCCCACTCACTCATTTGCAAAAGTTAATTTAAAGAGATGGCATCTCCTTTAGTAGCCAGGCTTTGTTGTTTTCTGAGACAGATATGACCTTTAATACCAACTTAGCTAAGCTGTCTGAACACTTCTTCAAGTAGCACCTTCAATCACATGCAACCAGAACTGTCAAGAACGTTTTACTTAAAAAATGCATCTGCTCCTTGTGAACTAAATATTAACTCTAAATGAATGGAGATTCAAATTTGTTCATCCAGTTCACCTCTTTGTAACACTAGATCAAACTAAGACCTTTCATGAGCATTCATTGGGTGCATCTATATGTGTATATTAATGGGCATGAATAAACTCTAGAATAAACTTAATGTGCACCTGGGATTGCAGCATATGGACCTGGCTCAGAGCTGGCAGAGGGCCTGGGAAATCAGCTTGCCAGCCCAGGGCTGCCCCCCCTGGCTCAACGTGCTGCAGAGGGGCTGGCTGGGGCATGAGAGTTATTCAGCTTGGGCTTACCCAGCAGGCAGCCCCCATATTGAAGCAACTTGGTACTTCAGCCAGCCAGGGCAGCACCTACACATGTGCTGCTACACAGTTTTTTACTTTGCAGCTTGATAGTACTTGCATTTAAAAGCCTGATAGACACACATATATAGACGCATGCTGTTTACTGTACAGCTAATTAGTCTATCGTGCACTAAACATCCTGTGTAGATGCACCCATTGATGTGTAATTACATTTGACCAAGGCCTTGTTATCAGGAATTCTGCATCCTACCTAGTACCATGGTTGGTGGTATTAGGTAATCTAGCCCCATCCCATTTATCATGATGTCTAGCTCTCGAACTACTAGAATAGATCCATACACAGTGGCAAATCTATAAGAATCTCTTTAGTCCATCTGGATTTCACTTGTCATACGGTTGACCATTGTGGTCCAAATGGTGTGCCAAGACCTAAAGAATCCTGATGATGAGAAGAGTAAATTTCATCAATGATAGCAACATGTTCTTGAGGACCAATCTGACTATTCTTCCTTCTGGTTTTGATCTTCAGCATCATCAGTGGCACCTGCTGAACAGGCTACAGGTGGACCAACATCAGTAGGCAGACAGTCTTCACAAGTGATGAAAATGTACCATGGCTGCAGACCAGTATAGATCATGATGTACAGTTGGTGCATACTTTCTATTGAAACTTGAGAGCAGTTGATGCTGAACACCTCCAGTGAAGCAGCTGTTGGTTGACTTAACAAAATGTGAGCTCGTTCAGTAGTGGAATAATAATTGAAGAAATCCCTCACCTGCAGTCATAATCTAGTTTCTGATACAATAATAATTTCTATAACACATTATTATTCTGTCACAAACTGATAGCACGTTTCATGTGCTGAGCACCTACAGCAGAGATTACTCAAGAACTTGTAGCATTGACTCCAAAATTAGGGTTTCAGCTGCAGGATAAGCATGGAAGCACACATACTCCTCTTAAGGAAGACAGATTTTAATTCCATGCAGTTTTCCCTGCTGGTTTAAAAAAAGGGAAAGAACAGGTAAAATATACAGATTAATGCAAAATAGAAGCAGGCTTGACACTAAAAACTTTGGAAAAAACTATAATGAACAATCAGCAGCTCTTTAACATGATGGTTGTCAGAAACATTTCATTGTGACAGGTATTTCTTGTCAGCAGCTCAACAGATGCTCCTATATACATGATGTCCACGACAATACTATGTAATTAACACTGCTTAATGTGACGGCATTTATATAAGTTAAAATGCAAATTGAGAGGCATTAAACTACTGTCATTATTAATAAATTCTGTTCATGGTGAGGAGAATAATGACTTTTACTATGTAATGAACTACAGTAATATATAGTTAATATAAAAAGGGCTCATGTGGGTATTTTCACTGTGCCACCCCACTGCAATCTTTTAAAATATTAGATAGCAAGACAGATGTGTTTATATTACAGAGAACAGGTGCCAGTTGTTGTGGTACAGATTGAGAATTTCATTATCCACAGACTAAAATGATCCTTTGCATTATGCTTCTCTGTGTGGATGTGCACATACTGTAATGTCATAGTTGTCAGTTCTGTAAAGTTAGCCAGGCTCTGCTGGAGGAATCTGCCTGCGGCATTACCTGTGTTATGCTGCTTTCTCACCTAATTAGTTTGTATTAATTCCCAGCTTAGAAGGGGGGAATACCTTAATGATTAAAGATACAATGCTTTCTTTTTGATTTCTCATTTCTCCTTATCAATAACTCCCCACAATGCTGTGGTAATATGAACTCCCTATGAAAAATTAATAGCTACAGGCTCCTGGTTACTAAGAGAGCCTTCTGATGTCCTGACAAGGGAGAAACATACAAACTACCAAGCAGCAAAATTTGAAGTCAGGATTAAGGAATTCCTTTTGATCTAAAGAGATGGATGTCTCTTCTATTTTTCCCTATCACACACTCTCTCTCCTTAATTTTAATTATTTCATCAATGTGGCATGTGCTTTTTAATCTAAAATATAACTTTATATAAAAAAATCAGTGTTGAAGATTATTTCATGGTTTCATTCATAGATAAAATCCTTTTTGTGCCTCATTAGTGTATTTAATTAACTTGAAAATCTTATTAAATCTATCTAGTTTATAGATATAGCAGGAGGCATTAGAGGCTTGTCTACAACAATCTCTTCTGAAAATATATAAGGGCTATATTTCTGGCCCAACCAGAGTCAATGGGGAAAGCCTAGTGGACTTTAAGAGGGTTGGGTTACACCTATTTTGTTAGCATAAGACGTATATGAATGTATTTGTATTTACAAGCCTGATAGAGGCACATGTGTAGACCCATGACATTTACAGTACAGCTAATTAGTCTACTGCACAGTAAACGTCCTGTGAATATGCACCCATAACGTGTAATTACATTTGACCAAGGATTTGTTATCAGGAATTCTGAATCCTACCTAGTAACGTGGTTGGTGGTAGTAAGTAATTTAGCTCCACATCCAATCTATCATGAGGGTCCAATTCTCAAGCTACTAGAAAAGATTCCTAAAGATCTGCATTTGCCATTGTATGTGGATCTCTTCAGTCCATCTGGATTTCATTTGTCATACAGATGACCATTGTGGTCCAAATGGTGTGCCAGGACCTAAAGTCTCAGCTACCCCTACTCCACGAGAAGCTGCCTACACTTTTGTACATGCACTTTGTCAATTTCCTTGTCTTTTTTTCCTTATTCCTACAAACCATTAATCATGTGGTTATCTCTTAATAAGGTAAATTAGGAATATTAACAGAACTAAGGATTACTTTTGTATGAGAGTTTGCAGGATCAGACCTTTTGGGTCTGACTCTTTTTGATAAGACCCCTCTGTACCATTTTGATAGCGTAATTTCTTGCTCACTTTAAGGTCCTTTTATCCATCCAAGAAATGTTAGTATCCTTAATATAACTGATTATTCAGGCCTTTGTTTTTATATCAGTATAATACTACTCAAAGAATTGAATGATGTAGTCCTTAACATGGGCTTGATAGTGTTTGACCCTACACAATGCCCTTCAGATTAGACCAAAGCCGTGATCCAGCATTCTTTCTTTATATGGGAGTAGTTCCAAGACTCAGTGACACATCTTCCCATGAACCTTCAATAGGTTAGGAGTATGTTGCCTGTTGGAATATTAATGAGATGGTACATGTAACTGTTTATGGATTTTCAAGGATTAAAAAAAAAGAATAGAAAACGAAAAGTATCAGTTTTGCTAGTGTTTGTTTCCCTGTTTCTGTAGTAATGATTATAAATGTATGAGCTCATTTTGAAGTTATGTAGCTGAAAAGCTAATCCAAAGTACAATTGAAACAAGTCTTTTGAAAATTGTGTTAATTGGCACTCAATATCCATTTGGGGAGAAATGAAGTTTCATAGGCTGAATGGAAATCAGTGTCCCAATATAGCTTATTATTTAGATACGTGTTTTAACTTGAAGTATGTGGATAGTAGCCTTATTGGGATGAGATTTCTTCTTGTGCTTAATGTGTGAAGCTGTTTCTTTATTCATTTTGTTTACTAATTCATGCACTCTAGCTTTTGCCATTGTTGATTTGGGAAATAAAGGAGCAAAAGTAAGGTCTATGTCATGAACCCCACTATGGTCTCAAGGTTTGTGGGGGGCCATGCATGTTTTCTTGAGTTTATTTTATTGCTATGGTATGTGTAGTCTCTAGATACAAGTAACAGCAAGCTTTATTTAGCCTTATTGTCCTTATGTTCATATGTATTGCGGCGTTTGATATCAATGTCATTTTCCTGGAAGAGGTTATTGCTGCGAATTAATATATCACATGAGGGCTAAGTACAGACAGTCAAAAAGCCCAAGGCATAATTGATCCAAACATTAAAGGTTTCTTTAAGCTGCATAGATTGGATTACGAGCAAACCTAAAACATAGTCGCCCTTGCAGGGTGGGGACAGGGGAGAGTGCTCTTGCACACCTCCCTGCTTGGTAGCCTAGCAGGACCATCCCTGATTGTCAGGCACATACCCCCAACCCCTGCTATCTCCACAGACCATCCTCTTCCCTGAGTTCTAGGCTTCCAGAGCTGGTAGTCATGGCGGCTCCTGGTGGGGGCAGGGACAGGGGCAGGGGCAGAGGCAGGGGCAAGGGAGCTCTGTTCCCTCCCCCTGCCCAGCCACGGCCCCCCAGCTAGGGTCTGTACAGCACAGAGGGACCCCCATGGCAGAGGATTTTCCTTCTACAGCCTGGCTTTCCTTCCTCTGCATCCTTGCCCTCCGTGCATGAGAGGTTAGGTCCCAGAAACTGGGAACAAGTTGCCCAGCCCCCACTCCATGAGCAGGCATTAGGAGGTGTTTGCATGAGGACAGTTTCCCACCCAGTCTGGAGCTAGCTAGGACCTGCCCCTGACAGGGACAGTTTCCAGCCAGCCCTAGGCTGCATGGGGAAGCACATGTAGTGTGGAGGTGGCTAGGGACTATCCTGTTTCAGGCCGTTCCCAGCCAGTTCCAGGCTACATATGCAGACTTCCCCATGAAGTCCAGGGCTGGCCAGGAAGTGTCCCAGTCAGGGGCAGATCCCAGCCCCATGCCCTGATTAGGTGATCAAGTTATGAGGCTTGGAAAGAGCTACAGGTTTGAAGCAGGTCTTAGGCCCCTGATCCGATCCAGTAGTGGGACAGCTAGTAACGAGCTAGCTGCTCACTGCCTCACCAGCAGATTTGGGCAGTTGGCTGGGATCTGCCCCACCCCTGCAGTTATTTCCAAATCCCATGCCCCTGATCAAGGGGCCAGGGCCAGGAGCTCCCTGCTGCTGGGACACAGGGACAATGTCCCCTCCTCAGCATCAGGCAGCCCCCTGGGGCCAGGAGACAGCTGTCTCTTGTCACGCTGCTCCCTGCCAGCCCCTAGGCTAACACCCAGGGGGAGCCTGGAGTTCCCCCCATGGTAGCAGGGGCCCATTGCAGGGCTTTAGGGACCTGGGAGAAAATCTGCTCCCTAATCTCTGCATGTGTAGACACCTACCCAAAACCCCTTACTGTGCAATAAATTACTACACAGTGAATCTAGGGTGGAGTAAATGCATGTGTAGACATGCCCAGTGAGGATTTTAGCCTCCATATTTAAGTTTCCAGCAAAAGTCCAGTACTGTCTAAGGAAAAATATGGCTGGATCTTATGAATGTGGATCTTGTAAAAGACTGAACCTTTGAACTTGTGGCACTTTTTTGCATTGTTTGGCTACCTTAAACTTACTCCAAAGAAATTCTAACCTTTCATCTTTTTTTTCTTTGCACGTAGACAGTTGAAAACAGAGTTCATGTGGTTTACAATTTTCTATCTGTACAACCTCGAATGCTAACTGTGATGATATGTCACTATGCGTATTTCTGGTCTCTTTATGGAGGTACTCTAATTTAATCATCTGGGGATATGAAGATTATATATATGGTCAAGCTTGCCTTGTATCTGATGATAATACAACAGTTGAAATCAGAAGGACTGAGGATCCACCCTGGAAGGGATGACTGATTCCCAGCAACAGACTGTTTGTCTATTCAGAAATCTGTTTTTAAAAGTGTCTATGTGTTGTAAATGAGAGTGAATACAACTGTGAAGCACCACAGCAGCTGTGTTAAGATAGTGTGGGTTTTGTGATCACATAAAATGACACTGCTAATGAATATACTGGTAAGAGTTTACAATTTTGTCTTTTATTTCAAATGTGGATTTAGGAATTCTCTTAAACCTAAAAGTGTTGGTATCTCATTTTTAATTGGTTGTTAAGATTCTTGAACATAACTTACAAAGTTAAGTTTAACAAAGTTTTTGTATGTATATGTTCCAAGTATACATAGCAAAAGATACTGCAATAAGATTTCAGTCATTTTTAAAAAATGAAGCAAGCATTAAGGTGGTATTTTAAAAATAGTAAATTCTATCTTATTGTTCAAGAGATTGTGTATATAGGATCACCTCTGCTGTTTTGATGTAAGCAAAATTAAGATAAATTTAAAACCAAGCTGGTTCTTCAACTGTTAATGGAGCTGCAATTGGTTATATTCACTGAGACTGTGTCTCACGGAGTACAAAATTCATCTTTGATACAGATACATTAAAGTCAAATACCAGTTATATAAAGGGTAAGAGTTGGCCTTCTGACTATATCTCACGGGGGGGGGGGGGAAGGCTGCAGAATAAGACATACAGCTTATATGAAAACAATCAACGTCTGCAGACTTGTTTTCACATCTTCAGATTTCATGATTAGGGAGAAGGGGGGCAAACATTCCTTTGGGTAATATTTTTTTTATTGGACCAGCTGCATATATGGGAATGGGATAGAGTTAGACAATCTTTTGAATGCAAGACATTCTTCTTTGGGTCCATGTGATTCCTGGACCATGACAGCTACATCTCTCTAAGAGCCTTGTTACACTTTGATCCACACAGTTGTTGATCACTGTTAGTGCTAGCTTCAGTTTTGAGCAGTCACACTTGAGACTAGCAGGGGCATGGAGGACTGAAAAATAAAGATCCCTTCCCTCTCCTGTTTCAGACTTCTTCCCTGCTCCCAGGACTCCCCACTACTCCCTACAGGTCCTTTCTGCCCCCCACACTACCACGTATTTGTAGCTGCCTGTACTACAAGGTGGGGTCAGGGAAGGGTTAACCTGCCTGCCCAGCCAGTGCTGCTTTTTTCAGGGATAAGAAGGCCCAAAGAACAGCAGCACTGCAGTGGGGCAGATAGGTTAACCCTTCCGTACCTGCTTCCCAGGGCAGACATCATGGAAAATGACAGATAAGCCTGAGGAGGCAGGGGAGCACTGAGCAGGGATTGGAGGTGCAAGGTAGGGCAGGGTGAGGGCAGTGGGCCCAATCTGAGCCAGGAGGGGAGGGGTAGAGGGTGGAGTGTTGATATGAAGGTGTAAGACATGGATGTTGGAAAGGGAGCTCTGCGTACAACTCTGAGGAAGGCCAGATTTTGTAAACGTTGGGGTAAGAGCAAGAACAGGGTGAAACCCAGTATGAGCAATGGGAGAATCTCTGGGAATTCTCAGTTAATAGAGGCTGGCCTGCACTGTGATTGCGGTCCAGGACTAGTTCCAGTCGTGGCTCTACCACAAATATCCTGTTGGAACCCTGGGCAAGTTGCTGAAAGCCTGACTTTTCAAAGATGGAGAAGTTCATGGGCTAGACTCGATGATCTTCCGAGGTCCCTTGCAGCCCTAATGTCTATGAAATCGGGTACACCTTAGTGCAACATGATCTGGATAGCAACGGATCAGAGATAATCCTGCCTTTGAGTGGCATCATGACACTCTGAGCCACATAATGAATGCTTAAAACAGTTTCAGGTGTTAATATGCCAATATTCCAGGGGCTAAGAGCTCCAGGAGCCACCCAAAATTACTATGTAAAAAGGGCTTAAACTACCGTGATTAATAGGCACAGAAATCCCAAACTTTACAATTTAGATAAGTTTTCAATGTGAAGGGAAGAAAAAACATTGTCTTTTAAAGCTCATTTTATTCAAGGATTGGACTGCTTTTACAAGCCAAGCAAATCGCAACATGCGGTTTAATAAATATTGAATAAAATAAGGAAGAAATGTGAATTTGATGAAGTTTGCAGGCAATTAAAGCAATTTATTTCACTATTAACATGACAGGGTCTAAATGGAAATCAGCTGTGGATGAAAATGCAATTTTATTGCCCAGGATTCAGACTGCTCCATAATTAAATAATGAAATGGGGTGACGGGCATCCATGACTGACTTCCAGCAAGGCAACCATCCATCACACCCCTGCCTCCTGCCAACTCAGTGCTGAGACAGTGGCTGTATGTGTGTGAGTAGCTGACTGTTGTTTTTTCACCCTGCAAACATTATTTCCCACATGGCTAGAAAACTCATGCTCCTGCTGTATTGAAAATGTCAAGTGCAATTAAGGTATTCTTTTTCCTAATATAGTTTTTTAAACATCAGCATTAGTATTAAAGTAGATCAGTATCATATCTGATACTAAGCCATACCCACAGAGGGTCAGACAATCCTTCTTTTTCTCCTCCAACTGCTTTAGAGACAACCATGATATAAATATAACCAAGAACCTCATTGTACTAGGTGCTGCACATATAGGCTAGGGACAGAAGTTACATACAAACTGGCTTAAGTGATCAGAAACCAGTTTAAACCTGTAACAGAACAGCAGTTCAATGCACTTAAATTGCTTTCAAAATAGCCAAAATTGATTTAAAATACACCTGGTTGGATGTAGTATCAGACATTACTGATTTAAGTCAAACTGGTTTATGGAACTTTTATTCCAGAACTCCTCCTGGTTTAAGTTAACCCACCATCCCCCAGCATCCCAGGATGCTTTGCAGTCCTGGGCTGTGCTGTTGACTTAAGCAAAGCAAGAGTGGTCTCTCTCCTTTGTTCCCTAGCCAGAGCACTATCACTGCTCCTGCTGGCAGAGAAGTGTGGGGGGTGTGGGGGTGGGGAAGCCTGGGAGGGGTTCCCTGCCCTTAACTGGGCAGACCACAGATTGGATCCAATGTGGGCCAGGGATGGGGTTTAAACTCCACCCCCCATCCTCCATAGGCAGCTGGACTGGGCTGGAGCTTGGCCATGCCCTCTGCTCTCCACTCAAGCAGGGAGCAGGACCCTGGGAAGAAACAAGGAGTAAAGCATCCACTTTGGGCTTTCCCTTTTCCCCCCGCATGCACAATGCAGCACATACTGCGGTGTTTTCTCTCACCCTGAAGTCTAACACTAAGTCTGGTAACAAAAGGGAGAATCCCTTCTCTGCATCAGGGCTGGGAGGACTCTGCTGGGGTGGGGAATGCCCTCTTCATCTGGGAGACCCAGACAGCCCCAGGCTAGAGGGACTGTTCCCCCTGGGCAGGTGCACTAGGGTTTGAGGGGTGTGTGCTGGGCAGCCAATCAAGGATAAGCCCCACTTAGCTGCATTCAAGTGCCTTTGGCAGTGCCCAGAAGGCTGGGAGGCATGCTATATCACCCCCGAGCTACTGGGCCACTGCAGGGTTCTGGCTGTCTTTCCAGTTTCAAAAGCAAATGTCTGTTCACTTGCTTCTTGATTCAATCTACCTAGTTTAGACTAACCTGCAGAGATTGAATAGATGCAGCTTGGGATTTTTGACTCTCTGTACTTAGCCATATAGAATAATAAATAATTATCTTGCAGAGAGAGGTTCTGTTTTCCTCTGCGCTATCCTCTCAAGGATTGGCACCCTTTTGAAGATATCAAAGTTATATAGGGTCCGTGAGCAAAGTGTGGTCACAGCAGAGTCTATCGTTTCTTGAAGATTCTCCAGCTTTGTTGAATTGTGTGTTTGATAGACTATATATCTGTTAGATATTTAATAAAATGCTGCATCTTCGAACAACACTCTGTCTTGGAGTTGAACAACAGTGGTAGATAGTCCTCTTAATAATTCTTTAAAACAAGTCTATTTATCTTGAAGGCTTTAAAACAACTTCATAGCCCTTTACATGAAAACATTAGGGGTGTGTAAAGTGGTCCCTAATTGATTTGGATTCAGATTCAGAACAAATCAAGGACAGTGATTCAATTCACTGATTTGGATAGCTGTCTCTGATTTGATTCAGCTGAATCTGACTGAAGATTCGATGCTGATTCGGAGAATCAGGAATTCGAAGAGAGATGCAGCTTTAAATGTTTTTTCTACATACCTCGAGGTACCAGTGCAGCTTGTGAATGCTGCAATGTTTGGGCGGCTGGATCATCTCACAGGAGTGTGGGGGGGCCCTCCACCTGCTTGGCGGTGAACCTGGAAGTGGACTGGAAGTACTTTTGGTCCATTTCCAGATCCGCTGGGGAACGTGCTGCTCTCCTTTCCCCCTCCCCCCCGTGCCACCTTAGCTTGGCGATCAGCCACAAGGGGACACCAGGTTCCCCCCGCTCAGACCCAAAAGACATCAGTCACTGAGCTGAGAGGGCACTCCCCGGCAGACCTGGAAGTGGACTGTAAGGGCTTCTGGTCCACTTCTGGGTCTGCTGCCGAGCACGCTGCGGAGCCCCCCATGCTTCTGTGGAACACTCCATGCACCTGAGCATCGCAGCATTCATGAGCCTCTGCTACCTAGAGGTATGTAGAAAAAACATGTTAAAGCTATGTCTATGTCTGAATCTCCAAATCTTTCCAAATCTCTACCAATTGATTCAAAGGGTTCCAGTTCTATTTAGAGAGATTAAAGGGTCCTTTGATTTGATTAGGATTCAGAGATTTGGCCACCGAAACAGGCCAAAACTCTGCTGAGTCAAATCAGGGACCGAAGCTTTGCACAGCCCTAGTAAACATTTAATATGTCCAAGTTTTTCAAAAGTTACTAATAACTTTGGGTTGCCCATTTTTTGGAGATTTGTTTTTAGGGAGTCCAACCTGGAGAAAGTCTAAGCAATACCCATCACACTGAAAATCAAATCAAGTCTGTTTAAATTGGTTCCAGGTGATTATCCCAAATCACTGTTACTTTTATATGCATCACTACAGTATTGCCAGCTTTTAGCTTTATTGTACACTGTATGGTATTTGATGATTCTTCCATCATTTATTTGTACAAGAATACAGGCTTTTCTTTTTTCTTTGGTAGATTCTAGCCTCCCTGTTTTATAGAGAAAAATCTGAAAAATGTTAACACTAGGGCCACATTGTATTTCACCTGTTATGTGCATAAGTAGACTTGGGCACCTGAGTGCAATTCTGTTTTATTCAGCTAGAAAAACAGTTAATGCAACAGGTGAACAGCTTCTGTCTCACACTGCCTTTTGATAACTCAGTGTTAACTGTAAGATGGCAGTGTTTTATAGAAGTGTTAAAAATTTGCAGGGACTTAAGGAGGAATAATATCACATGAAGGAGCATAAGTCCACTTTGTCATTTAGGCCAAATTCAGATATTACACATAAAACAGTTTTTGGTCACTTATACTGATTTAAGCCTGTGACAGAACAGAAGATCAGTGCAAAGAGATTAATTTAAAAATGACAGAACTTGGTCTAAATTATATCAGGAAGGATGTAGTATCAGATTTAATCAGTTTAGATTAGACCGGTCTATTGAATTTCTGTACCAGGTCCCCTCTCTAGTCAACTTAGATCACTGTCCACCCACATCCCAGGGCTATTTGTGCTTCCCTCTCACAGGGAGACATGCTAGCACTCACTGGGTGCTCGACTACTCTGGGCTGTCACAGACCTGAGCCAGCACAGATGCAGGTAGGCTAGGATGTGAGGGAGGAATTACACTAGGCAGCAGGGACAGGGGTGCTCCTTAGAAAGAAGGATCAGGCCCCTTGGAGCTTGGCACCAGCAACACCCAGGAAGATGTGCTGAGCCTGGGAGGCTTGCACCAGGCAGCAGGGACAAGAATTCTCCATAGACGGATGAATTTGGACCCTTGGAGTTTGGCTTTAATGCAAGGGTGGCCAAAATATGGCCCATGGGCTAGATCTAATCCATCAGGTGATTTCATCTGGACCATGGGCTCCCACCAGGTAATTGTACCCCATTCATCCCATGGTCTTTGCTCCTACCCTCATGCATAGAAAGGCTCTACCTCTACAATGGACAGCTTCCAGGCAGAGCCAATCTTGCCACTGCTGCAGCTAGCAGGGGACCTGCTCAATTTTCCCGGCCTCCAATGGCTTCTCCTTGGACATGCAGCTGTCTGGCAGCACACAGCTCCAGCCAACACTCTGAGCTGCACATGGCAGCAAGGAGTGGAGCCAGGCTGGCCTGCATCTATTGTGCAGGACTACTTGCATCTCATGTGCAGCTCCTGTGAATCATGCACTACTGGGGGGAGGGCCCATGTGAAGGACCCAATTGCCTTCCCCTGTCCCTGCCACCACGTGAAGGTCCAAGGACTTCACTGGGAAGCGGGGAGTGGACCTCCCTGTCACCTCTGATGCAGTCCTGTGAGCTTCATGTTGTAGCAGGAAGTGGGGAAAGCAGCTGGCTCCATCGTGCAGGACTTCCTCCTGGTGCACACAAGTCCTGGAAGCTGCATGAGCCCCATGCAATAGAGACTGGTTGGTCTAGCTCTGCTCCTTGCCACCACATGCAGCTCCTAGAACTGGCTGGAGCCATGTACCACCAGGTGGCTGCACTTGCATGAGCCATGAGCACCTCAAGAACCTGCTGCCTGCTGCTGCCAGCAGCAGGGGCTGTGTACCCGGTTAGTCTTGCCTCGATCCTAGGCAAGCTGTTCGAGAAAATTATGCTGGCACACATCCAGGAGGGCCCAGCAGGGGACTGCATGCTTAGGGGCAACCAACATGGGTTCATCAGTGGCAGGTCCTGTCAGACCAACCTGGTGGCCTTTTACGATCAGATCACCAGATCATTAGATGCAGGGGTAGCAGTGGATATAGTCTTCCTGGACTTCTGGAAGGCTTTTGACACTGTCTCTCACCCCGTTCTCATTAAGAAACTGGGGGGCTGTGGTGTAGACACCCACACAGTCAAATGGGTCACCAACTGGCTGGTGGGCTGCACCCAGAGGGCGGTAGTGGATGGGTCCTTCTCAACCTGGAAGGACGTGGGCAGTGGGGTTCCGCAGGGCTCGGTCCTCGGGCCCGCACTGTTCAACATCTTCATCAGTGATTTGGACGAGGGGGTAAAAAGCACCCTGTTCAAATTTGCTGATGACACTAAGATGTGGGGGGATGTGGGCACACTGGAAGGATGCAACAGGCTACAATCAGACCTCGACAGGTTACAAGGTTGGGCAGACAAGAATAGGATGGGTTTCAACACAGACAAATGCAAGGTGATGCACCTCGGGAGGAACAACCGGCACCATACCTACAGGTTAGGGAACTCCCCTCTTGTCAGCACGGAGGCGGAAAAGGATCTGGGGGTCATCATTAACTCCAAGATGAACACGGGCCAGCAGTGTGGAGAGACAGTCAGGAAGGCCAACCACACCTTGGCATGCATCCACAGATGCATCTTGAGCAGGTCCAAAGGGGTTATCCTCCCCCTCTATGCGACACTGGTCAGGCCGCAGCTGGAGTATTGTGTCCAGTTCTGGGTGCCACACTTCAAGAGGGATGTTGACAGCATGGACAGGGTCCAGAGGAGGGCCACGCGTATGATCAGGGGACAACAGGGTAGGCCCTATGAGGAGAGGCTACAGGACCTGAACCTGTTCAGCCTCCAAAAGAGAAGGCTGAGGGGGGATCTTGTGGCCTGTTATAAACTAGTCAGGGGGGATCAGCAGGCATCGGGGGAGTCACTGTTCCCCCGAGCACCTCCAGGAGTGACCAGGAATAATGGTCACAAGCTGGCAGAGGGTAGGTTTAGGTTAGATATCAGGAGGTGCTACTTCACGGTCAGGGCAGCTAGGGTCTGGAACCAGCTTCCAAGAGAAGTGGTGCAGGCTCCTACCCTGGGGGTGTTTAAGAGGAGGTTAGATGCACATCTTGCTGGGGTCGTTTGACCCCAGTATTCTTTCCTGCCATGGCAGGGGGTCGGACTAGATGATCTGCTCAGGTCCCTTCCGACCCTAGAAACTATGAAACCATAAGGATGTGTGTGGGGAGGTCCCCACACCCCCCATATATATATACACAGCCACATCTCCAAACACACCCTATACCCCCCACAAAGCCACACCACCTAACAAAATCCCCACATACATGACGCACACCCAACCATACACATGCCCCTATCCCCACACATACCTCCACATCCTCCATACATAGTATATAAGAGTAAGCCTTTATTTTTGAGCTATTATGCAATCACCTCTATATATACTAGGCGAACATAGATCAGGACAACATTTGTTTTTTAAATAAAATTAAAATACATTATAGTAGCTGTTTGACTTTTAGTATGTGATTTAGATAGAAGAGGCATTGCATTAGTTTGACCTGGCTTGTTCAACAGCTGTATAGATGGGTGCTTCAGCAGGCCTTTTCTGGAGCTTTATCTAATAGCTGATTGAATCAGGTATTAGATAAAAGCTCAAAAAAAGCCCTGCTGAAGTTGCAATCTATAGGACCCTAAGGAGCAGGGTCAAACTAACACACTTCCTCTTCCAGTAAAGGCCTTTCCCCGCCCCCACATGTTTGTCAGCAGCCTATGTTCCCCAAATTCTTGCCAGTAAAATGGGCTGAATAGGGTTGTTATGAAGATGAATACAGTAAAGAGAGTGAGGTGCTCAGTTGTGGGGTTTGTGCAGGTACCTCAGATAGGGATATTGACCTTTTCATACAGTGACAAATTTCAGTATGTCATGGAGAAGGGCTGTTCCTCTTAGTTTCTCATACCTGAAACTCACAGGGCCTCAAATAGGTAGTACTCGGGAATCAACAGATTTGGAGGAAGGTGGTATCATGTATAGTACTCCCTTCTCTGAACTTTCAATATTCTTAGGACTTTCTATAACCAATTGTGTTCTGCTCTCTTCCCCTGGAGCCCATAAAAATAAGAGCAACATTATCACCTTCCCTTCCTCTAGTAGTTTGGTTTCTCTTCCAAGGTTTTCCATTCCAGAATTTTCAAAGCTGTCCCTGCTTCAGCATGTGTGATTTGAAGAGAGAGGCAGATATAACTGCAAATGTTACCGGAGTATTGGGTCTTAAAATAAGATTCTGAGATAAAAGTACTTGGAATTATTTTACCTTTTCTAAAAATATATATAATTAGCATGTTTGTTGGCCCCACAGCATTAAATATTTGAATGAATAGAAAAGGGCTTAGCTTTTCATGTGCAAGAAGAATAGCAGTGGAATAACATGTAAGAAGTTCATCTCTTATTCATAACAAGTGTTCCTATTACAATAGCATAGATTCATTGAAGGACTTTTAAAGAATTATTTATCTGTAATCCAAATAAGAAATGAGTGTATAAGTACTTATCAAAAAGCTCAGTTTTCATTTTTATTCATCCAAGGGCTAGAGGCACATATTTTAGCATCTGAATGATTAGAAATATGTTTACTAGCTATCAAAATCAGAGCTATTTAATTTGAGAAGTTAAATTCATATTCAGATTTTTTTTCCTTTTTACCACTAGAGTTAGGTATCCTGTACAGCATTTTTAGTTCTGGCATTCATAATTTTTAGCTCATAACATACTGAGACATAAATAAAGACCATTGTCATAGCATGAAGGGTTATGGGTTATATGGCTTGAATACTCTTGGGCTCCTGCATCTTGTCAGAGAAATTGCATGGTTACAATATATGAACATATGGAATATTACCCAGCCTATCAGAGAGGTAGCATTTTTTATCTTTCTTGTTTCCATAGTCCTATAATGTATTTGTCGAAGAAAAAATATAAAGCACGGAGTCAGTAAATAAACCTTGCTCAAATGGTGCCTACCATGAAGCACCCATCTCTAAAATGGACTGTTTGTGGCTGGATTAAAAGTAATGGTGTGATGATAATAATGTTTAAAAAAGGCATTGAGACATATGCACACAATACCAATTTCATTTTCCCCTTCCTTGTTTTTTCCCTAGCATCATGGAACCACCTCTTTTTTTTTGGTCTATACCTAGGTTTGAATTAAATCCAGTAGGTCAAGCTTTGGAGAAAACATCTCTAAAATCAACACTCCACTGAATTTTGCTGAATAACAATAGTTAAAAAATGAGAGTGGATAAATAGATGGAGACAAACTTGGTGTATTCCAGAGTTTCAGTGCTTCTTAACAAAGAAGGCCAAATCTTGGTACTTTCACTCATGTTTAGTAGTATCTGATTATGAATAAATCACTGTAAACAACAGAAATACAGATGAGGTACCCTAATCCAGCCACGTAGTTGGGTTCTTTCTCATGTGAAAATATTTCTTAGTTGGAAAATGGCAAAATATGGTATGTAAGTGGTCAGTTTGGGATTCAGTTCATACACACAGCGCCTGCAACCCTTCTACACTCTTCTTCTCCCAGCACCTGGTATATTATTACATTCATATATACTTTAGAATGATGACTAGTAGTTTCCTTTCTCTGAGGCTTCTGGGTCATTTCACATACTAAAACACAAATTAGGTTCAGGTCATGGTACACTGATTTATTTCTGAGTATTCTTTTTCATTTCAGAAGTTCTTTGTTGGCATCTAGACTGGAGACTCTTGGCCATTCCTGATGTTTAAGTGGCGATTTTCTAGTGCTTTTAAGCACTGGTAATTTTTGAAGAGGTTGGGCAAATGGCTATACAGTTTGCAATTGGCCAATGTCCGTGTTTACCAGCAGGGTTCAAATTACACTTAGACTCTTGGGGAGGGTCTGCAGCCACGCCAGCTGGAAGGATTTGCCACTGCTGCCACTGCCGCCACCTGGGATTCTTAGAAAAGCATGGCATAGGGGGTTCTCCTCTCTTATGGGGCACTTAGCACTTCTGAGCTCCCCTGTAATTCAAACACTGTTCACCAGTGTTATACTTGCTGGAAAATAACTTTTGATAATAGCTGCCTAGTAACTAGCTCATCTTTGCTTTAGCATTTAACAAACTATGTGCCTGATCCTAAGTGAGGGCTGCATAGGCGCATGCCCCTTACTTCATCAGGGCCACATGCCAATGCAAGGGTCCACTCACAAAGGAGAGGGATCTATAAGGGCTAACATCTGCCCTCTGGTATATATAACTAATCTGTTGATCCTACTCACATGTCACTGGTTACCTAGGAGAACAAACTTTGATTTAAAATGTGGTAGAGGAGGAACTAGCATTTGGGGAGAGACTTGTTTTTCTGTGCCAACTATAAAGAAGTGAAACAAAGCATTATGCATAACAAGATTTTCTCAGGAGATCTGTTCAGCAGAAGGGCATAGTGTTAGATGTAATTTGTTTATTGACAGAATCTCTAGCAATGGTGCAATAGAGCAGTAAACATCACAAAAGTAATGAATCCTTTCCTTTTTTAAGTAATTATATTTGAACAGTTCAAATTAACCTGTGGTTTGAGCCTATTGCTTGGGTGAACTAATTTGCTGATGTAATGATTTCCCTCAACTTGGCTTCGGCAGTTTAGGTAAAAGATACGTGTGTGTGTGTACATAGGAGAAAAACTGTTTTTCCTTGGAAGTCAGATATAAGTTGTTGATCCAAGCTATGATAGACTTCAGTTTAAAAGTTAGACTTAAAGTAAACATGTTATGTACTGGGTATGAAAAACTAATGTAAATGAACTCAACTCAACTGAATAGGATAGTTCAGGATGTGGGAGGGAAGAGGAAAAATCTTCAAACAATAGAGATTTGTTCTATCAACTAGTTCTGCTCATTAGTGTTGTAGTGTAAGAATTTAAGGGCTCACTGTTCATCCACATGGCTTGATCCAGAAGGTACATGCTAGCATTATTGGGGATGTTATCTCCGAATAATGCAATGCCATTACTGCTTGTCTCAGCCATTGTTTCATGTAGTTTATAATAATGAGGCTCAATGTGAGCTCTCCTGAGGAATCACCCAAGATTTTGGGAATGACATGCAATTAACATTAATTTATGCCATAGTTATACAGAGAATTGATGGGTGTTTTTTATCTGACCACAGCTGAAACATGAGATACAGGATATTAGCTAAATCTGAATTTTTCTCATGATTAAAAAGGTTTTACAGTTTTATTTTTTCTTTCTTCTTCCTCTTTAGTGTTTCCCCTTGAAATAGCTAGAATATTAGTAACAAATGATACCAAAAAAATATAAATATCTAAAAAAAAATGACTCAAATATTTGACAGCCCCTGAAATAAAAAAGTTACAGGGGGATTCTTATAAATGCAGAGGGAATTAGTCATGAAAGTTGGTGGGAGCTTGGTGGCTTTGACTGTTGCTTACCTTTAAAAAGCTTTCCATTATACAGATTAACTGTGGGTTAAATGTATGTACCATTGAGTAAATAAAGTAGTTCCTCCAGTTTTATGTTAAAAAGTGGGGAGTTTTTTTTGAAAAGGGAATTAATTTTACTTCATCAGGGCCCCATGCCCCATGCCTTTATATAAATACCCTGGGTTTTGAAATCCTGAACTACACCTGATGTAATTATTGAAGTCACATATTTAATATCTTCTGATGTCCTAAAGCATTCTTGGTCTGTGTTTACACATTTAAATAGTCTGGGAGAATTCTCCAAGATTTGTTCTCTTTGTAGAAAAACTTACCTGGCATTATGCATACAAACATTTGAATGCTTATACCTAGAAGTGTATAGAGCTTGCTGTGTGACACTGTACAGCCAGGGTAGGGTGGGCAAGTGGGGGGAGAGGGGCTGTGAATACAGGTCAGCATGCTTTGCAGGTTCCCTTAGTCTGCCTGGCAACAGATGGCATCAGTGCACAGGGCAGCCCTCATTGGCTGACCCAGACCGAACACGGTCAGTCTGTATTTCCCTGTAGCACAATATACAGATTATGAAGGGAGCATGTCCCTCTCCCTGCAGGAGCAGTATAAATCCAGCAAGTGACATTGTTTCCCTGTGCTGTCTTCTAAGAGGAGTCACAGCATGTACATAATGCATTTTCTTTTCCTACAGTGAAATAATAGCTAAGCAAAATAATTTGGTGGTAATACAGGGTGAATTTACATGAAACACTCACTGCAACATTGCTAATTAGCTTCGCGGTAAAGTGTCACCATCTACATGAGTGGTGCTATTAGGTCAGAGTAAACTAATTAACTCTGCCATAAGAGTACTGCCCAATACAAGTACTATTGTATTGCAGAGTTATTTACTCCATCACAATACACATGTAGATGGTGACTGGGGCTGCCTGGAGCACAAAGGTGCTGGCCAGCCCCTCTGTAGCACATTGAGCCAAGCAGGAGCAGGCCCCCCAGGTTTCCTGCCAGCTGGGGCTGTACCACCCTGGCTCAATGTGCTATAGTTCCAGGCACAGATGTAAAAACTGTGCCTGGGAGCAATAAATTTCAGCATGAACTGTGCTGGAGTTTGTGTCGCATTAATATTCCCGTGTAGACATGCACATAGATTGCTTTTTCGGGGGAGCAGGTATAAACCAAAATTTATGCATTTTTATTAGTCATGTTTGTGTACATTTCTTCTCAAAGCATCGCAAACCAACTCAAGATTGTATACTCTACCTTCTGGTTCACTATTGGATATTCTGTTAATCAAATATTAACACATTATCTTTTGTTTCTTTTAGGTGGTTTACATAAGAAACATAGGAAAACATGAGAGAGGATCCTGCAGTAAACCTTTAGAAAAAGGTTGTTCTAAGCAGAACCCAGATTTGCACTAACTGGCCCTTATGTGAGCACGATCATTCAATAATATTCAGAGAGCTTGATGACATTACATTTTCAATTAATATCACTGTGATTTTGCCTTTGTCAACTGATAACATTCCTGTACTATTCTCTCTGCTTTTAGCCTAGTTGCTAGGTAAGAATATCAGAAATAGTCATGTTTATTACTTGGAATGAAGTTAGCACTGACCAGGCTGTAGATCTACACATATATCCATGCATGATCAATATCTTGACTCTGTGACTTAATATTGCAGACCTAGAGATAAGAATTGAATACAGAAGAACATATGAACCCACCATGAAACACATCTAATACAACAGAGTATGGAGAAAGATATAACATGCAGATTCAGAAAATCACCATGTTTTCCTACAATTTGTTTTGAATCTCATGAGAAGAGATCCAAATTCTGAGACATGAAGAAATGTATAAAAAATACCATGCTACTTTGATCAATAGTTCATAGATGTGTCCATTATTCTGTTAATCCTTTTTTATGTGTCTGAATTTTTCCTAACTTTTCCATTTAATAGGAAAATCTTCAAGAGACTCAGCAATTCTTAAAAAAAAGTCCTATTTCATTCTTAAGTTGCTGTCATCCAGGGGTAGGAGGGGTTGTTTTGTTTTTTGGGGGCAGGTGCATTGGCTGTCACTTTGCCCTCATTTCTTTCACTCCTGCATAGAAGTGATTTTTTTTTGTTTTACTCTAACAGTTGAGATCACTCAGACCACCATATTAATTTATTGTGAGAGAAAAGTTTCATGTAAGTTTTAAAATGTTATTTTTTGCAAAGTTAGAAGATGGAAGTTGACAGAAAGGCAGAAATTCAACAGGTATCTTGGAAATTATACTTATTTTTTTGCTACAGGGGATGAAGTAAATCATACTTTTAAAATTACCAGTTAATTTTAAGTTTATGTTTTGTAGTCACGCCCTGAATGGCACACCTGAAAATGTTTCCTCTTATTTTTAAAGTGAGCATCAGATCAGATTTGTATTCAGACCTGTTATAAATCAAATCCAGAGTCAAATGCAAAGATGATTATGAAATAGAATGAGAGGATTTTTTTGTTTTCTTTCATTTGGGTTTTGTTTGGTTTGTTTTTTCCCCCTGGTAAAATAAGAAATGTTATGCCTTAAGTCAAACACTACCTTTGGGGGGGGGGAGGGTGAAAAAATGGAGGTTCCACTTTTAAACTTGCCCATCTGCAATTTTTTGTAAGCCCTGGTTACTGAGTTATTGATTATATTATATACAATCATATACTTATATAATTTTCACATTTGCCCAATGTACTAGGGGAAAGACCCCATGATAATTCTCTTCAAAATTAATAAAGTAGCTCTACTATAAGCTCTGTGTTGGCAGACTGTTGTACTCCAGGTAGCATCAGTGATAAATACTATAAATATGTTCCTGCTGTGAGTTAATGGATCATTACTTTAGTGCAGGAAGTAATTGTTCATGCTCTGAGAGGTAGATGTGCTGGACTGAATCCTTAGTGAGGGCCTGACCAAGACCATGGGAACATATGTGAGTACCTTAATAGCTGGTCAAAATGTATGTACAATGGCAGGACTGATTTTTAAATGTATAATAAATGCCCCAATTAATTTCTTTTAGTATATAAAAATCTCTTTGTTCTTCTTATGGATCCTAGAATTCTTTAGCAGTAGCTCATGTTTCTGAGATTGCACTTCACAGCAAAACATGTTTTATGTCTTAATTTTCTGTAGTTCTGTTTAGTCTCAAACGCTGCAGGAAAAAGTTCTTTCTCTGGGATGGAGCAGTTCTTTGCTTAGGCTGTAAGGAGCCATGAGGCCTGGAAACCACATGTAAAGTATATCTAATCTTCATCTTGTTTCCATTGGTATCGAGCCTGACTTAAAATTGCAAGGTTGTGTTGTTTTCTCATCAGGTCAGAATGCCATTTTAAAATCCTTCCAGGACTTGGATTATATTAACTGGAGTCATGGCTGAGGAAAACATCTGTTTTGTTTATTATTGTTGTTTAATTATGGAGGCAGAGTATGAAGAATCAGTGTTTGAGTATTTTATATACAACATATACCTCGATTTTAGCAATAAGGAAATAAGACTAGATGAAAGAACTGCAGAGTGGATGCATAACTGTTTAGATCCTCATACTCCATGAGTAGTCATGAATGTCTCAATGGGAGGAGGCATCAAGTGGACTTCACCAGGGTTCTGTCCTGGGTCCAGTATTGTCTAATATCCTCATTAATGAGTTGAATGATAGGATTGAATGCACTAGAAAATTTGTGGAAGACTCCAATTTGGGTGGAGTTGCAGATACTCTGGAGGGAAGGGTTAGATTCCAAAATGACCAGGATAAACTGCAGAAATCATCCAAAATCAGATGAAACTCAACAAAAACAGGTGTTAAATCCTGCACTTGGGATGGAGTAATTGACTGCACAAATCTAGACTGGGGGATGATTGGGTAGTCTGAAGTACTACAGAGAAGGACCCGGGGGTTAAACTGGGTCATAAACTGAATATAAACCAGCAGCATGGTTTTGTTGCCAAACAAGCCAACAGCATACTGGATTGTATTAACAAGAGCGGCACTTGCAAATCAAGAGAAGTGATACATCTACTTTGTTCAGCACTGGTGAGGCCTCACCTTGAGTGCTACTTCTAGGCCTCACACTTCAATAAAGATCTGGACAGTGTGGAGAAAGCTCAGCGAAGTGACAAAAATGATTAGAGGCCTGGAAAGCATGATTTATACGGAAAGGCTTTACGAAATAAAATTCTTTAATCTGGAGAAGAGAAGACTGAGGGGGGATTTCATAACGATCTTCAAATACCTTTAGGATGATTATAAAAAGGATAGAGATAGTGTTTTGCTTTAGACATAGGGGATAGGAGTAGAAGCAATAGCCTCAAACTATAGAAAAGGAAATTTAAATTGGAGATTGGGAAGATCTCTCTCAATGTGAGGGTGGACACACATTGAAACAGGCTACCTAAAAAAACTCTGGAATCTCTGTCCTTGGAAATGTTCAAGAACAGACTAGATGGATACTTGGCTGGAATGGTTTGGTCAGAGATGATCATACTTTGAGCAAGTGCTGAACTAAATGACCTCCTGGGGTCCCTTCCAGCCCTATTTTCTTATAAGCCTATCTTTTGAGAAGACATTCATAACAATGTATCTTTCACTATTCAATATCAATATTGATATATGTATATTCAGTATTATCTATAGTCTCCATATCTAGGTCATATATATTCCATTCTGTTGCTTGTATTTGGCATTAGTAAACTGTAAGAAAAAAGGGTTGATTGGCCAGGCAATTGTATCAAGAATATCACAAAACATGTTCTTTTTTTATAGGCTTTTGATTTTTTACCTGCATGTTAGCATCTAATTACAGGAGACAATAGCAGGTGTGATTTGTTGTGAATTTAAGTGATTTCATTTAGTTATCAATCTAACATAGTGCACCCTGAAGTTGAGTAGATAGGGGTTGTTTACACATGCAGTCTTGTTTCCAAACCAGAAACCGTCTAAGAGTTTGTAGTCTTATTGATCTTGAAACTATGTTCTCACGGGGGAGGAGGGGGAACAACAACAAACAAACAAAAAAAGTTTACTGATAACCTGCCACAGGTTAATCCAATTCTATCAAAAACATAGCATTTTAAATATGTATATTTGTTTTTTCCTCTCTGAACATTCGTCCCAATCGTTACAATCAGTATACCATATTAAAAAATGCATACCATGGATTCTAGCAAATTGTACAGGATGGCACAATAGTGAGAGAAAAGTAAATTTCGCAAGTACTTTTGGGATATACCGCAACTCTTGGAAATACGTCCAGAGTGACTTTTAATATCTGTGTAGAGTTATATGGATTTAGGGGTTTTAAGGTGTCACCAAAAAAAGATATAGACATAGTAAAGTGTATGAAACTCCATGCATGTTCTTTATGAGACTGCCATAGTTTGGATTTAAAATTATGGTTTTACATGTAAGGTTTAGAGATGGTAGCTGTTCTCCCTAAAACAACATAATTATCAGAGTATACCATGCCAGACCGTCAATCCAGTGAAGTCATTCTCAACCAGGGTGCCACCAGAACCTTGAAAGGGTGCCATGAGTTATGAGGAAATAAGCTGCATGTGAGTAACCAGGCAGATAACCCACACTTCGGTTTGTCCTTATCTGGATGATCCTCTACCCCTCCTGCCCAGGTCCTGTGTAGGAAGGTAAACACTATAATATATAAATTAGGTTTTGAAATCAGGTGCCACTTAATTCACAGAAGTTATGGAGGGGTGCCTCGAGTCTAGTGAGGGGTACTTCAAGTCCAGAAAGGTTGAGAACCATTGATCTAGTGCCTTTTGACAATGACAGTTACCAGAAAAATAGAAATAAGCTATTCTCTTGAGAGTAAAAGCACTGCAATTGGTCTGTAATATTTTGGTCTGCCCCAAATGCCTCACCAAGTGTTCCTTTTTCTCAGCCAATCAGACAAGTTGTCAGAAATGTAACTTTTCAGGTATTGCTACAGATTTTAGCCATGCCACTTGGGGTATGTTACCACTGCTCTGATGCTAGAAATGTGTAGCTGATGACCTCTGTTGGGGTATTCAAAAGGCTAGGAAGTCAATGAAGCATCTAAGCCATTCAATATATCAGCCTTTTAATTGACAACACACAAGACCTGCTTGTGATTTATAGTCTGATTAAGGACATACTTTTTATGCTCTGGCAACAAAATTGGCAATATTTTTTAGGCACAGATGGTGCATTAGCCTTGGACAGCTGGTTCCCTCTATGTTGTCACATAGGACCTTCTAACTAATACTATCACACATGACCCAGTTCTCTAGATAACTCAGGGAGATTCTCACACATGGCTTTGTGTCTGGCCCTAAGGAACATGAAAATGAATCTGCAAAGGACTGACCATTAGAGTTTCTAAGACATAACACCCTGCTATACCCACATAGCTATTTTCTCACTGACCTGTCTTTTCTGGATGAATGAGTGTAACCAAACAGCTTCTCTCTACTTGTGTGATACGCACATATGCAGATTACAGGATGTGGTTCTCTCCTTGCAGTGCTCTCTATTGTGCATGTGTCTTAAGAAATAAGTGTACCTAAAAAATGGGTAGTGTGTCAGGATGTCAGAAAGATTTACCTTTTTTCACTTTGAGACCAAGCAAGTTATTGAAAGCAGTAGATTTTGAAATACATATTAGAGGAGTAATAAATAGTGGCACAAATTGCATGTAAATGGAACCAAGTATTAAATAAACAAAGTAAAAACTGAAATAAACTGTCAAACTTAAAAAAAAAAAATTAAGGCCAGATCCTGTTCTGCCTTTCAGGTCCATGAGTCATCCTGGGCACTGAAGTCTCAGGATCTAATTTCATTGTATCCTGCCCATGTCCCTGAGGATCCATTACCATGTTTACTTTTGTAACATGCTTTCAACTTAGCTGAAAGACTAAGTCAAAAAAGCTGCAAGGTAGAGGAGGAGGAAGACCCATTCACCTTCTGCAATAATGGCTTTTCAGGAACTTGAGAGAGTAGACGAAGATTGCTCTTAGACTCCCAAGTACCACTTAAGTGCTTAGAGAGTCGAATACAATCTAGCCTGTTTTGTGAAATGTTTGCAGCCTGAAAAGATCTGAACTGGAAAAAAAACCCCTACATTTTCAGTAGATGAAACACATTTTTCACTTCAGAAACTTAGTATTTAAAAGTATGATCCTAATAAAAAACGCAATGATTTTATTTTTTCAAAGCATAGGAAAGATAAGGTCTATAATTTCTTTATTGTTCTATCAGATTATCACTGACTTTGATACAAGTTGCTGTATAGTTTAGCCCTTCATGCTGCCAAGCACAGAAGTCCAGGGAGCCATGATAAAATAGGGACTGGCTTTTATCAAGAAAGTAAAACATTTTGAAGAATTTTTTATTTGTATGTAATGATAGAATTTAACTAGGTGAATCTAAATGAATCGTGGAATAAAATTATTTATTTGATCTTCTGTTTTGTTGAAAGGAGAAGGCAAAATGTAAGATTGTTTAAAAATCTCCACAGACAGGTATTAGATAAGTGAATAATAAATATTAAGTGAGACAGAGTGGCCTGTAAAACAAAACAAAACAAAAGGTGAGGGGAAGGATCTTGATGGCACCTTTCTCAGGATATCGCAGGTCATTCAGCAGTTCACATACCAGCAATACCAGATCACAGGTTCCCTGGACCCCTGGTTCCCTGAAAATCCTTGTATTTGCCTGATCCCAGAATCCTGATATGGGCAAGATTCAAATGATTTTCCTATATATTTTGTCTGTGAAGTGTGTACTGCCCCTGGGACAGAGATCCCAAGACTTATAATTTTTACAAAATCTTTAACGCTTTAAATTGCTGTCCTTGATATCAGTGATAATGAGAAGTAGATTGTGAAAGAGTGGTGTGGGTTCAAAGCCAGTTCGGTATCAGGAGTAGAGGTTGTGTCTTGGACTTGATATTGGTCAGAGTATTGTGTGTCACTCTTTATGATGATTCATCCCCAAAAGATAAAGCATTACATTATATGTTGAGAAAGAGATTGGCTGGTGGACAGGGGAAGTCAGGGGAGAAATGCTTTAGGCTTTATATTTCTGAAATTCTTTGCATGATAATACATGATGGATGAGAAAGCACTGTCCACACTTTTCTCCCAGTGATATTAATTGCAAAACTTCCATTGACTGCCATAGAAACAGAATCAGACAATTGGAATGCTTTGAACAATTCTACCCATTTTAAACTGTCTGATTTATTAACATTATATTCAAGAGTATCTTCACTGGAAGTACTCATGTATAAAAGAGTTTGACCGATATTGATACTTGGAAATTAATACTGGGATTTATAAATGTTAATTTGACCAGAGTGTACTGCATTTCCATTTGCCTCTGTTTCACTTGGAAGAAAGCAGCAATGGTAAAATCAACTTTTTAAAATCTGTCCTTTAGAAGTATTGACCTGGATCCCTCTACAGAGGTTCAAAAACCATTTCTTCTACTCTGTTATGTTACGTGAATAACCAGCTTCCATTATTATTTGTTATTAATAGTAGTAATTTTTAAAGGCTGTTTCTGTGTTAAATCAGACTTCATATTACTACACAGTAAATTATATCACATTGACTGTGTAATCATAACAGACTTGATAATCTATAACGACCAAATTAAAGACAATCAACAACCTGTTTAGACATTACAAAATAAACTAGCATGGAGATTAAAAATGATATGCCTTTCATTCTTAATTTCTTATCTCTCTGTATGGCTCACATCCCCAGTCCAGTCAAGTGTTTTGTTTGTATGACCAGTTTCACTGAAGTCAGAGTTAGTCCATGCTAAATTAATAAACACTTAGTAAACACTTTACTGGATAAATATCTACATTTGTATTAGACTCACTTGTGAATCCTACAAGAGAATCTCAGCTTCCTTTTTAAGATTTTTTTTTCATTTTCCTCCTTCTTATTCAGTTCATACAAATAGAGTGGAAATGACAGACAGACAGAGAAGGCATAACCTGATGGTGGCCCATTATTTCAATTTGATATTAATGTGACTATAATATAGCAGCCTGCTATGGAGCTTGTACTTATTTCTTATATCCATGAGTGTTTTGGTCCTATAGTTTTTGCTCTTGCAATGACATAACTATACTAAAATAAGCAGTGTATTGTAAATGTAAGATTTATTGGAGCTTCTTGGATCATTTCTAATGCTCCAAATTAAATATTTTATCCACATTAAAGAACATAAACCATAAGGTTTAATTTCATAGACATTAGGGCTGGAAGGGACCTCGGGAGATAATTGAGTCCAGCCCCCAAAATGTTCTGACAGCGGTGGGATTCGAACCCACACCCCCGAAGAGACTGGAGTCTTAATCCAGCGCCTTAGACCGCTCGGCCACGCTACCAAGAATGCTATTTGTTTTGCATGCAAGTAATAGAAAAACCCATTAAGTAATAAATGCATTTGCATTTCCATATGTTTTAGTAATTATTAATTACTGTTTCACCTCAAAGCTTCTTTCAGGTTGAATTAAATGGCATTTGGATCATGTAAACACTAGCCTATCCGTCTTATTTTGAAAGGGAATTATGCTCCCAACTCTGACTGACAGTAACTGTATCTACACAAGATAATGACTGTGCAGGAGCTCATTACTACTATGCAGTAACATCACGTGGCAAGAAGTGTGATACGATGCTACTGTATAGTGGTAATGAGCTACTGTGCAATCAGCATCACTAAAAAGCCATTTGGTGATGTTGCTGTGCAGGAACTCCAGGTACTGCGCAGTTATTTACTACTTGTTTATACCAATATTAGATACTAATTATACTATTTTTCTTCTGTCCACTTCCTTGTGGTTTATACAAGTACTAGATGACTGCGCAGTAATGACTTCACAGTCAACAACTTGTGTAGAGGTGGCCAATAAATAGAAGATAGTTACCTAACTGTTGTAAGTAGGGTGGCCAACATAGAGGAGAGTCCAGTTGTCTTTTGTCCTCCGTTGATATAAAACCGGACACCTTTATGTCCTTGATTTTTTTTTCTTCAAGTGAAAAATAGAGGATATAAAGGCATTGAGTTTTGTATCAATGGAGGACAGAGGACAGCAGCAGAAAACTGGACTATCCTCTATGATGGCCACCCTAGTTGTAGGCCTATTTGGGAATCCCAAACACTTGTAGTGCACCCCTGGAATTACAGGTAGGTAAATAATGGAATTTTTTTTGTTTTTTGGCTCCATTTAAAAATTGGAGCAAATAATATTCAGTGTCAGTCAAAAAAAACAAAACAAAACAGAACTATGCAGGGTTTTTTTGAGCAAAAATATTTTGGGTTGGTCCAAAATGTTTCTTTAAACCCAAAATATTTTATTTCATTTTTTGGTTATTTAATCATTTCTTAAATCATTTCTTTTTTGACATCATTTTAAAAAAGTTTAGAATCCTTTTTAAACAAAAAGATTTCATTTAATACATGTCAAAATATTTCAGCACTTCAAAAAAGTGTCAGAATGAAATGTTTTGAAATTAAAACAGTTTTTCAACAAATGTATTGCATGTAGAAAAAAATCAACCCAGCTAAGGATTTTCTAATAATATAAAATCCTGCCTAATTTACTATTTTTCTTCTGTCCAGCTTCCTGTTTTTCAAGTCTAGAGATCCAATACTATACTAAAAAAGGTACAGAAGCCCTGCCCCAGTTTTCCTTAGCACATATATATTTAATAGCAGCTATGTCTGGCTTAATGCTGCATGGAGTATTCAAAAGAATGTCCTGTGCTTATCGATTGGTTAATAACTTCTTAGCCAAGAAAGACTCAGGCAAAAATTGATGAGTAGCCAACATAACTATTAAAAAACTTGGCTGTGAGGGATTTAGTTTTGTGGAAAGGTTCATTTCAGGTGAAACTTCAAACTCTTATTGATCACATCCATGAGTTGCATACACATTTTTTTCCCTCATACTGCTGTGACAGTTAAAGAAAAAGATATTGTGCTATTTTTGCACAAAGTTGAAGAGCTGGAGCAGTAAACTAACTTTTTCCCAACTCCTCAGGTGATCTAAACCATCCAGAGTAGATAGAAAATACTCATAATGACACTGCTGTAATTAATGAGCACTCCCTGTGGACTCGTTAGAATTATAAAAGCATCATTGTCCATTCTGCTGTGTTTGGAATGTATCGAGTTTTGGGCAATTTGACAGTAACACCTACAAGAAAAGGGTTTTGCAAGCTGTAAGAATTTTCTATAGTTTGGAAGAAAGCACTGTCCTAGAACTCTTTTATGAATTGGGCCTTATGTTCACTCTTGTAAATAAGGAGGGTTTTTGAGTTTATATGCCACAGTCTAATAGGTACATAGTGACTGCTTAATAGGATTTACATTCACTCAAACAAAATTAGGCTGGTAAAAGACAATGCAACATGCTGTAATGTAAATGGGACTGACGGCAGAATTAAATGTTTGTGGAAACAGGGCAGCAGATCTATCAAGAGCTAATTAGACTGAGAGTTCAGAGACAGACTTGGGAGTAAACACCACCAACAAAGAGAGAAGGAGAGCAAAAAAGAGAGAAAATGTAGGCTTTGTGTGATGATGAAAAGGAGCTTATAAACAAGGTTATTTAAATTAGAAGATCTGATGAAGCCTATCCCATGAGAAGGACTTATAGTTTCATCTGAACCTGTTGATTAAAGTAATTCAAGTCATAACTTTGATAACCCCTTTTATGTGTAAATAGGTCCTCTTTGTAGTAATTTGCTATTCACGCTGTCTTTTTTATATAGTTTTCATCACAATACACTGTTTCTTTTTGCTGTTCACCCTTTTTCTCAGCAATCAGTTTAAACACCATCTTTGAGTAAAGCATTTTTATCAGCACGAAGAATTCTTTAAAGGAGCACCAAAGAAAGCGAGACTTGTGTCTAAACTGTTCCTTAGAGACATACCCATATAAGACTGATCCTGGCAGAACATACCCCAGCTGAAAAGAATTAAATGAAAATAATATAATCAGCACAAGAAAAAACTGTATAAAATTAACACACAAAGAGTTCAATTGGTCTGTCATGTAATTCATTTTGCTGTCCTTGCTGTTATTTCTGTCTTTAACATAGCTGCTATCCACAATAATAGACTCATTGCAGGTAAAGGAAACAATATCTGATTGTGTTTGTCAGGATCTGTTTGAATAAGATAACAAAGTAAAACTTCTCTACTTTATGAGGGCCAAATACTGAGGACACAGAAACCAAAAATGAAAGAAATCCATACAATACTCTGGGCATTAAGCTTTTTTTGTGAGTTTAAAATACTTGTGAAACTTGGGAAGTCATCCCATATCTTGACCATAAGAACTCAGTACTTTGGGCTACTTTGGTATTTATTTGGTCTCCATAACTTATTTACCTTGTCTTCAAATATTTCCTCAGTCCTACTCTAAGAAGTTCTAATGTTCTTTTTTCTTACAAAATAAAACAGAATACTGTAATTCTGTCATTATCTTGCATTTACTAGAATCTTTTTGGGCAGGCAAAAAGTGTTTTTCTGTTACAATAGTTGGCAAGTTTTGCTTTGGATTTTAAAACTTTGAAAGAGTGGAATACATCTGTGCTGTGCCAGTATCTACTGTATAATGTTTTGACTACCACATATGACTGGAAAAGCTTTGAGTTTAAAGGAGAGAAACTCTTCTTTATCATCCCAGATCCCCTGTCAGAATCCGTGTCCCCTTCACTTTTCTCGCAGAAAAGAGTTCATGCTGGTTTAGATTATGTCAAGTCCCAGAGGGATTTATTAAGATCCTATAATCAGGACATGGCAAGGCGGGAGAAATACAGTATATTCTTTCCAGTATATTCCCTAGAATTTCAGTGTGGGATTTTCAAAAGCAGCCAGTGTTTGTTTAAACCTGTTCCCATTGAAGCAAACTGTTGGAGCTAATAGAAGCAGAGGCTTGTTAATGGTTTGAAGGCTTTTTCAAATTTGTTTGCAATTTTGTGAAAATAAAAGGCTAAATATTGCATTTCTTAGTCAGGTAAAACTCTGTGTCCAGTTCTGGGTGCTGCACTTCAACAAGGATATGGAAAAACTTGAGAGCATCCAGAGAAGAGCCATCCGTATGATCAGAGACTTGCAAGACAAACCATATGAGGAAAGGCTGAAGGACAGAAGAGAAGGCGGAGAGGGGACTTGGTAACGGCTTACCGTTACATCAGGGGAGTACATTGAGAACTTGCTGAACAGCTGTTCACCAGGGTACCCCTGACGAAGACCAGGAGCAATGGATACAAATTCCTGGAAGGCCGCTTCAGGCTCAATTCTAGGAAAAACTCCCTCCAGTGGTGGTGCAGTCAAACCTGCAAATCTTCAAAAGGAGACTGAACAGTCATCTTGCTGGGGTCACTTGACTCCAGTTGTCTTTTCCTGCCTTTGGGGACTGGACCGGATGATCTACAAGGCCCCTTCCAGCCCCTAACAATCTATGAATCTCACTGGGCATGCCTACATGTGATATTAATGTGACACAATAAACTCCAGTGCAGGTTGTGCTAGAGTTTATTGATCCTGGGTGCAGTGTTTATATGTGTACCCAGGACCACAACAAGTTGAGCCAGGGTGGCACAGTTCTGGCTGGCAGGAGGTCCAGGGGGTCAGCCTGCCAGCCCAAGGCTGCTCTGTCCCAACTCAGTGTGCTGTGGAGGGGCTGACTGGGACACGAGGGTGCTACAGTGTGGGGCAAGCTGCCTGGTAGCCCCTGCACTATAGCACCAGCCATCCCTGGTCACTGCCTACATGCGCATTGTGGCAGTAGGATAGTAGCTGTGTTGAGTAGTGCTAACCTATGGCAGAGTTAATTAGTTTACTCTAGCCTAATAGGGGTGCATGTGTAGATGTTAGTGATTTAGTGTGGAGCTAATTAGCCCACTCCTCAGTAAAGCATCTCATGTAGATGCACCCACTGAGTGCAGAATATATTATTTTTAACTTGAGGGGTGTGTGGGGGGGTGGATTTTGATTGATTAAAAACCAAAAGCTGCTACCAAAAGCTGTCTACAGTTAAAGCAGAACAATATGAGGTCCAAGGTTTGCTAGGCAATAACCCTCACTGGATCAACTATATAGTTGGGAAAGCTGTTAGGCAAGCTTTCAGGCACAAAATGCCCTTCTTCAGGTCTGGGAAAGAAGCCTAAGCTAAATGTCAAATAAAACAATGACTTTTGTTTAATTATATTATTTAAATGAAAATATGAAGGGAGCAGTCACCTTGTGGAGCAAGAAGATAACAGAAGTAGCTACAAACTAAGTGGTGAAGACCGGTTGAAATAGATACATTTATTTATGTAAAAGGCCATTTAAAAGGGAAGAAGGTTGTACTACCCATAGAGTGCAGAGTTTAGCAGAAGGACTAGGTAAATCCTAATGAGCCCTAAAACTATTTTCAGTTTAGTTGAAGGATTTTAATGTCCAGTAAAATTATGAAATTTTGTTCTCAGACTGATCTTTTGAAGATATTGTATAGGTTTCCCTTGAGTCCCAGAACTGTGAGATCAAAGATGGAGTGGTTGTTTTGTGGTATTCTTCAACTGGTGATAGAGGCATCATTTATCAATATGTTTTGTGAGTGTTCATTCTGGAGCATAATGCTTTTTTAGTTACACCCATACAGGTTCCATGTAGGTATTTGGTGCACTAGATGAGATGTATCACATTCTGTGATAGACATGACTAAGAACCATGGGTTTTGATGGTTTTATCTTGGGGTTGGTTGTGACAATAAAGATTAGTTAACAGGTTTGGGGAGGTTTTTTTGTTTAGGAAGCGTCATGTTCTCTTTGATATTTGTTGAACAGCAGGGAGTTTGTTTCTGAAGATGGATTGGACAAAGTTGGGATGTTGTTTGAAAGGAGAAGGTAGATCGAGAATATTTTTCATAGGGTGCTGTCTTCACCTATAACCTATACTTGTTTCTTGATCTTTGTTAGGTTCCAGTGTGGGATGGTATGTGACAAAAAGGGTTAGGAGGCCAAAGGCAGTTTTGTTTTGTATTGTAGCAGGTTTTTATAGGGTATTTGAGTGGTTTGTAGGGCTGTGCGAGGCTTCAGGCTGTGCGAGGCTTTGAGCTGTGCTTCAGATCCGGAGCACAGTCCCTTGCTGATCCGGCCCCTGCTGAGGCCACAAAGCCTTCCAGCTGTTGAATAACTCTCAACTCTCACAGGCCTAGTAGCTTGCTTTGTGGCCCCAGCAGGGGCCACCATCCCTGCAGCTTTCACCCTGCTGCACCTTAACACACACAGTGTCACCCATGTCACAAGTTTTGCTTGTCTGCAGCTTGAGATGCAGTTCCCCCCCAAGCCCCTGCACCAATCTTATTGAAACTTGGCAGGCTTTGTGGCCTCACCAGGGGCTACCAACCCTAAAGTTTTCACCCCACTGTAGTGTAATACATACACGTGACATGAGTTTTACTTTCAATCATTTGGAGTACAGTTCCTCCCAAACCCCTGCACCTATCTCCTTGAAACTTGGCAGGCATTATGCGCTCAGAGGAAGCTATCACCCCTGTAAGCTTTATCCAAAGCAGACAAATAACACCAAAGTTATAGATATTTCATTGATTCCCCTCCATACCCTATGGCCAGATCTCCGAGGCGGTTCTGAAGCTTTGGAGCCACTTCGGCCAGATTGAGGTGGAAACTCAGTCCAGAGCTCCGGATTGCATTCCTGGCATCTGAAGCCAGATCAATTAGCTGCCTACTCATACAGGCCTAGTGGTTTGCTCAAAGATAAGGTCCATTTCACTACTGGAGTGTCCTTGCTGAATAAAAGCAATTTTTAGGTTGGTGAGGTGGGTGTTATGACTATATTCCCCTGAGTAAATGTAGAGTTATGATGGTCTTACTGTAGATTACTCCTCTCTGGGTGATTTTGAGATAGCTTTATGGAATTAAGCATATTGACCTATGGGGTTTTTATATGTAGTTGTTTGTAGAAAGTTGATTTTAGGATAGTACAAATAATGTTTAGTGTTAGTGTTTTATGGTTACAGATAGAATTTGATAGAAGAGTGGTAGTTGAAGTTATGGTACAAATCAGTAAGAAAGTCAGGATATTCAGGATAATATTGTCATCTCTGTATCATAGGTATAGTGCAGATTAGGAGGTGCAGTTTTTAGAAAACTGTTCTTCAAGGTGGCTCATAAAAAGTTTGGCACATTGAGGGTGTAAGGCATCTTTGTACCCAGGGCTATGCCCATGTTTTAAAGTGTCAGTTGCTGAAAATTAAATTGTGGGCAAGGGTGAAATCAATAAGTTATACAGTAGGATGTGGTTGTAAATCTGAATGTAGTCTGTTTTCTTGCAAATATTTGAGGCAAGCCATGATGCCATCATGAGGTAGGATGTTAGTATACTGGCGTGGTTGCAAATCATGGTCTTCTCAGTGAACTGGTTAATGATGAAAATTTTCTTGAAGAAATCTCTGCGTCTCATATGAAATTTGCTCTTTAAAGATATGTGCACACTTTAAATTTAGAGTCACCTAATCCTAGTTGGGTGCCACCCTGTTCATATGTTCAGGGAGTTTAAACTGGACAAAAATGACTGGCCTGATTCAACTTAGTTCACTTGAGGGGGTGCACTAAGTAGATTGGACTAGCCTGTGCCTAAAGTGCAGCTGTGGGGCTGGAAAAAGCCCAGCCACTTTTTGCAGCCCTGGGGCTGTGCTTTTTCTTCCCCCTCCCACCCTGACTAAGCTATTTATAGCCCTCCACCCTTCCACCTCTTGACGGACAACCCCAGCCTGACCTGCCAACCCTTGCCATGGGCTAGCTGGTGTGAACATGTGTGCAAGTGACAAGCAGTATGAGGTTGGAAGGGCAAGACTCTGTCTGCCATCCTCATGACTACACAAGTATAAGCCCCAGACTCCTGGGCATGTGTGTGGATAGAGGATATTAAATTTACAACAATAAAATCAATATTCTGCTATTCATGCAGCTCCTTAATTGGTGGTAACTTTAATAGTAATAGCCCCTTTAGTCCTGAGGAATTCTGTTGGGGAATTTTTTAACTAATAGAGTTAATTTTGATGAACTGGCATTCTCCAACAATTAAGAGGTGGTTTTAGAAATGTATCGGTTTCAACAAAACACAACAGGTTTCGACCCAGCACAAAATAGCTCATTGGTTTGGGTATTTTGGATCTCAGACATATTTTGTTTTGCCTGATTTGGAGTAGAATTTAACCAATATCTCCCACATCTGAGGTGAATGCCTTTTGAGCTCTGATATTGGGTCTTCTGTGCTGAAAGCCAGTATATGTCTCTCTTTTAAAAAAAAGAAAAAGAAAAAAAGGCAGCCTCAGTTTTGTTCTGATGCAAAATGAGACCAAATGGTAGAACTTCAATGTGATTTTATTCCAAGAATTACTATTTTGTTTTCTGACCAGTGATTGTTTCAGCTTGCAGTAGTAGTTTTAGATCAGATTATTTTTTATCAGGACCCAAGTGGAACCTGAAAGTTCATGGGAATATCCAAGGATGATGTTTCTTGGATATTCATGGCATGTTCTTTGCTCCATAATGATTTGGATTAAAAATGGTGATTTTTATTTTAATTTGAGATGTGTTTATTTTGTGAATGTAAATCCATGTAAACTGGAAGTTCTAGTTAATTTATATATATTGCACATTTTCTTGTTAAGCTGAGGGCTCAGAGTTTCTTGTTATTTCAGGGCTCAGAGTTCTTTATTTTTTTTAGTTCCACAGAGCAGGCGGTGAGGTTTGGGTGGGTTTTTTGGTTTGTTTTTGGTTTTTTTGGTTAGGGAAATTCTTGACAAGTGCTGTTTTTATGCATTAGAAATCGATCACTTTCTTCTTTTCTCAGTTAAGAGTTTTCTTTGATAGTGTGGGGATAAGGAATAGTTTCTTACCCTTTACTGGATCAGAGCAGCGTCCTTGCATTCAAAAGGCATGCCCAGAATGTGAAAGTCAATAGTTCATTTGATTGCAGTTTAATTTAAAAATGAAAGGTCTGCATATCAGCACCAGCAATAAAAATGCAAAGGCATTTCTTTCTCTAAACGAGACAGGCAAATCTACCCAAGCTTACATGTTTCAGAAAGGTTTGATTGGATTCAATAGGTTAAAGACTAGTTTTCATTAGCTAGAAGTGCAGAAGATCTCCACATGTAAGTCAGCTGATTTAATGGACAGTTTGAGAGATGGGGAGAGCTTCTAGCAAATGGGGGTCACGAGCAGCTCCCATGCCTTTGGGCACTATACTGATAAAGAAATTCCAGTAAGGAAAGGCTTTACTCAAATAGCAGGAAAAAACGAGTCTTCACAGAAGAAGCAGAACTTCTCTTCTGGCAGGTCTGATAAAACTTCCTGTAATAATAATAGATTAGAAAAGTGGATAATGCTAGTAATGCAGCATAAATTTAGCATAGGCCTTAACATACATTATTACCTGCCTGGTAACTGTCACCAACTTCTGACTGACTGCACGAATATAAAAATCTCACAACCTTCTACCTATTTCATTCCTATCTGAACCTTAGATAAATGACTTCCGTGTTGAACTTACTGCATTTATACCTACCTTCAGAATATGGAGAAGCAACTGAAATGTCTATAGGTATTTTGATACAACTAAATTAGTAACTACCCCAGATAATTGCACAATTTTATTCTGGGAAAGAACGAAAACAAAATATTTGCCAGTCTTTCGGGGGCAGTGGGTGGTGGTGGTGGTTTTGGCAGGGAGGTTGTTTTGTTGTGTTTTTGTTTTTTAAGAAAAAGCCCTTGGATTTTAAGTGACTGTCTGTAAGGGAACTTGGATAGCTTATAGAAATATAGCAAATACTCAGAGTTTTGTTTGCTTTTAAATTACTGTCAACTGGTTTTGATGTCTTGTAGTGACATATGTTGTAGAACATGGTTCTGTATTATGACATATTGCAGGAATGAATGCTGTACTAAATCTAACATTATCTTCTTGAAGTGCAACTCCTACACTTTGTTTTTAACTGGTGTGATTATTTATAAACACACTGTCAGTAAGGTTTTGCTTGAACAGCCCGGCTTGATAGGTAAAGTCTTACTAGCCAAAGGGAAACCATTGTGTTTTCAGTATTTGGCTTTCGTAACCTTAATTTAAACAATTACCCCACTGGAGTTGCAATTTATACCTGGACTGAAACTGGTAACATGTGCAGAGAAATAGTGTGCTGCCTAAAAAATCTTTCAGCTTCTCACTTCAATTTTCCCACTTCTCCCAGCTTAAGAGTCCCACTTCTCCTTTGCCTCCCTGAAATAAAGACAAATTACAACATTGGTATATATGTAGATGTCAGATATGAATCTGTGTTTGCATGCATGTTTTATAGATTAATTTGTTAAAGTAGTTAATTGGAGAGAAAGTAAAAAGTGTGCAGCTTTTGCCTTGGAAAAAAATTAGTAATAGTTCCTCACGTAGTTTTGTAAGTTAAACACAGAATGTAGTGGGGGTGCGGGTGGGGAGAAGTTGCCATCTATAGGGTATTATATAATGGAGCACTGGCGGAGCTTTTCCTTTAACAGATATTTTAACTGTTAATAGTAGCTTGTCAGCTTGTCTTTGCCATATGAGATCTAGGAACATTTTAATAAAAAGAAAGGCATCAAAAATCAGCAGCAACAAAGGAGACATTAAGCTGGGAAAAATGAGAAGAGTCTGTTCTCTTCACCAGCAGCACTTTGTGTCTTTGCTCCATATTTTCTAGCCATTTGGTTGTATTAAATGTAGGTTTGCCTAGATCATTATAGTCTTTAAAATAGTGAGTAGGTTATATCAAAGGAGCCCATGGTAAATCTCAGCTATCCCAAGTGTTCTTTGCAGAACTGAATCAGTTTTAGTTTAAAACCTAACTCTGTGACAGACTTCCTTTGGCCAAATTATTTCATGTTGTTATGCCTTAGTTTTCCCATCTGTAAAATGGAGATGTGAGAAAGCACAGTGAGGTGCTTTGTTATCTTGGACTGAATCCAAAGACCCATTAATGTGATGCAACTCAAGTCATTAGTTGTTTCAGCTGTTGAGGTACTGCAAGGTTTTATACTATTCATTGGTTTTTACATTGTGCTATGGGATCTTAAGAGAAGCTATACTGTGGAAAGGCAGAACATTTCTTCCAAAGTTGTATTGGCCCTATTCATTGCATTAGGAGAAATGTAATGAAGTGATAATAGTATCAGATATATTTTACTTTTACAATATACATTTTAGTGCATATATATATATACATACACATACTTGATCTGAGCCTCCAGGAGGCTGAGAATATATATATATATAGTTTCCAACATACAGTGTAAATTTTATATACTGACTGTTTTGGTAGTTGAATTGTTCTCACCTAAGACAGACCCACAGCTCCTGTATGTATCTATGGGAAGTAACTGAAAATCTGGCCCCTTGCAGTTTCCATTTTCAAAAGCCTATAATTACTCTGAGAATGTAAGCATTATCTCAGTATTATCCCTTGCTGCCTTCTAATAATGTGGGCCTGTATTGATTGATTACAAATGACAAATATGACTACTGTACAGTTGTATTTTAGGTAACACCATCAAGGTATGCTTTTCAAGCATAATTTCAAGTGTAAGCAGATCTTTGTCCAGTGGTTCCTCATCTCCCTCCCAAATTATTTCTCATCTACTTCCTCATACCCAACATTCCTGCCTGTTCCCTCACGTGATAAATAACACTGTCTTATCAAGGTCAGTCAGAAAGGCCCTTTTTTACATATCTCATACATTTTAGCCAGGTGCCACTGATGTGAGATTAATGTAATGGCACTACAGCAAGCACTCAGGCTTGTCTTAATTATGCTAAGGTTGCTGGTTCACCATTTCTCTTCATCTGTCTCCCGCTTTAGGGAACACTAAACACTATGTCATTAGATTGTCTGTTCCACAACATTGGCCCTTTGCATTTACAAAGTCATCAGATGGCTTATGACCTAGCTTTTCTAAGAAATTAAATTAAATAAATAGTAAAAGCAAAAATTTAACAGAAATGGGGCCTGCTGAAAAAGGGGAAAGAGGTATTAAACCTCTGTTGCATCTGTTTTTCAGCAGCTGATCTGCTTTTACAGAACAATATTTTCCAGAAGTTTTCTAAAGGACATGGGTGCAAGGCTTCTTTTGGGTGCCTGACACTGATATTTACATTAATTCAAACTAAATAATGTCCCTCTTCATTTCTTGCTTGAATACAGTACCCTTTTTGCATGCCTCACGTGTTGGGATAGAAAGCACTGAAGGGCATTAAAGGAAAGTTTCCATTATATCAGTCAGCAGTCAGCAAGCTTTTTAGGCCAGAGTGATCCAGTTAAATTCAGAGGTGGGTAGGGAGATGGGTGCTAGGACCAAGCTGACATTGCTGCTTTTCCCTAAGTGGCATGGGGAAACCTTCTGCAACTACTTTTCTCCCTGGAGGCATGGGGAGGGCTCCCACAGCCACCACTTCTCTCTATTGTGGCACTGGAAAGTGACTGAGCTGCCAAAACCTAATGTCCATGAGTTGGATCAAATGGCTCTGAAACCTGGATTCAGCTTGCAGACTGTAGGTCGCCAAGCCCATGTATAAATGAATACTAAAAATGGAGAAGATTTGTCTTTGCATGTTTGGAATATACAATCAATGAAGTACAATACTACTCTAGGTAAGGAGGAAAAGCAGAACAGGGCCTTCTAAATCAGAACCTGTCATCTTCTAAATCATTTCATTTTGTGTATTTTTTAATGTGCACAGAAGTTTCCTTTGTTGCAGCTCAAGGTCCCTCAAGCTAGCCTGAATTATTGGTCATTCACTCGGATCGATATTCAGTAGCATCCAAAAAAGCTTTAACATTTTAAATCTGTCTCAGCCTCTCTCTGTATCTCCAAAACATGTACTATTTAACTTTACTGAGCAAGAACCATACAACATACTACTCTGACTATATTTGAGGTATCATTAATAACCCATTGCTCAGGGGGTCCCACTCCATGAATCAGTCTTATACAAGCTTGTGTGCATACATGCACACACAGCTGTGGAGTATAGCTGGTTAGCTCAGGCTGCTCATGCTTTAAGTCCTGGTAGTCCCTGGTTGATAGATCAAGAAGGTAGCTGTTACAAATGTAGTGATTTGCTTTTGAAGGAATGCACACAAGAAATATAGTCCACATGTTCTGTCTATAAAACACCCTTAAAGCCAGCCATAGCTGTTATTAGGGTTTTGTGACTAACTAACTCTTTTGGTTCGTGGCTATATATATATAATATAAGTTTGCTTTGACAATTCTGAACTTTGTAAAAGTTTTCTTAACAAAATGAAAAAAAAAATCTTTTTGGGTAACTAAATTTTGTTTGACCTGTAAAGAAAATTTTCACTTTATTTTAGATTTTTAAAAACCCTTTAAAAACTATTATTTAGAATGCGGTTTTAGAAACATAAGTTTCATTTTGGACTGAAAAACCCCAACATTTTGTTTTGAAAATGAAACATTTTCTCTTCCACATTTTTCTTCCCTTTTTTCAGTGAAAGCTTTAACTAATTCACCGTTTATTGTTAAATAGCCTCAGTCACCCTGAACCTTTTTTTTTTTTTTTGTGAAATAAACTACTTACTGATAAAATTATCTGTTTATATTTCCTTAGGCAGAGTGGTACTGTAGAGATGAACTGTTAACCTAATGTGTTGTGAGTTAGTCTTTAAGGTACTACCCTGCCCTGACTTCAGGCTGACTTCAAACAAACACAGTTAACCCACTCTTTGCTTCCTTTACTTATGTTAGATCACCTAGTTCCCAAGTGAGTTCTCTAACCAGTAGACAATTATAAAAATAATTGGTTTTCAACCTTTTTTCATTTGTGGATCCCTAAAAAATTTGGAATGGAGGAGTAGATGCCTTTGGAAATTTTAAATGGAGGGGTGGACCCTCTTGAACTGTAAGCATGGGTATTCACATACTTTTGATTGATCATAGTCATCTTTTATGGACCCCTTACAGGCTGAAAACTGCTGATGTAAATGATAAGTGGGTGGCATTACTTCCTTTATGTTTTAAAAAGAAAGCTTCTATGACTGTACCTTGTGGAGACTTTGGTCATGTTGACTTTGCCTGGTTTCTGGATCCCAGTGAAATGGAAGCAAGAGCTGGATGTGGAGCTTTTGAGACCAGAGCAGTTCTAAACATGCACACACCACAACTGCAGGTGCCATGAGAATTATCAGGTCAAAAACAAAAGGCACTGAATGAGTTAAGTGGCTGCAGGGTAGGCAGCTGATGGGCAAGCAGAGTTGGGGTATTGTAATTTTAGTCTTAGATACTTTGAGTTTACCTAAATTCTGTTTTAGGTGCCTATGTCCTGTTTTGGATCTGGCCCTTAACTTTTTTAAATGAAAGCTAATATCTTCCTTTATTGATCTAAAATAGGGAATCCTCTGTTAACAAGAGGCTCACATCAGTGCCCTCCAGCTCATTATTAAGACACCTTTCATAATACTATGTTCTTCAGGAGAAAATTGCTTTCAGGAGAACTATTCTCTATTTCTTCTAAGAGCTGGGAGACTTCTTATGAGCATTTATTTGGAAATGAACCTTGTTTTTGTTTGCTCTTAGCTTTGGCAGCCTAACGAGAGATTCTGGCTGCTGGGTATAGGTTTGTCTGTGAATATCTAAAGCAATACATGAATCTCTCTAACAGAAATTTTTGTTTTGGATGTGAAGACACTGTGGTGACCTTATAGGCCCTCTCCACACATGTAGGCACGTCCAGTTTTTGGCACCACAAACTGCATATGTTGCACATTAATCTGTGCATGGTGCTGCTAAGTTGCAGCATGGGGGCAAAATTTACCACTGGGATTTCCAGGTAGAAAACTGCACCCCCCCCCCAAAAAGTAGCACAAAGTACTTGAAAATAGCATGCCCTGGGACAAATGCAGAGATGGGGAGCTGGCAGCCTAAGGCTGCTTGATCCACCATCTCTGCACACGGTGGAGTCCCCCATCTTGAACCATGCTGCATCCCAGGCAGCAGTGTGCCTCAAGATGGAGGAGCAGGAAGCTCTGAGCTGCCCACTCCCCTGTCTCCATTAGCTGCTCCCAGGTTGGCCATGGTGCAGGGTGTCTTAGTGCGGGGCCGGACTGCCAGCTTAGCTCTGTGCTAAGGTACCTTTTTTCCGGCCTCCCCCCCTGCCCCCCCAGCACATGGAGTCCAGGCAGGATCCAGGAGAAGCTGGGCACAGGCAATTTGCGCACAGTGGGACAATGTGTCCTGCAACAAAAGGCACATACTGGGGTACATGCTGTGGCACAAAGAAGCGGTACAAATGTGTGCTGCTATTATTTGTACCACTGCAAGTACATGCTGCTGCTCATCTGGACATGGCCATAGTGTAGAACTACCAGAGTAGACTGCTTCTGTTTTTATTTCTCTAGTTACTCTGTAAATAACATAGGAAATTAGGTTAATAAAAATATAGGAACTTTTATTTTGATGCCTTATTTCAGGCCAACTGAGACTTAGCTCAGGCCTACTGAGTTCATAGCTATTGCTCAGAGCTTTTTGTACTTCAGCTTGCATTTCTTTGAACATCTTTACTATCACTTTCATACCAACATCTGCTTCCTTGGCCTTGGAGTTGATTGTATTAAAGAGCCAGAACAACAACAATAACCATAAAAAGCTTCCTGTCTCAATTGAAAGCTACCAAAAAAGGGAATTTTCACGAATCATTGAAAGAGGAACCAGATAAGAAGAAGAAGAACAACAAAAAAAGCTCTAACCTATAAGCTCCATGTCAAGATAGAGGTTTGGGGCCAAAATATGCCCAAGTGAAATCTATTTGAATTCAATGGATCAAGATTTGAACTGATTGACATTCCAGGTATAAGTTTACTTTCTGTACTTTTTTGTTCCTAAGTACCTGGAGAGAGTAGATGGATAGGCTATATGGACAGATTTAGACTTAAACCATTTCCTTACAAAAATTAAGTTTTAAATGGAGTGGATCAGGATTCTGTTCCTATGCCAATCATGGATATATTTTGGCCTTCTGATACAGAAGACCTATATAAACATTTTAATTCTATTTGTATATCAAACTGTGGGTATATTTCCTGTAATGTATGAGAAATTCTTGTAGATAGAAAAAAGATGAGGCGTTAGTAAATGCTTTACTGTGAGAAGAGAAAACAGGTCTATGGTACACTCCAATAATAATGAAACAACATTTTAAGCCACCTCATTCAAATTTTCCCAAACATCATGTAAAAGTTAACCTTGTTATTTCTGAAAAGACAAGTTTCTGTAGTTGTTGGTTCCAGAACCAAGCAGATCCTTCAGTTTCATCAAACAAAACTAAATTAAAAGGCCCTGTTTCAATCTTTCTCCTACTCTGCAGTCTAATTTCAGTGAAAAGAATGCTTCATGAAGAATGGCATTATGTCAGGTCCTGACTGCCCGCCAGAGAAAGGCAGTCATGCTGTTAACAAACACAAAGGTCCAATCTCTTCCAAATCCACCAAACAAAGACAAAAGACCTGATGAAGAGGTAACAAGAATAATTGAATTTTTTAGTGTTGTACATAGAGCTGCTATTATAGTACCCATGTGCTCATGACTCGAGCCAAAAATCCCCCATGCAATTATGGAAAAAAAAGAGAGAATCTGTTCGTGGCTCAAATTCAGAAGGGAAAGAGAGCAAAGGTTTAGCATATAAACCAGGGTGTTTCTTCCATTAGTGCTCCAGTGGTAAGTACTTATTCTTATGTAAGAAACTTCTGTTAAGGTTTCTTCTGTTTGCATCTGTCAGCATTATAGCTGAGTTCATTAAAAGCCTCATCCAGTGCCCCATTAAAGTTGGTGGGAATTTTAGCATAGATTTCAATTATATCCTAAATAATGTCACTAGCCTATATCATGTACAGGACTCACCTTGGAGTCAGTGTAAAAGTTTTATGCCTACCCTCTTGAAAATTAAGCCACAAATATTCTACTATTTCAAAATGTACTATAGCAAATCTGTTGAATCTGGCTCTAACTTTTATAAAACATTTTTCTATAGAACATAAAATAACAGAACAAAACAATGCAAAAAACAACACTTGTGAGTCTAGCTGAGACTCTTACAAGGCATCTATGTATTTTGGTATATAAGAACCTAGATATGGAGCTTTAGCAACTAATATAAACATAAGCATGAAATACTGATTCAGTTTCAATGAATATACTATTATATTTACTTATTTTAAAATAAAGATGAAGTCATTTGGATTGTGGTATGGGTTTTAACTGTCTTAACCCAATAGGTTGTCCATAGCTGAATGCTACACTGTTAAATGTTTTATTAAATTTGGCTTAAATGTGCATTTTGTATTCTTAACTGAAACAGTTATGAAAATGATTATATTATAAATTCCGTTAAGGTCCAATGTGGTGCCAGCCTAATTCTAGTACAAATTTCTGTTTCTGATAGGGTTTCTGACTTGTTGCTCCAAGACATTGGATGCCCATACATGTACATTGAGGTTGCTTGACTTGATTAACTGGGTCTGCTGGAGTGTGGTAATTACTGCACTCTAGTAGATTCCAGCAGCATGTGTATCAGTATTCCTGCACTTAAAAATGGAGGCAGGGGCACTTTAATTAAAGCTTATTTATTGAGTTTTAGGAAAAGTGCCCCCACCACCATTTTTCAAAATGGGGATGCTGATACACATGATGCTCCAAGCATTTTAATTAGAGGAGCTCTCAGAGTTCTTGGAACTGCTCAAATTAAAGCACTCTTCCCCATCCTCCCACCTCCTGGAGCACCTGTATAAATGCCCATATTGACTGGAAATGTGATATGTAGTAATGATCAGAGCTTTTGCATTAAAACAGAATCGTGTTGGTTGGAAATAAATCCTGTCACTACAGTAAGAGACTTTCATGAGACATATATATTTATAATTTCTTTTAAAATGTCTTTGAAATAAACTTGGCAGTGATGCCAGTATCTTGAAAGATTTAGAGTCAATGTAACCCAAATCCAGTTCTAATAGCTTATTTCAGTGCATTCTAGATGTTGTGATATTATAGCCCCTCTTGGCAGGGGAGTTTTTATTAAAGAAAACAGCTACTTACTATAGAGTTGAAATGAACATAATCCTGCACAGTTTGAATTCCAGGTGTGAGGCCTTTGTTTACCAGGGTTCACTCTCTTATTGGGTTCTGTGCAGAACAAATGTATCTGAAGACTGAATAAATATGGCTAATAAAGTTATCACCCACCGGGATGACATTTGTAGGACCAAATCCGGATTACCATATTCAATTAAGCATTCCCATTGACTGCTTAATAATAAGCAGTTGAATAAGAGGAGGATTTGACTAGCCCTTAAATCATAGACACTTAGGACTGGATTCTACCCCGTCCACTGGGTGTCTGAGTGTGATTCTATTCCACCCCATTCAAATCCCAAAAATCCATTACTGCTTCTACTTTTTTACCATACTGGGCACATCTACACGAGATACTAAATGCACAGTAGACTTATTCTACTGTGCAGTAGCACAGCTGTCAAAAACCATGCTAATGTGCAATAGAATTAATGTACTGTGCATTCACATCACAAAAAGTTGTGCTCTGGTGCTATTGTGCAATAGCTCTGATTACAGTGCATTTAAGTTAGTATGTGTAATTACAGGCTCCAAACCATGTGGCGCATTATTGAACATATAGACGCACCCACTGTCCTCTTACCCTAAGACTGAGTAACAGAAAAGGAGCGAAGAGGAGGAGGATGTCCCAACTACCTTTTGCATTACTGTTTTTCAGGGACTTCAGCAGGATGAAACAGAATACCACTTAGATGCTTAAGTCCACTTACACATCTACATGTGGAATAGAATCTGGTCCCTCCTGTTCTTGAATTAGTTCTGAATCTTAGAGTAAGATTCTGAAGTCATGTAGGTCTGTATCAGTAGACCACTGTGCAGGATTGAGCCCTTAATCTTGACTCTAGACCCCAATATTTGGTGGAAATGAAGTGGAAAAACCTCAACAATATATATAAATGAATAATAGAACTGTTTACCTTTCATTTATTTACTGTTTTTTTTTGGGGGGGGGGAAACAGAAGTGTTTAGAAATGAAACATAAATATAATGTGGACAGATGGGTTGTAGGTAATGTTAAAGACCCATTATTTTCATTTCTAATTCCCAAGTCTTGTTGAGGGTTATATATTTACACAGCTGATTCACTGTCTTGTTTGCATGCAGAAATTGTATGTTAAAAATTCAAATTGCCTCAGTGTAAGCTAAAACACTATCTTGGTGATGAAGTGCCAACATAACAAGCTAGGTGATCTGGGAATTTCTTTGACCATCAGTCTATTCTCACTATGACTCATTGCTTCATTTGGAGGAGCTACTTTATTATTATTATTATTATTATTATTACAAATGAAAAACTTATCTCCCTCCTACCCCAGAACTACTCTGATAAAGACAAATCTCTTTAGCTAGTGCTGCTTCTTTATTTTTCCCCTTCTAGGAAGGAAGATTGGAAGAAGAAATAAATAGGCAAGACTCCAAAAAGCTCATTCCACTCCATCTCTCCTTTCTTTCCTCCCCAAATGAAAGATATTCCAAACCTAAACATTTACCGTAAAAAAAGAGGAGGAAATTGAAAGGCCACCAGCTCTGAGTCACTCAGAGTGTGAGATTATTTTGAAAAACTATTTTGTTCACTTAAAGGGTGTTGGAGTTGAAATGAAAATTGCTTTTGCAGCAAAGTGCACCATAAGGTCTGCAGGGACCGATTAGCACAATGGCTCTGTGTATCCTATATAGTAAATGCTGCTTCAGTGGTTACTATAACATAGGATGTGAAGGTGAGAGAAGTTTATTTCACTTTTAGTTTGCAGTTATCTTTATATTAAATGGTATTTGAGTCCTCTTGTATTTAATTTGCAGAGACCATCATTAATCAATCAGATACAAAAGTTCAAATGCAGAGGTTTTTGTTGTCACTGATGAAGAGCTCCTTCAGTTTTGGAAAGCAAGCTTATGCAAAGGTGATACATGAAACCACCCTTTTCCTAAGTGAGGTTTATTTAATTATAATTACCTCAGTTTCCTGGAAAGTGCCGAATTTGAGTTGATAGGGAAGGAATTGAAGAAAGCAAGAATTCTGGCACAGATGTTGCATGTGAGATGTTACATTTACTATGAATAGTGAATGTCATTTCTTATATTCAGGTGACAAAATTCACTTCTATGCTGAGATCAGCACTCAATCCATGAACTACTTATATGTTCAAATCAGTCATAGAATAAAAGTTTGCACCTGCTGGGAGGGAAGAATTATCCCTCAGAACCCCAGTTTTTTAACAAAATTACTATTTTAGAGTTCCTTCTTTCCAAAATTACTTAACCTCCAAATGAATACTGCATACAGATAGCTTGACTTTGTTATTTAGGTTTTTGCTTCTCTTATACCACCTCCTTTAGCAGTGCAAAACTGTTATGACCAGCAGTTTTTGAGGTCTATATTCTCAAAATTGTTTAAGCACCCAAATAGGAGTTAGTCACTTAAACACCTTTGAGGATCTGTTTCCTTTAAAGGAAGGCTAACTAAGGTATGTGCACACAAACAAAATGGGTATAAGTGCCCCATGAATAAAATTAAACTGGACTCGAGATGTGTCCGAAGTAGCAGTGCAAGGCGGTTCTGCTTCGGAGCAGCCAATAAGAGTAATGAAGGCATAGAATACAAATAATTTCAAAGTGCAGCTAAGCAAGTTTTTGAGATGGACAAAAGGACTTGATGACTCAGGGGATTCATTTTGATCCTGTGTGAACCTGTTGAATATAGCTGGCAAATTTGGTTTTGATTTAATGTAATTACCCATGCTGAGAATCATACAGCAGATTTTTGTAAAGTGTGTACCTAAGGGCGCAATGTATTATGTATGCATGCGCCTCTAATTTAGTTGCAGACTATGTGTTATAGTCCTGTAAATTACTTTAATCTTTTCCAATTTTTTTAGGGGTCTGATATGAATCTCTCTTTCTCCTTCTGTTGTGTCCCTGTACCTAAGCAAATGTACCACAGGGCTGGGTAGATGAGTGTGGAAATAAAAGAGGCCTAAGTTGTATTTCCAGCTCTATCAGTGTTTGACCTTTCCTCTGTATGTTAGACAGCCTTTTAATGAATGCATACACCATCCCTATAAGATGTAGATAAGTGTCCCTATAAGATGTAGATAAATGGCATTCATTCCAGTTTGCAGATAGGGTAACTGCCACTTTGAAAAACTAAGGTTGAGATTTTAAAAAAAGTGCTGTGTTGCACTAACACTCACCATTGACTTCAGGAGGATCAGTCTTTCACTCAACTTCCTTATTCAGTGCTAAGTGCATTGGAAATGCCCCTGCTAAATGGCATGTGTAGGCAAATACATTTTTGGTAGGAGAATGAAGAACTCAGATCCCTGAACTGAAACACAAGACTTAGTTGACAGACAGGAGTATCTCAGAAAAACCCTTCAGATGTATGTGCTTAGTTATGAGGGCAACAGGTGAAAAAAGTACTTATGTTTAATATACCCATTAATAGCTAGGAAAATTAAATATTCTGAATCATTTACCTAATTCAACAGCAGTTGGCAGTTGGTTATAGCTGGCCTGTTTGTTTTAGAAAAAGCACAGAACAAGGGGTATACTCTATTATTTGAGTAACAATACGTTATACAGTAGTTAAAAATGATACCAGAATGTATATGTGACTGTACATGCAACTTTAATTTTAGTGCTTCCTGATTTTGAGTGCTTAATGGTATAAGTTTCAGGTCCCTTTAGCAAGGTTTACCTTTACAAATATGATATATATTGTGTGTGGATATAGATAGATAGATAGAGATAGATAGAGATATCTATATATCTTCATGCACACACATACATATAAAGAGAATATATATTAATATTATGATATCATGACAGAGTAAATCAAAAATAGGAAGCAAGTATTATATGTGGAAAAACTTGAATTATTTTTTATATAACTGATATAAGAAGAGCTTAGACAAAGGTAGTATACTCACAGTATATGCTCAGTATACTGTATGTGGTTTCTCTGCTTCCTGGGATAGAGGAAGGCAGTTCCAGTTGGCTTAGTCATATTTTCCAGGTCACTGAGGATAATGGCAGCGAAGTCAGGTGTGAAAGGCTATTTATATGCCTGTGGCAATTACCCTATATATGTTAATGAGAAGTAGGTAAAACTTGGATTTTCTTTCCCACCAGTTCATTTATTGATGGTTCAAACTTAGCAAAAACAGTAGAACTACAGTAGGGAAGAATTTGGGTTGATGAGAACAAGTGTTGCCAACAGTCGTATAATAAGACAGACAGAAAGATTGGAATGCTTATTTCCTTTCTCTTATGCTTGTGTAGGCTCTTCTTAAGGTCCCAATTTAGAGAAATGTTTAAGCACTAGGAAACTGTGGTGTTACAATCAAGTCAAGCAGAAAACTCAAGTATAAACTGATGTTGAAGTGCTTTGCTGAACTAGGTCTTAAATGACCTTGAAAAGTCAGGCCAACTCTGATTTTAAAAGATACAACTCATCTTTGGAAACCAATCAAATGCTAGAATAGAAATTCAGAGGTGTTTTGCATCAAATTTGGGATTAACAAATGTCCAGTGTTTGCCTCACTCATCCATTGATTTACCCAACTTAAATAACCGCATCTTGCTTTCAAGAGTTTCCATTCATTTGGCAATGTAGAGAAAAAAAGGAATTGCCTTATTTAAAATGACCTTTCTAAACTTTATGTAGAGAACCTTTCCTGTTGCTCACTACTTATAATCAGGCTACTTTTTTTATCTTATTTTGACATTTGTGTTGGAATTAATGTGATTGGCAGCAGAATCCAATAAATGAGAATTTTGGAGGTGTTTCTGTGCAGCTAAATGAATCTCTCAGCAGTCTGATTTGGCAGCACTGGTGGTGTTTTGCATCAGCTGGATTTTATTGTGTTGGGAGATAGATAATCGGAAAGGGAATCACACATGCTTGTAAATTAAACATTTTATTGAGTGTGCTTGCTTAGTGCTGAACAGCAGTGTAATGTCAGGGAGTGAACACAAATGCACATGAACAAAGTGGGCCGAACACTAAATCTATTGCTATGCAAAAACACAGTGGCAAATGTTCGATGAAGTTGTTGTGTCAACACAAATCAGATTACAGATTCCTTCAATTTGTTTTGCTTTGTTTTAGGACAAGATTTTGCGTGATCCAGATATAATTACTGCTTACAATAGTGTATATGGAATTATCATGTGCTTTTAGTATGTTGGATACCCATGGCCTAGCAACAGTTTTGTTTTAGAGTTGGTTTCTAAAATCCCTTTCAGAGTAAGTAATGAAGAAAATAAACTAAACTGATTGCTCTAATTACTCACTATTAAACTGAGAAAGAACTTCTCTTGTCTGTCAAATATAGGAGGAATATGTGGTATTTTACTTCCACGTGTCTCTGTACTCATGTATTCCACATGTCTGCAAATGGAAATAACATCTAAAATCCTAGATCAAAAACGTCTTTGAACGTTGAGGGAATCCACTCAAGACTGTTGGGGTAGGCACTAGTGACAGTGAAGTTACAGATACTGACTACATTATCTGACTACAAAATACTGGTATTGCTGATCAGTTAACAGCACAGGACAGAAAGGAGGTGATGCATTTGTGGAAGTAGAAGGACCTTTGAGAAGTTTTACTGTTTTTTTTTTAACCCTGGTGCCACTCATTGTTTCTTCATGATTCTGCAATTCATGGACAAGTCCTCTGGCAGTTGGAGAAAATAACCTAAGTCTATTTACTTTCAGTGGGAGATTTTTGTATAAAAAATTCACCATGCAATGGGTGCATCTACATGTGCATCTACTTGAATAAACTCTGGTGCAGTTTGCACTGAATTTTATTGCTCCTGGGAGCAGTGTTTGCACATGCGTCTAGGACCACAGCATGTTGAGCTACGGCAACACAGCCTTGGCTGGCACAGGGCCATGGGAGAAGCCTGTCCACCTGGAGCTCCTCTTCCCCAACTTAACATGCTGTAGAGGGGCTGGCTGGGGCACAAGGGTGCTACAGTGTGGGCCTAGCCAGCAGGCAGCCCCTGCACTGTAGCACCCTCATGCCCCTGCCAACCCTGGTCACTGTCTACACATGCATTGTGGCACACTAAATAACTCCACTGTAGGATAGTAGTTCTGTTAGGCTGTACTATTCTATGGAGTTAATTAGTTTACTGAGGCCTAATAGCACCTCATGTAGGTGGTAACACTTTACTGCAGAGCTAATTAGTCAACTCTGCAGTAAAGCGCATGTGTAGCTGCACCCAGTATGTATTAGAGTAAACCTCAATCTAACACACCGCTATTTATATGTATTCATAGGCCTGTGTGAAGCAGCTAATATTTGCTTTGGATTCAGCAGATTCAGGGTACAGTGATTCGATTAGGTGATTCAAATCGCTGTCCCAAATGGATTGGCCGAATCTGATTCAGAGATTCAGCCACCACGGAATTGGCCCCATCCCCTGCCTGCTCTCCCAGCCCCATCAATGGCTGCCCCACCCAGCCCCAGCATCCTGGCTTTTTTAAAAAAAAAGCCCCACACTCACCAGCTCCTGCCAGGTGAGGCGGGGGGCAATCCCCACTGCACCCCAGTGATCCGTGCTGCATGGGTGGGGCTCTGCTGCAAATTCCTAGAAGCCCTGATGTCTGCTGCAGCAGCCGGTGAGTGAGGGGCTTTTTTAGACAGAGCAGGCGGGGGATGGGGGCTTATGGCAGAACCCCCCACACAGCACGGGGCAGTGGGGATTGCCCCCCAGCCTGGCAGGAGCTGGTGAGTGTGGGGATTTTTTTTTTTTAAGAGCTGGGACACTGGGGCCAGGTAAGCAGCAATTGATGGGGCTGGGAGAGCGACCAGGAATCGGGGGTGCTCAGAGGGGCTGGGTGATCAGGGTCCCCCATGATCCCCTCCCCCTTCCTCCTGGCCCCGCCTCCCACTCCCTACTTACCAGCATGGAGCCCAGGTCCAGCTCCCTGCAGTACTGAGTGGGGACTGCCAGAATCTCCAAATCTTTCTATGAATGTTTTTTGAATTGATTTGGAAGCTTCAAATCAATTCCAACCTTTTTATTAGTCTCCTGATTTGATCTGGATTCAAAGATTTGGCCACTAAATTGGGCTGAATCTCCTCCGAATTGAATCAGCACCTGAAGCTTCACCAAGCCCTAGTATCTAGTAAGAAATAGTATCAGTTTTTCAGCTAGCAGTATGTATACATTTTGAGTAAATATTTGTGTCTTACTAGTGAGTATGCATACTTCTGCATACTTTGCATATGCCTTAGAAGGAAGGAAAGAGTGCCAGCTGAGTGGAAATATTTCATACCATGTTTTTTACTTTGCTCACTTCTAATGGTCCTTTTCTTTTCCTGTTGTGTGTATATCCAGTTGTCAGTCATAAATGGGCATCTCAGAGAAAAGATTTAGGCTTCTAGAGTGGGTTTCATTGGGAACAGAGTTAGTCCACATATAATGCTTTATAAAATTGTGCTATTAGTGGAATAGACTTGACTCCTTTTCAATACCAGACTGCATACTAAAGTGAGTGTTTCTGTTGGATTAACCTTACACATTGAAGTGAATGTACCTGTTACTATAGGAAAAGTTGTGAATGAAAGCTCTGTTATAAGCCTTACACAATAATGGTTCTCAAACACTGAAAGTATTAGCATTTTGCATGATGTCTGCTTTATGCTTCTTTTCTAAAAGCAGGTCAGAGTATTCCATATTTCAACTATCTGCATATGTTCCTCACCTGAGGTTCTTTCCTTTTAAAAATAACAACATTTTAAAGGTAATTGTTTTTGACTGGCTAATTATTAATGAATGTGATTAACAGAATGATGGCAGTACCATTAAAAGCTTAAAGATTTTTAAAAATTGAATAGTTCACAGGGTATTTAAACTTTATTTAAACAAACAATATTCAAACTTTATTAAATGGAACTAGTCCAAAAATTATGTTCTTTCTTGCTGCTGTCACATTTAGAACATTGTGTTCCAGCAAAATGCCAATGCTTGTTGTTATAGCCTCATTCAGTCTCCCCTGTGACCAGATGTGATTAGATAATTCACTTTTTCAGTGGTTTGGACTGGAGGCCCGTAGAGATCTAACCAAAATTATATACTTAGTTTTTGGGTTGCATTTTTTATATAACCTTTGCAATGACATTCCAGAATAACCAAATCCCTCTTTACCTGGCAGGTATGCCATACAATGAGAGATTAAATATCATTCTTAATTTCTCTGCCTATGATTGAGAGAGGAAGCTTTGCTTAGGAAAGAGGAACCTCCCCATACAGCTCTATCAACATTCCTACATTAGAATTTTGTCAAGAATGTTATGCTTAAATAGAAATTGATGTTTAGACTTGAAGAAAATGGAGTCCTAAGCTATATGCGTTGAACTTAGTCAAGTAATACTCTTTTAATAGTTTGATGGGTTTTGTGATATTAGATTAGGCAAATTATATATATATTTCATTTTCCTGCTTGTCTATTGAGTGGACAGAGCGATATATAATATACAAATACTCAAAATGCCACATTAAAAGAACATTCAGGCTGTGATGTCAAGTGCTAAAAAATTAGGAAGTATTGCTTGTGTAGCCATAGGGTATGTACAAGCATTACATGTAGATTGACCTAACCAGGGTTAGGTCAGTCTAAATTCCCAGTCATGAAGGCATTCACAGGGCTTAAACTGCTCCAAAAATGGCTCTGCCAATCTAAAATGGGTTAACCTGGTCTAATGAACACCTGCATGTTCCAGCACAGTTCCAGGAGTGGGATAGCCCAGCCACTCACCCTAGCCCCAGGGCTCTGCTGTTCTGCTCCTCTGCCCAACCCTGAATCAGCTATTTTTAGCCCTCTGACTACTCCCCCCTGAACTGGGCACACTTACTCTGGCAGCAGTTAAGTGCTTTCATGCACCGTACCCCGGATATGTCTACACATGCAGTTAATTTAAAGTAATAAACTTCAGATCAGTTTGAGCCAAAGTAAACTACTTCCAGGTACAACATCTATATATGCACCCAGGACAACAGCAGTTTGAGCTGGGGTGGAGCAGTTTACACCAGGGCTACTCCTGCCCTGTTCTTCCCTGGGCTTTGGGTGGCTGCAGAGGGTCTGGTTGGGGCACGAGGATGCTGAAAGTGTGAAGCCATGTGGCTAGGTGGCAGCAAGACTCTGGCCTCCTGCTACCTGGGCTGCCTGGGTGCAATTTATGCCTACAGTTAGCATCTATATGTGCATTTAATCATAGTTAATTATTCTGCCGTAAGATAGTACAGTGCCTGACAATAGTATCTTACAGCGGAGTTAATTAGTTTACTGCAGTTTACTACCATCGCATGTATAGACAGCAGTTCCATACTCTGCAGCTAATTAGTCTACTCTGCAATAAAGCGCACACATAGATACAGCCCCAGTTTAAGTTTAGGCAGCTTCAAGTAAATCTAAACCAGGTCCCACAAATACTTGTTTGCACCCTGAGATTTCCCTTCTTGTGAATATAGATAAGACTTAACTACCTTACAGATGAACATCTTGCTGGGGTCGTTTGACCCCAGTATTCTTTCCTGCCATGGCAGGGGGTCGGACTAGATGATCTACTCAGGTCCCTTCCAACCCTAGAAACTATGAAACTATTATCAGAGACTATTTTTTCCCAAAACAATGGCTTTCGTTTTCAGACTCTGATTCAAAAAGGCACTTAAAGTTATTGGTAGATGTTTTAAGCACACGGGTAGACTCAAGAACATTGATGGAACTGCAGAGGTGCTTAACTATACGCACACAATTACGTTTTTTACTGACTCATAGTCAGTGATAATATCAGTCACTAATTCCCAATTATGCATTTAATGCATACAAACTTCTTAGTAGCTTTTCTAAATAAAATATTTTGAAATAATTATTTTTATTGTTCATTGAGCTCAAACTTTTAATAGCTCATGAATATTTTCTGAAAGGTGGTTAGGATATTATCTCAGAGGTTTATCCCTGGGCTTTCAACTGATTCATTGTCTATACTTTCATTCTTGCAGAGTGGAAAAGCAGAACAAAACAACAAAAAGCCATCCTGTGGATTATCTTCTAAATTATATGTTGTTCAAAGAAATAAGATCATATATGAGATCACATCTGAGTAATGCTGTATCCAACATTTTAATCATATATGGTGCAAAGAGAATGAATTTCATTTTTCTTGCTACTTTTTAAATTTAACTTGTAACAAAAGGCTTGTTTCTACTCTAAAACATAACTGGCATATAGCAAAATGTAAATGGAAGCTTTACTGCTTATTGAATCTCCAAATAAACAAGAAAAGACAATCTTGAGGGAGACCATTGGTTTGAAATTTGAATTTTCCAGACCAAATCTAATAAGTTCAGTCTATCTCCTCTGGGTATGCTCTAGTAGAATTTCATCTAAAATGGACATTTTGAAGTGAAGGGTTGGGAAAAGTTGAAAATATTAGGCTTATGAAGTATACAAAGTGCAGGGTGACTTCATATTTTCTGCAGAATTGTTATCCACCAGTTGTGTAAACTTTCTGGAGATGGACATAGCTAAATGCCCATCAGTGACACAAAAACAGCAACAGTTTCCTGTGCTTACCCTCAATGGGCAGATGAGCAAACAGCCAACTGATTTTTATTTACTTTATTGCCTTTAGCGCTTCTATTGAAGAGAAAAATATAGTTTTTCTTCATAGCAAGTAAATGAATGTTAAGAATAAAGAAAGGGACTTAGATTGGATTTTGAATATTTATTTATGTGGTAGGAACTCATTCCTATAAGGCACTGATCACTGCAGATAAGACCTGAAAGCATGCGTATAATTTTAAGCATTGAAATCAATGCATCCACTTATGTAGTTGAAATGCTTGTTTGCAAAGCAGATGAAGCTCTTGAAATGAGACACATTTTGAAGGATTTCAGTTCTCGTTAGTCATGTACAAGGATGGGTCAACCATAGGTCTCCCAGAATCTCACAGTGCTCTGCTCTGCCTCCTTCAAGGGGAACAGAGGAACAGATGCATCTCAAGCAGGTCCAAGGAGGTGATCCTTCCCCTCTATGTGACACTGGTCAGGCCACAATTGGAGTACTGAGTCCAGTTCTGGGTGCTGCACTTCAGGAGGGATGTGGACAACAATGGAGGGTCCAGAGGAGGGCCAGTCGCATGATCAGGGGGCAGCAGGGCAGGCCCTATGAGGAGAGGCTACGGGACCTGAACCTGTTCAGACTCCACAAGAGAAGGCTGAGGGGGATCTTGTGGCCTGTTACAAACTGGTCGGAGGGACCAGCAGGCATTGGGGGAGTCTCTGTTCCCCTGAGCACTGCCAGGAGTGACTAGAAATAACGGTCACAAGCTGGCAGAGGGTAAATTCAGATTAGACATCAGGAGGTGCTACTTCAAGGTCAGGGCGGCTAGGGTCTGGAACCAGCTTCCAAGAGCTTCCAAGGTACTGGCTCCTACCGGGGGGTCTTTAAAAGGAGGCTGGGTGAACACCTTGCTGGGGTTGTTTCCTGCCCATATCAAGGGGTTGGACTTGATGATCTGCTCAGGTCCCTTCCAACCATACCAACTATGAAACAGTGGGGTAAATAGTTTGGAGACTATCAGCCTGCCATTCCCTGGTCCCAACTCCCCCAGCCTTCAGGTACCTGTTGCCATCCTTGGTGCCAGGCTTTCCAGCCCCAATCCTCTTTCTCTCACTTTCAATGACAGGGGAACAGAGAGCTAAAGGGGATTTGGGCTGGAGGGTCAGAATCTCAGTAGCAGCCAGGGAGCCCCTGCCCCTCCAGAGACATCATCCACCCTTTCTAGCACCCCTGGCTATAAAACTGGCTGCATTCAGCCACAGCAATTTTGAAAAGTTCCAAACAGGACATGCCACATGGTCTGTATGTATGTATGTCACCTGGCTGGAACAATTCATTTTGGAAACTTTTCCAACCCTTTGCACTTGGCAATCTTCCAAAAAGTTACTTTTGTCCATACTCTAACCAGTTTTCTTTTTGTATTCGTGCTTCTAGGATTGAACTCTGTAGTGTTTACTCAGACCTCCTGCTCAGTTTTGAATTTTACTTCATGCAAAGTTCTCTCTATTTATAACATAAGGTAGGGAAAGAGTTCTACTCTCAGACTGTATCAGACCAGATCACCAAGTGTCTCTTTGGTCTCTGAGTGATACACCATTTAAAATTTCAGGCGCCAAATACCAGGTTTTCTCACATACAATATGTCCTGGTATAAAGGATGCATCTTGTTTTTGAAATGCAAAATGAAGAAACAAAGATCCTTCCATAGTAAATAACTAAGTAGCAACAGCTAGGGAGCTAAGCCTGTTCACTATTCTGCTCCCTGTGGATCATGTGCAGACTTTATTTTCTCTTTCACCAGGTAAGTGGAAGAACTTGTTTGGACTATATTGCCTCATAAGCACCAATTTCTAGCAGCAGTTTTGAGGGGACGAGGCTTGTGTTACATGTGAGAAAATATAGTAATCTCTATTTTCAGTTCTTAAATAGGATTTGATTGATTCATTGGTCTTGTGCTGCCTCCTTGGCACAGAAATGAATTTTCCCCTGAGTGTATTTTTAATGTTCCCTCAGTTGTAACTTAAGTACTAAGTATGCAGAAGTCACAGCAAAATTCTGTTTGCAAATCCACTTTCTGTCCCACTTATGCTGCTCTTGTTTTCCTGATTGCACTCCATTCAACCAATCTATAGGTCTGTGGGGCATTTACATGAAATGCTGACTGCTCAGTAGCTGAAAAATACTGCACAGTAGTGCGTCACAGCACAGACAGGCTAATAGACTACTGCAAAATATTATTAGGCTACTGCACAGTAGCATCACTTAAAAGACATTTGCCAATGGTACTGTGCTGTAAGTCCGGTTACTTCATGTTTGTTTAGTACCTGATTCTACAAGTACTAAATAAATGCGTAGTAATGACCATGCAATAGTGTCTCATGTAAATGTGCCCTGTGAGTAAGAAAAAGCTAATACAGGGAAATGGGTCAAATCCTTCTGCATCTTAAAAACAGACTGACTAAAAAGAACAGCCTAACTGTACAAGATGCTGGGTCTTAAAATGAAAACCACATTCAGGATAAAACTTGAATTCCTTTTTCTGGTTTAACTAGCAATTACCAGCTACCATTCAGAGAACTGCGGTGAAAATGTTCATACTACTCTTATTGAAAAAGCAAGCCCTTTGTGGAAGTTGTTAGTGTACTCCTGACTGCATCTGGTCTTGGGAGTCTTTAAAAGTACAATGAGTTGGAAAAGTTCTGAGTTCCAATGGTAATGAGGTGAGAATGACTGTTCAACAGGAGCTGAGCTGAGCTTTAAGATATCAATGCTACCCTCCTAAACTGAATATCAAGCTAGAGCACCGTTTCTTTTCGACCCCTGCAAACACCACAAGAAAGCTGTGTGCAGTGTGAAGGGTAGACTAGACTTCAGATTTAAAGGCAATTTAGAGCTCCATTGACTTGTAAGATAAAATGGTGATTTGAGTTTATTTCATTCCTATCATGACTAGGAGTTGGTGAGCTATTGCAGAGGAAATATGAACTAGCTCTATCCAACCCCAGTCTTCACTCAAAGCTTGAACACAAACCAGTTCTTCATTGCGGCTAAGAAAAATATCCCTTCCCAAGATACTTTTGGAGAAAAATCTATGCAGTAAAGGTCTTGAAGCTGTTTCTATTCCAGTTAATGACAAACTCCTGTTGTCTTGAAGTATAGTTGGAATTGGTCTGAGGCAGGGCAGTCTCTTAATCAAAGGAAGGGAGTTTGTGTATGATTCAAAAAAGGTGGAAGAAGCTGGGTTAAGATTACAAATACTTTTCTCTTTAAGGAAGTGAAAGAAATCTAGTCTGGGTGGCCCAAGGTGTACTTACTGTTTTTCGACCTACAAACCACAGCATGCGCTTCTATAATTTTAGATCAATGAAATATCCACAGTCAATACAAATGTCAGTGGTTTGATTTAAAGCCAACATGTTCATAAGCTAGGAATCCTGTGTTTCTTGCAGTTGTACAAGAGAGACTCAGTGTACTACTGAGGTCAGCATGCACTTAACCATTGATCAGACCCTGAAGTAGGAATGGCTGACTGCAGTCTTCTCTGAATACTTCTAGTAGTTCTGAACTTCAGCTGAACCTTTCTAAATTTGTTCTATCCATTTTCATTCATTTGTGCTTACTTTTGTCATACCAGGCTCTCTAAAAAACTAGAAGAGATAAGTGCTGGAAATATTATGCTTATCTATTTTTGTGAGATTCCACGTTCAGATAAATGTTGCTCTAGTCATCTCTGGGATTCACTCACTACCAAGTCTTCTATGCAGAAAAGTTTATCTAATTTATGCACTGGGGGAATTATGCACGTCTGATCCATCATTGTTTTCTCATGTCTGTTCCCTTCCTGTCTAGTATCTTTTGCTTTGTTTTTGTCGGTTTTTTAATATTTAATTTTGTTCTCACATTTTCAATTTACATTGAATTAGAAGTTTCTATATTAGTAATACACAAGTGAATTGTAAGAGTTGACGTAAGGGGAACAACAGGTGAAATCTGTGGGTTTTGTTAGATGTCCCTAGGAAGTCCAGAAAGCAGATGACTTTTTCTTTTTAACTGAGGAAGTGATGTCTCCTCTTTCCTTTGCTCCTTGAATCTGTCAGATGCACCTCATTAACCTATAGCCCAGGAAGTATTTTACCCATGAGGTAAACTGTAATCCCATTTCTCAATCCGTAATCCCTTCCACTCTTCCAAATGTATGGTTGTAGTCTCCTATTATCACTCTTCAGTGAGTTTTTCTGCAAACAAAATATGGCTGGTTGAATTTTTGCCTCTGAAACTTTTTCCAGCAGGAAAATGGAACAAATTTTATTCTGTTTTGCTACAGAATGTTTGACTTGGTCTTTGAAACCCACACTTTAAAAGCATTTTCCCCTAGTTTTTTAAGCAGGAAACCTTTCAATTTTTGCATGGAAATTGCTGAAAATGAAAAGTAAGGTTTTCCTCCTCCATGCTAATTTTTAAAATATTCCACTGACTATTTCCATGGTAGTTATTTCTCTCTTAGTTTTCAGTGAATTTTTTGCAAGGGAAAAAAACCCTGTTTTTCAATGAGCTTTTGATTGCAATAATATGATGGGATTACTAAGAAAGAACAGCTAATATACAAATGATATTCTCCTACTTCTTCCAGTTTCACCACATTTTTTATGGTAATACTTGATTTAGTTATTCTTTCTTTAGATCTTCATAAAAAGGCTGGATTTCATGACAGATCAAGTAATACTGGAATGATTCCTCAACAGGGTTACTATGTGAGCTCTATGAAGCCCATCGGCATCCTTGCCAATGGATGAAACAAGTATGTCACCACTGTCACATGCCTAAGCTGTAGCAAGTACTCTGGAATAGTTACTGGACCACTGCTTCCATATGTCTGTACAAAATGCACAACCCATGGGCCAAATCCAGACAATGGAGCCATGCCATCTGGCCTGCAGAGGTCCCTGCAGGTCTGAAACTTTGGTGGCAGGGCAGCAATTGCTATGTCCTTGCTCCCAAATTTCCAAGCCCATGGGGAGCCCTCTGGGCTGGATAGTATGTGAAACTGGTGTACAGAAGTGTTCCAGACCCAATCTTGGTACACGGGCCAGTTAGAGGAAGTGTGAAACCTCAGTCCAGCAGCATGGGCCCCAGGGGGATGGTATGAAGCCCTGATGTGGCAGTGTTAGGCTGTGGGAGGCAGCACAGGTCTCAAAGTGCAGCTGGGGGAGGTGGCACGGGACTCTGTCCAGCTGGTAATATGGAGCCAATCCATGTGGCCAGACATAGTCCACAGACAGGTCTTGTGCCATTCATCCAGCCTGCAGCACCAACACATTGAGCACCACTGTCCTAAACTGATGAGTTTCAAAAATGTCGTATCTAAACCTCTTTCTGCTTTTGTATGTCACTGTTATCTAAGTGCTTGGCACTTTTTTATATCATAAGCCTTTTCTTTTTATATGGACTCTCGTTTTAATTATACTGCAATAACTTCAGTACAAATACCTGACCCTGCAAATCATTCTCAAGAGAATAATTCTTTCTTTCAAGAACCGCAAACTTGCTTTCATCCCCTCTAGTTTTATATTTAGGCAAGGATTTTTTGCTGTTGTTTCATGTTTAGTTTTTTTGGTTTTTTAGGGGCCAGTTTTCTTTTGTTTTCTTTGCTTGTTTCTGCTACGTTTGTTACAATTCCTAATTCATGGTTTCTGAAGGATGATCTAGTGGTTAAGGCAAGTCACAAGCATTAGGGTAAGTCATGTAGCCTTTCTGTGCACATCTGAAAAAAAGGAACTGCAGAGGGCTGCTTTGAAGATAAATGTCAAAGGCTGCGAGGTTTATATTCTACACTAATCATGACTAGGAGTTTCTAAGGTAAAATAGGAATACAGGTCTAAAAACCAAGTATTGCAGTTTCTAGAAATAATAAAACCGTAAACAATCTAAAAACATACTTTTATTTGAGTCTATATAGCAGATCACTGTTAAAATACACACTGTAAATTATGTCTATACCACCTGCTTGACAAGCTTGGGATGGCTACTGAGAAACTAGTCCTATCAGCTTGGAGAATAGACTCGTCCACTGCCCAATTCATCAATTAGTTGGAATAGAGGGGTCCTCACCATGTGCCTGGGTACCGTTCTAAGACTGTCTCAAGAACCTTTTGATGCATCTGTTTTAAATGCTGGCCCAGGTATGGGTGAAGAAAGAGCAAGTGGGTAGAGCATCAGTGGTCCTGGTCTCAGTTAGGAGGGACTAGTGACATGGTTTTGGATTATACTACACTATTTTGTTTTACTTGCTCTTTGCATTTTGGTTATTCCTGAGGGATTAATGGGACTACTCACAGGGCATGTCTACATGTGCATGTTTACTGTGCAGTAACCAAAATTACTGTGGTATGGGCATGCATCTACACATGCATGCCTGTGCTACACAGTAAATACGGTGACTTATGCCTACTTGAGCATACATTTGATACCTGCATGATGCCTGCAGGTACTGTGCAGTAAATTTAAGATGGCATAAATGCATGTGTAAACACACCCACAGAGTAGAGTACCGACCACTCTACTTGAGCAGGAGTGAGAACCTTGGTGTTCTTTGCATCTAGCTCATTTCATCACTTTCCTTTCTAAGCAGCCTGGGTAGTCAGACCTTGTTTGTGTAGGTCTTCAAGGCAGCAACAGGGAAGAAAAGATGTTTAAAAAAAAATACAAAGCTGTGCCTCTAAAAGCACAAACTCTTACAGCTGTAATACCTGAAAATAACTAGATTGCAAATGAATGGTGTCTTGTTTTAAAAGCAATGTAGTTACAAATATGTTTGGTGCATGTTACTAAAGGATTTCCCCTGTTTTCAGCATACCAGTTGATGCCCTCTTATAAACCAGACAATTTCAGAGTAATAATCCATCCTTATCTTATCATCAGGTAGTCACTGTTAGGGCAATTAGTGCCTCTAATATTAGCTCTTTTCTTTACTGTGTAGCTTTTTAATATGGCAAAAGCATCATAGCAGGCATCAATTCTTTTTTTTTCAATTAGAAGTCATTTCTTTTTAATCTGTTCTCCTTCTTAAACAGCTTGATAATCAATAGTACATCATCATTCTTCTGTGTGATAACTGCTAAATAAATAAAATTGTGGATTCATGAAAAATCAGTGTTAGAAGCTATTCTGAGATACTACTGGCTGACTTGAATATTACCTGCCTGAGGGGGTTGGTTCAAATTGTTGATTCCTCAGCAGAGTGGACTGAGCCAGCAAAACCTGGCAAAGGCAAGAAGGTGAAAGAAAGAAAACAGCAAGCCCGAAAGAGCAGGACATGTTTTACCACTTGTAAAACTGCAATTTTAAATAATGTTTGAGGCATTTTGATTCCTTTGTGCTGTGATCTGTGTAGGCGGATCCAGTGTTGTCATCTGCATTTCACCCTCATCTGTACAGTGTTGATCTAGTTATTTAATGAGTGGATTGGTGTGAAATCAGCCTCCAGGCTCCCAGACAGTGGCTTAGTAAATACAATAAGCAGCAACTCTTGTAGCCTGCAGGGATTGTTATGAATTTTTTATATCTGATTTTTGTGACATGCTATTCAGACAGCATTTGGATTTGTAAAAATAATAATAAAAAAGATCCTCTTACCCAAGCCATATCCATTTCAAAGCATTACACACTAAAAAATATTGTGTATGGGCAAGCCCCAGCATAGCAGTAGGCTGCATGATTATACAAGCAAGGTAGACAGAGGTATGAAAAAAGTCATACTGATAGTTTCTCTGACAGGAAGATTCAGATATAATGTGTAGCTGATCAGTGGGTGTCATGATTATATGGCCTAACTGTGACTGAAGAACAGATCGAGGGCGGTAACCAAATTTAATCCTGATGACCCCTCTTTCTTCCTTTCCATCTGCTGGTGGAAAGTCCCTCCACTGTCATCATTCTTTTTTTAAATGATCACAGAATGCCTGTTGGTGTAGTAGCTAGGCCAGTTTCATTTCTTCTTTGGTATTATACTGCACTCACAACTATAAAAAAAACCCCAAACTATAACCTGCTTCTGGTCTTCTGTTTGGATGTTCTTCTCTATAAAAATAAATAAAACAAAACCTCTTAAAAATCTTATATCTATTGAAGAATAGTTGGGGTTGAATCTTAACCTGTGTTGTAGGATAGGGTTGAGCTAGAGGGGAAAGGAGCACAGGAAGCCCTTTCTTCCACCTTTTATTATTAGATTTTATATTAGCAGCATACTGAAGGCCCAAGCTAACATAAGGGATCTGTTTTGCTAGGTGTTGTATAGGTACTTAGTAAGAGGCTGTTCCAGAACCAAACACTTTACTTGCTAAATAGACAAAAAGAGGTAGGGTGAGTGTGGGGAAATAGGAACGTTAGATCAGTGAGAAGAATAGAACTGAGATCTTCTGATTGCCATTGCAGGTCCATCCAGTGAACCAGATAACCCTTCTTTACCTTCACCTGATAGGACAGATTACCTAGCTAAAGAGATTACCTAGCTATGTGGATTAGATTTCATACTGATTAGAGCTCTGCTGTCCCCATGGTCTGCTGGCTAGGATCCTAATCTGGTAGTTCACATGGTACAGCACTTTCTTAGCTGTACTTGGGGTTGCAAGATGCTCTTTCTTAAAGGATCAGTAGTGTGCACTTCAGTTTTAGTGCCCTGCCATACCTTCCCTGAAACATCCTGTCCTGCATCAGTTACCAGCAGAATGAACCTGAGAATGGCTGTTAATGTATGTTGACAGTAACACTATCCCTAGCCAGGTGGGCAAGGTATAAAGAGCATTAGACATAGCTACCTTGGTAACCTGATTAGTTGTGAGAGTCATTAAAACCAGGTAAAAGGAAGCAGCCAACAAAGATTGTTGGATGCTCAGTGCCTCATAAGCCTGGTTCTGACTGGTCCCTGTCTGCCCTCAAGACTTCTTTCAGCCCCTGTCCTTGTTCCTGCTTCTGTTTAGCCTTCAGTTCCTGCCCTTTGTCTTCAGCTACTGCTTTGGTTCCTGTGTTAGCCTTGTTCCTATGTCCTATTCTCTTCTTATTCAGCTGCCTAATATCCCAAATTCATGTCTCCTAACTTCTGGCTCTCTGTGCAGATTTTGGGTCCTCACTTTGTCTCTCTTTTTTGACCACCTGGTTCATTCCTTTATCTGTTCTAGCTTCTTCTTACTCAGGACCTTGTAATATGTTAATTTTAGGTAGCTACTGGAGCTCTTAACCACTGGACTGTCTATACATTAACACCTGAAACTAGTTTTGAGTACTCGTTAGACAGCTTAAAGTTATGGTACTCCAGTGCAGGTTTATCTCTGATCTGTGGTACCCATCTCATGTTACGCTAACATAGCCAATCTATGCTATAGCTTAGTGTATCATGCCCCTCCCTCCCTGCATCCCCCTCCACTGGCTCGGATCAAGCCCACTGCCCTCCCCAGCACCCCAAAGCCTTGCTCACTGCCTCCCAACCACCTTACTGCTCCCCAACCCAGCTTGTGGGGGCCTAAGCTGTCTGTCCCAGGGGAGTAAGCAGGGAAGCTTTAACCTGTCTGCCCAGCCGCTAGTGCTGCTGCTGCTCCCTGGGCTGGACTTAGCCTGGAGAAAACTATTTGCCCTGCAGTGGCAGCTGGCATCAGGGAAGGGAAGGGAAGGCAGGGAAGTTAACTCTTCCCTGCCTGATCCTCTGGGACAAATAGTAGGGTTATGCAATGCGTTGGTGCCTGATATGATTTGACAGAGATTCGGCCCTGATTCGGTGGCTAAATCTCTGAAACTGAATCGAATCAGAGGACCCTTTAATTTCTCCAAATCAAATTGGAACCCTCTGAATCTATTCAGAGAGATTCAGACAGATTTGGTGATTTGGCTGTAGATACAGCTTTAAACATTTTTTCTACATACCTCTAGGTAGCAGGGGCTCTGAACGCTGTGGTGCTGGGGCAGATGCAGCATCCCACAGCACCACAGGGGGCTCCCCAGTGTGCTTGGCAGGAGACCCAGAAGTGGCCCAAAAGCACTTCCAGCTCACCTCTGGGTTTGCTGGGGAGCACGTGAGTGCCCCCCCCCATGCACCCCCAGTTCAGCAGCTGATGCCTCCTGGGTCTAGGGGGCCACCTGGGGTTCCCATGCAGCTGATTGCCAAGCCAGGGGAGCATGGGGGGGTGGGCCCTCAGTGCACTCCCCAGCAAACCTGGAAGTACTTCTGGTCCACTTCTGGGTTCGCTGCTGAGCACACTAGAGAGCCCCCACTCTGCTGTGGGATGCTCCATCTGCCCCAGCACCACAGCGATCATGAGCTGCACTGCTACTTCAAGGTAAATAGAAAAAATCTTTTAAAGCTGTGTCCAAATCGCTGATTTCCCAAATCAGCATCGAATCTTCAGATTTGCATTTGGCCGAATCGAATCGGGAACAGTGATCTGAACCAATGGATTGCATCACTGTCCCCAATATGGGCCTAATCTGAATCCAAATCAAAAAGGGCCCATTTCGCACAGCCCTAACAGATAGCATGGGCAGTCACAAGTACGTTTGGAGCGGGGTGGGGAGAAGTGAGTCCTGGGGGCAGAGGGGAACCCTGAGGGGAAAGGGGGGAGCCCCAGGGGCAGGGGTGAACTAGGGGGGCCCCAAGGGGGCAGGGGAAAAGCTCAGAATGGGAATGGAGGTGGATTCTTACTTCTCATTCCTCCAGGTCCCTGCTAGCCTGAATGTGTGATTGCTCCAAACTCAAACTAGCACTAACACTAATCAATATTTGTGTGGCTTACAGCATAAGGTGTAACAAGGCCCTCAGACCTGGATGCTTGCTTTAGCCATTTGTCTACTGGACACCCTCTGCATCACTTAAGGACTGACTCTTGACTGCCTTGAGTCTCCTGGAGTGATTTATTTCTGTCAAGTGTGTATAAAATGCTACAACCAGTTTCAGTGCTGAACTCTCACTAAGTAATGCTTGGTTTGGATAGGTGTTAACTACTAAACAAAGAGCGAAGTGGTGGAGAATTAGGCACATGATTTTTTTTTTTAAATATCCATGTCAATCCACCAGTTTAACAACAAATCATCATCATTCTACTCAATCTGTTCTTTTGCCAAGTAACAGAAAAACCTACAGGAAAATCATTGCATAATGCCCTGATTCAACATGGGAGGAAACACTTCTGCAGATCCGTACATTTGCTACAGCCAGGCATGTTGGGTAATCACTTTTGTCTTTGCTCAAGAGTACTGTTTTGTACAATAAACAAACACAAATACAGGGTACATGTTGGCTACTATTAAAATTGGGTAATGGACTGTGGAGACCATAAATGAGGTCTTGTGATATTAACAATAAACAACAGTATTTCAGGCAGATGAACATAATTCTGTCAGTAGGACTAGAGGAAATGTTTGCAAAATTATACAGATGGTTTTCAAGAAGTCATAAAAAGTTAATTGAAACATTTTCTTTATTAGTTCTGTTATGTGATGCTCCCACGTAACTTCGGGCATAGGGATGTTGGATTAAATATTATCTGGATTTCCTGGTGAGTGAGACACAGTACAAAGTGGTTCTAAGTGTTTAATAGGACCAGCTGTAAAGAGCCAAGAGGTTGTCTCCATGTTGTCTTTACTGGAGATTTACCTCTACCCTAAACATTGGGATGCTTTCTGAGGAAAGAGAAGGCAAAGGGAAGGGTATGACTATGAAACCCTGATAATTGAAGGTGGCAAAGCACTGAGGAAATGATGCATTTAAAAGCTGTTTTATTTTCTCCTACCCTGGTTAGTGTCATTTTGTTCCTGTGGCTGAGGACCTGGCCAAGTATATGACATAGCTTGACAACCGCTGCAGAGTGGATCGTTGTCCAGCTCATGTAGCATTCTAAGTGTGAAAAATTAGAATGGCTTGAATAACTCATGTATGCATATGGCACACGGAGTCTGACTGCTTCATCTTTAGCCCTCCTAGCTGAGCTTCAGGCCCTGGCTTTCAGCTTCACAGCAACTCAGATCCTTAAAAATAGAGAAAATACTATATTTACTACACAGGACTTTTAATAAACCAAGCATATGGCTTTCATCATAAAGATTCTTTTCTGATAAGGTATACTTGCTTCACGGCTATATGCCAGAAATTAAATACTCTGCACTCATTGGAGAACACAGTTAAAATCAAAAAGCTGGCTGCTGGAGATTTTCAGAAAAGACTAGTTAGTAGTCTAAACTGCTAACATTTGTTTGCATTGACTGTATTGGCTGTATGTTATGTATGCACTTATATATGCCAGATATAGTGTATAAATATAGGAAATACATTTGGATCATGCAACATAAATGCATGCTATATAAAAACCTAATATATGTTTTATAATTATATTTATAAAAGAAGCATTTGAGGATCCCAACCAAGATCAGAACCTCCTTGTTCTAGGCCCTGCCCAAATCCATGTCCCTATGCCATGCCTAGGAGCATTGACCTTAAGCACACCCCACCCATTTGCTCCTGTTTCACATGAATCAACTTCAGAACATGAGCTTATGTAGCTGCCTTAATGTAGTGCTGCGCATAACACCAGCACTGCTTTTAAGCTGTATATGTAGCTTCTTTTGGGTAGCTACATTGCCTCATTTCCAGGATTTGATGTGTGAAAAGTAAGCAGGATGTCCTTCACAGTGGCATTCATGGCTGTGGTGTAGATGTAGTATAAAGAAGAGTTCCTTCCCTGAAGAGCTTACAATGCAAAACCCATTTTAGCTGGAGGAAAGCAGAGACTTGGGAAGACAGAGTGACTTGTCCAGGATCTCCAGAAGTAGTGGCACTAGGAATAGACATCTGATTCCCAGTCCTCTGTTATATTCATCCAATCATGTTACCTCTCAAATGATGAATTATATGATAGTCTAAAGCATTAATTGATAGATGGTTTATGGATTTAGTTCAGTTGCCACTGGAGAGGTGTCCATGTTATTAAGTTACCACTGTGACTGTCATTTGTTAACATTTTAGTTTGCAGTCTCACCTATCAGGACTAAATGGGCATTGAAAATACTCAGAATCAGGCCTACTGCAAGATCCACAGCGTAGCACTGTTTCTTCTTGTCCTGTCAGTGTTTTATGGACAGTTTAGTATCCTGGCCTGCTCATCAGACATCATTCAGGGATGCAGACATCACTTATTTTTTGTCACAAATATTCCTGTTGTCATGTTCTTTCTTTTATAGCTGCCAGTTCTGAAACAGGAAAGTGATAGGTGTAGAATCTACTAAAGAGAGCAAAGGACAAAACTTTCCCATTTGCAGTGCTGTCAAGCCCCAGGACATGGGACGTCTTTGCTATTAGTTCTGTAAGAAGTTATTAGTTTAACTCTTAACACAAAAAAGCCATGGCAGGGTGATACCATACCATAATGTGTGTGAACACAGACAGGTCTGGGTGACAGGCATTACCTGCAATGATGGCAAATCAATGTTGTGTTGTCAAAACGAGGCATGGCATACATACTGATACCACTTTAAGTAATTCTGTGGACTAAGTGACCTGCATTTAGTGGCATATCAGGAACTGGCCCAGAAATGATCACATTAAAACAGCATTGTTTTCTCATGGTTCTGACTCTGACCTGATAATGCTCTGATCCTCCAGCATGAGTTAGATCAGGGGTTATCAACCAGGGGTACGTGAGAAGGCCTTAGGAAGTCCGTGGGGGGTGGGGACAGGAATGGAATGCCGCCCTGCATGATCCCGCACTGCTGCACAGGCACCACCCTCCCAGTTGGATGCGGGAGGTGGGGAAAGCTTACAAGCAGTCGCTATCGCCGCTTCGTGTCTGGCCATATGCCATCCCCCCCAATCAGCGGCCAGCAGTACACAGCTCCGCATCTGGCCGCCTGGGGGTACAATGGTCAAAAAAGGGTTGAAAACCCCTAAGTTAGATCATCTTTCACACCTATGATCTCTGGGGATAATATGGCAGCCAGAGATTATCTTTGTGTAGTGGCTCCACACCATGATCCCTACACTGTAGACCAGGGGTTGGGATTGGCATAGGAGCTATTGATTCTGCCATGTAAGAGTGGCATAGCAGGAATCCATCAAAACCAGCAGTTTAGTCTGTTTGTTGGCTGCTTTGTGTGCAGCCATGAGCAGAATGTGACTCTTAGTGTATTCAAGTTAATAACAGGTTCAGGAGAAGCAAGGTGATTAACTCTACATTATTTGGATTAACATTCTAAATTGATTTGTACATTTCAGAAAATGTACAACTTCTACACACAAAGATGGATATTATTTAATAGATAGCAGGGGTATGCAAAACAGGCCGTATTCAATTCAGATTTAGATTCAGCCCGAATTTGGGACAGTGATTTGATTTGTTGATTCAGATCACTGTCTCCAGTTCGATTCAGCCAAATCTGAATGTGAAGATTCAATGCTGATCCGGAAAATCAGCGATTCAGCCATAGACACACAACTTTAAAAGTTTTTTCTACATACCTTGAGGTACCAGGGTTGGCTCATGAATGTTGCAATGGTGGGGCAGATGGAGCATCCCACAGAAGTATGGAGGGCATCCCCACATGTTTGACAGCAAACCCAGAAGTGGACCAGAAGTATTTCTGATCCACTTACAGGTCTGCCGCTGAGCGGGCAGGGGGATCCTCCCCCATGCCCCCCCCGGCTCAGCTATTGGCCATGGGGAGACCCTGGGTGCCCCTCCCAGACCCAGGAAGCACCAGTTGCTGAGCTGGGGAGGCATGGCCCTGTGCACTCCCCAGTAGACCCATCCACTTCCAGGTCTGCTGGGGAGGCCCCCACACATGTGTAGGAAGATCCATCTGCCCCACCATCGCAGCATTCATGAGCCACGCCCAGTAACTTAATGTATGTAGAAAAAACATTAAAGCTGTGTCTACGTCTAATTTGACGAATCTTTCTGAATCTGTCCGAATCAGTTTGGAGGGTCCTGATTCAATTCAGAGAGATTAAAGCATCTCCTGATTTGATTCGGAGATTCAGCCACCAAATCAGCCTGAACCTCCACCAAATCGAACCAGCGACAAAAGCTTTGTACATTCCTAATAGATAGTAAACACTTTGATTCTATTTAATGCCAAATCTATCACTAGAACATGTGTTATGTTCAGTGTACAGCATCTCTTCTTATTTTCCCATTTATAGTCACCTCCTTGTTTTAGTAACCTACTGTCAAATAAAGTGGATTTATTTTTGGTAGTCTTTGAATTCCTACTTGTTATTTTCAGTGCCTAAAGTCCCCTGGGGTTTTCTATTTTGGGGACTAAGAAAAAAACACAAACCTTATGTCTCTAAGGCACCCTAAATATTAATGTGTTCAACTTCTTACATTCCAGGACAGTTCACATTTTCTAATCCTTACCTGACATTGCTCTGTGCATTGTGTAGCTGTAGAAAATGTTGGAGAGATTTGCATCAGATTTGTTTGGTTCTGCCATGTGGCCAGGGAAAGTGGATTTTATCAGTTTCATCAACCTGTCAGCATATTACATTTGCTCTAAGGATGAAATAGATAATCATTCCACCATGCCAGCATATTTCAGACTTGACCTGATATGATGTTTCTGCTATAGCTAAGAAGGATAGGATGCTTTTAAACACACTCCTTTTAGTAGTATTAAAAGACAGCTTTACTGTGACATTCCTTGACCTCTCAACCAGTTAGAGACATTGGTCAATTAGCAGTCAATCTAAGCATGTTGTAAATAAGAACTTGAACCACTTTTGCACTCTGTGGGCATGTCTACACATACACATTAATGCAATGCAATAAACTCCATGGGCGCCACATATACATATGTGCCAGGGACCATAGCATGTTAAACCAGGTCAGAGCAGCCCCACCTGGCAGGGGGCCCAGAGGGTTAGCCTGAGAGTCTGGGGCTGCTCTGACCTGGCTTGGTGTGCTGCAGAGGCTGGCTGGAGTACGAGAGTGCTTCAGTGCAGGGCTAGACAGCGGGCAGCTCCTGCACTGAAGTACCCTTATTCCTCAGCCAGCTAGGTCAGTGTCTACATGTGCACTTCTCTGAAGTACAAAACTTGTACTCCTGCTGCAGAGTTTATTAGTTTCTTCCAGCCTAATAGCCTGGCATGTGTAGACACTGAGATGTTTACTGGGGATAGGCTTAGCTTACTCTGCAGTGAACAGCTTGTGTAGATGTGCCCAGTTTCCTTCTGAGTCTTTCTCTTCAGTTCTAGAGGCTTCAGTCTTGAGGGACAAATCCCTTGTTTGCATCAAATATTGAAAAAACATTCTTAACAGCATTTGAAGCTACTATTTTTATCTCTTGCTGTATCTTTAGATCAGCTGGCCTATCAAAAGAAGATTTTAAAACATTCAAACTAAACAAATAGAACTAATAGTAACACAGATAAATAGCCTCCTTGGGACTCATTCTAGTGGCTCAGGTGAGGCAAGCAGGTGTTCTAACAGAGCAGCTGGAGTTTTCCAGTGGGATAGGGGAATTACCAAGTGGAATAAAGCAGATGTTTCAGGCTCTGTTGCATGTCTTTTTCTCGCCAGTGGTAGGGAAGGCTCTGAAAGTGAGAACATGGTATGCAGGTAAAGTACTTTACTTCAGCAGTCAGCCAAAGGAGTAACGCTAATGGGGACTATTCTAGCCAGCATAATTTATAGTAGTCCTAAACTCACATAAATTGTCCACAGTCGAGGACTAAAGGAATAGAAAAGTGATAGCTGTCATTTTCCAACCCATACCCTGAGTGCTGGATGTGGTGAGCTGAAGTGCATTTTTTTAAAGAAAAGCAGTCAAAAGTTCCTTCTGTAAAAGTCATTGCCAATTCAAAGTATAACATTTTCATATATTTTCTTTTATCAATTATACTCTGAATGGATGGAGTTTTGAATGACATCATTTGAAAATATGATCAGTTTAAAAGTTCATTTTTACTGTTTTGTCTGGGATGTTCTGACCTAAGAACAATAGTATTATTCTAGCACCTTGTAACTAGAAATTAACTGGAGGGGAAAATGTTAAATATAAATAAAATTGAAACTGCTTGATTTCATTTTCCAGAATGAGTGGAAATGAAAGAAAGTCATAATAGGTGAGGAATAATAGTGCGTGTGTGTGTGTGTATTAAATGATTTTAAATATTGATAGTTGAGATACAATATTAAAATGTGTAGGCAATCAGTCATCTAGGGCTCTGTTATAAACTTTGAACACTTGGGCCCTAGACAGACATTTCAAAAAGCCTGAGTCTGAATTGATTCAATCTTTGCAGATTAGTTTAACCTGCAGAGCTTGAACCACTTTGGAGCTGTAGAGACTTTCCCTTTTCATTCCAGAAATGTAGGCACATGCCTGCAATGGCTCAGGCTGGAAGCCTGGGGGTACTAGAGCATCCCTCCCTTCCCTTTCACAGTTCAGCTGAGCTGAGCGGGGCATGGCTAGGTCCTGGCAGGATGCTTTGATTAGGGAGGGGTCCCCCTCCCCACTCTGAGCAGCCCAGCAGGGAGTTGATAACACAGTTTATCACTCCTAAATCAGGTTTTATCAGGCCATTAAGAAAAACAACAGCCTCTCAGTAGATCAGGCTCTTAAACAACTTTTTCAAAGGAAGGAAGGGAGAGATGTTACTAGCTACTTGTTGATTAGCTTCATTTTCCTGCCCAGGGCAGGGGGTCAAACTCAATGATCTAATAGGTTCTTTCCAACCCTAAAATTTATGAAATCTTTGAAAAAGCCCTAAGCTGACACTGAGCTGTCTGCCTTTGTTCTGACTGCCACAACACAGACCATAGTCAGCATGTGGTATCCTAGCTAATGCTGAGAGGTGTCTGTGTAAGGCAGAGGGGAGGGGGAATCTCTGTTTCAGCAGGGAGCAGTTAGGGGGAGGAGTTGGAGCAGGAGGAATCCAGGCAGGCTCCGTCGTATGTGCTCTCCGCCAGAGCTGCAGCCAGGGAGCAGAGAGGAAGGGCCAGCCAGCTCTCTGGAGCGGAGAGCATGCCCAGCCCATGATACTGGGGGACTCTGATTTGACTTAAACCAGCAAGGGGTCTGGGACAGACATTGCATAAACCAGTTTGACCCAAATCAGTTAAATATGATACTACATTCAACCAGGTTTGTCTCAAACCAGGTTCAGCCATTTTCAAGCTGGTTTATGCGCACTGAACATCTGTTCTGTTACAGGTTTAAACCAGTTCCTGATCACTTACACTGGTTTATGTGTAATGTCTGTCCCTAGCCTAAAGGTTCAGGAAATTTGGGGACATTCTTAGGAGTCAGTTTTATGTTTTCCTTTCTAAATATGTGGAATTTGCTTTAATTTGTTTATTCCAAAACAGATTTACAAAATTCACCATGTTGAGATTTTCTGTTCAGTTCAGTTTTGAAATGATAGTAAAACTTAGACTGGAAAGAACCTGTTTACTTAAAACAAGCGAAAACTAAGCAGAACACCTAACAACATGAAACGTCAACACGGCTCATTATTTATATCAGGATGGGAAGATTTTTAATTTTATCTTTCTAAAAACACACAGAAAGTATTGTAATGCTAGGAGAGTATTCACAGCAAAATTTTGGGAACATTATTCAATAAATAATAGCCTAATTTAAAATTAGAAGAGAGCTTGAATACTGTGAAACATTTGCAACATTCTCAGGCATAGAAAGAGTGGCTGAAAGAAAAAAAACTTGTGAAAATAGTTCTTCCATATTCTTCTCTCCCATACATACACACACAAGCAAAATGAACATCTTGTCTTTTGCAAAAGCCCAGGTCAGATGTCAGCCATTATATAGTCACACTTAAGCTGCATTAAATGAAAAATTAATCCATTTAATTGGAAATGTTAAAACAAAGTAATTTGCAGCTACTTTATTTGCTAAAATGATTATATTAGCATAAATTACCCCATATTCTCTTCAAGCATTACAGGCCTATGCACATTGTCCTTCCATTAAATATATTTTTGTATGTATTTTATGGCCAAATATCTGCTATGAAAATGTGTATATGGAAAGTGCTTTGACACATGACAGCTCTGGTCATGGTTAAAATCAAGCATACACACTGGTGTTTTTCATATCTCTGAAACATTAAGGATGAGAGTGACAATCCATAATGACCGTGTCCTGATGAAACAGTGTGAACTATTAAATAACCTAATTGGCACATTACAATTAGAAAAATAATGTTATAACTCCAGAATAGTTATAGAGCATTATCTTCAAACTTGTAATATTGTTAGTGGAATGACTAAAAAGGTGTGAAGCAAAAATGGTATATTTATGAATACCTCGTACAGAGTGGAATTTTTTCTCGTATAAATAGCTAACTAAAGCCCGCATACTTCAGAAGAGGATTCATGGGTACATCAGCCTTGCTCAAATTACAGTTATGTACATGGGTGACTTACCCTGATAGGAAGTTTTATTGATGTGAGTGTACAATGTTTAGGATATTTAAATAGTATGCTCTTTTTAGAACAAACCACCTTGAAGTTGTAAAGACAAACTCCTAACTCTGTTTACTTTGAGAATTTATGTAATGGATCTAAGAAACCATAGTGAAGGGGTTGTAAAATGTGCCTGTAACAGCCTGGAGAGCCCTCAGCAAAGTAAGACCTGAATTCATCCAAAGGTTGGTAATGATAACTCTATCAACTCCCCTGCACCATTAGCACTCAGTAGGATCCTATAACTCCTTTAGGGAATAGAAACCATCACAAGTTGGCTGAAACACAACTGTACTTCTGTAGGAATTAATGAGAAATTGGTGAGTTTATATAGTTAGTAGACAAAAAGAGAGCATTAGTTAAATAATTGTTGCTATTTACTTGACATTTGCTATGTGTAGTGGTGTTACCTTAATCCTCAGAACACTTAAATTAACTTGACTATACTTTTTTCTCCTGTTTTTTTATGTTTTTGTTTGTTTGCTTGTTTGTTTTGGGTTTTTTTTGCACCACAGTAGCTGAACTGTGAGACCATTTGAACAGTAGCTTGGAAAGTTGATTGACAGTCAAAAACAGCATGCATGGAATTATTGTTTATGTTCTATCATTTATTTCAATATTTTAAGTGGTAGATGGTCATAGTATATGCTCAGAAGTGGATAAGTGTTAAAGGAGGAAGTCAAGAATCCTGTATAGGGTACAAATGCACATGTAACTACTAGTATGAATGGAAAAAGAACCAACTAACAGTTATTATCTTAACATAGCAAGAAAGCTGATTACCGGTTTATTCTGGTATCAATCTGGTACATTATGACAGGGTTTCACATGATATGAGAGGAGCCACACATTCCTCACTACCCCAGTTATACAAGCTTAAGTTCGGACCCCCTGTGATCATTATTTTTCTTCCTGATGATGCTTTCTCAAAAACCAGTACTTCAGCTTCTTTTTTTAATCTTGCTCATGTGTACTCAGCTCATTAAATTCCTTATAAACTTGCTTTTCACACTCCTTTAGATCCCTCATTCTTTGAATATTCCTTCTTAATGTGGCTATTAGGAGTGTGTGAAACAGGTTGTATTCAATTTGGATTTGTATTCAGCCCGAATTGGGGACAGTGATTCGATTAGTTGATTCAGATCACTGTCCCTGATTTGATTTGGCTGAATTTGAAGATCTGATGCTGATTTGGAGAATCAACAATTTGGCCATAGACACCGCTTTAAGTGTTTTTTCTACATAGCTTTAGGTACCAGGCGTGGCTCATGAACACTGCGATGGTGGGGCGGATGGAGCGTCCCATTCAACTTTTCTTTCACTTTACATGCCAAATAAAGGCTGCTGGTGGGAAGGCCATGATGGGACAGCAGGGAAAGTAAGAAATGTACTCAGCTTCACTGAGGAGTCTTATCGCACCACTAAATGAGATATTGAATTGACAAACCCAGAAGTGCACTGGAAGTAATTCTGGTCCACTTCCGGGTCTGGTGGGGGGGCTCCCCATCCCCCTGGCTCATTGATCAGCCATGGGGAGACCTCAGGTGCCCCCCAGACCCAGGAGGCACCAGCTGCCAAGCCAGGGGAGTGCTGAAGTCCCCGCAGCATGCTCCCCAGTGGACTTGGAAGTGGACCAGAAGTGCTTCCAGGTCCACTGCCAAGTACACTGGGGAGCATCCCACGTTCCTGTGGGACTCTCCATCCGCCCCAGCATTGCAGCATTCATGAGCCACCTGGTACCTTGAGGTATGTAGAAAAAACATTTAAAGCTGTGCCTATGTCCGAATCGCTGAATCTTTCTGAAACTCTGAATTGATTCGGAGGGTTCTAATTTGATTTGGAGAGATTAAAGTGTCTTCTGATTTGATTTGAATTTGGAGAGTTGGCCACTGAATCGGGCCAAATCTCTGCTGAATTGAATCAGGGACCAAAGCTTTGCACAGCCGTAATGGCTATTAGTATAGCATGCTGCCCTATCATTTACCTATGTTCCTTCATTGACATTTTAGGCTGAACGTCCCTTAAAATGGTTGGGAATTTTACATTTTAATTTGATGACATGAAGTTGTCAATTGAGTATCTCATTTAGTGGTGCGATAAGACTCCTCAGTGAAGCTGAGTACATCTCTTACTTTATGTGCCAAATAAAGGCTGCTGGTGGGAAGGCCATGATGGGAGAGCAGGGAAAGTGAAAGAAAAGTTGAGTGCCTGCCAACACTGTGCCTGTGAAGTTTGGAGGCCCTGAAGGGAATGTGTCTGCAGTTAGCACCTGTATCACAGATTATTTTTTCCCTTTCAAACAAACAAAAGGTTTTTCCTGTACTGGCAAATTGCCCCTGTTATAGCTAATAATGGGCAGCTGGCTTGAAACCAGAATAAGTTCTGTCAATATGACCTGTAGCTTTACCTTTTGCATTGGGACACCATTCAACAGCCCGTGCACAATGGGCCAGCTAGTGGCTATGCCCAGAGATGTCCAGGAATAATATGTTTCACTAATTAGATGAGCCCACTTTGAGTCAATTCATGGCAATATAAAGATCAGTAGGGAGAGAGATGGGCATCCTGCCAATGATTTTTATTTATTGTCACAGTATTGCCTGGAGGCTTTGACTAAGAATGAGGAACCTATTCACAGAATCATAGGTAAGTAGGGCTGGAAAGGACTTCCAGAGGCCATCTAACCCAATCCCCTGCCTGAGACAGAATAATTCTATCCAAACCATCCTATAAAATCCATAATCCAAACTATGGAAGACTGTTGTCAACCCTGACAACACAGACCTAATACCCTAACCTGCCACAGGTAGAGCAGAGGAACCATGATACCCAGTGTCCTGTTTCTATGAAATCTTGTCAATATATGTTCAAGAGATCCCAGGCAGAGAGCCATGCCCCACACTACAGAGAAAGGCAATCCCTGCCCACAGTCTGTATCAATCTGGCCAGGAGGTAAAATTCTTTCTTGACCCCAGATATGGGGATCTGTCTTATCTTGAGTGGAGGGGCAAAACCTTCTAGCCAGGAGCCTCTGGCTTGGGTCCCAGCAGAAGCATTGGCACATCCCAGTGAAGTCCTCAATCTTGACTGTAGCCAACACCAAATGCTTTTGAGGGAGGCTTAAAAATACCCTGACATATAGCGGAAAAAGGGAGTGGGGTGGAGGCAAGGAGCAAAGCAACCCAGAAGCATGGAAAATACCCATAGTAGGAACATTAGCACAGCTATGCCTAGATCACCCCCAAGCAGTGGCTGTCCAACTTTTTCTTCAGCATGTTCAGTGTGAGAGGCCACAACTTCCCTAGGCAGTCTGTTGCACATTGCTTCAGTACTCTAACAGTGAAGAAGTTTTTCCTGATGTCCAATCTAAATTTACTTTGCTGCAGTTTCAAATCATTGGTCCATGTCATCCTCTCTATAAGAAGAGAGAAGCGGTGCTTTCCCTCTTCTTTATGGCAGCCCTTCAAGTATTTGAAGACTGCTATCTTGTCCCCTCTTAAGCACCTTTTTGCAAGCTGAACATGCCTACCTTCTGCAGCTTCTCCTCATATGATTTGCTTTCCAACCCCTTTATCTTTTTTGTTACTTGTCTCTGGAGCCTAACTCCTCCATATCCTTTTTAAAACATGGAGCCCAGAACTGCACACAGTACTTCAGATGAGGTCTAACCACTGCTGAATTGGGAAGCGCTACCACCTCTCATGTCTTGCACCTAATGCTTTTACTGATACATTCGAAAACTGTGTTCACCTTTTGTACAGCTGCAACACACTGCAGACTCATATTGAGTTTGTGATCTATTAAGACTTGCAGGTCCTTTTTCCGTAGTCCTGCCACACAGCCAGGTATTTCCCATTTTATATTTGTGTTTTTGATTATTCCTCCTCAGGTGTAGCATCTTGCATTTGTTTGAACTGAACTTCATCCTGTTATCTCTAGCCCAACTTCCAATCTGTTGAGATCCTTCTGAATTATGCATATATCTTCCAACAGGTTCACAGTCCTTCTCAGTTTTGTGTCATCTGCAGACTTGCTCAGGAAGCTTTATGCCAGCATCGAAATGATTAATAAACACATTGAACAGCCCCGGGCCCAGGACAGACCCAGGTGGAACTCCATTCTTAAAACTCCTGCCATTCACCCATTAATAATTACCCTTTGGTTGAGGCTATTGAGTTATCTATCCACCTTATAGTAGTTTTATCTAGCACACATGTATCCAATTTGTTTATGAGAAGGTCATGCAGGACCTTGTTAAAAGACTTGCTGAAGTCCAGATACACTTGTATCTACAGCATTCCTTTCATCTACCCAAGTAGTTTTATTAGGCACTGTACATATAAAAAATAAGCGAGATTCCCTGTCTCAAAGAGTTTATAATCTATAAATAGGTAAGACAAAAAGTGGGGAGTAGTAGTACTATAATCTCTCTTTTACAGATGGGGGACTGAAGCACAGAATGTTGATTCAGTAACTTACCCAAGTTCACATTGGTAATAGGGGCAGAGCTGAGAGTTGAACATTTGGTCTAATACTCTAAGACTTTTATTATTACTGGTAAAAGGGTTCCCGTGGACCTGAAACCTGGCAAAAGGAGAATCAAAATCCCTTTCAAATGAAATGCTTTAATTTTAATTAAGTCTACTACCTCCTGGGCAGCCACAAATTTCCAGATTCCTGAATGACCTGTTATGTTGCTGAAACTAAATTTGCAATTTAGGGGTCTTTTTAAATCATAAATAGCTACAGAGAAAAAGCATGCACTGTAATAGACTCATTGGCATTGATAAATGAGTCAGTGTAGAGAGACATGAAAATAACATGGCAGATTGGGTGTAGAGTCTGAGCTCTCTGAGAATGAAGCAGAAGAGAGCTCTCAGCACACCATCTGGATAAGACAGCGAGAGGTGGCGAGCTTCATGTGAATTCAGGAAGGGGAGGGTGCTTTTCAGTTGCCAGGGATTAGAACTGACACTTTGATGTGTTCAGGGTGCCATCTACCCTGTCTAAATATTTATTTCTTTTGCTGTGCTCAGTCTAATGCAATCAGACTACAGTGTGGAGTGCTGCCATATCCTTTTAGCTCTGAATTTGTCTTGCAGTAACAAGCTGCACTGCCCCCATACTACATGTACATATTGCAAGTGATAAGGAAGCTGAGAACACCAGTTTACATTACAGTATCTGATGAATGGTGCTGCTTTTTTAAATAATTAAATGTGACAAAATTCACCATATGAAGGACCACCATAGGGATTTTCATGGCTGGAGGCAAAAGTACCAACAAAGTTAAAAAAAAGTTTGATTCCTTTTATATTGTTTGGTGGAAAGATAAGCAATATCAGGAGGACAGGGGGTTTAAATTGTAGATCCAGTCATGAATTTTGATGTCCAGCATGCATTTACTGTTGTAGTGTTAACTATAGTGTTAGCTATGATGGAATTAGTCAAGGCAAGGATGTTTTGGACCAATTGGGATGGTCAGCCAGATTTGAAGAAGAATGCTTTACGTTTGAAAGCTTGTTTAATTTTATCCTAGCTGTTCAGTTAGTCCAATAAAAGACCCCCAAAATTCTTGCCTCTTCTATGTAATATTTGTATTTAATATTGAAGCATGATGTACATCTCATGCTTTCCATATATTTCTATTAAGGTGGGCGGTTTTGATGCAACAACAATAGTAACATAATCTCTCTGCTAAACAGAAGCAAGGACACTAAAATTAAGCATGATTGCCCATCTGCAGTTTGTTTGCTTGCTTGCTTGCTTGATTTATTTCCTTGAGGTGGATCAGTTTAGGAGAACTTCATTTTAAAATGCAAATCTATTTCTTGGACACGCATGAATTATGAATCTGCTTTGCTGAGCTAATACTCACTTTTTGTGTCATGTTATATCAATTCATGATCTGTGTTTCCAGACTTTTGAAATATGAAACATTTCTGAAGTAGACAATTCATAGAATTGAGTGTGATATTTTAAGTGGGGAAATGCAATAATATTTTAAAGAAATATACTTATGTCTTGCAATGTGAACTGGGGTCACCCAGAGGTTCAGTCTTCAACCTTGCCACAGACTTTACTTGTGAACTTGATCAGGACACATAATCTCTCTGTGCTTTCATTTTCTATCAGTAAGGATTTGTCTACGTTTCAGAACTCTCTTGTTCTAGCTATGCTGACGTTCTAGGTGTGTGGATATGGTTATATGTATATGAAAGTGCTTTTGTGGATATAACCTATATCTATATAGGAAAAGGAAGTTGGACCTACATCATAACTGCATCTACACAAGGGGCTGCATCAGTACAACCACATGTTAAACTGTCCATTACAGTGGTAAAATACCGTTTGTAGATCAAATTGTAGATGGGAAGAACAGTACTTCTACCTAACACAGATATTGTAAAGGTGATGGATGTCTGGGTAGTGCTCATATACTTTCATGATGGGGGCTGTATAGAAATCTGGATAGATCTGAGTTCACTTCCCAGCTCTGCCAAAGACTTTGCAAATGGCATCAGGTAAGTCATTTTATGTCTAAGATAAGAACAGAAAACCTGAGGCTGAATCGATTCAATCTTCGCAGATTAGGCTATGCTGCATAAATTGTATTGATTAGGAAGTGAACAGACATTCATTTTTTATTCCAGAAATCCAGCCACATACCTGCAGTGGCCCAGGCCAAAAACCAGGAGGCACTAGAGCATGCCTCCTGTCTGGGCTGGAACAGACAGCTTAGGCAAGGTTAGCCTGCTTACCCTGCAAGGAGGGGAGGTGGGGGGTGCAAAGGAGGTACAAAGCATCCTGGGATGCTGGGTGACTGTGAGTACACTTGAATCTGGAGGGGATGTATTACAGAAGTTCAATAAACTGATTTAACCTAAATCAGTTAAGTTTGATACTACATCCATCCAGGTTATCTTAAACCACTTTCAGCCATTTTGAAAGCAGTTGAGGTGTACTGAGCTTCTGGGCTAGGAACAGACATTACACATAAACTAGTTTAATTGATCAGGAACTGGTTTAAACCTGTAACAGAATAGATGTTCAGTGCACATAAACCAGCTTGAAAATGGCTGAACCTGGTTTGAGACAAACCTGGTTGAATGTAGTATCATATTTAACTGATTTGGGTCAAACTGGTTTATGCAATGTCTGTCCCAGACCCCTTGCTGGTTTAAGTCAAATCAGAGAACCCCCAGTATCGTGGGCTGGGCATGCTCTCTGGGCTGGGCAGAGCTCTCTGCTCCAGAGAGCTGGCTGGCCCTTCCTCTGCTCCCTGGCTGCAGCTCTGGCAGAGAGCACATACGGCGGAGCCTGCCTGTATTCATGCTGCCCCAACAGGGAATGACAGATGCATGCACTGCACACCCTCCCTCACCCTTGCCTCAAAGTGCTAGCCTGGGGCTGAGGGCTGGCAACACTGCTGCCCCTTGAGCAGCTATAGGAGAAAAGCCTGGGACCATGCAGGCATACCTCCCTAATGAGAGAGTCCTGCCAGGGCCTGGCCATGCCCCCCTCAGCTCAGCACCTTGCAGAAGGGAAGGGAGGGCTGCTCTAGAGCCCCCTGGCTTCCAGCCTGATCCACTCCAGGCATGTGCCTAAATTTCCTCAGTCCAGAGAGAATGTCTGTCCAGTTTCCAACTGGTTCAGCCTAGCCAGGTTAGAGAAACCTGCAAAGATGGAATCAATTCAGGCTCAGGCTTTTTGAATGTCTGTCCCTACCCCTATTGTGTTACAGATTTGAACTGGTTTCTGATCACTCCTACCAGTTTATGTGTAACTTCTGTCCCCAGTCTCTATGCACAGTGGGAGCATTACTAAAGTCTTTTTTTCCAAGTTTTGCCTGTCATTCATGTGGATTGGAAATTATTTGGGACAATGTTTCTTACTACATTTATGTAGAGTTACAAGTGCCTTTGGGTTTCAATATTCATCAGAGCTTCTAAATGATGCTGTTATAGTATCTCTGCTAAATAATAAATGACATTAATAATGAAGTTCAGTTGTAGCACTGAAATCGCATTTGTAGGTGGCACAGTTCCTGACTTTTTTTCTGTTTTCTTCGAAAAGCAATAGTCATTTTCAGCATTGTTATTACCAGTATGAGACATGTTTGAATCAATAAAACTGGACTCCTAGCAACAGGGAAAGGTTTAGAAAAACCTGTCTTATTTCAAATAGAATTACAAAATGATATTTGTTAAACTTTATGGGATACATAGCATCTAGATATTTAAACATGTTGAATGTATTTATAGCTTAAGCCAAATAAGTTAACAGGTTCAAAGGCTCCACTAGCTGAATGATAAATGACCAGTCCAGCAGAGAGGAAAAGTGATGTCAACTTTGTACATTATACATATTTTATTTATGTAAATGCACCTGTGATCTTTGATAGATGAGAGGTACAAAGTGAAAGATTGTCTTGTTCCAGCATAGCAAAACTGCCATTGCCAGCCATCTTTAGGATACTTTTAAAAGCGCCATGAAGATAGTAGGTTCTTCTTAGGTTCAAGGCAATTCTGCTTGAAAACACTGGCTAGAGGAGCACTCCTTTGAACAGGGTCAGATTCCAAAATTAAGGTTAGAAACCAACTATATTCCGTCATATATATGGATAGACAAGAAAGAGCAGAGGGAATTAAAAAATAAAAGCTCAAGACTTGATTAAGAGGCATTATTGCGGTACTGGGTAGTAAATACCATCTTCAGTCAAATTCACAGTACTGAAAAGTATGTGAAGTGTTTATTATGAACCTGGTAAGCAGCAAATTTCTTTACTCTAATGCCTCCTTAAGTTCTTTATCTAGCTGACATAGCTGGAAGGAAAAAGAAACTATGAAAACAAACCACTACCAACAAATGTATATATATTTCCCTATAGATTAATAACAGGTTCTATAACCTCTGTCCATCTTGAAAGAGAACCTGTATCGCACACTGACAGTCCTAACTGACGGATGACATACACTGACTGACAAGCTCAAGAAGCTGTCAAATTGCCTTTAAGTCTTTTAACTATTGTGTTCCTTGATCTTAACTCTCAAGCCAGTTTACAGTTGCCAGCATCCCTAAGAGACTGTTTTGGTAGCCTGAGGCCCAGTTAGATGCAGGATGCTCTAGCCATACTTTCTATTACAGTAGCCAAGAGGGGTAGAATGGGTAAAAACAAGTAGGATATTTTACAGAAGCTCAGCAGTGCCAGAGCATTTCCTTGCCTAAGGGCAACACACAGTTGGCTGGATCTATCAGCTTTAAGGCTCTTTGTTGCCACCAGGTTTTCCCAACAATATGGGCCTGCAGTTAAAAAAACCCAAGCAAGCAAACAAAAAAACCTGTAGGACCAGTGTCCTAGGAGGGGGTGACTGTCCTGGACAGAGGAGGATAGGGAGCCAATATAAAAAAAATCAAGTGATGAAAATTGCAAAAAGTTGCAAATCAACTGATGAAAGTTAAAAAAAGTGTTTGCTGCCCCCGTAACCCAGGCGGCCAGCCACATCCTTATGCCATTGTTTGGGACAGTCTCTCTACATGCCAGAGTCCATATGTAGGCTTATGCTGGTCAGAATATGCTTATACAGAGTTTCTTTATGTGATTCATACCAACTCTGGGTGTATTATAGCTTTCCTTTTAACTCCACTTTCTTTCCAAGTAAATTGGAGAAATACACAAGATTTGCTTTGGAAAACACTGGTTGAGTCACCAGTATTAGATGGTGACTGTTCTCTAGATGGTAACTGTTCCTCTTGCCCTGGGGACTTATCATACTCAAAACTTTCCTGACCCAAGCAGATGGACTAGATGACAGAACCAAGTACAGGAAATACTGGTGTGTGGAAAATGAGGGAACTGGTTACATGGCTGAATGTTTAGATTTTTTTATTTTTAGATTTTTTTGCCTTGGGGTTGGTTTCCAGTATGTGGGATCAGTAGTGATTTTGGCCTTCTGGAAGCTGCTTAGTTTTTAGAGGTTTCCGTGTTGTTTAATTATTACTATGTTACAGAGCCCATAATCCTATTGTAAGAAAACATCTTAACCCTCCAGATTATGCCACTAGTCTGTTGTTGTTCGTGGGTTTTATTCCTATCTTCCCAGAAAATATTATCTCGGATATATTACTGTTTTACCATCTCCACATTGTTTTTGCTAAATTCAGCCCCCCAAAGTTGTTTGTAATCCTTAGCTCTGCTTGCAATAGTAGTATTTAAAACAGTGTTATTCCTAGCTCTGCATGGGATCCCCTTGTTTATGAAATTGTACCAGCTTGAGACGTGATTATCACAAATAATTGCTAAGGATACTTGTTCTAAAAATTGAACTTATTTTCTCGTTATTATTGGCAATGAATTTTACACACTAGCCTGGTCATTTAATGTTGAAAATTATGTTATCATACTTGGCAACCAGGGACCAAGGAGATGAAGGAATTCAATTTCATTTTCCTAAAGTGGTATTTTTTTAATGAGAGGAGTAAGAGAAGCAGTCCTAGAAGTTACGATCATAAAAATTCAGGGTTTTGGAGTGAATTAAGTTATTCTCTTTTGTCTTTTTCTGCTTTAAATCAGCTACTCTCTATTCATCTTCCATAGTCTATTTAGTGAACCTTACAGATGCGTAGTACCTGCATTCTGAACATTGTCTGAGTAAATAGGTATTGCATAGGAAATAAGGGATTTGATTTAAAAGATGACCACAGAATAGAAATTCCTTTTTCATTTGAAAATTACCAAATTTTCTGCAAAGGAAAATTCTGAAAAGAAAGGGGAAACCTTTTATTTTGAGTTTGACTTTTTAAAATGTTGCATTCTGCTAAATAATGATATACAACATTAAAAAAAATCAAAACATGCTGCTTAGACACATTAACACATCTTAAAAGTTTTTTTTAAATAAAACATTCCAGTAAAATCAACCTGATTTTTTTCAAAATATTTCTATTTCAGTTCCACAGATATTCTAAGGAAGTATGTTTCCTTCAAAGTCCTTTCAATAAGTCTTGCTAGAATTCTCTTATGTGACTTGGCATAATTCCAACATCCAATGAACCCCATGTGCCTTTGGTATTTGGAATTAGGTATTTGTGTACCAAGCCTCCTTTTTTTTTGTAGACCAAACCCTAATGAAACAGTATGGCCCCTATATCAGCCTCAGAAGTTTACTCTCTCTCTCTACCTAGTAAAAAAACATTTTTTTCTCTCTGTACTGGAACCTGATTTTCTGAGGAGTTGGGGAGAAAATTGAACCCTAACTTCCAAATGGATTTTAACCTCCTAAGCTTCTGCAGGCTGTATCCCCTGCCTTTCTCACTCAGCATTTTCTTTGTATAGTCTCTCAGGGAGACAATATAAAGAATAAGCCCCCTGGAACACTGAACTTGTCCTCTCTTTTTAATAGGAGAAAGTACAGAAAACTCAGCATGGGGAGGACTCAGCCTTTAGTGCTTTAGGTATGTCTCAATAGCTTAGATATTTTTCAGCAGTATCTAATATCAGCTCTTTCCACATTCATGCCATTAGTTCTATTTGATACATTATAAGAGTCTTTTCTTGTATGATTATCAGTTCTGCTGACATTGTACCTAATTTTCCATTCATCAAAAAGGAATTGACAAGTTATCCACATACACGCATATCCTGGTAGCTAGCTAGGTAGCTAACTAGCTAGATATCTAAGGGGTGGCAGCACAGTTATAGCATAAGTTATAGTGATGTTGCTCCTTTTGACTCAAGCAATTCATCAGTATTTGTGGTCTTGTGGATTGTTTCCAGTAGGGAGAGAAATTGAGGACAGAGTCAGGGATTTGACTGAATTCTACTTACCATGAATGTACATAAAGTTACATTTCTCTGAACACAGTAGGAATGATCAAACAACAAGAAACAGGTTTTTGTTGCCATTGTTGTTCATAGTTCTAAGCCCTTTTCCAGCCAATACCCTACCTAAAAGCTCTCTTTCTTAGCTTTTTCCTAAGGTCACAGTCCAACTGATTTCACATCTATTTCTAGTGTTTTCTTGCTTTCTTTTTTGTCATCTTCTCTGTGTTTTCATACTGCTTCTTCCACACACCCACTTTTAAAGAGTATTACCTACCCTACAGTCAACCTCCACCCCTGCCTTCCCCTGCTAAAGGCATAACAAGTACCTTTTATACCCTAATCAGTGGCAGTGGCCACCAAAATTACACCCCATATCTAAATTGGTACCTGGAGTTGGTCCCTTGCTCACCCACACCTAGTTATGCTATTAACCTGCACCAGCATAGTTTCCTGGCCAGTTTTGCATGTTTGAGTGGCAGTTCTGGCTCCTATCTGAGCTATATTGTTCTGTAAAGTTGCTTAATGGCTTACATCTGTTCCTAATGAAAGGCAGTTGTTATACTATCAATTTCAGTAAATACTGCAAGGAAAAGTACACAGGGTAGTCATATAGGCCTAAGGCTATATGAAGCTTTGGGTGCTGATTCGATTTGGAGGAGATTCGGTGGCTAAATCTATGAATCCAAAATGAATCAGGAGACCAATTAAAAGGTTGAAATCAATTCAAAGATTTCAGAATTAATTCAGAAAAGATTTGGAGAGTTTCAGAGATTCTGGCAGTCCCACCTTGCTGCTGCAGGGGGCTGGACCTGGTCTCCATGCTGGTAAGTAGGCGGCATGGAGTAGGTGGTGAAGGAGGAGGGAGGGAATCATGGGGGACCCCTGCAGGCCTCAGCTCCTGGCTGAAAGCCCCTGATAACTGGCTGCTTCTGGGGGGGAGGGGCAATCCCTGCTACCCCCCACTGCCCTATGCCGCATGGGGGGCTCTGCTACTAGCCCCCCAAACCCTGGTCAATCTCCCAGCCCCTCCCATGGCTGCCCACCTGCCCCAGCTTCCCAGCTCTTTTAAAAAAAAAAAAGCCCACAATCACCAGATGCTGCAGCTGCCATGGGGCTTCTAGGGGCTTGTGGCAGAGCCCCCCATGCAGTGTGGGACATTGGGGGGTAGTGGGGATCACCTCTTTGCCTGGCAGGAGCCAGCGAGTTGGGGCTTTTATTTATTTATTTATTTTTTAAAGAGCCAGGAGCTGGGGCCAGGTGGGGCAGCCATGGGGGGGTGCTGGGAGAGTGGGGGGGGGGTTGGGGGCTCTTGGCAGAACACCCCATGCAGCATGGAGAAACGGGGTGCAGCAGGGATTGCCCCTCCTGCCTGGCAGCAGCCGGTGAGTGAGGGTTTTTTTCTTTCTTCTTTTCTTTTTAAAGAGCCAGGAGCTGGGGCTGGGAGAGGAGGTGGGGGATGGGGGGTTCTGAGAGAGACCCCCACACAGCATGGGGCTGTGGGGGGCAGTGGATATTGCCCCCCCACCCAGCAGCAGCTGGTGAGTGCCAGGGTTTTTTTGTCAAAGAGCCAAGAGCTGGGGCTTTGTAGGCCAGCCATTGATGGGGCTAGGAGCGTGGGCTGGGGATGGGGCCAATTCAGATATACAGCTGATTTGGCTACAGCTGAATCTCTGAATTAGATTTGGCCAAATCAATTTGGGACAGTGACTCTAATCACCAAATCAAATTGCTGTCCCCCGAATCAGCCAAATCCAAAGCAAACACTAGGCACTTCGTACAGGCCTGCTATATACAGACAGTCAAAAAAAACTGAGGTTGAATCGATCGAACCTTCATGGGTTTCTCTAAGCTGTGAAGAATAGATCAGGAAGGAACACAATATACGTTCTGCCATCAGTGGGGTGGGGGTGGGAGGACATGAAAGTCTGCACACGCAGGTTAGGGACGCTCCTGCATACCTCCCAGTCTGCTGGATACTGTCAAAGCTTTCCAACCCCGGATGATCAGCAAGCCATGTGTGATTGGCTGCTGGGAACATGGCTCCACTCTCTGCTGTCAGTCACAGGAAATCAGATAATTTCTCCCCATTCCCATTCCCACACAGTTGTCTGTGGTGGCAGTGAGTAGGAAGGTTGGGGAGGAAAGGGAAGCCCCATACCTCACCAACCCAGCCAGAACTGCTTGTGGGGGCTGTGCCACAAGGGCTTTCTCCCCTCCCCCACTTACTGGCTCAGCTGGGGCTGGCAAACATAGCCCGATCCCCTGCCAGCTGTTAAGGGAGAGGGTGGGGAGAAGCAGAGGCAGATGGTGGGTGGAAGCAGAGGCAGTCCTATCCTGGTCCTCCCCCAACCCAGCCAGAACAGCTGTGGGTGTGTACCACACGGGCTTTGCTTCCTCCCCTGCTGGCTGGCTTGGCCAGGGCTGTGGAATGCAACTCCACCCCCTACCAGCTGTTAGTGGTGGGGAGGAAAGGGGTGAAAAGAGGCAAGTGGAAGCTCCCACCCCAGCCTCAGTCCCCCCAGACCAGTTGGAGCCATTGGGGAAGGCACACCACAGAGTGGATGTCTCTCCTCCCCTGCTGACTGGCCCAGCTTGGGCTGCATTCGCTAGCCCTGCCTGGGGCAGTCAGCAGAGAAGGGGAGAAAGCCCCCCATGGTATGCCCTCCACAGTTGCTCTGGCTGGGTGAGGCAGGGCAGGGCACGGCAGGGCAGGGGCCTCTGCTTCCTGCCTTCACCCCTAACAGCTGGCAGGAGATGGGGCTTCGTTCTCCAACCCTGGCTAAGCCAGTCAGTAGAGGAGGGGAGAAAGCTCCCATGGCGTGTTGCCCCTGGGGTTCTGGCTGGACTGGGGGGGTCTTTTTCCCCCTGAGGTTCCCCACAAGTGTGCCTCCCCCAGAAGTGCTGGCTTGGGGCGGGGTGTGCTTTTCTCCCCCATGCCCCTGCATTGCCCAGCTGAAAGATTTAGGCAGAGCACAGGGCTGGGAAACACAGGCTGACTTGGTTCTGTGACAGTCTAGGGAGACTGTGACCTAACTTCAGTCAGGAAGAGATCTGGCACAGAAGTTCAATAGACCTATCTAACCTGAATTGATTAAATCTGATACTAGATCCATACAGGTCTATCTTAAACTGGATTTGGCCATTTTGATACCAGTCTATGTGTACTGAACTTTTGTTCTGTTACAGTTTTAAAGTGATGTCCAATCACTTATACCAGTTTGTATGTAATTTTTGTCCTGAGCCACAGTGAACAATGATGAAGTGGTGTGTGTGTGTGTGTGTGCATGCATATGCACCAAACCTTTACTTCTCCCTTAACTTTGGTGCTAAGTACAATAATTAAGTACCATAATTTTAATGCTTCATTAAAAAAGAAAGCTGATAATTATTGCGTTGCCTTTTTTTATTTTCTGACAAAAAATCAGCTGCTTGAAGAGCATTTGGCTTAGCATTTCTCTGCCATTTTCCTTTTTGCCAGTGTGTGATTTTTAATGGCATGATGTCTGGTTACTTTTGGAATTATTTTTGTTCTCCACCTCAAAAAACCTACAATTTATAATTTATCAGAAGTGCCACCTCAAGACAGATAATGGTTTTCAGAGAAGTGGAGCTTGTGGTTAACTGTTATTGACAGGGGTTAAGCTGATTTTGAAAACATATAGTATAAGGATGGACATTGATGAGGGTCAAAAGACCAAAGAGAAATGATAAGGCCATTAGAAAGATCCAGTTTACTTTTCTGCAGTCATGCTTCTTGGTATGGACCTTCCACCTCTGAGTAATGCTGCATTCACCCAACAGCACACACCTGCTCTGCTGCCTAATGGTTATAACTAGTAAGTTCTCAGTTTCCTTTATTTTATCAATTAGTAATGCTTCTAGCTCTTTCCTTAAGAAAATTGTTTGAATGTTCTAGAAGTGAAACATTCTGCAATTTTCAATATCCTAGGAGAAGAATGGATAATTATAACTTAAAAATAAATTTACTTTACAGTTACAACACATGCTGCCAACACTTTATTTTTGTACACTTCAGTAGTGTTTCTCTTTTGCCCTTTTGCAGTCCCCGAATACAAACAGCTTATTATCCAGAAATATTCAAAATTGGCATCTTCCACACAATGTTCTTTTTCTCTGAAAATCAATAGTGTGATATTTTTTATTCTTCTTCTTTAGTCCCAACTACAGAATTCATGTGATTATATGACTCTCAGCTTCTATTTTAAAAAAATTTCTAGTTCTGACTGTTAAAAAGAAAAGCTTGAAAATATGACCGTTAAAGGCACAACAATTAGAAGGCAAATTAAAAAAAATATTTTTGTCCTATTTTTTTTAAGCCAGTCTCATCATTTTGGCAGAACCTGACCCATGGTTTTTTACTGATATGTATTTTTACCGCCAGTACAAAAAGAAATTCTTGAGTTATCAGTCTTCTATGACTACAGCAGTGGTTTTACACCATGCTGATCTCACCGCAGGGGCCTCCTGTACACTTCACACCATGACGCTCCCAACCATTGCATCCCAGCCATACCACCTGTACCTTTGAGGTGGGTAGGTATTGGAGGCAGGGGATGGTCAAAGGAACTCAGGACATGTCTACACAAGACATTTACTATGCAGTTGACTGCTTTACGTCTCAGTAAATATTTCAGTATCTATATGTGTGCCCCTATTAGAGCACACAAAAGTAATAAACTCCTCAGCAGTATAGTACTTGTAAAATACAATTAGTACCCTGCTGCGGAGTTTTTTCACGTGCAGCAGCACACGTGTAGGAGCTGCCCCAGCTGGTTGGGACACGGGGGGCATTTATACACATGCTCTGGGAGGCATGAGGGGGGTGATTTAATTAGCACAGCTATGAGAGCTGTGCTAATTAGAAGTGCCTGGAGTGTCATGTGTGTCAGCATCCCCGTACTGAAAAATGGTGGTGGGGTTCTTTGAACTAAAGTTTGGAACTTCATTTTAAAGCACTCTGCTGCCCCTTTTTAGTGCAGGGACTCTGATGCACATGATGCTGGAGGCTCCTGGAATGCATTCATTTCCATGCTCCAGCAGAATTGATTAATCGAGTCTGCTCCAATGCTTTGGAATTACAGTGAATCAGAGTAGGCTCCCTACACATGTATAGGAGCCCAGGGTGCTTCAGTGCAGGGCTAGCCAGCAGGCAGCCCTCACGCTGAAGTACTCTGGTGCCTCAGTCTGCTCCTCCACAGCACATGGAGCCTACTCAGAGCAGCCCTGGGATGGTATGTTGACCTCTCCAGGTCCCCTGCCAGACTGGGCTGCTCCAACCAGGCTCCACATGTTGTGCATGAATAAACTCAGAAACAATATGCTGTGGAGTTTTTTGCTTCTGAGTGCATATTCAAGTAGTCTGCCCCTGGTAAGCAAAATCTCCAGAGCAATAAGCACCAGAGTTTACTTGTGAGCAGTAATTGCACATGTAGACATGCCCCCAGTGGCCAAATGTTTCTAGGGAGGAGAGAGGAGTCTACACAGGCTCTGGTGAGCCACAAAACCCTGAAAGAGCTCTGTGAAGGGTGCTGCATTTGCACTCAGACAGTAGGTGGTGCTGCTATGCTCTATCTGTTTTTCAGCACTGCCTCCAGCTCATTTCCTGTAACACAGCTTAAAGCTCTCATGGCTTTGTGTTTCTACAAAAGGCAAAATGTTTTTATGGTTTTCTATGAACAGGCATTTTTAGCATAGTTTTTTATGGAATGTCTATAAATTTACAAGCAGTTGCCAACTCTGTCCTGCAATAACCTCCATGTGATGGGTCCACATAGTGTTAATTGCAGGCTCAGACCTTTTACTGAATGTTTTTTTGTTTAAGCTTGCTGGAGGATGAGCAAATGTCTCAGAAAATCTTCCCTGTTATCTAAAGGAACCTTACCTTGCACTGACCTGTTCTTCTATTTTCTGAGACATAGATACCAAATACTAAGTTATAGATACCAAATGCTCATTCACATATAAGCCAAAATTAAAAGAAAGAAGTATTTATTTAAAAACTAAGTACTGAAATGTATAAGGATTGCCTTAAGTAATATCTTGGTTTTAGATGACTAAACAGGTTTGCCTTTGAAGTTGAAGTATTAACTAGAGAAAAATGATATTACAAAGCTATTGATACCATTTTAAGGATGAACATATTATGGTAGTAGGCCAGGTACAGACATTACATTCCTACTGGTATAAATGATCAGAAACCGGTCTATACCGATAACAAAGCAGAAGTTTGGTACACACAGGCTGGTTTCAGGGCTTTGTTGTTTAAAAACAGAATAACCTGGTCTAAGATTTTCCCTGCTCCCCACAAAAGACAAATGTGTGTTCTGTTTGCTAATAATCTAAACTACGCTGGTTACTGAAAATCATGCAACTTAGATCAATTCTGCCTCAGGGTTTTTGAATGTCTGTATGTAGCCTTCAAGTCTAATTCTGAGGGGCAGGAAATATCATCAATGTACTTGGAAGACTGTGGAAATTAAAGGTGCTTATGACATTACAGAACCAATCTTCAAATGCATTTCTTTTGTGTCAGTTTCAGAATCCATTGTCTACACCAACAACATTTTAAGAGCATTCAACTAGTAATTTATTAGATAATTGACATTCTCCTGTTTAAGAAGATTGCTGTTTGCATTAGGGTTTCTACAGACCTTAAAGCACAGCTATAAACTTAATGCATGCTTATTCCATGGAAATTAATAGGACTGCTTATGTGATCACAGAGCATGTCTACACATTCATTAATATACCATACTTACTGTGCATTAAGTTTAGTACTTGATTAACCAAGTATGAAATCAATGCACAGTAACTTGAGCTACTGCACAGCAGCACCAGTGCATGGGTTTTTAGTGATGCTTACTGCACAGTAGCTTAATACTACTGCATAGTAGCACCTTAGCACAGGTTTTGCCTGGCACACTACTGCACAGTGTTATTAGGCTACTGCATAAGTAGTGTCTTGTATAGATGCACCCAGTATAATACAAGCATTTGGGCTTTTAGAGAGAACCTGGGCTAGTTTAAGAATCCATTGCTGTAGCCTGTTCTTATGCCAGTTACTCTTATTAAGAGCAGTAGAGATCATGTGGATTTCATTACAAATTTTGGTATGAAAAGGGGAGCTAGAAAAAGATACAGAAAACAAGGGTAACATTTTCAGACTGCGGATGACTGGTGATTTGGTGTATTTCCCCAGTTTCTGGATTCTCAGTGTTTGACTCTGGAAAGGGAAACACTTTTTTCAGAATTCTGACATCCCATGCTCTGAAAATCAGTATCTGTTTAACATGTATTAGCTACAGCACTTAATAGTATGGGTCACTTTTGAAAAGTTTGGACCAGAAAAAAAAATGAAAGCAGAGTCAGGAAATAGAAGGAAAAGAAGAGGAAAAAGTTAAAGAAAGAAAGAAGGAAAAGTGAGGGGAGGAGTTTAATAGAGAGAGAGAGATGGGAGTAAGTTATAGACCAATGTTTCCCTTTTTATGTAAGCTTTTCCTTAATGTAATATAATGTGAATGGTGTGACATGCCCTTTAAGCTCAGGTAGACTGGCAGGAAGCCACTAAATCTCTCTGTGTTTTTGTTTTTGTTTTTTTAAAGAATGCCAATGCACACTGCACCTCATCACTGTAAATCTCATTATTGTTTATACTGTGCCAGAAACCATTGACTTTTTCAGTCAGAACAAGTCTCCCATAAATATTTTTTTTTATATACCAGTCAATAATCCATAGGGTCTGGGCTTCCCCCTCCCATCCATCTCCAATCTACATCAAAAGAGGCTCCCAATGTGATGAATAGGGATTTTTCTTCTACAGCTGTAGGTAGGGGTATAGCTGTGGTAGCAGGGTTCAGTCAATCTATTGTCCAGTGATGACACAAGGACATGAATTACAGAGTTAGTAGGGTGAATAGTTAACACGCCTATTGTTAAATCTCCTGTCTATATTTTTAGGTAAAGTAAATGTGACATATCCACAGAGAATATATTTATGAGCTGTAATGTTTTACATTATATCAGAAATGGTAGCATACAGATGTAGCTGTCAGTCAGCAAGTATTAAAACTGAAGCAGCTTTAGAGCAGATTATTTCTGCTTTTCATTACGAGAAATAATACCCATTTTAAAAGTTGGTAAGTAATGTGCCCCATGACTGTACATTCATCTTTACCCATAACAATGCATTTTTATCATTAAGACTCATGAATTTTCACTTGCGTTATAATCCAATCAGCAGCTAATCTTCCTCTTTAAATACAAGGAATATAGTAGACTTTAAGAACACATTAGCTGTCTAAAATTTTGTTTTTCAACTAGATAGCTTATTGAAAGCTATGTATCAGGGAAAGATTCATTTTTGTATCACTTTGTCTTGATAACTGAGCAGAAATGCTGTATTGCCAGGATAACTAGTAACTTTGAATGGAACAGAACACTGGGGGCAGTGGTTTGGAAACAAAGCAAAGGTTCCTAAATTAAGGCCTTGTACTTATTAACAGGGATCTGGGTTTTCATTTCCCATGCAAGAATGCAGCAAAACGCAGATTTCCTCTTTTACCCAAGGAAAACATGGATTTCTCATTTTAACAGAGAAACGCATGGTTTTTGCACTTTTACAAAGAGCTCTCTGCAGACAGGGGGTGCCATGTGCGCATATGGCTGCCAGGCAGCCTGGAGAGCAGCTTCTGCAAGGGGGTCTGGTGGGGCGGGGGAAAGTGGGGATTAAGGCCTCCATAAGGAGGGAGGGCTGCTGCCCAGCCAGACAGTCAGTGGGGTTTGGGGCCCAGGGCCAGAATGCACCTCAGGGCCCCAGTATGGAGCAGGACAAGGCTTTAGGCAGCTTATCTGGGGGGTGAAAGTGTGGGGTGGGCTCCCCCTGCTGCTGTGAGCATTCCTGGGGAGGGAGCGGGGGGGCCTGCGCCAGGGGTGTAGGTAGGGGTGGTGCGTGTGCAACCTGGCCACTGTCAGCTCGGGCTCCCTGCCCTGCTGCCCTTCTCTAGGGCCTCAGCATTCCAGTGGGTGGGATCTGACATGGTGGGGCAGAGCAGGGCTAGGTGGGGAAGCTCCTTGCCACTGTGTGCTCTGTGTCACCCTGGTAAGGTGGGGTAGTGTCCTTTGCTGCTGTGGGGCAGGCAGGGGGTGCATCACCAGGGGAGTGCAGAATTTGCAGTGACAAAGAGCTTCCCCACCCAGTCCCGCTCTGCCCTGCTGTGCTGGGTCCCGCTCACTGTGCTTTGGAGGCCTGGGGGAGGACAACAATGCGGGAAGCCCAAGCCCACAGCAGGCAGTCCCCACCTGCCCCCACCCTCTGCACAGATCTGGGAGGCACCGGTCTCCCTAGTCCCCCAAGCCCACAGCAGGCAGCCTGTAACTGCCTACCCATGGGCTCCACTCCAGCCATGCCGACTGCTGAGGAGGAGGAGGAGCTGGGCTCTGTGCTCCACTATGATGCAGCAGCTGCCACCTCCCATGGGCAGCAGCTGGGGACTGGGTGTTGGGGCAGGGGGCTATAGATCTGGGTCCCTGGCCCTGTAGCTCTGCCTCCAACGGGGCGTAGGGGTGGGGTGAGAGGCACCAGCAGGGCTAGGGGTCTGTGGCTTGGGAGTGAGGGGCCTGGACCTACGCCCTGGTGAATGAAGGGAGCAGGGGAAACTCTCATTTTCCATGATAAAAAAACCCTAATCAAATACCAAAATGTATAAGTATTTAGAATGTATTTTATTATAGTGACTGAGGCACTGATAGGCTTCCAAATTGCTTTAACAATTGTAGATATATCAATAAAACAGTGTACTCAATTTAAAAATATATATATAGTGGTGTTTCATTTTATCATGGATTTGGGATTTTTTATCAGAGAATTTGGGATTTTTATCAGAGAAAAGCAGGATCCCTGCTTATTTTGATCCAACCCTGTATCATATTTTCCTATAAAGTCAGTGGGATTCTTGTGATTTGGCTTTAGTGAGATCAGGACCTTAAGGTTGTGTAAAGCTACATGAGAATGATTAGTTTGAGTCTGGGGGAGAGTTCCTTTCCATATCAAAATAATTTCATGGATCTGATCCAAAACCCAGAAAATAAATCGATAGGAAGTCTCCCATGGGTTTTAGTGGACATTGGGTCAGGTGCTGTATACAAAGATATGTAACGGAGATATTTGTTGATTTTCATGTTCCCACCAACCCAAATACTCAGAACAAAATTCACCTGAAGTTTGAATTTTGTCAGGTTCAAGAAAAAATTATAAGTGAGCCTGGTTCAAGGTTCGAAAATGTTTTGAGGCTTTTGGCAGAAGTAAAATATTCATTGGTTTAAGCATGATGGATTTACAGTGAAGAACAAAAGCATAGCCAAATTTCATGTGATATTTTTTAAATTTGATTTGATTTTTTTTACGTTTTAAGAAGTTAAAAATAGATATTCAGAGTTTAGCTTCTGACAGGAGGAGCCAGTGATTTTATTTTTTTTCCCCAATTCTCTGTCTTTCCATCATTTTGGGATATTCTGTTCATGACAAATTCTGTTCATGTGTGGGTCTGATTTGGAGTGACTCCAACCCAAATTTAAATACTTCTAAAAAGTTAGATAGATGCTAAAGATACTTAGATGTTTCAGCAGATGAGCTGTGGTGCTTGTTATCCCAGGAAAAAATCTTAGCTATAACTTGATGGCTATAGAGAAAAGAGGGAAAAGGGTGAGAAATATCTCACTTATGGGTCTGGCCTTGCTTGATGGTCAATTCAGTAGCAGAGTTCCCATGCAGAGCTTGTTCACTTTTTTTTTTTTGACAAGTAGGAATAGAAAACATTACTAAACTAGACTGACACGATAGCCTCACTGTTAGTCTAAGCTAGTGGGGGAACAGCTATGATATTGTCAAACACGCTTCCCACCAGGGTAACTTTAAATCTCTTCTAGAGAGACGGAAAATGCACACAATCACATAATGCCCTCCTGTGTCCAGCAAGCAGTTTAGCCAGACCCCAGTTAAGCCTCTCTCCTTTCTGCCCCCTCCTCTCCTTGGGGAGAAAATACCTCTCATTGTTAATGGATTTGCATCTTATTCAAAGCCATGCACAGATCGGCTATCCATCACTGCCACCTTTCATTATGTTGCTGCATGCTTGCCATGGTCACTGCCTTTCCCTCCTTTCAGCACAGGCACTTAATTGCCCTCCACCTTCATCTCCCCCTGTTCCCTCCTTCTTTGCTGCCCCCCTTTCCCCCTCCCCCAGCTGCTTACCATTGCCTTTTCATATCTGAAACTACATATTCTTACATTTATTCTTTCTTTTCTTCTTTTTCTTTGTTTTCTTTTTTTGGTGACAAACCAAGGCTCTGCTTGTCTTTTCCCTCACCATCTTTTAGCACCTTCAGACTGAACTAACAATTGAAGTAGTGGTATAACAATATTCAGCCATGATAATTCAAGAATTATGTAAGAGGCAAGGCGTTGTTAGGGTGATAACTTTATTTGGACCACCTGTATAGTTGGGAGAGAGTTAGTAAACTTTCAGTTGCATTTGAAAGCTTGTCTAACTCTGTCCCAACTATACAGTTGGTCCAAAAATATCACCCTAAGAAACCTTTGGCTCTAACAATTTAAGATCACTGTATTCCTTTTTTATGTATATTTTTGGATGTAATCTTGGTGTTATCATCAAGTTACTCTCCAGTCTGCAGGTCTCATGACGCAAGTGAAAATGTTGCTGCTTGAACGTTACAGGAACCTCACTTTTTCATGGTACAGCATTATCAAAAGTCTGGATCCATCAACTCCACTGCACTGCATACGCATCCATTGCAAAAAGTCCAGTGAATAAAGAGAGTGGGGTTGGTTTATTAGCACTTCCTTTGCAGACAGCCATTTGAAGAGTTCTGTAATTTAGCAGTGTTATTCTGGGTAGTGACCTCTAGAGAACATTATCCCCATCTGGAAGTGAAAACCATTTAATATACACCTATATCAAAATCTGATTCAAGGTGCAGGGTTCAGGTCCTATTTTATCAATAGCCCCCACAGCATGAGTTCTGAATTAAGGTCAGTAGTAGGGTGAAGGTCTTTATTTGTGAAGGGTAATTCAAAATAGCTTAGCCTAAAACAAGAAAATGAAAAACTCTATGGGACCACCGAAATATATTCACAGAGGACAGAGCTCCAATGAGTATGTATTTATTTTTAGTAGAAGCTATTTTCAGCTGAATAAGAGCTACTAAGTGGAGAGATTATCCGCTATCTTGGAATGTCTTTGTTTCTTATCAGTTACTTGCAACCATAATGTCATGTGAATGAGGGTCTGTGATTTGAGTAAATTAGAAACGCATATATGCACTATGCTATGTAACCCAGTGCTCCTTTTAAATTGCATTTACCTTTAAATTGCAAGACCTTTATTTTGCAGCACAGCATTATTTGAAGAATTCAGTGACTACATAGGAGGAAAATCCTATGCCCACTTAGGTGAAAAGGAGTATTGTTATTGACTTCAGTGTAGCCAGTATTCCACCCAAAATATTTAGCCTTACAATGAGACATTTAGAAAAAGATAGAAGTATGAATGACCATTTGGATTTACTTCTTTAAGTCAATTCAAATCAAATGATTATCAAAATGGTGGTGGTTAGATTAGTTGACTCTACTTAGTTATACTCATGTTTTGGTTCTTTGCTGCCAAATGACATGTGTCTTTCAAATATATAATAAAAATATATCTCACTTAGCAGAAATGTGGCAGGGAGGAATGTACTTTTGCTGGTTTGCACAATAAAAGGTAAAAACAATCTGAATAGTTTCTTTAAAACAGTTTTCAAAGCCAGAAAATGCTATCATAGTGCCATGAAATGATATTTTTGCTGACACAATTGGTAGTTTAGCACGGCTCTAATCTCCTTTTTTAAATCTGTTGTAAGATGATAGGGTACATCCTGAGAAATATGCAGTATATTTTGCACTTGAGTTGCTTAAAATAAAGAGAATTATTATGAACATGGCATAAATCTATCTGGATTGTCAGACCTACATTTCTACAATGTGGGGTTTTTTTTCTTTTTGATGTTCACAAACTTGACACTTGTTTTGTTGCATGACATGAAGAGCAATTTGCAAATCGTTTCAGGGTTAGATTCTCAACTGGTGTAAATCAGTGTTGCTCTTTTGAATTCAATGGAGCCATATCAGTTTACCCCAGCCAAAAATTTGACCTTTGATGCCCTTTCCTTATCTTTTGTAGTCGGTCTTCATGTCCTCTTCACAGCCTCCTATCCCAGCTTTTTAGCTTGCAAACAAAATGTATCTTCAAATGCCAAAGATAATAGGTAAGATACAGTTTTCATCTGCAACCCTTCTCTATGTCTTATTCTTGTAGACTCTTCATTTGTTTATGTTCTACCAATCCACTGCCACCTTTACTGTAGTTGCTGCTACTTCTCTGTCCAGTGGCATTAGAACAACTATCTATCAAAGGAGCACCTGAAGAACAGTGAGATGTTAGTGCTATATGTTTGTTTTTTTTAAAAGGGGGAAAAAATAAGAGATGGCCAAGCCAACATTCAACCTGTCTTTAGAACAGAATGTATCTTTGTCACTCTTGATGTTATTGTTATGTATTGAAAGAAAACACTTGTAGTGAGTAGTTAAAGATAACTAGAACAAAAATCCCTTTAACGTACCCGCTATTCAAAGATAACCCTGACAGAGGATAGCTACATTAAGCAATGAGATAGTTATGCTTTTCTCTCTAGTTTGCTCTTTCTAAGCTAATTGTGATTGTTCCAAAAAAATTACCTTTTGTCTGATGATGGGGATTTTCTAGGTGCAGTAGAGATGAGCTTTTTTTTTTTTTTTGTTACCTATTCATGTCATAGCAATGATGGTTTGTTCTGAATTTCAACATTAAGTATAGTTGATTCAGTTATCTTGTGCACTGAACCGCCAGCAAACATTTTGTAGACTAAATTATTTGTGGGTTAGCTGATTATTTGAAATAGATCTTGGATAATATTCATTATCTAGGCATGTAGAGCTTTGTTTTTTTTAATAACCTTTTTAAAAAAAATAGCCATTTCATTTCTGAATCCATTGAAGAGATGTCTCTATTTAGAAATATGATGACTGAAGTCCATATTCTGTATTTTGGAACCTTTGAGTTTGTAAGATCATGCCCTGTCCTGGTGACATTTAGAGACCTATTTGTAAGTCCAAAGGCTATACCTAGGAGTTATCTTTTCCATATAAATAATTTTCCATAACTATTCATGTTCCATATATTGGCTTCTTTTCATGAATAAAGGAATAACACCCCAAAAAGTAAAAGTAAAAAATAATGAAGTTGAGCACTGAAAAGGTAGTAAATACTTTAACTCACTTTGCCTGTGGAGCCTTGATTTGCTCCCACTTCCATCCATATGTATAATATCACTGTTATCTACCTGATCACTTACTACTTTTGGCACAAGGTCCTTACTTTGTTCAGTGCCCAGGATGGGCAGTGCTCACTGAACGAGCAGATATTCTCTATTTTGAGTTATGCTCATTGTTTATCCCTGATGCCATGCCTTATTTATGCAAACTTTTTAAACATTGCTCTGAATATTGCTTAGCTCCTCATCCCAGTATCCTTTTGAGGCATTTTCAGTCATTTCCTTCTTAGATTCTTGTCTCAAATTCCTCTTCCCTCTGCAGAGTCTGTCTCAATCTGCTTCTTTTATGCTCCGCTCACCTTTGCCCAGCTCTTAACTCCTGTGTATTCCAGGAAGTTTACTTCCTTACTTATATTTTCTGGGTCACTAAGGGGGCTATGGTGAGCACTAGAGAGCTGGTTTCCCTGCTCTCAGTTCTGATTCTGGCACTAAAGTAGCCTGCTGCAGTTGCCAGTTAAGCCCTGCTCTGCACCTGTAGTGCTGGACTAAATCATGCTTTGTCCATACTGACCCTCCAGAGAATTTAACTGCCAAACTATAATGCATCTTCAGTAAATACATGTGAACTAAAACCTTTTAAAATGCCCTCAATTCGATTAACTCTGTGTATTTTTTCACTTTTTTTTTTCCTGTGTCAAATGGGCAATACAGCTTCTCAACAGAACAGTTAAGAATTTATTTTTTCTTGTAACAAAGATAAAATCTTTTTCCTTAATCTCATCCTTGGTATAGTTACATTTTACTGAATCTCTGTTTAAAAAAAGAAAGTCTTCCTGAGGCAGACACTTAACAATCGAAGTTTTAGCCTGAATGGCTAGAGCTTGGAAAATTATAAGCAATTGAAAGCAAGGTCTTAAAATAGGAAATGCTGAGCAATATGAACTATAAATAGTGGCAACTTTTCTGCCTATAATATCTTTTGTCATTGTGCAGTTTAAGTACCTTATGTATTTTAAAAGTTTATCACATAATTTTATTCATATAATTTTGCATTGATATTTTCATGTAAGAAAACTGTAGTTACTCAACTGTTTTAAAAGCGAATATACTTGAGACTACTTGTGTTTGGTATTTTTGTGATTATTGATGGCAAATGCTTGGAAATTTAATGCAGATCAACGAATACAGATTTGTGTGTATGTGGTGATGCTATTGCAAATGTCATGTTTGCATATCTTTAAATTAAAAATCAATATGTCACTGCAGAACGAGAAATAATATTTTACAGCATCCTCTGCAAAAAGGCTATGGATTTCTTCATTAACAGCTTGTTTTTAAGGCGGCGGGTCGGGGGCAAGGAATCTGAAGGAGACAAAAGAGTGAAATGTTCTTCAGCCTGACACAATTTGTACTGTTGATATATTGCTGTAGTTCGCGTGGTATAATATGTTGGTTATCATATAATTTGTAAACAGTCTCTCCATGCTTTAGGGAAATTAGTCATGCTCTGCTTTGTTGCTTTGTGTATTTCTTTTGTTAGATCAAATCTGAAATGCTTATTTGTTTTTCACTGTGTGTCATGAATCCTTTTGATAGGTGTTCTTGATTTACCTAAGCAAAATTAGTAGAAATGAATCTGAAACCACCTTGCATTTCCAGAAGTATAAGATGGGGGGGCAGGGGGGAACAGTGATTCCTAAATGAAAAATTTTTATTTTCCACATCATCTAAGACTGCTTACTAAGAACAATATTCTTTCTAATGATATAATTGACTCCACGTAGTTGTATAGTACCTGGCATTAATTTGAATGCATTATATATGATTTCCATTTTTTTTTTTTCATAAATGGTATTTTTTCTTTTGGGTTTACTGGTGTATGAATTTTTCTTTGGAAGTCAGAATGCTCAAATATGAATTTCCTTAAAGCTTTATTGATAAGGATTATTTTCTATGGTGGATAAGATTTATAGTATTCTTTAGCTATCCTTTTCTTAGATTTTGCAAATGATGTGATAGTACAATGTAACCCATCAACCTTAATTCTTTTCTTACATTCATACATCTATAATAACAATGTCCAAAGTTAAATTAGATGGAAGAAATAATTTGTCACGATTCAATTGTAGGCAAACCAGTCATGTTATTGGTAATAAAATTCCCTTATATGTGGGCTATTCCATATGTTGATTTATTGTTCCTTCTGCCAAGTGTCCAGTATTGGCCACCCTATGAACTACGTCCTGAGAAAACATACTTTAGACAGACTATCTGCCTGACCCTCTACCGTAGAGCTTTTCTTCATAGAACTGGGGTGTAAGGTTCTAGTTTTGGCCCATTTCTCCTTTTAACTGCTAAAGTACATGTTCTATCAGTTTATACAACTCTATTCAGAAGCTCTCTTTTGATATTCATTATTCCCTCAATCTATGGACCTAACTTCTGCATCAGGCTATTTTGTGGACATGCATGGGTATCCTAAGTGAGAAGTAATGAAGGAGAGAATTAATAAGTAAAATGTGGTACTTCGCTGAGGGAAAAATGACCAATATACAGATAAGCTCTATACAAAGTTGTTTTATTATTTGTATTACTAAACAGCATCTATTAGCCTCAGGTGACTCAAACCCCATTGTGTGAGATACTGTACAAAAACAGAGCAAAGGCGTGGTACCTCTTTTCGTTTAACTACTAACCACTAGGTCTGTGTGAAGCTTTGGTCCCTGATTTGATTCGGTGGAGATTTGGCCCAGTTTGGTGGCCGAATCTCCAAATCTGAATCAAATCAGAGGACCCTTTAAGGTCTTTGAATTGAATTGGAACCCTCTGAATTGATTCAGAAAGATTCAGAGATTTGGACATAGAGACAGCTTGAAATGTTTTTTTTTACATACCTCTGGGTAGCAGGGGCTCATGAATGCTGTGATGCTGGGACACATGGAGTGTCCCACAGGAGCACTGGGGGCTCCCCAGCGTGCTTGGCAACAGAACAGGAAGTGGACCAGAAGCACTTCCGGTCCATTTCCGGGTCCGCCGGGGAGTACACTGCCCTCCCCCTCCCACTGACTGGTGCCTCCTGGGTCGGGGGGGGCACCTAGGGTCCCCTTGTAGCCAATCTCCAAGCTGGGGGGGGGCCTGGCGCACTCCCCAGCAGACCCAGAAGTGGACCAGAAGTACTTCTGGTCCACTTCCAGGTTTGCTGCCGAGTACATGGCGGGCCTCCCAGACTCCTGTGGAATGTTCCATCTGCCCTGCCATTGCAGTGTTCATGAGCCTTGCCTGCTACCTCAAGGTATGTAGAAAAAACTTTTAAAGCTGTGTCTATATCTGAATCGCTGATTCTCCAAATCAGCATGGAGTCTTCATATTCGGATTTGACTGAATTGAATCAGGGAAAGTGATCTGAATCAATGAATTGAATCACTTTCTCTGATTTGGGCCAAATCTGAATCGAACAGAGCCCGCTTCACGCACCCTTAGTAACTACCCATAATGACCAAGCAAATTGTATAGCTGAACATACATTTTCTTTAGGCTAGCAATACCTTTCTTATTTGCTAAAAATTTAGATCCAGAGCTACTTATTTCTGGGTATAATTTTAGTTATGTCAGTAGTCCTGTATTCCCCGGTAATACTGTTAATATGAGTGAAGTTACACATAGACTTTAAAATTATGTGGGTTTGGGACCATATGGTAAGCCCACACTGCAATGCAGCACAGACATACTCTTGCAAGCTTTCAATAGGCTAGCTTAGGTACCAGAAGCAGGCTAGCTACAGCAGCACAGACCTCAGCATGGGCTAATTTACCCTTGCTTCTCTGGTAGGCTTTGGAGCTCTTTGGAGCTCCAAGCAATTGCAGCTAGACTGCAACCACAACTGAAGCTGGCTGGTTTCAAGCTATCACAGGTATGTCTATCCTATACTGCAAAGGCTGCAGCATTGTAATCTACTGTTAGACTGCACTGTAATTGTGATATCATTTCAGAGGGTTAAGGAAATGGTATATAAGTGGTTATGTACCCATTTAAATGATGTGTTCTCTGATCAAGAACAGCTCCAAACAATAATCCGGGAGCTCAGCTACCATTAACCTGTTCTCTGTGGCTTGGTATGGACATTAAAAAGCCCAAGGCAGAATCTGTTGCACAGTTTTCTGTAAGCAGCTCAGTTTAGATCAGTATTGAACAGAACACACATTCCTCCTTGGTAGGGCGAATCTTAGACCGGGTTCTGCCTTTTTTAAACCAGCTGAAGAGTGCCAAACTTCTTTTCTGTTATGAGTGTAGATCAGGTTCCAATCATTTATACTGGTAAAAGTGTAACGTCTGTACCTGACCTGTGTGATTCAATCCTGGTTGAAGGTAAAAAAAAAGTGTAAAACAGATGTAAATATCCTATAAAGGCTTTTACTATGTGTTGTCAAAAAACTAACTGAACACTGTAAATTATAGCTTTCTTTTGAACAAAATAGAAAGTATAGTAACACAAGTAGATTTGTCAATGTAGAAAATTCTGTGCAGTAATACAGTTTCATAAATGCAAATAACTATTTCCCAGAGTACTGCTGTATAAAGATAAAATTACTACCTCTATCTAAGTAGAAGGTAGTCAAGTAAAGATCTATTGTGCACTGTGCTTTCTGGTGATAAAGATAGTCAGATAAATGCAGGTCAGCAGAGAAAAGAGATAAAATGGGTAAGACATATCATGATGTATCGTCATTTTAGGGAAATATAAATCCATAAGAGCATTCACTACAAGTGACGTGAAAACTTACAGCACAAGTATTTCACATACAACACGAGAGAAAATCTTTTTTTTATTAACTGAGTTGAACTTTAAAATTATGTTATGACCAAAAATCAATAAAGAGAAACTGATTTAAGTTCATCCAAGTGTGAAGGGGTTTATTACCAGTGCTACATCACTCTAATGATGTACTCTTAAAAATTTGTTTTTGTGATATATTACACCTATTATTGCTAAAAGGATAAAACTGCAAAGCAACACTGGACATTAATAAATCAATTTAAAGAAAAATGGGCAGGTAGCCAAGGAAAAACTAAATCCTATTTGCAGTTTTTAAATGTTGTACAATTGTAATATATACAAACGGCACCCACAACAAGGCTATACACTTGAAATTGCTAATGAGGTTCTTTTTCTGGTGGAAATTTCTATTTTTTTTTTTAGCATCCTATAATCCCCTTTGGTAATTGCAGTATGACACAATGTTGATAAGTAATATTTCTAAAGCTAATTTCCTCACTTAACCTTCAGGTAGAAACACACTATAAAAATGCCCCAAAGGGTTTTCTTGATCAGGTTGCCTGAAGTATTCCTTGAAATGTTAAAACACTAAACATCTGTCTGCCTGTTTCAGTTTCCATCTAAATTTATTTTCCTACTCGTCAAGCTTAAGCCATTCTGAAAGAAACAGAATCACAACTGGCTCCGCATGTATTAAAACAGGATTGAAAATAGCTGCTAACGCTTGCCTTTCTTTTAACATTTTTTTGTCAAAGATGTAACAATGTTCGTGAAAAATTTTCAACTTGTTTAAATAGTTCTAGCCACAAGAGGAAATTTTCTAATGGCATGTATTCCTGTCAAATATTTTTTAAATTTAATGTGCAAGCATTCATACTACAACCTTAAAATACCTTTTGGTTATGGCCTCTGCTCTTCCTAAATTATACATGAGATCCCTCTTTTTCCTGTGACCTTTATTATTCTAATGCCATTTGCCAATGAAAAATAGACTTTAAGGTGACTTTTTTCAAAGCAGCCTAAGGAAATTAATTGGACACTTAATTCCTTAAAGCTCTTTTGAAAATCTATGCACATACGTTTTTATTCATGTTTTCAGATTTCTAGGGCATGCAGCTCATCCAGAACCAAGTATATCCTTACAAACAATGCAAATACAGTGGTTAAAATACAACAATGAAATAATCTTCTGCCATCCCCATTCTACAAACTATAATCACCCTGTATTAAATGCAGCAGCTTTCTCATTAAAACATGATTATACACTGAAAAGCGACTTTCTGAAAATGGCAACGTCAAGTTCCATGTTTATTGTTCATTAATGATTCCCATAGCAAATGTGCCTGGGATATTTTTCTTTCTTTTTTTCTTTTTAATCCAAATTGCCAGCCAAAGAGAAGCATTATGTACATTAGCACTTTTAAAGAAGGTTCTGCATGCCAACGTATGCCATTAGTTTAATCTCTATAATGCTCGTCTTCACATTACAGTATCATTGATACTTGTGCAAAATCCTTGCCTTCAATAGGTGTGCACACATGTAACACTGGAATTGAATAAGTTTTGTTGATGAGGAGAATTCAGTTTTCACTCTTTTATTAGGAATGTCTTGGTAGTGCTAACAGAATTTAAAAAACAAAGAAAAAGATTTTTTTTTATGGATAGATGCAATTCAGGACATGCTAAGGGATTACATATATTAAATCAGGTTTCAGGCTGGATTCTATTCCACCTGTCAGGCACGTAAGTGGACACAATTCTGTTTCACTAAGTCCCTAAAAAGCCTTACTTCAGTCCCTGAAAAGCAGTAAATGCAGTAAAGTAGGCGGGTCCTGATCCTCCTTGCTGCTTGTTTGTGACTCAGTTTTAAGGGTAAGATGGCAGTGTGTTCAAAAGTAGAAGCATTAATGGTTTTTCAGGAATTGGGGCAGGGTGGAATAGAATTGGAATTAAGTGCCTACATTCACTTAGATGCCCAAATGGAAGAATAGAAGCTGACTTCATATTTACATTATTATATGTACAGTGTTTTGGGTATTATCAGAAGACTCCATGGGTGCATCTGCATGAGCTGATGGAGCTGACTAATTAGCTCCTCAGTTAAATATCACTATCTACACTATCTACACTATCTGGTGCTATAAGGACAGAGTAAACTAATTAACTCCACTGCAGGATAGTATTGCCAGATGCAAGTGGAGTTATTTACTCCACCTCAGTACACATGTAGATGCTGATGGTGCTGATTAGGTCATGAAGGTGCTTCATTGCAGGGGGCTGCCTTACAGTTAGTCCTGCACTGAAGCATCCTTATGCCCCAGCCAGCCCCTCTGCAGTACATTAAGCCAGGTTGGAGCAGCCCAAGGCTAGCAGGCTAACCCCTGAACTGCGCTGAAGTTTATTCAGCCACATGAATTGAACATGTAGACAACCCCCCCCGCCCGGGTATTTGTGGCTGGAAAATGAAACTGGAACTTTATTAGCAGAACTATTAACAGAGGTTCCACCAGACCATATAGCATACAAACTGTGAAGATAAGTGTTTACTATAGACTTCTGTTTCTGGAATAACTTGTCTTTTTAAGGACTTGATCCTGCCAGATTTTCTGTTTACCATTGCAGTTCAATATAGTGCCTCACCAGAAGAAAGCCATAATTCTGTGAACAGGAAGCTCATAGGAAGCCACTTTGGCTGTTTACAGTTACTGCATCACTTGTTTAAATTACTGGTTAATCCTGAAATAAAAACTAAAGCAAACAAACCAATTTTTATTCTTCCTATAATAATTATAGCCCCTCCTGACTGCCCTCCACTACACTCTTTTTGGCATGTTGTGTATAAGAAGAAGTATAATTCTTTTAATTGAGCTGAAAGACTTACTCTTTGAGTTTTGATGCACTAAATCTCATAAACCGCTTAGGTGGACCACTAAAGAGAAGGAAAATCCCACCATCCCTTAATATGAATTACATACTATGTGAACAGTCACGGGTTACTGGTGCCTCCTGAGACTGGGGTGGCACAGTTTGTGCATGGCAGGGGTGGTGGCGTGATGAGCAGCGACCAGCAGTAATAGTTGTGTGATGAGCAGTGACCTGTAGAAGTCAGCAACAGTGGTTCAGTGGCAAACAGTGACCACCCACAGAAGCCAGGGGTGGGCGTGGTGAGCAGTGACTGGTAGCAGCCAGTGGCAGTTACAGCCAGTCTCGGGGTGGGGGGGCATACCTCCCCCACCCTCCCTACCAGTCCCCTATGAGAACAGTCAACTTGGAAATATTTCCTGTTAGAAATAGTGTGAGCAAACAGGAATGAGGCACTTGAGACTTAGACTGGGAAGATGCACTTTTGCCATACATGAAATTATGAAATACATGGAATCTAAGCAATGAACAAAGATATCAAACAGTTTTACTTGGTAAAGATCATAAGAACAATAACTTGATCACTAGTTATTGATATTAAAATATTTCTGGCATTCTTCTCCTTGCATTTTTTACTCATTTTGATATGCTTGTGTCTAAATTGAATTCAAGATTTTCATATTATATGCCTTTATTTGATGCCTACCCCAAAATAGTTGAGAAGCAAACAATAATTATAATCACTTCTATAGAGAGAAGAGAATGGTAATCTTGGATACTGCAATTTTCTTATGACTTTCGCTATCATGCAAGTCTATCATTCTTGTAGGTTTTAATTTTTGGTATGTACTTGGCTAGGGTAAATTAGTTCAATTGCTGTTAAGATTTTCAGAGTCTTCAAAATGTTACACCACTGGAAAAAAATATGTTTTCATGTTCAAAAATAAAAGTGCTACACTCTGGGCATGTCTACACATGCAATGAGTGTGCCTGACTTTTATGTGCAGAAAATTCAGGTGCATTAGAATATGCCTAGGCACGCATCTGATCATTCACCTGTGTCTGAAGCAAATTTGCTCCTGATAGGAGCAGTTCAGTTCAGGGCTTATCTTGCCCCATGCCCTGCTCTGCTCCCCTGCAGCAGCCAGACCAAGCTCCAGCTTCCCCTAGGCTGGCAAGGGACACAGGGGTCAGGCCTGGGCTCCAGGGTGGGGGTCTGTCCCAGAGTGAGGGACAACTCCAAACCATGCACTCAGGATTGCAGCCTGGCTTGGCGACATTGGCTTGGGGCAATGCCCTGTACCTCAGTGGCAGCAGTACCCTAATCCTCCTCTTCACTTTGCTTGCAGACAGTGGAGGAGGCTGGGATGAACTTGTTGGAACAATCCATCATTGAGAAAAATAACGAGATGACCATCCACTTGGCAGCCTGGGACCCTGCTCCAGTCTCTGGAGCTGACTCTCAGTGAGCGTCATCCTCTGCAGCTTGGGATTGCACTGCCACCCAAGGCACTCAGCCAGAGGGAGGGCAGCAATGAGCTGGAATCACCTAGCCCATGCCCTGGATCCTGCCCAGTGCCAGAGGGAGGCAAGAGCTGAGCAGCCCCAGGACTGGGGGGGATCTTAGCCCATACCCTGGCCCCTGCTGAGTTCTGGGGGAAGACAGGAGCTGAGCAGTACTGGGAGTGTGAAAATGTGCTGCTCAGCTTCTGCCCAGTGCTGAGGGCAGGCAGAAACAGATCAGTACCAGGACTTGGGAGGAAGACATGGTCTCCCTCTGGTCTCACCACTGCTTAGCTTCTGTCTCCCCACACCACTGGGCAGGAGCTGGGGCATGGGCTCTTATCTCCCTGATCCCAGCATTGTTCAATGCCTGTCTCTTCCTGGCACTTGGCATGACCTGGGGTGTGGGTTGGGATTCTCCCGCTCCTGGCACTGCTCAGGTTCCATCTTCCTCCAGCACTGGACAGGAGCCAAGGCATGGGCTGGGATTTCCCTGGTCCTGGCGCTGCACAGCTCCCACCTTCCCCTAGCAGTGAGCAGGAGTCAGGACATCCCAGCTTGTTGCTGCTCTCCCTCTAGCCAAGTGCCTTGGGAGGCAGAGCAACCACGAGGCACAGAGTACAGTGCTTGCTGAGCACTGGCCCCACAAACCAGAGCAGAGTCTGAGGCCATGAGGTGGGTGGATGCCTCCTTATTTTTCTTGATGATAGACTGATCCAGCAAGTTCATTCCAGCTTCTTTCACCACCTGCAACCAAAGCAAGGAGGGGGATCAGGGCACTGCTGCTGCTTGGGCATAAGGCATTGCCCCAAGCCACCACCACCAAGCCAGGGTGTGATCCTGAGCTCTACACACTTGGGAGATGTCCCCTCCTCCAGGAAAGGTCCTCCCTCATTCCCTAGAGCTCACAGCTTAGCCAGGCAGAAGCTGTGGCCCCATGCTGCCTGGGCTGACTGGGAACAAATTGCTCCCAGTCAGCACCTGGATGTGCACTGTGGCTCATTAAAATAATATGCTATTTTCTAGTACTTGTCTCTTTCAGTAGGGCTGTGCAAACCTTTGGGTGGTGATTTGATTTGGAGAAGATTTGGCCTGATTCAGTGGCTGAATCTCTGAATTTGAATTGAATCAGGGGACCAATAAAAAGGTCTGAATGAATTCAGAAAAGATTCAAAGAGCTTTTATGATTCAACCTGTCCCCACCTGCTGCAGTAGGGAGCTGGACCCAGACTCCAGGTGGGTAAGTAGGGGCTGGGGGAGGGGGCTATGGGGTGACTACTGCCAGACCCCATGCCCTGCCTGCTCCCTCAGCTCCCCCAGCCTCCACCCTCTCCCCTAGCCCCCCCCCATGGATGTCCCACCCATCCCAGCTCCTGGCACTTGAAAAAAAAGCCCCCACTCACCAGGTGCTACCCATCAGAGGGGCAATCCCTGCTGCCCCCCCACTGCCCAATGCTGCATGGGGGGCTCTGCCATGAGCCCCCTGACCCCTGCCCACAATCCCAGGTCCCCCATGGCTACCCTACCAACCCCAGATCTGGCCCTTTAAGGAACACCCCCCCCCCCGGAATCACCAGCTTCTGCAGCAGCCTTGGGGCTCCTGGGGGCTTATGAATAGCCTCCCATGCAGCATGGAGTAGTGGGGGGCAGTGGGGATCCCCAGTGGGGAGTGCCAGGTGGTAGGGTGGGCAGAGTTGTTATTGCTGGGGCTGGAAGTGCAGGTAGGGGATGGGGCCTGTGTGATTTGGAGATTTGGTTGATTCAGCACCAGCCGAATCTCTGAATCAGATTTGGCGAAATTGATTCGGAACAGTGATTCGGATCACCGAATCAAATCACTGTCCTGCGAATTGGCCGAATCTGAAGTGTATACTAGCTGCTTCACACAGGCCTATTGTTCAGTATTAGCAAAAGGCACAATAGACTAATCTAATATGCAGTAAGTGCTGTGCACATGTAGACAGTGACACTTTACTGTGCATTGCATTAGTCTAATGTGCAGTAAAGCATCTTATGTAGATGTGCCCACTGTGTTCCAAACTGCATTACATCTCTTTACTAATAATTTCAATGTAAAAAAGCATGGCCTCTTCCTAGAGTTTTACTAGAAAGACTGATAACATCACAACCAGACTGCCATTTAAAACATTGTGTAGTAGGAATTTGGCTACTATAGTATCAAGCACAAAACTTTGTAGTTGATATTATTGAAGTGTTTTCCACTAGGATGTACTTGTTCTCAAAGGATTTCATGAAATGAAATGTGAACATGACATGGTATACATAATTTACATGCATAACAAATTATATCTAATAAAACCTTGAGCCAGTGCACGCTCCCTACAATTATACATGTTGGATTCAAGTCAAAAGATTTGAATTTGGATCCAATGTTTCCCAATGCTCAAGGTGTCAAAAGCCACAGAAAATTCACTGATGAAAACAGCATTAACAGAGAATTCACTTCAATTTGAAATGTGTTATATTTGAACTGGGTGCACACTTTTGCACACTCAGACACACATACGTGCAGAAATTTTTCTGTAAGAATTTTCTTAAATATTTGAATTTAAAATGCTCAGTCCTTTCCAGTTGGAAAGATCCCCAAGATGCTATGGTGAAATTATAATAATATTGGATATAGAAGAGAGCAGTGAATCCTGAAGTGCCTTGCCAGAGCTCTCATAATGGGGTAATTAAAGGAACAAGACAAGGATGTGACTTCATCTTTTGAAATTATTACTGCACTCCCATTTACAGCTAGTTAGTGTGGCTGTAGTAAGAGCAAAAATTAAAGTATTCACCAAGTCAAGAAATCTCATTTTTTTTTTTTAAAAAGAATTCATGCCTCAGGCAAGGACTGTGTAGCCTACAACAGAGGAGAAAGAAAAGAAATTTTAATTTTTTTCCTTTCCATGTAACTGTTACCGGTCTTTGAAAGACTCAAACCTCCTGGTTTCTTAATGCAAACCACTTGGCTATGAAAGTTTTCTGGTCAGCCAGTGAACAAAAAAAAAGTATTATATGAGTAAGTACAGCTAAATACGACAAACAGGATTTTAAAAAGTGATCACCATTGGCTTAAATCTATATCTATTCAAATCTACCTTCCCTTTCAGTGGACAACACTGAGTGGTTTTGAAATAATTTCTATTGCTTGAATTTCAAACTTCAGATAGGAAGTGTTCATTCACAGCAGCCACATAACACCATTCCAGAAAGTTGTTATAGCTGGTCAGCTCAGAATTTTAACTATCAGCAAAATACTGAGATGTAAATTTGAACAAATATAATGGAACTGTGCTAGAAATGTTGGTCTTGTATTTCAACACCCTCCAATTATAGTGTGTACGTAGGAATTAGAAAAAGGACTCCCTAAGCCAGGTGTTCAAGTTAGACTTTTAAGTTATGCCTGTGAGCTCTTCAACATGCTTAGCATTTTCTAAACCATGTTAACTAATTCACATCACACACTTCTAATCAAATTTCAGTTTGAGGTAAGGGTTAATAGATCATCGACCATCAGAGAGATTTCCATTTATTTCTGCACTTCTGCAGTAGAGATGCCAGGCGGCACTGGACACTGGCCACCACTCACAATCAGGACCACAAAATTGTGTTCACTTGCTATACCTGGTGGTGGGAACAAGCAACAGCAAGCTGTAGATACCTGGCATAGTTACATATTAATGAATAAAATTTGAATTGCTTAGTTCAGAGTGTCCTAGTCTGCATTAAGTTTAATCCTTCCTTGCCAGTTGTCCTGGGACAGACAGCACAGACAGCCACAAGTAAGCTGGATGGGGTGGCAAGGAACCCTGGGGCAGGGCAGGAGGGGGACCCTGAGAGGCAGGGAAAATGGGGGCAGGGGAGGGCGGGGGGGTAGACCCAAGGGAGGGGCGACACAGGGGGCAATGAGGAAGCCTGAAATAAGAGGGGGAGGGGAAGGGTGAGGGGAGCTGAGGGGGAGGCAGAGCAGGAGGGGGTGGGGAAAAGGGAGAGTCTTACCTTTTAGTCCCCCAGGCCCTTTCTGGCCTAAATGTGTAACTGCTCCAAAACTGAGCTACCAATGACATTGATGTTTATTTGAGCAAGCTCATAGTGTGACATGTAACAAGGCCCTTCATCAAAGCCAGTGGCAAAATTTCCTCATCTTCCATGGGGCCATGGCTTTGGTCTATCTTACACACTTGGGGGAACCCAATGAATGTCAATGTACTGTGCTGAAGTACATGTGTTGCACATGAAATGTAAGACCCACTTCGTAAATTGTTCATTCACTTTTAATTCTATAAGCAGGGCCATCAAAACACTTCAGTTGACAATAAAAAGGAAATGCCTAAATATATAAATTACAAAATAGGACTGAGAAAGTTGCCATGAATGACACTTCTCCCCACCTCCCCCCTTATACTTTCCAGTTCTTTTGGGTTCTGCAAGGGCATATTGAGTGAAAAATAGATGGAGACAGTTTGGCTGGATTAATATTGGCAGAAGATCAATCCTGTAGATGAGAAATATGTTTGGCTGGGCCAGAAACCTGGTGTTGCAGAGAGCAGTCCAACAGTATTCATTGATGTCCACTGTTCTTGGCATACAGCAATCTCTAGTCTTTCAAGACACCTTTAACTTTCTTTGGTAATTTAGCATATTTACCTGACTATAATCATTTGATACTAATAAATCATAAATTCAAAGTTATTATTGGCAATGAAACTGAAATAGAAATATAGCTATATTTAACCCTTATGGTGCCAAAATTGAATAGTACATGGTAAATTATCAGTTAAATGCCAGGGAGATGCATGAATTCCTACAACATTTGTGCCCAGTAAAACTGATTCTAGTGTTGGGGGTTAATATACCAGCCTGAAATCCCTGTCCTGTCTGCCTGGGCGGCTTCCAGCCAGGTGCATCTGTTCTGTGACTGGCTATGATGCAACTTCTAGTATTTCTGGCCCTGAATCAGACCTTCCAAGAATCCAGGAAGAGTTTCATTATAGTTGGCAAAATAAAATTAAATCTGAGATGCTCCATATACAACACTTGAGTTTCAACTGGCATTTTTCTCTGAAAATGTTTCTCAGAAAATTTCTGCACAGTTCTGGTCAGAACATAGATTTATAGATTTCAGGGTTGGAAGGGACTTCAGTGGGCCATCTAGTCTGACTCCCTGCCCCTGGCAAAAAAAAGGTCACCAAACCTGGGATCATGGGATCTCAGCCAGGTGCCTTTCCAGTCTCTTCTTGAAGCCTCCCAAGGATGGGGTGAGCACCACCTGCCTTGGAAGTCCATTCCAGATCCTGGCAACCCTGACCATGAAGAACTTTTTTCTAATGTCCAGTCTAAACCTACTCTCCAATAGCTTATGGCCATTGTTCCTTGTTATTCCAGGGGGTGCCCTGGTAAACAGATCATCGCCTACTTTGTGTTCCTCCCTTTTATGAATTTATACGCTACCACAAGGTCCCCACTCAACCTTCTCTTGGAGAGGCTGAAAAGGTTAAGGTCCGTTAGCTTTTCCTTGTAGGGTCTTCCATGCAGGCCTCCAATCAGATGAGTGGCTCTTCTTTGGACCCTCTCCAGGTTGTCCGCATCCCGCTTGAACTGCGGTATCCAGAACTGGACACAGTACTCCAGCTGCAGACTAACCAGAGCCACGTGGAGAGGGTGAATCACCTGCCTGGACAAGTTTGTGAAGCACCTACAGATGTATGACAAGGTGCAACTGGCTCTGCCAAATGCTTCATCACATTGACTCATGTTCATCCTCGAGTCAACAGTGACTTCAAGATCTCTTTCTGCCTCAGTGGTGCTGAGAAGGTTACCCCCCAGCCTGTAGGTATGATGGCAGTTTTTCCTCCCTAGATGAAGCACATTGCACTTGTCCTTACTGAATTGCATCCTGTTGTTCTCGGCCCACTTCCCCAACCTGTCAAGGTCAGCCTGGATCTGGTTCCTCCTCTCCAGTGTGTTAGCTTCACTCTGTATTTTAATGTCATTCATGAATTTGGACAGGGTGCTTCCTACCCTCTTGTCCAGATCACTGATGAAGATGTTGAACAACACCGGCCCCAGTACTGCACCCTGAGGGACTCCACTGCACACATCTTTCCAGGTAGACACTGACCCATCCACCACCACCCTCTGAGTGTGACCCCTAAGCCACTTACCCATTCTGCCATATAATCATCCATGCCAAATCTCCTCAGTTTATTAATAAGGATGGTGTGGGATACCATGTCAAAGGCCTTCTTGAAGTCCAGATAGATAACACCCACCTCGACTCCAGCATCTAAACATTTGATGGCTTTGTCATAAAAAGAAACTAGCTTAGTCAGGCAGGACCTGTCCACTATAAACCCATGTTGGTTGCCCCTCTGCATCATATTAGCCAGTGGGCTCCTACAGATGTCTTCTTTGATAATTTTTTCTAGAATTTTCCCTGGAATAGAGATAAGGCTGACCGGTCTATAGTTCCCCAGATCCTCCTTCCCCTGCTTCTTAAAGATTGAGATGACATTGGCCCTCTTCCAATTCTCCAGGACATGACCCAAGCACCACAAGTGCTCATATATCCTTGCTAGTGGTTTGGCTATGACACTTGCTAATTCCTTCATTACCCATGGGTGGAGTCCTTCCAGTCCCAGTGATTTGAACATGTCCAGTCCTTCCAAGTGTCCTTTTACTGTATTGACACTGACCATTGGTTGGCTGATGTTCCCCTTGTTGATGTCTGAGATGCGTCTTGAAGTTTCGTCTAGATTCCTATTTAAGAAGACAGAGGCAAAAAAATCATTGAAGAGCTCTGCCTTGTCTCTGCTATCCATCACTAAGCCCTCCTGCCCATCCTGTAGGGGTCCTATGCTACCCTGCACCCTCTTTTTGCTCCCAACATACCTAAAGAAGGACTTTTTATTGTCCTTAATCCCTGCTGCTAGCTTGAGTTCTAGAGCTGTCTTGGCCTTCCTGACTGACTCCCTGCAGGTGTGGGCCCCTGCTTCTACTTCCTGTATGCTACCTTTTTTGCCCTTAAGGTATCCTGGATGATCTTGGTTAGCCAAAGGAGCTTCCTGACCCCTTTGCCCATTTTTCTCTGCCATGGGATTGTCTCACTCTGAGCCCAAAGAAAGGTATCCTTAAGGAATAAATACCTCTCCTGGACCCTCAAAGCATATAGGCTCTTGATTCCTAGTATCCTGCTAACCTATCCCCTGAGTGTATTAAAGTCAGCCTTTTTAAAGTTTAGCACCTGTGTCCTGCCCTTCTCTGGATACTGAATTTTATCATATGATGATCGCTGTCCCCTAAGGTGCTTTGAATCTGCAGGTCCCCCACCAGGTCATCCCCTGTGGCCAACACCAAGTTGAGCAAGGCATTACCCCTGGTGGGACTCCTTACCTCCTGTGTTAGGTGGAGGCCCTGAATGTAGGTTAAGAACCTGCATGAGCGGTTAGATCTAGCTGACTGTTCCTCCTAGCATATGTCTGAGTAGTTAAGGTCCCCCATGACTACCATGTCTGTAGACCGCACGGCCTCTGAGAGCTGCCTGGAAAATTCCCCACCTAGCTCATCCTCTTGGTGTGGAGGCCTGTAGTACACCTCCACCACTAGGTCCCTTTCCCCCTGATCCCCTTGGATCCAAACCACAGAGTCTCTGCTTGTCCGTCCTCTGATCCCTATTTGATTTGGAAAGATGTGTACTGTTCTTTGACATAGAGAGCAACACCCCCTCCTTTTTTCCCTTCTCTGGGTCCTGTACAACCTATAGCCCTCTATTCCTACTACCCAGTCATGAGTAGAGTCCCACCAGATTTCCATTAGACCCACTAGGTCAAACTTATTGCTTGCAAGCAAGAGTTCTAGATCCTCTTGTTTCCCATGCTCCTGGCATTTGTATATATATATTTAATTCCCCTGGTGGCTACCCCTAGATTGTCCCATACTCCTGTCTAATATGTTCTTTGATAATTCCCTGGGTTGATCTTGTGGCTATCTCATGGTTTAGTGTTCCGTGGATTCCTCCACCTTGTCTTCCCCTTTCCCCAACAATCCTAGTTTAAAGCCTGCCAGAGGGGATCAGCCAACATGACAATCTTTATTATATTTATTTTACAGCAGTCTAATATGTTAGGTTAATAATATCGTTCTCATCATACAGATAAGAAACTGAGATTCAGATCCATACAGGTATTATGGTACCTAGGTGCTGTGGAAATCAATGGGAATTAAGCACCCAAACACCTTTGTGGATCTGTGCCAAAGTGACTTTGTGATTCTGGGTTTGAGTAATTTGCCCACAGTCACAAGGGAACCATAGTGAAGAAGGGAACTGATTGTATTATCTTTCTCTTAGACTTGTGCTCTGAGTCAGGCCTCATCTTTTATCTCTGTTTTAGAACTTTAAGCAAGTTAATTAGCAAATTCCTCTTTTCTCTCCCAAACACCAAGCTAAATGGGGAAGGGAAAAAATGCCTGGTTTGGGGGGGGAGCTGATCTACATCAGACTGTGCTGCTTTATGTAGGATGGTATTTCTGTTTGCTTTATGATATGTTCTAGTCATTCAGATAGCAATAACTGGACCCTCGTTTTTAACATTTTCCTGCATCTATCTAAATAAAATTGTGTTTGCATTCATTAGGAATCCAGGTTTTCCCTTAGATATTTGGATATAGCTCACATTGATTTCTCTGTATTGACCCACCATGCTTCCTTTAACATAGATTCAATTCCTTTTCTTAAACTAAAGTGGAGAAAATCCCCAATTGCGGTGTCCTTTCCAAGGGATGCAGCCAAATGATTCAGCTAAGCTTTTTTTTTCATTTAAATGTGAGCAACTATCACTGCTTATACTGACTCCACCTTCTTTTCCCCATTTTATGTCCCATTAAAACAACCACACTTCTTATAGTTTCTTGCTGCTGCTACTAGGATTTATTATGAAGGTATTTTAAAGAGTTTTTAGTCATTTAAAATAACCTTTCCTTAATCATTTTTTATTGATTTTAGTGAAAAAGAACAATACAAGAAAACAATAACAATATTGGTTTCTGTTTTACTGGTACACTAGGCCAGTCATTGCTGTAAGGGCAGCTTATGTATATATTGCATAAATGTTAGGGCTGTGTGAAGCTTCAGGTGCTGATTCAATTTGGAGATTTGGCCTGATTTGGTGGCCAGATCTCCAAATCCGAATTGAATCAGGGGACCAATTGAATCACGGCAGCAGCCAAATCTCAGAATCAGATTCGACCGAATCAATTTGGGGCAATGATTCAAATCGCCTAATTGAATCACTGTCCCCTGAATTGGTCAAATCCAAATCCGAAGCGAATACTAGCTGCTTCACACAGGCCTAATAAATATTGTTTTCTATTTACTGGTTTCTCTGTTGCTTAGGAGTATGCACTTGTCACAAAAAAAACATTTAAATCTGTAAATGCCTGTACAGACCCACTGTGATCAGCTGTACACTTGAAGCAGCTTCATAACCAAGGAAAAGCTGCTGCTTGGGACAACTGTCACATGGTCATGAACCTGTAGCAATGCAAGAGGAGCAGAATTGTTTCAGCTTTAACCCTGCTTCATCCAGGGTTAAAGTTGGGGTGATTTTGCTCACTCCTATCGCTACAGGCTCATGTCTATGTAACAGGCACTGTGTAAAAGCTGCTGCCCGTTACCAAGCAGCAGCTGTCCCTTCACCTTTGAATTATGCTACAAATATACGTATGTTTGTCTATACCCTATGTTACATGGGTCACAGTCAAAGTTGAAGCTCTCATACTAGGAGAGTTATCATCAAAAAGGTATTACAAACAGTAACCACTGAGCTTTCTCACCAGTGGCTATAATGCGTATTAAAAGGGTGGGGAAGGAAAGCGGAAAAAAAAAAAAGCAATGCCTTTGACTTAAAGTCTTACTTGTGATCTCAAGGCATATGGAGGAGTTTTGTTCATTCTTCTGTGATTAAAACAGGTGAAAATTATGTTTGTGTATGTTATCGGTCAGTTTTATACTGTATAACAAAACAAATGCCATACTCCCTTGATGTCAGGCAGGGCTGAATGGCATTTGGCATTTGGCCAGAAGCACTCCTGCCAGAATAATCTAGCTAGCAGATCTGAGGCAAGGATGACCAGTATAGCTTTAAAAACAGTTAGGAATCAGGATGATGAAATGATGAGGAGTAAGTGATTACAAGTGTCTTATGAATAATTTACCATTCCTAAACTGTTCTTATTTGTTGCTCTTAACACTAATTTTCTTCTGCATTTGTGTCTGGTGGCATTTGAGACTGAGGAAGATGAAGAATAAATGTCTCTTACCAGTCTCTGAGGGTGAGGAATTTTGGGGGGGTGCCAGACCACAAGTGAAAATCCTGTTCATTCCTGGAGAATGGGTATGCCTGGAAAGAAGTCTCTTCAGTGTAAATCTTTTGGGTTCCATGTTAGAAGAATCTAAAGTAATTCTGCACAATTTCAGTTTATTTAAAATGGATTCAGTTATCCCAGGCAACACTTTATAGTGCTATCTAAACTCTGTTGCAAAGCTGACTGGGCCACTCACCTGGGGTATGTTCTTGTGACTTGCTGTAAGCTGTATGAACATAGACTGGGAGCGGCATGTACAGCCATTTGCTGGCACTGGGCACCACAAAGAAAACCCAGTGTAAGTAATTTGGGGTGGGAAAAGGGAAGGCAGGGTTGGGAAGATCTAGTGGCTCCACAGAGGGGGTTGGCAGGATTGGGATGCCTGCCAGGTCCATGGGGAAGGGTGGTGTTTCCATGGGTGGGGGTTGCACCCAGGAGTGGGGGAACCGGGAGGGTTAATAGTGCAGGCAGGGTCAAGGGGTATGAAAAACACAGCCCTGGGGCTAGGGTGGAAGCAACTGGGGTTTTCCAGTCCCCGTACTGTGCTCCAAATACATACAGACATTTGATGAATCAAGTTAACCCATTCCCAGTCTAAATTAGTGCATCTCCTCAGGAGAACTGACTTTGATGGGGCTCCGTATTTTTTGCCTGGTTTAATCCCTCTGAATTTCTATGCAGATGGGCATTTAGATTGACCTAACTCTACTTAGCTTCATCTAAAAGTAGTATATACATACCAACACTGTCTAGTGTGACCATGAAGGACACTTCTAGTGATGAGGTATGCTTGAAAGGATCATTGGTAATCATCTATTAAATCTACTAGCCATATTTCCCACAGAAGGGAGGAAGGATTGATTAATCTAACATCCATCACTAATTTTAAAAAAATCATCAATAAGATAATTAATGTGCATTCAAAAGAGAAGTCAATGACATAACTAGCCTAGCTCCATGCTGCCCTAGATTGTAGCAGAGTTTGAGAAGTGGCTTTCACTCTACCTGCTTTCAAAGTTTAACAGTTAGGTGAGTTCTCACCATTTAGCAACAGGGAAGGTTAATTAAGTTCCAGACATTAAGTCATCTCCTCAGTCACACGCTAGATATGAGATGTGACTGAAATCATTATGGTATGGCAAGACCAGGTCTCTGGTCTTTGCCATTTAACGGTCTCAGTCCAAATATAGCTTCCAACAGATTCCCCCACATGGCTAAAGAAATAAAGTGCCATTTATCAGTCCAATAAAAACGTTAATCATGAGATTAAAAGAGAAAGAAAAGAAGGAAAACATTTGGATTTTGCCAAGATGTGTGTGTGGCTCATTAGGATTGCAGCTGCATGTTTGCAGAAAGTAAGATGTTGTCAGTGTTAAAATTAGTACCTGGGTGGTATCTGAGCTACTGTCTTAATTTCTCTCCGATGAAGGAACTCTAGGAAAAGTACTGTGTTTGGTAAATGTTGCCATTTTCCATGGAGACCGCTGTAAAATCATTTATTTGAAATATCACACTAAAATGTCTTAGGTGAATTTCAAGAAAATTAGGAGAAAAGATGGCAGTATCTTCTTGCTTTTAGCTGAAATGGTTCCTTGCCAAACAACATAATAGGTTTTTTTAATTGTAGGCTCCTCAATGGTTCCTGAGATCAGAACCTTGTTAGTAAATCCTATTGTGTACGTTTCCACAAAACACCATCGCTAATTTAAAACAGCCTTAACTTAAAAAAGCCTTCCCTGGCTTTTATTTGTTTTTTTTTGTCATAACCTTATGGTTATTTCAGTGTGGGTTTTTTTATATTTTGTCTCCCTAGAAGCTAAAGTAGCAGTGCAAGGGTATGTTTCTGTCATAAAGTCTCAATAAAATGAACATCACTACTTTCCAGTTCATTTTAATGGGAGGTACCATCAACAAACTACAATGAAAGTGACTAGTGATACTTCTCCAATTACCTGAATTAGTTAAATGTAGGAGTTAGTATCATAGCCACATTTGTTATGGTCAATTTATCTCATCTCAAAACAAGGTTTGTAATCCTGTTATTGCTTTGTAACAAAAACACTGAAAATTCATTGCAGCTATTTTTTAAACTTAAGCATCTAGATAACCCTTTTCCCCAAAATACCCAAAAGGCTTTATGTATTTAGCTGCATCTTAATGTTATGTTTATAAATGTAACTAGTTTGCCTCACATCTTAGCAAAAAATAGGAAAAAAAACTTTAAATTGGGTCCAAATCACTTCCCCTGCTTTGAAGTATGACAGTTAATTTGGTTAGCATGTGTTCTATTTAAGTACATTGCACTGGAGTTAAGAAACTTGTAGGGAAAACCAAATTTATCCTTGAGGTTCTTGAAATGTTCAATCAAGAGGCATTTAAAAATGAATTGGAATCAAAATACTAGTACAGCTTTGGTTCAATAGGCCACTTTCTCCAATGTCCTTTAAATGTATCTTAGTATTATCTTCAGATAAGATTTCATAAGCAGTTAAGAGGAAAAACAACATACTCTGTTGATTTTTATCTGTTTTAAGGTCATTTGACATAGCAGGAGTTGAATATTGATTAGTTGATAATTAAGAGAGAGATTAATCAGCAGACATTAGGTAATTAAACATTATGACAAGTGAAGACAGAAGAGAAGTTGAAGAGGAGAGTCAAGGGTCCTTTTTATTACTTCATCTTCAAATGATAAATTAAGACTTAGTATCATATGTATATTACAGTTAAATGCAGTTTAGTTTACCAGCATCCCTGTCTGAAAACTATACTTGCCTGTGTTTGTGTGTGCGCGTCTGCACATGCATGTGCATGTTATAGTACGCTAAGATGTACTCTGTGATAGAAAGAAGAACGATAAATATTAATTGAAAAAAAATACAGTTCCCCCTCAAATCACCTGGGTTTTATTTCTTGTGTTATTTGTACATACAGAGAAATTAATTTTAAAAACCTATTATGTTGTTTGGCAAGGAACCATTTCAGCTAAAAGCAAGAAGATACTGCCATCTTTTCTCCTAATTTTCTTGAAATTCACCTAAGACATTTTTGTGTGATATTTCAAATAAAATGACAATATGCTTACAAAAAGTGGTGGGCTCAATTGAAGATCTGGGTTATACACAGAGGCCCAGGTCTAGCATTATATATCTGGACACAGCTCCCTCTGAGCAGGGCTATGATCTACTTATTTAAAAATCAGGAGCAGAAGTCAGGAGGCCAAAGGCTTCATTTTACTGGCTTAGCTAAATCACTTAGCCTTCTATGTACATCTGTTTCTTATATTTGTAAAATGGGTGTCATGTTTTCCTCCTTCCAAAGAGGCTGTGAAAGTTGTATCAGTAATTAATATTTACAAGCCAATATTTGAACCCACAATGTACTACCATTTTGTATAGATTTTCATAAGATATATATTTTTATGACAGTCACTACCCCAGTTATCATTCACCCAGACTGTGAAAAAATACTCTATTTTTAGATCCATTGTAATCCTTTTGGGCTTAATCTGGTTTATATTGAAGTCTATGGAAAGTCTGCTGTTTTCAAAGCGAGCAATGTGAAGAAATTCGGGAGTTTATGAAAAGAAAAAGGGGGTGAGAGTAATTTAGTAAGACTTAAAATCACATAAAACCCTACATCAAACTGTATTTTATCAGCTTAGTTGTATTGGTTTTGACTGGGTTATCCAGCTATACATTTCTGTGAAGACACTGACTCGAGGAACATAGTATCTAGCTGTGATGTACCCTTTCTGTGGTTACAACCCTGGGAGGGGAAGACCAGAAATTTTGTAATGTTGGTACTTATGTTAGCTAGATCTAGGATTTTGCACCAGTAGTGGTCCAAAAACTGTTGAAGACAGTAGAAAGATTCCCGTTCAGTTCAGTTGACACTATATTCCTGAAAAGTTTGATATAAGACATGTGCAGGCCAAGAACAAATACATTGTACTGCTCATTATTTCCCCAGCCATTTTCTTTGGTGCTAAGCATTTAAAATGTTGCAAGAGAAAGCAGATGCAAAAGCAATGAAAAGATCCAGCCTTAAATTGCTGTTTTCTTGTCTTTACATTCATTCTGCTTTCCAAGACAAAAAAATAATTCAAGGACAAAAATATCTGAAAAAGTATTTACTCCTTTACTTGCTAAGATGCTAAGAGTCTGAAATGTAAAAGAGACTGTAGCTGAGAGGATCTGCTTAAGAGCCACAAAGCAGTGTAGGTCATGAAAAAGAGACCATAACACGAAGTACTTTAGACTTGTGATTTTAAGACCTACTGCTTCTTTTCCTAACCTCCCCACAAGGCTAGAGGCTAGCCAGAAGGAAAGGATTGAGTTTCACAGACACGTGCAGACGTCTTTCATCAGTGTCCCATGTGTCAGCTTTTCTTGACATTGACTTGTCTCAAAACAAGGGTTTTTTTTTTTTCTTTTTTGAAGGGGGGGAGCAGGGTGCGTCAAAAGCTCTGGGTATCATGCTTGGCTGAATCACAATAACAGTACATTTTTTCCCTCTTCAGTAGGAGAGAAAAGGTGAGGGAAGGACTGCTGTGGAATAGGGGAGTCATGACCATGTGAGCATTTATTGCCTCTGTTTCGGTTGGGTTAGCGTTTCCTTGGCAACATGCAGCGAGTGGCTGAAGATACTTGTTGAAATAACACCTGTTGTGTCTGCACGGGGTTTGACAAAAATATGTTTGATGAAGCTAATGAAAGCCAGAGTTGGGTAAAGTTGTTCTTAAAAATTTCTGTGATGTCCACATACCCCTTATGATGCTAAAAATTCATGTGTGGTAACAAAGCATATCATTGTTGCCTATTAGAGTAAGTAATACCAATAGGGAAATAGTCAAATAAAATATTTTTAGCTTATTTGCTTAGAATATTCATTAAACCCTTTTTTTTACTACTGTTTTTCAAGGTACAGTTACTTTATTGGCAGCCAGATGTTGAATTGCCCAAAACTGAGGCCAGATTGTCAGCACCCAGCGAAGAACAGATTTTTAAAATAGCTCAGTCCTTGGCAGGCAGGCCCTGCTGTGATGAGATTTTGTGGAGAATTCTGCTAATAAGCACTTTTGAAAATCTGGCCTGAGAAATTTTTCAGTAAAATAACATTCAGCAAAATAAAAATCCTTCTTCCGGTAAAGCAGCCCAAAGAACAACCATTAGATAATATTATCATTATTAGCTAACCATTATGGATAAAAGCTTCAAATGTGATCTGCGTAAGACAGCAGAGCTCCTCTGTAGTCAATAGAACTACACTGTTCTACTCTTGTTGAAGATCTAGTCCTCAGTGTAATGAGCTATAACAGCTTCCTTACGAGATCTGTGTTAGCAAAGTTCAGGCAGAAGGTGTGGCAGGGTGGTCTTCTGGAGACTGTTTCAAAGGCATGAATTTATGGGCTAGGTACAGGCATTCAAACAGCCTGAGGTAGAATTGATCTAAGTTGTGTGGCTTTCTGTAACAGGTATAATTTAGATTGTAGTGAACAGAACACACATTTGCCTTTTGGTGTGTGTGGGGGGCAAATCTTTGACCAGATTTCGCCATTTTTAAACCAGTCTATGTATGCCAAACTTCTGTTCTGTTATGCCTATAGACCAGTCTTGTGCACTGAACTTCTGTTCTCTTACGGGTATAGACCAGGTTCCAATCACTTTTACCAGTAAAAGTGTAACATCTGTGCCATGGGCGACCGATGCTGCCTTAGTTGGAGGGGCATGTGTCCCCCTGACAACCAGTCAGGTACTGGGGGGGGTCCCCCTGCAGCCAATCTTGCTGACCAGGGGGGTCCCCCCACAGTCAATCCCACCAAGGCTGCAGCTGCTTCTGGAAGCACCGTGGCACTCCCATTTCCCAGACGGTGCTTGCAGGGGGGGGCACCGATGCTCCTGTCTGCCCTCCCTGCCCTTCGCCTAAGTGGCTAGTCAGGTGCACGTGCAATCCTGTGCATTCCCTACTCATTGCCACTGATTTGTACGTGGCCTTGGAGGCAACAACCTACTAAATCAGATTTCATTTGAGGAGAAGAGAAAACATATTATGATGGTTTTAATAGTGTTGCCTTCAGCAAGCAAGTGTTCATGGGCTCCAATTTTTATTTTTGGTGAGGGCACCTAAGGTGACACCTTCCCCACCCTCCCTCCCCGCCCCCCATGTTATGACCTAAGCAGAGCCAATCTGAGCTTGTGTGGAGGTGGGGGGGCAGATGCAGGCTGCCTGCTGCAGGCTTGGGGCTCCTAGCCCCCAGGGATCCCAAGCCACCATGGCAAGGCACCCCTTGCCTGCCTGGCAGCAGGAGATGGAATAACTCCATGCCTCCACCTCTGTCCCCACCCCCACTGTTGCCAGGAGGGCAGGGGGTGCTTCATCATGGCAGCGTGGGGCTTCTGGGGGGAGGGCAGAAAGGCAGGGAACTCCAAGTCTGCAGCAGGTTGCCTACATCTCCTGCTCACAAATCTTGGGGGATGTGACCCACCATGCTTCCCTCTCCAGGACTGCATGCAATGACAGGGAACCAGGCCACCAAACACCTGGACAAGCCACCCATGGCTCTGTCCCACTTCTTTCCTGGTCGTAGACCCCATGCCCTGCCCTGGCTGAGAAGCACCCCCAGGACCAGCCCCTGTCCCACTCCCTCCCTCATCATGCAGACCTCAATCTGCTCCCTGATGGACTTACCTGCAGGGAACTGGTGGAGCTGTATTCCTGGCCATGTGCATCTATGAATGCATGCATGGATGTGGTGCCCTATGTGTCCCACTCCCCGCAGCTCCTTGCAGGGACCTGCATTTGTCAGTCTTCAGTTAGGGATGAGGTGGTCACTCTGGCCTCTTCCTGAGAGGAACATTTTCTAGTTTTTCTCACATTTCTATAAGAAGCCTATAATTGTAATAAATGGATTATAAAATATGATGTAAGGGTTTTCTCAGTAGTCAAAACCCTTTTCTAACTGTGCATGTGTGTGTAGCATATTTAATGCTGGGTGACTGCAACAGAAGATACAGGACTTTGGGAAGGGCAGTGTGATCAGTAACAGGCTCTTAGCCTCCAGTGCTGGCAGGATGTGGCAGATACTTCCAGCTGTGCAACCAGCTTGGGAAGGGGGACCAGGCAGCTTGACTTTGGCAGGATTGTTCTCTCAGCTGGATGGGTAGCTGCTGGCACTCACTATGTCACCTGAACGCCCGATCGTCTTGGGGCCAGGCCATAAGCCATTTTTAGGACCTGAATCAACAAGATGTTAGAAACTTTCTACAAAGTGTCAGTGGCTGTCAGTGGGAGGTCAGTTGAAGTCACAGATGTGTAGCTACTTGTGGGACCAAAATGTATGCTCAAATGCTCTGTTGTTTCTTCCTCAATGACTGTGTTTTTCATATTAGATGTGAGACTCATCATTTATAGTTACTCATCATTCTCAGTTACTATGCTTGGACACAAGTAGTTTCCTCAGAAACCTAAAATATTAATCCTTAAGTCCTTTCTATACTATAAGTCTGAAACAATTACAATTTTTCCCCTCCAATAATTAAATTCATTTGGAAACAGTCTTAACTGTCTCAAAGGACTATCCTTTTAATTTTCTTTCCACATGTAGCAATTAGATCTATGTTGTTCTAGCTGAAACAATGAGCATGCTGAATAGGTTCGTGTATTAAGTAACAGCTAGCAAGTTGTATGTTCCTAATGAACAAACATGGCTGCATTGTCAGCAAGGATTTGACATAAATAGTTTATTGTCAGGTAAACAATACATGCTTAAGTGTTTTCCCTGGAGCAGAAACCACTGGGATAATGCAAAAGTCATCAATTAAGTGAATAGCAAACACTCTTCTCCTATTCCCTTCCCCCTCACTGTCTCATCCAAACCCTCACTTCATACCAAATATCAATTCCAGGTTTCCTTGTGAGAAAACTGTCTTAAAGAAGAAAAACAACTGAGAAAAAAATTACTTACAACATTTGTATTTTTATTGTCAATATCTTTCTGTTTCTTTTTTTAAAAAAAACTTGTATCTATAACCCTTTTAACATTTTTAATCATTTTCACTTGGCAAGGATATAAAACGTTAATAACAGATTTATTATTTTATTAACATTTATGCTGCAAATGCAAGAGACTTCCCCAACCCAAATGTAATGCATCCTTAAAGTCCTTTTTTATTAGCCTGTTAATTTCCAGCAGCACTATTTTATTGAAATGTGTATAACATTTTTTCTTTGGGAGAAATAATGATTTAGATCCAGAATAAGAAAGCTTTTTTTAAGGACTTGATTCTCCACTGGTCGGCATTTTGCAAATGAGTGTTTTACACCAACCTTGTATGTACTCTCAAAGATGTAAATGATGACACAAGGTGGCAAAGAATAAAGAACTAGAGCCAAAGTTTCTAACAGATAGCTGAAGTATATTTGAATAGCTATATGGAAAGTTAGAAGTGGACTATTTAAATGTGCTTGGGTTCCTGTGGAAGCTGTTCAAGTGGGCAGAACCCTATCTCCCTCCCCATCTAAATGGAATAGTTTATCTGGGTCAAGTGCAGTTTTACTAGTACAAGCTAGTAAGACAGCCGTATTAGGAGTGATCTGCTGGTATAATATACTGATGTTGTTCTACTCATGAACTGTTCCTGGGTTGCTAGAGCATACCATATTTACTATGGAATAAATGGACTCTCCTCTGTGGAGCAGACCTGCACTATAGAGTACGGGTGTGTGAAACGGGCAGTATCCAATTCAGATTCAGCACAAATCGGGGACAGTGATTCAATTTTTTGATTCGGATTATTGTCCCTGATTTGATTTGGCCAAATCTGAAGATTCGATGCTGATTTGGAGAATCAGCAGTTCAGCCATAGACACAGCTTTAAATGTTTTTCCTGCATACCTTGAGGTACCAGGCGTGGCTTGTGAACACTGCAATGCTGGGGTGGATGGAACATCCCACAGGAGTGGAGGGGGCCCCCCGCATCCTCGGCGGCGAACCCCAAGGTGGACCAGAAATACTTCCTGTCCACTTCTGGGTCCACTGAGAGCATGCTGGGGGGCCCCCTGTGTCCCCCTGGCTTGGCCACAGGGGGACCCTGGGTGGCCCCCCAGACCCAGAGGCACCAGTCACCAAACCAGGGTGGTGTGTGGTGGGGCCCCCTGCATGCTCCCCAGCAGACCGGGAAGTGGACCAGAAATGCTTCTGCTCCACTTCCAGATCTGTTGCCGAGTGCTCTGGGGAGCTCCCTGCACTCCTGTGGGATGCTTCGTACACCCTACCATCACAGTGTGCATGAGTCACCTGGTACCTTGAGATGTATAGAAAAAATATTTAAAGCTGTGTCTGTGTCCAAATCGCCAAATCTTTCCGAATCTCTCTGAATCTATTCAGAGGGTTCTGATCTGATTCAAAGAGATTAAAGAATTTCTCGATTTGATTCAGATTCAGCGATTCAGCCACCGAATTGGGCCAAATCGCCGCCAAATCCAATCAGGGACTGAAGCTTTGCACAGCCCTAATGTACAGCCTTCTATTGGTGTATTTCATTCCAGGATAACATTAAAAAAGTGAGGAGTGTAAGTTATACCAGTGTTCTTATTTTGTGTCTCCTCCCCAAGGGGGCAGACCTTTGCTGACTCAAACCATTTAGTGAACAAGACCTGATAGCACTTATAGCAGGGAGTGGCTTGTAAGAGCTGGTGGTGCACCCACTCCTTGCTACTGAGTACATTTATTGTTGAATAAAATAAGCAGTAAATTACTCTGTAGTAAATAAGTGTTGTCAGCAGCCATTACATATAGCTGATGTGAGCTTCCTTTATGGACATGCCTACACTGTCAAAAACAAATGCTGGGGGGCACCACAGTGAAGCACAATTTGTTCTATGTGCATCAACCCCAGAAGTAGATATAATGAAGCTGCCTTAGTGTGGTACTGGGGCACGCACCAATGAGATGGCTATTGCATGCATGATTATTCCCATGCATCCAGTGCTGCAGGTAGGTGGCAACATTATATCTGTTTTGGGGAGCAGTACACATGGAGCAGGAATGTTTTGCTTCAAGTTCTAGGCTTGTCCTTTGGCATAAGCATGCCCTATATGTTGTACTGGTAAAATATCACAGCCGTAAGAAGAGTTGCAGCAATATGAAAATGGTGGGCAGAAATTGCCTAAGTCATGTAGTTACTTATGGAAATACCATCCTACTATCCCAATTTAGCTTTAAAAGTACATTTTTTCAGCATAATTGAAGTGTCTTACTCACACACACATATACATAAAATCATTATTCTCAATAGAGAGCCCTTTCAAAATAGCTTTGTAAATAAAAGCAACATATCTATTATTTTTCTGAAATTGTTTAAGATTTGAATCTGAACAAAATAATAATGATGTGATGTAACCTAGAGAAGCAGCTTGATTGTAACCCTTCCATTTAGAAACTTCACATGGCAAACTTTGAATAACAGTATTGATACAATACTAATTTTAGTGCTACACTGATTTATTTAAAGGAAATGCAGATAGGAAACACAGTCTGCATTAGGAGCCCAGTGTTTAAGACTAATAGAAGTTTAATGGATTTCCTCTCCCATGTGCCCAACATTTTATAAGCCTTAAAATTTCCATACTTCCTTACTACATTACTACATTATTGTGGTGCAGTGCTGTAGAAACACATTGGATTTGAGTTACATAATAATCATGGCTTCTTTGTAGAGCTGGGCAAATATTTTTCAATGGAAAAATAATTTTTCTGAAAAAGTTATATTGGAGTGACTGACACTATATATCAAATCTGAATTCAATTAATAATTTGTTTGAAACGCTGAAAAATGGGAGAAGTTGAAAGGCTTCATTTTGCTTTTTTTTAAATGAAACCATTTCAACTTTCCAAAATGTTCCTTTTGAAAATCACCTAAAAAAAAAACAAAAAGGGGAGGGACCATTAATAATCTAAAAATTAAGTGAAACATGTTTTCTAATTCACTGAAAAGAAAGAAAAATTGGGGCAGATTTGAAACATACATTTTTAAAATTTCAGGTTAGCTATTAAACTAAAAAAAGAAAATATTATTCACATAGCTCATCTCCTCTCACAGTTTTATGGATTTTTTTTAACTAGAGAAATATCAAAATAGGGATTGAAGGTTGTGCCATAGGTAAAATGTACCAAGGTCTACTTCTACTCTGAAATGCGGAGGATAATGTAATCTTTGCTGTTTATTAATATAGTGGACAAAGCGGTACAGTAAATTAATTTTGTGGTGACTGCAATACCCTAGAGACACAGATATAAGCCACCTTCATTGCTGTTGCATTAGTCCATTCATACTTCCACACAGGAGGGACAGAGAATGTGTATTTGGCTTTATTTTCCACATAGCAGGAGCTAGCAGTAGACTTATGCAGTAAAATAGATTTCAAACATTTTCTATACCACTAATTGTAATTTTCCAAGGCTTCCTCTGTGACAGAGCGTACAAAAGGGAACATTAATAAAAACTATAATTAGCCTTGTGGATCAATATGGTTTAGGAAATACAAAACAACTTAAGTTGTTTAAAAATGGGAAGTACCAGAGGGTGTCCCCTCCTCCCTGCTGATAGCAAATCACAGTATTGATCTGTCTGCAGTGTAACTGTGCAAATTTTGCAGAAAACAGGTGGACTAGCAGGGAATATAAATAGAGCCATTCTACAAGCTGGTACTGTGTATGGCTTCTGTGAGCCCTCCTGGGCAACCCTGTATGAATCCTCCTATAAATGATACACTCACCTTCTATTGCAAGGATATGAAAGGAATTAATGCAAACCATGGAGGTCTCTCTGGAGGCCTTTGTTCCATTCCCTTTTCCTAAATGTCTTCTTTTCTTCTCTCAGTTCACAGAAACCTCTCGGGCATTTCAGAAAACAATTTAACAAAATCCATGTATGACAACACTGTCGTGCAGATGGAGAGAGAGAGACCATGACTGAAACCCCACTCATAATGCAGCACAGTCTAGATTCACAAAAAATACTTGGGAGAAAATAAAATTAGGTTTATTTATTTTTAGTATGTATAGAAAAATTGTTTCAGTCTTAAATACATGTACCCCCTACTAATTTGTTTCCCTTTTATTATCTTTGGGTGCCTGTACATGAGCTGGGAGGTTGCTCTAATGTGCTGTAATTACAGCATGTCGAAGCCCGGTAATTACTGTGCTCCAGCCAGCCTCCACATCCTGTGTATCAGCATCCCTGTGCTTCAAAATGGTGGTGGGGGTGCTTTAACTAAAGCTTGTTCAACAAGCTTTAGATAAAGTGGCCCCACCACCATGTTGAAGTGCAGACATGCTGATACATGAGATGCTCTGGGTGCTTTCATTACAGTGTCTCTGAGAGCTGCTCTAATTAAAGTGCACTCCCTTATTCCTGAAGTACGTGTAAAAATGTCCTTTATGTTTGGGCATCAGTTCCCTGGAGACTGTCAAGTTCCTGGAGATTGTCAACATCTGGCTGGAATGATTTAGTTGGAGATGTCCTGTTTTGGGCAGGGGGTTGGACTACATGACCTCTTGAGGTCCCTCCCAACCCTAATTTTCTATGCTTCTAAGTTTTGTCTTGTTCTTCTTGGTGTGGAACAAATTTATTTCCAAACACTTACTTTGTTTTCCTTGTTAGCACCAGGCCAAGAACCTGTATATCTGAATTCTGCATTTTAGACCCATATTTACTGCAGTAACAATAAAGGTATTTAATAAGTTTTAACAAGAAATATTTCTTGTAGCAAACGTTTTCTCACACCTCAGCTCTGCCAAGTGTAGCCTTACATTTTTTGTTCTTTTCACCTACTGAGTAGTATAGAGGGGCTGGTCCTTTGTCCTTAGTGGTGTGAGCATTATTTCTTACTGTTAACCTTACTGTCCCACCATATTAGATCCATTCATAAAAGCTGGAAACAGCATCAAGGACTATTTTTCAGGAACAATATACCAAGAGGAAGACAGTAGCAACAGCGGTTTGCTACCTTCAAGAATTTTACATTCACTTTGTTAACTACTTTAAATTACATCAACCCCCCAACTTCTACTTTAACTTCTATTGGTAATCATTTCGCTTTCCAGCTATTTTGCATTTCATGTTTGCATTATGATGGGCCACTGAAGAAAAACTGGTTCATCAGGGCTTATTCCTTCTTACTTCCTGAGATTTATATATGCTACTCTATTTTTTTTTTAACCTTCTCCCATTAGAACCAACATTTTCCATCTAAATGGTATGTCACTGCAGGCATTTTTAGCCTTGGTTCTTCTATTTAACTCAATGGAATTTTCTGGGAGCAGAACTCAGATCTTACTCTACTCTTACTTTTTGCGTCGCCACCTTAAAATGCTGCTACGGTTTCCATGTTTCCTCATTTGTATGTGTGAGATATATTTTAAATGTTGTTTTAGTGCAAAAACAAGATAGAAATAGAATGTTATCATAACAGTGCGTTGTTCTTGAACCAGGGATTCCCAGAGCTGCAAAGCATGTATTTCTGCAGCTTGAGCTCAATGACTATGACTGCTAATGGGCGACTATAGTGGATTGACATTGTCTATAGATCAAGCATTTGTAGGGGAGAAGGGAGGGTTCAGGTAACAAATATATATTGACCAGTGGGTAATCCTGTGATATACGAGTCAGGTTATTACTTTGATAAAATACTGCACTGTGAAAATCCTGCTTTAAAGTGACTAATGAATATGGTTTGCAGTGAATATGAAATGCATTTCAGAAGACTTTAAAACCATGACAGATTCATTAAAACAATCTAACTTTCAGAATACTTATTCCTCAACACAGGTAAGTTCTGGCATGATGTATTTGAAAACAAAGCACAAGTTTGACCTGTAGGCTCAGCTAGTAACACTGAATGTTGGCATGTTGCCAGGCAGAAAATCCTTCATTAGCATTGAGTTTCAAACTTCTGCTTTAAATTGACTTATGTGCGCTAGAGCTGCAAGAGCTCCTACAGGAGTTGTGTTAAGATAATGCTCCCAGTCCTTGGGAATGATGGCAACTTGCATTTTTTTTTTGCTCTCTGAAGGGCTGATTCATAGCACAATTTTACATATCTCCCTCAAGAGCCAAGCCGTGCTATTCTATACATACAGCTTTGCAGAGTGAAGTGGGTGGAGGGAAATAAAACCATCTAGGATGCATCAACATACAATGACATTTATTTTAAATCACCATCATAGTTTGAATCATTGCCTTTAGGACTGCAGATATTTTAGCAAGTTCTTATTGCCCTTTGAAAAGTTGAAGCATGAGTAAGCCCTGTGCTCTGAAATAGAAGTCTACTCAAGAAAAATATGTTGGATTGAGTTCAAATGATGCTGAAATGGAACTTACCTACATTTAATATTCCTGCTAGCTACATTTTCTTTTTAAATTCCTAAACTCCCTGCAAAGTTTCTTTGCTACTAAAGTAATATTGACCAAATGTAGTTACTTTTCATTTGCAGTAGAACTTTACTGAAATATTAATTGCATGAGAGAAAGAAATCTTCCATGTTGCTGGGTTTTTGGTCTTTGGGTAGATGCAATGTCTCTTATTAGACCAACTGAGTAGTTGGAAAAAAGTTCTTTGCAAATTTTCAGGCGAAATCACCCTCCTTCAGGCTTAGGGAGCCTGCTGTTCTGAGATCTCTGAGGAATGAAAGAAGCTAAAAGTGACTGGATGTCAGTGAGAATGTATTTGCATTCCTATTTACATTCTCATTGTAAATATAAAAGTATTTACATATACCTATTTACATTCTCATTGATACTTTTAGCTTCTTTCATTTCGTGGAGATCTAAGAACAACAGAGATACCACAGTTACTCAAAGAACCTGGCCTGAGAGAAAGAAATGAATACTCAAAATAGAGTTCATAGACCCTAGTCTACAAAATTTACTTAAGTAGCCAGTTTCTATTTAGGCATCAGATCCAACTGCTTTCAGTTAAATGAATGGGAGTGGGCATCTACAGGTCTGCATATGGTGTGGTAGATGTTATGACCAGGAAGTTCCCAAGTGTGACCTGCCAAACCAGTTCATCACACGCACTGCAAACCCAGAAGTACAGTGGTAAAGACACTCCAAAGCTATCCCTCTTGGCTGCTGTCAAGCAGAAACTGGTCAGCATCTTACCTTTGGCTGCAGAGCAGTGCCTTTGAGTTGCCTTTGAGTATCTTCACTGGTTCCTGTGTTTGGAGGAGGTGAGTGGAAGCAAATGGGTGTGGCAGGTTGTTGCTGCATTGTAGGCATTCTTTAAAATAGGAGTTAGGTGCCTAAAAACCATTATGGATCTGGTCACTAGCTCAAAGCTATTTGTATGGAAACTTCATTATGTCACAGACACAAAAAGTTTATTGCTGCATTTAATAATGAATTCCATAAAGAAGCCCTAGCCTAACATGACAGGGGAAATTATAATTAACTGTATAGGAAGTTGTATATAGATTATGGTAATATGTTACCACCTTTCCAAGATTTCTCAAAGTCAACATAAATATATTAGGGAAAATCTGCCTTTATTTACCCCATTAACTACAACAGAATTGCATAGATGTAGCTGTGATAGAAGACTCTGGGTCTAAAATTGTAATTTTAATGCATTGTTTAGAAGCTGCTGAGAGTCAGACCTAAAATAAAATGATTATTTTATTTATTTATTTTGATTGTCATAATATTTCCCTTATATGACAAATACACACTCTAGGTACATTTCTAAATTTAATGTTATAGTATTTCAAGACAAAAATCTAAACAGAGTTGAGTGTGTTGTGGATTTGAGGTCCAAAACTATACCTGAATTCAGATACAGATACTCTTCAATGTTTGAGGGATATAGATTATAGTTGTGTTGGTCTAAGGGCATAGGCAGACAAGGTTCTTTGGGTAAATCCGATATCTTTTATTAGACCAACTAAACTAGTTGGAAAAATTCTTCTTTGCAAGCTTTTGGGTACAAACACAGACCCACTACAAACACTTCAGCCCGATACAGGGCGTTTGCATCCGAAAGCTTGCAAAGAAGAATTTTTCCAACTAGTTTAATTGGTCTAATACAAGATAATGGATTTACCCAAAGAAACTTGTCTGCCTGATACAGATACTCAGTTCTTATTTATCCCTCCAGGTTTGGTGAAAAACAACTAGGTAGGCTGTGTAATATGAACTGGTGTAGAGGCTTGAACCTGTGCATGGCACAGCTGCCACAGGTGTGAATCCCTCATTAACATAGGTGGCCTCTCCCTGGGCAATAAAATGAGGGAGATTTGTACGTAAGTCATCAGGGATCAGTCTGAGATGGAGATGCAACCAATACAGCTTTCTTATTGTAGAACGAGTTAATAAGAAGGGGAAAATCATAGCAATCATTGAACTGTAGTTAACATTTAGTTATTATTCTGAGCCCAAACACTTAGGTACCTGGGCGATAAGGACCGAGATCTTAAGCTTCACCTGATGCTGTATGGGAAACCAGAGTACAGAATTGAGGACAGCCTTGATGAGAATCGCAGTAGCCAGTGAATGTGGTTGCAGGCATGTACTGCAATGTTTTATCCTGCTTTGATTTTTCGGAGGGCTGATCCCAGAAATGTCTCAGGAGTTTTCAGTTTTGGAAAAAAAAGAACCCCTTAAACAAGTTTTAAGCAAAACTGATGTCTGGTGGTGATATCTGAAATTGAACGATTAAGTTGATGTTTTTGAGCTGAGTCTCTGTGAAGTGGGTCCTGATCTGGCAAAGCTCTTTACTATGTGTTTGATTTTAAACATATGATTTGTTCCATTGAAGTCAACTTCCAGTGAAGTTAAAGTTAAGCTAAAGCTGTAGAACTTTTCTGTTTGGGGTCATTAGTGTTTTTCCGGAGAAATGAGTACAAGATCTGATACCCTTTCTGTTTAAAAATGGGCAGCTACATTCATCTTTGCTACTTTGAGAAACCTGTTTTGTCAATGTCTGTACTGCCAACATACAATATCATAGATAGAAAATAATAACCCATATGAAATCTTAAGAAGCACCTAGACAGCTGAATAGAAGGGTAATATTCCTATTGGCATTCTGATTATTGTACCAGAGCACTGCAAGAGACAGGCATCCTTAATATTATTATCAATTACAGCAGAGTATTATCTGAAATATTCAAAGAACAGCTGTGTTGTGTTTCAGCTATATGCAATCTAGATCATGTCACCATAGATAGATTTATTTCTGCTTTCCTGAAGAACATTATAGTCAAATGATGCCTTGCTAACTACAGCCTCAGGGCTGAGCCTGTATGCTTTACCTGAGATGTGATTGCAATTTTTGACAGGGAGACTAATGCATGTTTTATTGTTGTGTATTTAAATTTGATTTGAGGATACAGGGAGCGAGCATTTTATTTAAAAAGGGAAGGAAGAATAACTATTTAAAATATTGTCTGCTGCTCCTCAGAGGTAGGGATGTGAAAAGAAAGCCAGGAAGATTCATGCAGAAGATTTTGTTTTGTTTTCTCCAGTTTCAACAGAAATTTTGAATATAATATAATATAATATAATATAATATAATATAATATAATATTCTTGATTAAGCAAAAGCATATAACCTGTGTGTAAATCTATCTCAGTTAAGCAAATCACTTAGGCATGAATTTAAGTACTAAATCAGAACTATATATTGTTTGCTATGAAGACTGCAATTGACAGTGTCCACCTCTCCAAACAGTTAATAATATGATAAAATGGCATTTACAATGCTAACCATTTGCTCTGTATTTATTTACTGTTATCTTATTTTGAGTAACAGTCACAAGTCCCTTTAAACTCCCATGTAAATTTGAAAGTGTCTTTATTATTTGAAAGTGTCACTGGTATAAGTATTGTATGACTCTACAAAGAGACAGTGTTTGGCACAGGCAGCTTGAAAATGCACAATCTTTGTCTGACTGCCATTAATTCTCCCTGACCTTGGCAAATCATGATTCTGTGCCTCTGTTTCTCTAGCTATGGAATAAGGGTAATAATTATATTTACAGAGTGCTTCAAGATCCATGGACACAGGTGCTGTATAAATGGAAAGTATTTCTCTTATTAGAGTTAAGGAGGACCATTAGATTTCCTGGAGGGTGAAGATTTGATATTTATACCGAATCCTATTATCTTCTAGTAATGCAACAAAAAAAATTATGATCCAGGATTTTATGTTCTAAAACCAGGTACTTATTATACAGAATGGGCTTATAAAATACATATATACAGAAATAAATACATATGTAGTTCATAAGGAATTGCTTGGTGTTTCTATATATCTCCATCTACTGTTGTGGAAGTTACCAGTATCCTTCTGAATCCCAAAGAAACTAATTATGTGCATCAGGGCTGTCCAACCCAGAGGCCACACCAGTAAGGGCTGTACAGACAGACTCACCCCACTTCACTGCAGTGCCCTGCTGTATGAACTCCACTGCAACAGACCCCTGTACGATCTGTGTTCCCTACTGCAAATCACAGCCATGTGATACTACACCACCACCACTATCACTCACTATTGCACTGTGCCGGAGCCATTCCCTCCCAGCATTACCACACTGCCCTATCCCTGGGGTAAAGGCAGGAGGTACCAGCCAAAGGAGGGAGAGGGTGACTAGGTGAAAGCCCAAAGGCTGCACATTAACCCCTTTTAGGCTGCATGCAGCTTGTGGACTGCCAGTTGGACAGCCCTGATATATAGTTGTTAAATGCTCTTGTTGGGAATCCACCCGTGTTCAGGTAATTTCCTTAAAGCCTTAATGATATGTAGAGAACTATACATTATACAAAGTACATTAGTCCAAAATATAAACTAATAATGAGTTCAAAATATGAGCCAATATAATAATGATCTTGATTGAATAAACATCTGTCTTCGAAAGTTTGGTTCTGAGCAGCTCCTACAGAATGGATTATTAAGTAAATCTGGACCGGAGATCTTAATCAAGTACCTCTGTTGCAATATTTCTGCATTTCTGTTACCAGATAGGCAGAAAATATAACAGAATAGTCATACCTGTGATAATTTGCAATTTCTGCTTCCAGTTGTAAGTGATTTCAGAAATTAAAAGATGGGGGTGGGGGAGGAAAAGTAAAGAATTAATATATTCCAGTTACCTTGGTTTGGTTTCTGTTTACTTTAGAGTACAAGGTCTCATTTTCCTTCTGTTCCCAGTCATCACATTGAGAAACATAAGCGGGCAAAACTTAAAGAATAAAACTCAGACTTTTTCAGTAGATGTACATTTCCTGTAGGTTTTGTAATAATAAAAATAGCATTTTTTTCACATTGCAAGATAGAGCCAGTTTCAACTCTAGTGAAACCAGACATGTTCTATTGAAGTAAATGGCGTTTATATCTGTAGCTCTTTATCAAGCACTGTCATTATTTTGTGTTTATAATAACTAACGGATTTCATCTCCTATACCTTATGTGTCTCTCCAGACTTGGAAACATTTGATTCCATGTTATGATTTCATGAATAAAAGCTGAGTGTTTGCTTTATTCTTCGAGAGCAATGGTGAAAGAATGGAACTGCAACTTCTGTTATGTGTTCTATTTCTGTTCTATTTCAGTCCTTTAAGGCAAAGTAACCTTTAGCAGTGTTAGAGCAAAAGGAGTACTAAATGATTTTTCATTTTGTGGTACAAATGGATATTAAGTATACTACACTGTGTGGACAGAAAGATCATCTAAAACTGAAGATGTGCACTGAAAATACATTACAGTCTGAGCACTACAATGAAGAAAGCTCTGTAGGCGCAGACAGAAGTGACAATTTTCACCCAATCTGGGCCCTGAAAGTGCTCTACAACCATAACCAAGCACTTCAGAGTACTTCCAAAGAACCCAGTCCCATAAAAAGCTGAACCCTCATTCCACGAGTGTTCAGAAAAAGGCACTCCAAAACAGACTATCTTCACTAACTTATGTCTGCGCTGCCTCCCAGCCTCAGTGCTGTTTTCAGAATGGGAGAAGAGAATGGGAGTGGAGCGAGTTAAGTCTGGGGGGTTTTCAACCAGCACTGAAAGTTAGGGTGGGTGAATTGGAGCCCCCTGAAGTGGAGGGCCTGTAATCTACCTGCCCCACCCTCCAGCTGGGGAACGCCCAAAACAGGCTCCCCCTACTCTCTTTCCCCCTCCCATTCTGAAAACAGAGCTGGGGCAGGGAAAGAGGAAGGGCATTGCTAGGGGAGCTGCAGGCTTGCAGGTATCAGCTTTATTTTCCAAACCCCTGGACCCAACACTGAATTTGTGTTGGGTCCAGGGGATCACTGTAACTCATAGTGCTTTCTGTGTGGCTCTATGAGTTACAACAGGGATCTTATCTTCTGTCTGTACCCGATGCAATACATTACTTGACCATGTCCATGAATCTTCATGTTGGATAAAATCAGTAGTGAAAAGAGACAGGAACAAGTTTAGAATATTATTGTAAATCACTAGTACAGGAGAAATCATTCTTAATTACTTTGCAGAGTGTCTGTTATATATTAAAGCATCCTTATTCAGCAAAGCACTTAAGTCAGTGCTTAAATTAAGAACAAGTCCTATGCTTGGATTCAAACATGATTTTCAGCTATTTGCTGAATCACAGAACTCCTTCATTACTATACTATAAATAAGAAGATGGAAATGGGTATCAAAATAATCGCTAACTTGTCTATGAAAAGGTACATTCTGAAGCATATAGAATAAGATGTTGGTCTGGGATTTTCACATGGCTTTCTGTATATTCTAGCTTGTAAGTTCACCTCCAGATATTTCCATTAGTATTTCATGTATTGCCAGATCCAACTGTTGAAACTTATATAAACTCTCAAAGGACTTGGGTGCATTTCTGAAGGATTTGCTCCTTAATAAATTACAATGGTTGACAGTTTCCAAGTTAATAGAGGATTAGTCATACAACTTCCTTTGAAATTCAAGGGGAAATGTATGGCTATCAAACTAGTTTACAAATCTTAGCTGGAATCCATCCTTACAATTAGTATTCACACAAGTCTCCTCATATATAAGAGAAGTGCCATATAGGAGGTCTAGGAATATGAATTTAGGCCCTCAAAAGTATTTAAGTACCTAACCCCCATTGACTTCAGTGAGAGTCAGGTGCATAAATACCTTTGAGGATCTCAGCCTCACTTGTTTGCCAATTGGTGATTATTACAAAAGTACCCTGTTGATTTGAATTGTTCTCCTTGGCAACCATACATTAATAAGCATGTATTAAATGTATTAAATTAGCACACTTAATCATAAAGGTTTTTAAAGAAACACAAAGGCTTAACACTGAACTTCAATCTCAGTGAGTTTTAATATGGGGTTTAATCATTATAAAGTTCTAGCTTGGTGATTTTGCTGTTATAGAATTTAATGTCTAATCTTCATTCTAACTTCTGCTTTGGTTTATTACATCATGAAAAATGACATTTGGTCCATTTAACTGTTCAACCCACTTAGAATCTGAGCTCCCAAAGTTTGTACGCAAAAGATGTTTGTTTTCTGTCTGATGCATTCACTGTTAGACATTTGTTTCATGGTTACTGAGTCACAGTTACAATGAGAAAACAGTTTAGATGCCTGTTTCAGACACCATGAGTTTGTGTGTGAAAAGCCATGTGATTTCCTGACCCTGGCCACATGCTACTTTTTCCCCAGAAAGCTTTGAAAGTCAATGGATCTTGATAGTGTAACACTCTCCTATCTAACGTGGACAATAAATTTAGAATCACTTTGTGAACAGAACGTTCCTTTTATAAAATACAGGGATAAAAAGCAATTGAAGAAATCTTTTCTTTTCCTTCTTTTACCTTTGGAGCCTGAAGGCTCTTGAATGATAGTTAGTTCTAATTGGAAATTGAGTCCCTTGCTTTTAAAAGTCTTTTCATAAAACTCTCTCCTAGTTCATTAAATCATTAAATGAATTTAGCAGGTATTAGTTTTGAGCTTTATTAATTGTGACTTGTTTTTCATTATGAGATAATTATCAGTCACAAAACATAACTGCTGTATATATGAGCTGAGGCAAAAGTTTCCAGCAGGGAGTGGGAGGAGAAAGACCAAAAGGTCAGTTGCATGAAAAACTTCTTTTAGTAAATTCTTGCTCTACATATTTAAGAATTCCAGGAGGATAACTCTTTGTTTTAGATGCACAATGCAGTTTAGGTCTTTATTAAAATAGTGGAATTTAGGAAGAAAATCAGTGAAGAACATAATGGGTGCATCTACATGTGCACTTTCCTGCAGTTGACTAATTGGCTCCACAGTAAAGTATCACTGCACCTATATTAGGGCACAGTAAATCAACTCTGTCACAATGCACGTATGGACGGTGACTAGGCTGGAGCATACGGGTGCTACTGTGTTGGGGTTGCCTGCTGGCTGGCCCCACACTATAGCATGTTCATGCCACCACCTGGAGCCCAGGGCTGACCCTCCTCCTCACCCCCTACCCCCAGATCTCCTGCCAGCCCAGGGCTGTTCCACTCTGGTTTGAATTGTCGCGACCCTGGGTGCATATGTAAGCACTGTGCTGGGGGGCAGCTGACTCCAGCATGAACTGCACCAGAGTTTGTGTCAGGGTAATTGCATATGTAGATGCACCCACTGCCTTCATTTCTTAGGGCTATCACTGAGTGATCTCTGGATCCATCTAAATTGGGAAATTTTTGTCACTCATTTCAACAGTATAGTCTAGCTACACTAATTTTTCAAGTAAGTTAGTGCTTCCAGAAGTCACAACACACAAAGAGCTGTGCATATAGAACTTTAAGTCCTCTTTAGGAAGCTGGGTTGTTACAGACCAGAACAGGACCTATATTTAGGGACCACTTGGGGAGCTTCTGTAAGTTAACAACAGCCCCTCCTAATCAGAAAAAGGATGATGTAAAAGAGAGAGTTGTTGATGAGAGGCTGCTACTGTCTGGACACATCTGCCAGATAATGGACAACAGCCTGCTAAAGCAGCAGACCCAGAGGCTGAATGTTGAGGAATTGCCTAAACAATATAATAGAGTGGTGTGGCAGAGCTCTAGATATGCTACTTATTGGGCACGTCTACACATGCCTCTTTTAAGCAGACTTAGCCTAAAATCGCCATTTTTAAGGTGCATTAGGGGCATGTGTCTACACATGTGCACCCATAATGCACCTTAAAATTGGCAACTTAAGGCTATGTGAATCTAAATTTGATACCCGTGTAAAGTATCAATGGATGCACACTGTTTTAATGCGCATTAGTCCATCTGCATGTGTACTAATGTTACTTAGATATTCGTGCCTAAATTTAATGCGCCTTAATGTGCATTAGCATGTCCACATGTAGATGCATGCCTAAATTGCCTTAATGTGCCTTGAGTAAAGGCAGACAAGGTTCTTTAGGTAATTCCGATATCTTTTATTAGACCAACTCAAATAATAAATATCTAATAAAAGATATCAGATTTACCCAAAGAACCCTGTCTACCTATGTCCTTAGACCAACACGGCTACAACCTACACTTCTTAAGTAAAAGTGCATTAAGTTTAGGTGCACAGAAATACACATGTAAACATGGCCACTGAAGCATAAGGAAACATGTTAGAGAGTAAACAGCCCCCCTACACATTGCATTTATCCTGTGATTATCATGTTTTCAAGGTCACCTTGAGGAAGCTAAATACACGTCGTTTTAAAGCTGATGTAGGCTGGCTAGCAAGTCTGGCTTAAACTTGATCTGTACTACAACTCCAGCTATTTTTAAAAGAACTGAGACCATTCCCTCAGTATAGACAGGGCCTTTACTGATATGCAGCCCTAGGGAATATGAGATAGCCCCAAGCTAGTGACTCATCTATTTAACTTTTGTTCAGAAATAAGCTTTCCATATTTCGAGCCTGAATTATTGGTCAAAATGGTAGTTTTCTATCTATTCAGAGGAACAGAAATTCTAACCCCTATGTTTTCAAGCAATGCTGAGTCAGTGATATTAGTCATTTGAAGGTGCAGGTTGTATATTGAAAACAGGTCTTCCAGTGCCTGAAGAGCTTGAGATGTTAAAGATAAAGCTCTTTTCTACATTTTCTACATAATTAAAAAGCTCATTGCTGAGAATCAAAAGGAATGTCTATCCACTGTTAGGGCTTTTTCTTAGAGATTGCATCACTGTATAATTTCTGTTCTCTGGCATTTTATTTGTTGTTTAATGGGCTACTATTGTAAAGTATCACTCTATAGTGGTGCTTGAGTGTAGGTTTTTTATTGCCTCTCACAGAGACATGAGTTTCAATTTCACCCTGGAAAATCTTCTATATAAATGGGCAATAGATCAGTAAATCAGATACAAATTATCAATAGTGGGGTAGGGAAATGGAGGTAGGCTAAGGCAGCACAGTTGTGTGTTGGGGAAATAGGACAGAGAATCTGTTAACCTGCAGAAAAGGTGGGAGGAAATTAATTCATCACCCAGTTGCATATTTTGAACTAGTTTTCTGAAACAGCCTTTAAGGGATTCATACTGGTCAGACATTGGAGGTGAAGGCCTTTTCTTCAGCTAGAAACTGTTGGAAGTATATAAAGAATAAGTGAAGGTTTACTTTTGTCATAACAGCTACTTTCTCTGGGCCATAGACTATCTGACATCTTAGTTTGAGCATAGAACTATTGACAGGGATAAGTATATGCTGGAAGGCATCTTTTATAATATAAACCAGAGAAAGGTTAAAAACCAAACAAACAGTGCCTTCACTTCAAAGTCAACTCCAAAGCCCTCAAATATGATTTAAAAAAAATAACTTTGTTACATGAGGCCAAAAAGTTGGAAGAAATATTAAAATAATATTTTAGTTTAATGGACTCATGTAAGACAGATACCTCTGCTCTATAAGTTCAATAGCTGGTGAAGTTAACAGCCTTGTCTTCAGTCTATGTGCTTTCATAAGCAGACATAGCAACTTCTGCAAGTATTTCTAGCATACGTCTTTCTTGTGACTCAGTATAAAGGAAGTAACTATAATATCTTACTGCAGTTGCTGTCTGAAAGTTCCAGTTATTTAGGCATATGTCTAGGTACTTATTTGTTTTAATTGCATTACAGGGATGGCAAAGTGAGAAGTCTGGCTCAAGTGCTAAACCTGTTATGAGGGAGGATTATTATAATTAGTGCCAGTTGACATAGACAGTTCTCTTTCCCAGTGTCTCTGTGCAACAACTGTGCAGGATCCCCCAAAATACGCCCCGTGCTGGCTGATAGTCAGATACAAAATGAAACACCTGTGTGCCAGATACATCTATGCATATGGGTCCTAGCTAATCATCTGTGGTATGTGCCACCTGCCAATTTTTGATAAAATCTATTTATTTATTTTTTACTTGTGACATTTTTGGAGGAATCTTCCACTTCAAAAAGATTTGCACAGAAAAGGGAGGAAATACTTTGTCAGGCAATGACAATAAAATAATAATTGTTTTGCACTTCTTTCATATCTTTTATCTATGGATCTCAAAGCCAGTTACATAACTTCATAAGTTCTTTAGGAGAGGTAATTAAGTAGTTATTGGTGTTCCCTTGTTACAGCAGGAGAAAGTAAAATATAGAAGTGTTTGAAAGCTAGGATGGGTGGCTCTGGGAAGATCTCTTTAAGAACAGGGTCTCTTTCTAGTATGGGTTGCAGTTGTTTGACAATTTTCCTTACAGGTTCAAGGGAGGGGTGATATGTCATAACCAGTGGTGTGTGATTTGTGGGGGGGTTTCTTCTGTACTTCAGCAGTTCTTCACATGGTACCCAGGTGGCTCTTTCAAACATGCGATCCATCTCTCTGGTGTCCTTGCTGGGTGAAAACCTTTTTAAGATTGGTGAGGTGGCAATCTGGGCTGTTCTTTTCAGTGAAAATTCAGTGGTATCCGAGGGCTTGGCTGTATATCACAGCTTTTTTGGTGTCTTTAGGGTGATTGCTGGTTCTGTGTAGATATGTATGTTGGTCTGTGGGTTTCTTGTAAAATGTGGTCTGTAATTTATCATTCTGGGTACTGATCATCATGTCTAAAAAGGAGATGTTGGTTCTGGAGTATTCTAGAGAAAGTCGGATTGGGGGATGGCGATTGCTGAATTTCTGATGGAACTCAATCAGAGATTGCAGGTTTTCAGTCCAAATGATGAAGATAGCATCGATATATCTTAAGTATAATAAGAATTTGATGGTGCAGTTCTTGAGGAAGTCTTCTTCCATGTGGTTCATAAAAAGGTTGGCATACATTGGGGCCATGTTGGTGCCCATAGCTGTTCCCATCATCTGGAGGAAGTGTTAGTTATTAAAAGTGAAATGGTTGTGTGTGATGGGGATAGAGTGCACCTGAATCCACATGTACACTACTCTTAAAATAACATCTATTGGTAAACAGCAACACAGCAGGCAAAGTCCTTGGTCCCTAAAGGCCAGGCTAAGTCCCTACCAAAGTTCAGCGAGAACTTTAATTTCCCTTTAGGACTCTGGGTTGATACAGACCAGAAGAGGACCTATATTTTGAGACTACTTAGGGAGCTTCTGTAAGGTAACAACAGCCCCTTCTACTAAGAAAGGCCAGGGACAGCAGTTATGCATAAACCAGTTTAAGTGATCAGAAACTGGTTTAAACCTGTAACAGAACAGAAGTTCAGTGCACCTAAGCTAGTTTCAAAATGGCTGAAACTGGTTTGGGATAAACCTGGTTGAAAGTAGTATACTTAACTGATTTCGGTCACACTGGTTTATGGATCTTCTGTCCCAGACCCCTTCCTATTTCAAGTTAAATCAGAGTCCCCTAGCATCCCAGCATGTTTTGAAGCCCTGGGTTGGGCTGTGCTGTCTGCTCCAGAGAACAGGGCTGGCCATGCCCCTCTGCTTCTTAGGCTGGAGAAGTGAGGGCTGGCTAGCTGGCTCACTGCCCCTTGCCTCCCCCAGGCAAACCCCTGCTGGGGTCTGAGCCCAGGGAGGAGGGTGTACTTCCCTTCCCTGAAGTACAGAGCTCCTCTGCCCTGCTTGCTTAGTGCTGGTTGTGACTGTGGACTAAAAATCCTAAAGGCACCTGGAAGCAGAAAAAGAAAGTGATGAGCAACCCTGCAGAGTCCTGCTGCTATGATTCTGGACTGCAAATCCCAGATACCTCAGGGGTAGCAGGAAGAGGAAGCAAACACACAGCCCATGTTGCCAGAGAGCCATGCTCTGGCACCCTCTGGCTTGAGCCACTGCAGGCATGTATTTTCTGAATCAAAAGTAAATGTCTGTTCATTTGCATATTGGTTCAATCTTTGCAGCTTAATCTAACCCACAGAGACTAAATCAATTCAGCCTCAGGCTTTTTGATTGTCTGTACGTAGCCAAAAAGGATGATGTGAAAGAGAATGATGTTGATGCAGCAGTGAGAAAGAGGATCCTGCTGTCTCTGCTGGTCTCAAGCCTTTCATGTTGCTTTCCTCTTGCCTTTATTTTCCCCACCCATTATCTCTGGGAGTCTCTAGGATGGGTGGTTTTCAGCTTGTGGTATGTGGACCCCTTGGGGTTTGCAGACTATGTTGAAGAGGTTCATGAAAGATGACTATAATCAATCAAAAGTATGTGAATTCCCATACTTACAATTCAAATGGGTCTGCACCTCCATTCAAAATTTTTAGGGGTCCACAAATGAAAAAAAGGTTGAAAACCACTGTCTTAGTCTCTTTGCACTGTGACTTGAAAAATCCTCTTTGATACTAGGGCCTGGGATCCAATGATGTTATGATGGGTCTTCATAGGCAAATGAGTCACTCCATTCTTTTCTTAATGGCCAATTTCCTACTAATAGTATTCAGGCAGATTCCCTCAGGTCTGCCTCAAAACATAGTTAACCCCTTTTTTTCCTTGCATGCAAGCTACTCAGGGAAATAGAAGCATGCAATATATATAAATTTTACTCTGAAATATTCTAAACCACACTTTGTTCTGTCACAATAATGGACTAGAAATCCATATTGCCTTTATACAAAACTAAGGTGTTTTACCTATTAGATTTGTTCCTGGGTAATTTTGCATAAAGATTCTATTAATAGCGTTTCCAGAGAGCAAATTCTATGGCTGACCAGATGATTGATCCACCTTGATCAACAAGACCCTGATTTGCAGATCTTACATAAGCAGACTTCTCCTTGACTTCAGTGTGTTTGCCTCTCACTGTTCTTCTTTCATCTCTTCCTCTTGCCACAGTAGTGATGCTGAATGCTAATAAGATACTACTTTATGTAACTTGAGTTTTATGTTTTCTTTTCAAGAAAATACTAAACAGGTACCAAACATTTAGCTAGTATTTTCAGGGCATTATGTAGGTCTGTTTACCCTTTCACTGATTGTTATTTCACTGGTACTGAGGTAGTTTGAGGGCAATAAAATGTTACTAAACTGTATTTAGATAAATCCTCCTGCCTTTCTACACACTGACATTCAAAATGGAAGTCAGTGAGAAGAATGGTTCAGTGAAGGGTTGATACATTTCATGATAAGTGGCAACTAAGCCTCCGGTAACTTGCTCTGCAGCTCTGCCCCTCTCATTTCCTTTCCTGTCAAAGAGAGAAAGGGACAGCTGTGGACAATAATTTCCCTTAATGAACTTGTGGTCATGCTAACTCAGATCTATTGCTGACTCAGTTGGTGAGGAAAACAACAGAGGTGGTAGCAGCTCTCTTAACATTGTTGTTGAAGAGCAAATAAGTGGGACTGTAGCTACCTATAATCAGCCCTTACCCCCATCTGGCATGACACCAGTAGCCTTCATACATTCATCCTAACCAGAAGTCCTTCCTCCTGGCTTCAACCTAAAGAAGAAGGGGGCAGCACCTATCCTAGCTGTGAAAATGCTGTAAATATAGTTCTGGATACTAAGCAGCCTTATAGGCTTTGTCATACCTGCTGTAGGAACTACACTGAATGAATGTATCTTATAGCCAGAGGCACAGAACTGGTAGTTTGCTTGGCTGATTTAGTTTGTTGATTACTTTGTTACTTCAGCAGTTAGCATGTCTAGTAGGACTTTAGGAAGATTCAGTCCCTGATTCAATTCATCAGAGATTCGGCCTGATTCGGTGGCTGAATCTCTGATTCTGAATTGAATCAGAGGACCCTTTAATCTTTTTTGAATCAAATCAGAACCCTCCAAATTGATTTGGAGAGATTTGGAAAGATTCGGCCATTCTGACGTAGACACAGCTTTAAATGTTTTTTCTACATACCTCAAGGTACCAGGCGGTTCATAAATGTACGCACATCACCCTTCTAGTTATGGTTTAGTGATTGGCTGAATGCACGGCTGCTTTTCTGCTATTGGTTCAATTATGCAATCCTGGGACAACCATTCAGACACACTTAGTGATATCCTGGTATAAACTATTAGTGTTTCATATCCTATGAACCTTTTTAGGATTTATCCTGGGGCAACAGGCATGGGCTACTGTATCACTGAACTTTGTCCTGGTCTTTTTGCAGCCTCAGAGATGAAGATAAACAGAAAATAAACAGGAGAGCTCAGAGGGAAAAAAGTAGGATGGGGTGCCTGGAGAGAAGGAAAGAAAGTACATGGGGAAAGGAGGAAGAGAGAACACAACTGTGAAAGAAAATAGGTGTTAAAGAAAAAAGAACAGGCAAAGAGCATTAGAGGAAAATGAAATAAAGAGGAGACTTACAGAGGAAAAGATAAACTGAGGTAAATGCAGTGTAAAGAAAAGATGGAGCTAATTAAAGAATAAATTAATTGAAAGGAAACACAATGGAGTAACCAGATTAATTTAATTTTAATTAAATTCCTAATAAGTAAATAAATATATATGTGTGTTTCAATATATATCGTGAGTATACCACTTTTTGAGACATTGTATGTATGTTCCAGTTTCCATGTAGAAGGTAATCATGAGCAGAGCACTTGGTCCGTGTGCAGAGAGAGGTTTTACCTTGTTATGCGTATATACTTCTACTGTACCCCTGCCTACCTGAAGAGGGAGGGGTTGGACAGAGAGACTTGTTTTGAATCTTTTAACTCAGTCTTTGAAAGAGGATTCTCAGAGGTCTTAAAACCAAACATGAATTGGCAAGAGTGATGGGGGACTCCTCCAACGCCCATGAAGGTTATAAAGGTAGCTGCAGTGGTACTATCCAAGCCCTGGTTAGTCCCACAGGGTTAGCACTGATAAGCAAGATTACTTTGCATTTCACTAGCTGTCTGTCTTCAGAAATGCACAAGCTCTCAATGAAGACAGGGTCCCATATGTACCATTTTTAGTGAAGTTTGTTTATCTTCACAGTTGGCCAAGAATAAAGCAAACAGCCTTATGGTCCCCAGGAGGATGCGCTATATACTTCAATTATTGGTGCATTATATTAGTGGCAGATGCTACATACCCTCCTCTAAAAAAGAAGATCTTTTAACAGTAAAACCAAATTTTTTACTTATACACAGTAATTATCACCATTCTTTCATTTCAAAGGCATCTGTCTAAAATAACCTTGATTGTGATGTGTTGTACTAGAATTTGCATTATGTGTTGGTCCTTAGAATTACACGGTGACAGCTAGTTTTATACTTAAGGCAGCAGCAGTGCTTCTATTCTGATCCTTGGCAAACACATTAAGCATTGAACTAGGAAACTGCAGAGCTAAAGTTGACAGACATATCCTCTTTGACTGGGTATAAGAAAGGGCCATTTACAAACGTTCACCAGTGGTTTTCACTCGTGTGTATACCCTGGTCCATGACATTCTTCTGTTACCAAATGGGATTAACAGAGCACCTGGGGGCTCTTGATAATATGGCATATATGATTTGGGAATGCTTGCTTTCAGAAACTACAATAACTAGAAGGGACTAGTTAGCATAGTCAGGATTGGCCTTCCTAGGTCCCCAAATCATGGTATCAGGTTAAAATATGCAGACCTCAATAATTCTTCATAGCCTTGCTCTAGATCAAGGCAAAACTTGATATTTCATCTGAGTTTAGCTTTGAATTTCTAGGTTCACAATACAAAGCGCAACTTAGTAACTCAAAAAAACGTTTACACAAATCTCTGCAAAGCAAAACTGCCAAGTGTGACACATCCTTTTATTTCAAGCTGCAATAAAGGAGCAACAAAAAAGATAATATTTCAGCCATAACAGATTCCTTCACCCATAAAACTTTTTTTAATAGGTTTCCTCCTCGTCACACTTCTCCCTGACACATTCTGCCCTGTAGGAGATTGGCCCTTGATAATTTTTCAGGGTTCACCTGCTGCATGCGTAAATTCAAATGCTCTCCCTTCCATTTGATTTGATCCATGTTGCCTTCTGCAGATTTAACCTCACTGAGACAGGCTGACATTTTTCTATTTAATGCACAATCCTGTCATCTTCCGTGGTTTTCTTTCTGCAGGAAGAAAGTGACACAGGCAGTTTTGCAGGATAATCATGAGCATGGGCTAGAATATGTGTTATATCAGAACTTCACTTGTCTCTTCACAGAATCGCCACATAGACATTGTTCCTCCAAAAACCTTTTACAAGCGGTCTTTATAGACATGTTTCACTCTAATTCTCTGCCCTACCTGCAGCGTTCAATCAGTATGGATGCAGCAGGAGTCTATCTAATAGCAGACCTTTACTGAGACAGACAGTTAATGGGAACAGTAGCAAGCCCTGAGGTATGTTTATACAGTCGGTCTCACTTCCACTATTCCTGTGATATATTAACTACTCCAGAAGTTTCCCAGCTGTTTCAGGGGATAAATAATGGCAGTGGGAGCCCATATTTAACCTTCACTGTACAGGCTGCATATTTTGTAGTTGTTGTCTTTTATCTCTCCGGCTATCAGGAAAAGGTTTCAAATGAGCTTTCTTTTCTCTTAACCACATTGTTTTCCCCCTTCAGCTGATAGAGGGGAGTATTTGAAGGTGGTGCCGGTATATGATATGCCTTTGCATCAATCAAATTTAAATCTTCTTTTATTATTTTCCAATTCCAAGTGGAGGTGATGGCAAAATTCATAATAAACCCTTCCAGAAGCATTGGTTCCCTGTGATCTGGCCAGGGAATTTCCAAGAGCAGCACTAGCATGGATATTGTATTGTCTTTCATCTTGGGAAGAGTTATTTATTATCTTGAGCATCCCTCTAATTTTTGTTTGTTTATTTGGTGACTGATAAATAGAAGTGATTTGTGTGAATATTAACAAATAACAGCCATGAGGTTTCTCACAGCTATAATTCTCCACTGCTTTAGGAAAAAAATCTGAGAAAGACTTCTGATGAGAAAGTGTCTCCTTCTAGGCACAGAAATATATACAGTTTTAACTCATGTATTGTTTCAAGATGTGTAGCACTCTAACTGGAACAAATGAGGTAATATCTAGAAAGCTCAGAAAACCCCTCAAGTATTTTTGTGTGTGTGTGTGTGTGGGGGGTGTTAATGTTTAGTTGTAATGATAACAAAAGACTGGAATTTGCATGGCACTGAATGGTAGTTAAGGTTTGTATACAAAGACATTTACTATTGATCTTAAGCCCTGCACTGAATACTAAACCAATTCAAATTAGAGGCAAAAAGGATTTTGTTCTGTGCCCATTTTTGGACTGCAGACCTATTCTTGTGTTCTCTTCAGGACTCTAGGGCTACCCAAGTTTATTTCACAACATGGCAACTATGTGAGTTCAGATCCTAGTTCAACGGCACTACCAGCCCAAAGCAATTCTGGTGAGGTTTTCTTTTTTTTTAATTTACGCCTTCAAATGATTGCTGCTTAGATTGTTTGGTGAGGGCTGATGCGAACCAAGAAGTAGTGATGATATTGTGCACAACTAATGAAGAGCACGTGACAGTTCTTGTTCTTAGCTGAATTTTTGGATCATCAACAGGGAGTGAACTTTACAAGATATAGTGGTGAAGGAAGTGAGAAGTTGCTAGAACCACTAGAAAATGATACAACTACAGAATGGCCTTGTAGGCCCAACGCAAAAATGTGGTGGTAAACAAGGGAGTGTGTCTCTCTTGAGATGAAAGATTAAGAAGAGAGTGAACCTTTTGCTTACCACTATTTTTTCTACAGTAGTACTAAGGATCTCAGTGCCCTTCTATTAGACACTACAGGAACAGATGCCACAGAGTACATACATGCTTGATATTTCTATCAATAGACTTGCTTTTAGTTTGCTAGAAACTCTTGGTATACCAGTGTTCACAATGTTTAGCCTGGCCAAAAAATAGCATTTCTGCTGGAAGGTTAAACTTTGTATGATGAGGTTTAACTCAAGTGTGATAAAGGTTTGTTGGATTTAACAAATGTGTGTATGCTAACATAAGCAACAGAAGCTTCTGCACTGTCTTTTGGGCCTCCCAGCGTGCAACAGCCCCATTCCCATAGATAGTCTTTGACTTGGCCAGCTCCTGCAGCACCGGTCACTGCTCCTACTCCCTCCTTTGTAAAATTCTGGATCCACTCTTCTTCTACCCCTGGGGTTTTCAGCTGCCTAAACTGAATGGTGTAACTTCAGTTGGTTCATTTGAACACTTGTACATACTCAGAGAGATTAGTCATTGTCCTGAAGGGGTCACAAGTTAAGATTTTGGTAAAATGCAACAGGTGAATAGGAACAAACGGAAGGAGAAGTTAGAAGCAAGTGGGAGGACAAAATTATAATAGAGACAGGTGTGTTATAGCAGATGTCTCAATAGCCACAGCTTAATATGTGCCAAGATTAGGCAAGTATGCTACATTTGTAAAATACATCCAAGAGTTTTTAATCTCTCACAACACACGAAAGAAAGGAAATATTTTCAGGTATATAAGGGGAAATCTTTAAAAATTTAAGTCGGAGTTTCCTAACAACATGGTAATCTTAGATTTCCTGTAATTGTTGGCAGGAATAATTTTTAGAACTCCAGATCCAAAAAAGAATGTGATCCCATGTCCCTGTTGCTGATGAGCAACTTTTATCCAGTTGATTGGCTAGTAAGTTGATAGGAATGCACAAAACTTCTTAGAAAAACAAATCCCAAAACTCGGCCAAAATTTTGGCTGTCAGATCACTTCACAGGTAAAGCATTCTTGCCTCTCTTGTGCCTGTATCTAAATTTCAGAATGAAAAGGTTTTGACCACCATTATTCAAGGCTAGTTACCTTTGTTACATTCACAAGATGAAAAATACAGGCTTTTCCAAAGCAAATGGATATCCTTCATCACTAAAGAAATAAGTTTTGAGTGAGATATTGTATCTTAATGTCTTTGACTTTGAGGATGTAGAAGTAATATGGTTGAATGTAAATAATAATGGCAGTTAATTTAAAATATCACGGCTGGAAGATGCCCTTTATTCATTCAGACTAATGCTGAAAGGCTAATTTTGACAGTTAAATATGGACACTTTCTAGTCAGATAGCCACTTGTTTAAAGTAGTTAAGGAAAAATCAATGGGAGCTGCAGTTTACAAGGAAATAATCTAATGCTGCTAATATTAGAAAGCTCTTCTCACGCTACATACACTTGTCTTCTTTGTTCCCTCTTTCCACTCCCTGATAATCTTAACAGTATCTAATAATGGATGCTCATCCGTGGGGCACTTGTGGATAAAGGTATGTTGCTCCAATTCAGCAAAGTACTTAAATGTGCTTAATTTAAAGCATTTCTTAAGTCCCATTGACTTCAGTGAATTCATATACATACTAAAAGCCTTTGATGAATAGGAATGGTCTGCTCTGTCCAGGCCTATCTAAATGCGAATGTCAAACTGGGAACAAATATAACACATCAAAACATAGTACCACGTGCAATTCAGTTGTTTTCCTGTTATGTAAAAGCCAGGCATCAAATTAGGTTCATCCGTATTTGCAAATCATTTTAGGAACCATAGACAGGGAGATGAACAAACTGAGTAATCTGGGGTTCAGATTACAAAATTTGCCATTTTACATCACATATACTCCAAGCTAGGTGAAACTTGAGACATACTAATTAATTTTAGGGTTTGACTTTATTTAAATTTATTTGTGTTTTATTGCAAAGGCACTGCAATGGAGGAGGCCTATGCTTCTAATGAGTAGTGCACTGAAACTATCAAGAACCTTTGGAAATGGTGTAGCAGACCTTTCTGAGTAAGTCTGTTCAGGCTGAATGCTCCTGAATCTGCCCCTGTTGATGTCTAAAAAGCTGCTGCTACTTAATTCTCCTGCTGCTTCTGGTGATAATGCACAGTTTGAATCTTCAAATACCATGATGAGGGTGATCAATCTCCATCCACCCAGCCAAAAGAGAACTACTCTAAAGGAAGAAAGATGCAGCCGGTTAAAGCAGAGCATGTGGAATAGGAATCTTAAAGGAGCTAAAAAATAAAACAAAAACAAATCGGTAACTTGATTTTATAATCCATTACTGTCAGGGGTTACTAACTGGAACAAAAAGGATTCAGATTTGAACAAAGGTGAATAAAATGACATTTAAAATAGATTTAATATAAGATTTTAAATTAAAATAAGACAGTTTAATCCCCACTTCAAAAAAAGAAGTATTTTTTACACTGACTATGGAAAATTATGAAGTTTACATGAGATGCTTTGCTTGTCGGACACTGAAGAAAATTCTGTGCATGTAACATGCAACAAATAATCCATGTAACCAAATATATAGTATTTCATGATACTCAGAACAAGGGGCAGAGCTGTCTGAAAAATACAACATTTTGGGGCAGGGGGGAAAGACTTGAAAAATTAATTTTAAAAGCCAATTCATTTTTTTCTGGATTTTTTTTAAATAGGATTTCAACAACATGAAAACTGAAAAGTTTTGGGTTTTTCCTCATCTCCTTTTAGGCAAAGAGAGAGGGGATATATGGAAAATAACTACAGAAATAGTTCCCACTGAGCGCATCTACTTGTGTCCCTAAGGCGCTGTTATTGCACCGTCATTTAATGCTTCCTAATGGAAGTACCAATGACGGCACAGGCACATAGTTATTTTTAGCCCCTACGTTTAACCCAACACAGTATAATGAGGGAGCGTGTTGCTATGGCAGCATAGCGTCATGTGTAGAGGTGCCCACTAAGCCATATACCAGTCCCGAATTGAGTGATATTTCTATTAGGAAAACATATAGGCTTTGGAGAGGTTGCCCAAATTAAGTCTAAGTTTTAATTGGTCTTCTAAAAGTAAAGCTTAGTACCATAATTATTCACAGAAGTGGTCCAGTCCTATCAACATTTGCTCACTGAAGTCAGTAGGACTCACTCAAGTATACGGCTTAGGTTTGTGTGCGCAGAATCAAGAATCAGGCCCAGTAATGGGTGATTGCTAGCCACGGTTGAAACTACCAATAAATATATGTTTTGAAATACTGTATCTATACAAAAAATGATTCTGAATTTCTAACTGGCTCTAGTTAATTCTGAATGCAGGTGTTATGGGTATGTTTTCGTACAATTCCCCACATAAGTTTATTGCGAAATCATAAGCACTGCTTCTGAATTGCAAACCTGTGAAGAGGAGACTGTCTCATTCACAAATGTTATACAATCCAAGGGTAGTCCAACCCTCCACAATTTAACCATTAGGCAAGTAGGGGATATCTATGAAGTTTTAAACCATTTCTGGATCTTTACTTTCTTACTGTTCAGGGTTCTTTTGATGCAAAGTCTGGCTTTAAAACAATCTAAAATACATAAGTAAAGATCCAGAACTGTAGATAAGCATTCACCGTGGCATTTGATTATAATGTGGTAGTGGCAGATGAGTTAAGGCTGATTGGGTAGGGCTCTAGAGGCATGAGTTCAAGGCTTACTCCACTTTTTATACCAAGTGCAGTTCCCACAAGACCCTGATGTAATGAGTACGTTGTTCTTTGGGTTGGGATGTCAAAGGTGGTTGGCTGTGATGCTATCCACATCACTCCCTTGTGTACTGTTTGTTCCCATACAAGCCCAGTGGGTCACTGAAGCTCAAGCAGACCTCTGAACTTGATAGTTATTTGATTATACCTTAGAACAAATGTAAAAAAAGCATTCAAGGTATCTCACAGTAGAGATAGAAAAGCATAATCCATCTCCTGAGCAGCTTAAATGTAGAGCAAATCAGGAAAAGAAACAAAATAAAAGAAAACTCATTTTTTTTCTTTGAACATCAACATTTGAAATGTTATTGAAATTTCAAAATTAATTTGGAACACTTGACAGTTTTTTCCCCCAAAAAAGTGAAAAAAGGGAAGATTTTAGTAATATATTTGTAATTGGACAAAAAAAAATGACCATATCGGTTTAAAAGCAAATATTAGACTGTACATGAGAGAGGTAACACGCGATAATGAAAGGGATAATGTAAGTAAGATAATTTGGTTAGGTCACAGTTCCTTCCTTTTCAGCAAATTACAAGCACTTTCATTTAAATACATACTTAAGTGCTTTGCTGAACTGAGGTCATATGGCCTGATCCTACATGCATGAAGTTAATGGCAATGCTTTCATTGATTTGAATGGGATCAAGCCAATACTCAGGAAGATCAAGTACACAGCATAGCAAAAGTGTGTTTTTGTTTGTTTTCCATAAAATAAATGCTTGATTTGAGTAACTTTTTGCTGGTGTGAAGGCAGAAGAGGGTTTTAAGGACAGACTTGCATTAATAATTGGTGGTCTTGTGAAGAAAGCTGATGAATATAATATTGAGGCTAGTTAGAATCATTGGCAGAGGAGAGCACAGTGGGAAACATGATAAGGGAAAAGGTTATATAAGTAGGAAGAGACATGGTTATGAAGGCTTTAAGTGTAAGGAGCAGAAGCTTGAACTTGTAACTATGCTGTACTTTGGAGTGCTGTGCTCGGTGTTACCACCTGGCTATAACGTGAACTGTGGGTAAAATATGAATATGTAATCCAAGTCTACTAGTGGAATTTCTCTGTTGAGCTAACAATAAAAGTAGCTTACAAGGTCTTCTACTGTATGAATAATAACATTTTAATTTTCATAAGATTTTTTCTGTCATGCTCTGAAGTGATTTTGAATACTATAGGCAAAAAAATAGAAAACAAAAAGGCAGGGAAATCCTCAGGAGTCAGCATGCCATGCTGATGGTTTAAATGTATTGCTAAGGCAACAGTGACCCTGGAAAAAAAAAGATAAAGATTTGATTTTCTATGTAATTGGTCTGGACTCTTTTTTTAGCTGGTGCCTGGCATCCTGCATACTAATAATATGTACTGATAGGATTGTAGCTGCTGCTTCTTTAAGGGAAAGACATCTGGATAGGGAGTTACCCATGAGACATAATTAGCTTGGATGCACTGGCTGGGTACAGGCATTCAAAAAGCCCCAGGCATAATCGATCTAAGTTACGCAGTTTTCTGTAAACGGCATACTTTAGCTCGGTAGCGAACAGCACACGCATTCACCCTTTGGTTGGCGGGGGCAAATCTTAGACTGGGTTCTACCATTTTTAGACCAATTTACATGTGCTGAACTTCTGTTCTGCTATGAGTATAGACAGATTCTGATCACTTATACCTGTAAAATATAATGCCTGAAACTGGCCACTATGCTAACATCTCTATACTTCTTCCATTTTCAAGGCTTTTGAATGCAGTGCTAACTTAGGTATGGTATTGCCTTGCACCTTGTTAACACATATTTGGCTTCTGTATGCTTCCACATTTCCTCTGTAAAATGGAAGGCTCTCCATGTATTTCTCTGCATCTCAGAGATGCGATGGGGATAAGTAAAAGTTTAAGGACCCTCTTTTGCTTCCAAATACTATAGAAAGTTAGAAAGTTTGTATAAAGAATCTCTGTGTTGTTTTGCGAACAAAAGAATAGATCATTAAAAAAAATTAGGAAACACTGTGTAATGAGCTTTGCATTTATCAGGCTATAATTTTGACTGTATTTTATATGTTGATTATATTGGAGCAATTACTAGAATTGCCTCCTGGAGGCTTTTATTACAAAATGCTGACAAAACTGTAGGAATAGGTGAGGGGTAATAAAGATTTTTTGCTTCTAATAGAGCATTCACCCTCTTTGAGGTTTACTGGGGCATCTTTATTTTGTCCTCACTGCTGTTGCATCACTAGGAACACCAGAATATAACCCAAGGGTAGGCAACATTTTTTGGCCAGAGTGCCGAAAAAACCACAATGCCTACTTTGGAAGGTGTCAGAGTGCCGACATGCGGAGCCTGGAGCAGCTATTTGCAGCCTCCTGGCTGCAGCCGGCCCACAGAGCCCAGTCTGCTTGTGGCAGGGCTTGCAGCCTCCCAGCTGCCTGTTGGAAGCAGCCTGGGCTCCATGGTTGGCAGTGGTGTGCCAAGCAAAATGGACTTGCGTGCCATGCTTGGCACGCATGCTGGGGATTGCTGACCTCTGATATAACCTGTCAGTCCTAGAGCCAACCACATGTCTGGAGTGCCAGTGTTTGGTAGATATCTGGTCCTGCAATATGCAGTGACACAGGTACAATATAGATGTAGGGCAACTATGAAGGCTAAAAACTTATTTCAGTGGGATGAAGATTCTGATGGCATCATGCAGTTGTTGGCTCTACTGGTCTGTGTTGTTTATACTTTATTTTGGCCCTGCCAGGATTTCTTAACAAAGATACCTGTCTGTGTCTCAAGAATCCCAGTAGTTGAATACTGTGCTGAATCTCTGTATATTTTCCAGGTACAAATGAATCTGTCCAGCAAGTTCCACTTTATATAAGTTTGTTTCCCAACTGGTTCTGACTTTTCTACTTATCTGTGATTTATTAGGAATGGTTTGTGTTTAACTGGGAAAGTAAATGCATAGCCTTTCCCCTTGCACCCTGTAAATACAGACATTTTTGGGATACAAGGTTTCTCTTAGGCAACAAGAGGAGTTCTCTTGTTAAAATATTGGCAGTCTGTCACAGCTTTGTTGTAGTGTACTTTGATGTATAGAAGATAGTAGTGTCTCAGCTGGTGTTGATCAACACAGTTCCTACATGTACTCATTGGAACTGGCCCACTGTTGGTTTGAAAATATAGAAAGAAAGAAAAGGGCTAAATAAAAAAAAATAGTATGCTTCTGCTTCCTGGCCTTGCTTTCATTGTCTGCAGGTTGATAAAGTCAATGCACCACTAATTCTATCGACTGCTGTACAAGAATTATCAGGTAATATTAACTTACTGCACATTAATATCTAGAATTCTGTAGATATAGATATAACTGCAGATATATCACTTGGGGTAGTAAAGGAGGCACAACCACTAATAATCTGTCAAGAATTCAATATCACTGCTACATATAATGAGGCTGTACATTTAACTCTGGCCACTGAAGGTCAAGTTTTGATGGAACCAAAAGCCAGAGCCTGATCTAGCTGTTAGACCATCAGGAGTTAGGCTAAGTCCTTTTGTTAAGCACCAGCAAATGGCTTCAAGTTTTGCAGCAGATACCCAGTGAAATGAGCTACAAATTGTCCACACTCCATTGTTTTGTATAGCTAGACCTTGCCTCAGCTCACCTGCCTTTTTGTAGCATACAGTCTGACTGCTACCGAAGCTACCATGTGAAATTTGGAATGCAAAAAGAGAAGATGTCAAGGAAAATGATGCAGTTAGAAGGAAACTCCTGGTGAAATTTTGGATGACTATGTGAACTGATACATGCACGTGCCATTGTCCTTTCATTATAGTATCACACGTTTAACAAAAGCATGTTATACTCCATGCATACTGAATGCTATGAAAGCAGCAGAGTTTTCTGAAAGATACAGCATGCCAAAAGCAGGGGGCACACAATGACATCCTGAACTGTAGCCTTGGATAGGAATGTTTGTAAACAAGAATGCCAAGGACATAAAAAAATCAAAATGATTTTGGCATGCTCATCTTCACTTCTATTATTAGAGTAAATAACCAATAGGATATGTTTTAAAAGGCTTAGAATGAGATAAAATCACCAGAAAACACACAATGGAAGAATCTTCACTGACTTAAAATTCCATGGCTATGCCAAACTCTCAACTTTTTAAATGCTAAATCCTGATACCTCACAGCATGGCAGAAAGAAGATGTGTGTCACTTCTGTGACAGAGACAAATCACAGTCCAGCCATTTCAGGGTGGGAATGATTTTCAAAAAAAAAATTACTTATTTATTTAATTTGTCTGGGTTATTGGATGTAACACTACTTTGAATATTGCAAATGTTGCTTGTACCAGTTTCTGATAATTCTGTCAGGACACTGTAGACCAGACCTTCCCCTTCATTTATAGGTCAGAATAATATAAAACAATTAATTTTACAAGTGCAAGTAGCCATCCCAGGGATTAGTTGCAGAGGATGTTGTCTGCATTGGATAGTTTCTGCCACTGTCCAAGAGAATAAGGGCAGTTATTTCCCATTTGAAAGCTAGCAATAATGTGTATGAGGAAGAAACACAGAGGGCTGAGTCATATAATCATTAAATCTGAGTTATAATTATTTTCCAGTTTGAGGCACTAGACAAAGTGGGTGGGAAGGAATACATTTTAGAACATAGAAAAGTTCAAGTAAAGAAAGATAGCATGCTGTTAGTTCACACTCTTCATTTGCCCAGACTTGAACAGGAGGATGACATGTACCCAACCATCTTAATACTGATATTAAGTATTAAGGGGAGATATTTATTTTCATATTTATTTATTTTTTCATATCCGGACCTAAACATTTCAGTATTGCCAGCTCTTGCAACTTTATTACAAGGCCTGTGATATTTGGAGTACCAGCTCCTACATTTATAGGATTATATGAAAATAGGAGCTTTAAATTTTAAAAATAAGAAGACATCCAACCTTCTACCTATGAGACTGGAGAAGAAGGCTGGAATGTGTGGACATCCACAAGAGTTTTAAACAGCCAGTTAAAAGGGCCTTAATTTATTATTTTCATTAAAGATCTCTTGATCTTTTGGAGCCGGAGTCATGCATTCTGAAAACTTGGAGTTGCAAGGTTGGTATTAAGTATCATAGAAATACCAAAACTGTTACAAGAAGTCTATTTTGCAGGGAATTTGTATCTGAGGTTATAAAGTCACGTAGATGAGGGTAGTTTGAATAAACAGTCCAGGCTTGTGAGTGTTGACCTGAAGCAAATTTAAATTCTCAATCAATCCCTTCTAAAGTTAGGCCAGATAATGTGTGTGCAGTTTTCATGGCTGCTTTGGCAAAAGAATTGAATTTCCCTCTTGCATGTGTGTATAACTATTTATGTGCCCGGTTTAAGAATACAACAATATACCAATTTACATACTTTTTGTTTTAAAATAAAATAAAGGCTTTATTTGGCCAAAGGCTTTACTCTTTGCCCATGGTGGTTTGTTTGCAATGTGACAGTCAAAATGGTCCAACAGCTGACACAAGGGCATTTTGAATATTGAAGTTCTCATTTGGGTCAGGAAATAACCTCCATTAGTAGCAGGATCCAGCAGATCTAAAATGGAGAAATGAATTTTTCCAACAGGCTTTGATGTCCGTGCTTTTTGATATTATTTGGAGGCAGTAGCTGGGGTTATCTTCATATCCTCCACATATATTTAAACATAAATTGCATTTGACTGCAGTGACACTAATTATGGCTGAGGCGATCAAATGTAGCCCCCCTGCTGGTGAACTCAGCCAATAAACCAGGCATGACTGACAGGTGTTTCTACTGCTTTAGACAATTGGAATTTCATAAACTGTCCTTCCCCCTCCCCCTGCCTATTCGGAGAAAAAGTGACAGCACAGGCTAGATCCCGAATCACCACCTGACAATCAGAATATCACACTGACAGGACCATCAGTGCTTAAAACTTGAAACAGAGCCTTTGTAGCAGAGGGCTGATATACTGGCATATTATCCCCCAGAGGTACAATTCTAACCCTTTTATTTCTCTTTTGTTATAAACAAAGGAATAGTCTTCCTGAAATATTAAATTTTTCAGTGACATGCATTTGAGGTGTTTGACCAAATATTATTAAAAAACAGCAAAGGCTAATAATCATAAAAGCAATGCGGTGGATTTCTATGACATTGAAATCATTTCAGTAATTTTACAGTACATTTGAATCATAGCTTCACTCATCCGCTCAGTTTCCATTAACTTTGCCTAGAATTTCTTTTGTCCACGTACAGAAGCAAAAGTGTGAAGCTTCTCCTTCATGCTAAAAACTCAAGCGGAATCACAACTGTGCTGTGCATAATTGTCATTAATTAAGCTATATCGATCTGCATGTTTTTGTTGTCAGAAGTACAATGCATTTGTAACCTTTTATTGTCTTCTTGATAGGGAAGGGAAAACAAAAGAGCCCCAGTCCCCGTAACTTTATTGATCCTCATAGGATTTGTATTTCATTGAGTAGTGTTTCTTTTTGCCTGGTATGTGTGTGTTTTTAAAGACAGGGGGCACAATATTAGAACGCAATGCAGAGAAAGCTCATTATTGTTGAATTAGATTCACTGACCTTCACTGCCATTTACCAGTAACAGACAGGCAGCTTCAAGGACATTTTGCAATGAGTAAATTCACACCAAACACCATTCACTGTACATGCTTGTGTATCACTTTAGTATGCAGGAATGTTTAAACCCACAGTCACGAGTCTTTAGATGGATCACATGCCATACATTGTGTACATCCAAGAATAACACCCCCCCCCACCACATTCATACATACTTTTAACCAGACCTGCAAGTTAAGTATGCAACCAAGGCAGTGTATACCAGGACAGAAAGGGTGAGAGGAAGGATATGTTTAGGGGGGTTACTTAAGCTTTGTCTTTCAGCCTTTTCTTTATAATGCACTTCTAATTTTGTTCTAAATAAATTTTAAAATTCTAATTCCTCCAATGTAATGATATATAAGTTCCTTTTCATCTATCATCATTTCTCCCTTTCTCCTTCTAACTGTTGTTGTATCCACTTGTGATTTTATTTTTTTTTAAATTAGATTGTAAACTCTCCAGGACAGACACTTTGACTGTCTTGTAATATAAACCACCCAAGATGTTTTCAAGTCTTTATAGAAATACAGGTTAGGTTTTTATATGATAGCCTGGTATCTGCCTAGGTCTCTACCACCTCCCTGCTTCTTTGCTTATGAACCTGAAAATAAGTTATTTAGAAGAACTTCAGAATTATTTTGTAATATAAAAAGAGAGCATCATTACTAACTCTACCTGGGCAAAAATGCTAATAAATGTATTCTTGGGAGCAATTCTACATTGGCAGGAAGATAAATGTGGGGTCTTTTATAGCTATAGTTTATATATTTCAGAATCAGGACCTGTGCATTGGCACATGAAGTAAGCCCAGGAGCATGGGGTAGAAAATCCTCATACTTATTTTGGTGCTAGCAAACATCAAGAAAGGGAATCCCAAGGCAGGGATCAATAGAAACTTTGTAAGAGCTAGGAATCACATGTTCACTCTCTTAAATTCTGTGACCTGACAATGACTCTTCATACAGCCCTCTGTGCCTGCTGTTCCCATGCAGGTTCTGGGGCTGCTTTTGTAGGTTATAGTGAACCCCAATTAAAAGTCTACTGTATCCGTACCATCTAGAGTATGGTACCAAATCGTTTTCAGCTACAAAAGCACCTGGTGACATTTATAGAAATGTTATTTAATAGCAAATATTGGAGTAAGATGGGATCCTATGAGGTTTTGTATCAATTTATATGACTTAAATGCTTTCCATTAACTGCAGAACTATTTTGTAACTATTCTTTATAACCCTCAATACTGCACTACACACTAGAGTCCTTTGGTCCCCAGGGAACAATTTAACCAGTGGATCTGTGTAGTCAAATAAATTGCTGTGCAGGCTCCTGCCCTGTCTCCAGAGTCTCCCTTTACATTGCTGAAGAAGTGCTCCCAGTATATGGGACACATTACACACTGCAAGTTATTTTATCTTGGCACAATGGAACTGTAGTTTAGTTGCGTGCTGTTAAAAATGGGATTTAGATTTAGAATAGTTTAGGTTTTAATTAAAAACTGGGACACACACGCACATGTGCACCCACATTATGAGCTGCAAAGAAATGCAGAATGAAGCCCTGACAGTTTCTATGATATAACAAAATAGGGTAGAATTTGAAGGCTTTTTTTTTCCTTTCCAAATAGCTCAAAAACACTACACTTCTTAGAACCAGCCTTAAGCTGCATTCAAAAAGGGTGGGGTGACATTAAATTGAAACATATTGGACTAAAACTATTATTCTTAATCATGTTTGGTACACGCACACTTGTACACACATGTGTACACATGCGCATGCACACACACACATTCACACACTATCTTTTTCCCTAACTTGTATGATTTTTGAAGTGTTTGCAATTTTGTTTGAAACCACTGTTATTATAGAAGACAGGCTCCAGCCCTGATTACTCCATTGATAAAATAGCCCTATTATTGGAGACTAGCTGGATTCAAAACTCATGCTGCTGCAGCTCATGGGATTTACCATTTGGAAGATATTTTATTGGTATCTTGTGACATTTCCCTGCACTTTCATGCTCATTTATATAACTGTTTTCTTTGATTTATGACAGATTTTCTTCATTTGTAGCAGTGCCATAAATTGTGTGGCCCTACTTTCAGTCGTTATAAATTCAAGAAAATCTGTAAACCACAAAATGAAAAAAAGAAAATGTTTTCCACTAACCTTCCTATCACCAACATAATCCAACCACCCTTCCCCTGCAATGCAAAAGAAAGCAGAAGACTAAGTTGGCATGCTAAGCTTCCTCAGTGTGGCCAGTATTTTTTGTCATAGGAACATGGGGATAGTATGAAGTGTAATGTTTCCATGTTATAAAATAATATGGGAAACCAATACTTGTTGCCAGGAAAATTCCAGTTGAGGTCACTGGGAGGTCTGCTGAAGTAGACTGCAGGATTTAGTCCAAAGGTACCACAAATTACACTTCTCTATTTCATAGAAACCTATTCTTTCTGAGATCCTAGAAAAAGCTTTGGCATCTTGGTTTACCAGAGAGTTTCCTCTGGGGCTAGATCCAAAATGAGTGAATCAGGACAATGGGATGGAGAGTTTGAAGTTCGTGTTTGCTGGTATTGTGCTTCGTATGAGAAGGGGAAAAGGCTCATAAAGGTGCATTTAAAAAAGTGCTGCTTCAGTTCAGCTGTCAAAGCAGCTTTCTACTGACCTTCACAAATTGATGTTGTCACAATCAATTCAAAGAAGTTTAAGGGGCAGTCAGTGAAAACGCCTTATAAAATATATATAGAATAAATTTTAAAATGTGCAACAGAATAAGCACATGATATCAACATGGAGAGTATTTGAAGGACTTGATCTATAAAACACAGCTGAAGAATTCATGGTGTACCATTTTGGCAGGCAAGATTATTTACTGTTACTCTTTTGGAAATCAGTGATTTTTGAAATACTGGGGAGTCAGTGGCAAAGAACTTTAACTTCAAAGGTTGGTACTACAGATTCATGTATATTTTCTCTTTTACAATTTATAAAATAAAACAATGCACATAACATAGTGAGTGCAGTAAGATTTACACGGAAAAGGACAAATCAGAAGAAAGTGCTTGAATTCAGCTGTAGGTTTGCTCATTTTTAAATATCAATGACAAGCATTTAGGGTCATCAAACACTGGCATGTGGTCACTGCTTCCCAAATAAAATGAAGAAAAAATTCAACAGTAAAAACATCAACCATGAAAATAGTGTTCAAAATATACCTTAGGTTGTAATCTAGGTCCAGATTCTGCCTGCCCTACCTGTTTTTGTATAGGATTTCTCTGCACTGAATAAAATGAAGCTATTCAAGAAGTAAAGGGTGGTAAGAGTGGTAGCAGTTGGTAGTATTAAGATAATATTGCCTCTAGCTGCGTGGAAAGCTTCTATCATTTAGAACTGACTACACAAGGAGGAAGGCAAAGGAAAAATAACATCTTCTGAGATTTACCGGAGGCTTTAAAACCCGCCTCTATACATAGACTAAGTATGTACATTTCAGCCTCAGAAGAGTTTCTCTGAGAACTGTGAAAATAACAAAAAAATGTATTTATAAAGAAAATCCCGCTGTAAGAGAATAGCCACTCTTATATATGGCCACAATTTTCAAACCTGCTGACTTTAAATTAAACTCCTAAATCCACACTTTGGCACCTAAAAAAAGGCACCTAATTTTAAGAGGTGTTGAACATCCTAACTTGTACTGACTTCATTAGGATTTGCAGGTGCTCAGCTTCTCTGAAAAATGTGTCAATTTTATTATGGTGCCTAACTATGAACGTAGGATCTTAAACTGTGCAGATTTAAATGTTTTGTTTGCTATTTCAGTCGTGGTAGTAGTTTACAGTTTTCACCAAAACAATACAATAATGTGAACAATAAAAATTATATGTAATAAAATAACAACATTTATATAATTTATATGTTTGGCTAAAAAAGTATGGTAAGTTTATTCATTCTAGCAGTTTACACTTAATAAAAACTGAACATCATATATCATATAAAAGAAATGATAAAATGAAGCAGTGGAGAATAAAATCAAACCGAATTCCTGTTTTGTGTTAGTCTTTATTCTTTGTGCAAGTAAACTAAATACAGCTAAGAAGTATAGGACAGGCTCCAAATTATTAGAGAGAAGCCAGAGATTTTTTTTCTTCATTAGCCCAGTATTTAAAATTTCCCACTAATGGAAAGATCCATTTCCTCTTGTTTCTTTAAGGATCAAACAAGATCACAAGTAGTGACTTAGGTAATCTATTTGATTCTTCCCACAAGAGCATACTCTATTCAGCACCACCTTTCCATGATGACTGCCTAGTTTCCTTAGAGTGAATCTCAATGTAGTAATGGCCTCTCATTGTTTGTAATTTTGCAGCCCAGACTAGGTTTGTAGACTGAAGGAGTGCTTTATTAATCTTAAAAAAGGAGAAGTTTGAGACAGTCTCACTGCCAGCATATCTGCTTGCATACGGGCATCTTTAATTCCTAAATTTATGTTCTGTTTTAAATATAGGGGAAATATTGGGTCAGTGACTCTCAGTACGTTTCCCAGACCATTTGTCTGTAGAAGAATATAGCCGTTATTTAACCATCCAAGCAAGGGCTTATTTGGCAAAGGAGAGGCTTCTAGAACATACTCCTTAGGCTATCTAGTAGGCATAGGATGTGTCTACATGTGAATTTACACTTGCCTAAACTTAATGGGCATTAATACACATACCTTTTTGTCCCGCAATGTGCCGGAGATCCGCCACTTCAGAGTAGACTTGATTAATCGAGGCTGCTCCGCACACAAGCTGATACGAACTGTGCTGCGCTGTGTGCAGTTGTATAAGTGATGAAATGCATGTCAACATGCAGAAAATGGCAGCAGTGTATTTTTAATTAAAACACCTTCTGTGTGTTTTAGTTCAAAAGTGCCCTGCCACCATTTTCTCATCACTGAAGTGCATTTCGCTGCTTATACGCCTGCAAGCGACACAGCACAGTGCACTTTTCAGAGCACCTGGAGCTGCGGCGCGTGCATGTGTAAAAATGCCCCATGTGCCTTAGCCTAAGGCACGTTAAGGCAATTTAGGTGCTCATCTACAGGTGCATGCCTTAAGGCTCCTTATTGTGACTCACTGGGCAACCATGTTTGAAGCCTGCCCTGGGCAGGAACTTGGACAGCCCGCTGCTTGCACAGCTGTGCTGGGGAGTATGGGATGTGGGTGGGTGCTGCACTAGGAGAGCGGCTGGGGACAGCATGAACAATGAGGGCCTTCCTGGCTGAGGGGTGCAGAGAAAGGTGCAGGGTGCACCCAGGGGCCACGGGGTCTGTCAGCGGCAAGTGCAGAGCTAGGGCAGCTGGACCACAGTCAGGGGCAGCTTGGCTCCAAGCAAGCAGGGGGTGTACCTGAGCACCCAGGCCAAGTCTAGCACCTCAAGGCAGCTACACCCAGCACTGAGCCTTCAGCAAGTCACCCACTGGTGTCCAGAACGCTGCAGCAATGTAGCTAGGTGGTGCAGCCCAACACAGGCCAAAGGGGTGGGAGCTCCCAGTCCCCCTGGGCTCGACTGGCCTGGTTGCAGCCCTGGCTCTAACCCCCTCCTCATGTTCCTGCCTCTACAGTGTCAGTTGAGAGTGAGCTGGAGCCAAGTCCACAGTGCTGCCAAGAAGTGGTAGGTGCTGTTCTCCAAGGTGCAGGCGCTGGAGGTGGAGTGGCCAACTGACTTGGGACTAAGTCTGCCACTGGAACCGCCACTCCAACTCCAGTGTCTGTGCCTTCGACAACAGCACCACCTGCTGCTGCTTCTTGGTGGTGCTTGGCAGCAGCGTGGGGCCCCGCGGGCTCAGCTCTGGCCTGCCCAGTCGACATACACAACGTTAAACCATCTTAAGGAGTCTACACATCCCTTAAGGCACATTCACACCTAAATTTGAGACTTGCTTTTATTAGCCTAGAAGCATCAATTTTAAGGTGCATTAAGGGCATGCACATGTAGACCTGCACCCTTAATGCGCCTTGAAAATGGTGATTTTAGGCCAATTGCACCTAAAAGAAGCACATGTAGATGTTCCCATACAAGATCTAATTTTCATCCAGTAGTTCAAAGATTGTTATTGAACTAATGTGCTCCCTTTTTTAGCCTGTGTGTGTGGACACACCCATATACCCAAGCACTTTGTATATGCTATATCAGTCACCTCAAAATTATTGTATAGTCTATGGTTTATCTGTGTTTGTTTTTACGTACACATATTCTTTAAAAAATGCTATGTTGTTTATAAACGAAGTATACATAAAATAAAAGCAATGATGGAATTGTCTGTTATAAACATTTATTAGCTTTGAAACTTGGCAGTAAGTGTATACATTTAATACAGAATAAAAAACACGTTTTAGATTCTAAAGTCCTACACATTTTCATTATCAGAGTTCAGTCTTGCACCATGTAGCAGAGGCTGCATCTACACAAGCAGCAGACTGTGCAGTTGTTACTGCGCAGTCATTTAGTACTTGTATAAACAAGTACAAAATGACTACACAGTAACCAGTGTTACTGCGTAGTACCATCACTGCACAATTTTTTTCAGATGCTACTTTTTGTGTAGATGCACCCAGTACGTACAATACATGCATTCATACGGATTTCAGTTCAATAAAATATTTGTACACTTTTTAGAAGGTGGCAATAGGAGATTTAAACAAACCAATAAAAGATAGTTTGTGTAAGAATGGAGGTATTTATTCTTTTTCAAACTGGATGACGTTATTTTGCATGTCTTTGTGTGGTGCCCAAACTGGGGTCCTGATCCTCTCGTCTTCATTCCTTTACCTATACAAATATTGCAGGCACAGACTCCAAATTTATCTTGGCAGTCACATAAATCCCTCAGAAAAACCTTAAGCATGAACCCTTTAGACTCATACATGTTTTCAACAATATGTAAAAGTCAAAGTAATATTAAATTAAGCATCTTATGTTAAATGAACTTTTCTGTTCATTTGACAAGTTGTTTTTTCTGGTCATTTGTAAGCCTGTGCATCATTAATGTAAAATAAATTTGTGCCACTGCATTGCACAATTAGATTGAAGAAGTCAGGTAAAACAGTGAAATCAGTTAAATTTTATTTGGTGTCTAGTTAGAAGTTGTGTTAATTTGTTTCCCCAATCTTTGTCAGAATAGTCTTTTTAAGTCCTTCTTAGTCTTCTATGTTACCAGATTTCCAGAATGTTAGGGGTATCATTTTTTTGCTAAATAAGTCACTGCTTTATTTAGTTATTTAATCCCAGAAACATATGAACTTTTTCATTATGTGATGTACAGATTACACAAAGATTATTAATTTGTTTCAAGAATGACTGTATGTAATCATACTTTTTGGATCTCAGGGAAACACTTTCTACATCACAAGTAAACAAGTCAATGCTCTGTAACTACATAGTAATTGTCATGCACTAAACTGTGAGTAATTATCTACAATTATACTAAGGTTTGCCTTGCATTATTAAGTAGTGGTATCACTCCCATTCTGAGCTGTGTCCATTACATAAACACATGCTTATATCCTGAGGAACCAAAGGAAACCTTTAGCATTTTTCTCCAAGTGTAGTTTAAAATATATTCTGGGATGTGAAAAGTGCAGCAAGGTGCCAGTTCTTGTTTCATTTAAAACCAATGGCAAAACTTCCCCTGAATTCACTGGGATCAGGATCAGGGCTGAACTGAATGAATAGGCTCCCTTGCACACATAACAAACTAGTATGTTTGTACACTGTTAATTAAAATGCATTTATGTAGAGTGAATGCTTGCAGCATTCAGGCACCCCTCTGCAAAAAAGCCCCTTAGCTGTTCCAGAGACAAAGTATGAATCCCCAAGGAGTTTGTGTTGCGAGAGTTGCTATGGAATTCTGTTGCTGCAGTACCAAGGCAATGCTCTATGCAAGTTAAGCAGACAGTTGGCCCTCTAGGAGAAAGCCAGCTTGACAAAGAAGGAAAGACAGAAAGAAACAACAGTTTGTGTTTTCAAGCTAAGAAACATATTCAATAAGTATGGGAAGTGATTTGATACTAACCTCACAACAGATGTTACAGAGGTTTCTTGCGGAATTAATTCTTGGTTCAAAAAAATACTCAAACACCCATAAAAATGCTTCTTGTTTCTCTGCATGCACTTATTCATTTTGTGGCTGGCCTCCTCTTTCCCCACCCCCCCCTTCAAGAAACCTGTGGGCCACTATGCACTGAAGAGGCAGAACAAAGCTCTCACATTGCAAGGCAGGCTTTTTTTTTTTCTGTAACTGGCAGGAATCCACAGAGCAGACAGACAGAAACACTGAGCCTGGGTGACACTTCGTGAGCCCATGTACATAGAGAGACTATGCATATGTTCCCTAAGGGGGCTTTGTTTACACTGATAACCTTAGGAATTATTACAAATGTACAGAGCTACATAGATTTAGAAGTAGGATGAATAAATAATAAGATGAAGTGAAGGGTAAGAGTGGCAGATGGAGTAGCTATTACTAAAACAGCAGTATGCTCTAGGCACTAGTGTAGTGGGTTATTGTCCTCGATGGAATTTGGGAGGTCAGTACGTGGAGCCCAGTGTCCCGTTTTTTGTTGCTGTGCCAAGGTGCATGGAATAGCTTTACATTCCTCTGCCTCTCTGTTGTCCTTGATGTATTCCCTTTGGCTGCCAGCAGGGCAGACACTGTATAGTCCACTTTTGTAGGCTGTGTTTATAACATTGACTGTCCAGTATATGCCATCTTTCCCCAGTTAGTGGTTGGGAGCAGGGACAGGTCTAGTTTTCTTTGTCCCACATGTTGCTACCACAAATGGATAACACGTAGTTTTGATTGTTAAAAAAACAAAAGAGTTCTAGAGTCAGCACTGATATTTGGGTAGATAAATTAATGTATTTATTGTCACAGGGAAGTTTTTAGGCTGCTTTTTGGGTTTTTTTGCACTATTCATAAAATATGACAAACTATAACATCAGTTCCGCTTGGGCAGACATTGGCCTTTTGTATCATTCTATGGATTTCTCATGCTAAAATCCTTGTGAATGGGTGTGTGGGGAGTGGGGGGGGGATACCTTGCAATATCCTATTTTAGGGAAAACATAGTGACAACGGGAATAGGTTTCTGAGGTATGTTTAATCTTCTGCAACTAATGTTATTGATCAGATTAGGCAATACAATGATGAGGAGTAATGGGAAACATAATGATGCAGAGTAACTCTCTACATCTTAAATCAACAAGTATAGGTTTATTCGGTCGAGTTGCTTTTCTTTGGTTAGAAAATATTGATTGGAAGGAAGGGAACATGAGCTTTTTTATTAAAAAATCTGTATTGAAAAACTCTCTTAAGTGCATTATTTTGCACAGTCTCAAAATCAGGTCTGTCCTGAAAGAGGAACACTGGTAGACACAGACCATCTTGAGGTCTCTCTTGCCCAGTTTCCACTAATTGCTTATTTCGGTTGCATGCTGCATTTGGAACAACATTTTAAGTGCTGCAGATATTTTATTAGATAGTGATTTTTTTTTTTGTCTCCTGCTTTATGGTGAGAAAATATCACATCCCATTGAAGCCACTAGCTCTCAATAAATATTCATTTATGTGTACATAAAAGAAGTCTTTATTTTTAAATGCTTTTCTATTCCAACTTCTGTGCCTGTAATTTACCATTTTGATCACAGCAGTCAGTAAGCACTGAATCATAGTCAGTCCTTTTTGGGACGGTGCCTTCACACATTGGAAAGGTGAAAAACAACTGAAACAAAGGAGGGGGACTCCAGTTAGTGGCTGCCTAATGTGTGTGTCACCTCCATCCCTGTGGCATCCCACCAGCTTGGAGGCTTGTCCTATCCCTCCTAATCTAAGCAAATGGTTCCAGATTCACAGCAAGACCGCAAGGAGAGCCAGATGATAGAGCAGATGGCAGATGACTAATTTGGCAAAGTTTGACGAGTGGAAATTGTTTGCTTTAATTGCTTGTCAAGTCTGGTACCTACGCTAGTGTTAAGGATCTACCACTTAAACTGAAAATAGAACAAAATAAGGGATGAAAGGGAGGGGGAAATCCAAGGAAAACTAATTTATCCACAGCTCTAGGAGGAATAATGCTGTTGGCACACTTGAAACAGTTTTCCTTTGCTATATGAATGGTTTAGGTCCTGTAGTACACTTTCACTCTTTGTCCTCTTCAATTACAACATCGTAATGTATATGATGAAACTAGATGAGAAATAATGCTGGAAAAATTAACATAAAATGACCAGGAAACAAAGGCTGACATAGCTGGTATGAGCAGTTATCTTTGAAGTGCTGCAGTATAAATCTAGTTAACATTTTGATGCCATTTTGGCAGATATCAACATGATCACTACATCTACTAAAACGTAAGGCCAGCATGCTATCAGCCTAGGGAAGAATAATTGCACATAAATAATCATTCCTGAATAAGGTACAATTATTACCATTATTTATAATACCTTTTGCTACTTCTGATACTCTCAAAGGACTGGACAATAACTTCCCCTTAGAGAGTTCAGTCAATGAGCCTTCATTGAAGGTGTAAAGTCCAGATGAAAAAAAATAATGTGGAAACTACACGAAGTGGTGGCTGGCTGTTCATCTTGAAAATAGAAATCATTCATTCTTTCAGTCACAAATGATACTAACCCACTAACCTTCTCAAAACTGAAAAAAATAACAATTAAAACACTAGTTGTACATTGTGTTTGGGACAAAATTAGATGGGACTAAGGATGGTATGAAGGGGGTGCATCTACGTGTGTGCTTTACTGCGGAGCTGACTAATTAGTAAAGTGTCCCTGTCTATCATGCACCCATATTAGGGCACAGTAAATCAATTAACTCTACTGTAGGATAATGCAGTCCGGAATAAATACTACCCTACAATGGAGTGGTTACATGTGTCAAAAACGCATGTGTAGAGAGTGACTGGGGCTGACTGGGGCACAAGGGTGCTACAGTTCAGGGACTGCCTGCCAGCTAGCCCTACAGTGGGGAATCCTTGTGCCTCATCCAGCCCCTCTGCTGCACATTTAGCTGGGATGGAGCAGTCCCACACTGGGACTGCTCTGTCTTGGCTTAGTGTGCTGTGGTTCCAGTTACACGTGTAAATGCTGCACCTGGGAGAAATAAACTCGGCATGAACAGAGTTTATTGATAAATGCTAATTGCACATGCAGATGCACCTAGGGTGTATTTAATGTCTAAATCTTTAATATCTTATTGCTATGGGCCAGTTTCCCATCCAATCATTCATGCTGAGTAGTATTTTAGTCCACAAGAAGCCTATTGAAATCAATGCTACTGCTCACAGGACTTGCTTACCATGTCTGAACACAGCTGTGAACAATCAGCAGTATGTGGATCGTGGCTTTGCCAGATCAGGACACATTGTGTCAGCTAATCATGACTGAAACCCATAGGGACTCAAAGTATAATCATGGCTAGTTGGACATGGTGCTGAACATGCCTTCTCCTAGTCTACACTGATTGTAAAGATGTACACCTAACTTGTTATTGTACAATTATATTCAAAGGTGGTAACCATTTGTAATATAGCAACGGTCATTTGGAAGTGATCCCTTACGTCAGCTGAGCTTTTACTTAGGAGCATGGAGAAAATACCATCTTCTCTTCTGAAATTCACAAATATAACTTTATATAGGATACATAGAAACATAGGAGAGGAAGGAGCCTCCAGCCAATTAGTACAAAGCCCTGTGTTCACAAATAACCATTGTTCAAAGAAATCCATAAGGATACTCACTCCAGCCCTTTTTCTACACTACAGACATAAAAACACCTTAGGGGAAACCAAGAAAAACTTAGAACATGCTACAGGTAAAGAGCATGGAAGACAAAGCAGAGCCAAAGTCTTGCTACTGCAATAGCAGGGAATGCATTAAATTAAAATATGCACAGGTGATACTAGGACATGCATAAAGCCAGTATAACAGAAGAGGGCAAAAAGCCCACACTCCTTGCCAATCTGACCATCTGATCTGTGGGAAAATGTCTTTACTTCCCTTAAATTTGGTAATTTATTTGACCCTGGATGCAAGAGCAAAACCCTTTGACCTTTAATTAGAACATTCCTAGTTGCAGGGAAAAAAACAATTAGATATGGAAAATGCCATGGGAGTTACCAAAAAATGATGGGCTTTACCCTTCTGTATGTATAGGTTTCATTTTCGCAAGCAGGCAACTGTCAAACGAGGAAATAATAAAAGGTTTTCAAGTCTCATAGAAACACTGGTGTGCCACATCCAAACTCCCACTCCTGTATCCAATGTACAGTGTTTCAAGGGCAAGTGGGGAAACAAAATGAAGCCCTGGAAACTAAATGATATACTTGTGGGAGAGGGAGCAGGGCAGGGACTCCTTCTGGCTCCTATAGACAGCAGCAGGGGGGTCTGAAAGATGGGAGTTGATCTAAAAAAGCATTTCTTCTAAGTTGGAAAAGCTTTCAAACACATTGGGTGTGAAGAAGGTGGGTGAACTTAAATTATTTTTACTCATTCCCAGAAGATATATCTGCAAAACTTTAAGTTTAGTGAGTCCCTTCCTTACTTGGAACATTCTTAATTTCAGGAAAAAGCATGGGGCAAGGAAGATACTATGAAAGCTACCAAGTAATGAAAAACAGGATTGAATTTTCTCCCTTTTTTGTGTGTTTTTTGCATCAGGCTATTGTAAGAGAAAGGAAGAGAGGAAATAATGAAAACAGCAGCAAGTACTACACATTTGTCAGTAACTAATGGTTTCTTAAAAGGCCCACAGTAGTTTTCCTCAAATTTTACCAATTTGAATAAACATATGAGAGCCTTAATAAAACATTACTTTATCTGTTCCATTAAAAATTCCAACAATTTTTTTTCTATAAAAATAAATCCAAGTAAATAAATTATTGCAAAGAGTAACACACACACAGATTTCAAAAGAGTTAGAAAAAGGCAATGAATGTTGTTTAGCTTGCCTTGTTTCAGGTAGGAGAACTTACAATTTTGTTTTCATAAACAGTCTCCTAAAATCAATGAGTCTGATGTTTTAAGTATTGTCTTGTGTATATACAGCCTGATTGCCAAATCAATGGACAAATGAAAGTCGTGCTGCACTCAGGCAGAGTCTCATGTAGAGAGAAACAAATGATTTTTGTGCATCTTTGGCAATGCCTGGTTGCAAGAAAGTTATTTTTCCCCCAGTCAAACTTAATCTTTCATGATTTAAAAAGAATAGTAGATTGATCTTGTAGGACTTGTCTATACTTGGCCTTATTCAGGGACAGAGATGTTTGACTAATTCTGTGTGTGGACAGTCTTGTTCTGAAACAGGAAATCATACAATCCTGTCATTTCTTACACATTCGCCAAGTCAGGGAACAAAAATTGAGTTTTGTGAGCTGGCCAGTTAGAAACAAACAACGCACCTTCAGTTTGACTCTTTGTAACTAACAGTCAATTTGATTCTTTGATTTAGTCTGAGCGATGTCTGGTATGAAACATTTGATAATGTTTGTTTTACAGCAAATAGAGTGGTATACAGAACAGACTTGCATCTGGCTAGGGATAGATCAGTCCATGTTGCAGTATAGTTGGTTCTTATAGAATGAAATCATAACTGAACGTTGAGTCTTAAGAGTACACAAACTGGACGATATTTAAATTTCCATCAAAAAGAATCCTTTTGTTCACTATGTTTCATCAATGGGGAGCAGTAAGGTGGTTCTGGGGTTGGGACCAAAAGATAAATTGGGAAACAGATAAAAGTAGTGGCTATTGGGTGTGTCTACACATGCAATTAATTAGAAGCAATAAACTCTGGCACTTATTGCTCTAGAGTTTATTGCTCCCAGGTGCACTGTTTGAATGTGCACCTGGGACTGCATCAAGTTGAGCCAGGTTGGAGCATCCCCAGCAGGCAAAGGGTCCAAGAGGGTCAGCCTCTCAGCCTGGGGGTGCTCCAATCTAGCTCAACATGCTGCAGAAGGGCTAGGGCATGAGTGTTCCCCAGTGAGGGGCTAGCTGCAAGGCAGCCACTGGAGTGAAGCACCCTTGTGCCCCAGGCAGCCAAGTTAGTGTCTACATATGTGGTGCTGAGGAGTAAAATACTCCACAGCAGGATAATACTTGTAGTTACAAGTATTGTCCTGCTGCAGAGTTGATCCGTTTACTCTAGCTTACTAGGGGTACATGTGTAGATGCCCAGGCATTTACTGCAGAACTATTTAGTCTACTTATCAGTAAACTTCTGTGTACATGCACCCATTAAGTTGTAAACTGTTACTGAAAAAGCAGTTGGGTTTCTAGATGGCAGGAGGTCATAAGTATGCCTCTGTAGTGCAATAAACCTGTAATAAAATTAAATAAGGAGTTAGAGAAATTGGAGAAATCATAAATATAATTTAAACCAGTCAGAAGAAGATTTTTCTAAACTTTCTCCTGCTATGTTATTTGTAAGACCTGTCTTTTATGGGAAGAAAACACTGGATAGAATCTTGCAAAATTATCTTTTTTTAAATTTTGAAATGAGATATAGTCTTATTCTTATAGCCACATCAGCACAATAGATGTTGGATGCATCTGGTTGTTGAATGTTGTTGGTTTGGTGCCATATAGCAAACATTTGCAATATGTTTGTGAAAAATCTTTCTGTGGAATGTCATATGTACATCTGTCTCTCATGGTAGACCCATCTTATTTGCATGTCTGTCTCACACTGGGAAGTGGAAGGAAACATCAGATTTGCCTTTAAATACAGAAACTACTCTGAAGAATTTCCCTCATTTTCCACAGCTCTGATAACTGTCATGGATTTGAATGATATACGTCATAAATGTTAATTCACAGAAAGGAATAAGGCAGTTATGTTGAGAATCAACAGTGAGAAAAGAACTTGAGTGATGGTGCATATATGGCATGTTCCTTCAACTAATGTCAGATCAAGTGAATTATTATTTTTTAACCAATGGTGGTACTCCTGCTGGGACAGCTCTTAATGTCTGATCTTTATTTTATTGTTTTAGTCCATTTCTAGTGAGATATGTGTTGAACAATACACAGTGAGTTTCTCTGAAGAGGCACTATTATATTTATGAAATTTAGATTACACGGGTTTTGAATTAAAAGGAAAAGTTGACTACATTTTGGCATAAATGGATCTTTGATTGTAAGTGCTGAAATCACATATGAAAATAACATTCCTTAAAATGCCTACTATTTTTGTATTTAGTTTTAAGGAGTGGCTACAGAAAGTAAATGGCACTTGTAGGTTTTACTGCAACATATAGTCCATTTAATACTTTTTACAAAGAGTCTGGGTTAACTGCAAAGTCAGGACTTGCTTCAACTCATGGGACTATGCCCATGGACAGTTACTGCTCATGCACTTGGAATTAGGTGGACCCTCAAAGATTTGCTTCAGTGCTGCTCTTCAGTTCTATAGCTTCTGGGAGTGGCTTTTTATAGTTCAGAAGTTGATAGGTAAAATATTACCATCAACTATCAATTTAAAGCACTTCCTGCACTTTTTGAATCCCCTCTTTTTGATTCCTTGCTATGTCACAAGTCATTATGTTTCTTCTCCCGAAGAGCTTATTCTCCATCTGGCCTTGACCCTTATTCAGGTCCTGAAAGCCCAGTAAGACTTTTTCTTGCATCTCAAAAAGACATCTGAAAATGATGTATGAAAATGTCTTATAAAATTTACAATAGACAATGGACAAGGAAACCTAATGATTCCGACCTCTAACAGGGAAACTGTTTGGGATAAACCAGACTTCCTTTGTAGTTATAAAAAGGGCCTGCATTTTCCATCACTGCAGGGATCATTTTTACATTGTTAGACATATTTTGGGATAAAAAAAAAAAGAGATTCTTTTTTTTACCTAAAACGGTTTATGCCAACAGGGAAGGCCCTCGCTACAACTCCACATAGGAATTCAGATCCCAGGAGAAAGGATATGAAAGCTCTAATGTCTTGTATTTTTTGGTTCTTCCCATGGAGAGCTTTTTAGGATGATTCTCATTAGTGGATTTTTTGTCAGTATTAGGAAAAGAGTTGCCTCCTGGAGGAGCTTCTTCTCACTTGGCATTATATTCTATTGTGCCTCATTGTGCGGGTGGGGAGAAGAGATGCCTGAAGGGCTTTGCAGCTGAGAAGGTCTGTGAAAAAAGTACAACACTGGAGGGTTTCTTTTTAAGGAGTCTTTTTTTTCTTTACTAATACTTACATTACTCTGTGAACTTGAATTGCAGCCTGGTCAGTGTTGCTTTCCAATAAACAACTTTAAATAATAGTTGCATAGTTTCATAGTTGTTAGGGGCTGGAAGGGACATAAAATATTCTGATCAAGAATTGATAATTTGAGTTAGGAAATACAGTATATGTAAATCCATGCATATGTCTCTGCTGTCCCTGGTATTTTTTTAAAAGGAATGCATGGTAGAATCTGTGAAGGAATCTTTAAAGAATCCATTTTGGGGGAAAAATGATAAAATGATAATGAATGTATTGGAGAGGCATTTGGGAAACTTCCCATGCTATAATCCTTTAAATAATTTGCAATATTTTTTTCTCTAAAATACTAATGAAATTATTTTAGGAGTTTATGGGGTTCTATTATGTTAATAATGCCTGAGTACCTCCTCACAGTCTTTTCTAGATTTACCTTCATCAGTCCTACATGCTACAGCTAGTGAACTGATGCACAGAATGGCTATATGATTTGTCCTAAATTAAACAGAAAGTCTGTGGCAAAGAAGGAAGTGAACCTGTGTTCCCCTAGTCACAGTAATATCTTTCCTTCTGTTCCAGCAAGTCCATCTGCCTCAGTAACTTAATTTCCCCATTTTTTCTATGGAACTTCCATGTGATACAGTTGGTTATAACCTTTGTGCTATGTACACAATATGCACTCAACTGTACTGTTCATATCACATGACCGATTTCTTGCACCAACAGAGTTATTTTTTAGGCTATTTGTGCTCATGTTTCACTGAACAGAGCTATAGTAGTTAAAACATGCTACCTAACATCAAGAAAGATGGAAGTTAGTGATCTTGTCCTGTTTCTTGAATACTGTAGAGCAATTTGCAGACCACAGTGAGAGGCAATGGATCCTGGGTACCCTTTTGATATGTATTGCATTGGAAGCAGCTGTTCATTTGTAGAACTAAAGGATAGGAGATGCTTCCCATAATAAAAGGAGAGTAGGGAACTTTTTTCTAAAATGCAAATAAAGTGCTTCAGATAGTTAAAAGATTAATGTAAATTTAAAAACATATTTATTATGTTTGATGTTAAAGTTTTATTTGACTGGAAGAATTTTTCAGTGTCCCTCTGTCAGAACGAAGAATGATTATTGCAGTACATTTCCTGTCTCAAATTACTCTCTGTCTAATAAAGCTTTGGCTCTGATTTAATATCTTGTATTCCTGTATCCATGCAAAGTCCCAATGCAGTGGACTCTGAATATTCTGCCTCCTTTAAGCAAGAAATGGCTAAATTAGCTTCTATAAAATGTTTAATGGGTATGCAACACAATATTCCAGTCTTCCAGTGTAAAGCTTTATTAGTTGAGCACCAGAATTGTTTTCTAAGCTATCTTGATCTTTAGCACCGATTGTGAAATGGAACAGAAATTATTTATTAGTCCTCAGGAACTTTAACACAGAATAATACGTATTCAGCCAGAAACACAGTCAGTCTTGTTCTTATACAGGCTATTATTGCTTTGCGATAGAAAAATAAAGTAACTGTTTTTTTTGTAATAGTTAGCAAACAGTTATAGGAGCTTTCTGACTGTGGCATATACATCAGATGACAAATGCAGATGTTTATAACTGACTCATAAAGTACTCTCACACAGTAGCATAACTAGGGCAGGATGATTGGGGCAGCTGCCCTAAGCGTCAACTTAACCTGGAGTGGTGGAGGGGTGAGCGAGAGAAGAAAAACATCAGCTGCTGCTGCAGCCTTATGATTGAGGTGGCAGCACAGCAGCAGCTGGAGGTCATGGCTGCCCTGGGCACCTGGCTATTTTGTTACCCCTCTGCTCTTAAATGAAATTTGAAATATAAGATAGGACAGTAACATCCTATTCTTTGCAAAAGGAAGTATTTGGCATTTTTTAATTGGTGAAATTGATTCAAATTGGTTTTAATCCTGCAGGATCTGAGTGCTCTGACTTCAATGTAGCAAAGCATATCAAACACCCAGGTTTTAAAAATTATCTCACTGATATCAGTGGGGTTACAAAGATGCTCAAACTTTGGCATCCACCTATGTGTTTTGCTGGAATGGAAGAAGATTATTCTGGACCTTGTAGAATCAAAGTAGTACCATGTAGGTGCATCTACACATGCAATTAATGCAAAGAAATGAACTCTGGAGCAGTTTGAGCCACAGTAAAGTACTCTTGGGTGCAGCATCTACCCATGTGCCCTGGACCAGCAGCAATTTGAGCTGGGGTGAAGCAGGCCCAGGCTGGCAGAGGGCACTGGGATAGAGGAAATGTCAGCCCCAGGTTCTGGGTTGTGATGGCAGGTAGTGGAGGAGCTGGCTGGGGCATAAGGGTGCTAAAAGTGTGGAGCTGTGTGGCTAGGCAGCAAGCAGGAGCCTGGCCCTTGGCTGGCTGAGGTGACCAGGCTCAATTTACACCCACGACAAGTGTCTCTATGTGTATTTAATCACAGTAAATTACACTGGCATAAGATAGTACTGTCCCCAGCAGTACTGTTTTATTGCAGCAGTAATTAGTTTACTGCAGCCTAATACTGTTGCATGTGTAAATTGTGATGCTTTACTCCACTGCTAATTGGTTTACTTGACAGCAAAGCACATGTGTGCACACAGCCTGTATGGAGTAGCCTAGCTCCAAGACTGTTAAAATTGGCAGAACTCTGTTCATTTTAATTCACTAGCTTGCACAGACTCAGGATGTGATTCACTGTTTGTAGATATTTGTCTATGTTCTGATAGCAATTGGTTGGAAATATTCCCACAATTTCCTTAAAAACATGTAGGGGTTTATGGGAGAGGTAAGGCTTTATTTGTTAGGGACAGAAATGACATATAAGGTGGCATAAGTGAATGGAAACTGAATCACATTTGTAAAACAATAGAAGTTCAGCACACTTAAAACCTTTTAAAATGGCTGAAACTGGTTTAAGATAAACCTGGATGGATGTAGTATCAGACTTAACTGGTTTAAGTCAAATTGGGTTATTGAACTTCTTTCCCAAACCCATCAAATTCAAGTTAGCTCATAGTCCCCCAGCATCCCAGGATGCTTTGCACCTCCCCCCATAAACTCCCACCCCCCATCCCTTGCAGAATGGGTGGGCTAGCCTTGGCCCAAGCTGTCTGCTCCAGCCAAGCAGGGAGGTGTACTCTAGCACCCTCCAGCTTTTGGCCTGGGCTACTGTAGGCATGTGGCTGCATTTCCAGAATCAAAAGTGAATGTTTGTTCACTTGCTTATTGCATCAATCTGTGCAGCTTAGACTGGCCTGCAAAGACTAAATCAATTCAGCCCCAGGCTTTATGACTCTCTGTATTTAGCCTGGGTGATATATTTTATTGGACCAACTGCATAGTTGGGAAATGTTTAGACTTCTTTCAGATGTAAGACATTCCTTATATTTCATCAGGTTTTATAGGGAAATTTTCAAAGCAAGAATTATCTAGCTTCCACTTCAAATGTAAAACAAGATTTTCAGTAAACAGAGGGGTAACAAGCATTGGCTTTGATTTTGTTCTTAAACTGAGAATTGAAAAAACAACGATGAGACCATTTCATAGCCCATGAAAGAGAAACAATTTTGATGTAGCCTGGGTGTACACGGGTATGTACTCCCTTTTCCAGTTGAAAGGGATTGTTAACTGGCAGGTGTGCTGTGGATGAAACTGCAGACTACTCACAGTTTCCCTCTGTCCCAAAGGAGTCAGGCCAGAAATCTGGAACTGAACTATATACAAATGTATTGATGTACATATACACAGGATATAAGGAAGGTGGTAGTAACACATTCACACACACACACACACACACACACATGTACGCACGCACGCACGCCTGCACACACACACATACAGACACAATATACAGACCTTATATGATGCTGTGTTCCAAGGATTGCACCACTGCTAAAGGCACTGGGCCCTGCACAGGTAAGCAGCTGATCTGGACCAGCGGCAGCAGCAGTCTTCCCAACGCTGGGCCTAGGCTGCGCCCAGTGCTGGTCCCAGGTGGCAGCAGCAGCCGCCCCATCCATTGCACAGATCTGGGGGGGCCTGTACCCCCATAAGTAGTCTGGCACATCCCCTCAGCCCTCCTGGGGGTACAGGCCCCCAGATCTGTGTGCGGGATGACAGGAGGCTGCTGCTGGCAAGTGTCACAAGTTTTGCTTGAACAATTTGAGGGACAGTTTCCCAGAAACCACTGCACCTATCTCCTTGAAACTTGGCAGGCTTCATGCCCCTGGAAGGTGCTACCATCCTTGCAATTTTCATCCTAATCAGGCAAGAAATGACAGTTTTAGGCATTTTAATGATTCTCCACTATAGCCTATGTGCGAAACGTCGAAACACGTCAAAACAACGAAACAGTTTTGATGAAACAAAATGGAACAGTACTTTGAAATGAAATGAAACAAAATGATGAAATGAAACACTGCCCTTTGAAATGGCAAAATGGAAGTTGAAACAAAATGGTGCTGTTTCGCACAGCCCTAGAAGTTACCTATGGAGGATGCCAGCAGTAACATATATAAGGCTCTTTGGTTGTCTGCTTTAACTCTTCAGTAACTGAATGTTTGGAGTTGAGCCATTCTGAGGCAACAATAGATATCTGAACAAGAAATAGCCTATATGATGGAGACCAGAGAGCTGTTTTCCCAGTTTTCATAAAACTGTATTTGCTTTAAAAGATGGGATGTGGCAAACAAACAGTCAATAATAATAATGCTTATAGAAACTTAATTATTGGTGGTATTTAAAAAAGATCCAAATCAATCAGAAAAGTGTATTTTAGCAAATTTTACTGATTGTGCCTCTGGTCATACAGGGTTTTGTTTGCATTGATTTAATCCAGGGTTGGGAATGGTTCCAGAAAAAGCTGTTTCGGTCTGGTTGATGTTTTGCATAATATATCGCATGTTTTGAAAGTTTGGATACATTGAAATTTATTTGCTTATGGATTAGAATTGCCCACAAGTAACTTGTCAAAAACAAAAAGGAGGATAAAAGGAAAGTAATGTGCAAAAGTGTACATTATGATGTAAACATGCCCTCTCCCCAGCACTCAAAATAAGCAATATTAACCCAGTTATGACCAACGAAAAAAACCTGGAAATATGTTAATTTTTGTCTCTGGAGCACAATGCTCCAGAGGCTGGGAGCACTAGTCTACTCATTGGGGTTCCGAACTGGGGGAGCAAAGTGAGCTCCTTTAGCTGGGAGCCATGATCTGCTGATAGTACTCCCAGCTGCAGGAGTGCATGGTGCACTCCCACAACTAGATCACTGCTAGGGCTCCCAGCTCCAGCGGTAGGCCATAGGCTCCCATGGCTGAAACTCCAGCCAGTGATCAGAGCTTCCACCCACAGGGGCACATAATGTGCTGGGAACGCTATCAGCTGATGGAGCACCCATCCATGGGAAGGAAGATAATTGATGCAAGGGAAGGCTGGAATCCTAATCCTGGGCTCCCCCTGCACCAGCTCCCCTCTGGCCTGATGGGATCTGATGCTCGATCCCACAATCATATGTGGCATGGTAAGAGGTGTGATTTTTGGGATTACTCATCAGATCCCATCACTCTTTCTTTTTAAGATCTTTCAGTGGCCCAAGTGGTGCCATTGTATAGCTCTTTCCTGATTTCATTTTGTAGCCATTCAGTGTACAGGATTCTATACATTTTAATGCTGAGCAAGAGTATTTGGGACTTTGAATTTTGAAGAGAATTCTGGTCTTAAATTTATGGCATGGCTATACTCTGAAAATTCATGGTAATTATTACATTGTCATATGTGTTTGCATTCAGAGTCTCAATTTTGTGGGTCACAGTAAGTTTTTGCCCTTTTTTTGTAATTCCGATTAAGCTATGCAGCATCCACAGTAAGAGAATGAGGTGAATTCTAATCTGCCTCTAGTATAAAGCACAGAATTATTAGAGTATATCAACTGAAAAACAGCACTTCCGCAATATGCTAACTGTAACTGAAAGTTTAGAGGTATTTTTTTTCATCTGATCAATGTGCATAATCAACATCTTCAAAAGGAGACTGAATGCACACCTTGCTGGGGTTATTTGACCCCAGAAGTCTTTCCTGCCCAGAGCAGGGGGAGTGAACCTGAAGACCTCATGAGGTCCCTTCCAGCCCTAAACTTCTGTAAATCTGTGCACATACACTTTGTATCTAATCAGCTGCACTGCTTAGTCTGTAGTCCTGCCAGTCACATGTGCTAAAACGCCGACATCACTCTTCTATACTGCACTACGAGACTCAGATACACTCTCACGTATCTCGTCAGAGAAAGAATGTTTTCCAGTAACAGTAATAGGAAAAGTAAAGCTAGAAAGGTAGTCAGGCAGGCTTATGTGTACAAAGTATTGAGAAAAAAAGTGGGCCTGATTTGGGTGCAGTGTGGTGTGGTGTGGTGTGGTGTGGTGTGGTGTGGTGCTTTTTGGGTCCTTGAAAGGCCTTTTTGAAAGAGTGCTCCATCAGAAACTTTAAAAAAAAGAGAGAGAAAGAAAAAGAGAGTTCAGTGTTCTGTTAAGTTTTATTTGTGGAATCATTATTGCTAAGTGATACATGGGCCAAAAAGAAAGTATCTTGACTTTCAGAATCTCAGTTAAATCTGAATCAGGAATAAAAGCTCTTTTTTCATTACTGAATTTCATTGGGAACCACTGAAAGATGAATACATAGACTCCTGCCAGTTCCCTTTGATGCCAATGCTACTGTAGTTTTTTTCAGAATAGACTGTACTTTACATTTCCAAGTTTTTGAAGTTTTTCACATTTATCTGATCCTTAACATGTGTGTACATCACCTTAAAGAGAGGAGGAAAACAATTTATCCTTTCTGTTCCACCTTCACAGACTTGGATGTATTTCTGGAAATACATCCAAGCCAAGCATGTGTTCTTGGCCTCTAAGTAAGAAGAATGATATGAAATTTTATGGCTTGTGTTGTACCACATAGAACAGGGGGCCAGATGATAGTTTCATAGTTTCTAGGGTCGGAAGGGACCTGAGTAGATCATCTAGTCCAACCCCCAGCCATGGCTTGTGGAGTGACTGGATTTTTACAAGGAGCCTGTTATCGCTGGCAACGGTAGGCTGTAGCGTTGAGCTTATGGCCCTTTTGCTGCTTTTGAGCAACCAGGAAGACATATGTTCATGCCCCAAAACATCTGCGTGGCCTTCACTGGGGTAAAGGAGCAGATGCATAGCAGAAGCCAGAGGTAAAGCAACCCCTCTTGAAACCTGCTTGGCTGAAAAACAGCTAAAGCACTTGAAGGGGATGAAGCAGCATCTAGAGCAAAGTGGGCTGCAAGGCCTGCCTGTTGGCCAAGGTCTTCCCACTTCAAGCAAAGACCAGTGCTAACAAGGAGGAGCACAGGTGGGTCCCAGAGGGAGCCCGGGGCGGAGGGTGCAGTCACTCTGGCTGTGGCTGTGCAGTGTGCAGGCAGTGAGCTCTCAATTCCATGGCAGGAGAAACAGGGAAAAGCAGTGGATCAACCCTGAGATCTGCCCTTGAGGGGGAGGGAATGGTCAAAAAAAGAGGCATGGGCTATTTCCCATGGATCTTGCAATGACCCAGCTTGACCCTGAAAGCAGAGTTTTGTCCACTTGTCTATGGTTTTCCTTGGGGTTTCAGGCTATACACAGATGTGAGACCCTTTGGGTGTTAGTCCCACTGCAGGAACTCTGATCGCCTCTGAAGGTTCAGTGTCAGAGACCTTGAGGAATCAAGGAGGGGAAAAAGCCATGCTCACAGCTCTGGTCCCCGATTAACCAAGGCACCATGCATCGAGCAGTCTGAAATCGGGCAGAAGTGGCGGGCTGGCATGGGGTGGCTTGGAGAGGGAGCACCCAGATGCTAAGCAGGGGCTGTCCCTTTGCTGTGCATAGGAGGTGATTCTGGGAAGTCCAAAGCTACCATAGATCCACAGACATATTCCATTGTAAATCCAAACACTTAAAAAGTGTGGGGAAGGACATGATGGAACGACGTGGCATGTTCCATGGATCGTCCGGTGCTCACTTAGGTGCCTTTTTCATAAAGATGAATGTGATGGTGTGCGGCATAAAGGGCGTGAGGTGTAATAGTTTCCTTGAACAGCTTTCTTTGTGCTTTTGAAGCAAGACTGGTGGGCAAGGCATTTAGATTGTCCTAAAAATGGAGGACATACAGCTAAAAATGGAGACCCACCATAAGGTTGTAATACCAAGACATGGAAAGCTGAGTGCTGTAGCCTGAAAGTGATGGGATTGATTTGCTGAGAGATTTTAGGATGAGTCCAGATATATCCAGAGTTAGCAAGGAAACATTTTTTTTTGTAACTTTCCCAGTTGATTTAATGCTCTGCAAGTAATCAAGGAGTCCGCTTCCTCTTCCCGTGTTTTGAAGGAGATGAACTAGAAGCTTTTGTGTAACAGTCCTTTTGGCTGAAGTTGCCTGAGGATAGTGACCTTCGCGGGGGGGGAATCTTGTTTTATTGATGGTATTTATTTATATGTTATGGTGCTCCTTTTCCTATCCTTGAATCTATGGATGTGTCCCAGTGGACATGGGATGTGTCCCAAATCAAAATGTAGTGCCAATAACTTGTGTACCAGAAACAGTGGGGATGCATTAGTGAAACAGTCCACTTCCCTCCAGGAAAGAATGGTACAATGAAGCAATACTGCTAACTAGCATTGTTTATTGTCATACAGACAAACCCAATGAATCAATTAGCAGGGCTTCCAAATGTTAATCCAAATTCTATTCCACAAATTCATGTGGACTTCACTGAGACTTAGTATGGCCTTTAGGTTTGATTGATGAATAGCTCTGTATTATTTTTTAAATCACTGCTTCTCACTTACTCTCCAGGAGGTAGCCCTAGATCATCTGTTTTGGTCATGGACATTAGTAGTAGCTAGAGGGGTGGTTAGCATTGTTAGGCTGAAGTCAGGTAGAAGGTAGGGCAGGGTGGCAACTTCCAGAGCCACTGGTTCAGACAGGCATGAGTTTACTCCATCAAATGTTGTACATTTGACTTAGTAAGTTGCTCTCTCTAAGAGCTCATGCCTCTTCAAATTACTTGGTGTTTAAGGTGACACCCTGTCGTACCTATTGCCTATTAGTAGCCACCTGTCTTCTACTTTTGCTACTCCTACTTCTGTTAACATAGAGATTAACATAAGGCTATTGTCCCTGTATATCAGTCTCATTTCCCTTTTTGTTTCTGTATGTCCACATATTCAAAGTTCTGATCATTAGTTTCCTTTTGTTCTTTGCAGTGTGTGCTGGTACTGAGAACAAGCTGAGTTCTCTCTCGGATCTGGAGCAGCAGTACCGAGCATTGCGCAAGTATTATGAAAACTGTGAGGTAGTTATGGGCAACCTGGAAATCACCAGCATTGAACACAACCGAGACCTGTCCTTCCTAAGGGTAAGCAGCCTCTTTCCCCTTCCCCCCACCCCCCCATCTTCTGCATATTTGTGAGCAAGCTTTGCTATTAGACTGTACAATGGCAGCCTAATTTGTTTCTAAGTAGTGTCTCCATTCCATTGACTGTCAGAGTTTTTTTAGCAGAAGGTAAGACATAGAAAGGTCACAAAATAACAAACAACCTGCACAACAATACTGTTGGGACTGCTGCTCTGAGTATGCGATACTAACATTTTCCTAGAGTATCCAATAAAAGATACTGTCAGTGCACAGTATGTAACGTCTAGCATATCTGTGTTGCTCTGTATTGCCAGCAGGTATAAAGCTATTAGCATGGGATTTAGGAAGGTCATAAGACTATGCAGATAAGCACTTGTGGTTTTAACAAGCTAATCCTAATAAAATGCAATGCAGAAACAGTTAATAGAGTAAACAATTTGAGGTCTCTGGGCAATACTTGTATAACATTTAGAACAAAAAATGACTTACTGAAATGAACAGTAAAAACCTATCCATTAATAGGTGTGGAGTTATGATCCACACGTTGGGTCTCCTGCTGCTAGAAGAGGCCTGTAGGGCTGTCCTGCCATAATATAGTTTGGGTCATGTGCTCCTTCAATGATTTTTGTCTTACAGAATTTAAGCTTCCATTTAAAAATATTTGCAGTTTTCCTGGTTGTAAAGAAAGCCTTCTGCATGTAAATTAGTGGAGTAGCATCACTCTGCATTTGCAGCTAGCCCATCCCAGTAGCAGCCAAAAGAGATGAGACAAATTTAAGCTAAACAGGGACAGGCTCAACATCAATAGCTCTTATTGTTTTAAAAGCCAACTGCTTATAAGAAACATCCAGCTAATGGGATCATCCAGTGTAGCCAGATATTCTGCTAATTTGAAAGTAACTGCTGCAGGAGAAGATCTGCAATGTGAAGAAAAGAGGTGTGCAGCACTAAGAATGTCCATCGGGGGAAGGGGCAGCAAATGTCTGTAATAGTTGTAGCCTGACTTTATAATGGTGGGCCATAGGAGTTCACTGTGGATGACACTAAACCAGGATGCAAATAAGATATGGTCAGCTGCTTTTGATTACATGCAACTCTGAAAATATGCCCTGTTTATTTCTAAATTTGGGGGTCCGCAGTTAACATCTCTAAGTGAAGAGGAGGTCACATCTTAATCTGAGGGAAGACTGAGATGGCAGCTCAAATAATTCTGTTTGGAACAATGATCAAATTGAGATCATGGTAGACAAAATTCTTGCACTAGAGTTGCAGTTGGTTTGCATAAACATAAAGCTGGTTTGAGTCTTACTGTCTCATGTGACCCTTTGGTTCAACTTTGGCTCACAAAGGTTTGACTTTTCATCATTGGTTTTAATAAACCTGAAGCAGAATATTCCTTGCCTTATATTGCAAGTTATGCCTAATTTGAGGTTAAAACCATTATAGCTTCCTATAAGGTACATACAGCCATTTAGGTTAACCTAACCCTGGTTAGATCAGTATAAATGTCCAATCATTCATGGGGTCAGAGGGCTTAAATTCCCAAAAAAGGTGCATCTGATCTAAGTTAGATCACTGTGGACATGTCTACATATGCATGTAGGCACACCTAAATTTAACGAGCATTAGCTTAATGCACATTAATGCAATTTAGGCCCGCATCTACACATGCATGCATTAAAGCGCATTAACACCGTGTGTGCAGACTGACGTGGACCTAAAGTTAGCCCCAAGTCAGTCCATATGCAGTGTTAATGAGCCTTAATGCATCTACATGTGCATTAATGTGCTTTAGCTATTCATGCCTAAATCTGATATCTGCTTTTAAAGGTATCAAATTTAGGTGTGAATAGCCTAAAATTGCCATTTTTAAGTGCATTAATGGTGCACATATATAGATGCATACCCTTGATGTGCCTTAAATTAGGCTAACGTGCCTTGAATTGGCATGTGTAGATGCTCCCTGTTAAGAGGTGTGCTAATTTAGATTGAGGTTGGGTTAACCCAGCCTAGGAAAGAGCTAATCCAATTTTGCCAACTCCTACACACATTTGTAACCCAGCATCAAGGCAGGGAAAGCCCAACTACTCACACCAGCTCTAGGGTTGTGCTAATCCCACCTCTCCCAACTCTGAGCTATTTTTTAGCTCCCCGACCTCCCCTATGGACCTACCAATTCCCCTTGTTCTGCAGACCCTCCACCCCTGATCCTGCTAAACCTCATAGGGACTTGCCAGCCTCCCCTGATCCCATTGTCCCCCCCCCCCCCCGAATTACTTGTGTTTCCCCATGCAGTTCCTGAAAGCGGTGAATGCCCCATGTGCACCACTCCACTTTTCTTTTTCCACGTTTTCTTTTTGACCCTTGGATATTTAGGGGTCAAAAAAAATCCCCTGTGCTTCTCCCTTGCAGCATGGAGAACAGCTGAATATGAGGTACGTGATGCCACAGACATATCTGTGGTGCCACATACCACATAGCCATGCTCATCTGGATGCGGTCATGGTTTCTACTTTAAGTCATTTAGACCAGGCTTGGTAAAAGGGTTTGCAAGGTTAATTCAAGCTGTCAAGTTTTGTACTGGAATAGGGTGAGTATGGATGGACTAAAATTCCCAATCACAGTAGATAACCAGCTATCACCTAACAGGATCACAGGGCCACAAATGGAATTCTAACAAAAATTCTCAGTGAGCTGATCCCAAATTATAGGTATGCACCAAAACCCCAAAAGACATGGGTATTGTTTGGCTCATGGTTTTGTTACTTAAGATTTTCACAGTTTTAAATTCTTTCCTCTTTTGCTGTGCCTACTGGCAGAGTGGGCAGAGGGAGAGTCAGGATAACTTGTGAAGTACCTCAGTAAGCATTGCTTGTGACTAAAATTGTCCCCTGGACCCCAACCAAACAGAACCATTGTGGTTTACAAACAAACTTGAAATTAAAATGAAACAACCCACATTTTTTTCTTTGCATGTATTCTAAACACTTTTTGTTACATAGAGGCATCCACTATTTGGGAAGAAAGGAGTTATCTTGCAATGAAGCCTCAAGGAAAAAGTTGTATAGAACCCTAACAGAAGAATAGCAGTAAATTGAGCAAATTAAAAAGAGAAATGACAGTTACAGGTGTTAAATCAGGGTAGTTCAGTAGTGCTCACATTGTGGCTATTACTGCTAATACTTATTTTATTTTTTTACCTGGGTTTGCCCTCTCAGAGATGCCTCAGGAAAAAAAAGGCAACAAGCCAGAAGCTCTAGTTAATATGATACATTATAGTAATTAAAATAGAAAGCAAAACACAGGAATGCAAGTTCTTGGTGAAACAAATAAATAAATTGTGTAATATTTATGTTAATAATTTGACATCCATTAGTTAGATGTTATTGCTTATTTTATCATTTTTAAAACACTTCTAATGACCTAACAAAAGTGGCAGATGGGATATAACCAAGAGCATGGCTACTTGTCACTTTTAGCCTTTAAAATTGTGAAATCTGTAGTACAAGTGACGCACAGCCTGCCCCATTTCTCTCATCTCTGTCCCTGCTGTAATAATTGCCTTCTTTCTACACCAAATGGGCTTCAAGTAGCCAATAGACAGACTGCTGGTTTATTTATGTGTCTGGCTGATGAGCACCTTGGCTTTGTGAGCCTTTCTTCCTTCTCATTAGTACTGACCCTAGCTCTAAAACCTTTCACTCCAGTAAATAGGCTAGACCTATTGAACTAGGCATACTGTACCTTTTATCATGCAGTCGCAGATGGATACCAAAATGAATATGAGCAAAAAAAGTTATAATGTAATTTAGTATTTACCCTGTAGAGGAAAATTTTAAGAACAAGAATCAGGCTTTCATATTTTTCATCCATTTAACACCTAGGCAGATTGGTTTTCAAGTGCAGACGGTATCTTTGTGGACGTCTGAGTATTAGAAAAAAATTAGGATGCCTTTTGGCCCTAACTACCTTTATGTAGACTTGCAGGCCTTAAATCAGGAGGTCTATATGCATGTGTATAACTTCAAGTACATAAATAATCTGATTGATTTCACAGGGTCACTTGTACATAAGTGACACACCTGCTTAAGTACCTTTCTGTGTCAAGGCCTTCTAACTGTTCCAAGTGGGTATAAGATACTGCCATTCTGGTTAACAAACCACATATAATTTTCTTATTGATGGATAGAACTATTCACTGCTTTAAGTACCACACAAACTTATGGGAACGTATCTTTCCTGAACAGATTGTTATCTTTACATGCACCAAGTAGTGCCTTCTACTGTGAGTAGTGCCCTTCTAATGGCACTCCTTGCAAAAGACTGTGTTATTCATTATGAATAAAAATGAAAAAAAATTGGTTGTAGGAAAATTGTCTGAGTCTAGGCACCTGGAAACCCCTAAAATTTCAGGCTTCCCTAATAGAAGAGTTACATTCTACCCATACTTTTCATTCTTCTAAGACTTCATCTATGGACTACAAGTATGCACTAGTATAATTCAGTTGATTTAGTTACACCAGTGCAAGCCCCTAATATAAATATTTACAACAGTGAAAAGTGAGGCTTATATTAATTTAATATGATTATTCAGGTGAAGTGATCTGCCCAAGGTCTCAGAAAATCAGTGGCAAAGCTGGGAATAAAAACAGATTTCCTTGATCCTGATACTGTTCCCAGTCTACTAAGTTGGTATAAGCATCACTGTCTGCTAGTGCAACAAAGTTCCATTGGTGTTTGCCTCATTGTAACTTCATGAAACTAGTTATTCTCATTAATATGATGCATATCATTAAGGTCAGAACTGTGAATCAGTACCTTTATAGGTTTTCTAACTAACTGTTCAAACAGGATTAAATAATATACAGTTAAATTGTGAATGGCTCTTTCCTTTGGAAAACAGGAACCTGTTTTACTTTCATTTAGCAAAAGTGACAAGTTATAATTTAGACAGTCCTTATTTTTCTTAGGTGAATATCAGTATTCAGTTTTCTAAGTAAAACATGCAATTAATATACCACCGAACAATCATTTGCAAGTGTACTTGTTCTATTAAACAAATCCAGTGCACAAGAGTTATCTTAGGTTAATCCTGAGGCTTTCATATTTTACAGTCAGTAAATTGTCATCTTGTCATTGCATTTAGTAAATTCAGGTTATTTATTTCAAGACATGACTGAAATTCTTAACAATTAAAAATAATAACTCTTCCAAATGATTATGAAAACTTATTTCCATGTAATTCAATCTGCAATAAATGTCCTTCCAAATAAACTACAGTGACTTTGTAAGTGCTTTTTATACAGGTCTGTCACACTAACTTTTAACTGTGATTTTGATGCCAGTTATATGCATGCCCAATTAACTGGTTACAGTTACAAAACAATTTTACTGCTGCCATATTTGGGCATCCACACTTTCCATTTCTATGTAATTGTAACTGCATGCTATGAAAATGTAACTGTATACTATGAAAATCTGGGCAGCTATCCAGCATTTATTATTTGTATTGCAATGGTGCTTAGAGGCCCCAGCTGATATCAGGGCTGAATTGTGCAAGAAACTTTACAAACACATTGTAACACAGTGAGCTTATAATTTAAATAGACAAGACAGACAAAGAGAGAGAAAAGGGAAATAGAGAAAAGGAACTATAATGACTTGTCTAGTCCATGCAGTCATGGAGCCAGGAATAAAACCAAACATATTTCCCCCATCCCTAAGCCAGAGCCCTTCCATTAGAGAACTGTGTAGAAGAAGGGCTTCTCTGGCTTGAATACCAGAGAACCTCCGTGCTGTAACTGAAGTAGCAATGAGAGACTGGGATAGCATGTTGTGGGATGTTATATCACACAGACAAATGGATGGAAAGCCAGAGTGATATACCTAACATGGATAGGCTATCCTGTCCTCCTGACAAAAAAATTAATATAAAAACCTATGGTGGATTAGTTACAAGAAGCCAATCATGTGCCAGGCTAGGTCTGTGGCAGAAAAAAGCCCCAAAACAAAACAAAAAAACACTTGTCAATAACAACGTTTAGTTGCCAAACTTCCTGGATCATATCAAACTATATTTAATACAAGCAGTACTAGTAATAGATCCCCAAAGCAGTAAAAAAGCTGTAGTGTGAAGAAAAGGTGGTAGAAAATGAATGAGAGATGGGATTCTTTTTCACAAGGACTATTATTTCTTTTATTTCCCTTTGCTTCAGTCTTTTCCAAAAGGTGAAATTTAAAAGAATCTCATCATTGCTGTTGTTTTTGATTTGTGTGACCTTTCTGGGTTTTCCAGATAATTAATAGTCAACTGTCTATCAAAGTTCAAGGTTCATATTTGGTGCACAAAATAACAGGAAAGGAACACATGATGCCTTGTGGTTCCAGTAGGCTCTGAGTCCCAAGGTGCGTTTACAAGAGGTCAGAAGAAACTTTTCGCTTTTGCAAAGCATGACTTGATGATATAAGGCATTTCCTTCCCTGTTCCTTAAAAGAAAATAAATTATTTCAGTCTTTTCTCAAATGACAGGCTGTACATCTCCCAATCATCTTTGTAGTCCTTCTCTGTACTTACTCTAGTCTGAATTTATATTCTTGACTATGGGGTGCCAGAATTGTAGATGGTATTCCATAAGTCAAATCAAGAAAATGAACACAGATTATTTTGGTGGCCCTGTCACCAAAAATGAGTCAGGGTCACAAAAAAGTTAGTCCCCTGACATATACTGAGGATAAGTCCTCCATGACTTCTCTGAGCACTAGCCAACTACATAAGCAAGTAGTACGGCCCCTTCAGTATAAATATATGGCTATCTGCTCTGGATTCTTTATAACTAGATTTTAGTAATGCAAGAATCTCTAACACAAATTCCCTGCAACATTGTGTGGCTTGACCGATCAAGGCTCCTCACTTTTCCCTCCCAGACATTTCAGGAAGCAAATTGTCTGTATGTCCCTGCATCCTCCCTGCTGTACATACTGTGTTGTTTTCGATATTAATGCAAGGAAAGATTGTATTAAATATACACTTTCATTCCTAAGTTTACAAATACAATTCTGAACTTGCTCCTTGTTGCAGCAGACATCTCTCCACTCTGAGCATGTCTACACTGACTTAAATGTATACCGGCTTAAGTTTACAGTGCAGTAAGTGACTGCGCAGTAAGTGGGAATAGGCTACTGTCTACCTGTTCAGGCATTAAAGCACAAATAAAGCTGTATGTGAACTGACTTGGGGCTAAACTAAGTCCCAAAGTCCCAAGTCAGCCCACACACACAGTGTTACTGTGCAGTAAGGCGTTTACAAGTACATTACTGCACAGTAACTAATCAGGCATGAATTTGATACGTGCATGATCAAATTTACACTCAAGTCAGCATAGGATACCATATTTACTTCACAGCAATTTTGGCTACTGCATAGTAAATATGGACGTGTAGATGCACCCTCTGAGCAGCATTAGTGCCTTGCTTTGCTAGGTGGCATTACCCTCTCTTATTATCTTGCTCATCCATAATATTATAGTACACAGAATAATTTCTATCTAGCTATGCTTGGACCCTAAACCATCACCTTATTTATTTTACACCATTCTATATTCCTGTTTCTTAAAGAGGTATCTCATTTTCTTAAACAGGAAATGTCAGTTCACCTTCTAATTTTTTTCTATCTGCCTGGAATATCACAACACGAAGAGTAACAACACTGGGAAAAACAGTTATTTCCGTTCCATTAAAAAACAAAAATCAAAATATCTCCAAACAAATAATTAAAAATAGTCTGGAATGGAGCTATCTGTGCTTGTATTTTTTTTTCAATCCTGCTTGAAAGAACAGTTTTTAAAACAACACATGCTACTTCTCTCCTGCTTGAATCAAACTGTTAGATTTTGCAAAACAAATAGAAAAATTAGTGAATATAAAATTAATTCCAAGACAGGTTTGCCAAGCTGGAACCAAATATGCATACTAGCTATAGGCCTATTATTGTAGCAGTTGCCTGGGGTGGTTACATATCAGTGAAACAGATGGAAGCACCCATTAAAAAAAAAAAGAAAAGATTAGCACGCTGCATAACCAAGCCTGGGTTCTTTTAAAAATGTGTAAATGTGGGGCCATGCTTTGCTACTGCTATACCAATGGGATAAATTGTAAAACTAAACTTTATACTTATTATTTTTATGCTGTTGTTATATGTCTCAAGGAGATCATAATCTTAATAGACAAGACAATTGATGGTAGAAAAAACAAAGCAAGAGCAGTGTGATTTGTCCAAGGTCACAAATTAAGCTAATAGAAAAGCTTTAAACACAACCTAGGTCTCCTGAGATACAGTATGGGTCCTGTCCACTGAACCGTGCTTCCTATCTGTGTTGCCACAGGACTTGCCAGTTGTTGTGAGGGCATCTAGATATGAATAGTTGTAGTCTGTATGTTGGGAAGGTTGTGGACACACAGCTACAAAAATCAGGCTACATAGTATGGTAATCTAGCCTTCCTTATTTCCTTGATTTAATATCTTTTTGGTAATTAAAAGGAAATTCACACAGGAATGCAGTAGAGTCGAATGTTCAAAGTGAGAATAATCAGTTTCAGTTACTCAGTCTGCAATTTTTTTTGTAATCCTTTTATTTTATAATATATGAGTTTTCTTATCAACTCCCAGCTAGCAAACTGGTATTGGCAGAACTTCCTCTTAATATACACATCTGTTCTTTGAGTAATTGGAAGGGATCATCTCTTAATTAACTGAAACTTAATCAGAACAGTTCACAGCCCCAGTTGTTATTTATTTTACTTTCCAACTTCATAAGTATTTCCTCAGTTGAGTTTTGGGGGTTTTCTTGTTTTGGGGTTTTTTTGCAGGTCACCTAATTAGACTCTTCCTAAACTCTTTGACTTCTAGGACCCTTGCAAGCAGCCCTCAATTTTATAAGCTCTGAATGTAAATGAAGGGGTCTCAGGGATTCTAATGGTTATTAAATATTCCCTTTAAGTGTACTCTTCTCATTCAGTTTCCATTGTGATTCTCCCATCTTCCTTCCAAACTGCAGAGGAACTCCTATCTAATTCACTTATACACATATTAGAAACTTTTGAACAGACACAGATAAAAGAGCTCAACTATAAATTATGCAAAGGTAACATAAACATGTGCAAGACTTAGATCACTAATACACCCTTAGATTGTTGCCAGAAATCACGTTTTCACTGATACAGCAAAACTGCCCTTCATTTTGTAGGAAAGATCATTGAGAAGGTGATGATCAGCCAGCTTCATTGGCATCTGACATTTTCCAGCTCTATGTACATCAATCAGCCAAGGACCAGGACACAGCACAGAAACTGCATTAGTCTCAGAAGTCAATCTCCTCATGACAATGAACAGAGGTCAGACATTCTTGCTAGTTCTGCCAAATCTTTCAGCACCCTTTAATACAGTCAGCTGTAAGGTGCCATTGAGATATTTGCAGGACCATGAAGGCATAGAAGCAATTTCATTAGCGTGGTTCCACTCACTGATTTTGAAGAGATGTCAAAGATAGTTATGAGAGACTTCAGGTTTTTTTCCAGCTCCAAAGAGCTTGGTCATCTTCACCCAATTTCTGTTTAATGTGTGGGAGATCATGAAGTTATACAGGCCTCAATGCCAAGAATTATGCTTATGATGCTCAGATCTGCATCTCCTGCTTTCAGACTGAGTGGAGCTATTTCCATGCTCTCTCAATGTTTGGCACAGATAGTGTTCTGGATGGGAGCCAGCTGGCATAAGATCAATCTGGGCAAGATGGAGATCATGCTAATAGGTCTGAGGAAACAGTTTCAGGAAATGGCAAAAATTTATGACCACTTCTTCAATTCTGTGAATATGTTTGTGTGGCCATTGCTTAAAATAGTTCCCAATCTCTAAATAGACACATTCCTGCTTTTAGGTTATCACTTGGCAAAAGGAGCAGAAATTCCTTCCTTCTTTTGTTGATCTTTTTGGTCACTATGGCTTCATGGTAAATTCCTACAATATTCTATACCTGTCACCAGCAATGCTGACATCTCAGAAGGTTCTGCTAGCTACCATTTCATAATCAAACCCATGACATGATCTGCTTTCATTTGGGAGTTCTTAGGTAACTCTCCTTGTGGTAAGACTTGAGTAATATAGTCTCTGTGGGTATGTGTGCTCACTAATCTGGTCCTTGTTTCCAGACTTAGGCTAGGTACAGATGTTACACTTACCATGAGATAAGTGCTTAGAAATTGCTCTGCAGCCATAATCAAACAGAAGTTCACTGCACACAGAGCACTTTAAAAGTGGCAGATCCTGATTCAAGATAGACCTGGATGTATGTGATATCAGACTAAAGTGCTTTCAGTGAGAGTGACCTATCAAACCATAGAATCATAGGGCTGGAAGGATCCCAGAAGGATTATCGGGTCCAGCCCCCTGCATGAGCAGGAAATACATCTGGGGTCAGATGACCCCAGCCAGGTGACCTTCCAGTCTTCTCTTGAAGACCTCTAGGGTAGATGATTGCACCACCTCTGCGGGGAGCTTGTCCCATTGTCTGGACACCCTAGTTGTAAAGAAGTTTTTCCTGATGTTCAGCCTGAAACTATCTTCCAGGAGTCTGTGGCCGTTGTTTCTAGTTTTCCCTCAGAGTGCCCTGGTAAACAATTGTTCACTGAGCCCCTGCTGTACACCTATGATATAGTGGTAAGCCACAATCAGGTCCTCTCTTAGCCTTCTTTTCTTTAGACTGAAGTGTCTGAGATCTCTCAGCCTCTCCTCATATCGCTTGCCATGCAAGTCCCTGATCACGTGGGTGGCCCTTCTCTGGACCCTTTCAAGCTTTAGCATGTCCTTCTTAAAGTATGGTGCCCAGAACTGGATGCAGTACTCCAGCTGTGGCTGAATCAATATTGAGTAAAGTGGGAAAATCACTTCTTTGTATTTTACTGGAGATGCACCGATTGATGCATGCCAAAGTTTTATTGACCCCAGCAGCTACTGCGTCACATTGCCAGCTCATATTGATGCTGGGGTCTATTGTTACCCCCAGATCCCTTTCATTTGTAGTGCTGGTCAGGTTACCGTTGCCCAGCCTGTAGGTGTGCTGGGGGTTCTTCCTTCCCAGATGAAGCACTTTGCATTCTCTATGTTGAACCTCATTTGGTTCCATTCTGCCCAACATGCCAGCCTGTCTAGGTCTGCTCCCTATCTGCAGGTGTGTCCTCACAACCCCATATCTTGGTGTTCTCTGTGAATTTGGCCAATGGGTTTTTCACCCCCTCATGTCATTGATGAAGATACTGAACAGCATGGGGCCAAGTACCAACCTCTGGGGTACGCCGCTGCCCACATCTCATGAGGACGGCACCAATCCATTTATTTGGACTCTCTGTGTCCTACCCCACAACCAGTTTTGCACCCACTTGACAGTCCCACAGTTGAACCCAATATCTTCCAGTTTTCTGATCAATACCTGATACCAGGTCAAAGGCTTTCTGGAAGTCAAGGTATTTGATGTCAACCACTTTTCTCTTGTCTAGGTGATGAGTCACCTGATTATAGAAAGAAATGAGATTGGTCAGACAATGTCTGTACGAGATCCCCTCATGACTCAAGTTAGGTTAAATTTTGCTGGCATCCCAGACAGCTTTGTGGCACCTCATTCACCCCCACTATCAGGGCACTGTTCTAGCCTTGGCCCGAGCTTATCTGCTCTGCCTGAGTGCTGGGCCATCTCAGTCCCTGGGCTATCATGAACCCAAGTCAGTGAAGCCTCTGTCCCCCAGCCCTGCATCTTCTCTCCAGCCAGCTGTAAACTGCAACCAGTTTGGTGGGGGGAGAGGGGGAAGGAGTCTGTGTCTGTTTCTGACACCTTGCTACCCTCTCCTAGAGGCACAGAGTGCATAACAGCCCTCTCCCCTCTGCCACCAGTGCATCAGCTGCACTGTGCAAGCACAACCAACATGAGCCATGGCCAGTCCTCCCCACACTTCTCCTGACAAGGATGCCACGCAGCCCAAGGCAGTATGGTTCACCCCCACTCCACACAGCCATAGGGAAAGGTGGGGAAAGGAAAGGGGAACAGGAAGAACCACCACTGCTATAGGCACTGCCTGTATTCACAGCTTTCTCTTGGGCTGTTGTGGACAAGAAAACCAGAAATGGGTTGGGGTGAGGGAAGTGTGAGGATGGTGGGGTGTGGGAGAGAGTGAATCACCCTGCCCTACCTGTTAACAGTGCAGGACCCCAAATGGAAATGTTTTAAGTGCAGGAAATGTTTCTGTCCTTCATCACTGAGTAGAGCAGTGATCCAGTCCCCTCAGTTTCCCCCCACCCTGACACACCTGACTGGCAGCAATGCTGCCTCCCACAAAGAGCCCATAGCCCTCCTAGGCAGGAGTGGTGGGACAGGCTGCCACCCAGACTCCCATGACATGGTGAGCCCTGCTCTAGGGACTCTTCTCTGGGGTCACAGTAATGGGGATGTCACAGGGGCAATTGTTGGGACAGTGTCTGATACCAGAACCTGATGGCCCCAGCTCATCCACTTGCCATCTGTGGGCCCCAGGAGGGTGCCTTTCAGGTCCTCATGGCCCCCCTCCTGGCCCAGGTCCCATTGTGCAACCCATCACACCTCACACCCATCAAGCTGGACTGGGCCAATGAGTTTCTTGTGGCCAATGAGGATGAGGTCATTCCCTCTGGCCCAGCAGCTGCTTCCCACCATGCAGCTTTCTCAAATGGACAGTGGATCTGGGATCACACACCTGTTCAACTCTTATGTGGAGAAATCCCTGCTTTTCACTCAGAAGCAGGTAGGCCAGGTCCCCAGCGAAGAGCAGGGGGACAATGACATAATTGAGGATGAAATTGGGGACCATGGGTGCACAATGCCTGCTTTTCATTAGCTCAGGGAGTGGGAAGATGTAGAAGATGCAGACATCATGGGTGCTGCCCACCCAGATGGCAAAGATGTGGGTGAAGTGGCCCTGGTGGTTGATGATGCCCCGAAGGATGATGTAGAAGTAGTCCTTGTGGTTGCCAAATGCCTAGGTGGCCTGGAACAGAATGAGGATGGGGATGTGGGGAGGTGGCCATGGCCCCCACACAGTTGGGGAAGCCCATGAGGTGGAAGCTACGCATTATGTAGTGGGAAAGCACATACATTTATATATTCTTATATATAGAATTATATATTCTTTTAAACTGACTTGTCACAGCTGGTGTGTCTGATGTTACAAATGAAACCTCAAATCTAATGTAAGATTTTGCCAATGAGATGATGTCTTCAACACCCACCTAGTTTTCTGTTTAGCTGAGAAAGTAATCCCAAGGCAATTGTGTAGCTTTCTTTTTTGCCTTCTATCTACCCTCACTTCCATGTGTGAAAACAAAGTCTTATTGCTATCAGTCTATTGCACTGGATGAGTTAGTGAATTGTGGCTCCTGGAGCTTGTCAGTGCAGCTGTCAGAGCTGCTATGATGGCACAGCTCCAAAACCCAAGGGAGAACATCACTGCTGTTCCCCCATTACTTCCATGGTTGCCACCAAAGTTGGGATCTTTGGTCATTATTGGTGACTAAAGTTGGTGGTAGGGGCAACAGGGAGGCAAGCAGAAGTAGTATTCACCCCTTTGGGTCCCAGAGTCAGGCAAATTCAGTTGTTTCAGCAGCTGCACCAAACACGTGGCTGCCAAAAGTGGTTGCCTGACCTGTAAGAAACCTTGCAGTCCCGACCTGACCCAGGGGGCCAGATGAGTTGCACCCCCTGCATTAGTGTAACAGTGTAGCAAAGGGATCTAAAATTACAAATCAACACAAGGATAAAGGCAAACTATAGAAATGGCACTTGGACCAAACTACTTTTTATCTAATAGTCATTTTTACTAAATGAAGGAGCTCTGTGGGCACTGGACAGTTATGTATAAAAACACAGTAATGGTTGATCTGGATCCATCAATTCTCTGAAATCAAATTGTCAACATATATAAAAAACGATAGTTATTTCCCCACACAATCTCATTGTACTACTGTGCCAATTGTATCATTGCTACTCATTTATAGCCAACAGCTGCCTCCCCTAGACAAAGTAGGAAGTAGGTCTTGCAAGAATGCCTCGCAATCTGACAAAGTCAAACTGCAAAAAACCTGGAAAGATCATGATTTCCAAAGTTTTAGGGCTGTAACAGAGCCTGCCCTGTCTGGTGCATCTCTTATGTAAGACACTGGGGTTCCAAATCAGACACCACCACTGATGGCAGCTGTGGCATTGGGGTTTGTTTGTTTTTTGGCACCAGATATATTTATTTTTTGCCTGTCTTGGCATCTGTCAGTGGAGTTCAGTCAGTCATCTGATTTTACAGTAAATACAAATTGGCAAACACATTTTGAATGAGAGGAGATGGAAATAAAGATTAAACATAAGATTATAATTATTTTTATTATATGCAATACATCATCTGGTAACTTGAATATTTAGAATGTGATCCAATGGGAAAATAAATACTTTGTGGTGTTTGTTCTATACAAAGAGAAGACTTGCTTCCCTGTTTGAGTTGTATGGCCTTTTTTCATGTGTCCTTAGCACTTAAGGCCGCAATTCAGGAAGGCCCTTCAGCATATAGTCAACTTCAAGCACACAGTTAGTTCTGCCAGCTTCAATAGTGTTAAACTGTGCTTTAAATTAAGCACATGCTAAAGTGTTTTGCTAAACTATGGAATAGGTAGGTAAATGTGGATTTAGGCAGTCAAGCAAGTTTTGAAGAATCGATTTTAATGTCTGATAGTGTTAATGTATCAATTTCATTGCACCTTCCTAATGTAATAAATGTAATATCCAATATTAAAAGAGGTTGATTCCCCCCACCCAATTCAAAATGCAAAAGGGAAAACAAAGGAACATTTTTAACAAAAACAACAATGAAAAATTCGCCTTGCTTAACCAACCATGAAGCTCACTATTTTAAACTGTTGATATATCAACAGAATGTCGATTCTTCACATTTTAGGAAAATAAACTTTATTTTTTGTATTTTCAGTTTTCTATCCGATATGGCAATGCTGCAAAGAAACAACTAGCTCTAAACTTCACATTACTTGTTAATTTGAGAATGCTTGCCGGTTTGAAATTTAAAGCCAGCACTAGGAAAGCAAGGAAATACCTACCTGCATTCCCTTTAAAAAGGCATTAAATTGCGAGGTTATACAAATCCATCAGAAGCACCTGCTTTTTCACTGTGAAGTTCCACTATAATAAGATAACTGCATACATTTGCATGCTGTATGCCCAATATTGTTTCTATTCCAGCCTTTATACTGATAAATCCTAACTAAAAGGAGGAATCAAGTGCATTTCAGTACTACTCAAACTTAATAAACCTGAAAATGTCAAAAGGAAATGTAAAAACATCAAGCCTATTTGGACAACACTACAATTGTGGTTAGTTAATGACAGCATGATACAGTGCATTGAAATGAAACTGCCCCAAGGGACCAATCTGAACAGGTCTAAGACAAGCCTCAGATGTTCTCATAAAAAAAGAAGAGAGAAAAAAGAGAAATCATTTGATTTGAATAAGATAATGACACATAAAAACAAGAGTGACCAGATTGCATCAGATCTTAGAGAGTGATTTGGTCCAGTACTCTGTTTTTTCATAATGGCCAGAATCAGACACTTAGGAGGAAGTGTCCATTTGCCCCTCCCACTCATCCCATTACTACCCATCTTGATCACTAATACTTATAAATTGGTTTAAGTCCTTAAGTCCATAGCTTTATATCTCCTCCAAATTATTTGTTCTCAGTGGGTGTATCTACATGTACACTTTACTGCGGAGTCGACTAATTGGCTCGGCAGTAAAGAGTCACTGCCTACATATGCGCTGGTATTAGGGCGCAGTAAACTAATTAATTCTGCTGTAAGATAGTACTGTTGGGGACAGTACTGTCTTACAGTGGAGTAATTTACAGCACTGAAACTCATGTGAAGAAAGTGACCATAGGCATAAGTTGTGACTGTTCAGCCCAGCCAGTGGGGGCCTGCTTGGCTCAGCTCAAATTCCTGCTGTCGAAGGTGCATACATAGATGCTGCGCTCAGGAGCAGTTTACTTCAGCTCACAGGATAGGGACAGAAGTTACAGATAAACCAATTTAAGTGATCAAAAACTGGTTTAAAACTGTAACAGAACAGAAGTTCATTGCACAGAAACCTCTTTCAAAATGGCCAAAACCAGGTTAAGATAAACCTGGCTGGATCTGGTATCAGACTTAACTAATTTAAGTCAAACCAGTTTATGAAACTTCTGTCCCAGATCCCTTCCTGGTTCAAGTTAACTCACAGTGCCCTGTCATCCCAGGATGCTTTGCAGCCCTGGGCTATGCTGTCTGCTCCAGTGGAACAGACCCCTAGATCCTCCTAGCTGGGGTCTACACAGCAAGTGGTGGGAGGGAAACCCCTATGGTGGGGGCTTTTCAACCTTCAGCAGCCTTTCCCCTTCCCAGCTGCTAACTGCTTCAGTAGCTCCCACAGGAGGGAGGGAGAAGAAGTCTTCCTGGCTGGGTGCCTGCCTGTGCAGCTCAGCATGAGGGCACCAGGGAGCCCTGCCTTGAGGGGCTTCCCCCCACCCCAGCACAAGGTACCCCAGCCTGGGGAAGCTCCATGGTATTCCCCCCCACCCGCCCCCAAGCCCAGAGCTGCTTGCCTTAGCCCCTGCAAGTCTCAGACAGATTTAGGGAACAGAGAGAAATTCTCCTGCTCCTCCACAGCTGCTGCAAACCTGAGGCAGAACTAGCGCAGGGGAGAGGAAGGGGAGGCTTGCTGTGCTATCTCTTGCCTACTGGCTTGGGTCAGTGCTGGCCTCCCCTTGCCTCTCCCAAATGAACACTGAACATCAGTTCAGTTGGTTATTGGTTCAACCTATACAACTTTGAGGAAGCTGCCTAGATTGAATTGATTCTGCCTCAGGCTTTTTGACAGTCTAAACTTAGCCCAAGTGCTCCAGAGTTTATTGGTTTGCACTAGTTGCACATGTAGATGTGCCCAGTATGTATAATAATAATTGATATTGAAATAAGTGTCCAATACCTTTTAAAACCTTACTAATGTCTTGGTCTTGTGACTTCCTGTGGTAACGACTTTCAGCCTAATTACAAGGGGAAATCTGTGAAATACTAACTAGAAACAAATAAACATTCAGAAATGATAGTATATTTGCCTATAATGATACTTTTTGACAGAATATTGGGAATCTGGATTTCCATAATAAAAAATATAGGAGAAGTTAGGAAATTAGAAAAAAAGTTATTTTTAAATATTCCTTGTGTTGATGTTGCTACTTGACACACAAATGTTTCTCCTGCCATGAGTTCAGAGGTCAACACAAGGAAAGAAGCATTGTCAGATTTCCCAATAGAAACAGCCAAAAAGGAGTAGTATACAACAGAATTGAGTGAAAGTTCCAAAACCCGTGAAGCTAGAATGGACTGTCAGCTGTTAGTGAATTAGCCTAGCATTTGAGGGACAACAGGTTTAATTCCCTGCTTCATCACGAATTTCTTTTGTGACCTTGAAGAGGGTGAGAGGGATGGCGAGACATGGATTATGTCATTCTAGTGCTATAAATCAAATGCAACAAACCTTTGGAATAATAATGACATTTCATCTTTCAAAAGTACAGTGCAGGGTCATGGCCTAAGAAAGGAAAATCTCTGGTGAATATCAAGAAGCTAATGGTTCTCTGTATTAGACTGCAGAATAACCACTTTAATAAGTGATAGAAAAATCCTTATCGTATGTGCCATTTAAAAACCGTCTGAATAAAGGACCCAGAAACCTACATTGTAAAGAGGAATGTTGCTTTGATTGGGTATGGACAAGATGACCTGTCACTGATTTCTGTAATTTTTTTTAATATCCTCTTCAATTTCTCTACAGTCGGGAGATTTTTAATTTAAAATAAGGAAGAGAGAAGTGTTCTCCAGATGGGTTATGTTACAGCTGTCCTAACCAAACAAGCTCAGTGTGAAACATGCATGCTATTATAACAGCTGAAAGCTACAGCCTGTTTGTGTGAAAAATGATAATATTTCATCAGTATACAACCTATGCTATTTTCAGTTACTTTATGAAGATTCTTCCGGTAAAAAAAAAAGCAACCTACAGAACAAAATTAAAAAAAAAAGACAGAGGGAAATCTCCAAAAGTGTTTCTACATTTCTTCCCTGACCAAACTTCACACGGCCATGGAAAAAAAGTACTTTGAACTGGCTAAAAAAGCAATCTATTGAAAGTGATATTTGTTGAATCTCTGTGGAAGAACACAGTAGAAAAGGTTGAGATGAATTTGAGTTCTGAGTAATTGACATGGATGTCTGGGCAGACCGACATCTAAGGGAAATAGTTGTATAGAACAACTAACTCTCCTGTTTAAAACGGGCCTAGGGAATAAAGCTAGCTGTGTAGCTTCAATACTAAAACCATTTTTCTCAGGCTTGTTAAAATTGTAGTTACCATCTGACCACTGCCCTTACGCCCTTTTTTCCCTGACGCCCGCACCTGTTTATTTCCTGAAAATGCTGATATCTATAATTGAGGCTGGGATGAGGTCTGTCAATTTAACAAGCCATTAGCTGAAACCAGCCATCCTGTCAATTAGATCTATCGCTGAACGTCAGTTTAGCCTGAGGTTACAACAACAGTGCCCCAGTCCTCAGTAATGACTGAGTGTTGATACACACTCCCTTGCCAGCCATTCAGGATAACACAGAAATAATCATCTGATCTCAGTAGAACAGCTGATTTTAAACCACAGATTATCCACTTTTCATGTTGTCACTTATTTGTGATTAGTGTAAGGTATAGATCAATTACACCTCAAAACAACACAAAGGTTCCAGTCCAATTTCCATTTAAGACTAAACTGATCCAATGATTAACTATAGATCATCCATAAATATTCTTGCTGATTTGGTAAAAATAGTTTATTCTTTCAAACAGTAGTAATATTCTTACCTCTTCCCTGTTCCAGGGAAGTGAAGACTTTTTGTTCTGTAATTTAGCCATGTTTATTCAACTAGACTGCAGGGAATTGTTTTAATGTAACAGTGCATATACAAGTTTTGGGGTGGGGGTGGGGTTCAATAAAGGGGTTGATTTTTTTATTATTATTATTTCTGTTTAGCTGCAAAACCTTTGTGAAAAATTTGCTAACTAGCTCTAACAATGGCCAGTTGACCAGATGATGTGATGAGAGCAAAACTCAGTGGCTCAGATTCTAATTTCACTTCTAAGGTGTCTAGGACTTAGCCACCATTCTTCAGTACCTTACATATCCTACTCTACCTAAGTCTCCCATTCTGGCAGTGTACAGCAAGCAGACTTTGTGCCTCCAGCAAGCAGCCTTGTTTCACTCAGGGAGAACGAAACATGCCTTCCCCATTCTCTCTGCGGTCAAACTTCTTGGTAGCCTAATGTGCTTCCATCATATCAAGATTCAGTTTTATCTGACTTGCTAAGAAAGAAAGCATCTTTTAGGGATCCAGCTCTCTTGAAGGAGGGGTTTACCAGAATGGCTACCTGACAGACACCTGTACTATAAGAAGTCCTGCAGTGTAAGAAAGGGAGCCCAGTGGTGTTGCTAGTACTCGCCTATGGTAGCTATGATTGTCTAATGGAAAATGTTCCACCCTGAGCCCAGGTCATAATCGAGAGGAAGTGTGACTATTTAGCAGAGGAGATAGGGCACTCAGGTAGGAGTTGAGGGAGTCCTAGGCTGTGATACCTGCTTTCTGGACTGGTTTATATGCACTAAAATGAAAATAAAATGGGTAGTTAATATGGGGAGCATGGATCAGAACTGCGGACTTATCCCTTATAGGGCAGTACCATTATCACTGGACTCTAGAGTGGTTGGGGAACCATCCTGGGATGTGGGCAATGTGAATTCAAAAATATTGAAAGAAAGGAGATACAGATCACAGGTCTCTAATTTTCTGGCCACGTTTTGCTATATGCACTGTTGCCACTGCTTGATTTCATTCCAAATTCAATATGATTGCATCAGAATGCAAGTAGATTTCAATATTAAGGTGGACATATTGGATACTGGATCAGACCAAAAATCCACCTGGTATAATGTTTCTGTCTAGGAGTGGCCACCAGGATTTCATAGATTTCATAGACATCAGGGCTGGAAGGGACCTCGGGAGATCATCAAGTCTGTGAAGAGTTGCTTCATAGATATAAGCAGCCTGCAACAGGCAATTAAGGAACAGCCTGCCTTCATAGAAAGTTTCTCCCTTAGTTCAAGTTTGACTTAAACTTCATGGTTTTTTGGGTTCATGTTGAAGTCCTTTGAAAACAGTTGTCGTATCTCCTTTAACTATGCGTGTGATTGACAGCATGTACAAACATTCTCTATCTCTGGAGAAAATCTCCTGGGAGTAATTTAACTCTGGTTGTTCCCATGTTATTTTTCTCTGGGAGCAGCCACGTTTACTCTGGGATAAAAGCCCAAGTGCCTGTACAATTGTGGTTTCTCTTGGGAGAGGAGCAACTCTACCCAGAGGGAAAGAATATACGAGTTGTTGCTTGGAGATGCTACTGAAAATCCATGGGTGGTATTCACCTGCCTTTCTGCATTGTGACGATTTAAAACTACACTCTGTTGTTTCTTTCTTAAACAGCTTAAAATAGTATAAATAGCTTAGGAATGCTTCTTGCCACCTGGGAAAAAAATGTTTCAAGAGTTGTTCCTATGGCCCAGTCCCAAGAGGTGCTGAGTTACTGATTTCAATGGAAGTTTTATTGCTCCACAGTTTTTGGCTCATGCCCTAAACTTGTTCTGCCTGACAATATAAATATGGAAAGATAAATTCTGAATGGAAATCATTTCAAATAAGGTAATCTGTGTGCACATGCACAAACACGAGAGCCAGCTAAGCCCACAGCCAGCAGTTATAAAATTCCTATTTATATAAATGACTTGGAATAGAGTTCATACGTTCTCTGAGATTTCACTTTAAAAAGAAATCATTTTGATTAGGCTCCTTTACTTCTGTTCAGCCCATAAAGTTTCACCTTTCTCCAAACATGACTTCATATTTTTTGAGAAATAACACTGCTTTTCATTTTTCAGGACAGTCACTCCTTAAAATTATTATTGTTCTTTAAACCTTTGCAATACTGCTGTATTCAGAAAGCTGGGTGCTAATCCTGACCTTTGCAGGAAAGTGACAAAATACCTCTTTATGTCTAATAAGGACTGAAGTTTTTCTAGGTGAAGCAACTGAAGTTTTATGATGACCACCGTCTGCAACTGTTAACATCATACACAAAGAACTAAAAACTGTCAGCTCCTTAAACATTTTTTTTATTTTCAATGAAAATTTAATGCTGCATCTGGCAGCAAATTTACAGATGGTACAAATGTTATTGAATCAGCTGCAGACAGTACACATTTGATACTAATTTGCCACAACTATGATTCCTGTTGTGTCACATTAAGACAAACCTAACAGAAACAAAGCAAAAGGCCCTAACAGTCTCATTTTATGAATACGCTAACTTTCTGAAAAACCTTTTATTGTCTTCTTAAACACATCTGTTCACCTGTTTCTTCAAGGAACATCTGAATACTTCTCTGCCAGCTACTCACAAAAATCAAAGGTCTTTTGCTTTGTACACCCAAGTGAACATCAATTTTGAGCACGGTTTAAATATTGAATAATAGATCATCATCCTTACTTGATGCATGCCTTTGTTTTCATTTGCTCATTTTTAATGGAATGCAAACCACCTCTGCCTCTCATACTGTGTCTGATCATTGCTGCAGAGAGAAAAATCTTAGTAAAGTGTAACATCACAAGTTGCTCTGCTGGGTTTCATTTCCCATATGCTCTAGTTCAGTAACAGTTGCTGATCATTGTGACAGCAAAACACCTTTTTTATTTAAGCTATAGATTTATAGAAATATGTCTTTAAGCTTAATCAACGTAACCTTCAGCAGTTCTTTGAAACCCTGACTCTAAAAGCCATGAATGTCAGAAACATTTTATGGCATGCGGGAGTCTTTAGTACTACTGACAGATAAAAAGAAAAAAGGTAGGCAGCCATAAAATAGAACAAACAGAGGCAAAATCTGATTTTAGGTTGGTAGCTGACAGTTTGAACTATACATTGAATAGGACAAACTACCAAGAAGTAAAACTTACAACTAACATACCAAAGGATGATATAATACTAAGGGATAATATTATGAACAGCCATTTACACTTTGTATGGTGTATGTTTTCTGACATGTTCTTTCTATTCTGCATTTCAACACTGTATCATTTTATTGACAAACTAAATTATATTTTAATGCAAACTACTGGGGAGTGGGTTGCATAAAAATTTTGGTGATTCCTGAACACGTGGAAGGAACAACAGCTTCTCTATGGTATATAGCTTCAAATAGAAGAGTGGCAAAAAATGAATTTATTACTTTTTGCAGTTTAACAGTAACTTGTAGATGACGAACTTTCAACATGCATTTAGAAAATGAGAAATCCATATATTCACATTAAAATACCAGTTACAATAGACATGAATCAGTAATATGAGAAGTATAAGGCTGAATGAAAGACTGTGGCTTCTAAGAAATCTCCCCACCCCCACCCAGCATTTCTTGTCTAGACAAGATTTATTAAACACTCCTCAAAAAGTATTGTCCTTTTCCTCCACCTTTTATTATTGGTGGGAGCCAATTCACTGTTTGCTTTCCTTTGAGCAAATGGCCAGCTTCCTGATATGATTGATGAGCTGAATGGAAAGTGATTAGAATTTTACAAGCCCACACTGTTTGGAACAATACTACTAGTGAAAAGACCATTCTTCAGTTTTCAGTTTCATTGCCTATTATTTTGGAGCTTCAAAGCTTCTTTTCTTCCCCTCCCCTTCTTTTTGTCCTCCCCCTTCCTTCTCTTTCTTTCTTACTTCTTGGAAAGCAAACCAGAAGAGGAAATTAAATGCAAACTTTGGTTGGTGCCATTGAAATAATGCTGGGGAATTTGGTGCTGGGGAAATAAACTATTGCATATCTATCTATCTATCTATTTGATAAAATTGTGGCTTAAGCTTTTACAGTTTTCCCAGATACCTATTTTTTCACTTATCTACCTCATATAAGACAGGCAGGATGTTGAAGAAAAAAACCTGTCCCACGTCTGGACAAAAAAAATCATCTAAACATTTCCATGACCTAAAAATCAGTAAAAAGGCAGATTAGGCAAATTAAAATGATTAACATTGTTTCTGGCCCTTTTTACTGTAAATAATTTTTCAGAATGGTTGTTCACTTTGGAAAACAGAACTTTGCATTTGGAATATTTTGACAGTTTTGAAATGTTTTAAGGGTTTTTTCCCCCCCTTTGAAACGGTCAGAACTGATGCTGTTCCATGAACGGTTTCATTTCCAACAAACTAGTAGTGTGCAGCTGTTACTGAGGTTGTCAATACAGGGCTGGTTAGTCACAACTGCAGTGGTGGTTTTTGAGATATGATGGATTTAATTATATTCAGTAAGTAATTTGATGTAGGCCATCCATTAGTCATCATATGGTGCTGATTTATAATAACTGATATAAATTATTAATAATATAGTGATAAAAATATTTGAAAATGACTGAGTCAGAATTTTTGTGCATGATGAAGATGAAAAGGACATTTGCCACAGCTGGGAGTAAATAAGCCTAAGTTATACATACATATATGTGTATGTGTTCCTAATGCGCTATATATATCCACACTCATATGCCTGTCACTTTAGGAAATTATATTCTGAAGGAGCTGTTCATGAGATGGATTTGGGTAACTGAATCCTAATTTTGCATCCCTTCAATTCTCTTTTTCAAAGGAAATAATAGTTTGTAGAGCTAAAGCCAGTTTGACTGCCTCAGAACTGTAGAATTCAAGCTGGATCTGAACCAGTTCTTGTCCTAGAAACAAAGGCTGGATAGTCGGTCATGACAAAGAGGGTTATGGCAGGTTCCCTATTGTAGTTTTTAAATCAAAATGAATGTCCTGCCCCTTGGCTGAGCTTTAATAAACCTAAGGGTACACAGGGCTCTTTGCTTGGGTAAGAAGTCAGTGACATGAAATCAGTGACTGTTTACCAGAAACACAATCTTTTACCTGAATAGCAGGCAGAACAAACTGCAGGTTGGCAAACCCCTTTTGCAAGCATTTCTGGAAAGGAATCCCATTGCCCTGCTCCAAAGAGCAGGTAGTGCAAGCTTCTTCCTATCTCCAGGGGCACACGCAGCATGATAATCCACTGCAGGTTCTCTCCAGGGAAAAAAACAAACTCAAATTCTGGACTGCTTGATGCACGGCTTTGTTATGACCTCTAAGATTCAAACTTAGGGAAAGTATGTTAGATCTCACTACTGCTGTGGCCACAATTTCTTACCAGCTGATTGTGGGTGTCAGCCCCTCTGTGTGCAGCTGTTTTATACTATGCTAGGGCATCTGTTCCTTCTACTTCTGGGTACACAATAAAGATTTTTAACATATGCATTCACCTCAATGAGGTCTGTGGTTACCATATTTTCTTGTGTATAACACAATCCCAAATATAGTACAGTCTTTGTTTGTGAAGGGTAAAATAAGGGAATTTTTTTTCAGAGTTATGGCTACAGACAGCAGAGACAGAGCTAAATCTTCAACTGATTCACCCTCCTTTTCCTTCTTAACTAAAACCCTAGCTGCTACTAAAGATTGCTCTCCATGGATAGAGTTAGATCTTGAAAAGAGTTGTGAAGTAGAAGAAACCATGAGCTCTAGCAGTCAGCAAAGTTACCCTAAGAAAGTTTAACTTTATTAGTGGAACATCAAAATAATTAAAAAGGGAAGAGGATTGTTAATATCTGTGAAGCGAAGAAAAATGGGCCATTAAATCAATTGACTCCGTCAGCTGCTTGAAAGTAATACCAGAGTTGCTGCAATGTGTAGCAGGAGTCAAAGTAGGATGCTTCTACTCAGGGCAGAAAATAAATTGCACCCCATTTTTGGGGAGTGGGGGGAAGGTTGTTTTTTAGAGGAAAAGGTGCATGTAATATGCGAGGAAATATGGTGCCTTTACGTTCAAGAGCCTTAACTGTAGTCCATCACCATTTCTTTGCTCTACCATAAGGTGTTCAAATCAATGGAAGAATCACTTGGTTAAATTCTGTTTGCTATGTTATACAAAGAATTAGACTAGGTGATCACAATTGTCCCTTTTGAATCTAAGCATCTCTAACTAATATAGCAAAACCAAATGGTTAACCAATAGATTGAGTTAATGTTATGCATGGGGTTGTGTGAAGTAAAACCTGTGACTGGACCTGAGTCAGCCATTTAACATCTGTGTACTGTGTAAAGGCACATTTGATTGCTAGATTGCACCATGAAGGGTTCATTCTCCTGCCAGGGCTTGGGTGAGGATCAGGAAAAAGAGCTCAGACTTTCTGGCTTTAGGTAGGTTTCTCAGGACTTTGTTGATGATGCCAGAAAAAGATGCACTGGGCAGCAGAGGGTAGTCCATTAAGGACTATAAAAGTACATCTACCATATTTTGAGCAAGGTTGGCACTTCATTAGAGAAATAAACCCCACCCACTCATGCAGTCTACATGAGTGGCTGGGCTCTCAAATCTGCGGTATGATGACTTGGCATGATCCCCAGAGCTTGTCCCAGCACTGTTCGCAGGCTTATTGGAGCCTGCCTGAAATACACTCAGACACACTCTCTTGAGCATTGCACTTGGGATTCTGCCAGGCTGTTTACACTGTGAATTTGTGAGCTTTGGTATATGTGGAGAGGAAAGAAAGGACTTATTTCTTTGGTGTCCTGTCAGGCTCACTTAAAATGCAGTGTAGATGTACCTTAGGATTGTGGGATCATCTGAGATCAAGGGTAGAGGATGTAGAACCCATTAGTTTTTTAAAAGAAAGTCTAAATTGGGATCTACAATAAGGCTATCCTATGCTTGAGAGGGTAAAGGAACAGCAAATAAGTTCACTCATGGACTGTTATTTGAAGTAGTAAAGTCTGAGTTTGTTAACCTAGTCTAGAGGGGAGCTGTAGTTATGATTATTCCTTTGTCAGCCTTTGAAAAGCACTTATATAGTGTGTCAACTGGCTCTCTGTTCTTGGGGAGCGGGTCCTTGGAATAAGCAATCAGAGTAAGGGTTTTCCCCATATAAAATCTTCAAGAGAAAGTTTGGCAGTAGTAGCAGTCACTTGGGTCTGGATCAAAGGAAACCTGGGATTGCAGAAATCATAAACAAAATACTGTAAAGAATACAGTTATGCAGATTGATTTTTCAGTTTCATAGCTACAATGCAAAATCAAAGCAAAAATCATTTTGATTGGCCCCAAGCAAAGTCATTTTGTTTCCTTCTGCCAAATTCTCCCCCCTCAATAATTGCTGGGCAATAAGAACATATTTGGGCATTATAACCCTTTAAAAAAAATTAACTATTTTTCAAAACAAAACGCTTTCATTTAACAAAAAAAGGTGAAGCTTTTTGCCAGATAGGGCTTGAATTTATCAATACTTTTTGTTGACCCAAAGTTGCTTTTTCAATGAATAAACTCTAGACACAAAACTGTTTCTCAGCCTCAGTAATAGACTTTCCCAAGGTATTTTGACACAGCTGCTTCCTGTCTCCTAAACGTGTTAAAAATTGAGAGAAACAAGGTTAATTTAATTGTGGCTGGCAAAAGTGAAAATAAGGGTCCATTATTTTATCTGCAGCAGTTCATTTATATCTAAAAAAACTATCATACATGGAGCAAAATAAAGAAGCACAGATGTTGTAATAAAGTGTAAATTTGAATATCATTGCACTTCATTGAAATGATTGTAAATGCTGCTATTCTGTTGTTTAATTATGTACGATTAGCACTGGAATTGCTAACTCCCTGCTGGAGTCTTTTCTCTTAGATTTACAATAGGGCATGTTAGAATATTTTCTCATTACTGTCATAGATGCACTAATTGAACTGGATCTGATCTCTCACATTGACTAGTTTTATCCATAGTAGAGTAATTTATTTAAGTACAAATAGTTTCTTCTTAGCCGTATTTAACTGAGGCCTAGAGCAGGGAGAATTTATAGTCCGTTAAAGCTTCTTCCATCAAGTGTCATCAGTGAAAACTGTTTTGGGCATGTGAAGCAGGATTAAGATAAATCTTGTTTTGGTAACTATTGAAAATACTTTTCCTTTGGCCCACAGCCACAACTGAGCACTATTGTGGAGCTGTAAAGGGGAAACAAGGGATTCTCCTCCAGAAAAGAATGTTAAATGCCAGATACAGTGGGTTTTTGTTTTTTGGCATTTTAAAATATTTTAATTTTTCTTAAGAAAATGTTTGGCCCCAACCCTTCAGTGGCAAGCATGTAAGAAGGGTGCTGTGCTGGACTGACATCACTGGGGCTCCGCATGGACATCATTCTGTACACTAGGATCAGGGCCTTGGTGGTGCGGGCAGGGTGGGGAGGAGGAGTCATTTGTGAGGTATAATCAGGGCCAAATTAACTCTTTAGTGGGGCCTAGGCAAACAAACTCATGGGCCCCTACTTTTTTCACTCAATAATTATAGTATTTAAAATAAGCATAACTGGGCCCCTTCTTTACTTAGGGTCCTAGGCACGTGCCTAGTTTGCCTATGCGTTAATCTGCCCCTGGGTATATTTCATAGATTTCATAGACATTAGGGCTGGAAGGGACCTCGGAAGATCATTGAGTCCAGCCCCCCGCCCCAGGGACAGGAAGTCAGCTAGGATCAAAGGATCCCAGCAAGATAGACATCCAAACATTTCTTAAAAGAGGCCAGAGTAGGTGCTTGCACCACCTCTGGAGCCAGTCCGTTCCAGGCCTTGGGGGGTTTGCACAGTAAAAAGTTTTTCCTTATGTCCAGCCTGAAACGGTCTTTGAGGAGTTTGTGACCGTTCGACCTCGTCATCCCTTGGGGCGCTCTGGCGAACAGGTGTTCCCCCCACATCCTGATGTACACCCCTTATATACTTATAGGCAGCCACCAGATCCCCCCTGAGCCTGCACTTTTCCAGGCTGAAGAATCCCATGGTCCTCAGCCTTTCTTCATAAGATTTCTAGAAGTTTTTTGTTTTTCATCCATTCCACATGCCCCTCCACTGTCTCTCATCAGTGACTCTCCCATGATCCTTTTATTCTTTCCGTATATGCTATGGTATCTGCTACCATTGCCTCCTTTTCACCTTTCTCTTCTGCTGTTGATTCATACATCTCCCCCTCCCCATGTATGCTGTCTGGACTTCTGAACTCTCTCCATTCCTTCCCTGATGGCTCCCCCCTGCTAGGCCCAGTAATCTCAATGTCCCTATAGATGTGCTGTTGTGCATTCTGTAATTTGGTGATTTGATATTTATGAGTTGCTCAGGGAGCTTGCTGGTTTATCAGCCTCTCAATTCCTAGCAGAGGGTGGGGGAATTGCTAAGCAAAGCAAAGCAGTGTTGCCCTTGTGTAATTGGTAGATCATCGCTAGCTAGTGTGGGCCTCTGTCTGCTTAGTCCTTTGTTCTGAATGATTTCTGAACAGCAAAGCTGGCTTTTATTGAAGGAGATCCTTGGCTTTGTGAGTGGGGAAGTGACCTGAGAGTTCAGAGGCTTTGTCTCTTTAGAAATGAGTCTGTTTATGTTTAAAGTTAGTTGCACACAAGTGTAATGGCAAAGGAAGAGCATCAGATTAATCACTCCCAACCCCACATCCTCTGCTTTCTTAGTAATAAAGGGGAAAATAAATAGGGAAAAGTTCCTTTCCTGGCACTTTAATGCAAATAACCGATTTTACAAGATAAACACAGCATAACCTGATAAAGATCGGCATTAGAGTTTGCAGTAGCTTTTCAGTCCTCCCCTTTGGGGAAGTTAACTGAGTAAGAGCCAGTGTTTCATACAAGGAGCTTTTCCTGCTGTAAGGCTGGACTGAAACCTTACAAACAGCCTTATGTTGCAGTATTGCGGATCTGTGTTGCACTACAGATAAACAGAGAACTAACTGTGCCTCTGAGAATCACCATTCATTTCTCATTTTGTTCCCCAAATGGGAGGTGATTTGCTTCTGCACCAGGCCAGCTATGGACTGCTCCGACAAGATGCCATCAACTATTGCATTCAGCACTGGCCTTACAGGGGGTGATGTGGGCAACCTCCCAAGGCACCATGGTCAGGGGGAGCCAAACACATGCACACGCACATGCACACACATGTGAGCAGCATGCTCTCATAGCAGCTCTCTCTCCCTACCTCACCCTGTCCCAGCTGATCCATGCCTCAGTTAAGAAGAGTGGTGCCCAGGCCAGCCTACCTCCCTGCCTCCAGCCTCTGCTGAGAAGATGAGCCAGACACATGCAAGTGGGGCGGTGCCTGCTCCAGTCCACCTGCTTTGCTCCAGCACAGCAGCAGCGGTGCCTGCTTGCCTGGCATACCATGCTGCTCGGCCTCCCTCCTGGACTGAGCCCAGCACCCTGTCTGCCTGCCTGCTTTCAGCAGCACTGCTAACTTGGCGGGGAGGGGCACCAAAATGCAAGTTCATCCAGGGCCCCATTTTTGCTAAGGCTGGCTCTGATTGCATTTGTAGGGGCTGAGGAAGGCTCAGTAGCCCCCACCTGTTTCTTCCTGACTCACTTTCCACTCACTTGCATGTAGCAATTCCATTTTCTGTGAGTGGCCAAGAAGCTGAACTATGGAGTGGCAAGTGGGTGGGGTGGTTTTCTGAAGTGAGATATGGTTTAATTTTGGTTCCTCTTTATTCATTACTGTACCATTGATGCTGCTTGTTTTCATCCAGGCAAGAACATGAAAGTGCTGAAAGAGCACACCAGCACCATTTCCAACCTAAACCTGGGAAATCGTGCAGGAAAAGACATACCACCCAGTTGTGCATATTTAAGAAGTTTGAATTGTCTTGAATTAGGTATTTCAAACCTTTGGGGTTTTCTTCATATTGAATGTCCCTGTTAAATCTAGTCAATAATATGCATCAATAGTTTCATAGCTGGCACTTTTCCTCCCACTGCTCTACAGACACGATATAAAATCCAAGCACGCTTCCTTTCTGGAGTTTGGCTTTATAAAGAAAGAGCACAACCATAAAGACAGTCCTGGTTGCTTCTGGGTTAAGTCAGTCTGTAAGTACAGGGGATCAGAATGAGGGAGGCATAATATGGGGGAAAATTGTGCTATAACTTCCTACTGTAGGTTTCTTGTTTAAGGTGTGCGGCACTGGCCATTGACGGAGAAAGAGCTGGATCTGATCCACTGAAACAGTTGCTAGACATACCCTATATCTTGTCTTCTGTAAGAGCTACTTACATTAGCTGAGATTAATCCATTACCCTCCTCAATGCATCAGCTGAACCCATGTAACCATTTCCTAACAGGATCAATACTTGTTAACAGGCTGGGGTTATTTAGGAAAACAGTGACCGACTGTTACAAGTTTATTAAAAAATGTTTTCTATGAATTGAAGAATACATTATTTATGAATACAATTTCCAGCTCCATATTTGTTTGAATAGTATTTACCAAATCAGTCAGAGAATACATTATCTATTTTTTCACAAGCCTTTTGATGTTTGCCCCACACAACTATAAAACTGCATAACTAATAAGCAGAACCTTGAATATGCATTTTTTCTTTGCAGTGTGCAGAAAAATCTATTGGCTTGCTTTTATAATTTTATTTTTAATTATAGTAGTGAGTCATAACACGATTATACATAAAGTCTTCCACTGTTATTCATTATCCTTATCGTGATGATACCTGGGGCTAAAAGATTGCTCAGGGCCTTTTCTTTTTGTACAGATAAATAGCCAGAAACAATAACCTTCCCCAAATACCCTAAATTTAATAGATGACCCTGCAAAATATTGTCCATTTTACAAATGTGGAAAAGAGGCACAGAGAAAGTAAAGGTAAAAGTTTAAAAACTGCTGGAGTGATTTAGATGCTTATGTCCTATTGGGAAGGAGTTAAGTGCTGTTACACAGTCCTGGTAGGATTCCCTCAGCTAGACATTCACTGGACTGTTGTCTTTGGGTCTTACCGCACAGCACCTGCCTGTTCATAAACTTTCCTTGCTTGAGTTGGTTTTCTCTTCTCTTGAATACTGGCGCACATCCTAGTCACAGTTCTCTTTCCATTTACCCCTGCATGGTACCTAGAACCTGGCTTAGCTGCTTCAGAACCAAGGCTGATCCCCCAAAGCTTTAACTTTGTGGACATTCAGGCTTTACATTTCACCTCTTCCAGGACGTATAACAGTTTAAGCAAATGGACAGAGCTCATAAGATTTTGCTTTAGCATAATAAATACACATTGGGCCCTAATAAAAGGCCTACATACAGTTTCCTGCCTCAATTTCCTTAATAGTGGGCATATCTACGTGTGTACTTTAATCTTCAGTAGATTATTTTACCGCACATTAAAGCATCACGTAAAAAACGGTGACAATATGCTACTGTGCAGTAAAATAGTATACTCTGCATTAAGTGTCACTAAAAAAGCATGTAAATACACTACTGCGCATTCGTGCAGCCTAATGCACATTAATTTAATAACTCACAGTAGAGGGCATATTTACATGTGCTCTGGGACATGGCCCCGGGCACTTTAATTAGTGAGTTGTGCTAATTAAAAGTGCCTGCGTGTCATGTATCCACAGCTCTGTGCATCCGTATGCTGAAAAAATGGTCGCAAGGCACTTTGAACTAAAGCTTATCAGACATGTTTTATTTCACAGCACCCCACCGCCATTTTTTCAGCTGATATAGGGATGCAGACACACATGATGCAGATGGCTGCCAGAGCAAGTCAGTTTGTAGGCCCTGGCAGATTCGATTAATTGAGTTTGCTCCAACACACTGTATTTCCAATGCATCAGAGCAGGCTCCCCGCATGTCACTGGGAGCCGAGAGGTACTAAATTTAATGCACATTAGAAAATGTGCATTAATGCACATGTAGACATGCCCAGTATTGAGGGTTTTTGAATTTAGGTCAAGAGTCTTCTAAGGAATCCCAGGCCTAGCCTGATGTATGAGGCCTCTGTTTTGAATGATGAAGTCTGTCTCCTGTAAAGCCAGTTTTCTTCTTCCTCAGTTGGCCAAACCAGAGGCATAACTAACAAGTTTTGTGCCCTGGTTAAAATCCTGCTGGAGGAGGAGGAAACAGGAGGGGTCTCAGTCTTACCTGGGACCCCGAAGACAATATTTGCTGCTGCTGCTGCAGTGCTGTCTGCTACTGCTGTAACACAGAACTGTTCCTGCTGCTACTGCTACTGCAAAGGCTTGCTGGGAGTTACCATTTCGGTTCACCCTCTAAGTTGGTATCTGGGGTTTGTGCCACAGTTGCCCTCCCCTAGTTAAGCTACTGTATATCCTTCTCCTATGAAAGCATTCCAGTCTGTTCTGCTGAAGCTTCCCGTGTCTCAGTGAGTGCCTCAGAATCCTTGTTACCCTCTGAGTAGTTGAGTCTCTGACTTTCCAGGGTTTTGTTTGGGATTTTTTTTTTTTTAACATTGTGCTGTAACATCTGAGTTCTTTCATAGATTCATAGATTCATAGATGCTGGGGTCGGAAGGGACCTCAATAGATCATCGAGTCCGACCCCCTGCATAAGCAGGAAAGAGTGCTGGGCCTACATTACCCCAGCTAGATACACATCTAGCCTTCGCTTGAAGACCCCCAGGGTAGGTGAGAGCACCACCTCCCTTGGGAGCCCGTTCCAGACCTTGGCCACTCGAACTGTGAAGAAGTTCCTCCTAATATCCAATCTAAATCTGCTCTCTTCTAGCTTGTGGCCATTATTTCTTGTAACCCCCGGGGGCGCCTTGGTGAATAAATACTCACCAATTCCCTTCTGCGCCCCCCTGATGAACTTATAGGCAGCCACCAGGTCGCCTCTCAACCTTCTCTTGCGGAGGCTGAAAAGGTCCAGTTTCTCTAGTCTCTTCTCGTAGGGCTTGGCCTGCAGGCCCTTGACCATACGAGTGGCCCTTCTCTGGACCCTCTCCAGATTATCCGCATCCTTCGTGAAGTGCGGCGCCCAGAATTGCACGCAGTACTCCAGCTGCGGTCTGACCAGTGCCCGATAGAGGGGAAGTATCACCTCCTTGGACCTATTTGTCATGCATCTGCTGATGCACGATAAAGTGCCATTGGCTTTTCTGATGGTTTCGTCACACTGCCGACTCATGTTCATCTTGGAGTCCACTAGGACTCCAAGATCCCTTTCCACTTCCGTGCCACCCAGCAGGTCATTTCCTAGGCTGTAGGTGTGCTGGACATTTTTCCTCCCTAGATGCAGCACTTTGCATTTCTCCTTGTTGAACTGCATTCTGTTGTTTTCTGCTCACTTGTCTAACCTTTGTTTTGGGATTTCCCATTCTCCAGGGATCTGCCCCTTCTACAGAGATTGGAAAAAGTTAGTTCTACTTAAGAGGTAGCCATCCTGTTGTCCCAGCTGCCCCTCTTTGAAAGAGAGTGATCAAAGTTTAATGATTCTCCTATTACTCCAGGTCTGGGGAATATGTGACCCAGCCTTGACAGTATGGTTGACTCTACATACACTGTGGCATTAAATATTACAGCAGCTCCATAGTTTCAGCTAATTCTTAAATCATTCACAGAGTCTCCAAATTGTCATGGGAGCCTAAGCCACTTAGGATAACATTGTTAAAGATGTGTAAGTCATTTTACTGAGATAATAGTGTGAGTCTGTCGCAGAGTCAGGAATCAAACCCAGCTCTTCCAAGTCCTAATCAGAAGCAGAAAACCACCATTCTTCTGGCAGTCTGACCCACACATGAACCAAACATATTCATGTCATGGGGAATATTACACACGTGCACCACATACCACACCAATCACTTTCTAAACGTTTTTTTCAGATAAAATATGAGGGCTTATTTTAATGTCTTACTTTTACCAGCTGTTTTCAATATCCAAGGTGTACAATCAACAGTGTTAGCTAATGGGCTTGTTTTTCCACATAGTTCTCTTCAGGTGACCCAGCCATTCTGAAAAGTGCTAAGGGCCATTGAATAGAAATGTATAATGTATAATTAATGCAACAATTGTATAATTTTATTCCCTTTTCCATCAAAATTGCTGTACACAGTACATGTATTAAATATGACTACGTTGCCATTTCCCAAGACAACTGCTGAATATGAGTTAGGAAGACTTCAGTAGGCTATCCCAGTTAAACATTTTCTTTGCAAAATAAATACAGCCTGTCTTGTGAATAAGAATGAGATTAACTAAAGCCATTAATTAGTATGACTTTTTAAAAGGAAGCTGTAAATGGAATAATTCACCGTGTATAGCATCTTAATTTTCTTCACTGTCAAGTCTTTTTCACTTTTATTGTTTATCCTGTTGTTGTTAAAAGCCTTTTATAAGTTTGGAAGGGCTTTTTTTTTTGTCCCTCCTGATTTTATAGCTTTTCCTATTGGCAAACATTTCTCCCTCACACATACAGTCCCACTCCGCCTACCCCTGAGGTTTTAAAAGGAGGTGAAATAGAGATTGTCAAGCCAAATCATCTTTATCTCCCTCTCAGAATTTCCATCAGATATAGTGCTCTGTCTACCAGCTAGGACTGAACCCCAAAGTTGCAAAGTCTGACCCTGACTTAACTAATAAATTAGAAAAGGAAATTACAGGGATGGAAATCACTGAAGCAGTGAAAGCACTAAGCCTTGGCAAAATTCCAATCCCAAAAGACCCATCAAGTGACATACATAAAAATGCATAGATACCCTTACTGATATGTTATTAAGCATTCATAATTTTGTCTTTTAGATGGATAAAAAAAGTAAATGATGGCTTCAAGTATCTCTTTTCTGAAGAGATTCAGTAGCATTGCCAGCAGAACCCTTAATTCTGTGCTCTGATACTTGTTCCCTAAGGAATGGACTAAATTCAGCCATCACACGTGCGGGGAATAACCTCATGCATATGTGACAGTTTATTATTTGCATTGTGGAAATGCCTTAAGTATCACACAAAAAAAAATCTAAAAATTGCATTCAATAGATTCCGGGTTTTGGGGGTTTTTTCACACCCAAGGGAATCTAGAGTAGTATAAGGGAAAATAGTTTGTCACATATGTACAGTTAAGTATCCCTATGTTCAGCTGCATTACACCGGGGCATTTATTTGTAAGATACAGGAATCTTTTCATCTTTACTCTTGGAACAAAAAAGTGAGACTTGCCAGCATGCAAGAAGGTGCAACAGGCAACCGTCTAAACCATGATTCCTCTTTGCTTAGATCTGAATCTGAGCTTGGGATTAAGTCGTTTGTTTTTGACCAGGTCATTGGCTTATTAACTTATTGCAACTATTGTATTGCACCAGCCTTTGTAAATCAGTTATTTCTGTCCTAATCAGTTTGGAATGGCCATTGTGCTAGGAAGCTGTATATGTAGATTGGAAGCCATCATGCAGTTATGTCATGGAAAATGTTGAGATTCATATACAGAAAGAATACATATCACTGTATAGAAGACAAGGGTTAATATTACACAGGAAACTCCTGAGAGAGAGTCTTAGAACAAAATTAAGGCAAAGGTAAGTGGTTAGTTTACTCGGAGCTTTTCCCTGACACGTGGGTCAATTTGCTTAAACATTCATTTTAACATTTACTTTGCCCATTTTTTTCAGTGTCTTAATTTCCATTTCTTGTTCTGGTGTGCCTGTTAGCTTTCTGTGCTATCACAAGCCTAATTTTTCTCTATTTCAAATGAATATCATATAAATTAATTGCCATTTGATTACCATGTAATTACATTGTGACTCATGACAGATTAGACAAAGTATCATATCTACATCTGAAGAGCATGATAAATGTTTAACTAATACTTCAAAAAATGTAAATACATTGTGATTTGATGGCATTTTTAAAGCATGTTAAATTCTTCTCTGATTTGTTAAGCTTTTAGTAGCTCTGAGGCAAAGAGCAGCCAACCCAAGCACCCAGATTTATCCTTGACCGTGCATAGCCAATCAGGCTGACTCACAATTGGTTGTACATCATCTGTGAAGCTCTATGAACAGGGGAACTGGGTGCAGGCATATTGCTTGAGTTGAGCTGAGGGTTGAATTGCATGATACTCCTTAGAGACCAATTGCTTCCAACCAAGCTGGTTTTTAAATAATTCTTACAGTCATACAAGTGTTTCAGACACCTTCAGTGCTCTTCACAGAATGTGCACATTTTTATTCCAACTCAGCTCCAGTCTCTGTATAAATTATTTTTGACTATTTAGGGGTTCTTAGAACCTAACTGTTATCTGCTTCCTGACTTCGGCAGTGATTAGTGAGAATCTTCACCAGGTTTGACCTTGACATCGCAGATGGAGCTTAATGATATGCAGTCCCTATTAGCCATTGCAGCCATTTTGTCTCAATTTCTCTCTCCTTTCCCGCCTGTCTTCTCTCCAGAAGTGTAGACAAATATAGCCAATTAGTCTTTAGGCACATACCTTAGTCTATAGTGGGGTACTAATGAGAAATTAAAACAAGCAGTGTGCTCAAGGAACATTGCTGTGGTTTGAAGCCCACAGACTCACAGCAGGAAGGTGGTTTGGATCGATGCTGCTACAATTCAGTAGAGCCTGGAAGGAAGGGAATGAAGGGGTCCAGATATGTCACATGGCAGTGGTGCAAAATGTGATAAATGTTATAAGCTATCAAGTTCCTGAAGTTTTCAAATGCTTGGATAAAACCAAACTCAGTCTGTTCATGAAAATATATTCCTTTCTTTTTTCTTTTGCAAATCACTTATTATTATTATTTCTTCTTAACTCTTTCTCTTGAGTGTCACCACTTCAGACCTCAATTACCGACTAAGATCTTAACCTATTTGGTGCACAAGAAATGATTAGTTGTTACTAGTAATTTTCTGTCCTTGGTCATGTTAGTTAATATGACTGTGGGTGTGTTTACATGAGATGCTTAATGTGCAGATGACTAATTCTACAGCGCATTAGCGTGGCTAGCAAAAACTGTGCTAATGTGCTAATGCACAGTTGACTTAGTCTAATGCACATTAATGTCACTTAAAAAGTGTTAATCTGCACTAATGAGCAGTAGTGCTGATTACAGGGTAGTACAGGTATTTTTACAGCTACTAAACTTAATGTGCTATAATTACAGCACATTAACAAATGTGTAGATGTGCCCTGTGTCTCTTTGTAGCCAGCATAGATATGACTCCTCCTTTTTTTACCAACTGAAGGTGGGAATACCCTCCTGAAAACATAAGGTTAACCTTGTCTGGCTACCATATTGGACATGATAACTTTCACTGTCTTTACTGATTACAAAGTCATGTTTAATATTCAGTTAGTGACTACGTCTTCTCCAGGTCATAATCTAATACTACATAACTTTAGAGTTGAATACAAGAACACAGATTTCCCGAAAATTCCCAATCCAGAGAGCACTGTTTGTTGGGCGTTCTGAGGGAGCAGTTGCTGGGTTCAGTTATGCATAACTTTGAAACTGATCCTGCCACTTCGTGTGAAGCAGCTGATGAAGATGGCAAGAACCAAGAACATCAGTCTTGGCTTTCAGCCTTCTTCAGCAGAGGTGTTTCACTGCCTGTGATACAACTGACATAACCATAGTTCCATAGATCTGCCACTTGGTAAAAAGTTTGATGGCAGTGGCTACTGCCATATAAGCTTTTGCATTGTTCAGATACTTTTCAACACAACGATGCTTCCCACATATTAACATCTGTCACCAGCATAGTGTAATGGTTTGACAGATTAGCACTGAATTTCATAATGTCTAGAAACTGCTTATTATTTATCATCAGGCCATAGTTTTATCCAGATTAGGAACCAGGCTGATGGAACCCACTTCTTGCCCAAACAAATTAGCCATCAGTTGCAATGATTCACCAAGCTGCGCCAACAAGATAATGTTATTGGCACATTCAAGGTCTTGAAACAAAGCAGCCAGCAGCAAAGGAACAAATTTATCAGAACATTAGGTGATCTCCAGAAAAAGTAAAGTAAAGAGCTCAGTGAAGGGAAGGAAAATATTTCCAGAAAAAACAACTTATAAGGAATCATCTTCATAAATTAGAATAATTTATCTTCAGTGTGAATAACCACCCAAGTTACTGACTCTCTTTTATGCATCCAACTGTAAATCACTGCACTTCTTTCCGGTGAACTCATTTTTGAAGAAATTGTCTCTAGCCAAAGCATAAGAAGAGTAAAAGTGTGAACTCAGACCTCTCTCACCCTGCTCAACTCAGTGAGGTGTGAACTTCAAAGCCTACAAGAGTCCAATTAAATTTTAACATTATTGAACATTCAGTTTCTCTTTCCCCCCTGCTTTGTGGACTTACTTAAAAAAAATATTGAAAGACTTTGTGAGTACCTTGCATGTCATCGTGGATTTTGCCTCACTGAGGAAGTGTATGATTAGATAAAAGAAATATAAGATGATACTACAGGATTTGTGTGAATCTAGAAATAAATCTCCATTATAAATATATCAGCTGTTTCATTCATGCAAGATTTTCCTAGTGAATACAATAAATTTAAAGAAGAAAATGATGCATTTTCATGCATCAAAAATTAGTATGTGACCCCCTAAGTGGTGAGTTATGAGGAAAAGTCTTGTCCCAAAAGTATTGGGGGTCATTACAGGGATCGTTTCATAGACCACATCCTGATACCGAATACACATACTCTCATGTAGAACAGTCTTGTGATCTTGTGGCTTACGGTCCTTGCATCCTTGTAAAACAACCTTAAGAAGGATTATAATAATACAGTAATACTAACAGAATGCTAAAATTGCAAGGTCATTTAATATAGCTAAAGGATGTAGTAGTCAAAGCAGTGGTGGCTGGTCATAGTTAACCCAGTGTGCCAAATAGCTATGAATAAGATTAATCCCACTCATCTGACATGACATGAAATGCATCTAAGATGAGTACTTGACACTACACTGATTAATAGGTGTTATCATTTCACATTCTGCTATAGATAAGCCCCAGAAGTGGAGAATTAAAAACTAATACTAAATTCAAATCTGGGGTACCATTAGGAGATGTATTTCCTTACATTAAGTCTGAATTTGGCCCAAAATATAAAACTGAATTTTTATAGCTTTTTAAAAAAACTACATGGTGAATAAGGAGGATAGAGCATACCAATCTTTTTAATTGAAGCTTTTGAATGGATAGCTATATTACATACTATTTAGTTACAGTCATCATTTTTGTACTTTCCCTCCTTCAGTAAAAGGAGACTTGCTATTAGTTTTAAAATGTATATATTTAAGGAACTTTTATGTTTTCCTGGGAAAATACTGGCACTTTATGTACTACAAACTTGTCACTGAACGTAGTGTTTTCATTGTATCTCTAGAAAGAGATTAGCATTGTAGATTCTCTACTGTATTCTGAGATATGACACACATGCTTTTTTTTTTCTTGTGCTACTCTTATATTTTCAGTTTCTTTCATAGATATATGGCTGGTATATATACAGCATTGTTATCTTTGCTCTTATAATTATTAAAGCACAAATAAGTGTTTTAAGTAGAGACATTACAATGGATATTTTGAGTAACACAGGCACTCAGATAGTATGGCAGTGATTGAAGTATAAAAACCTATAGAAAAGAGAATCAGGGCCCAGGAATCATGCTACCCACAAGAAAACACTTTGACATATGGTTAAGTAGGGGTTTAAAATGCAACATGCTTACCTTATGCGTCATACTTCCTGTGCAGGAACTAAAAGTTGTTTAAATAAATGAAATTTAAAATTGTACAGCCATTTGACATAATGATACTATAATTTTATCAATTACATTATAAACCTGTCAAGAAGAATACCTGTTAGGGCATAATCTCTGGCTTTGAAGTGACGTGACAGATTGTAATAGGTGCTTGGATCCTTTAGAAGTAGAGTACTTTCTTTTAATATTAGCCAAAAATGTTTTTGTTTAAAGTGAGCAGTGCATGATGTCCAAATCGCTGATTCTCCAAATCAGCATTGAATCTTCAGATTCAGCCAGATTGAATCAGGGACAGTAATCTGAATCAACGAATTGAATCACTGTCCCTGATTCAGGCCGAATCTGAATCGAATAGGGCTTATTTTGCACACTGCTAATTTACAAGTCTCTTTCAGCCAGCAGTCAGCCCAAAGAGTTCTCTGTAGACTTTATTCTTGGGGCCACAGTCCAAGTAATTATCCAGGCTGTGTCATCCTTATCTTTCTCCACTTCCCTAGTTTTCCTCTTGATTTTTGACACCCGCATTTTCACAAAACAACACTGAGCAAACCTCCTTATGCTCATTCAGATACCTAAGCAGCCTCCCTTGTACCTTAATTTTGGTGCTACGTTAATGTATTTTGGTTGGACGCTCCTATTCTTTTTTGTTTTACTTTTATCTGAAAAAATGGATGGCTCTTAAACACATCAGTCTCAACAATATCATACCGATCCTCTGTCTTATTTGCTGCAGAAGTTGGAAGGTATGGAATGAATAAGGCATGGAGCCACGCACTGAATGATGAGGATGAAAAGAAATATCGAGCAGCTGCCTCATTCACTGAGCTCCACACATCTCATGTACTGAATGAGCAATGAATTCCTTTCACTTGAATATGAACAGTGCTTGGCAAAATGATGAGGCCATGATCTTGACTGGCATGTCTAATAGACATAATAACAATAAATGTTTAGTGAATGGGAAGGGAAAGTACTACCTGTTGTATTCAATAGAAACTCAGCATCTTGAAAAGTCACTTTCAAAGAACAATTTTTCCAACTATTTTGTTGGTCTAAGAAAAGATATCACATTTACCCAAAGAACCTTGAAAAGTGAAGGAACTTTTTGGTGACCTAGTAAGCTCCCTGACACTGGTGAATGGGGCTTTGGTATATACATTTATTAGTGTTTCATACTTAACACTTAGTGCTTTTAATTATACCAAATGAAGGGGTTTATTCCACTTCCTAGGGAGAGTATTCCACAGTTTAATAGATCTTAATGTCAGAAAAGGAGAGAAATTGGCTGAATTGAGCTTTTCCTAGCATTCTTTCACAATAACCTAAAACCTGTTCTCTTTCTGGAGGAAATACAATCTCCACAATGTTATAAACAATGTAATGTTATATGAAAATTGTTAAGACTGGTGCTTCATATACAGTCCATGAATAATGGTCCTTTTTATATAGTAAACCTGATGAATCTCATTAGCTTGGTGCATACATTCTTATAATGTGTTTACTGAGATTAGTCTTACATAGAAATCTTTCACTATTTTTAATTTCCCTATAGATACTATAAGCATTGAATACACTTAATAATAAACGCTGAGAAAATATGAGGGGAAAAGCCAGTAGGGTCCCTGAGTATAAGTTATGTTAACATTTTCCTCCTACCCTGGAATTATAGCATTATAAGTAAAAAAACAAACAAACAACAACAATAAAAACAATGGAGTTCTTTCAAATTTGCCCATCTTTGGGGTGTTCTAGTCAGCTTATAGGATGCTTGATCATAGCCCTTTTCAGATAGATAATTTAAAAAATACCTTTACCACTTGCATTTGTTATGAAAAAAGAACAAAGAAGATTGTAAACACGGTATAAGGAACTGATAGACAAAGATATTTTATTTTGCCACTATACAACTAACTGTATACTTGAATTGTTAGATATGTCACTGGAAGCATTGTTTACCCTCCTCTTCAGAGAACTTTGCTATGCAGCAAAGTTCTATATTATTGACATAAAACACAGCTACTTAACAAGATCTGTGATTAAATCCCATGCTGCTAGCATTTGTATTTTTGCTTAGGCTCATTTGCACCCTGTTGAGATGTACTTGAAGGCTTGTAGGACTCAGGTGAAACTGTTGGTTTATTGTTTGGTTTCCTTTCAGCAGTTCTTGAGATTCCCTAACAGATTGTTATTTTCTTCAAGAACTGATGGAAAGATATCTCTCCTCTATGACTTTATTACTTTAGTACCTGCATTCTTGACTCTGCATGGTTCACGGTAGCTTGGCTGCCTTCATTCCCCTCCATGGGTTGTACAGGGTTCAGCTATCCAGTTTTTTCAGATCCAAGGAAACTGGAGTCTTTCCCATAGAGCAAATAGTCACAAGTTGGGTGTAGCCAAAAGACATCTCAAAAGTAAGACAAGGTTCTTTGGGTGAATCTAATATCTTTTATTAGACCAAGTTAAATAGTTGGAAAACCATTTCTTAGCAAGCTTTTGGGATTTAAAACTGTTTGTCAGGCTGAGGAAGCTTCTGCAGTTGGTGTGTGCTCTTTTTGGATGGAACGCATCCAGTAAGCATCCAAAGGCTGCGCTGGTATGCATGCTAGGCAGGCAGTCAATCAGTGAAGATGTAAATTGAGGAGTCAGTGGGTAAGAGACAGAGAGGGGTATGAATGTAGCAGATAAATAGTGGAGAGGTACCTGGGTAGTCGGATGTCAGGCAGGTTATAATGTGTCATAAACCCAATGTCTGTATTTAGTCCGTGATTTTTGGTGTCCAGGAGGTTGATGAAGTGAAGTTCATAGGCTCATCTGTGAAAACTGTTTTGTCAGTTCTCTTTGAGGATCAGGACTGAGAGATTGGAGAGAAAGTGGTTTTCTTGTGAGAAATGTTCCCCCACAGGTAACTGGGTATTTTTGTCTTCGATAGATTTCCGATGTGCATTCAGTCTGGTGCACAGTTGTTGTTTGGTCTTTCCTATGTATTTTCCATCAGAACATTTGGTACATTGGATGAGATATATTACGTTTCTGGAGGTGCAGCTATAACATCCGGGAATGCTGATGGCTCTGTTGTGGGGTGTAGTAATTGTGGGGGTGGTGGAGATGTGTTGGCAGGTTTTGCATTTCTTGTCATGGCCTGGTCTGGATATACTCGGTGTGTTCTGGGCCATAGGAAGCTTGCTTCTGTTGATGAGGTTAGCAAGGTTCGGTGCTTGTTTGAAGGCTAGGATGAGTGGTTCTGGGAAGATTTCTTTAAGAATAGGGTTTCCTTCTAGTATGGGTTGCAGTTGTTTGAGGATTTTTCCATATGGGTTTGAGGGAGGGGTGATCTGTCATAACCAGTCGTGTGCAATTCGTGGGGGGGATTTTTTCTGTACTGCAGCAATTCTTCGTGTAGTATCTGGTGGCTCTTTCAAATGCGTGATCTCTCTCTCTGGAGGAGTGTCCTTGTTGAGTGAAATCCTTTTTAAGATGAGTGAGGTGGCAATCCTGGGGGTTCTCTTCAGTGCAAATTCAGTGGTATCTCAGGGCTTGGCTGTATATCACAGCTTTCTTTGTGTGTTTAGGGTGTTGCTGGTTCTGTGCAGATATGTATGTTGGTCTGTATTTTACCATTCTGGATAGTGATCATTGTGCCCAAAAAGGAGATGTTGGTGCTGGACTATTCAAGAGATAGTTGGATGGAGGGATGGTGATTGTTGAATTTCTGATGGAACTCAATCAGAGATTGCAGGTTTTCAGTCCAAATGATGAAGATGTCATTGATGTATCTTAAGTATAGTAAGCATTTGAAGGTGCAGTCCTTGAGGAATTCTTCTTGCAGGTAGCTTATAAAAAGGTTGGCACACTGTGGGGCCATTTTGGTGCCCATAGCTGTTCCCATCATCTGGAGGAAGTGTTGGTTATTAAAAGTGAAATTGTTGTGTGTGAGGATGAAGTGTATAAGGTCAGTAATATCTTTGGGTCTGTACTCTGAGTTTTCATCTTGCTTTTGTAGGTATGTAAGGCAAGTTTGGATGGCATCTTGGTGTGGGATGTTGGTATATAAGCTGGTAACATCCATGGTGGGTAGGAGTAAGTTTCTGTTAAATGTCTGTAGTGTCTTGGACAAAACTTGCTGTTTGGGTGACAAGCAGTTTTAGGATTGATTTGATGAAACCTGATATTTCTTCAGTTGGGTTTCTATGGTTGGCTATGATAGGTCTGCCATGGTTCCTTTGTTTGTGGGTTTTAGGGAGTATGTAAAAAGTCTCTGGGTTAGGTAGTGGGAGGGATCAAGGGCTGTAGTTTTTCTTGTAGTTCTGATGGAAATGATTTGATGGTATTTTTGAGTTTCATGGTGAAAAGGAGAGTAGGATTGTCTTGTAGTTCTTTGTAGTGGGTGGTGTCAGAGAACTGTCTGTTGGCTTCCTTTATGTAGTCTTCATGGTTTGCGTTGTTAATTATTTCATTTTTCATTCTCTCCCTGAAGCAGACAATGGAGTGGTCAAGGTTAAAGTTTCATCCACTGTGAGGTGTCCAATCTGATGGTTTTTTGGGGAGGTTGAGGTTGCTCTTTTCCTCAATGTTGTGAGAGGACGAATTGTTGTTAGAAGTGGATTGATTTGGGTTGTGGAAATATTCCTTGAGGTGGAGAAACTGGAAGAAATCTTCTAGTTCTCCACACTGAAATATTTTTAGGGTATTTTGCTGGACAGAAATTTAGGCCTTTAGAAAGGACAGATTTTTCAGTTTTGGTAAGCTTGTGTGTGTGGAGTAAATGATGATATTTGAGGGTTTGCTGCTGCTTTCAATTTCATGAAGTCTGAAGTTGGAATGTTGTACGGTGTTGGTGTTGTTCATCTGACAGCTATTTTGTGGCTGGGAAAGTTGTTCCTGCAGTAATTTGTTCCATTTCTTCTTTTTATGTTGGATGAATGTTTTTCATAGCCTCTTTGCATCCATTGTATAATATTAGAGAAGATGTCTGGATTTGTCTCTCTTGAATTGTTGTAGCATGTGGTGATTTCCTTCTTGAGTTGGTCTCTTTTGGAGTAGATTAGGTGAAGCAGATGATATCTAATTTTTTCTGAAGTTCTCCTGCATAGCTGTGAAACATATTTGGAGCTGTGTGTAGTAGTCAGAGGATTGTGGATGTGTAGTCCTCTGGGAATGAAGTTGTGTTTCTTGCATAGGCTTTGAAAATATATGTTTGCTGTTGAGTTTGACTTCTTTCTTTTTCACGGTGTACAGCTTGCTAAGAGAATTTTTTCCGCAACTATTTAAGTTGGTCTAATAAAAGATATCGGATTTACCCAAAGAACCTTGTCCACCTTTGTTCTTAGATCAACACAGCTACAACTTACACCCCTCTCTCAAAGGTAAAGCATTTTAGCATTGTCTAATCTAGCCCTAACACAGTGTTTTAATCCCCAGAATTACAGTAGCACAATTGAATACAGAGAGTATCAATACCTCACTGACATTGCTGGAGGTATACTATTTTACACCAAATGAGAATCTGGCCCAGCATGTTTAGGAATTGCTGGACCAGTACACTAATGTTTTTGGGAAGGTTGGGGTTGCTCTTTTCCTCAAAGTTGTCAGAGGATGAGTTGTTGTTAGAAGTGGATTAATTTGGGTTGTGGAAATATTCCTTGAGGTGGAGAAACTGGAAGAATTCTTCTAGTTCTCCACACTGAAATATTTTTTAGGGTATTTTTCTGGACAGAAATTTAGGCCTTTAGAAAGGACAGATTTTTCAGTTTTGGTAAGCGTGTGTGTGGAGTGAGTGACACATACCAATTTAGAGATGGAGGCGCAAGAACAAAGAACCCAGAATGCTTATTTGTGAATACTCACAGAACTCACAGGTGCTGAAAGTTTGCCAAACACTTTTAAATGTTATATGTTTGTATAACTAATTATAGGGATGTATTTCAACCACTTTAAAGGAATTGTTTGTTCATGGAACTAATATTTGAGCATCAGGTTTGCAAGAGACTTGGCCTGAAGTTTATTAAATCAGTAGAAAGATTCTAGTTGGCCTCAGGGAGCAGGCCTTTAGTAAATGCCTGTTTTCTCCAAATAAAAAAGAAAAAAGGAGTAATTTCAGTACCTAACATCACTTTTTTTATTTTCACTATTATTTAGACATGTCCTCTACCTGGAGTATTTTACTATTTTATTTATTGCCACTAAGGCAAAACTAAATATAGTCTTAATACTAGACTCCAGATGGTTTTTAGAGGGTGATCAAATTTACGGTTATGAAATTTACGGTTATGGTTGTTCTCCCCCTTATACCTTACAGCTAAGCCCAAATCCCTCAAGTTTATACTGTTGGAAACATTTTATGTCATCTCACACTTCCCAGAAAGGAAAAGATCCTTTTCTAAGGCCTTTAGCACAGTTTTTGTCTCATCTTGATTCTTTTCTTTCTTAATACAAGTTAGTTATTTGATTTTGCTTTCAGTGTCTTATGCGTTCTGTCACTTATATGGACTCAAGGAATTCTGGTACATTTTCACTCTATTTATCTGTTCCAGTTACATGGCTTCCATTAATGTAGTGTAACCCTGAATGTAGTTTTCCTTATAATACCCATAAAATAGGTCATTATTATCCCCATCTTGCAGATGGGGAACTGAGGTATAGAGAGATTCTGTGTCTTGCCTAAGGTCACATGAGAAAGCTAGGCATGGAATGAAGACTTCAATCCACATCTCCCAACTCCTCAGGTAACACCCTAAACACTAGACCAATCCCCTTGTTTTAGAAAGTATTTCTTTTCTATTTAAGATCTAGCTCCATTGGCTTCTGTGCAGCTATGTTACATAACTGGAAATCTCTGTATTTTGAAATCCATGATATATTTTAGTTCTCTTGTAGCAGGGCACTGGAGTGTACCTGGTTCAGGCGGTACAGGGGCCTAATGAGACTCACCTGATAGGAAGAGGGCTCAGGCTTGAGTGATATAAGCCTAGAGCCTGGATGAGTCAGGCAGTCTTTCTTTGACCCAAGAAGTGTGAAGCTCCTGGCTGCAGAGCAGCAGCTGAGACCCAGACCAGAGTGTCCATGTGCCCAGGAGAGGACTGAGCCAGGCCAGGGGGTCCACAGGTCCTGAGAGAGCTAAGCCAGACTAGAGGGTCTGAGACCCCAGAGGAGCTGCTTGTGGGGCCAGAGATCTGAGAACCCAGAGGGAGACTGTGTAAGGGACCTGAGGGCTCAAGTGGGGCTGAGTGTAAAAATAAGTAACATCAAAGAGAGAACACCCATGAGGCTTTGCCAAAATTTGATACTGGGATGTCCTGGTATAAAAAAAACAAAACAAAACAAAAACCTCATGGCACACATGGCAGCAGCATAAACTGCCAAAAATGAGTCTGGCCATCGAAAGTCATGCTTTGGCTGCTGGCCAAGCTCTGTGTGGCTGGATTGGTGCTGCTGCCACCCTGGAAGGCCCCCAGGACCCCAGGTAAGGTTGCTGGGACCAGGACAAGTGCTGGCCCCAGCCTCCCTTCTCCTACTTATGACAATTTGGAGCATGCTGGAGTACATGTGCAGGGGCATGCCCTGGGGCACAATGCAGGGATACAAATGTGAGATGCTGCTTTTGTGCCCCTAGAAACACATGCCTCCACATGTGGGAGATGCTCATTGTCATAAGCACTGCTCAGTTCCTCCAAGCTACCAATGGAACTTGATGTAGCCTGGGAACCACTTTTCATGTTTTAATGAACATATACCCTGCAAACTGGGACTCATATGTTACATCCAACTGGTGTTCCAGCTGAAGGGTAAAAGTCAGAAGTGTGATCTTTTAAATTACTTTGTCAGTATTTTATGGTTTATTCAGAGGAGGCTTTTTTGCTTTCCTAATTAGGTCCAGTATCAGACAATCGTATCATAAAAATGCAAATAACTCTATCATTTTTGTTCGTGAAACACTGGCTCAAGTGATTGCTGCTTATCCCCTCTTGCAAGATTAAAAGGAGATTGAATCTTCCACATTCTTCTCTTTTCCAAGATTTTACTTAGCTCCATACAGCATGTGGTAATATTATATTAAAATCATAGCATGGCAATATGTAACTGCATGAAGTGAATGCTATACCATAAAACCCATGAAATTTATCAACCACTCTTCCCTTTTTAAAATTTTCTATGCAAGGAAGCAATAAAAGTATGTAATATATAAAAGAACTTATACTGCTTTTAAAATATGAATAGAATTTCAATTCCAACAATAGCAAGCTTTATACTTCATATAGCACCAGATAGCATTAGTGATGTGTCCTGCTTTTTATTAGTACTTTAGAAAAAATCTATTTCAGTTTACTAAAAAAATGCATTTACACTATTTGTTCAGTTAGATAAGTACTTCTGTCATATAAAGCATCTTCATTTCATGTATTATATGAAATTATATCATTTTAATGTATTTATGTGAAATTTACATCAAGACTGGAGCATGTCTTGATGTTGCAAAGGAGAAAAGAAATACAGCTTTTCTGGTCTCTGTGTAAGCTTGTTTGTTTGGGTTTTTATTGTTTGTTTTGTTTTTTGATAATTTGTGTTAAATTTTTCTCTTTTTGCATTCAGTATATTATTTTCCCTTCATAGAAAACTGTTCTACATATGACTGAGCCCACATACAGATGATCTGCTTTTCTTTTTTGTTTCTTTCCAAGGCAATAAGACATCTGGCTGCTACTAGCATGTGTTATCAAGTCACATCCTTTTAACCCTCCTCATCAGTTTATTTGTAAAGTGCTCACCCGCTGAGATGCTAGGGGCCATGTACAAACAGTTTAAAACAACATCAGAAAATAAACAGTATGAGGCAAACTGATGAGGTGTTTGTAAAGCTGAATAGTCTGCTGTTGGGGGAGGTCATCTCAGTCCAAGGTAGGGACAGATCATGGTGGAAACTGAAAACATCTCTGAAAATAATAATGTCCAGATCCTAGCTGGCATCAAATCGTCAGTTGCTAGGTAAGTAGGGCTCTGTTGACCTCAGTTTAGTTGAATTGAATTAACATCTGCATGAGGATTTGGCATAAGTATTTTATATAGACAATACAGATTGAAGAAAATACTCAATGGAAATAACTCCTAAATCCTAGTAGATGCCACAGCAAAAATAACTTCATAACCCAGTGAATGTGTGGGAGCAGGTCCTTTCAATGGCAGGTGATGTGAGCATAGAAAATGTGTTCGGGATGCCATCTCTGGTATAGATTTTAAGAACCAACGGATCCACTGTAGAAGCAGCCCCCCTCTTTTGTGACAGCTAATGTGAAGAATGGGGCAACCACAACAAAATCCTAGCCATTCATGGCACACTGATGCATTTAGCTATACGTGACAGAGAAATCTGGATACTGGATAAAGAGAAATCAGGAAAGCTGGATACTACACTAAAAAAAAGAAATTGTAATAATAAACTCTTGCATTTCTGTGTTCACATATTGCTCTTGCATAGGCCTTGCAGGATAAGTGAGGAAGTATCCAGTGCAAATTGCACAGCTGGAAAGGTTTTCTTACTACATCTGGGATTTTCAGGGAAAGGGCACCAAGAAATGTGTTGCTAAACATGCCTCACTGGTTTCAATAAATTGGGATCCAGAGAAGAAGAAACATCGTCTTGGTAACTCTTGCCATCAGCAGTATTTCTCTCTTTCCTGCTTTGAATATGAAGCTAGTTTAGTTTCTGCCCTGGAGTGGCAAATGGTTGATATTATCTGGATGCCTCAAAGTTTCCTCATATTCAGACTCATTTAAGCTAGCATACCTACTGAATATTCAATACCTCTTTCTAAATGGAACTACAATGTACAGTGGACATACCCATCCACCTGCCATTTTTGGAGAGTTTTCTCTTCATTTTGTGCTAAAGCAAAGGCATAGGAGTTCATTGGCTCAGTACAACTATATTTGAGTAGCCCAACATAGTTAATCATAGACCGGTGATTTTCATAGTCATGCAAACTGATTTTAGAACATTATTTCCTCACATGGGAGCTCCTGGTAGCTTTTTTAATCTTGTGTCTATGTGGTAACATGAGTTGTAGTGCAATGAGATAAAACAAGGGCCTTTATCTCTGGTCTTTTTTACCCACAAGGGTTCTACCTGTTTTGGTCCAGAATGTACATTCAGTTATGTTTCATTTTTGCAAGATGAATCCCAAAGCTATTACTGGACATGGACTGTGTAGAAGCATTGTTGATTTTTGAATACTGGTTCAACCAGCCAGGTCTATCGTCTTCTATATACTGATTGCAAGATACTGTTTAAAAATGTTGTGATGTTCATGACTAAACCAGTTACAAAATTGAGCTAAAGATAATTAAGTTCCATGGTAACTTGTATAACTTAGTGAAGGAAAAGAGAAAACAGAAATAGAAGAGAAATTAAAATGGAAGTAAAATATAATAGGGAGCAAAGAGACAAATGCCAGGTCTTTAACCTAGTTTTCCTCTTTATCAGATAATTCAATTTTTACTTTTTTATGTCAGGAAAGAAAGTGTTATATGTCTTCATATTTGCATCATTTTTAGAAATAAGCAAGGGCTAGAGAGTACTCATCTAAGTATTTTGTTATTGCTGTTGTTGTATGGAAATTCAGAAACTTTGGTGATGAGTGATGGTATGAAACCCTAAGATGGGTAGCTAGATAGTCACAAGTTCCAGACCTTTTCAACCCATTCTAACACAGAGGGATGTTTCCACCTCTTACAAATAAATTACCTAGTAGAAAGCTGCTAAAAAATGGGATTGGCACCCAGTTACCCTGTCACAGGCCTCAAAGATATTGTACCATATCTCAAGGTATAATACCATGGAGTACTTGTTGATAAAAGAGACAATGAACTATTCTTTTCATTACACTTTAAAAGTAAATGATCTTAACTAAGGACTTTGAGCAGGACAAGAAAGTTGACCACTACAGTGCTTCTAACATCCGTCACAAAAGCAGTTTACCATCTTGATCATTTTAATTGATGTCCAGGATCACTGTGTTACAGACTTAGGGCTAACTTACTTCTATAGGGTTCTATGCAGTCATGGGGGACTACTTTAATTGAATTAATTGCACAACTGAGTACTTATATTGAAGTTCTAATAAATGTTTTGATATAGATCAAACATATAAAATACACAGTTAGTCCCAGACCTTCAATTTGAGAAAAGTCAACAAATTCCCAGTGGATTTCTTTTAGTGTACAGGGAAAACAAAACAAAACAAAACAACCCCCCCCAGAACAAAACAAAATCAGAAGCCCTGCTTATGTAGAACTTTCTGATGTTTATTATTTAAAAACAGTTTGTGCAAAAGGAAGGGGCTTTTCGTATGAGCAACTCTAGTTCAAATAAAACTGTGAAAATAAACTTCTAAGGAGATTAGGAGTGCCCAGCATTATCACTTGAAGTAGTTTCTATTTATTTTTAAACAGTACTATTTCAGCCTTACAAAATCTATAGAAACAATATTACAGAGAATAAATCAGAACTTCCACAGAAACTAAATGAGCGATAGCAAAATATGACACATATCTTGGATTAAAAAAAATCTCAAGAGCAAAAGAATTACCAGTAGTTTAAAACTAAAAAGAAAGCAAATAAAGTACCAATGTATGATCACCTCAAACAACTTCTAAATCTCTCAGGTTATCAAGTTGTCTGAAGAATTTGGCCCTCAAACTCTTTGTCCAATGAAAACACAGTGTACAGTATATGTCAAGGCACAAGATAGCCTCTTCTTTACTGCCATTTGCCTCCTTAGAAAAGGTCAAATTTCCAGACCTTTGGGTGAATAAAGAAAAAATCATAGAGAAAAAAGTTTCTTACAAAGGACTTGTTAAAAAGTGCTAGCATCCTTGTAGCTAGTTCTGTAAAAAGAGTTAAAACACTAATTGTTTCAGCTTCAAGGGAAAACCCTTGAAGAATGATTATCTCAGCACCCAGCACAAGGGGATCATGATCCTGACTAGAGCTGAGCACTTCTATGGTACAAATTATAAAAAAATAAGAAGAAAGTACATACGCAGGCAAGGGGGTAGATGACCATAAATTTTATGTGTACACTGCCACCAACCAGAGCAAGGCTGAACTATGAAAATCCACTTACTTATTTTATCCTTTAAATGGAAGGCAATGATAATACAAATGGAGGATGTCGCAGGGCACTTCCGAGCCCTGCTCCTAAGGAGGCTCAACCCCGGGAGGGGGAGATGTGTAGCTGGACACTAGGGTGCCTGCTACTGGCATTGGTAATAGGGCTTGGCTGCCAATCAGCAGGGCAGCACAGCTGAAGGTTGCTTAGGCAACTGATTAGGTCAGCTGACTGAAAGGGGGCAGGGCCTGGCCTTTATAAGCAGCCAGGCTGAGGCCAGAGGTCAGTTCCCCTCGGACAGGCTGAGAAGCAGGAGCTCTGCTGCAGAGCAGAGCAGAGCAGAGCAGAGCAGAGCAGAGCAGAGCAGAGCCAGGCAGGGCTGCCTGAGTGCTTGAGCATCTGCGTGTTGAGATGGGATGGAGAGGCCTCTGACAGGGAGGCTCGACAGAGAGCCAGGGTGGCACGGAATGTTATAGCCGGTAGGCTGATTTTGGGTTACCGCCGGTTGGCATGGCTTTGAGTTTGGTTTTGATGGTGACTGTGTAATACTGCAGGACCGGGTGAGGCTGTAGGGGTAGGAGGAGGCCTCAGGGGAGCACCCTAGCAGAACAGGGGTGGTACCTGGTGGTGCAGAGGGCGCTGCGTTTCAGGGTGTGCCCAGGGAGGGCACAGTGATTGGTGCCAGAGCTGGCACTGTGGATGAGGCATGGTGTTTTGGGGTGCCCCAGTGGGGCACTATCGGGAGTAAAGCCCAGTGAGGTATACGACCCAGAAGAAGGGTCAGGGGGCCAGGCACAGCTATGGGCCACCCGAGCCCCAAGCACGGGAAGCGCACGAGCGAGGCCCAGAGTGGGCGAGGAGCACGAGAAGCATGGGCATAGGCCCCAGTGCAGGCGGGAGCATGAGAAGTGCGAGCATAGGCCTCAGTGGGGTGAAAGCGCGAAAAGGCATGGAAAGCGCAAGAGCAAGGCCCAGAGCGGGTGAGGAGTGCAAGAAGCACGAGCATAGGCCCCAGTGGAGCGAGAGCGCAAAAAAGCACGGGGAGCACGAGAAGCGCGGACATAGGCCCCAGTGGGGCGAGAGCATGAAAAGGCGCGGGGAGCGTGAGAAGTGCAGACATAGGACCCAGTGAAAGCAGGGGAGTGCGAGAAGCACAAGGCAGGCCATAGAGCAGCTGTGAATACGGGAATAGGGAGCCCAGGTAGAGCAGACTAGGTTCAAAGGCCCCAGAAGGGTGGGCGAGCGATTAGAAGCCCGGAGAAGGGGGGGCACGCGAATAGAAGCCCAGAGGGGGCACATATATTGGGGAGGCCCCGGAGAAGGCGCATATACCGGAGGGGCCCTGTAAAGGGCAAGCGTAAGATTAGAGCGTCCGGTGAGGACAAGGATACAGGAGAAGCCCCAGATGAGGGTGAGTCAATTGGGAAGCCCCTGAAAGGGGCGAGGGCAAGTCTAAAGAGCCCGGAAGGGCAGAGCGCACGAGAAAGAGCCTAGAGAGGGCAGGGTGCATGGGTAAAGGCCTGGAGAGGGCGTGCATATCAGAGAGGCCCCGGAGAGGGAGCGTATACTGGAGAAGCCCCAGGTAGGGCACGTACATAGAGACACAAGAATGTCCAGAACACCGGTGAGGGTTGGGCTTGGTATTGGGGGCAGAAGGAGCCACGCAACGCCCTATGGTGGGTGCACCAAGA